>NC_140429.1:17793980-19049326 GCF_965140295.1 Lepidochelys olivacea
ATGAATAACATCCTGTATCAAGCCTGCATATGAGATAGCTTCAGCTACGCCTCCTCAGCAGGTGTGAGCTCACTCGAGGAGAGCACAAGCAATGCCAGTAGCATTCCTCAGTGACATTTCCAGGCTGGATGTTTGCAGGGCTGCGATGGGGTGGGCCATACTTACATTACAAGCCATTACAGCATCACCACACCTTCCAGGGCAGCCCTGCAATCCTTGTTTAGGTAGCCTCTGAGCCCCCCTCCTGGGAGGGGTGCTTCTTGTGAGTCACCTAGGTGAACTATGTGGCTGCACGTCTTCAAAGAAGAAGAAAGGGCTATTTACTGTCGCTGTGGTTCTTTGGGATGTGATGTGGACACGTATTCCATGGCCTGCCCTCGGTCCTCTGTCTCATTTCATGGGTGACCGTGCGAAAGAGCTGACCCCGGTCAGAGCAGCATCGCCTCTTATAGCCAGGGGAGGGGCTGCAGCCACAAAACACAGTCACCGCGCTTCTACGGGTGCTGCTAGGCAAAATTCTCCTGCTCTGTCGCGCTGGCCGTGCACACGCCGTGCGTCACATCTCGAAGAACCACAGTTCTAGTAAGTAATCATTCTCAGATATGCATGCACAACTCCCACTGAAGTCCATGGCAGCTGCATGCATGGATCAGAGAGCAAAATCTAGACCTTTATGTTTAAACTGCCATCTTGTGTATTTGTCATCTTGCTCTAAGATGGTGCCCTAACAGCGAGGGAAGCTAACTTCTTGGAAGGGTTGAGTGGGAGGCAGCCTTTTGGTCTGTTTCTTTTCATGCAATCCAAGGGGTTGTTTTCACCTGCAGTGTTAAATTTTTCCATCCAAAAAACAGCAGCAAGATTGTAAGCTTGTTGGGACAGGGCCCATCTTTCTGTTCTGTGTTTGTACAGCACCCAGCACCGGGGTCCCTGTCTATAACTAGGGCTCCAAGCTGCTACGTCAATACACACAATTATAATAATTAATAATATCATATAAAGTCTGCGTGAGTGGATTTTATTTTCAGCTATGAAAAAGCAACAAAACAAGTACAAACAATAGTAAGAGCCATTGCAAGAGCAGCAGCATGTGCACGTGTGTGTGTGCATGTGTGTGTGTGCACGTGTGTGTGTGCACGCGCATGTGCGCTATCCAACTTCTGCATCTGAACTAAATAACAGCTGCTTCCAGCAAACCAGCCATGGGGAGGTGCAGAAGCCATTGTAGTCACACAGATCACACAGATCCACTTTCCATGCCGCATGACAGGAGAACATGTGTTCACCTGGCAGCTGGCGCCTGTTTATCACTGGAAGATGGTTCCTGTTTCAATAGGTAGATAATTTTAGGTGAAGAAGAAAATGCTTTTTTGGGTTGATTCTATGCACTGGGAGGGATTATGCTCACAGCAGTAACTATGATCAGGTGCTGCGTGGTAGGAAGACACCCGCTTAACTTGGCGAGTTTTCCCAGGTTTATTTATCACTTGAAGGTGGTACCTATTCTGATAGCTATATCTCTTCTGTGAGGAAATGGTGCTGTAGGGGATATGTACTTCAAACAGCGAGTACCGGCTTTCTCGCTGTGATATCGGAGACACTTTCCGTGGGGTAGGAAGAGGTGCATGTGTTTTTGCTGATATATGGATGTTCTTTCTAAAGCCTAAATAAGGGGGAAACACTTAACAAATACAGAAAAATTTCTTCCCAAATCCATTCTGTCAGATGTCCATCAGCCTAGTCTGCACTCAGCAGAGCTGCAGAGAGGTCTGGCAGCTGCTCATGTCAGGATGGAGTAAACCCTTGAGCAATGTGGTGAGGAATTCATGAATGCTCCCAGAGCATCCTCAGACGGGCAAGGAGAGGGGGACTCAGGCTCTGGAAAACTGCGGCAGAAAGAAACTGCACCCTCACATAGACACCCCACCTCCCTCTTACAAAGCAAGAAGCAATGGCAAGATGGTGATAGCTCCTACCAGAGAGGTACTATCAGGCAGTGACACAGGGCTTGGACTTCGGGAGCCGTGGTGAGGTGAGAACCATCTCCTACTGCAAGGGGTGGCATTCCTTGGTGGAAGGAAGTTCTGGGGTAGTCTATGTTTGCACTCTCACCCTCCAGGGCTGTAGGCTGTACAGAGACTATCCGTGAAATCCTGCACTGATTGACAAAGAATGACTTCAGGGGGGTTACACAGTGTAAGGCAGCCCAGAATTTGGCTGTATAATGATACTAAAGGCAGCTAAAACCCTGTCTGCACAGCAAATGCCAGCATGCCAGGGGACCTTCCTCCCCTGACCTGATTACAAACATGGGGCCAGATCCCCAGCTGCTAACAGAGCCATGCTGTCTGACCTCAGCTATTGGCCATGCACAGCCTGGGACAGCAAAGCCTGGACTCGAAGAGTCAGGTTTGCAAAAGATCTCAGCGAGCTGAGTGCAAATTGGGCTCTGACCCCATCTGAAAATCTGCTCCCTGCAGTATTTTATAACCAGTTTAAAGCCATAGCCGAGGTCCAGACTATGTCACAGATTGCAGCTGCTGGAGACAAGCGTGTTTTTATGCTGCCCCCTGGAGCACACCCAGCCTTTCAGAGATTCTCCATTGGAATAGGCAGGTGAGAGCAGTGCCTCTGGTCCTGCATCCCATTCCCTACTCTGTGTGTGTGTGGCCAGATTCCTTATGAGTGGGATCACAGAATCACAGAACCATCAGGCTGGAAGAGTCCACCTAGTCCAGCCACTGCACTGAGGCAGGGCCAGGTGAACCTAGACCATTTTATCAGGATTGTTTCTGGTAAAAATGGAAACACTGTCATGGCACTTCCTGCTCAGGGACCTGAGAAGGTGAATGAGCAGCAAAGTCTGAGTCCCCCGAGGGAGGTGGTGGATCCCCCATCCCCGAAGAGCTCTTAGGACTGCAGTGTTCCAAGCTTTCATGATTTCATGAAGAGTCTCATGATATTTGGTGTTTTTCTTAAAGCCCCAGCTCCTGGAGTCAGGTGACTTTGTGAGACTATCAGCTTTCATTTAAAAAAGAACAATGTTTTTAGCCATCATGATTTTGGGAAAAAAGCTTGAAAATGCAACCCAAGGCAACCCTAAACATGAAAGTCCAGATGGAAAATAAAAAGAACCCATTTTAAAAAACAAATCTCACGATTTCTCAGGGCCTGACTCATGATTTTTGAATGCTCAGGGTTGGCAGTACTGGGATTTGATGACTTTTTGGAAGATACATTCTTGTCCATGCACAAGGTGCTGAGTTTGATGCAGGGAACACTGAGTGAGGATTTCTGCCCTGTGCTCTGCAGGAGGGCAGACTGGATCATCAGAATGCACCTGTCTTGCTTCAGAACCCAAGTCTACAAATCCAGTTACTGAAGGGGAAAGGCAGCTTGAGGCTTTGACTTCTCTTTCACTTTTGATGGTAACATTGTGGTGATGCTCACAGAAAATTCCAAGTAGCCATCAGTCTGGGAAAAGCTGCATTTGCAAACTTGTTTAAAAGCCCCTATTTTAGGGTAGTTTAAAATATTTTCATTAGTGTTTTGGGGGGGTGTTTGTTCTATTTGAGGAAATATATTTAGAAACCCTGTAAAAGGCTCCTCTAATTCACACACCTTTTCTGTTTCCATTATTTGGCTTTAGGACATCACTGAAGATTGAGTCAATGTACTAGAATGTTGCCCAGGAAAGTGTCCATATGCAAATCAGGGCAGGAAGGAAGAATACTGAATTGTTGCAGTTTTCTTGTTTGCCAAGAATTACTGACTGAATCTTTGTGCTTGTGATATTGTCTCACCTAGGACCTAATCCTTTGGTCCTTAATCAGGCAAAACTCCCATTGGCTGGAGCTGGGTGATGCCACATCTCATGGCGCCTCCCCTGGATCAAAGCATGTAGCCCAGAGCCTGGGTGGATAAAGCCCCCATCCTTGTTCAGCATGGCTGTGTATTCAGCCGCTCACCATGCTCAGGCAGAGTGAGGCTTGCAGAGAGTTCGGCCGCTGCCACATTCCCTTCCTGCTTGCAGGGCATGGAGTGTCCAACCACCGAGACAGGGAGCATGGTGACCAACTTCAAGCATGCAGAGAAGTCATCTCTGCAGACTGGATCAATGCTGAGTCCAATCCGCCCTGCATGGCTTTTATCCCAGGGTGCTTTGATAACAATGGCACCTAGGGCACATGCCAGTCTGGGCTCCCAACCTGCCCAAGGTGACGCCACTGTGTTTTCAGGGTCACGAATGATTCGCCATGGGGCTACATCAAGATGAGTGGTCTCCATGCTCTTGCTGGGCCTCTTAATAGCTTGTGATGGGAATGGCCACGGGTTTTCACTGTCACAACTACGGGACCTTGTGGGCATGTCTGGACCTGCCTTGCAGGGCTGTGTGACACCTAAAATATAGGCATCAGTGGGTGGCGATGGACAGTAGCGTGCCGTTGCCAAGGCACTCAGCAGTCTAATGTCCTTCCAGGATCCACCCAGTCCCTTGCCATTCAAAGCCACTGGAGTATTTATGTCAGGGGATGGATGAGTATGGTGCATGTGTGTGTGAGTGTTAACAGTGCACAGTTGTGTGTCTCTTCCCACAGACCCTGTGGCGCTGGGCTCTGCCCCACCACAGGTCACATCTCCATGAGATCATCTTCCGCTGCTAAGCACCTCCAAGTGCAGTGAGGCCGGAGCTTGGCTTTGCTTCTGGCCACACCCTCTGCAGGGAGTGAGACACGCCGGACATGGTGGAAAGGGTTCTGCTGTGCCATTTCGCCAGGCTGCAATTTCCTTTATCTGCTGACAGTCTCCCAGCAGCAGCACATGCCCTTGTGACCCTGAGTCCTACCATTGCGAGGCTCCTCCCTCCTTCACAGCTTGTGCTGAGCACAGCGATGCACATAAACTAGGACTGTCTAGATCAGTGTTGCAACCACGGTTATATATCTGCAGCAAATCTTGTACAAAGGTTGTCATGTGAGGTGTCTATGAAAAGGTTATGATTTGCGGGTTATGGTTATGCTGTCTGTATGTGTGTATCATTTTGTAGTTGGCGTTATGAACATTGCCTATGTACTTGTCTCTCAATGTGTTTTGATTCTAAGTAGCCTCAGTGAAGCATTTGGTCAGCTGCTTGAGAAAGGACTATTCTGAGTAAGTGCCCAATCAAGAAACACTTAACTGACACTGAACTTTGGGAGACACCAGTCCACATCTGAACTTTCCTGGGAACCTTCAAACTAACATGTAAACAATGGCGTCAGCCTGTAAAGAACTGAGTCATGCATGGACATGTGACTTGCCCATGTGACTCCAAACTCCATCTTGTTGCTGTGATTTTGCACAAGAGAACCAAGGGTTTTCCACCCACAAGAGAAAGAATATAAAAGGCCCTGGAGACCCCTCCATTTTGTCTTCAATCCTGCTTCTTACCTCTGGAGGACCCTTTCTCCAAACTGAAGCTCTGAACAAAGGACTGAATGACCCATCCCAGATGTGGATGTTCTCCAGAGACTTGATGTGAACCTGCGGTTTATTCCATCACTGCTACAAGCCTGAACCAAGAATATTGCCATTACTATATGTCAATGATTCTATTCAACCAATTTTAGCTCTCATCTAGATTTCTTTCTTTTTATGGATAAGCCTTTCGATTTTAGATTCTAAAAGGTTGGCAACAGCGTGATTTGTGGGTAAGATCTGACTGGTATATTGACTGGGGTCTGGGGCTTGGCCCTTTGGGGTAGAGAGAACCTTTTTTCTTTTACTGGGGTATTGGTTTTCATAACCATTCGTCCCCATAAGGAGCGGTGCTTGCTGGTGGTAATACAAGGGAACTGGAGTATCGGAGGGAATTGCTTGTATGACTTCTGGTTAGCCAGGGAGGTGAAACTGAAGTCCTCTCTGTTAAGTTCTGTTCCATTAATTTATTAAGATTTTAGTGTATTTCCTTCTAAATTGCACTTGTTTTGTTACTCAATACAATTCTATTTTTTGGAAAATAATTCATCTTTATTTGTTCACAACATGCGCTACACAGTGCCGAGCAGTACGACAAGCACCACTTACCTGTTATTGTACAGTGGGACAACTCACAGGATCAGTGACAAACACAGTGTTATGTTGATAAATGTACAGCAAGCACCACACAATTTGTAACCGGCCCCCGAACAGCAGGGCCAGGTAAAGCACCGTACACCACCGTGCATTACTGTGGCTCACTATTAAAATGCTCTTCCAAGGTCTTCCTGAGATGTATAGCTCCACGCTGGGCTCTTGCAATAGCCCTTGAGTCTGGCTGTTCACACTCAGCAGACAACCAGTCCTTCTCCACCCCAGTGGCAACTTTCCCCCCTTTGCTTCACAGATATTATGCAGGACCCAACAGACAACTGTGACCACTGGGATATTTTTCTCACTGAGCGCCAATCTTGCGAGTAAACAATGGCAGCAACCCTTCAATCTAAGCGCATTCAGCTGTCATTCTGCACCTGCTGAGCTGGTAGCTGAATCTTTCCTTGGTGCTGTCGAGATGGTCAGTGTACAGCTTCGTGAGCCAGGAGAGCCAGGGGTAGGTTGGGTCCCCCAGGATCTCTTTTGGCATTTCAACATTCCAAATCACAGTCCGCTGGCTGGGAAAGAAGGTCCCTGTCTGCAGCTTTCTGAATAGTTCTGTGTTCTTAAAGATACAAGTGTCACACACCCTCCCTGACCAGCCAACGCTGACACGCTGACATGGGCAAAAGGCTCCTGGTGATCCACTGGCACTTGCATAACCACAGAAAAGATGCCATTTCTGTTGATATACTCTGAGGTAAGGTGGGCTGGTGCCCAAGCAGGGAGATACGTGCTGTCTTTCACTCCACTGCAGGTTGGGAACCTCATTGCTGCAAATCCATCCACTATGTCCTGCACGTTGCCCAGAGTCACAGTCCTGAATGGCAGGAAGTGATTAATGGCCCTGCACACCTGGGATATGGATGACATTATGGGATGGAGAAAGTTGCATGCTGGGCACTTGACCCCCTTGCTCCCAGTCAGCCCTGCATGACTTGTTTCTGCTCCACCATGCATTGTTGGCTCTTCCCAAGACCGTGTGCCGGACAGTGGCATGCTGCACGCTGAGGTGCATACCTAGGGGTGCACTGTGCATTGACAAAACCAGGCCTGGTGAGTACGTGCAGCATCGACGCAGGAAGCCAAGTATGCACGTGGGATATACTAATTGCGGTGGCTGCATGTTGGTGTAACTTGCATCAGTCAAAGCTCGTATTCACGACATGGGCTCAGAGGCAGGACTCCGGGCCACTCTGGCAGTGCCTCGCTATGGGTTTACCTGCCCTGCAAGCAGAAGTGTGACTGCAGCACGTGTGGACATGCCCGCGCCAGCTCTGCTCTGGCTCGTGCCAATAACAATGGCGGTGAAGCCCCCCCAGGACACCCTGCGTCCATACGGCTGCGGCTAGCCCATGCTGCTTCGGCACCACCGCCATTGTGATTGGCACTAACTAGATCAGAGCTAGCTCAGGGACGCCTGCATGTGCTGCGGTCACACCTCTGATTGCAGTGTCGCTATAATGCCATAATGGTGCCTGCTGAAAGTCACACAGGGTACCTCCGTGCCTCAGTTTCCCCCCCCATGATGCTACAGGGCAGCGCGTGAGGGTTGCAACCACAGGGAAGGGAAGCACTAAGGAAGGGAATAGTGTCACTATTACTTTTGCTGTCATTCTGCATGGCTGTCATCCGTTGTTCTGTAGCTAGACACAGCTCGCTGAGGGAAAAGGCCATTATCCAGCACTGGGACAGCAGGAAGCCCACGGCCAACACCACACAGGCCAGCTGACTGTCCGGCACAACACACCCCAGGAGAGCGGTTTGCATTAGGCAGCTTTGGAAGTGAGGCATTCGTTAGCCAACGGGAATGCCTGGGACAGCTTCCCAGCCACGCCCTGCTCTCCTCGCTGAGCCCGTCTCCTCCATTCTGCTGTCCCCCGGCCCTGGCTGGACAGCTCCCATGGGTTCCACACTGGGCACCAAGGCCACGTCGATGCTACCGCTTACGTCGGCAAAGCTTACGTTGCTCGGGGGGTGAATATTCCGCCCCCCGAGCGTGCCCGGTGCTAGGCCGGCAGGAGAGCGTCTCCCACCCAGCTAGCTGCCGCCACTAACGGGACTGCTTGAGCGTCATAGAGCCACACTGGTACCCCCGCAGCGCGTACGTGTAGACGCCCCACGTCAAAGTGGTCGATGGCAGATGCCGACCTGGGGCGCCTCAGCCCATATCTAGGCCCCTGCCAAAGTGTCCTGCCTACGCCAGGGCTGAGCACCTCCAGTGGGAGTAGTCTGCAGCTCGTAGTGTGTGAAGGGGAAATGCTGGTGAGTCAGGCTCCCAACCTGCCTGCAGGTCCCCACGGGACAGGGTAGCTCAGCCTCTGCTCTTTGACATTAGCATCATCATGTGTTTTTCCTTATTAACTTAATTACAATGTTTCATTAATTAATGCCCACTTATAGCAAGCTGCAATTTGTTCAGGGGTGTAAGGCATGAACCAGATTAACCACTGCCAGCTCCAGGAGGGCAGTCCCAAGGGGATAGACCAAGAATCCCCAGGCGCCTGCTAAATCCCGGCTCTCTAAGCCTCATTTGCCTGTCTTGGCATAGCACTGCTGCCTTGCTCCCAGCTCCAGCCAGCATGCAGCTCTTTCAACAACCCTTTCGTAGCAACCTGTGCAGTGCCAGCAGCTCAGCCTTGCCTGGGAGCAAAATGCTCTTCCGAGGAAGAACTGGAGCAATTGGTCTGTTATTTAAACTCCAGCTGAGCTTCACGTGCTAGAGAGCTGGGGGCTCCACCGCAGACACAGCAGAGAGGCTTGGGGACAAGGTCAGCTCCTCAGTGAAGGACTTTCTCTTGCAGGGCACAGATACCACAGACAGAGCGTTCCATCCAGGCCCCCAGCAGCTTGTCTTCTCATGCTGGCCACGGCTGAGCTCAGGTGTACGGCTTATTCCCTGGAGGGTCTGGGGCTGAGAACTGCCAGCTGTGGGCACTACCAGGCCCCCTGCCTGGGTCATTGCATGTGCCATGGGGGAACATCAGCAAGTCTTCGTCCTTAACGCTGGTGGAAGTGCTGAGCTGTCCCAGACCAGCACTGAGAAGCTCTGCGCACGGTCCCTTTGGGCTGGGTCCCTGGCCAGGCCATGTGGTCACATCTGTATGTATTATTATGGATTATTATTAAACCCAGATCCAGTGCCCAAGGGCCTCGGAACAGCTGAACAGAGACAGATACAAAAACTTGTACCCAAAATGGCAACATGTCCCAAAAACTACAGGGCAGGAGAAAGAAACCACCACAGGAGGGTAGAAGTCAGGGCAGAAAGCGGGGATGGGTTTCACCAATCAGACTACTTATCCCTGCTTTCACTGCCCCCAATTGCCCATTCACGGACCAGTCCTGCCAAGGTTGCAGTCAGCCAGGTTGCACAAGAGGAAGCCGGGTGTGGGGGAGGAGGATGTGGAGACGTCACCACTAGAACCCTCTCTCCAGTCTGGTCCTGTAGAATGATGAATGATCAGTCTCCAGGGAAGGGTGAGTGCAGGGACAGCAGTGGATTCGAATAGCTCAGTACTAAAGCTCTACAGGCTAACTGAAGACAGATGTATAAAAATAAAGAGAAACACCATAGATGTTATTGTCACAGCTATTACCAAGGAAACACATTTAGATACAGGAAAATGTCCAAAACAAGCACCCTGTATTTCGTGTACTCGTCTGAGGTGTGGGAATGCTCCCATCCAGTGAGCTGGGCCCAGGTGTGATCCAAGCCAAAGTTCAACAAACTGAACCCTCTAACTCCCCACCCCGGATCCTCCCCCGAGCCACAGCTCTCCTGCCAGCCACAGCCTGGATCCCTCCCGCAATCGCTCATTACCTGTATACAGGGAGACACCAACAAACCCCCCTAACCCCAGCCTTGCACCCCAGAAATGTGCATCTAACACTGCTTAAGACCTTCTTGAGCAGTGCAAGCTCATTAATTAGTTTGCCAGGCGCTCAAAGGGTAGTGGACAAGTAGATTCCCCCAAACTTCAATCAGAAATGCACTGCCTGAGACAAAATATTAAAACAACTTTATTAACTACAGAAAGCTAGATTATAAGGGACTAGAAGTGGCATAAGCATGGGCAGTTCAGAAGTTGTTACAAAAGGAAATAAAGAAACATTTGGAGTGGTCCGAACTGGAAAGCTGTCCACTTAGCACAGACTGCTGTAGGGTTTGGTGTAAGAGAAGCCTAGCTTGTGGTTTTTATTCCAAGCAATCTTGTGGTGGTCAGTGCAGGTGGGGGAGGAGAGGTGAGGTGGTGATGTCATTGTCCCTTATTTTATTCTCTCCTCTAGGTGCTGGAAAGACCCTTGCTGTGTCATGGGGTTAGGCAGCCTCATGGTGTACGGGTTCGAGCAAATGCCTTTCATGAGGCTTGTAAATCTCTTGTTCGCAACTCCCCTGGCAGTGAGTGGCTGGTGATGGTTGCCTAACACCTGCCTGGTTTGGTCACTCCTTTGTTGCTATAGAAGAGCTAGTCTGTGGGTGTTTCCCAGACTCACAACATGCTTCAGTAATATACATATAGCAAACTTTCATACCTTCCTACACAAGGATGATACCCACATTTTGACAGAACAATGATACTCAACAGATTATAACTTTCCAAATGATACCTCACAAGGCACACTTTGTACAAAACATATCGTACTTGTATAGCAGTAGTAAATATGGGGGGCTTGGGGGCTATTTTAAAGCAGAGTGCATCACACTCACTATCAGAGGAAACCCTGGGACAAACAAATTTCTAGTGCAACTCTGTGGACGTGAGTATGGGCCCCAGGCTCCAGAAACCCACAGACCAGGTTTGAATTTATTTCATGACCCCAGGTGATGAACTGGCCATTGCTCAGGGGTCTCCTAATGAACTCAGACAGAGCCTGAAGACCACATCGTGCCCATGACCTGCCTGCTGTCACTGTCCGGGGAAGGCCAGAAGATGCAGAGGTATCCCTTGTGAGAGTAGCGGGATAGGGGCACAGGACCAGGGTCCGGAAATTGATGTTCTGATCTGGAGCTCCTAAGGGTGTACCAACTTCCTCAGCTCACACCAGAGTGGATGACCTTGGGAATATCCCGACAGGAGTGGACTCGCTGCATCTCATGGAGATGTGGAAAATGGTGGGGCTCTCTGAGACGTAGAATACCGGCGCCTGCGGACACTGAGGGGCTCGCTGAGATGTGGGACCCGGCACCTGCGAACACTGCAGGGCTCGCTGCGGCTCTGAACCCCGGCGCCTGCGGACATGGCAGGGCTTGTGGAGATGCCAAACCTGGTGTGTGTGAATACTGCAGGGCTTGCTGAGGCATGTAACCCCAGCACCTGTGAATACTGTGGGGCTCAGTGATCTGAAAACACCTGGACTGGTGCTTATTTAGCAGGTGAGATCTCAGCATGAGCCAGCTCCCCAGCAGCCCTGACTAGTGAGGGTGGCTCAGAAAGGGAGCCTCAGAGATCAGTCCACCTGGTCACCCCGTCTCTGCTCCCTTCTCACATCGTGGCAGGATGGGACACTGCTCTCCAAGGTCCATCATACTCCCACCATGACCAACTCCCAGCCCGCTTGTGGCCTGTTCCACCTTGGGCTCTGCATGCCACATGGGGCTGCAGCTTCCAGAGACAGCAAACCCCTTCACAAATCAGGCTCCCCTGTTGGCATGTCCATGACAAACACACACAAGTGCCAGGCCTGTGCCGCACCCCTCTTCCCCATTGCACAGCCCGGGATCCCGAACATCCACCCTCGGCAATGCACCCCTGCAGCTAGCTCAGCAACCTCAGCTAACTGTTTGACTTGCCTTCACAGTATTTGAGTGGGGCTTAAACAAAGGGATTTCATTTCCCTTCTGCAGAGTGCCTGGAAATTAGCCCCCCTCCCTCAGCCGAGCTGCCCTGCACAGAGGGGTCAGAGCCAGCCCCGCTGCCTTGAGTGACAAGGAAAAGCTGCTGCCATGGGGGAGCAGCTGGTGCCCACCCTGGAGCTGCAGCCACAGCCTGGGGCTGGTCCTGCTTGCAGGGTGAGGAGCCGCGGGGTTGCAGCAATAGAGGGCGCCCGTGGGGGAGCACACACAGGTGTCACTGAGGGTAAAATTTGGCCCTGTGGAACATTTATCACTGGTGGTGGTGGAGGAGAAGGACAGAGCCCTGAATTTAGCCATATGGAGTGGAGGCATGCTTCCGATGAAGTGGGCTGTAGCTAACGAAAGCTCATGCGCAAATAAATTGGTTAGTCTCTAAGGTGCCACAAGTCCTCCTGTTCTTTTTGCGAATACAGACTAACACGGCTGCTACTCTGAAAACAGAGCTTGATGTGATACTCAGGGTGAAATCCTGGCCCTGCTGAAGTCAGTGGCAAAGCTCCCATTGATGTCTATGAGGCCAGGATGCCACTTGCAGATCTCAGGGGACCAGGTGAGCCTGGCACTCAGAACACAGAGCTACTTTTCATCTGCACAGATCTGAGCTGGAGTCAGAAAGAAGCAGGAACCCTGGAGCCCACAATGCCACTGTGCAGAGAACTCCACCTTAACCTTCTGAAGCTGCGATGGTCTCCTTTGGAAGAGCATGGCTGCAGTAAGCACAAATAACAGTTTGCTGCTCGGCTGTGGATGCTGCGATCTTCTGCTGGCTCTGCCCAGGTAACTAGAGCTGCAGTTATTGGTAATTATCCCACACTTAGGGTGTGTTATAAGGCAGGCAGCGAAACTAAATCTTCCATCTGACCCAGATGTACATGTGTTGCCCAACAGCTGGAATGCCTTGTGGTGACTGTAGGGGGAGGTGAAAGGAAATTATGAAATAGCAGGAGTCGGCTTGGAGCAAATGGAGCCTTCCCATTGGCTCTCACTACTCTCTGGAGAAATGGGCTGAAGTCAATTAATGCAATATCAAAAAGTTGAGTGCAAAGTGGTTCCCGGAGAACCGAGTGAGCTGAACCACAGGGCTGGGCAGAGCAGCAGCCACAGGGCAGATGGGGTTTGGGGGGCTGAGGCAGGGGCAGCTCATCGGGGGCACCAGTGCGACGCTGTCACCGGAAAGAGTCGCCTTAGCAGGAGCCCCACATGTAAAACAAGCCAGGTCATGCTCCACCGGCTGCTCACATTGTTCAGCTGATCAATTTAGCTGGCTCATTTGACTAGGAGAAGGGTGCCAAGCGCTGATGGGTTTCGACAGGCAGCCTGCAGAATGTTGCACTTGCCATGGCCCCGTGGGCTGGGCAGGCGCCCGGATGGTGGGTGTGTTTGAGGCACCGCGTTTGGGGCACTGTTGGCTGCCAGCAAAGCAAAGTGCTTTAATAATAATCAATACACTCATGTGGCACCTTTCATCCCCAAACACTGCAAAATCTGCCCTCTGCTCTCCACAGCCCCTACAAAGCTGCTCCAGGCAAGGGGAAGATACCCCAGGACAAGTTCAGCTAAGGTAACCGGGCACAAATTGCTGACGGGAGCATGAAGATACAATTTCTGTCCTGGCCAATGATGCCATTTCCCAGTAACTCATGAAGCCAATGTGACTTTTTGGATGATGGCATCCTTGTTTATCCACTGACGAAGCAGAGCTTGAGAGCTAGTTACTACCGATAAGGGATAGAAGAGAGCAAAACCTGCTTTTATTGTAGGTCCTACATCAACAACGATGGGGTCAGATCCTCAGCTGATGTAAATCTATATAGCTCTATCTGGGCCAGTTTACACTAGCTGAGGATCTGGTGCATGATTACACACCAAAATCCAGATGACATTTCTCATAATAATGTTCACAGATTTGAAGGCCAGAAGGGCTCATTAGATCATTTACCCTGAGCTCCCATGTAACACATTGTATTATTTCGCCCAGTTACCTTTCGTGACGTTATTGACATAAACTGGGACTGTCTAGATCAGTGTTGCAACCACGGTTATATATCTGCAGCAAATCTTGTACAAAGGTTGTCATGTGAGGTGTCTATGAAAAGGTTATGATTTGCTGGTTATGGTTATGCTGTCTGTATGTGTGTATCATTTTGTAGTTGACGTTATGAACATTGCCTATGTACTTGTCTCTCAATGTGTTTTGATTCTAAGTAGCCTCAGTGAAGCATTTGGTCAGCTGCTTGAGAAAGGACTATTCTGAGTAAGTGCCCAATCAAGAAACACTTAACTGACACTGAACTTTGGGAGACACCAGTCCACATCTGAGCTTTCCTGGGAACCTTCAAACTAACGTGTAAACAATGGCATCAGCCTGTAAAGAACTGAGTCATGCATGGACATATGACTTGCCCATGTGACTCCAAACTCCATCTTGTTGCTGTGATTTTGCACAAGAGAACCAAGGGTTTTCCACCCACAAGAGAAAGAATATAAAAGGCCCTGGAGACCCCTCCATTTTGTCTTCAATCCTGCTTCTTACCTCTGGAGGAACCTTTCTCCAAACTGAAGCTCTGAACAAAGGACTGAATGACCCATCCCAGATGTGGATGTTCTCCAGAGACTTGATTTGAACCTGCGGTTTATTCCATCACTGCTACAAGCCTGAACCAAGAATGTTGCCATTACGGTATGTCATTGATTCCATTCAACCAATTTTAGCTCTCATCTAGATTTCTTTCTTTTTATGGATAAACCTTTCGATTTTAGATTCTAAAGGATTGGCAACAGCGTGATTTGTGGGTCAGATCTGACTGGTATATTGACTGGGGTCTGGGGCTTGGCCTTTTGGGGTCGGGAGAACCTGTTTTCCTTTTACTGGGGTATTGGTTTTCATAACCATTCGTTCCCATAAGGAGTGGCACTGATGGTGGTACTGGGAAACTGGCGTGTCTAAGGGAATTGCTTGTGTGACTTCTGGTTAGCCAGTGCGATGAGACCGAAGTCCTCTCTGTTTGGCTGGTTTGGTGTGCAAAAGGACCCCCACCTTGGGCTGTAACTGCCCTGCTCTAAGCAAATTGTCCTGAATTGACACTCGCAGTTGTGTGCTGCCAGAGGCAGCATCGTTACACCTTTGTACTAAGCGGATCAGAAAGCTACCCCAGGAAGGACCTGAACTCTCACAGCATGGAACGTACACAAGCTCAACACTCTTAGCACGTCACCTTAGCAGCAAATTTGTGTCTAACTAATGAGACAGGCCCACTTACTAGTTCTCTGTATTTCTACCAGATGGAGATTTTCGTAGGGCAAGCTCTTGACACAGAACATGGCTCAGATAAATGAGGCTACGTGGGTAGGCCCAGGGGTTGGCCTCACGAAGTGCTGGTTGCCCGGTGCTTTGCAGCACATGTTCATGCTGCCATCTCAGTGCTGATTGTCCTCTGGGCTCTGAGTACAGAAGTTACACCATGAAACAAGCCAAAGCTGAGTGTCTCCAAGAGATTCAAAAATAGCAGGATGCAAATTTTGTGGAGGCTTGAAATTTAAAGTGATTTACCAGTGTCAAGCCCATAAAATCAATTTGGCAGGTGTTCACTGGTTAAAATTAGTTTTCAGTGAAAGCTGGAGGCATTCGTGTGTGTGCCTTGGCGCATTGTTTGGGAAGCACAGTGCGTTTGCATTGCTGGGGGCGGGTATGGGGCATAGATGTCCATTTAAAGTGGAGGTGTTTCCGTGCACACTCGGAGATCTCCGCAGACAGGGCTGTCTGGCTGAATACTGCCGACCAGCACTTGTAGAAATCCTCTGGAATTCCCAGGTGTGGCTCTGGTCCATGCCCATTGTTCACTACACCCACATTCACGGGGGAGCCGTGTGTAACCCACACACCTCCTGGGTGTGGTGCTCTGTCCCATCGAGACCGGGAGAGAGAGAACGATCGGGGTCTGTCGGCGTTACGTGTGCACTCAGGCGAGTGTGCCGTGGGAGCAGAAGGGTCTGTAGCAGAGCAGTGACGCTGTCTGTGAGCTATTTGGCTCTGGCTGGGGGTGCACACAGGTCTGGCTGGAAGAGGTGCTGGCTGCAGGAGGGGAGAGAGGGCAGGTGACAGGTGAAGAGGGTTTGCAAAGTGCATGGTAAATGAGGGCAGAGCTCCCCAGTTCCACGTCCCCAGCACAGCACCTGTTCCTGGCCTGATCCTGGCAGAGCCACCGTTCCAGCTGCCATGGCTCAGTGACGCTAAGCTCCTATGTAAGGTGCACTGTGGAATCTGCACCAGCTCCCCCTGCCAACTGGCTGCAACCCGCAGATCCACACCGCTGCTGGGGCTCCCAAACCGTTTCCTGTACCCGCTGCTTAAAGCCCCATCCCCATGGCGCACCCGGGCTTTGTCTGTTCCTTGCAGGGGGCAGAAAAGCCACACGAGGGGCCGGAAACAGCCTGAAGTTCCCCACTCTGCCCAGAACCAGCCCTTTCCTTGAGAGCAGTGGCTCCTGCAAACCCTCTTGTAGTCAAGGTGCTGGCGCCATGGGATCATTTCCTGACTGCTACAGACAGGGCGAGTCTGTGCCTGAGCTGCCCCACCTGTAACCCGGGGACAGTGACTGCCCCGTGGCGGGGGAGACAAACGGATTACTTCAGTGAGGGCTCAGTTGCCTGGGGGCTGTATACGTAGGTAGCTATGGGACTCCAAGCCAAGAATGCTCCAGCACACCCTTCCACCTGGCCTTCCCAGGAGAGGATTCCCAGTTCCACCGGGGATGTCCCATGGGGGTGACAGACCGGGGAGACGGGCTGCAGGGTTGGCACTCCACCCCTTCCCGCAGGCAGGGGAGACCCATGCATGGAGGCCCTGCTGTTTAGGGATTCTGGGAAATGGTCTGGCCCAAGGTCACTTGAGAGGGTTTCTGCCGGCACTTGGACGAGGGATTGGCAGCTGGAGTCAGACTCCTGAAGTTGCACATGGGAGTCAGTGGACACAGTGAAGAAAAGGCCAAAGTGCTGACCGTAGACTAAAAGACTATATTCTGCTCACACTTCCACTGGTGTAACTGTGCTCCCCCAGGAATTGCCATTAGACGCCGGCACACTGCTGATCCTCATTAGACACTCGTGCACTGCAGATTGCCATTACGTGCTTGCACACTGCAGATTGCCATTATACACAGTGGGTCCGATCTCAGGTAGGTGACTTTTTTGAATGTTGATGGATCATTCTGAATGATCCATCTGGTTGCTCTTTGTTTCTGGAAAAACATAACAGTGGGTTGGAGACTCTCTGCTAAGCAGGGGTGGACCTAGTCAGCAACTGAATGGGAGCGGCTCTCCCAGGAAAACCCAGGTATTGCAGGACATGGTGTTAATGACTCAATAGGAGTTTCTTTACCCTCTGAACTGGTGCTGAGCTGATGTCCCAGCATTGCATGATGCTGCAAAAGGGCTTCTTCCGGAACTTAGATCCTGATCGCTCACGTTCATTAAAGACCCCATGGCATTTTTTGCAAGAAAAGGTTTCTTAACTCCAGTGTGCCTGCCCAATTCTAATACGGATGCTTACATTCGACCTCCTGTAATTCCCTGTGCACTATCCACTGGAAAGAATATTGTTCTCTTCTTGTCCTAAATTGCCGTATAGCAGAGCTGGGTGCTGTTGAACAGTTGCTGTTACACCCCAGAGCTGGCTGCATTTCAGAGGTGGGTAAAACATTTCCTACGTAGACAGTAGTGTGCTTGGAATGGAAGATGTAGGTCAGCTGCCCTAAGAAACCTGCTTGGCTGTCACCCACTCCCGGATCTTTTGACCTCTGGAGTCACACGATGACCAGGTTCTCAGCACTGAGGCTAGCTTTGGGCTTTGCTTCATTAACGCTCGTCAGGGGCAGTTTGTCTCCAGCAGCAGGTCTGCCATGGACAGCGCCAGCTCCCACATCATGCTAGAGTTCGCTTCCTGCTCTCTGCAGTGACACTCTGCAGGGCCTTGTTTCCGATCCACGTCTGTCTGATTCCTGATGCTATAGAGCAGCTGGTCATGTTGATTCAATCTTCTGAACCGGTGGCCGCAACATCTCCTTCTTCAGCCCGCCCTCCTGCACCGTGTCAGATCCCTAAGCCACTGTGCTGCAAGAGGCACCGAGTCTGCAGGCAGGCAGCAGCTCCGCACTCCCACTGCCTCGATTTGCTATTTATCAAGTTTTTATTCATATTTACCCTCACATGGTGCAGTCCCCAACCCAGCGCCCCAGCCGGAGCAGGGCCAAGCCGCATGGTGCAGCCCCCGTCCCAGCGCCCCAGCCGGAGCAGGGCCGAGCCGCATGGTGCAGCCCCCGTCCCAGTGCCCTGGCCGGAGCAGGGCAAGCCCTAGACCCTGCTCCCCAGTGGGAACTCGCCAGCCAGCTTAAAATGGCTCGCAGGCTGGATCAGGCCCACGGGTCATAGTTTGCCCACCCCTGAGCTAGACTATGTCTTTGCACTTGGTGCCCACAGCACTAATCTCAGGGCCCCAACAGAGGAATAACTGTTGCCACGCAGAGTGGGAAACCATAGTACCCAGGAACTCAGCGCCTGGCACTGACGGCAACTCCTGGCATTTGAATATTAAACAATGACCCCTAAGGGCATCGCCTGCTCCCTGGAGTGGGTGGGTCACACAGATCAGGAAATGGGATTCATTCCTTGAAAAATTTCAATAAAAAGGAAAAAGTTTCTGTTTTCATCAAAATTTGTCTCCATGCATTCTCAAGGTTTCTTCAGAAGTTTGGTTTTCAGTTAACACTTTTTGGGTTTGGCTCAAATTTTCTGAGTTTTGGCCAAAATTTCTCAGTTTTCATTTTTTTTGACAAAAACCTGGACATTTTCTCGAAAATTTCTGTATTGATGCAAAAGTCATTTTTCATTCAAAGACAACCTGTTGACCAGTTTTACATTCTAGCTATGTTTGCTCCATCAGGGCAGACGAGCTCTTTGCTTTTCTTTGATTCCAGGGGGTAGGTGGCACTCGTGATGAATCCACACAGGTGCTGTGCTACCCGTCTTCTATTTCCCTCCCTCCCAGGGTAGCTCCATGTCTGCCACCTGTTCTTGTCCATGGCCATGCAGCCCCCATGTTCCTGCTCCATTCCTGGGTATGCTGCCCTCAGATATACGCCCTTGCTGGCCAACTGCTCTGCTAACACGTGTTCCCTCCCTACTGCTGTTTCCCACATCTCATCCTCACCAACCCACCCTCGGCCTTCTATCCCAGCCTGAAGCTCCCTCATGCAGAGCCTGCTAATCACCCTCCCCCAGGGAACGCGTTCCAGACAGTCTCCACTCGTGGGAGGCCACCACAGGTTTATTTATGACCTGAGGTAGGATTTGAACCTGCATCTTTTAGTGGCTTGGAGTGGTTCTTCCCTGTCCGCACCAGTGGGAGGCTATGCCGCCTTGCTAGGCCACCTAACGACTGAGGGCCAATTAACAGGGGATTAGCACTGTAAAGCAGTAAAGAATATATAGCCAGCCATCTGGCTGGGGCAGGCAGCAAACACAGCCAGGCTTAGCCCTCTGGGCAGGGTACAGCAGAGGCAGTCTGTGGTCCAGCTTTCTGGCTGGGGCAGACAGCAAACAAATTCAGGCCATCCAGCCTAAGGTGTGTAGGCTGCCACCCCAGGGGGTAGGGGGGCCCAGGCCCACCCTACTCTACTGGGTCCCAGCCCAGGCCCTAACAGTGATGGGAAATCCCACTACTGGGTCATCGGGGAACCTGCCAAAGCATGCTGACCGTGGCTTCGGACTGGACTAATGTCTGGTCTCCTTGAGCTACTTCCTACCCCGACCTGGCTGTAGGGCTTCATTGCTCACAGGTCCTTGGTGTACTCGGCAGCTGGCAGTTCCAGCAGCTCCTCAAGGTATTCCCCAGGCAGCTCCTTGGGATGTTTCTCCAAAGGCAGAGCTCAGTCCCTGGTTCAGGGCCAGCGGCAAAGTAGCAATGTCTGACTCCTTTCCTAGCTCTCCTCCAACTGAGCTGGAGGCCCTGCCTCTTATACTTGGTGTTCCACCCCTCTGCTTCTGGTGCAAGGGGCGGGCTGGCTCCTTGCACCAGAGGGCGGGGAGTGCTTCCTCACTGGCTGCATCAGAGGAAGGCCACTCCACCTCGCTACACATCTTCAGAAGGTGGGAGCACTAAACCACTGCATCCCCCAGGCCCTTCCACCCTGGGCCCAGCTCCTTGCACTCCAGAAGGAAGGGTTCAGCACAGAACAGGGCTGCTATCAAATCTCCCCTCACTCTTCTCTTCTGTAGACTAAATAACCCCAGTTCCCTCAGTCTCGCCTCATAAGTCATGTGCCCCAGCCCCCTAATCATTTTCGTTGCCCTCTGTTGGACTCTCTCCAATTTGTCGACATCCCTTCTGTAGTGGGGGGACCAAAACTGGACACAGTACTCCAGGTGTGGCCTCACCAGTGCCGAATAGCGGGGAAAATCACTTCCCTCAATCTGCTGGCAATGCTCCTACCAATACAGCCCAAAATGCCATTGGCCTTCTTGGCAACAAGGGCACACTGCTGACTCCTATCCAGCTTCTCGTCCACTGTAACCCCTAGGTCCTTTTTTGCAGAACTGCTGCTTAACCAGTCAGTCCCCAGCCTGTAGAGATGCATGGGATTCTTCCTTCCTAAGTGCAGGACTCTGCACTTGTCCTTGTTGAACCTCATCGGATTTCTTTTGGCCCAATCCTCCTATTTGTTTAGGTCACTCTGGACCCTATCCCTACTCTCCAGCCTATCTACCTCTCCCCACACCTTACTGTCATCTGCAAACTTGCTGAGGGTGCAATTCATCCCATCATCTAGATCATTAATAAAGAAGTTGAAAAAACCGGCCCCAGGACCGACCCTTGGGGCAATGAAGGAACTTGATACTGGCTGCCAACTAGACATGGAGCCATTTATCACTACCCATTGAGCCCGATAATCTAGCCAGCTTTCTATCCACCTTATAGTCCATTCATCCAGCCCATACTTCTTTAACTTGCTGGCAAGAATACTGTGGGAGACCAGATCAAAAGCTTTGCTAAAGTCACGATATATCACATCCACCACTTCCCCTTATCCACAGAGCCAGTTATCTCATCATAGAAGGCAATCAGGTTGCTCAGGCATGACTTGCCCTTGGTGAATCCATGTTGACTGTTCCTGATCACTTTCCTCTCCTCCAAGTGCTTCAAAATGGATTCCTTGAGGACCTGCTCCATGATTTTGCCGGAGACTGAAATGAGGCTGACTGGTCTGTAGTTCCCCGGGTTCTCCTTCTTCCCTTTTTAAAATATGGGCACTATATTTGCCTTTTTCCAATTGTCCGGGACCTCCCCCGATCGCCACAAATTTTCAGAGATAATGGCCAATGGCTCTGCAATCACATCAGCCAACTCCCTCAGCACCCTCGGATGCATTAGATCTGGACCCATGGACTTGTGCATGTCCAGCTTTTCTAAATAGTCCTCAACCTGTTCTTTCACCACTGAGGGCTGCTCACCTCATCCCCATACTGTGCTGCTCAGTGCAGCAGTCTGGGAGCTGACCTTGTCTGTGAAGACCGAGGCAAAAAAAGGATTGAGTACTTCAGAGTTTTCCACATCATCTGTCACTAGGTTGCCTCCCCCATTCAGTAAGGGTCCCACACTTTTCCTGACCTTCCTCTTGTTGCTAACATACCTGTAGAAACCCTTCTTGTTACCCTTCACATCCCTTGCTAGCTGCAACTCCAGCTGTCCTTGGCCTTCCTGATTACACCCCTGCAGCTTGAGCAATATCTTTATACTCCTCCCTAGTCGTTTCCACTTCTTGTAAGCTTCCTTTTTGAGTTTAAGCTCACCAAAGATTTCACTGTTAAACCAAGCTGGTCGCCTGCACTGTTCCGTCTAAGCTGTGCGCGTGTGTGCACGCACACAGATCCTAAACCCCGCACACATGGTGAAACACCACGCACACAAAAATTTGCACAGAAGAAATTTTTTGCACTCACGGCCTGTAAAAAATTAGAGGGAACATTTGTCGCCTGCCATATTTGCTAATCTTTCTACACATCGGGATGGTTTGTTCCTGCACCTTCAATAAGGCTTCTTTAAAATACAGCCAGCTTTCCTGGACTCTTTCCCCCCTCATATTAGCCTCCCAGGGGATCCTGGCCATCAGTTCCCTAAAGGAGGTTAAGTCTGCTTTTCTGTAGTCCAGGGTCCATAATTTGCTACTCTCCTTTCTTCCTTTTGTCAGGATCCTGAACTCAACCATCTCATGGTCACTGCTGCCTAGGTTGTCACCCACTTCTACTTCCCATACCAATTCTTCCCTGTTTGTGAGCAGCAGGTCAAGAGGAGCACGGCCCCTAGTCGATTCCTCCAGTAATTGCACCCAGAAGTTGTCGCCAACACTCCCCAAAAACTTCCTGGATTGTCTGTGCACTGCTGTATTGCTCTTCCAGCAGATGTCAGGGGGATTGCAGTCCCCAATGAGAACCAGGGCCTGTGATCTGGAAACTTCAGTTAGTTGTCCGAAGAAAGTCTCGTCTACCTCATCCCCCTGGTCTGGTGGTCTATAGCACACGCCCACCACGACATCACCCTTGTGGCTCGCACCTCTAAACTTAACCCAAAGACTCTCAACAGGCTTTTCTCCAGTTTCAAACTGGAGCTCTGAGCAATCATGCCACTCCCTTACATACAGTGCAGCTCCTCCACCTTTCCTCCCCTGCCTGTCCTTCCCGAACAGTTTATACCCATCCATGACAATGCTCCGGTCATGTGAACTGCCCCACCAAGTCTCTGTTATTCCAATCACATCATAGTTCCTTGACGGTGCCAGGACTTCCAGTTCTCCCTGCTTGTTTCCCAGGCTTCTTGCGTTCGTGTACATGCACCTAAGATAACTAGCCAATTGCCCTACTTTCTCAGTATGAATCAGGAGGTTTCCCGTCTTGTACCCTCCTCCTTGTGTTTCCTCCTGGTATCCCACTCCCCCACTTACCTCTGGGCTTAGGTCACCATCCCCCGGCAAACCTAGTTTAAAGCCTTCCTCACAAGGTTAGCAGCCCTGCCTGCAAAGATGTTCTTCCCTCTCTTTGTTAGGTGGACCCCATCTCTTCCTAGCAATCCTTCTTCCCGGAACAGCATCCCATGGGTGAAGAATCCAAAGCCCTCTCTCCGACACCACCTGCGTAACCATGCATTCACCTCCACAATTTGACAGTCCCTACCTGGGCCTTTTCCTTCAACAGGGAGGATGGATGAGAACACGACTTGCGACTCAAACTCCTTTATCTTTCTTCCCAGAGCCATGTAGTCTGCAGTGACCCGCTGAAGGTCATTCTTGGCAGTATCATTGCTGCCCACGTAGAAAAGTAGGAAGGGCTAGCAGTCCAAGGGCTTGATCAGTCTCAGCAAACACTCCGTCACATCCTGGATTCTAGCTCCAGGCAAGCAGCACACTTCTTGAGTCTCCCGGTCTGGTTGGCAGATGGATGACTCTGTCCCCCTTAGGAGGAAGTCTCCATATACACACCCCATCCCCCTTTGGGGCAGGGCAGGGTGTTGATATCACCATGGTTAGTCTCCATGGTGGCCCTTGGGCTGACCATGATATGGCCCAGAGGCTGGGGTTACAGCCTAATGGCTAGAGTCAATATGGTGGAGAAAGGTGGGGGCCACCACCGGGGGGGGGTGTGACACCCCGGGTAGAGGGGCCCAGGCCCGCCTGACTCCACTGGGCTCTGACCCAGGGCCCTAATAGTGATGGAGCGGTCCATCACTGGGTCAGCGGGGAATCCCACCAAAACACGCTGACCTCACTCGGGTGGGAGATACCACTCGCTAACCCTCCCTAGGTCATTTCCTACCATAGTTCCAGAAGCTGCTGTCTGTGAGGCGTCAGGGTCTCCAAGGTCCTCGGCATGCATGGTCCTCCAGTCCGGTTTGCAGGGTCTCTGGCTCTTGCAGGCAGGGGCTGTGGAGGCTCTTCAGCTGGAGCTTCGGCCGAAGTTCCTTCCCCTCCAGCGGTCAGCCCAGAATGAGCTGGGCTGCTCCCTTTTATAGTGAGGCAGCCATGGGCGCATGCCCAGCATGGCCTGGGGGGCAGGACATCCACCGCCCATAGTGTGGGGTTAACCCTTTCTTTGCACCCCGTCGCAGACCCCCCACAGACTTCAATGGAGCTGCGCTGATTTATCCCTCAGGGGGAGCTGGCCCGTGGGCTGCATTCTGTGCTGACTTGTGCTCTCTGCACTCCCGTTACTGTCAGTGGGGCATGCAATGCTAGAACCGGACAGGCTCTGCAGGCACCTCCTGACCTGGGGACTGTCTCTCTCCACATGCTTGTCTGGGCAGAGGGCACCTTTGACACGCTTCCACCTCGGCATGCTGCACCCTGGGGTGCCGGAAGGGATCAGCTGTGAACGTGAAGGCGGTTGGGAACTTGGGAGAAAGTGATCATGATCTAATAGGATTCAGGATCCTCTGGAGAGGAGGACATGAGAACAGCAAAACAAGGACAGTGGACTTCAGAAAGGCGGATTTCAGCTGACTCAGAGAAATAGTAGGCCAGGTCCCATGGAAAGACCAATTAGGAAGAAAACGAGTGAAAGGGCAGTTCCTAAAAGATGTAATACTAGAAACTCCACATTACGCTATTCCGACGCAGAGGAAAAATAAGAAGAGCCACAGGAGGCCAATGTGGCTGGACAAGGAGCTTTTGAGCTGTCTAAAAACCAAACGGGATCCGTCCAGGGAATGGGAGGAGGGGCATGTCACCAGGGAAGTATACATGGGAATAGCGTGAGCGTGGAGGGACAAAATCAGGAAAGCCAAGGCAAAGAATGAGTTACAGCTGGCAAGAAATGTTAGAGACAACAGGAAGGGGTCCTACAAATATGTCAGACAAAAAAGAAAGATCAAGGAGTATGTGTGGTCCACTGCTCAGTGGAGAAGGTGAGCTGGTAACAGAAGATGATAGGAAGGCAGAGCTGCTCACTGCTGGCTTTGCTTCAGTCTTTTCCCAAAAGATAACATGTGGCCAGGTGACTAGCAAAGTTACCATAGACAATAAAGGGGAAGGGATGCAGATCGGGATAAATAAAGAACATGTCAGAGATCTTATAACTAATTTGAATGAATTCAAATCAGTGGGGCTGGATGCTATTCACCTCAGGGTACTGGAGGAATTAATTGAAGAAATCTCAGAGCCGCTGGCAATAATATTTGCAAACTCATGGATAACAGGAGAGGGCCCAGAAGCCTGGAGAAGGGCCAACATGGTGCCCATCTTTAAAAAGAGGGGAAAGGGGGAGCCGAGGAGCCATAGACAAGGCAGCTTGACCTCAATATCTGGGAGGCTACTGGAGCAAGGTATAAAACATTCACTTTGCGAATACCTGGAGGACGAAGGGTGATCATGAGCTGCCAGCCTGGATTTACCCAGAACAAATCATGCCAAACCAGCTTGATTTCCTTCTTTGACAGGGTAACTGATATGGTGGATAGGGGGAATGCAGTGGACATAATATACCTGGACTTCAGCAAGGCTTTTGACACTGTCCCACATGACATTCAGATAAGTAAGCTGGAGAAATGCGGGCTCAGCAGAACTACCATTAAGTGGACACATAACTGGTTAAACAATCACAAACAAAGAGTCACTATTAATGGACTGATGTCGGATTGGAGGGAGGTCTCAAGTGGGGTTCCACAGGGATCTGTTCTGGGTCCTGTGTTATTTAACATCTTTGTTAGTGACCTGGATGTGGGAATAGAGAGCAGGCTGATCAAATCTGAAGATGACAAAAAGCTCGGGAGGGGAAGCAACACTTTTGGAGGGCAGAGCTAAGATTCAGAGGCATCTTGAGAAACTGGAGAACTGGGCTGTGGACGACAAAATGAAATTCAGCATAGATAAATGTGAGGTGCTACAATAGGGAGGAAAAACCAAATGCACAAATACAGAATGGGGGATAACTGGCTTGGCAGCCCCACTGCTGAGAAGGATCTGAGAGTGGTGGTGGATCAGAACCTCAACATGAGTCAGCAATACAATGCTGTTGCAAAAAAAGCAAATGCAGTTTTGGGCTGAATGAACAGAGGCACAGCCTGCAAGTCACGGGAGATGACAGTACCGCTCTACTCAGCCCTCGTTAGGCCTCAGCTGGAGTCCGGTGTCCAGTTTTGGTCACCAATGTATAGACAGGATGTAGAGAAACTGGAAAGGAACCAGAAACGAGTGACAAAGATGATCAAAGGGGTGGAATGCAAGTCATCTGGGCAAAGGCTGAAGGAACTGGGTATGTTTAGTTTGGAAAAGAGGAGACTGGAGCGGGGGTGGGAGAGGGAGACATGATACTGGTTTTTCAATACTTGAAAAGCTGCCATGAAAAAGATGGAGAACAGTTGTTCTCTCTTGCCACAGAGGGCAGGACAAGAGGCAGTAGGTTTAAACTACAGCAGAGCAGATTTAGATTAAATCTCAGGAAAAACTTCCTAACTGTAAGAACAGTAGAACAACGTAACAGACGCCTCGGGAGGTTGTGGAAGCTCCTTCACTGAAGGTTTTCAAAAGGAGGCTGGAGCCATCTGCCTTGGATAGTTCAGACACAACAAATCCTGCATCTTGGCAGGGGTTAGACTAGACGACCCTGTGATTCTATCTCCCGTAAGAGTGCTCCTGCTGTCATGGTTCTCCTGAGGATGGCAGCAAAGCGCTGGGCATGCTGGTGACTGGGGTGACCAGGGGAATGCAGCCTTGGAGCCATCAGCCACAGGCTGGGCACAGTACCTGGGGCATAGCCACCTGCACCATCTCCATCAGCCGGTGCCATTCGGGATCACAGCCAGACCAGCGTTGCATGGCCAGCAGCGCCAGCGGGACCAAAGCAGGTGACCAGCCCAGTGTGAGCCAGGCTGTCATCGAATGAGCTTGCCTAGCCCAGTGTTTGTGCTGCTGAGCAGGAATTGGTGCAGCCAGGAGTGTAAGATTAAATAATTCACTCCTCATCAATCTTTTCTAGGAACATGTTTCTCTTTCCAGGGAGACACATGACCAGCCTGCGCATGCAGACCCGCCCAGGATTATCAGCGCCTGCCTGAGAAGGCCAACAGGGCGCAGAGAGGGGAGAACGAACAGGAATAAAATATAGATTCTTGAACTCAGACCTGGGGAAGCTGCGGAGCATCAATCTTGTTAAAGAACTAGTGTGGACTCTGCACCCAGCCCACTTCATTCTAGCTCCTGACAGGCCCGATGATTTGTGCCGGCTCAGCAGAGGAGGAGCCCTATAACTCACGCTCGGAGACAGCGTGGGATGGAAGTGTGGGATGACTCACAGCCCATTGCTGCACTCCGTTCCCCACAGCCGTCACAGGGAGAACTTCCACGCTGCCCTCCCCCAGTCACCCTTAGGGATAGCTCAGTCTCGGAGAGCCTGGGCAGATGAGGGCAAGAGCTGGTTACAATTACAAACAGCCTGGCTGCAGCTCCACCTCCTCCTGGTTGCTGCCAAGCATTGTGCAAAGTGCCGAAAGGAGCACAGGGCACCTGCTGCTGCAGCTTCCTGGGCCAGCCCACAGCAGGTGTGTCTGGAGGCAGCCCAGCCAGAGCAGAGGCAGCTGGGAACTCCCAGGTTCTGAGCCCAGCTCTGACACTGATTTGTTCTGGGGGGCTTGTCAAGCCATTTAATCTCTCGACATGCCTCTGTAGACGGCCGTAGTAACAGTCCCCTGGAGCCTGTAGCGATTGGTCGGTTAGCCTTCGCTCCAGCACCCATTGGCATCAGGATTGGGATCCCGTTTGAAGAGAGGTGCGAAGCAATGCCATTGCGTCTGCTCTGAGTCCTGCCCCCACAGGCAGGCAGCGGAACTGCACTGTTCTTAGGGTTCCGTTCTGGGGTAAGGAGAGGAAACTCTCCCTAGAGTCCTGCCAGCCCGAGTCCACATCCAGGAATACATTGCTCTGCCCTGCTTGGAGCCCAGGGGTTTGGAGCCCAAATCGCAGCAGAAAAGCAGCCCTGAGATTCCTGGATCCTGGTTTTGAGCAAAGCCGGAGTCAATGATTTTGCAGCGTTTATTCCGGGATCCAAGAGGAAAAAAAGAGGGGGGGACACAAAAAACACACCACAAAATTCTGGCAGTTCAGTACAGCTCCAGGGCTTCTGTTTTGCCCATCACGGGAAGATTTACTAGGGGAACAATATAGGCTGATTAATTATGCAGCCAGTTTGGTCCATTATATCATAAAACCCAGCTGTGTAGGACAACCTTGGAGATGCTACCTCTCTGGCGTCATCAGAGCCCAGAACCACTCGCCTGGAGCCAGCACAGGCTGTCTCGGCAAAGGTTCCTCGCTGCCTTGCGAGATGATATGATCTTTTGAAACCCACCTTTTCCATTCGAGATTACAAGTGCAGTGAACTTTGATATTGTACCAGCGCTAATTTCAATTGGCAGGGCCTCTCGCTCGTGTCACTGGAGGCCCGAGGTTCATTCAGAGAGCTGTGGCAGCTCACGAGGGGAGGAGGGAACAACCCAAAGACTCCCCTTGAATATTAATGAGGCATCAAAGCTTTTAGCTGCATGGCAGTGTCTGAGCGCGACTGCTCTCCAGGGCTCCGCTGTGCTTGGCACAATAAAGCCTCGGTAATTATTTCCAATAACTAATTTAGATTATCATTAGCCCCACATTGGAGGCACAGAGAACACTGCCCTTTCAAACACTTGAACCACTGAGCCTCCAAAATAAAATGCTCATTCTCTGCAAAGAGATCTGTGCCAGCTCTAATGAATTAGAATATATTTGTGTGTGTGAGCACCCGCGCTGGCTCAGGATAATGAGAGCCGGCTGCATCTGGGAAGGGAAGGGCGGCTTCTCTGCCGCGGCTCAGCACGCTACCCTGCCCTGCCTGGCCTGATCACTGGCATTGCTTTGGGACCTGCTTCGTCCCCATCACCCTCCTCCCCCCACCCCAGATTCCCCCTCCCTGCTTGCTCTGGGGCCAATTTAATTAACAGTAACAATCAATAAACACTTTAGAGTTTAGTAAATCCTGTATGAAATATTAACAACCCTGCATGCCCCTCGACACTGCCCGCTCATGTGGGGTGTCTAGGGTGGGGTCTGGGGCTCTGGCCTGCAGCCTGGAGTGTCGCGGAGCAGCTGCCTTTGGGCAAGGGACTCTGCCCAGTTGCATTCCTGGGGAAGCCCCGATTTGCCCATTCCCACCGAAGCATACACAGGAGGAGTGGGGTGTAAGGGGCCCCATCTCTCCTTGCAGACCAAAGGGGGGGTCTGGGGCACCCTCCTCAGACACCCCTCCTTTTGGGTCTCCTATGCTCCCCAAGCAGATGGGGAATGATGGGGCTGTATCACGCAGACAGATGGCCAGCATGAGCCACAAATCGACCACAGATAAAGGGGTATCACCACATTGGGGCACTTAATGATTTCATGAGCTAAAATGAACCCACAGTGCCCTGTGTGCCCATGGCACTGGAGGGGGGTATCTCAAGGGGTCAGTGTGCCCCGGGCACTGGAGGGAGTGTCCTGTGGGGTCAGCGTGCCCAGGGTGCTGTGGGGAGTGTCCCATGGGGTCAGTGTGCCCCGGGTGCTGGAGGGGGTGTCCCATGAGGTCAGCATGCCCCTGGCACTGGAGGGTGGTGCCCTGTGGAGTCAGCATGCCCAGGGCACTGGGAGGGGCTGTCCCATGGGGTCAGCATGCCCCGGGCACTGGAGGGGGGTGCCCTGTGGGGTCAGTGTGCCCTGGGCACTGGAGGGGTGTCCCATGGGGTCAGCATGCCCAGGGCACATGGGGGGGTGTCCTGTGGGGTCAGCGTCCCCAGGGCACATGGGAGGTGTCCCGTGGGGTCAGCATTCCCCGGGCACTGGAGGGGGGTGCCCTGTGGGGTCAGCGTGCCCAGGGCGCTGTGGGGAGTGTCCCATGGGGTCAGTGTGCCCTGGGCACTGGAGGGGGGTGCCCTGTGGGGTCAGTGTGCCCTGGGCACTGGAGGGGTGTCCCGTGGGGTCACCGTGCCCCGGGTGCTGATCGGCTGATGACGTGACTTAGGTCGCATTTGGAGCAGCAGGCAAGCGAGAGAGCTCTGGTGGGGGGGACAGTGTCTGCTCACTATCCCCATCTCAGCAGGATGCTGCCTGGGCAATGCCCTGCCTGCTCTTGGCAGTACACCGTGGGCCCCATTTGCACACAGGATTGTGTGGGGCAGAGGGTGGGGTAGGGTGGAGACCTGGCTTCTGCTCCTGTCACTGCCAGCAACTCACAGCATGACCTGCCCTCTGTGTCCTTCCACCTGCCCCCTGTGTAAAGGGGCCGCCACACGGACCCTGCGCCGAGCCGTCTGGGCCCGGGTACTGAGGGCACGCCCAGCTATGGCGCACCAGGCAGAGCAGAGGTAGCCTGGCGGCTTGATCCTTTCACCAGGGTCTGCTCCCCATTCCATGGAGCCGGTCAGGGCACCTCCCAGAGCCTCAGGTCTCCAGTGCTGGGAGGAAAAGGCACGAAGAGCCTTCTCTCCCTGCAGGAGGGGCTGCAGCCCCGTGTCGTCTGGGCTGCCCGTTGCCAGGAGGGTTTCCTGGTGAACATGCCACCTCCCTAGCTGGGCAGGCTGCCCGTGGAGGCAGAGCAAGTGCTGCAGATGTTTCCGAAGAGGCTTGCGGATGGGGCAGGCTCCGAGCTGAGTGTCTAAGGAGCAGCTTTTGAAAAGCCAGCCCCATTATAGTCCATGGTAAACTGCCATTGGCTTCAGGGGAGCCAGGCTATCGCCCCAGCCCCGGCTTCCTAATTCAAACAGGGAGTAAGTAAGGACAAGCTTGTGGTTAATGCACCAGACGTGGAACAAGGGAACCTGGGTCCTAATTCCTGGTCCTGCCACAGCCTTGCTGCGGGGCCTCGGGTGCATTACACACGTGCTCACTGCCTCGATTTCGCCATCTGTGAAATGGGGATCATGATACTTCCCAGGGTGTCGTTAGGCCAATGCTAATTAGCGTTGGCAAAGTGCTTTCTGCTCCTTTGCTAGCAGGCAGCAGAGGACGGGTGATTATCGTCAATACTGTGAGCACAGGACAGTCACCATTCCACATGGGTGAGACCTTGACTCAATTCAGCTACTCCTGCAGGAGGGCCGGTGTCAGACCTGGTGTCCCCCCAGGGTTTGTTTCTTTGGCGAGCCTCAGAGGACCCGTCACCTTGCCATGTGTGAAACAGGATCGTGGGCGATGGACTTTTATTTAAACAAAGGGTCTGAAATCAGGGGGGAGTTTGTTTCCTGGAAGTGTCACTCTTTCCCTGCCCTCCCCCACCCCCACCGGGTGGGTCATGAAGGGAAGGTCACGTTGCGTCTTCAGCTCATATTTGTCATTGTTGCAATTCACCTCATTAGTAAGGACACTAGCCATGCAGTGTGTTATCACAGCCAGTGCTTGAGTGAGCCCGGGTTAGTGTGTGCGTGCACATGGCAATGTGTGTGTGTGAGTCTGACCTGGCATGTGGCTGTCTGCAGTGGGAGGGTCTATGCACCGTCATTGTGTAACACAGTCCATACCGTGCAGTGATCACATGCAGTAACAGAGTCCATACAGCAGTGACTACACGCGGTAACACAAACCAGATGGTGTTCTGACCACACACAGTAACACAGTCCATACGGCGTAGTGACCACTCGCAGTAACAGTCCATATGGCACAGAGACCGCATACACTCACACCATCCCTGGGTACCAGGCTTTCCTGTGAGTCTTACATTACAAATTCTGGCCAAAGTGTTCCTAGCTGTGTGGCTCAAGTCGATGGCGGCTGCAGCTGCTCAGCTCCTCTGACAGTCAGGACACGTCTCCATATGGATTTGGGAGCCTAACTCTAGGTGCTCAATTTGGCCCAGGGGCTGGGGTTTGAAGGCCAGGAAAGGCAGGGCTCCAGTTGCTGTTCACTGTCAGCAGGAGTTGGGCTCTGCGCTCCTTTCTGTTCTTTGGGGACAGCCGGGGGAGCTGCCTTTGAGGTCTGTGGGTCAGTCATGGGCAGTGCAGCCTCTCAGGCAGAACTGCCATGGCTTGCTCTTCCAACTCCGTCTCCATGTGTCGACCCAGCTCCACCGCTGAGGCTCTCATTGGCCTCCTGGACAGGGGAAGGAGACCAGCCTCCCTCATCCATAACTACATGGTCAGCGTCCTTTTCAGATCACTATTTCTTGGACATGTATCTAGTAACAATATGTGGGTCTTCTCTTCTCCACCTGCCTCTTCTAGATAGGTCACAGGTCCTCATATGTTTATAGCAGCCTCTTGCCCCTTCTTTCCTCCCAGGTGTAAGGGGGCTGTTGGCCCCTCATTAACACTCGGGGGGCGGAGGGGGTTGGGTTGCTCGCTCCCAGTCCCAAAAGAAAGGGGAAGGGTGGATGGGGCATCAGGACCCTGAGACTGACAGTCCCCAGGGGCAATGGGGAGAGGCCAACGCTCCCGGTCAGCCTGATTGACAGGGCGGGCAGGCCAATGAGGGAGTCAGGAGGCCAGGGGGGTCCCCTCGTCCATGGGAGCTGGAATGGCCTGGGTCAGACCGAGTGGGGCCGAGCTCATGGGAGAGCAGGGGCCCGAGCTGAGCTGGGCCGCACCGGCAAGAGGCAGCCCAGGGAGCAGACCAGTGCTGGGCGCAGACGTGCAATAATCAGAGCCAGAGGGGCCAGAGAAGCAGCCGGGGGGAGGGAGGCAGAGCAGCAGCAGCAGGGCTGGGGCTGGAGCCGTCCGGAGCCGGGTGCAGGGAGCAGCTGGGGAGGGCGAGGGGGACCCTGGGCAGCGGGCCCAATGCAAGGGGCCCTGCAGGCCAGACTTGGGGGGAGGGACGACCGTACCCCAACGGCATGGGGGAGGACGCTGACACTGGGAGGAAGGGTCCTGCCACCCAGAGCCTGAGGGCGTGTGGCCACTGCCAGAGCAAGTGTCCGACCCGCAGCATCCCTGCAGCACAGCCAGGGCCTGGGCAGGGGCCTGGGACGTGTGAGGAACAGACTGAACTGCCCTGACGTGCCAGAGACGCTGGTTGTGGCGGCCCCGGGCCACAGAGCGGGGAGACGGGTTTCCCTTTCACCTTTCCCAGTTTTTCCTTATTTTTAAATTGGTTGCTGTTTAATAAATTGTATTTGCTTTGAGCTGTATGCAACATAGGTGCCGACTTTCAAAAGTCGACCCCCGGCTCTGCCCCAGACCCCACCCCCATTCCACCCCCTTTTCCCAAGTCCCCACCCCGGCCCCTTCCTGCCCAGATCGGCCCCCTCCCCCAGCACACTGTGCCCTCGCCCCTCCCCCCTCCCTTCCAGCCTCCGGCATGCTGCGAAACAGCTGATCCGCAGTGGGCAGGCGGGAGGCACGGGGAGGGAGGGGGAGGCGCTGATCGGTGGGCGGGCAGGAGGCACTGGGTGGGGGGAGCTGATAGGGGGCTGCCAGTGGTGCTCAGCACTAACCATTTTTTCCTGTGGGTGCTCGAGCCCCAGAGCACCCATGGAGTCTGCACCTATGGTATGGAATGGTCAGTGGGTCAGGGAAGCATCCATTGCAGAGAGAGCACCCCAGAGTGGGGACACCCTAGCCCCTGCCCTGAGTGCCCACAACAAGGTTGGGGGTTGAGCCCCCCAGGAATCCTGGGCCCAGCCTTGTTGAGGTTATGAGGACTCTGCCAGACAGGAGAGTGGAAGGGGAGCCCTCGAGTCAGGCAGGCCTCTGGGTGAAGGAAGCGGGAGCGAGGACTCAGATCTTTCTGCTAGCCCATTTCTCCAGGGAAGCCAGGAAAGTTCTCCACAATAGCGGGACCATTCCCCCACTTACATATGTAAGGCTGGTTAAATGTTGTCGAGTGAAACTGCTTTTTGATACCTTAGAGACTAACCAATTTATTTGAGCATGCTTGGGGGTCGCGAGCATGCTCAAATAAATGGGTTAGTCTCTAAGGTGCCACAAGTACTCCTTTTCTTTTTGCGAATACAGACTAACACGGCTGCTACTCTGAAACCTGCTTTTTGATAGAAAATTGGGCTTTTGACTGACCCTCCCTTCCACCACCACCCCCTCCAAAAAAGTCTCTGTTTCCTTGGAAAATTTTGCATTTTCATCAAAAACCTTTTGCCCCCAAACTGAAAATTCTCAAGGTGTTTTTTTGATGCAAATCAGATGGGGGATTCCCAGGGCTGGGGAAGGGGTCCCAGGTCCCAGCCACATGCCTCAGCACAAACACCAGCCCCTCCTTCTGGGGGGAGGAGGGGGGTCTCAGCATTAATCTCATGGAAAATGGGCCAGGCTTGACAATAGAACAACACTTTTATCTAACCCAGGCAAAGCCAGGAACACACCCCGGGAGGTCTCCGGCAGGGGTTATACAGACGGCTTTGCACATGCCTAGCTAGACACACGCAGACTCTGCCCTGCCTCAGTGCAAGCCCCTTGGGTCAGTGCAACCTGTCCTTTCACTCTGACACTGGTGTGCTCCGGGAGCTCGAAACGGGGGTCCTATTGCTTGGTCTTAGCTGTCCCGCCAGCTCCAGGCTGCTTGTCTGCAGCAGTCCCCTCTGCAGCCTCTCCACAGCAGCCCGGGCCCAGAGGATGAGAAAGGTGAGAGGCAGCAAGCTGTGATGGGGGGCAGCAAAAGGAACACCCCCAGATGTCAGTCACTGCTATGGAGCAGGGTGACGGCCGCAGTTTTGACTTCACAGCGGCTGGTCTAGCAGCGCCTAGTTCGGGGCCTGGCTGCCCCTCGCTTGGCAGGTGAGGCTGGTTCTTCTGCGGCTGGGGTGACTCCTTCTTTGTTCCCCTCCAAACTTGTGGGGCTTATTTCCCAGCCTCCTCCCATCTTCTCATTGCTGCAAACCCTCCCCGGTGGTCTGTAGCCAGTTCTGGGTCCTTGTCTCGGAGTGGCACTCCCCCAGCCAGTCGTTTGGTTGTCCTGTGGCCAAGGCTGCACAACGGGCTGCAGGGCAGTGGGGGAGGGGAGGGGCTTTAGCCTCCTCCCTGGGCCCAATCCTCCTCACTCTGCTCCTCCCTGGTCCTGGCCCTGAGGCAGGGTCTGGGGCGTCCAGTGGGGCTCCCCTCAATGTGAGCCACCCTACTAGTGTGATCCAGTGACCCCTGGCCCTGACTCCTGGCTTCTAGGACCAGGATCACTATCCCCTGCCCCGTTTCATGGTGTGGGCTCAAAGTGGCCAGGCCTCAGCACATTTCAGCAGACCCCACCTTCTTGGTCTATCTGCTGACTCTGCTTGGTCTTGTACCCCGACCATTTGGGGCATGGGATCCCACAGATGACGTACGGTTCAGGGCCCCAGGCTGCATCCAGTTTAGGGCACCTCTGCCGCTTGAGTAGGATCCACGCTCAGAGCCAGCATGTCTCGGGCTTGGCCCACGTTAATGGCCATGATCCGGCCTGCCTCACAGAGGCATCGGTGATGCTCCTGGACCCACGCTGGTCCCCCCGGCTCCTGGTTCCTGAGGTCCCCAGTCACATGCCCAAGGTCATGTCTATTGGCAGCTGGCCGTGCCTGCCAGCTGTCAGGAAGCAGGGGGTGTTTTCAGAAGGGGGGTGCGCCATGTTGTTCTACGCGCCGTTTCAGCTCTGGAAGGTAGGAAGACCGATCTCTCCACCGTGTCTCTGCCAGGCTCCTCAGCCCTGCTACAGTGTCTGGCTGGCCCACTCGTAGAGGCCATTGTCTTGTGGGTGGTAGGCTGCTGTCCTTCGCTTGTGGTTGCTGTATAGAGAGCACAGGTCCTATACATGCCGTGCTCAATGAGCACCTTGGTGGGGTAGCCGTAGGGCTGGACAAAGTAACTCCAGAAGGCTTCTGTGGCTGCTCTGGCCATGATCTCCCCAAGGGGCCCGGTGACCAGGAATTTGATGCAATGATCCACCATGGTCAGGATGCAGGATGCACGCTCTGGCTTGGCTCCATCTTCAGCTGGCCCCATGCTGCCAACTCCAACGGTGCACCGCTCTCTATGGACTGGAGGGGGGCCCAGCCCCCCACTCCAGGGGTCCTGGGGCTGGTGTAGACCTGGGAGTTACTGCACCACTCCCGCACAGCTCTGGCCATCCCCACCCAGCAGAACCTCCTTTGAACTTTCATGTCGGTCTTTTTGGGGCCAGAGTGGCCCAAAGCACGATGGTAGGCTTGGAGGACCACGTCAGCTGCTGTCTGGAGCAGTGCCATCTGGGTGATTCCTTCATTCCTGGGGCCTTGAGTACCGGCCTGCCTTCCTCTTCTTGTAGGTAGGCCTACTGCTTCATTAGCCGGTTCACTCCTAGGAACAGACTGCCCTGCTCCTTGCTGGATAATTTCTAGTACTTTCTGAATAACAGGACTCTGGCCTTGGATCTGGATGCAGAGGGCCTAGTCCTCTTTGAATTCTTCCAGGGGTTCCTTGTGAGCCTTGCAGTTGATGGAAGCTATCTGGCTTATCTCTTCAGGGATGGCCACAAAAGGTAATGTCTCTAAGTCCTTGCAGTCATTGGGCACTTCTGGTCCAGGTGTCGTAGGCTGCCTGGACAAGGCTTCAGCCTTGGAGTTGCTCTGGCCAGACCAGAGTTCCACAGATAAGTTGTAGCTGCCCAGTCGCGACGCCCAACATTAGAATCATAGAATCATAGAATATCAGGGTTGGAAGGGACCTCAGGAGGTCATCTAGTCCAATCCCCTGCTCAAAGCAGGACCAATCCCCAATTAAATCATCCCAGCCAGGGCTTTGTCAAGCCTGACCTTAAAAACTTCTAAGGAAGGAGATTCTACCACCTCCCTAGGTAACGCATTCCAGTGTTTCACCACCCTCCTAGTGAAAAAGTTTTTCCTAATATCCAACCTAAACCTCCCCCACTGCAACTTGAGACCATTACTCCTTGTCCTGTCCCCTTCTACCACTGAGAATAGTCTAGAACCACCCTCTCTGGAACCACCTCTAAGGTAGTTGAAAGCAGCTATCAAATCCCCCCTCATTCTTCTCTTCTGCAGACTAAACAATCCCAGTTCCCTCAGCCTCTCCTCATAAGTCATGTGTTCCAGACCCCTAATCATTTTTATTGCCCTTTGCTGGACTCTCTCCAATTTATCCACATCCTTCTTGTAGTGTGGGGTCCAAAACTGGACACAGTACTCCAGATGAGGCCTCACCAATGTCGAATAGAGGGGGACGATCACGTCCCCCGATCTGCTCGCTATGCCCCTACTTATACATCCCAAAATGCCATTGGCCTTCTTGGCAACAAGGGCACACTGCTGACTCATATCCAGCTTCTCGTCCACTGTCACCCCTAGGTCCTTTTCCGCAGAACTGCTGCCTAGCCATTCGGTCCCTAGTCTGTAGCGGTGCATTGGGTTCTTCCATCCTAAGTGCAGGACCCTGCACTTATCCTTATTGAACCTCATCAGATTTCTTTTGGCCCAATCCTCCAATTTGTCTCGGTCCCTCTGTATGCTATCCCTGCCCTCCAGCGTATCTACCACTCCTCCCAGTTTAGTATCATCTGCAAATTTGCTGAGAGTGCAATCCACACCATCCTCCAGATCATTTATGAAGATATTGAACAAAACCGGCCCAGAACCGACCCCTGGGGCACTCCACTTGACACCAACTGCCAACTAGACATGGAGCCATTGATCACTACCCGTTGAGCCCGACAATCTAGCCAACTTTCTACCCACCTTATAGTGCATTCATCCAGCCCATACTTCTTTAACTTGCTGACAAGAATACTGTGGGAGACCATGTGAAAAGCTTTGCTAAAGTCAAGAAACAATACATCCACTGCTTTCCCTTCATCCACAGAACCAGTAATCTCATCATAGAAGGCGATTAGATTAGTCAGGCATGACCTTCCCTTGGTGAATCCATGCTGGCTGTTCCTGATCACTTTCCTCTCATGCAAGTGCTTCAGGATTGATTCTTTGAGGACCTGCTCCATGATTTTTCCAGGGACTGAGGTGAGGCTGACTGGCCTGTAGTTCCCAGGATCCTCCTTCTTCCCTTTTTTAAAGATTGGCACTACATTAGCCCTTTTCCAGTCATCCGGGACTTCCCCCGTTCGCCACGAGTTTTCAAAGATAATGGCCAATGGCTCTGCAATCACAGCCGGCAATTCCTTTAGCACTCTCGGATGCAACTCGTCTGGCCCCATGGACTTGTGCACGTCCAGCTTTTCTAAATAGTCCCTAACCACCTCTTTCTCCACAGAGGGCTGGCCATCTATTCCCCATGTTGTGATGCCCAGCGCAGCAGTCTGGGAGCTGACCTTGTTCGTGAAGACAGAGGCAAAAAAAGCATTGAGTACATTAGCTTTTTCCACATCCTCTGTCACTAGGTTGCCTCCCTCATTCAGTAAGGGGCCCACACTTCCCTTGGCTTTCTTCTTGTTGCCAACATACCTGAAGAAACCCTTCTTGTTACTCTTAACATCTCTCGCTAGCTGCAGCTCCAGGTGCGATTTGGCCCTCCTGATTTCATTCCTACATGCCCGAGCAATATTTTGATACTCTTCCCTGGTCATATGTCCAACCTTCCACTTCTTTCAGAGTAGCAGCCGTGTTAGTCTGTATTCGCAAAAAGAAAAGGAGGACTTGTGGCACCTTAGAGACTAACCAATTTATTAGAGCATAAGCTTTCGTGAGCTACAGCTCACTTCCTCAGATGCATCTGAGGAAGTGAGCTGTAGCTCACGAAAGCTTATGCTCTAATAAATTGGTTAGTCTCTAAGGTGCCACAAGTCCTCCTTTTCTTCCTTCCACTTCTTGTAAGCTTCTTTTTTATGTTTAAGATCCGCTAGGATTTCACCGTTAAGCCAAGCTGGTCGCCTGCCATATTTACTATTCTTTCGACACATCGGGATGGTTTGTCTCTGTAACCTCAACAGGGATTCCTTGAAATACAGCCAGCTCTCCTGGACTCCTTTCCCCCTCATGTTAGTCCCCCAGGGGATCCTACCCAATCCGTTCCCTGAGGGAGTTGAAGTCTGCTTTCCTGAAGTCCAGGGTCCGTACCCTGCTGCTTACCTTTCTTCCCTGCGTCAGGATCCTGAACTCAACCAACTCATGGTCACTGCCTCCCAGGTTCCCATCCACTTTTGCTTCCCCCACTAATTCTACCCGGTTTGTGAGCAGCAGGTCAAGAAAAGCTCCCCCCTAGTTGGCTCCTCTAGCACTTGCACCAGGAAATTGTCCCCTACGCTTTCCAAAAACTTCCTGGATTGTCTCTGCACCGCTGTCCTGCTCTCCCAGCAGATATCAGGTGTTGTTCTAGTGCTGCCAGCATGGCAGAGCCCATGTGCTCCCAGGGCTGGTATCCGTGATTATTGTGAAGCAGGTGGCTCCAGGTAGCCCCCTTAAGCCTCTTGGTGATGGCCCAGACCGGGGCCAGGAATTCTAGTTGGATGGAGCTGTAATACTTATTGTTCCATTATGACTGTTTCAATCCCCAGCTGGCATACACGATTGCCCTCTCCTGACCGTCCTGGCCCAGGGAGAGCAGAGCCCCCAGGCACTGATTGCTATCATCTGTACAGAGTTTAAATGGGAGGGTGTAATCCCAGTAGGCCATTATCAGTGCCTTCACCAGGGAAGACTTCAAGCATTCGAAAGCCCTCTGGCAGCCTACATCCCAGTTCAGAGGCTCTTTCCGGGCAGCCCCGCCATTGGAGACCCCCGTGTATAGGAGCGCAGCCAGCTTGGAAAAGTCTTTCATAAAATGTGTCTAGCATCCAACGAAACCCAAGTACTCCTGGACATCTCATACCTTGGTGGGCATTGGCCACGTCTCAACGACCTGCACCGTCTCTGTTTAGGGATTACGCCCTCTGCTGTCACAACATGACCCAGGTACGCCACGTTTTCCTTCAGCAAAAGGGTTTGATTGTCAGGCCATACCAGGTTAGTTGGGTGAATGCCATGTCCTGGTGTTCCAGGCGCAACTCAGGTCTCCGAGTATACAATGGCGTCATCCAGGTACAGAAGGACCGTCTGGAAGTTCTCCCTGCACACACAATACTCCACCAGCTGCTGGACCGTCCCTGGAGCATTATAAACCCTGAACATCGTGCGCATGAACTCATAGAGTCCCACGGCTGTGATGAAGGCAGTTTTTTTCCTGGTCCTCTGGCAGCATCACTATCTGCCATACCCACTAGCCAGGTCAATGATGGAGGATAGGGAGGTAGATTTAAGGGCAGCCAATGCTTCCTGTATGTGGCAGAATGGGTATGCACCCTGATGTGTAACTTGGTTACGTTTCTGATACCTGACACAGAAGCAGAGTTTCCCATCTTTTTTCTTGACTGGGACGGTGGATGCTGACTAGGGACTGTAGCTTTCTCTGATAACACCTGCCTCCTCCATGTCACTGAGGGTCTCTTTCGTGGGTGGATATAACCTCTCGGATTGGAGTGTGGCTGGTGGTGATCCAGTGCTGGATATGGGTCGCACACCTGGAGTCAGTTGGGTGCTTGGAGAACGCGGGGTGGGAAGGCTTCTGAATTGGTTGGGCCAGTCACTTCCTCTGTTCTGCGGTAATCTGCGCAGCACCAATGTCTATCTCCTGGAGCCAGGCGGCTCTGCAAGGCACTCCCTGTGTCTGGTCTCTCTCCAGGGATCACCACGTCTTCTCAGCCAAGGCAGGGAACCGGTGCAGTGACCTGACTGTGGAACAGCCGTATGGGCTGATGGGTGGGGTTCAGGGCTCTCCGCGCCAGCCCTCTTTCCTGCCTGCAGGCCACCATGAATGGGTTTGCACCGGTATCAGGGTATGGCTCCACCTGGGTGGTAAAATCCTTGCCCCCGTGCCAGTCTTTGTCTTGCAGAGGAGGATGGTCCTGGAGTTCGGTTCTTTCCCCACAGGGCGGGGGCCGGGTCATAGCCTTTCCAATCTTGCCGCGTGCATCGGCGAGGTGCTCATGCTGCCATATTCATCTCACAGTGTCTGCAGGGGCAGCAAGGGTTCGTGAGCCCGCAGCACCTCTTGCCATTCATCCTAGCCGTGCTGGAGCAGGTTCGGGCCCAGAACAAGGGTTACCAGTGTTGGCGACGCATCCTGGAGCCCAGCTGTACGTCCGCAAGCACGTACCCCGCAGAGGGGACGCTGAGCCCATTCCCAGGAGCTAGCTGGGGCCAGTTGTTGGGTGGGCTCAGTAAGTGCCGTGGCTGCCAGTGCTGGAGAAAAGTCCTTTTCTGGACAGTCGTCCCCTGGGAGGCAGTGTCCAGCAGGGCGTCCACCCGCATACCATTGAGGACGATGGGAACAATCGGCCACTGGCTGACGAATCTGGGTTGTTCCCATTTGGGTGTTGGAATTAGTCGCTGTCCCTTTGGGGCTTGGTCCCGTGCCCCGAGGACCCCCTATTGAAAGCCATCTCCTGTTGGGAGCACCTCCTCACAGTGTAGCTGGCTTCCCCACACGCCCCACAGATGGGCTGGCCAGCTGGTCAAACCGACCATTGGGCCTCTGCCCTGGCCCTCTCTCTACTGCTGGACTTGCATCAGGCCACTGGACAGTCTCTGCAGCTGGGTCTCTACCCATGTGCTGAGCTCATCCACGTCTGGACAACATGGGCAGTGGGGCCCTTGGGCCAGGTCCTGGGGGGTGGAGGCAGGGGCTACCGGTGCCAGTCTGTGAAATTAGGCCGCTTGCTGCCAGGCTGCTTCTGTGTCTCAGGGGGAGATGTTGTGGGTCTCCCCACTGGTTGGGAAGCTTCAGGCCAAGCGTTGGGTGAGGGCTACACAAGCCATGCCTGTGGGTGGCAGCCCAGCCCTGGCTCTCTGGTGCTTGTGACTCAACGGCCTCCACAGCCTCCTCCTTAAAGGCCTCAGAGCCCGCATTGGGGTGTTGGACCCACAGGGAGTTCAAAGCCTGCCAAGAAAGAGAGTCACAGGCCCGTGTACCAACCATTGGGCCAGGTTCTGCTCTAGGCCCTGGGCCAGGGTGGGCTCATCCTGGTGATGGAATGAGGGTCACTGGAGGCTATTGGTGAAGTTCATGAGTGTCTCGGTAGGTTACTGAGCCTGAGCAAAGAACTCTCTCATCTGTTTGGGAGGGAGAGGGGCAGAGGAGAGGATCCAGTCACATAAAAATATTTCTGACTGTACCATTCTGGTTGTCTGCACCTCCCTGGGTCTGCACCACCCACCAGGATCCCCCCCATCTGGTACTCAGGCAGGCAGTGCATGTTAAACTTGGACTCCGGCGCTGCCTGGAAAGTCGGGAAGCTGGTCTGGGGATCCCTTGTACACTGCGGTAAGCATGGGGCCTCCATGGGGTATTTCACAGTGGAGAGGGCAGGCTGCCTGGAGGGGGCTGGGTTGGGGGAGGCTGGCCGAGGGGCTGTATTCGTCAAAGATGCCGCGATCCTCCAGCTGCCTCTGCATCAGACACATTCCCAAGGGTCCCTGCCTAACTCCCCAAAGCCCGTTCGTGATGCCACTTGTCAGGTGGTGGATTTCAGGGTTGGAAGAGGGGTCCCAGGCTGCAGGGCTGGGGAAGGGGGTCCTAGCCACCTGCCTCTGCACAACCACCAAATCTGCTTCCAGGGGCTCAGAGTTAACCCCTGGAAATCCCAGGCTTAACAATAGAGAAACACTTGTATCTAAGCCAGGCAAAGGCAGAGTAAAGCAGGGAAGGCTCTCTAGCAGGGGCTGCCTTGCCCTGGTACAACATACAGAATCAAGCCAGGGGTTGAATCGCTGGCAGGGGTCACACAGCCTCCCTGGCCCCGGGGCAGCATATGGCCCCCAATGCCTCGAGCTTTCATAGAATCATAGAATCATAGAATATCAGGGTTGGAAGGGACCCCAGAAGGTCATCTAGTCCAACCCCCTGCTCGAAGCAGGACCAATTCCCAATTAAATCATCCCAGCCAGGGCTTTGTCAAGCCTGACCTTAAAAACCTCTAAGGAAGGAGATTCTACCACCTCCCTAGGTAACGCATTCCAGTGTTTCACCACCCTCTTAGTGAAAAAGTTTTTCCTAATATCCAATCTAAACCTCCCCCACTGCAACTTGAGACCATTACTCCTCGTTCTGTCATCTGCTACCATTGAGAACAGTCTAGAGCCATCCTCTTTGGAACCCCCTTTCAGGTAGTTGAAAGCAGCTATCAAATCCCCCCTCATTCATCTCTTCTGCAGGCTAAAGAATCCCAGCTCCCTCAGCCTCTCCTCATAATTCCTGTGTTCCAGACCCCTAATCATTTTTGTTGCCCTTTGCTGGACTCTCTCCAATTTATCCACATCCTTCTTGAAGTGTGGGGCCCAAAACTGGACACAGTACTCCAGATGAGGCCTCACCAATGTCGAATAGAGGGGAATGATCACGTCCCTCGATCTGCTCGCTATGCCCCTACTTATACATCCCAAAATGCCATTGGCCTTCTTGGCAACAAGGGCACACTGTTGACTCATATCCAGCTTCTCGTCCACTGTCACCCCTAGGTCCTTTTCCGCAGAACTGCTGCCTAGCCATTCGGTCCCTAGTCTGTAGCTGTGCATTGGGTTCTTCCGTCCTAAGCGCAGGACCCTGCACTTATCCTTATTGAACCTCATCAGATTTCTTTTGGCCCAATCCTCCAATTTGTCTAGGTCCTTCTGTATCCTATCCCTCCCCTCCAGCGTATCTACCACTCCTCCCAGTTTAGTATCATCTGCAAATTTGCTGAGAGTGCAATCCACACCATCCTCCAGATCATTTATGAAGATATTGAACAAAACCGGCCCCAGGACCGACCCTTGGGGCACTCCACTTGATACCGGCTGCCAACTAGACATGGAGCCATTGATCACTACCCGTTGAGCCCGACAATCTAGCCAGCTTTCTACCCACCTTATAGTGCATTCATCCAGCCCATACTTCCTTAACTTGGTGACAAGAATACTGTGGGAGACCGTGTCAAAAGCTTTGCTAAAGTCAAGAAACAATACATCCACTGCTTTCTCTTCATCCACAGAACCAGTAATCTCATCATAAAAGGTGATTAGATTAGTCAGGCATGACCTTCCCTTGGTGAATCCATGCTGGCTGTTCCTGATCACTTTCCTCTCATGCAAGTGCTTCAGGATTGATTCTTTGAGGACCTGCTCCATTATTTTTCCAGGGACTGAGGTGAGGCCCTTTGATTAAAACCATTTTTTCCTGGTTCTTTGAAATTTTCCTCAGGGAAAAAAATACCCATGTTCAACCAGTGCTTCTCCCTGGGCTTCGGAACTGGTAGCTTTGTCCATGGCACAGAAACCTGGGAGTCTTGTCTGGGCCTTTCTCACTTGGAAAGGTTCTTCACCGAGTCCTTGGGCTCCCTCTGGTCTAAGCGCATTCAGTCTGGTTTGAAACAGTCCTGTTGGGGTTTCCTGTGCAGTGGTCTGGCGTGTGGGCCTATCTATAGCAGTTCTGATTAGCCGGTGGCTCACACCTCTAGAACGCTCCCTAACGGCACTCAGTGGGGTCAGAGCTATTGACGATTTTATTACAATCTAAAGCAAAGACAATTTCTCCTCTCTCCCCTGCACACCACCACTGCTCTCCGCAGACTCCTACACTTCAAGGGTAAGGTATCCTTTGGCGACCTCTTCAAGTGCATGCACAAATAGCAGTGATAGGCCAAGGGTCGTGAACATCAATACTTTTTCACTCTTACTCTTAGAATAAATGTAAGGGGTTGTGACTTTCTTTTTTATTTCCAGTAAGGGGTCTTCAGCCTGCAAGGGTGGAGAAACACTGAGCTGCAGACTAAGGGCCCGGTTGCAGTACCGCGCTCCTGGATCTTCCCTTGACTTTACTCTGATGCCTCTTTAGGAGCCAGCCCAAAGCATTCTGGAGAAGTAACTGGACTAGAGGGGTTTGAATTCATGCCTCTTGAGGAAAATCGGAAAGGCGTCAGAAACGAGCTGTGGCCCATTAGCCCAGTGAGCGCGGCAGGCAAACACAGCCCACGGTGCTCAGCAATCTGAGGAGCAGAAATTGTGCCAGAGCAGCCACTTCTGACAACTGGCTCAGCTCAGGGCCTTTGCTCACCAGGCCTGTGTCTAGCGGTTGCCCAGGGTATGTGACCCACACCCAAGGGCAGCGTGGAGCACTCAGTAGCATGTTTCAGGACCGACGCCCGAGTTCACATTGACTAGTTCCTCTTTCAATATCTGAGCCAGCAAAAATAACTGCTAGCCAAACCTCACATTTTCATTGTGCCTTGGAGATGCTCATGGGCTTGTTTGTGAGCAGCAAGGAATGCCAGAGCTTTGATATCTGTGTTCTTGCACCCCATGCGATATAATCATTCTCTGCTGACAGCTCCATCTTGCTAGAGGAGGAAGGATGTAATTTCTCATCCACCAGACAGCTTGGCTAGAAAGAGTGTGTTACATCACTTCCGGCAACACTGGGTTCTTGTTAGCGCCTGGGTCCCCACCACATTACTCCATTTTCACGTCAATGGAACCACTTTGGTTTCAATGCGGATACACTGTCCTGCACCTGCAGTAACTCAGTAATGACTGCAGCCCTTACAGCCTGATCCAAAACCCACTAACATCAATGGAAAGGCTTCTCAATGGGCTTTGGAGTCGGCCTTTCGTTTCTGTGGCTCTCTCCTCTTGGGCAAAGGGAACATCATTTAAGGCCATGTCTAAACTACACAATTATGTTGACCTAACTTATGTCGGCACAGAGCCACCGCAGTTATTAAATCACTTACGTGTGTGCACACTGGGCTCCTGGCGTCTGCAGTGCACACCCTCACCGGTGGTGCTTGTATCAATTGTATTGTTGGTGTGGGGCATTGTGGGACAGCTCCTGACAGCCAGTAACAGTCAATGTCTACACTGACACCGAATTACATTGGGCATGACTCTGCCCCACTCTGGGAGGTGATGTTACTACATCGGCGTAGAGAGGCGCTGATGTCGGCAGGAGCCAAACTTAAGTGAAGACACTTCCACAGCTCGGTCAACGCAAGGCAGCTTATGTCAATCTGAGCCTGTAGTGAAGACAAGGCCTCAGAAAGAGCCCCTGACAACTGATTCTGCCTCTCATTGTGTTACTGCTCTCAGAGCTGATCAGGAAAGCAGCATGTTGCCCTGAAGATGTCTGCTGGATACCATAGTGAGACCCGTCATGGCTGCTGCTGAGGTGGAATAAATATCACGATACTAGACTAGTGACTGTCCCCAGGGGTATGATCAGGGATCGTGCTACATTCTGTGCAAATCATTATCCATGAAGCTGAATTACTCTAGAAAAGAAGCCCCAGTGTTGCTGTCTCAGTCTGAGAGCAGGTGCTTCCAGCCTTTGTTAATGTTCCTGCAGGAAATGGGTTCTCATTCCCATCTTCCCATATGGGCAAAATCACGGCTTCCCTCACTGCTGCGGAAGCATGGCATGTGAACAGTAAGGGCAGCTGTGCATTCCAGGTCACCAAAAGGCTGGAAATCAGCTTTGCTTCTGCTTTTTCTTCAAAAGCTTTAGTTTGCTTATTGGTCCAAACCCACGGCATGTGTTTCTGTAACAATGAAAAGATTGAACTTATTTTGGTAGACAAGCTGGGAAGGCACCTTCCACAGCAGACTAACAGCACATAAAATGTTCTCAAATTGCAAATACCTTTGGGTAAAGCCATATCCTCCATGGCTTTTCTTATAAGGGAGGGGGCCCCTTCTGCACCTAGGCTATGCCCAAAACAAGCAGCTTAGTTTACTCTGAGCCAATATTTGTGTACCCTTTTTAGAACTTCTTCAATGTTTCTCCCACATTCCTCTGTGTTTCTACCAGTTATTAATATCTCATCTAAATGGGCAAATGGGCAAATGCAAACCTTGGCTGGCTCTGGCCACACTGACTCTTTGGAATGTGGCAGGGGCTGCCGCTACACTGGGTGGAACCCTTTCACAACCAAACTCCCTTCCAAGGTGGTCTCCGGGACATTTTTTCTAATGCCACCTGCTGGTGGGCTTGGGACAGGCCAGGTTTTGGGAGTGCTACTCCTTGACCCTCTGGCAGCTGAGCTAATGTCTCTTTTGAGCCTGGAATTAGATTCTGATTCAAGCTCAGCAATGGTGACGTTACAGTCCCACAAGCCCTCACCATTCCATCACTTCGAGCAGCGCACAATCTGTGCAACCCATTCACTAAACTCTACTGGAGAAGTTACTTTCTGCTTCTGAAATTCTTCCCCTTGCTGTTTCATGGGTTGTCGTGTAGCAGAAGGCACAGGATAAGCCTCGAGAGGTTCATATCTGGCACGTTTAACTCCCTGTCATTTTGCTCTCTTGCTAAGTTCTTGTCTGTATCAAAAGCAGACTTCTTTTTCTCTTGTAAAGCTCCCATCATGTCTACTTCCTTGGTGCCCATCCCCAGCCATCTTCACCTTGCTAAGCAAACTGCGGACAATTAGTGACGGGAGCATTTGCCAGTGTCACAATCAGTGGTCACAGCAAACAGGACTCCTGGTGCTTTACACTGGTCTGCAGCCATCATGAGACCTCTGGATCCCCTTGACTATAATTTTTCAACACCGCATCAGATTCTCTGAATTTAACATTCACATTAGTTATTTGTACATTTCTCCAGAAATCACAGCTCTTGCAGAACCTGCATCAATTTCCATTCCCATCAAACAGCTTCCAACTGCCAGTCTCCAGGCACCTGCAGGCAAAAATATGTTTAAAGAAACATAAATACAAAAAAAATATGGTAAGAAAGTGTTTTCCCTTTAATCTCAGCCTGTACACCCAGAGTTCAAACAAGCAGGCAGGCGCGGTAAGGATACTGCATGTTGCTTTCCTAGATTATGATAACTGGCTTCTGCAGCAAGTGTGACCTGGAATCCAGAGACAGACAGAGCAACCCCTTTGTTAGATGTCCCCTTTAAATGTCTTTTTGTGAAGGGGGGAGGTTACTGCCACCTTAAACTCTCTGCACTGATTCATGGGCAACAACAGTGACACCCAGTGGTGAGTCAGAGTAAGGGCAGACAGCTGTTCCTAAAGGATACCCCCCCAGGAGACATCCTGGTTCCTGTGCCTTATCTCAAAGGCTAGCGCTGGGGCAGACCCTTACTGCTGGCTCTACTTGGCACGTCAGAGCAAAAGTGCCTTCCCTGGCGGGGCGGAAGGAAGAGACCGCAGCAATTTAGAGACACTTCAGATTTCCTGAAAGTTCCCAAGCTGGGTGTCATTGGTATGCAGGATGTATCCTCGCTCAAAGGGACCAGAACTAATGCTGTCCTGTTAATGAACTGAGTGAGTAATAGCCATGGGTATAGAAAGCTTATGTCTGAAACTAATCCTAGTTAATGAATCTATTGTTACAGGTATTAAATGGTGACAGGGGGTTTCATCCATCAGCCCTCCATTAATCACAGCATCCCCGCCTATGCTGATTATTTAGACGCCAGCAAAGGGGGCTTAATGATATTAGTAATAGACCGGTTGTGGTACGTGACCTAGGACAAGCTGGGGATTTAAGGTGATGAGTGTCTGATCGTATAAAGCGCTTTAGAGGTGAGCCGAGCAGCTTTGCTCCCCATGGCATGTTATCTTGTCTCTGCCAGCCTGCTCCGTTCAGACAGTGTGCTGCTCTGGGAAGGCACTGTGCACAGCCCCAGTGCAGCCACGTGGGGAACTTCACCTTATCCTCCTCTGTGAAACAGACAATACGGAATAACCGCTGCTCCGAACCCCACCTCCACATCCCTGCACTCACACACACAAATACGCAGACACACACATACAAGTACACCTGCATGCCCACACACATAGACACGAATATACACAGGCACATCACAAAGGGCTGGAGAATAAAAGATGCAGAGGTTTCTTTGGCAAGATGAAAGATGTTTGCCTCTCATTCACTCCAGGTTACTTTCTCCACGGAGGCTGCCAAGGAACACTGGTGTCTAGTAATGTACGCAGATGTAACTCAAAAACAGCCAGAGAGTAGCTGTGTAGCATGAGAGGATGGCATCTTTAAAGTCACTTTTCTGTCCACACCAGCTGGGTGATGGTTCCTCTCCTCTCAGAAAACCTTTTGTCATTCCCTAACTCCTTGACTGCCAGCTTCTCGTTCTTCAGCGCATGGCTGCGGTGCTGGGAATGCCCGTTCAGACAGACATGAACTTGCTGCTGTCATAGAAGAGCTCTCAGATAAGACAGCTCAAGAAGAAAATAAGAAATGGCCACAAAATTCTATTGCAGAGTCGCTGTGGGGAATACCTAGATATTACGGCAATGGGTGATGGGATTAGACAGACAGGAGCACACTTCACCAACAATTCACCAAATTGTCTGTGTCACTTTATTAGGGGCTGTCCACATGCATATGTTTTGTTTGTAGAAAGTGAGTTTTAGGCTCACAGCTGAGATTAGTTTAAACACAGACTGAGCTTCATTGTAGACGGCTGCAGAATTAGGTAGGTCAGCCTATCAGGAACAGCCACAACGCCATGTGGCTTAGGCGACCAATCCCAGAGGCACAAAATGCTTGATACACACAGCTGGAGGACAAGCCAGAGGTCCCAATATGGTTGCAAAGCCTGTGCCCTGAACAATTCCAGGTAGCAAACGAACTCTGGCCAACCATGATCTGCCCACAGACAATCTGCAACCTGAAAGGAAGCGACATTTGGGAGAGGAAATGTTTGCAACCAATAGTTCAATCAGCTCCAGCAGACAGGTTAGATTGAACGCCCGGCTGCTCTATAGACCGCTGCAGCATCAGCTGATAACATGAGCACCACAGCTCCCCAGCGATTCCAGCACATGGGCTGCAGCCAGCAGCTCAGGTGATGCTGCGAACCTCCAGTTGTCAGGCTGATCCTCAGATAGAGCCGATAACCAGTGCGGTTGCCTAGCATTGGGCCAAAGTTTTCAGAGGTGGCCACATATTTTGGGTGTCTCCATTTTTGTGTATGCAACCTAGAGTGTCTCCACCCAGGCCAGGTAAGATGGAGTACTGGAGTGATGGCCCCCATCAGCCTAGTCCTGCTAGAAAACAGGCCCCAGTGTGTTCACGTAGCTGCACTGTCCTCAGGCCCTAGGCAGGGGGCACTGCAATAGCCCAGCCTGGTGGAGGGGGACATGCCTCTCAATCTTCAGCCCTACCACAGTGTGAGGGGAGCCAACGAAACGTGGTGAAGGATGGAAATATGGAGACCCTGTGTTTTGTTGCACATCCCACCATGGCTGGCGGATTATAATGTCCGTTTGACCTCTCAAGGGTGTTCTACGGATGATTTCTCATTGTGTGAATTAAATAAACCAGCAGTTTAAAAAGAAAACCAGAAAACCTGAAATTCCATCTTCTACCATCACATGGATCCCTGACATGGGGCATGGCAGGGTTGGAACCAGGCCTCTGCAGATTCCCCACACAATGCTCTACCACGGGGTGGATTCACCATCTCTTGAAGGCTGCAGATCAACACTGGAGGCCTTTCTGGAAGCGATGCTTTAATCCTGATGAAGTCCTGTGGCCAGGTGTGCCGCAGGATAGGCTAGGTAACCGAATCCTCCCTTCTGGCTTTATAATCTATGACCCCCCAAGCGGAGCTCTCGGCGTGGAGCTCTCGGCGTGGCCCAGCCGTGGGTGGGGATGTGACACACATTTATAATCTATGACCCCCCAAGCGGAGCTCTCGGCGTGGAGCTCTCGGCGTGGAGCTCTCGGCGTGGCCCAGCCGTGGGTGGGGACGTGACACACATTTATAATCTATGACCCCCCAAGCGGAGCTCTCGGCGTGGGTGGAGCTCTCGGCGTGGGTGGAGCTCTCGGCGTGGCCCAGCCGTGGGTGGGGACGTGACACACATTTATAATCTATGACCCCCCAAGCGGAGCTCTCGGCGTGGAGCTCTCGGCGTGGCCCAGCCGTGGGTGGGGACGTGACACACATTTATAATCTATGACCCCCCAAGTGGAGCTCTCGGCGTGGAGCTCTCGGCGTGGAGCTCTCGGCGTGGGTGGAGCTCTCGGCGTGGAGCTCTCGGCGTGGCCCAGCCGTGGGTGGGGACGTGACACACATTTATAATCTATGACCCCCCAAGCGGAGCTCTCGGCGTGGGTGGAGCTCTCGGCGTGGGTGGAGCTCTCGGCGTGGGTGGAGCTCTCGGCGTGGAGCTCTCGGCGTGGGTGGAGCTCTCGGCTTGGCCCAGCCGTGGGTGGGGACGTGACACACATTTATAATCTATGACCCCCCAAGCGGAGCTCTCGGCGTGGAGCTCTCGGCGTGGCCCAGCCGTGGGTGGGGACGTGACACACATTTATAATCTATGACCCCCCAAGTGGAGCTCTCGGCGTGGAGCTCTCGGCGTGGAGCTCTTGGCGTGGGTGGAGCTCTCGGCGTGGAGCTCTCGGCGTGGCCCAGCCGTGGGTGGGGACGTGACACACATTTATAATCTATGACCCCCCAAGCGGAGCTCTCGGCGTGGAGCTCTCGGCGTGGAGGTCTCGGCGTGGGTGGAGCTCTCGGCGTGGAGCTCTCGGCGTGGGTGGAGCTCTCGGCGTGGGTGGAGCTCTCGGCGTGGCGCTCTCGGCGTGGGTGGAGCTCTCGGCGTGGGTGGAGCTCTCGGCGTGGAGCTCTCGGCGTGGGTGGAGCTCTCAGCGTGGGTGGAGCTCTCGGCGTGGCGCTCTCGGCGTGGCCCAGCCGTGGGTGGGGACGTGACACACATTTTTGCTACTAGGTTTCACAACTAGCTTCTGGACAGCAGAAAACCGTTGAGGCCCCTGAATTCCTGGGTTCTGTTCTTGCCCGGGGAAGGAAGTTGTAATCTAGTGGCTAGAGACCGGGATCATCAGGACTCCTGGGTTCTGTTCTTGCCCGGGGAAGGAAGTTGTAATCTAGTGGCTAGAGACCGGGATCATCAGGAATCCTGGGTTCTGTTCCTGACTCTGGGAGCAGAGTGTTGGCTAGTGATAAGGGCAGATGGATCAAGCATGCTCTGCTGAGCAGCTTAGAGACCTGGGTTCTGTGCCCAGCCCTGCCCCAAGTGACCTGGTGCAACCTCTCTGCTGCCTTATTTGTCAGGCGGTGGGTGCTGTCTGCCCCTTGTGGCACTGGGGAGCAAGGCAATGCTGAATAGGAAGGGGCATGGGTGCTCACCATCGCCGGCAGGCAGTGTGGAAGCATCCGAGCTCAGCGCACCATCCCCTGGACCAGAAGGTGTCCTGCTGCGGTGTCTCTCCCTCCTGCCCATGGAACATGGTCCCACTTGCTCGTGCTGCCAAACAGGGATGCAGAACATCCCTCATTAGCCAGGCAATCAAAGGAGAGGCTGCCCACAGCTGGGCCTGAGGAGGACTGGCGGCAGCTCTGAGCACAGCTGTGCCCTGGCCAGAGATAATGTGGGGGCCAGCAAGACCCCAAGGGAAAGGCCTCCCCTAATGGCTGGAGGGTAGATACCCTCCACAGAGCCTGGCAGTTCTTGTTCCTCTGCATTGCAAGGACTGAATGTAACCCAGCGACCCTCAGGCAGGGGCAGCTGGGAAACAGGGCGTAGTCTGCTGGCGCACAGCTCCCAGATCCGATCTGACAGAGGCTGAACAAGGGAGGGCGGCAGTGCTCTGGGGACGAGAAGCAGCCGCTCGTTGTGACTGGCTGTATCCCCTACGGCAGACGCCAGTGAAAGGAGTCTAACAGCTCTGCTGGGGAAGAACATTCCTCTTCGGGACAGGGCCAAGTCTCCCGACAGCTGGCACCAAGGGTCAGAGCAGTTTTCTTGCCACCGTCATCCACCCCTTGGTCTTACGGTTCCCGTGATGTTGTGCATGGTGTGTCTGTGGGTGAGTGTTTGAGAGAGGGAGCGAGAGTTTCTGTGCTAGCAGGGAACTAGCAGGATTACAACAGCACCAAACGATAGCAGGAAAAAGAAAAAGCCCTTTCCCCTTGCAGAGATTTCCCTAACTAAACGCTTGGAGAGCTTGCACTGACAGGACAGATGAACAACTCCATAGCCAGCTGCAGGGTTTCTCAGCCTTTATCTGCTCTTTGTGGCGGCTAAGACCTGTGAATTCCCCATGATAACTCAGATCAGGTAATTTGCTGCTTGGTTTTATTTTTAGCTTAATAACAGATGTGTTTTTATATATCTATATTCTCTCCCCAAGGATTCAGTGCCAGTAGCTCACCAGTCGCCAATGTTTAAAACAAGCCCAGATATAACATCAAACACTGTACACACACCTCACCCTGCCAGCCAGCCAAATATTTCCCCTGCATTTCTGCACTGCTAGCTAGTGCTGTAACAAATCCATGGGCAGGCAGGACTTCCCAGCGCACCATGCTTCATGGCAGCATAGTGGAAAGAACTCAGCTTCTGGGGCTCCGAAGACAGGCCTCGGCTTCTTGAGCAAAGGAAAACCTCTGTTAGCTGTCTGCACTATCAAGCTTATGACACACAGTTGAGTAGTTCTGTTTCCATCCAGGAGAGGGCAGCATTGCACACACATGCAGATGCACACCCCTTCACTGCAGTGTTATGATCCGTTGCCTTGTGCTGAGCTGTGAGGTGTTCCCTGACTGTACCAGACCATGTAGGTTGCAGTCCCCTCCTGGCACCAAGACATGCATGAAGATGACTTTATTATTCACAAGGAGACACTGAGGAGCAGCCCACTGACCCCCGCCCCATCGCCCAGACATTCCTTTTGGCTGTACCTTCCACTTACAGCCTTTTCCCTGAGTTAAGCATTAGGCGCCTCTAGCAGAAGAGCTGAATTACTAGATCCTAATGTAGCAGAGCTATGGGACTAGCTCTAGGTTAGTGCTAGGTGCTGTATACATACATAGTGAGAGCCAGTCCATGTCCCCAAAGGGCTCACAGTACAGACAGAGGAAGGCCCATGGACTGCTCCTGCCAGAGCTGGGAACTGGAGGCAGATCTCAGTGTTAACCACAAGATCTTTCTGCAATAAAGCAGCAGGTGCTCTGTGCTCCAGGCTGTTAGTGACTGGGGGCTGCGGGAGGGTCAGCGCTTCCATCCCAAAGGGAAGAAAGGTCCATCAGGGCATTTCCTAAATGGGTGTTGACTTGTTCTTTAATGACAAGGAATCAGTCTTATCCATCAGCCCTCCCACACCCATCCGCTAAGCATTGGGAAGCCAGACTGGAACCAAGGGCCAGGCCCCCCAAAGTCTTGAGCGTAGCTTGAAAATCAGGAGTTTTTTAATGAATAATCAGTGTGGCAGATCTTTGCATTTGCCTTCTGCACATTGAGCCATCTGGGGTCACGTTTTTCAGCTTTTTTCCCCACCCAGGATGGTTAGAGGCTTGCTTCTTGTTTGAAATGAAAGCTGAGAGTCACACCTAACCACGTGCCTCCGCGAGCTGGGGCTTTAATTAAAAAGCCAGATACTGCGAGATTCACAAGGGTTGGTAGCACAGCAAGGAGTCACTGAGCCCATTGGACTAGAACCTGGGCACAGCCGCTGACTATGCTGCTGGCCATGCCATGAGCGCCTTGGCAAGAGCGGCCACCTTGTGTGTTTGGATGGCCCCCCATGCCGGCAGGCAGAAGGAAGAGGAGAGAGAATTCTTAGTGATTGAAACTGATTGAATGAAAGAAGGACAGATGCTCCCTGGTGGGCCTGTGGCTTAAGAACAGGAGGGCCAGGGGAAAACTCCGTCCCAGCCTGGGGTGTGCTGGGACATGAACTGAGTGCACACAAGCCGTGAAACCCACATGCTCGTGTACTGCGACTCTTGTAAATTCAGACACAGGAACTGGCTACAAAGTGAATCTCCAAATTCACCATTTTATGGGGACAAAACATTTTGCACTTATAGGCACCTTCCCTCTGAAGGTCTCACAGTGCTTCCTAACAACCCTAACTCATGCCTCCCCAGGGATGTATTATAGTCCCATTGTGCAAAGGCAGGAGACGTTTATGGGACTTGGGTAGAACCCACATGAGTCCAGGCAGTGCTGGAAAAAGGACCCAGGACTCCTGGCTACCAGGCCACTGCTCAGCCAGCCGGATCTCCCAGGACGTGAAGCTAGGTGCAGCTCTCAAAGCCTGGGGAGCCCTCGTGGCGCTCCCGGGGAGTGAAAACAGCCTCATTCTGCAGACGCTGAGGACTGGGGTTTTCCGCACACAGACTCCAGATCCAGACCAGGCCTCCCAGAACGAAACAGCACTACAGAGATTCTTCTTCAGAGACCTTGAGCTATCCAGGGGAAAACTGCAAAGATGTCACCGATGCGTAACCCGGCAGAGAAATGCCTGCTGAGCTGGCAGAAGGCCCTGTGATGCATGGGTCATGGTGCGTATTTAATGCCATCGAATATGGAGATGGAGGCCTTGTCTTGGCAATGTTACCAGCGGTTGTGACGTGTCTTTGGCATTAGTCCAGGTGGCTTTCGTGCCGGGACAGAGCAGCACCAGGGATGCATTAAAGGGACTGAGCGCGAGTCTCCAGCCACGGGCAGCAGTGTCACCCTGGGGACAAGCTGCACAGCTCTTTGAGACCAGACTGGAGCCCTTGAGAGGGAGATGCAGCCCAGGGAGAGGAGAGGCTGAAGTGCAGTGCCCCGCACGAATGGAGCAGCAGTGCATGCCGCACTTGTCGTCTGGGCCTGGGAAGGTGCGTGTGGTAAGCGGAGCACACAAACTCTAAGACTGCTCCCACTGGCAGAGAATCTCCTGCTGCTAGAGTGCTGTGGGGAACATTTGGGGAGCAAAAGGCCCTGGGTCCTGAGTTATATCCCTACTGATGACCCCAAAGTCCATGGGGTATAGCTGGCAGCCGCTGGGAGACTCGATGTCTGCCGTCTCTGTGTGAGCATATAGCTGAGATCAGCCATGGGCTTCAGCAATCCGCTACGGTAACCAGACTGATCCATGTGGTAACCGTCTGCAGATACTGCCGGGACTAGTGAGGAAGGCTGGTCCAGTGGGCTTGGGCGACCTTGGTTCAAGTACCAGCTCTGACACTGACTTCCTGCATGACCCTGGGCGAGTCACTCAGCCTCCCTGGGCCTGGGGCTCTGTCTGCCCAATGGGGATGAGAGCCCAGCCATGCGGGGTGTTGGGATAAATCCATTCACAATTGTGAGGGTCCCCACTACTGCAGTGGTGGGGACCAGACAGTACCTCAGCTAGGCAGGTCCACATGCCCCAGCTCAGGGAGAGGGACCGGTGGAACTAGTGCTTTCCCATCTCTAATGTCTGGGGTTTTCTGGGTGGCGGCCGGAGGCTGCTGCAGCGTTCGCTGTGGGGCTGAGCGGGTGACAGAGGTGAAGCACTCCCCGGTCTGAGAAACACAGCCCCCTCTCCCCCCGCAGGGAGAGCAGCCCAGGTTGCTATGTGCTGGTGGAGATGCATCTGGGCTCCCACCTGCCCCTCGCAGGAGCTCGGAGTCAGGACTTGTGGGAAGCCTTTGGGGCTGCTCCTGATAGAGTCTGGTGCTCACAAGGCCTGATGCTCAGGGGTCACTGAGTCAGCCAAAGGGCGCTGAGGGTGTGAGGCCACTGAGAGCCAACCCTGGCTCCCGGGAACACGGTACTGCTAGGCTCCAGGTGATTCTCACCGGCGTGGAGGTGTTTGCCTCCGTGTACTGGGCATATTGCACTTTAGCAGATCACATGCTGCACCCTAAAATCTCCCTGCACTTTCAGCTGGGTGCAGCATCTTAGTCACTTCCTGTTGCAGGGTGTTCTGTCACACTGATGGGTGCAGAGCGGCTGCAGTTTTCCACCCCAGGGGTGGCTGCATTTCAGTAGTGGGTGAAGCAAAGAGCTGCGTACACCAACATACTGAGCCAAATGCAGCTCTGTTACACTGCTGTAAATCAGGAGTGACTCCAGTGAACCTGGGCTTTACCCAGGGCAACAGAGCAGAATTTGTCCTTCTGGTTGAAAGGCACCATTTCAATCAAACACTCTGTAGTGTACACACCTGCCTCACTGGGTTTCCCCCTCCACCCTCTCCAAAGCATCTCATGGGCTTTTCTGGTCAATTTTAAATCTCACCCCAAAATTCAACACTCTGGTTTAACAGACAAGAATCTTCTCTGATGGGGCCTTTGGAGAAACAAAGGGTGCAGTCGTCACAGGGTTGTTGCTGTGATCTCCAGCCTAGTCTAGAGTCAGAGTTGCACCAGTTTAAATCAGTTTTAAACCCATCTTAAGTTAAATGGGTGCAAACCCCTGTGTGAACATCGAAAGTTTATGCTCAGATAAATTGGTTAGTCTCTAAGGTGCCACAAGTACTCTTTTTCTTTATGCTTAATTCAGTTTAATATTGGTTTAGTTTAACTCAACAAGGAAGTGACAGGTTAAATCCCAAAACAACAGTCTTGATTTCAATTAAGAGCATCCCCGGTGCCTTGGGCACCCATCTAACCACATCAGTTTAATGCCAGACCTTTGGGTGACCCAGTGCGGCAGTGTGTGTGGAGACAGACCCCTCCAAAGACGCAAGCTTTGACACCCTTGCTGCCTTCTCCTTGGCAGGCTGTGCTCCTGTACCCAGCTCTCCGGCGGGGGACGTGCGCCCGACCCCGGGTCTATGCCTTGCCCAGGGGCAGGTGCTGGCCTGGCATGGCACTGACCCCAGCCCCCTTCCCTCCACTTGCCAGGCCAAGATGCTGGTGGAGCGTCAGCCACTGGACCACAGACAAAGGCTCATTTCCCGGTCCACGGGGCAGGTTCTGATTTTAACAAGGCAGTAATGCCAGCGACACCAAGGGTCGTACAGTGAGCTGGAGCTCAGAGCCAAGCCCACGGCAGATGGTGCATGCTCATCACGAAACCTCGGCCAGCTAGAAAGGCCCTGGGCAGCCTCCCTTTTACAACACTACATCAGCCCTGGGCTGGCACCTGCCAGGCTGAGCTCTCAGGGACACCGAATGGGGCAGATCAGCGAGTGCCCAGTGCCCTCTACTGGAGAAAACGCTGCCCAGCAGCACAGCCCCGGAATATTGCTAAATTACCAGAAAGATTCTGTTGCCAAGGAAACGGTGTGTTCCACTCGTTATCACACGATGAACATTTCCTTTGGCCGTGTAACTCTTTTTGATGCGCTTTGGGGGTCTGAGAATCCAGGGCAGGCTCAAGGAATGTCAAATATCCCGGGGAAGAACATGGAAGCTGTGGTACAGGCAGCCAGCCGGCCCCAGAAAGTCAAAGTCAGGCGCAGAGGGACCTGCCAGCGTGGCCTGGAGCAGAGGCCGGTGCCTTGCAGGGCAGGCTCCTGTCTCTGGCAGCGGCTGGCACCAGATGCTCAGGAGAACGAGCAAGAGCCCCCAGAGTGGACAATCACAAAACAGGCTGTCCCTGGGAGACGCCACTTCCTAGTCTGCAGTGCGGCAACCCTTTGAAGAAGGGAGGACAGCCCATTCCCTGTAAATCTTGTCTGTTGTGTCATTATCCATATACATGTCTACTCCTTTTTGGAGCCCTGCTAAACTCTGGCTTTCAATAATATCGTGTGGCTGTGAGTTCCACGGGCTAACTGTGCACTACGTCAAATAAAACTCCTTTTCCTCATTCTTAGAGCACCAGAAAGGAGCCCAGTTGCCTTCCCAACACCATTGCCCATTGCCTAGTGCCTTCCTATTTCTCTCGCCTCTAAAGCATCAGCCCCAGTATTTTCAACCCTTGTTCCAGCACCCGCCCACGTTTCCACGGCCGGGTGAGGCTGGGAGATCAGGACTCATCCTGGTGCCAAGGCAGGGGGCTTTGTCTGGCGCCGGGATTCTCTGCCCTCGGCCTGCGGTGGTCGGGACGTGGTCAGCGTATTCGCCTGTGAACGTTCCATCCTCCCGCTCTCGCTCATGGGTAACATTGAGGAAGGCGTCCCTGGACATGGTGCTGCAAACGCCCACCCTGCTCCACAGCATAGCCCAGCAAACAACCCCGGAGCCATCCGGTGGGAGCCCAGGGGTCTGTGTAGCAGCCACATACAGGAAGGGTTTTCTGTGTAAATAGCCAAGCCAGAGACACCGCTGGGCCCCTGGAGTCCCCATGTGAGTTCTGCGTGTGAGCCTCTTGACCCAGTTAGTCTGATTGTGGGCTGGACTATGTCCTCCCCCACTAAACCTCATGGGAGGGAACTTGGGCATAGGACATGCACCCCTCATCGTTCCATCGGTGATGGCTTTCCCCCAGCCCTCTGCAACAGGCCCTGGGATCCAGACACAAATCCCACCCATCTCCTGGAGCAGCGTGGAGAGAGGACAGAGCAGCCACATGGAAGCCCTGTGTCTCCACGGCAGCTCTGGCCCCAGTGCCCATCACAGCAGCCCAGGCTGTACAATCTCCTCCTTGCCCCTATTGGACCCCCAGAGCAGGGCACAGACCTCGTGGAAGGGAGAGATACATGATCTGTGGAACTCTCTGCACAGAGACCTGGGGGGCTGATCTCACCCTGTGTCCCGTTAACTCAGCCATTGCTCGGCAGGAGTCGGTTCTAAGGCACTATAGGGCGTCAGTAGGGTTACCAGCTTTCTAATCACACAAAACCGAACACCCCAAGGCCCCGCCCCTTCCCTGAGGCCCTGCCCCCTGCTCACTACATTCGCCCTCCCTCCGTGGCTCACTCTCCCCATCCTCACTCGGCTGTGGCAGGGGGCTGGGATGAGGGAGGGGATGAGGGCTCTGGCTGGGGGTGTGGGCTCTGGGGTGAGGCCGGGGATGAGGGGTTTGGAGTGCAGGAGGGGGCTCCAGGCTGGGGGGGTGGGGCAGAGAGATATGGGGTGTGGGAGGGGGCTCTGGGCTGGGGTAGGAGGTTGGGGGGCAGGAGGGGTGAGGGTGCCATCTGGGGGGGTGCAGGCTCTGGGATGGGGCTGGGGATGAGGAGTTTGGGGTGCAGGAGGGGGCTCTGGGTTGGGGGGCCTCAGGGCTGGGGCAGGGGGTTAGGGCTCAGGGTTGGGGTGCGGCTTACCTGCAGAGGCTCCCGATCAGCGGCACAGCAGGGGAGTTAAGGCAGGCTTCCTGCCTGTCCTGACTCCATGCTGCACCCCGGAAGTGACCAGCAGCAGGTCCGGCCCCTAGGCGGAGGCGCGGCAGGCGGTTCTGCACACTGCTGCTCTCGCCCGCATGCACCGCCCCTGCATCTCCCATTGGCCGCGGTTACCAGTCAATGGGAATGTGGAGCCGGTGCTCAGGGTGGTAGCAGCACACGGAGCCCCATTGCCCCCCGCCTAGAAGCCAGGCCTGCTGGCCGCTTCGGGGGTGCAGCGCGGAGCCAGGACAGGTAGGGACTAGCCTGCCATAGCGCCGCAGCACCACTGACCGGACTGTGAATGGCCCAGTCTGCAGTGCTGACCAGAGCCAACGGGTCCCTTTTTGACTGGGTGTTCAGTCGAAAACCGGACACCTGGCAACCTGAGCAGGCCGCACTGACTTTCACTTGCATCCCATCATGTCCCACCTGTATCACTGGATCCCATTTGTGCCTTGGAAAATCTCCCCGTCCAAAGGGGAGCGAGGACTGGGGGTGTCAGCAACGCTGGTGGGGAGGGGTCGATGTGGGTCAGGAGTCAGGTGCACAGGCGCCGACTCCAGGGGTGCTCCGGGGGTGGGGCACCCATGGAAAAAACTGTGGGTGCTCAGCACCCACCAGCCACAGCTGTTTGGCTGTGCCCCTGATCAGCTGTTAGGGAGTTGGGGGAGGGTGGAGAGCAGGGAGCAGCAGATGGGCGGGGCCCTCAGGGGAGGGGGCGGAGCGGGGGGCGGGAAGAGGCGGAGCGAGGGGGGCCTCGGGGGAGGGGGCGGAGCGGGGGGCGGGATGAGGCGGAGTGGGGGGCCCTTGGGGGAGGGGGCAGAGCGGGGGGCAGGATGAGGTGGAGCAGGGGGGCCTCAGGGGCGGAGTGCGGGCAGGGCTTTGGGGCGTCGCGGGGGTGAAGCACCCCATGCCCAGCGGAGCTGCGGTGCGGAGTCCCCACGCGGGAAGAGCAGGACGTGCTGCAAGCCAGGAATGGGGCTGCCCCGGCCGGGCGGGACATCCTGGGGGACAGGCGGGTGGGCTGAGGCCTCGGCTGGGCTGTTTGGGGGACCCAGCGCTGGGCTGCGGGGTGAGCTGGGAGGAATCTCACCCCACATCTGTCTTTTTGGCTCTGGCCAGGCTCCGCCCCGGGCACCCCTCAAACCGCAGCACAGAGAGGAGACTGCCCAGGGCGGGGGGCACCGAGGGAAGAGTCTGAGAGAAAAGGTGAAGTGACAAAGTCCTGCACCCTATCCGGGGGTCAGTTCATTCCTACTGCAGCTTCACTGCCTGGGGGGCCAGGGGAAGGTGCCCCCTAGGGTGTCTGCTTCCAGCCTGGGATGGGGCAGCCCCTGCCAGCTCTCGGGCATTGTCCATCTCATCTCAGCGGGTCTGTGCCAGGAACAGGGAACAAAGCTGCCCTCCGGCAGGAATTTTTCTAACTATGTTTAAGACGAATCATAGAATCATAGAATCATAGAATATCAGGGTTGGAAGGGACCTCAGGAGGTCATCTAGTCCAACCCCCTGCTCAAAGCAGGACCGACCCCAACTAAATCATCCCAGCCAGGGCTTTGTCAAGCCTGACCTTAAAAACCTCTAAGGAAGGAGATTCCACCACCTCTCTAGGTAACCCATTCCAGTGCTTCACCACCTTCCTAGTGAAAAAGTTTTTCCTAATATCCAATCTAAACCTCCCCCACTGCAACTTGAGACCATTACTCCTCGTTCTGTCATCTGCTACCATTGAGAACAGTCTAGAGCCATCCTCTTTGGAACCCCCTTTCAGGTAGTTGAAAGCAGCTATCAAATCCCCCCTCATTCTTCTCTTCTGCAGGCTAAACAATCCCAGCTCCCTCAGCCTCTCCTCATAACTCATGTGTTCCAGTCCCCTAATCATTTTTGTTGCCCTTCGCTGGACTCTCTCCAATTTATCCACATCCTTCTTGAAGTGTGGGGCCCAAAACTGGACACAGTACTCCAGATGAGGCCTCACCAATGTCGAATAGAGGGGAACGATCACGTCCCTCGATCTGCTCGCTATGCCCCTACTTATACATCCCAAAATGCCATTGGCCTTCTTGGCAACAAGGGCACACTGCTGACTCATATCCAGCTTCTCGTCCACTGTCACCCCTAGGTCCTTTTCCGCAGAACTGCTGCCGAGCCATTCGGTCCCTAGTCTGTAGCTGTGCATTGGGTTCTTTCGTCCTAAGTGCAGGACCCTGCACTTATCCTTATTGAACCTCATCAGATTTCTTTTGGCTCAATCCTCCAATTTGTCTAGGTCCCTCTGTATCCTATCCCTACCCTCCAGCGTATCTACCACTCCTCCCAGTTTAGTATCATCCGCAAATTTGCTGAGGGTGCAATTCACACCATCCTCCAGATCATTTATGAAGATATTGAACAAAACCGATTAGATTAGTCAGGCATGACCTTCCCTTGGTGAATCCATGCTGGCTGTTCCTAATCACTTTCCTCTCATGTAAGTGCTTCAGGATTGATTCTTTGAGGACCTGCTCCATGATTTTTCCAGGGACTGAAGTGAGGCTGACTGGCCTGTAGTTCCCAGGATCTTCCTTCTTCCCTTTTTTAAAGATTGGCACTACATTAGCCTTTTTCCAGTCATCCGGGACTTCCCCGGTTCGCCACAAGTTTTCAAAGATAATGGCCAGTGGCTCTGCAATCACAGCCGCCAATTCCTTCAGCACTCTCGGATGCAACTCATCCGGCCCCATGGACTTGTGCACATCCAGCTTTTCTAAATAGTCCCTAACCGCCTCTATCTCCACAGAGGGCTGGCCATCTCTTCCCCATTTTGTGATGCCCAGCGCAGCAGTCTGGGAGCTGACCTTGTTAGTGAAAACAGAGGCAAAAAAAGCATTGAGTACATTAGCTTTTTCCACATCCTCCGTCACTAGGTTGCCTCCCTCATTCAGTTAGGGGCCCACACATTCCTTGGCTTTCTTCTTGTTGCCAACATACCTGAAGAAACCCTTCTTGTTACTCTTGACATCTCTGGCTAGCTGCAGCTCCAGGTGCGATTTGGCCCTCCTGATTTCATTCCTACATGCCCGAGCAATATTTTTATACTCTTCCCTGGTCATATGTCCAACCTTCCACTTCTTGTAAGCTTCTTTTTTATGTTTAAGGCAGTGTGACACACCCGCTGAGCCCCACCCACATACCTTACACCAGCAGCCAAGGAGCTGTGGCTGCTAAGATCCAGGGAGTGAACATCCCCAGCACCCACATTCCAGCATGGGGGGTTCGTGCCCAACCTGCTCCCCAAAACTGCGTTCCAGCAAGGGGCAGGGGCCTTTCCTTTCTCCTTCTCCCCACCTCCTTTGCTTTTTCTCTGTCCTCCTCTTCTCTCGTGCCACTTGAGTTCCCTGGACCCACGTGCAGGGCCAGGCTCTGCAGAATGGCGCAGCACCCTCTGTTCGGGTCACAAGAAGCTAAAGAAATTACGTAACTGACAAGGGCTCACTGGCAGAGCTAGTTGAATAATGGCCGTGAGTTTTTGGTAAAAACTTTGAAAATGTTAAAATAATTTTCATAGCAGAGATTTAGAAAAAGGGTGACTTTTTAGTTTGATATTTTTAGTAAAAATAGTTATTTAAAATGTTTGTATTTTATTTTGTTACTTTTCCTTCCTTTCTTCCTTCCCTGCTCCTCGCTTTTTTTCCTTTTTCAGTGTTGTCACTGAAAAGGGAGGAAGAATTGGAGGGGGGGGAGAAGCAGAAAAAAAACCAGTTAAGCCCCATTTTTGTCTCATTTTCAGGTTTTGTCAACCCCCCTGAACATTTCAAATAAAAAAATTTGCAAAAAAGTCCCATTTTGGAAAAGCAGATCTATCTTCCCTGGGGGGGGAATCATTTGAAAAAAAATTCTCCAATCGTGTTGGGCTACCTGCCCACCCCCACCCCCACCCCCACCCCCACCCCCACACGGCCGTCTCAGGCTGGAGGAAGGGGCTGTCTGTCTGGACAGCACCGGTCATGCTGTGGGAACTCCTGTAACAGCAGCAGTGAGCAAAGGAGAGTCCCTTGGAACCGCAAAGCGCTTTGGTTCCGAATCTTAAGTGAAATACGGTTTTGCACCAACACCTCTCAGCTCCTCAGCCTCTCAGGTTGAGCGGCAGGTCTCGGCTGCACCCCAGCTGGAGCCAGAAGCAGCTCTCCTCTGCGCCTCCCCCCCCCCCCAACCCGGCAGCATCCAGTCCTGGCACACCCTGGGCCCAGCCGTATGTTGCTTTTACACAGCTGCTACGCAAGGCCCTTCCTCCCAGGCACCAGCTGGAGCCTGAAACGCCCCCGCACTGTCCTATGCCCCCTCCTGCAGCCTGCGCCGCCCAGGAGATCCCAGCTGACCCAGAGCAGCAGGGACAGAGAAGGTGGCAGTGACTCCAACCTGCCTTTGGGGAAGGATGCAGCATCTCGGGAATTTGTGCCTGGATCAGATCAGTCAGGGTGGGCAGTAGCAGCCAAACTCTTCCCTTTCTCTCCTGCTTCCTGCACTGGGACGGGAAGCTGGAACGTCCTGCATTACCTAGAGACTTCAGCAGTGTGTACAGAGCATTGTGGGCTAGCGGTCTGTGCACAGGGCTGGGAGCCAGGAGACCCCGGAGCTCCACTGGTTCTGACACTGACTCATGGTGTAGTCTTGGGCGAGTCCCTTAACCTCTCTGACTCTGTACCATGAAGATTGTGAGCACGATGGGGAGCCCAGGCAGAATCATGGTGGGGTTGCAGCTGCACCAAGCGAGAGAGGCTGCCATGGCAATGCTGGTTCATTTTCAGAAGCATGTGCCCTGCACTGGCCTCTCCTCCCAGATCTCCGCACTGCCCCAAGCAGCAATGCCGGCCCACGGCACGGAATGGGGCAGGAACCCCTCTGTGCCAGTGTATGAGCCCGTCGTTCCCAAGAGCTCAGCCGGCCCAATGGGATTCCATCGTGGAGTGCCCCATTTCCAGGATTGGCAGCCTGCCTTGTCACTGTGGGGCAATGCCAGGGCCTCTCTCCCCACCCTGGCAGCCCCGAGCAAGCTGGCTCAGCAGGAGGTGGCCCTGTTATGCAGCTGCAGCTTGCCAGTTGTGTGATGCGGGCAAGTGTCGATGCGCAGGTGATGCAGTGTAAGCTGCTGCGATCCAGCACCAGCCAGACCCCGCCTGGCAGTGGGGGGCCCTGTGCACACGGGGTGCAGGGAGCAGACCCCTGGGGGAAGGCCCATGCTCTGGAGGCTCAGTGCTGACTCCTGGCTCAGGGAGGTGGAAGCCCAGAACGTGAACCTCGCCTGCTCACATTGCTCAGTGCTCTGGATAGTCTGGCAGAGCCAGACTCACCTCCCTACACACAGCAGCTGCCAATTTGTTAGATCGTTTCCCCAGGAGCCAGGCTCACTCCCTACCACTGTATTAGAGCTGGGGGGACGTTTTTCGCCCAATAGTAAATCTGCCAAAACAAAGCGTTTTTCAAGGCACTGAAACAATCTGTGACTTCGGCTTGAATTTGGCAAATAGTTTCGGCCAAAAAAATTGATTTTTTTCCACTGAAGAAGTCGGAACAGTTCATGTCAAACCAAACATTCTAACTGTTTGTTTCAAAACAACAGTTTCTTTTGGCGCTTAGCTATAGTTATTAAATAAACAAAAAAAGTGAAAAACACCTGCAAACAGAGCGACCCTCTCCCCAATCATTTTTGTTTCAGCCTCCAGACGAAGAAAACAGTCTCCCTTTGGCTCTGCGCTGGGTGTATCGGTTGGGGTGGCACCCGATGGAAAGTCTGCACCTTCCGTTCCGCTCTAAGGACTCCGGGTACGGCGGCGCGGCTGCTATGCTGACTGCAGAGCAGATCGGAGCCAGTTCACCCTCCTTCCCAACATACGCAGAACCCTCCTGCCCCTCAGAGCCGGCAGCAACAAGGGCCGGCTTCCATTCCAATAGCACAAGGCAAAACCGGCTCGAGCCCCCACCTAGAGACCTGGGGCAATTACATACCACCCCCCTGGGCACCTCTGAGAGGCAATACTTCCCCTCTCGCAAGCACAGAGTCTGAGTGTAGCAAAAGCCTTTTAATAAAGGAGGGAAACAACGTGGCAGTATGTTGGGGAAACACCACCAACAGGATTCATAACACCAACCATGAGCAAAAGACCCACCCCCAAGCGAGTTGGGCAGTGTCCTTTTCCCCTCAGTCTTGAGTCCAGCAACCCAACAGTCACCCCTCCAGCAGTTTCTGTCCTTGGTTTCAGAGTAGCAGCCGTGTTAGCCTGTATCCGCAAAAAGAACAGGAGGACTTGTGGCACCTTAGAGACTAACCCATTTATTTGAGCATAAGTTTTCATGAGCTACAGCATCCGATGAAGTGAGCTGAAGCTCACAAAAACTTATGCTCAAATAAATGGGTTAGCCTCTAAGGTGCCACAATCCTCCTTTTCTTTTTGTCCTTGGTTAGTGCAGCACCCCAGAGTTCAGAATTTCATCTGCAGAGTTTACCTCCCAACCTGGGTGGAAGTGGGAGGTATGGGGTCATCTTGCATGCTCCACTGCTCGGATCGACGGCAGATTGCCACGCCTCTCTGTGGGGTTCTGCTGCAGTCTTCACCACCGCCCGCACCACTCCACCACTTCCTGCTGGCCACTCACAAATATCTCTTCCGCCCCCCGCCCCAGCGCTCAGTGATTTCAGCAATAGGAGGGGAGCTTCACGGCTGGTGCCCTCGGAACCACTCATCAAAGTAGGTCTAACGCGTAGCGACTGCAGCATGCAACAAGACTCCTAATGGTGTCAAAATGAGCTCGGCTATTACACAGTGGCAAGAGGAGGGGTCAAGGGGGTGTTTTAGGCCCCCACTACCAGGCACACATACCTGCCCCCAACCTCTCTCAGTTCACTGGGTTTTGGAACCCATGTCCCTTGCCTAGCGAGTGCTACTTAGTTGAAGGCAAGTCCCTTCATCATAAAATGCCAAGTACAGTTCTACTGTCCTTGATTCACATAAGCAGGATAACAATGATTTATTACTCCTGACCCAATAACAAAGAGACTGGGGATCCCACAGCAGCCAAAGGGTCCATTGGGGCAAGCAGTCCCATCCTGCTAGGCAGAGTGGGTATGCCCATACAAACGAGATCAGCCCCTGAAGTCCTTTTCCACAGCTCACCACCAGATATCAGGGTAGAGCTCATTCTGACTCTGCTTACATAAAGAACCACACTCAGCATCTTGCATCACCTCAACCAGAACAGCAAAATGCCAGAGGGCCAAGAACTCAACCCACTCCTGTCAAACCTCACTGCCAGGTCTCAGAGACCTCCTGCCAAGAGGAGCAAACAACCCCACCCAAAGCCTGATGATGCTCAAGATGCTAGACAACACCTAACACACCACACTACAAGTCACTGTGAAGAACAGCTCAGAAACAAGCTAGCATGCCAGGGATCTCAGCCCAGGAAGATCACACCCCTCATCAAAGCCAGGGCAGATGCTAGCCCCATACAGAATCAGGGAAATCCAGAGCATGGTTTGAGTGCAGAGAGGAGGACTATGACAAGCAGAGGCTGAGAAGGAGAAAACTTTTCTACTCCAGGAGCCGAAACACTTGGGGCTGTGAGAATTATGCCTCCAGCTATTGAAAATGCTCAAGGAGTTTTCATCAGAAAGTGATGAGGAAACCCTGGGCCTGGCGCTGGGCAGGAGAGCCAGAGCAGAGATGGCCCTGCGCCGCACCATGGGGGACAGACTGGGGGGGCATAGGGGCACCGGGGACCCAGACCCCTGGGAAGCCCCAGTCACAGTGGATGGCTGATATCAAGTTTATTTCTTTATTTGGATTTGTGCCCCAAAAGAAGCACCTACCCAGGCTCTAGGTATCTTGCCCATCACTTTGGACTCATGCTCGTTCCTGCAAAAGCCAAGAGCTCTCACTAAGTCCAGTGTCCTGTTCTCATCACATGCTCTAAAGACAAAACCACTGACCAGCATGGAGCTGAAACCACAAACCCTCCCAGTAGCCCTCAAGACAGCAACCCACCCCATGCTCCCTCCTTTAAGACCTGGAAAGAAAAGACCAGCTTTGCAGGCTGGCCAACAGAATCAGGCTGTCTGGACTTTGCTGTTCACTCCCTGTGCTGGCCGGACAGCTTGAGTCCACTGGGCTTTGCTGCAAAACTAGCCTTCTCTTGAAAGCCCAGATCAAGGGGGCCCCTTTGCACTTGGGCAGGATTTATAGAGAGAGTCGTTGCCACGGAGTAGAGCTGAGCATGTCTGCGGGTGTGCCCATCTCTCCCGGCCGTGTGCCTCCCCGTCTCTGTGCACATCTCTGAATGCGGGTCTCTCTGTCTCGGCAGGTGTGGGTCTGTCTTTGCCTCTGCACGCGTGTCTGTTCCTCTCTACCTTGAGGTGTGTGTACGTGAGTGTCTCTCTCTGTCTCTTTCTCTGTGCTACAAAGCGGCTCCGATTGCCGCTCTCAGCCCAAACTCAGGCAGTGGGGGAAGTTCGGTGGCTGTTCAGAGCTGCTCCCTTCAACATCACGGCTGCCTTTGAAAGCACATGAAAGGGAGGCAGGGAGCGTGTGACCAAAGCTTTGCTCAGGGAGACAAACATCCTTCCACACACTCCCAGCCTTTCCTGTGAGGCGTGTGATCTTCCCCGCTCTCCTGGGCCTGGCTGGGAAAGGCCTGGGATCGCAGCAGGGCTGTGAGGATCTGACAGGATTACAGAGGGCCGAGGAGCAGGCTGGGTGCATCGGGGAGCTGCTGGGGGCCATGCCCCATGGCCTGCTTGGGGGGAAGCTGGACAGCATGTTTGAACTGGTTTGATTTGGTGGAGAAGATGGACAATGGAAGCGTCACAGCCCTAGGGACAGCCCCCCGGTGCCTGCACCCCCACTTTCTTCTCCCTTCCAGCAGAGCCTGTTATGACGAAGCAGGACTGTTCTTAATGTTTCCTCTGAATAGTGTGGGAGTGCCTCAGTTTCCCCTAGGCATTTCTTAAGTATCTAGGGGGTGGGGTAAGGGAGTATGATCCTTGCAGAGCCCTAGAGGGCAGGTGTGTGCAGGGGTCTGGACACAGAGAATGGCCGACACCCTGTTTCCTGGCAACTGATGGCCTGGGCCCTTCCCCCTGCCAGGTGAGGGCTAAAGGGTTGGAGAACAAAGGAATCATGTGACCTCCTGGCCCGGGAAAGAGACAAAGCCCAGGGGAGGAAGGGCTGGAGAGAGTTTCAGTTTGGGGCTGGCTGGGACATGGAGTGAAGGGCAGACGTAGTTGTCTGGCTCACTGCCCCCCAAAATGGACCCAGCGGAGGGGTCCTGTTCTCTGCACCTGCAAGCTCTGTGTTAGATCATGTTCCTGTCGTCTAATAAACCTCTGTTTTACTGGCTGGCTGAGAGTCACGTCTGACTGCGGAGTTGGGGGGCAGGACCCTCTGGCTTCCCCAGGACCCCGCCTGGGCAGACTCGCTGTGGGAAGCGCACGGAGGGGCAGAGGAGGCTGAATGCTCCGAGGTCAGACCCAGGAAGGTGGAAGCCGGGTGAGCTGTGTGTCCTGCAGACAGGCTGCGCAAAGAAAGGGGACTGCCCCAGAGTCCTGACTGGCTTCATGGGGAGCAATTCCAGAGCATCGCCCGGGGACTCCGTGACACTTGTCATTCCATATAAACGCTCCGACTCTGCCCACAGGCCTCAGCCTGCCCCCTCCACAAGAGCCAGTCAGCGCGGGAGCGAGGGGAGAGAGTTCTCAGCTGTGCCCAACAGCCAGGGACAGCAGACCCCCGCCTGCCGGGCTGGCTCCCTGTGACCTGAGCCAGTCCTGAGCCAGTGCAGGGCCCATGCTGGGATACAGACAAGCAGCTTTCACCTTCCCTACTTCGGCTGCCAGGCTCCAGCCCAGCCCAGAAGATGGAGTCCCCTCCTGTTCCTGCAATCCGCTCTCGCCCCATCACCAGCAAGTCCCCTGTGCTGGGGACAGGATGTAGAGGCCCTGGGACTACTTGCAGGTAAATGTGTGTGGAAGGTTTGGAGGATCTGGACTTTAACGGCTACCATAGATGGTGCATGATAATATTTTATCGTTAAAGTGAGAGCAAGAGATTGCTATGGCTAAGGTCAAATAAGTTTCCATTCTAACCCCCTTTTTTCAGATGCTCATAATTTTCTGAAACATTCACTTTTTCAGCTGAGATTTCCACCTGTGATCTTTCATAGAATCATAAAAGATTAGGGTTGGAAGAGACCTCAAGAGGTCACCAAGTCTGACTCCCTGCTCAAAGCAGGACCAACTCCAACTACATCATCCCAGCTAGGGCTTTGTCAAGCTGGGCCTTAAAAACCTCTAAGGAAGGAGATTCCACCACTTCCCTAGGTAACCCAGTCCAGTGCTTCACCCCCCTCCTAATGAAATAGTGTTTCCTAATATCCAACCTAGACCTCCCCCACTGCAATTTGAGTCCATTGCTCCTCGTTCTGTCATCTGCCACCACTGAGAACAGTCTAGATCCATCCTCTTTGGAACCCCTTGACCACGCTCAGGAGGCTGCACATTGTGTCCCCATTACAGAGGGGCCATGACTCTGCCCGATCCCCCAGTAAGACACTGTCAGAGGCAGGCTCAGCTCCCAGCAGTGCCTGGCTCCCAGCCTGGGAGCCCACCTATCCCATGGCACCTCCCTGCATAGCCCCCAATGGCCTATGTGCAAACACCCCTCAGGCTGGCTCAAGTTATCTCAGATAGCTCCATCAGCAAGGGGTGTGAACAGACCACGTCCCTGACTGACAAACTCCCCAGTGTGGACACAGTTGTGTCGACAGAAGCGTGTCAATCGACATCGCTAACATCATGCAGGGAAAACTCCTCTCGGCGTAGGCTGCATCGATGCTGGAGGGCTCTGTGGTGTACCTCACGCTGTCTGGAGAGGCTCTGGCTCACAACTGTGAGTGTCGACTTCAGGGTGCTTCCACTAACTGAAGAGTGGCCGTGTTGGGGGTGGAGAGCCAGGGCTCTCAGCCCCACACCGGGAGCCCCGTTGCCCCCTGGGCTTTGCACTGGGAGAGGGGGCAAAGCAGCCCAGAGGGGAGATCTGCACCTGGAGTCCATTTGGCTGCTGTGCTCCTGGCAGGGAGACAAGAGCCAGGGGGGAGCCAGACTCCCAGCTGGGAACTATGGGGCAGCTGGGCTCCAAGCAGGGAGCATGGAGCCAGAACCCCAGCAGGGAGCGGAGCGGGGAGTCTGGGTGGCAGCAGGGCTTGGAGCAGAGACCTGGCAGCAGCCAGGCTGGGGAGCCAGTGGAGACAGGAAATTGACAAGACAGCCAACAGCCGATGCGTCACCCTAACTGCACAGTCCAACAGAGGCCCTACGCCTCTTGTGGAGGTGGAGTTAGGTGTGTCTACACTATGGACCTTAGAGAGGCTGCAAAGTCTCCCGTGGAGCTGCTCCATGCCGGCGGGGAGAGCTCTGCCGCTGACATCACTCACCCCCCCAGTGCGTGGCGGTAGCTGTGTGGGTGGAAGACACTCTCCCGCTGACATTACGCTGTCCACACCGGCGCTTGTGTCAGTGAAACTCGTGTCGCTCGGGCTGTGTGTGTGTGTGTGTGTGTGTGACACCCCAACCAACAAAAGTTTTGCCAACAACCGTGCAAATGCAGACAAAGCCTTCTTACGTCGGTGCAGCGGACACGTCTGTCGGTGGGACAGGCTGTAGCGAGGACATGGACATAATTAGGTCGACACAAACTGCTTTAGACTGGGCCTGAGCCCCCCCATCAGACGTCAGAGACCCCGTTCCCAGGAGATGGCACAGAGGCTCCGTGCATACGTGGACTCCTACAGCTGGACATCTTCCCGAGTGGAGGGGGAACAGCAGCAGGAGTCTCCCACGTGTCAAAAGACGTCATCATTCACAGTGCAGATACAGATCTTCGTGCTATGCTACCCTGCCCTGTTCTCTCATGCTTTCATCAGCAGTGAAATAGTTAAGTTGACTTTTAAGTATTAATTATTCAGCGTTAAGGCCCCATTGGAACAAACCGGGCAATTTGCACCTTCCGGAGCTATTCTTTCCTGCATTTCGAAGGTCTTCTTCACAGCTACAAGGGCCAGAGCCATACTTCGGTCTGGAGCAGAAGCTGAGATCCTGAAGAGCACAGCAGCAGCTCAGAGGAAGCGGGAATGTACCTTGCAGCCATGTATGACCCCAGTTCAAGCCCTGGGAACATTGCCAGAACATTCCAACCATTGAGTGCAGTCCTGATGCAGGCACCTCCTTCTTTAGGCCTTTCCCTATACCTGACCCCCCCAGTCGGTCGTGTTCACGTTAAGTGTTAAGAGGACAGTTATTTATTAGAGAGGAGCTGAAGCTGCAAATTCTAGAACCGGAGCTGAACATCTCCAAATTCAAACATATGGGTCTAGGCCCAGCTCTAATTTCATTATATTTGCTTACGTTAAACAGCACCCCAAGCACGGTAGTCTGGGGACATACATAGAGCTTTTGTTGTTGTGGCAGCCATCACCAGCTGGGCTTGCCACATTCGTCTGACAAGTTCTTAGCATGCAAGCACATTGTTCATCTTTGAAGAAGTGCTATGTATTGCTGTTAGATCTGTCGTTACAGATTCATGGAGGGGGCTATCTGTTGCAAACAACAGTAAAGTTTGCAGGATCTCTAACGAGAATCACTTCTTCAGGCAGAGTCATTCCCTGGGAAGTAGGCACTGGCTTTGGGGCTGAGATCCCTTTAAGGGGGGATTGCTTGTGTGCCCTTTGTGACCACCTCTGTGCTAGGGCTGGCATAGATCTAGTGTAAACAAAACAAATCACAGAATATGCCAAGACTCATATCACTGATTTCCCCTCTACCAGGAAGCCGACCTGCATGGCCCTGGACATCCGCTACTGCTCAGCAGCCACTAACGACAGAACAAGGCACTGGTGTCAGACGATGGGGCAAAGGGCAACAGTCAACATAAAAATCCCATTTCTACCTGGAAAAGCTGCTGGAGCTCCTAAGTGCTGTGATCATACACATAAATAATAATAATAGTGAATAATACCTCCCGTTGTTACAAGTAACAGTTACGATGGCTGTAAAATGAAAGAGCTCAAAGAACAAAAGATTCTCCCTTTTCCCATTAGTTTCCGTTGTGCTTTGACAGCCCCGGCCCCCTGCTGGCTCAGAACCCCCTGGTGTGAGTGTGCGTATTCTTCCACTCACCAGCAGAGGAGGGGAACCATTCTGAGAACTAGGCCAGTGGATTGCATCCCCGCAACAAAGAGGCAGAGAGACTCAGAGCAGGCAGAGGGGCTGGAAAAGAGCTGGATTTTGAGTTAACGGCATCTGCTTTAGTGTTATTATTTTTAATAATTACAATTGTTAGCCTGATGCAATACAGAGCCCCAAGCAGTGGGATGCAGCAGCTGGCTGGCGCCTCAGAGAGGTGAGGGAAGCCAAGCTCTGTGGCTCTGTGGCTGGGTTTTATTACAGTTCTCTGCTATTACGAAGGACAGGATAAAAAGCCACCTGGAGCCAAGCTGCCAGTGTCCCCTTAGCTGCACCTGCCACTATGAGTGGGCTGGGATAGGTGGACCAAGGGGATCCTTGCTGGCTTGGACAGCCTTCCTTTCTCAGGTATGTCTCCCAGGCTTTGCTGGGAGAACAATGCCAGGAAGAGCTGGCAAAGCCGTCATGGAAAGGACAGCTGGTTATGGGACACAGATACCACTGACCTGGCAGCCTTCCTCCAACAGTGGGACCATTGTAGCGAGTTTCCTCGCCTTGCCGCCCAGAGGATTCAGGGGGCCTGGGGCAAAGCTGCTGAAATCGCCCCTGCCCTGTCTGTGGGGCCCGGGGCCCGGGGCAAATTGCCCCACTTGCCCCCCACCCCTGGGTGTCCCTGTTCCTCGCTGCAGATAGAGTAGGCGAGACTGGCCTGCCAGCCTAACCTGGGGCAGCTCAGACCCAGCTGTCACAGGGACTCATCTCCTCCTCCCTCCTCCGCAGCCAAATCCAGCTACAGCCACTTAAAACGCTTATAGACAGATCCCAGCTCCGCCCCAGCTGCCTTAAACGCAGCTGTACTGAGAAAAGCCATGGACGGGCAAAGCGAATGGCGGCAGGTGTGCTCTGAACTTGCCTCTGCCATGGGGGTGATGTGCTAGTGAGAGCTGGCAGCCCCACCGCAAAGAGAAACGCGGCATGTCAGATTAGAGGAGAAATATTCCATCATTACAGGGAACATCAACCCTTCAGGAGAAGACCCGATCTCAGTTTGAACCTCAGGGGTTTTGGGGTGGCAAAAGGGCACAGGCTGCATAAATCTTCCCACATGCAGCCTGCGAGTGTTATCGACCTTCACGCCCTGTCATTTACCAGCAGGGCTTTTCGGGTGACTGGCTTCATTAGCCTCGCTGGACTGAGGTCTATAATTGTCTCTCCACAGTGACAGTCTGGTGCAAACACTGCCAGTCTCTCACCAGAGGCTCAAAGTAGGGAGGGGCCATTGGCTCCCCTCCCATCAGTCCAGGAATGACAGCTCATCTCCAGACAGCAAAGCACTTGCGAGGTGAAATATCTCCCCGGTAACACACTTGATCGTGGCACATCTGAGAGCTGGAAACTTGGGCACATGCAAGAAGAGCGAACAGCCTCCTGTCCTCCCATAGCGTCATTTTCACAGCCAGCTGAAAACAGGAGACACATGGGCAGGGGTTCAGGCTGCCAGAGGGACACCGATACACAGATTGCAAGAACCGAGAGAAAAGTCAGAACCCAGTGAAGGAGGCACTTACCTTCATGCCAGCTTTGGCTTTTACTCCCTTTTGTGCAAGGCAGCATCTCCCATAACTATGCAGAATCACATCTTCCATTTATACACCGCTTTTCACCCTGAAAGACTTCAACATACTTCATTTTCCCCACAACACAAGGTGAATCAGAGTGGCTAACAGTGCGAGGACAGGAGGTGACAAGAGTGCCATATGCAATGGAAGCAGTAGGGGAAATCTGGGTTAGCAGAGTGTAATTACCCAAACTGGAATTTGGTCAGGATCAAAGGTTCTTCTGATTAGTGCTGGGGGCTCTTCAATGAGACAGGTGATCAGGACTGTGGTTTTACCCTCATCTGAAAGCTGCACGCAGGACTGGTTTGATAATTCAGTGAAGAGAGCATTGCAGAAACATATCATCGGGCAGACACCGCAGACCTTAACTAAAATCAGTGCGTGTTGTCTGTATAAGGACTGCTGGATTGGATCTTCTCATTTAAAACTGAGTTACAGAAATGTAACCCATGCTGGTATGTGACTCTCCGTCTCCCTCTAGTGGCTACTCTATGTATGGCGCTTTATGGGTATGCGACAGGCTTCATGCTTCATTCTGTCGCTCCGGCATTAGGAAGTCGTGCTTTTAGATCCCAAGAACCTGGGTCCAGTGTAGGCCAGTGACAACTCCCTCAGAGACGTGGTTACAGAAAGCTGGACCCTGATCCTGCAAACACATGCACTCCAGGGGGACTACTTGCAGGTAAATGTGTGTGGAAGGTTTGGAGGATCTGGACTTTAACGGCTACCATAGATGGTGCATGATAATATTTGATCATTAAAGTGAGAGCAAGGGACTGCTATGGCTAAGGCCAAATAAATTTCCATTCTAACCCCCTTTTTTCAGATGCTCATAATTTTCTGAAACATTCACTTTTTCAGCTGAGATTTCCACCTGTGGTCTTTCATAGAATCATAAAAGATTAGGGTTGGAAGAGACCTCAAGAGGTCATCAAGTCCGACTCCCTGCTCAAAGCAGGACCAACCCCAACTAAATCATCCCAGCCAGGGCTTTGTCAAGCCGGGCCTTAAAAACTTCCAAGGAAGGAGATTCCACCACCTCCCTAGGTAACCCATTCCAGTGCTTCACCACCCTCCTAGTGAAAAAGTTTTTCCTAATATCCAACCTAGACCTCCCCCACTGCAACTTGAGACCATTACTGCTTGTTCTGTCATCTGCCACCACTAGAAACAGATGAGCTCCATCCTCTTCAGAACCCCCCTTCAGGGAGTTGAAGGCTGCTATCAAATCCCCCCTCATTCTTCTCTTTGGCAGACTAAACAACCCCAGTTCTCTCAGCCTCTCCTCATAAGTCATGTGCCCCAGACCCCTCATCATTTTCGTTGCCTTCTACTGGACTCTCTCAAATTTGTCCGCATCCTTTCTGTAGTGGGGGTCCCAAAACTGGACGCAATACTCCAGATGTGGCCTCACCATTGCCAAATAGAGGGGAATAATCACTTCCCACAATCTGCTGGCAATGCTCCTACTAATGCAGCCCAATATACTGTTAGCCTTTTTGGCAACAAGGGCACCCTGCTGACTCCTATCCAGTTTCTCCTCCACTGTAATCCCCAGGTCCTTTTCTGGAGAACTGCCACTTAGCCAGTCGATCCCCAGCCTGTAACGGTGCATGGGATTCTTCCGTCCTAAGTGCAGGATTCTGCATTTGTTGAACCTCATCAGATTTCTTTTGGCCCAATCCTCTAATTTGTCTAGGTCACTCTGGACCCTGTCCCTACTCTCCAGTGTATCTACCTCTCCCCCCAGCTTAGTGTCATCCACGAACTTGCTGAGGGTGCAATCCATCCCGTCATCCAGATCATAAATGAAGATGTTGAACAAAACCAGCCTGTAACAGAGTATGGGGGAGTCAGGGTCCTGCACACCCACTTCCTGCGATTCACCGTGACTCTCAGCCAGCCAGTAAAACAGAAGGTTTATTAGACAACAGGAACACAGTCTAAAACAGAGCTTGTAGGTACAGAGAACAGTACCCCTCAGTCAGGTCCATCTTCAGGGGTAAGGAGCCCAGACCCCGGTTCAGGGCCTCCCTCTGTTTCTCCAGCCAGCTCTAAACTGTAACCCCCTCCAGCCCCTCTTCTGGCCTTTTTCTCTTTCCCCGGCCAGGAGGCCACCTGATTTCTTTCTTCTCCAACACCTTCAGCTGGCACCTTGCAGGGGAGGGGACCAGGCCATCAGTTGCCAGGCGACAGGGAGTCGGCCATTCTCTGTGCAGACAGCATCACACTGGCCCTCTAGGGCACTGCAATAATTGCACACCCTTATCCCATCACCTAGATACTTAAGAAATGCCTAGGGGAAACTGAGGCACCCCTACAGTATTCAGAGAAAACATTAAGAACATTCCCACTTTGTTACATCTCTCCCCGCTTCGAGACCAAACTGAGCGGGGTCACTTTAGCCGGTGACCTGGGGAAGTTCGAACCCACCAATGTTCCCATGGATGCCCCAGCATCTTTCCCATTCCTTGGTGGGAGTTACACCAGGCCTTTCCAGTTTTACACCCTTCCAGTTTCACGCCCTCCCATAGGTCAGGGGTGGTCGATAGCACCTGCATGTGGGAAGGTTTATGAGGCCCATGCCCTTTTGCCACCCCAAAACCCCCAGGGTTCAAACTGGGATCGAGTCTTCTCCCCGCGCTCCAGTCTGGAGGGCTGTGATTCGTGCTCTCTTGATTAAGAGCCCCCATCTTGACCTTGGCCACCCTCTGACCATGTGTCTCTGTCCCCCACCGCTCAGCATCAGCCCCTTTCAGTTGGTGCAGCCACGTCGGGACAGAGGGGTCCGTGTACACCGCAAAGCGCCGCCCAAAGAGATCTGGCCCATGGCCAGGCATTTGCAAAGCTAATGTACTCAATGCTTTTTTTGCCTCTGTCTTCACTAACAAGGTCAGCTCCCAGACTGCTGCGCTGGGCATCACAAAATGGGGAAGAGATGGCCAGCCCTCTGTGGAGATAGAGGTGGTTAGGGACTATTTAGAAAAGCTGGACGTGCACAAGTCCATGGGGCCGGACGAGTTGCATCCGAGAGTGCTGAAGGAATTGGCGGCTGTGATTGCAGAGCCATTGGCCATTATCTTTGAAAACTCGTGGCGAACCGGGGAAGTCCCGGATGACTGGAAAAAGGCTAATGTAGTGCCCATCTTTAAAAAAGGGAAGAAGGAGGATCCTGGGAACTACAGGCCAGTCAGCCTCACCTCAGTCCCTGGAAAAATCATGGAGCAGGTCCTCAAAGAATCAATCCTGAAGCACTTGCATGAGAGGAAGGTGATCAGGAACAGCCAGCATGGATTCACCAAGGGAAGGTCATGCCTGACTAATCTAATCGCCTTTTATGATGAGATTACTGGTTCTGTGGATGAAGGGAAAGCAGTGGATGTATTGTTTCTTGACTTTAGCAAAGCTTTTGACACGGTCTCCCACAGTATTCTTATCAGCAAGTTAAGGAAGTATGGGCTGGATGAATGCACTATAAGGTGGGTAGAAAGCTGGCTATATTGTCGGGCTCAACGGGTAGTGATCAATGGCTCCATGTCTAGCTGGCAGCCGGTATCAAGTGGAGTGCCCCAAGGGTCAGTCCTGGGGCCGGTTTTGTTCAATATCTTCATAAATGATCTGGAGGATGGTGTGGATTGCACTCTCAGCAAATTTGCGGATGATACTAAACTGGGAGGAGTGGTAGATATGCTGGAGGGCAGGGATAGGATACAGAAGGACCTAGACAAATTGGAGGATTGGGCCAAAAGAAATCTGATGAGGTTCAATAAGGATAAGTGCAGGGTCCTGCACTTAGGATGGAAGAATCCAATGCACCGCTACAGACTAGGGACCGAATGGCTAGGCAGCAGTTCTGCGGAAAAGGACCTAGGGATGACAGTGGACGAGAAGCTGGATATGAGTCAGCAGTGTGCCCTTGTTGCCAAGAAGGCCAATGGCATTTTGGGATGTATAAGTAGAGGCATAGCGAGCAGATCGAGGGACGTGATTGTTCCCCTCTATTTGACATTGGTGAGGCCTCATCTGGAGTACTGTGTCCAGTTTTGGGCCCCACACTACAAGAAGGATGTGGATAAATTGGAGAGAGTCCAGCGAAGGGCAACAAAAATTATTAGGGGTCTAGAACACATGACTTATGAGGAGAGGCTGAAGGAGCTGGGATTGTTTAGCCTGCAGAAGAGAAGAATGAGGGGGGATTTGATAGCTGCTTTCAATTACCTGAAAGGGGGTTCCAAAGAGGATGGCTCTAGACTGTTCTCAATGGTAGCAGATGACAGAACGAGGAGTAAGGGTCTCAAGTTGCAGTGGGGGAGGTTTAGATTGGATATTAGGAAAAACTTTTTCACTAGGAGGGTGGTGAAACACTGGAATGTGTTACCTAGGGAGGTGGTAGAATCTCCTTCCTTAGAGGTTTTTAAGGTCAGGCTTGACAAAGCCCTGGCTGGGATGATTTAACTGGGTCTGGGGAGTGGGCCAATCTCTGATCGTCTCCACCTGGGCCGGTTCTGGGCTTGGGCAGCCGGTCCCCACCTTGTGGCCCAGGTACGACACCTCTGCCATCCCTACCTTACACTTTCCAGCTTTTACCTTCAGTCCTGCCTCCTTGAGGCAGCCCAGCACCCTCTTCACCTGGGACACGTGTTCCTCCCAGGTCTGGCTAAAGACACAGATGTCATCAATCTACACCAGGGCCAAGTTCTCCATCCCCCTCAGTAACAGATCCACCCGGTGCTGGTAGGTGGCCTTGAGGTCGAAAGGCAGGACCAGGAGCTCAAAGAGCCCCAAAGGGGTGGTGAAGGCAGATTTCAACCTGGCATCTGGGTTCAAAGGCATCTGCCAGTCGCCCTTGGTGAGATCCATAGTAGAGTGGTAATGACTCCCCCGCCCCCAGCTTGTCTAGAATCTCAGCAGGCCTAGGCATGGGGTAGGCATTGGACACGGTGATGGCTTTAAGCTTCTGATAGTCCCCACAGAACCAGATTGACCCGTCTTTCTTGGGGACCAACCCCATGGGTGAGGCCCATGGCCTGTTGAATGGCTGGATCACCTCTAAAGCCAGCCTGTCCTTGACCTCTCTCTCCAGGTTCTGGGCTGTTTTTCCAGTGACTCTGAATGGGGGACACCTGATGGGAGGATTGGCTCCCACCTCAGGGAAGAGATCCACCAGGGGGTCTTCCCCCTTTTCCTTCCAATTGTCCCTTTCCAGGTCCAGGGGTGCCCTCACTCTTCTCCCATACAGCAGCTCAAAGGGAAGAACCCTGTGGATTCCTGGGGCACGTCCCCGTACCACAGGTGGGGCAGGTGTGTTACGAATTACACCTGAGAGGACACGCACACCGATGCTGTCAATTATACCTGGTAGGACACGCACACCAATGCTGCGAATTATACCTGCTAGGTCACGCACAGTTCGAATCTAGGCTGAGGCACATAAACAAAGTCCACAACTGCAGAGTTCCCAAAAGACACTAAGTTTATTATGCTCGAGCGTGGTGCCCCCCTGCTAGCCAGGAGGGGACCCTGAATACAGATTATACAAAGGTTATATACTTTTTAGCAAAGCATGTTGCCTTCGTGCATCGGAAACCTTAGCCAATAAACAAACCCTTGTCTTATCTACCACCTATCCCTGCTTGGTGCATTCCTCGTGCTATACCAGTATGTTAATTACACAGCATGGTCCTAAAGCCATGCATCAGTAACCTTTATTATCAGGATGAGAGGCCTCACATCAAGGCCAAGAGACAGGGAGTTAGAGACTGACAAAAACCAGATACTGGGAGTCAAGGCAGGCTGGAGACAAGGAGGAGGATTTTCACAGGGATTCAGTATCTAAGGATCACTCCTCCTGGTGTATGATGTACTGGCATTTAAACAATGGTGGGCCCCAAACCAAAATGGAATCACATGTGCTAACTTTTCCTTAACAGGTGCTTGTCCCAGTCCTGCAGATACTGATTCATAGAAGTCCTCAGCATCATCCCCAGGGTCCCATAAACTCTCTCCACCAGCCCGTTGGATGGAGGGTGACCTGCAGAGGCCCAGGTGGGCCAGACCCCACATTTCTCCCACCAGTCCCGGAGCAGGGCTGACATCATTGGACCCCTGGTCTGTAAGGACCTTGCTGGGGTCCCCCCCTCTGGTAAAGATGGTCAGCAGCGCGTCTGCCCTGGTGTCTGCCTCGGTGGAGGACAGAGCCCCCACCCCTGGGTAGCAGGTGGCGAAATCCATCTCCACCAGGATGTATTTCTTCCCCAATGGGGTCGCTATGCTGAGGGGCCCCGCTATGTCCGTGGCCACCTTCTGGAAAGGTTCCTCTATTATGGGCAGGGGTCTCAAGGGGGCTTCACCCTTGTCCCAGGCCTTCCCGCACCTCTGGCCGGGGTTGCAGGACCTGCAGTGCTGCTGGGCCGTGTCCCAGACTCCGGGCCAGTCACGGTTCTGCAGCAGCTGCTGCCTGGGGCCTGGATCCCCCGGTGTCCTGAGAGAGGGACATCGTGGGCCAGGTACGACAGCCGGAGGCGACACTTCTGGGGTACCCCCAGCGGCCTCCTGATCCCCCACAGTTCTACTTCCCCTGGGGGAGCCCCTTCCGGTACAAGAATCCCTTCTCCCATGGGAATCTGTCCCTACAGCCTTCCCCACAGGGGTTTGCAGCCTGTGGCCAGCACGTTCCCTCAGCTCCTCCAAGGAGGGATCCTTCTGCGGCTTGGTCTGGAATTCAGCTGTTGGGGCAGGGATGGGGACCTGCTCCCTCTCACTGGCTGGGCCTGGGGTCACAGCCCCTCTGAGCCCTGTCCCGGGTTGCTCCCTCCCTACCATGGGATCACTTCCCAGCAGCGCCTCTGGACCAGGCAAACCTGGTTGGCAGCTGACCTGCCCTGCCTGTGTGTGTCCCCCGATTCAGCTGGGGTCTGAGCTCCCACTCAGCCCCAGGGGTCTGGTTACAGACAGGCAGGTATCAGGAGCCTAGCAGCTCCTCCCCCTGCCAGCCAGGTCATTTGCATTTTCACTGACAATTTCAGTCTCAGACGATTGGTTCCCTGGATTCAAATTCAAACCCTTGCCCGTTACAGGAGCAGGGCCTTGATCCTGTCCCAAAGATACACAGTCCCCCACAACAGGACCTCACAGCCGATATCTTGGAGAATCCAATGACCAGCCAGCCTGACCCCTCCTGTGTCTGCACAGGGATCTGGGCCATAGGCAGGGCGAGGGGCTTCATCCCTGGGACCTTCACCCAGCTCACACAGCCCCTCAGCATCTGAGGCTGCACCATCTGGGGCCTGACAACAGTTCTCTCTGTCCCAGGATCTCACCACCCCAGGAATGTCTCCCCATTGACCATCACCTTCCGCTCCCCCTGGGAGTCCAAGGGGACTGAGCCCAGTGTCAAATACAGAGGTAACAGAACCTCCCAGCTCCTACTCAATATTCCTTTGTTTATTCATCCATGGATAGTATTAGCCCTTTGGGCCGCAGCATGGCCCTGCGAGCTGATTATCCACCATGACCCCCAAATCTTTTTCAGAGTCACTGCTTCCCAGGATAGAGTCCCCCAGCCTGTCAGTATGGCCTGCATCCTTTGTTCCTAGGTGTGTACATTTACATTTAGCTGTAATTAAATGCACATTGTTGGCCTGTGCCCAGCTTACCAAGTGAACCAGATCGCTCTGTATCATAGAATCATAGAATCATAGAATATCAGGGTTGGAAGGGACCCCAGAAGGTCATCTAGTCCAACCCCCTGCTCAAAGCAGGACCAATTCCCAGTTAAATCATCCCAGCCAGGGCTTTGTCAAGCTTGACCTTAAAAACCTCTAAGGAAGGAGATTCTACCACCTCCCTAGGTAGAGTGGTCAGTGGCCTGTCTTCTTCTTTATTTATCAATCCCCCAATTTTTATGTCAGCTTCAAACTTGATCAGTGATGATTTTATGTTTTCTCTTGGGTCACCGATAAAAAGGTTAAATATTGCAGGGCCAAGAACCGATCTCTGCAGGTCACTGGTGCAGCCCCTCACCCCCAGTGATGCATCCATATTTACAATTACATTTTGAGACCTGTCAGTTGGTCAGGTTTTAATCCATTGAATGTGTGCCATGTTAATTTTGTATTGTTCTAGTTTCTTAATCAAAATGTCACGTGATACCCGGCAGATGCCTGACAGAAGTCTAAGTATATTACATCAACACTGTTGCCTGTATCAGCCAAACTTGTCATCTCATTAAAAAGTAAAATCTCAAATCAGTTTGGCAGGATCTATTTTCCATAAACCCTGTTGATCAGCATTAGTTATATTACCACCCTTTAGTTCTTTATTAATCAAATCCTGTTTCAGACATTCCAGTATTTTGCCCAGGATCATGGTCCTGCTGGCAGGCCGATAATTACCAGCTCAACCCATAAATGCACGTGTAAGGAAGGCTGTATTGCACACGCAGGCATGGCTAACTTACCCGCCTAGTACGTGTATGTGATGGCCACCAGCACAGCTTGAAATAGGGATCTTGGGCGTGAAATCGAAGTCTCTATCATTGCAGCTACAGATCCATGCTCTCGGGCTGACAGCTTTAATAGCCCCATCTGCTCTGTGGGTGGGGCACAGACAGAACATGCACCTGACTTGCGAGTTATACATGGGCTGAAGCAAGAGCTCCACAAGGAATGCGCTGTGCACCAGGAACAAGCCAAGCCCTCTTGGAAATGTTATTCAGCGATTCATTTCCAAAACCAGACCTGAAAGAAGTGTGACCTGCTCCCAGACAGCTCCAAACAGAAACACAGCAAAACTCACCCATGCATTATTTCTTCTGAATTAGTCACCTGCCCATTTGTGTTTCTAACTGATTTTAATAGCAGATCTTGGAGACACCCGATTTGTTTGAAATGACAAGCAGGGCTCAGGAGGACACTTTACTTACAGTATCTACAATTCCACATGTCATGTTCTCGCTGACTGTGTCGCACGTCCTCTCGGTGGGAGCGCACAGGAGATAAAACACTACTGTTACTCCTTAATGGCTTCTCTCTTTTAGCTCTTTTAGTGACCCCTGGAGATAGGGGCTTGTCACTAGCGCTAGGGGGACATTTTCTGACAAAACATTTTTCCTTTGGATTTGTCGAAATCAAAACGTTCCTCGGGAATGTGTCACTTTCACCGAAACATCCAATGCAAACCTGCCTGGCTTCCTGCCTGCCTCCCTGCTCACGCACCAGGCTCCCTAGGCTGGCCCACTCCGCAGCTCACTGCTCCCATGGCTTCCGGGCTCCCATGTTCTGTGGCAGCCAGCATGCTTGGGAGCTGGGGATGCCAAGGCTTCCAGCTCACTCCTGGGAAGCTGGCGAGGAGCCTGAAGTGGTACCATGCTGCCACTTGCCAAGCAGGCTCCCACAGAGCCAGGACTTTCTGCTCTTCCAGAAGCCCTGGCTTCTCAGCACCCCACCCCAGCTGCTGGACAGATGGACTCCCTGCACGGGCCGGCTCCCAGATGTGCAGGGTCCCAGATCCAGAGTGGGCAGGCACCTTGGGAGTTGGGCCTCTCAGGCTCACACCTGGTGAACTACTGAGGGGCCTGGGATCCCTCACAGCCTGCCTGGCAGGCAGGCAAGGAGCTGGGACCCTGCTCCAAGGCAGCTCACCAAGCGGGCTGTCCAGCTCTCAGGGATGCCCTGCTCCTGCCTAGGGGAGTACTGGGCTTCCCAGGCTTCTGGGTTTCCAGGCCTCCCTGCTGCATGGCAGCCTGCTGGGGTTGCTGGAGGTTCCAGGTTCCCTGGCTTCTCGGCAGCCTGCCCGGTGGAATTCCAGGCTCGCAAGTGCCTCAGAGTCACCTGCTCCCTCGCTGCCTCCCTAGCACCTGCCGGCCTCCCCGCTGGCCAGCTCCGTACCTCAGGCTCCCCGTGGATATCAGGCTACCCAGTTGGCCAGATCCCAGGTCTTCCAGGCTCCCAGCTGTGCGGCAACCCACCTGCAGGCTGCCATGGAGTTGGGGTTTCCAGAGCTTGTAGACTCCCAAGGAACAGGGAGCCGGTTTCATTTCGGAAACACCCAAATATCCTGGAATGAAATCCTGGGGAATTTTACTGCTGCCAGAAGGTTGGAGTTTGTGGCTTTTCACCTTGAGATGGGGCAAACTGTATTCCCAAATCTCAACATTTTTCAAAGAAATGAAATTCAGTTTCCTAGTCAGTTCTAGGGGGTACACATCAAACAGGTGATACTCTTTGTTTGAGAAGTTACCCTGCAAATCTGGAGAACTGACCTCCACTGGGTCTAACCACGTATTCAGTTCCTTCTCTGTACTCTTTGTCCTCCCTAGCAACCAGAGCACCCGCTTGTGCGCCCTTCCTTCATTCTCCTGCCCTCTAATGAATGGAGATGGGGTGGTCTGGGGTGTTTTTGTTTGTTTGATTTTAAAGGGGGGAAAAACCCATAACGGCTTGGTGGGTTTCCACACAAACTTTGCAATTCTGATGCTCTGATTTACAGGAACGGATGGAGAAAAATTCTCAATACCAGAAACATTAGTGTGTAACTTAAAGCTGTAGATGACAATTTTGTTCTCAGATCTGAAGAGGGAAGTGATGAAAGAAAATCAAGGCTCTTGCTGCTTCTCTGAAACAATAAGTTACAGATCTACATAGTAGCCTGGAGTGAAAGGAGAGATTCTTTAGTGATTGCCGAGAAGGACATGGCTAGTGAGTGGTGTAACAGGGTCTTATCGAATCAGGCATCAGCACCAGCTGCTGCCTCAGTTTCCCCTTCTTGGGCTCTCCAAACATGCACCTAGCCATTTGTGAGTCAAAGAACCCCTGTTGTTGGGGGTCTGGTTGGTTAAAAAGCATTACAGTTCAAGTGTCAACTTAAATCAAAACAGTCTTTTCTCCCACTTCACAATTTCTTTAGTGCCCTACTGGGCCCATTATTTTTGACTGCCTCTACTTTCCAGTTGGTCAGGATTGCCAATGGGCACTCCACCCAGAAAAGGGAGCAGCACATTGTGACAGTTGTGATGTTTTCATCTTGTACCTAATATTCTATTCCTGTCACATAGCGGGATCTTGTCGTTCCTTCATCTTTGAAAGTAGCATCATCCCTTTAAATGGCCCGATGCTGTGGTGTGGTGTGAAAGTTCTTTATTAGTGCCTCCTTGAAGTATTTTTTGCCATGTAAAATAGTTTCCTCATATGAACTTTTATGCCTCTTGAGATCATTTCCTCTCATTAATTGCTACATCTTTTTATGGCACTTCTTGCTTTTCCTCTGCTAAAATTCCTTCCATTCTTTCCTCCTCTGTGCTGTGACATCTTTTTGCAGCTGTTTGCATCCTTAACTTGCTGCTTTTTCTTAAAAACATGTCCCCTCAAGAAACTCTTTGATCTTCTGCTTATTTCTATGCAAGTTCCATTTCAGGAAGCTGTATATTGCCTTGCCAATGGTGCACACAGAGGTCTTCATCCTTATTATTTGCATTTCTGGATTTGCTCTCCACGGGTCAAGGCCTCCACCTTGAATAGCATTGGCGCCAATTGCCCAAATAAGGAGGGAAGGGGCCAGAGCAGGTATGCCAATCAACCGAGAAGCTTCTGGAAGGCATGTGAGGTCATAAAAAGGGCAGGCAGTTCTGGTTGAGGAGAGAATGTGAAGCAACTGCACCATCCAGAGGGGAGAGGGGAGACAACTTGCTGTCATACTGTGGAAAGGTGTTGGTAAGTGATGCTGGAAGAGCTACAGTTCTAAAGGACAGAAAGGGGGTAGCAAGTGGCAAAACGGGAATGTGGGTCATGTTAGCAGGGCCACACCTCCAGGGATGACTGAACCAGGCTGGACTTGTGGCTACAAAACTGTTATGACTTGGTTTCCCTTCTGCTACAACTTGTTGGAGAAACACAACTGTGGTAGTCCATATAAAAGCTCAGTTTTTGGACCTTCCCCATAACGTGCTGCATCAGCTTCGCCTCACAAAATGGCATCTGCCCCTGTAGATAAGCAGACTCCTAGAAATTCAGTCATGCACTACAGGGAGAACTAAATCGCATCACATACGTAGGCACCCCAAACCTATCAGCCCGCAGAGACCAAAGCCAAGATGGCCAAGCAGCCAGACATACCCTTGTAGTAGGTTGTGACAGGGTGGACTGGCTTTATACTGGAGCAGAAGAGGTTAAAGCAGTGCTCTTAGCAGCCGAAGCCACGCCCCCTCAACCCTGCTGGGCATGCTCCAACTGCTGCTGCAGTATAAAAGGGAGCAGCCTAGCTCAGTCTGGGCTGACTGCCAAGGAGGAAGGAGGCTTGTTAGAGGCTCCAGCCCAGGAGCCATTACAACCCTTGCCTATGGGAGCCGAAGAGGCCAGGACCTGGACCCAAGGCCTGCCGCTATCAGAACCCCAGGGAGCATCTGGCACTGAGGAGCCTGGAGGCCCCAAAACCCTATGGACTGCTTCTGCAAGAAAGCCATTTGGCCACGCTCCCCTGCAGACAAGGGAAGCCCTATGAACTCCGACCATTGGGTCACGCTCCCCTGCAGACAAGGGGAGTCCTATTGACTCTGGTCACTGCACCACGCTCCCATGCAGCTAAGGGGAGTCCTATGGACTCCGGCCATTGGACACGCTCCCCTGAAGACAAGGGGAGTCCTATTGACTCTGGCCACTGGGCCGCATTTCCCTGCAGACAAGGGGAGTCCTGTTGCCTCTGGACTACACAGCCTGGTGGCTGAGCGCAACCATATTCACTTAACGATGGGACTACCATGCACATACCCCACCCCCGGGTGATTTGGGTACTGGCACCATGACATAAGGGTAGAGCTGGCTGGAAAATGAAAATCTAGTTTACCAAAAATATTTAAATTTTGAAGTATGTGTTTCGCACCATTCCAAAACACCCAGTTTTCATTTAATTTTTTTTTTTTTTTGCAGAATTCCACCCCTCTCCGCCACCACACACACACTAAAGTTTTCTTGAAAGCATAGAAACCACGGTTGAAATGTATTCTCTTTACAAGAAAGCTGGGTTTCAATACAGTAAACATTTATATAATCATTTCAATCATGTATTTAATAAAGTTTTGGTGAAAATCATGATTAAAATGTCAATTTTTCTTGAAACCTTTTCTTTAAAAAAGGTAATTTAAAAAAGAAAACCCCAAACTTTTCATTCAAAAAATGTCACCCAGGTTTAATGAAGAGGATGGGCAAGAGTGGAAACTTAAGGGGACAAATTACATCCTGCGAAACATCAGTTTATCCATCTGTAATACAGAGTTCTGTTACATTAATGACCACAAACCTCTTACTCATCCTCATACAATGGTTGTACCAACTTCAACCTTCATCACAGCCGTACACAGTCCATAGGAAAAGATGTACCGTTGACAACTCTGTTTAGACAAATAGCATAGGGAAGGCAATCACCCCCCACCCTTCAGTAAAATACTGTGTGCTACAGTGATAAAGATATTAAACACAAAGCTAGCAGATCTATGTATACAACTCTCCTGACCAAGTTCGTGAAGTATTTTCACAAAAACAAAGAAGGTAATGTAGCCTCCCACTTAATAGCAGAATGTATGGGTCTATGGGCAACGGGTGAAACAAATTGTAAACCCAAGGCTATGGGGCACACATTCTGTCTGCCTCATGCTATACCAATATAGGTCATCTCCAAACTCAGTACGTCTGCAGACATATATTGCAGCCTTTTTAAACTCCTTATGTAAATGGGTAATGAAAGAAAGAGCAGAGGTGGTATGGTCACTTTATCAGCATAAAGAAAAGGAGGACTTGTGGCACCTTAGAGACTAACAAATTTATTTGAGCATAAGCATAGCTCACGAAAGCTCATGCTCAAATAAATTGGTTAGTCTCTAAGGTGCCACAAGTCCTCCTTTTCTTTTTGCAAATACAGACTACCACGGCTGCTACTCTGAAATGTATCAGCATAGTGGGTTTTCCAAATGAAAGATGTCAGCAGGCATAGGCTGCAGGTTTCTTAAAGCCTTTAAACAAAGTCCTGACTTTTTAAATGACACATCATGAAAAATAGATATGAAAAACACAAAAAAGGGGAAATGGAAAGGTAGTAACACTAGGGGATGGAGTTGAGGTTGCTAGGGTGGTTTTTCTGTGTGTTTCCATGCTTTCAAATGTTTCAGTGTCTTTAGAGATGTAACCTCATGGGTTTCTACTGTGTGTTTGCCTTATGATAACTACTATAAGGCAATTGTCAAGAACCTTCATCCTTTTCATCGTGTAAAGTTTTTTGTCTGAGAATAATAAAAAAAAGAACCCTATCTCCCGTCAGTGTTCGTTTGGTTAAGCAAAAGAAGCCAAGCTCCTTGAGTCTCCTTTCGTAAGGTAGGTTTTCCATTCCTCTGATCATCTTAGTAGCTGTTCTCTAGACCTGCTCTAGTTTGAATTCATCTTTCTTAAACATGGGAGATCAGAACTGCATACAGTATTCCAGATGAGTAAGGTTAAGATTTTGTCATCGTTATTTTTAGTAAAAGTCAAGGATAGGTCACAGGCAATAAACAAAAATTCATGGAAGCCCATAATAAATTCTTGGTGCATGGCTTTGCACTATTAAATTTCATCCCATTTCTATTACTCCAGTTTACAAGGTGGTCAGATCTTCTTGTATGACATTCCAGTCCTCTTCTGTATTGGCAATACCTCCCAACTGTGTGTCATCTGCAAATTTTATTAGCACGCTCCCACTTTTTATGCCAAGGTCATTAATGAAAATGTTAAATAAGACTGGTCCCAAAACCGATCCCCGAGGAACTCCACTAATAACCTCCTTCCAGCCTGCCAGTTCACCTTTCAGTAGGACCCATTGTAGTCTCCCCTTTAATCAGTTCCTTATCCACCTTTCAGTTCCCATATTAATCCCCATCTTCTCCAATTTAACTAATGATTTCCCATGTGGAACTGCATCAGACACCTTGCTGACATCCAGGTAGATTAGATCTACGGCATTTCCTTTGTCTAAAAAATCAGTTATCTTCTCAAAGAAGGAGATCAGGTTGGTCTGGCACAATCTACCATTTCTAAAACCATGTTGGATTTTATCCTAATTACCGTTTACCTCCATGTCCCTAACTACTTCCACCTTCAAAATTTGTTCTAAGATCTTGCATACAATTAAGGTCAAACAAATAGGCCTGTAGTTTCCCAGGTCACTTTTTCCCATTTATTAAAAATAGGCACTTTATTAGCAATTCTCCAGTCATACGGTACAACCCCCAAGTTTATGGATGCATTAAAAATCCTTGCTATTGGGCTTGCAATTTCATGTGCCAGTTCCTTTAGTACTCTTGGATGGAGATTATCCAATTTCCCCCCCGCCCCCGATTTGGGCCCATTAAATTGTTTGAATTTGACTTCCACCGTGGCTGTGGTAATTTCTACTTCTATATCCTCATTTCCATTACCCACCCCCCTAAGCTCCTCGTTACCCTTATTAAAAACTGAGGTACAGTATGTGGTTACATGTTGGGCCATGCCTAGATTATTCTTAATCTCCACCCCATCCTCAGTGCTTAGCAGTCCCACTTCTTTCCTTGTTTTCTTTTTATTTATATGGCTACAGAACCTTTACCTATTGGTTTTAATTTCCATGACAGATATGCTGGAGAAAGTTTTGTTTTTTTATAGGTATAGGTGATTTGGCATTAGTGTTAATTCCAGTGAGGAAGAACAAGATGCAAGATTGTTGGGAGGAAGATGATAGAGAGCTGTGCAAACAGTACATGTCAATAGATTGAAGGCTTGCCATGAAAGAGAGATGGTGGGGAACATGATTTGTTGTGCTGATAAGAGGACATTTACTTGATCAGGGAGAGAAAGGAACAGACTCCATTGGAGAGCACTACAATTTGGGAGGATTTGGATCCAACCCAAGAGCCAGAAATGTTGGCCCTCTTGAAATACCACAGGCAGGTATTTTCCAAAAACCCATGAGATTTTGTGAGAAGTTTAGAAGGATAAATGCCATCACCCAACCTGATCCTTACCCCACATCCTGGCTACGTTAGTCCTGACCTACAGGGAGGGAGCATTAGCAAATTCATACGTACACTGGATTTGACTCAAAGATATAACCTAATGCAAATTCCTCTAGATGCCGATACCCAGGAAAAGTCCGTTTTCATAGTGGATTCTGGCCTATATGGGTTTAAGGGTATGCCTTTTGGATTAATAAATGTGAGGGCTATTTTTCAGAGGCTTTTCAATGAGATGCTGCAGGATTTACAGGCCTTTGCCAATATATAGAGAATTTGGCTATTTTTAGAGACTACTGGTAAGACCCCCTGAACCATGTGGGAATTGTATTGCAGAGGCTGAGAAGCCGGCCTCACTATCAAGGTCTCCAACTGAAAGATGGGGGCCTCAGAAGTGTCTTATCTAGGGCACAGGGTGAGCAGTGGGTTTGTTCGCCCTGAGCCTTTAAAAGTAGGTGCCATTTGGAATTGGCCCACGAACCAAGAAGCAGGTTTGATTCTTTATCAGTCTGGCCAACTGTTACTGGAGATGTGTAATGTGGTTTAACAACATTGTGGCCCCTGCAGTGAGGCAGTGTGGTGCCCACCACCCCGCAGAGGGAAGAACCTCCCCAGACACCAAAGTGGACATAGCCAGTGGATTCTGCACCCGCCCCCCAGAGGTCAAGGCGCAGGACAGGAAGTATAAAAGCCCAACCCCAGAGCTCACTTGGGCGGCAGCTGCCAGAGAGGCCAGACGCCTGTGGCCTGGCTCCAGCTTGGGAGACCCCAGCAATCTGCGGCTGACCCAAGGACTGGCTGGACCGGCCAATGCCTAACGCTGACTGATGCACGGAGGAGCCGCCTAGCTTACCCATCACCACCTATCCAGAAGAGCTGCCAAGCCTTATTTACCAGGTTAAAGCAGGCAAACATAGATACACAGATGAGTTCCAGTCTTAAGTTTCAAAAAGTAATAGAAGCTTCTGTAATAAGTAAGCTCTAGCTGACCTTTAGAGGTAACCTAAGCTAAGCACTGGCAATCTCCTGCTTATGCCTATTAAACCTTGTCCCCCAGAGTCCAAGCAGCACAGAGATAATCAGTTTCTTCTGCATGGGGATTTTAACCCTCTCCTGCCATGTGCTCTGAGCTGCAAACTCAGCTGATTGGAGTAATCTACTCGCATGACTCATCTGTATATTCAGGGGAGGAACAGCAGAACAAAGTCTTTTATCCTCTTTAATGTCCCATAATAGTCAGCTTATGTGGTCTTAGAGTGACATGTGACCATGTCACCTGATACTGGAATCCGTCTTAAACCTGGTGCTTTTCCATTTAGAAGGATGGGTGGGGACTCAGAGAGACAAAGGGTTCCCACCCTGGGCCAAAACTATAAAAGGGGGTGGAGCAGGACAAAGGGGGTCCCAGTCATGAGAAAGCCCTGGATTTTCACCTAAGATGCCTGCTGGAACTAACAAGGACTGTACCGGGGAAAGGATTGGGCCCAGACTAGGAAGGAGTCTAGTCTGTGAAAGAAGCTTATTGGAACATCTCTAAGGCTGAGATTTACCTGTAATCAGTTTCTTAATGTATTAGGCTTAGACTTGCATGTCTTTTTTTATTTTGCTTGGTAACTTACTTTGTTCTATCTGTTATTACTTGGAACCACTTAAATCCTGCTTTTTATACTTAATAAAATCACTTTTGTTTATTGATAAACCCAGAGTAAGAGATTAATACTTGGGGGAGCAAACAGCTGTGCATATCTCTCTATCAGTGTTATAGAGGGTGGACCATTTATGAGTTTACCCTGTATAAGCTTTATATAGCATAGAACGGATTTATTTGAGGTTTGGATCCCATTTGGAACTGGGTGTCTGGATGCTGGAGACAGGTAACCTGCTGAGTGGTTTTCAGTTAAAGCCTGCAGCTTTGGGGGCATTGTTCAGACCCTGGGTCTGTGTTGCAGCAGGCTAGCGTGTCTGGATCAAAAAGGCAGGGTTCTGGAGTCCCAAACTGGCAGAGAAAATGGTCTCAGAGGTAATCTCAGCACATCAGGTGACAGTCCCAAGGGGGTCTCTGTGACTGAACTCATCACACAGATGTTATAAGTGAGATTAATGCCGGCAGCAACTCACAAGCATTCAATAAAATCTAAACACTAAAAACATTCTTATCATTATAATACCTATTTTAACAACACTAACACACAGGTGAGCCAGACTGATTCCAGCCATGTATTTGTCAGTGTTCAGTAGAGACGGGTTCTTGACCATGATCTGGAACCTCGTCTGCCAGCATCACAACAAGAATTACCCTTGATGGATACACTCACTGCTCCCTTTCTCTTGTACAAAAAGGAATAAAACCTTCTTAGCTCTTGGTAAGACATTAAACCCAAAAGAAATAGCAGGTTTAATCAATCACCCCACAATGAAATAAGAGGGATCCATTTCCCTTCTATGTTACGTTATCAGCTTAGAGTTTCTTCCAACTCTGGAAGCACTGTAGGTCTATCACCTTGCTCTCTTTCACTTGTTATTGATTACTTTGAAAAAGAGTGGGCTTTTCCATTAGCTGTCTTTCCTGGAGTCTCTTCCCTTTTTTATGTGTATTCATGTCACACAATAATGGAGATCATGTCCTAGCTTTCAGAGATGGAGCTATCTGATGAAGAGTTTCTCTGCATGTCTTCAGTTGGTTTAGTCCAAAATTCAGAATGGACCCTCTCCCCACCCCAAAACCAAACCAAACCACATTCTCCTTTGACATAATTGGTTCTCTGGAAATCCTCATAAGTAAAGACTCTCTCACTCCTGCACCCTGAAACTTTACTCAGAATTAGAAACATTTCCATTTACAGGCTAATCAGCTGTGTATGTGCCTCCAGACGCATGACTGTATTCGCTCAGGCAAAGAACAACAAGTGACGCTTAACCACACTGTGACCCACCTGAGGCCTCCACTGACAATGAAGCACTAGAGCCTTCATCTCCCTGCTGTGCATCACGAAAGAACTTTCAGGGTAAAGGCCTGAGGAAGAGGAGCTTGCAGCTCACTCAGCCAGCAGAATTGGAGGGTGGTTAGGAATGGAATAAATGGGGAGTTTTGAAGGGAGGGGGGGAAGGGAGAGGATAGAGTGGAGGGAAAGGAAATCCAAGTCACCCTCCAGTTCCATAGAAGCTCCTTCTGGCACTGTACAAATAAATCTCCCTGTATTTGGCAGCCCTGCATTGTCACAGCCCATAGTAACCCACACAGGTCTCCAAACTAACTAGAAAGATGATGTTGGCATGACATTTCCCCATACTACTCAGAGAAAACTGTGAACTAAATGTTTCAGCATGGCTAGACCCTTGTCATTTATTCAACAGTTTTCTCTAAGCCACCTGAACACAGTTTTAATCTACTTAATAATGTGGTCTTACTGTTGTTGGTAACACACAAGTAATCCTCCTAACCATTCATATATATGCTCCTTGATTGCACTCATGTGACCCAGCTGTGGGGAAAGGATTTGAGATATTAACTTCATGTCTAGCGCTTCCCTTCTCCTCTCCTTCCCTCTGATAGTGTTCAGTTAAGAGGATCGCTGCCCCCTGCCCCGTGTGGGAACCTTAGAGATATTTAGATATTCTTGCATTAAAACTAATTAATTAGCAAGAGGCTCCAAGCTGAGCCTGGAACACTAACACCACTTATTGCAACATGGGGCATAATACGAAAAGATTTATTTGTGCCATCGAACAGTCGCAACAAATCCTGCATCTTGGCAGGGGGCTAGACCAGATGACCATTGTGGTTCTCACCCTATGACTCTCTCTGGAGAAAGCTCTATGAAGCACAGATATCTGCCAGAGACTTTTGCTTATAATGCATAAAATACAAATTTCTAAATCAATATATTGATAATTCCATTTTGAAAATGCATTTGTTTTAGAAACAGCTGCTCTTGTTTCAGCATCTCCATTCAATGACATGGGCTGGCATGTCTTTCTTTCCCCACCCCCGCAATCTCAATGGGGCTGCCATTTTAACACCTGATCCTGTTGTTCTTATCAAGCAAAACTCCCAGTGGAGTACAGTTCTGCTTGAACTGAAGGACACAATGAGGTTGATGCTGATACCAGACAGCATTCTACTTGTTCATAGGCTCATTTTCAGAGGTTGAGTGGATTAGGACTCAGGGAACCCATTAGAAGCCATTGGAAATTGGAATGTTCCACAGTTACCTTAAGGAAAATTCTGTTCATGATTAATTCATGTTTTAAAATAAACTCTTTGTTTAAAGTAATCAGACAACCCTGAAACTCTGATTTCTAAGAAGACCTAATTTTTGTGGTGTTAATCTACTACAAGTCAGTCCGAATGCTGGGTTCCTGTTCAAGGTAGGTAGAATGTTTTAGGATCCTCCTTCTGGATGAAAGACACTATAGGTCATTTTAATTCATCTGCTCAGATTCTGACAACATCACAAAGTTCTCCTTCTTTGCTTTCAGTTACCATGATGTCTCCAGAACTTCCACCTCCAGAGGTACATCTGTGGTCCCTTTTCGACCTGCGGGGTTAGTCAAAGCTTGGGGCCTTTGGGTGTTACCGCTAGGGGTAGAACTCGATGATTGGCAAGTATTTCTTTGATGTCATTTTGTTTATTTGCAAAGATGTACAAAGTCCTGTATCCCTGAATGCAAAAGCAAATAGCAGTAAATAACTTCTTTTGCTTGCACAAAGAGCACTCTTTTCAGTCTGCACTCCAACCCAACAAATCTCTTCAGGTTTCTTCCAGAGTCAGCCAGCATGCTTTCAGCGGCTCCTTCAGGCTCTCTCTCTCTTTCAATCAGTTGCTGTTGATTCTAGTCTCAGTTTCTGTGTGTTCTCCCTTTCCCACCTCCACCTACCCAAAACAATACACAACCAAAAAGGTGTTCACACACACACCCCTTGTCTGAGGTAGGTACTTATTGTTACAGTAATGTTAATTGAAGAGTGAGTTCACACCTACCAGGCTCAGTGGGGTTTAACTCAATCCATAACAAGGTTTCACCCAGCTCATAACAATATTCATGCCTGACACTTCCAATTATAAGGCCTTGTCTACACTGCCACTTCACAGCACCGCAACTTTCTCGCTCAGGGGTGTGAAAAAACACCCCCCGAACGCTGCAAGTTTCAGTGCTGTAAAGTGCCCGTGTACACAGTGCACCAGTGCGGGGAGCTGCACGCCCCTCGTGGGGGTGGGTTTTCACAGTGCTGGGAGAGTGCTCTCCCCGTGCGGGGGCCGCGGCTACCCCAGCCACCATTGCTAGTGAAGACACACCCTAAGACTCTGTCTTTAATTGCTGATAACTGCAAAACATTTTGCACTTCAGCTGAAGTTTCCATTCCAGGCACCCGCCTCAGGCTGATTACTTTCTTTTTTTTTTTTTATTTCAGCCAAAACAGTTCAGCTGCTCTGAGACCTGGGCTTGGTAAAAATATGTTGTTTTGCACATCTTAAAAAAAGCTTTGTGACCTTTTCTTTGAAAAATTCTGGCACTGTTATGCTTTGGAGCAAGGACAGCTGCAAACAATTCACAAGACACTGGAGAATCAGGGCCACTACATATAATGAACAGGGCCAGATTTAGGGGCAGGCAACCTTCTGGGGTGCCGTAAAGCATCGGTTCTCAAACTTTAGTAACTCAAGGATCCCCATTTTGATTTAAAATTTTGCCAAGGACCCCCAAGCTCCCCTGCTCAGCCCCAGGCCCCACCCCCCACTACACGCCTTCCCCCAAAGTCCCACCCCTACCATTTAATGCCCCCTCCCCTCCTCTTTCCACCCCTCCCCAGAGCATCCCCCCCCCCCTCCCAGCGTCTGCTGGGGAACAGCTGCTCCCTGGCGTGCAAGAGGCACTGGGAGGAAGGGGGAGAAGTTGATCAGTGGAGGCAGCAGCCCCAGACACAATTCAGCCCCCTCCCCTGAGTGTACCCCATCCCCACTCCTCCCCCTTCCTCCCAGCGCCTCCTCCAGGGGGAAGAGTTGATCAGCAGGACCCGTGGACTCCCTGGAGTACCCTTGTGGACCCCAGTTTCAGAAGCGCAATGGTAAGGTATTCAAAAGTTTAACAAAAGGATGGGGTACCAAAGATGCTCCTTGCCTGGTGCGCCATTTTGTCTAGCGCCGGCCCTGATAATGAAATTTGTTTAATCTGGCACAATCTTAACACAATGTCCTGAAAACAGCTGGGAGAATACTGGGGGGGGGGGGGAAATACTGGGGAAGCTGCTTAGATTTTAAACATAATAATGTCAACTGGGGTTTTATGCTTAGTCACTGAAAAATATTCTATTAAACAATCTGCAGGTAGGAACATTTCATTTCATCTGCAAAATCTTGCCTTTGTAATTGTGAACATTTGTACCAGAAACCTGATTCTAAGAATTATGCCAACCCAACTAGGTAACAGGATGTGAATTGTGTCCAACCAAGCTATCACAAATTCTGAAAAAATCACAATGTGCAATCTACAAGACCACAAATTACACACTGCAAGTATTTGACAAATAATTTTGAATGGCAAAGAAATTTGAAAAAACTGCAGTATGTTGCAAACAATTTGCAAGGAAACAAAGAGGCAAAGTTTGGCTGATAAAAGATTTTTTTTTACAAATGACTCATCCAGCTTACACAGACAAGTGTAACATGATAGGTGCACAAGATACCATGTCTCCATTTTACCTGGTGTCTTCTCATTTACGGAAACACACTGTACCATTTAACTTACAGTAAAACACCTTAATGCAGACTCAGAAACATTTGAAACCATCATTGAAGTGTCACTGACTAGTTTTGAACAATTACTGGAGACTTTCTCAATATTTTGAAGATATCACTTTATTGTTAACAGATAAGTGCTTTTTTACAGATTGTAAGGGGATAGAAGAACTGAATGATAATACTTAGCATGTATTATTAAACAGCACTTAACATCTTCCCAGTGCTTTACACAGGTCCTGAGACAGCCACTCTGCTTGTGAGCAGTAGAGATCAGTTGTAGTATACAACCTTTGAGTCCCATGATTTTGGCATCAGTTCAGCAAAGCATTTGGTCACATGCTTGATGTCAGCAGGAGAAAAGCATGATTAAAGTTAAGGAAATCCAAGGGAATTTGGATTCATGCACTTGGGGAGACAGGACTGAGGTTATGTGCCTGGTTTCCCCTGGAACATATGAGATTAAAACAGAGATAGGACTTTTGCTGAGATGAAATTACAAAGACCTGTTGCCAGTTCCAGTGTTCCACTGACATACTGACTTGCTGGGGCTGGCATGGAACAACGTGCCTGGGAACTCACCCATGTGACAACTTGAGGACATGCTTGCGGCCACACTGATGTGCATCAGAATGGTGTAACCAGCTGAGAACACCAGCGACAGAAACCGAGCTGGCACAGACTTGTGGGCACTCAGAATTGGTGATGATGTGTCCATCAGAAGAATACCACAGGAAGCAGATGCATGTTCAAGACCTTTAGCTGACTAGCCTGTTGCAATTCCTGTAAAAGCATGTTGTGGCAGAAGAGTTAAAAAACAAAGACGTATTGAAAACTGTTGATTCTTTGAGGAATGTAATGTGCAGATAACCAGTCGATTGGTTTTTATAAAAAGGGAAGAATGTGTGGCACAGCTATTGTTGTGTGGGGTGTGGCTGGAAAGGTCAAAGGACTCACCCCTGCTATGGGAAGGCAGGACCCTGAACTGCAGCAACAAAGGCCTTGTTTTTGCAGCAGAGCGGAGTAGAGTTGTCCACCTTGCTGTTACTCCTCTCAAGTTAGCCTCGTTTGAGTGAGCGGTGGCCACACTGTGAACTCATGGGCAAGTTGCTGTATTCCCATTGGCTCTGTGCTCACTCAGGTGTGGCACAAGACTTCAGGAGGCAATCCCAGGACTCTCAGCGTTGCAGTCAGCTGAGCGGCACTGTACGTTCGTCTGCAGTATATTATAGGAGAATTATTCTGCTTCTTCTGGGCACACGAAGGAATTGTGGGAAGGCATCGGAGGACTAGTAGCACTTGAGTGGCACTAGCCTGTGGGCACACTGCAGAGGTGTCATGTTTGAAGCTGACAAGTTGTGCTTATTTGAGCTTTAGCCATTAACCACTGACGGGCCAGCCAAAGTGAGATAAAAAAAGCACCCCTGCTCTCAAATGAAAGGTTTCTGTGTATGGACAGGAGTCGAGTTAGGAGCAACACTTGAGTTAATATAATTTTGCAGTGAAGATGAGCTCAGAGAAGTGGCTGTAGGTTGCAGCCCCCAGTAGCCACTACTTTCTGCTACGTTAAAGCGATGTCATCATCAGAGTAAAAATAACGCAGTTGTTAAATATAAACTCACGTGGTTAACAAGAACAACAACACACCAAAGGTGAATTTCAGGCAAACGGCTTCATTTTGAGGTAGGGAAAGGGCTGTATTTCATCAACTCAAATAATTTTTGTCATTAATTGAGGTGGGAGAATCATGGAGTCAGACCAGAGAAAAGGAGGAATTACTCCTTAAGCACCTATATGTAACGTGAAAGATTGTATTGTTACTGGGGATTTCAGTGTGGGAGACATATGCTGGAGGTATCATCCAGTCAACAATAAAACTTAGAGATTCTAAAAATTAAAGATGATTTTCTAAGACAAAAGTTATTGCATGCAACATTAGTGGGGCCCTACCAAATTCATGGTCCACTTTGGTCAATTTCATGATCATAGGATTTTTAAAATAGTACATTTTATTATTTCAGCTATTTAAATCTGAAATTTCATGGTGTTGTAATTGTAGGGGTCCTGACCCAACACGGAGTCGTGTGTGGGGGGGTCATTGTGGGGGGCTGTGGTAAGGCGACCCTTACTTCTGTGCTGCCTTCAGACCTGGGCAGCTGGAGAGCGGTGGCTGCTGGCCAGGAGCCCAGCTCTGAAGGCAGAGCCGCCGCCAGCAGCAGCGCAGAAGTCAGGATGGCCTGGCATGGTGTCACCACCCTTACTTCAGCCCTGCTGCCTGCCGAGCTGGGCCCTCAGTCAGCAGCCGTTGCTCTCCGGCCGCCCAGCTCTGAAGGCGGCAGTGCAGAAGGAAGGGTGGCAATACCACAACCCCCCAAAAAATAACCTTCCAACCTCCCTGCAACTCTTTTTTGGGTCAGGACCCACAGTTTGAGAAACGTTGGTCTCCCCCGTGAAATCTGTATATTGTAGGATAAAAGCACACAAAAGACCAGATTTCACAGTCCGTGATGCGTTTTTCATGGCCGTGAATTTGGTAGGGCCCTAAACACGAGGTAACTATTTTGGCCCTCATTATCCCAGATGAAGGTGATTTACTTACTGGACTGGAAGTTGGTGGTTGCTCAGGGACCAGAGATCAGACCTAATTACATTAATTATGGGCAAACAGAGAACAGTCCCAACCAGTTAAATATATGCTTGGTAATTCAAAAGGACTAATTTCCCAAATCAGAGGAAAATTATGAGTGAAATTAATTGGGAAGAAAAATTTAGACAGAAGAATGTGAATGAAAATTGGGAGCTGTGGAAGTATAACATTGTATAAGTATAACGTTGTATAAGGGGACATGCTGGATACATTGTATATGAGAGGGCATGCCAAAACATGTTACAAAGTATCTGAGGGAGCACACATAGGGACAGTTAGCTTTTGAATGGAGAAGCAATTAAGATAGAGCCAGCACGTCTAAGAAGCAGGCATCAGAATGGAAGGTGAGAAGGGCAATTAGTTAAGTTAACTGGAAGCTGTTAAAGGAGATTGTTAAGGGTGGCAGGTAATTGAAGATACGTGACTGGTCTCAGGGATCTCGAAGGGTGGTGACTAAAATCTTTTTCTTCTTTTGTCTGTAACTTCTCTGTAACTTGTTCTCCAAAAAACTGTATAAATTAAAAGACACAAGCCCCACTCGGGGGGCTCACTTCTAAATGTATTAGCAGAGCAGCTTTGCTAATAAAACAGAGTGGTCTGATAAATTGTGAGTCTGAGTCAAACTTTGACAATTTGGAGGTCCCACCGAGATGGCAAGCGGCTTCACTGAGGCTGTGTGATCCCTGACTGCCTTGCAGGACGATCGTGGCAGCCGGTACCTGGACGCTTAGTCCAAGCGATCCTCCACAAGACAGAAAGGTACACAGCAGCAGCGCAGTCTACGCCATTGAACTTGTTGGTTCCCACCCTGTTCGGGTAGGGGTCTTTGGATCCAGCTTCTGGAATCAGACGTCTCAGGTAATTATTATTTTTGTGCTTTAACCGGTTGGAGGACTGTCTTGTCTTTGTGTCTATCCGTCTTCCCCGTGGTGTGTGTGTGAATCTGGGAGCCATCTCTGCCCGGAGACTGGCTGACCAAGGGGTCCCCGTCCCCACGGTCTGAATAAGTGGAATCTGCACAGCTGCAGCCGCACAACGCCTTGGGTATAACCCCTGGTGTGAAAGCAAGGGCAGTTGAGGCAGTAGCCTGCGGGCTCCTTTCTGTGTGTTGCACCGGGCACCGCTCTGCTGAGCCCGAATTTCCTTCTTGTGTGAGTGCTGTGTGAAGTCCTCCTGGACGGGTAATCAGAAGTCTAAGGTAGAACAGTTCCCTAAGGGAACTCCAGCTTATTTTATGTATTTTAGGAGGGGTCCGGACTCTTGTAGGTTTCTTGAAAAATGGTCCAAATTAGCTCTAGAGAACCCCAAATTACAGTGGCCACTGTTAGGTTCTTGGGACAAGGATCGAGTGGACGCTTTAAAAAGCAAACTCGTCCTCCCAAAAACCAAATTGGAGAGAGGAGAAGTAGACTGCTTCATGCAGTGGTGGGAAGAGGCAAATCGTAGATAGACTGAGTCAAAACTCACCTCTCTTAAAAATTCTATCAAAAAACTAACAGTTCAATTGGATGCAGTCTCTCCCACCACTAGTCTGAGCGCTCCTCTTTGCCCAGTCCTGTGCAATGATCCGGATCAAACCCGACCCCCCACCATACTCCTGCGCAAATAAGAAATCAGAAAAGGAAAAATCTTCAGTGACTACAGATAATGAAAGTGAAGAAGATACCCTCATTGGCCTCGCAGCTCTGCAAAATGTTATGAAGAAGAAATCCAAAGCAGACTGCAAAGATTCTCTTGACATCTCTTCTTGGAAAAGAGAACCTGATGGGAGGTTAATGAGAGACTCTGATTAAACTGCTGTGGCACCCTTATGAGTCCTTAAGATGGGAGAGAGTGAGTCCATATGGGATTATAAGCCCTGGACTCGTACAGAACTTTTATCTATAGTTAAAAGTTTTCCCAAACCACAGGAAAACTCTGTCAAATTTGCTGAGGAGTTTCTGTTAATCTGTGAAACCTATGAACCCTCTGAGACAGATCTCCTCCAACTGTGTAAATTGTTAGCTCCTGCCAGTTATTATGAAAATGGTTGGCTGCCGCAGACTGGCCAGCTGAGGCATGCCACTCAACCATAAAAAGTACTGGCCCAGATTCGGCATACAGAGACTGGTGTATGGCTCTTTGGAAGCGCCTGCATCAAGCCGTTCCCAAAGTGTGGTCTCCTAAAACAAACTGGACAGCAATACGTTGCTGTAAGCAAGGGCAAGGAGAAAGCCCAGGCGACTATAGGTCCCGGCTAACTGATATTTTCCTACAACATTCAGGAATACAAGAGCCCGATGTAAATGGGCAGGGGGCCTTGGCACATGCATTTGTTGATGGTCTTCTCCCTGCCACAGGCAGCATGTTAAAATGAATAAGTGTGGGATGGGAGACTGAAACCATGGACAAATTGCTGGCAGTAGCAGAGCATTGCCACCGCACTTTAAAAGGAAAGGAGGAACAGTCCTCCCAAAAGTTAATGGCTCTGCAGATACAGCATTATTCAGGACTAAGCAGACACCGGGAACAGGGAAGGGGTTGCGGAAGGGGGCGGGGGGCTGGATTAACTGGGGTTTGTAATTACTGTAAACAGCCTGGACACTGGAAAAAAGAGTGTCCAAGACGACCTAATAATTGTATGGGAAATCAAGTGAACCCCCCGCTGGTTCCTCCAGCTGATCCCCAACCCTATTTTTCACCCCAACAATGACAGGATGCTGGGGAATCTCACAAAGTTTTAGCTCCCTTATTACCTCTGTCCCCTACTGGAGAATGTGTCCTGACTGTAAATGATCTCTCTCTCCCTTTCCTTGTTGATACTGGAGCTTCTCTTTCTACAATCCGCATCACTGACTTGCCTGAGGTTCCCCGATCTGGAAAATCTGTGTCTGCTGTTGGCATTACAGGGATCCCTAACTCTTTTCCCCTCTCAAAACCTTTGTCTGTTCAGATCGGTCCCCTCTCTGAGGAGCATGCATTCCTCCTCTCTGATTCCACCCCTGCAAACCTTCTGGGACGGGACTTGCTTTGCAAACTTGGCTGTTCTATTTACTGCTCCCCAGATGGTGTCTATCTGCAAATCCCTCAGTCTTCCTTATGTGATTCTGTAGCCTCCCTGCTGTCTGAAACTTCCCTCTCCACTCTGGTCCCTTGCTGTCCCCTAACTCCGTCCCTAGAGCACCTAATCTCTCACGTTCCTTCCTCCCTATGGCCATCTCACCCAACTGAAGTGGGCCGATTAAATACTGACCCAGTTCGGATTACTGTAGACAATTCCAAACCCCTGCCTCGCCTGTCTCAGTATCCTTTGAATCCTGAGGCAGAGGCTGGGATTGCTCCAGTTATATCTGCATTAAAAGAACAAGGAATAATTGTCCCTTGTTCCAGCCCCTGTAACACCCCTATCCTCCCAGTTCAAAAGGCTGATGGCAAATCGTGGCGATTTGTTCAAGACCTTCGAGCTATTAACCGTATTGTCATACCTTCTTTTCCAGTGGTTCCTAACCCTGCTACAATACTAGCGTCTATTCCTCCAAATGCAACCCACTTTACTGTTGTAGATTTGTGCTCCGCTTTCTTCTCTGTCCCAGTTCACTCTGAATCCCAGTATCTCTTTGCCTTCTCCTACAAGGGTCAGCAATATACATGGACTACCCTTCCCCAGGGGTATACAGAGAGTCCATCCTATTTTTCTCAAGCCCTAGCCAGGGATCTCGCTGATCTGGTTTTCCCATGAGGATCCACACTGATCCTATATGTGGACGACTTCATAGAATCATAGAATATCAGGGTTGGAAGGGACCTCAGGAGGTCATCTAGTCCAACCCCCTGCTCAAAAGCAGGACCAATCCCCAATTAAATCATCCCAGCCAGGGCTTTGTCAAGCCTGACCTTAAAAACTTCTAAGGAAGGAGATTCCACCACCTCCCTAGGCAACGCATTCCAGTGTTTCACCACCCTCCTAGTGAAAAAGTTTTTCCTAATATCCAACCTAAACCTCCCCCACTGCAACTTGAGACCATTACTCCTTGTCCTGTCCTCTTCCACCACTGAGAATAGTCTAGAACCATCCTCTCTGGAACCACCTCTCAGGTAGTTGAAAGCAGCTATCAAATCCCCCCTCATTCTTCTCTTCTGCAGGCTAAACAATCCCAGTTCCCTCAGCCTCTCCTCATAAGTCATGTGTTCCAGATCCCTAATCATTTTTATTACCCTTCGCTGGACTCTTTCCAATTTATCCACATCCTTCTTGTAGTGTGGGGCCCAAAACTGGACACAGTACTCCAGATGAGGCCTCACCAATGTCGAATAGAGGGGGACGATCACGTCCCTCAATCTGCTTGCTATGCCCCTACTTATACATCCCAAAATGCCATTGGCCTTCTTGGCAACAAGGGCACACTGCTGACTCATATCCAGCTTCTCGTCCACTGTCATCCCTAGGTCTTTTTCCGCAGAACTGCTGCCTAGCCATTCAGTCCCTAGTCTGTAGCTGTGCATTGGGTTCTTTCGTCCTAAGTGCAGGACCCTGCACTTATCCTTATTGAACCTCATCAGATTTCTTTTGGCTCAATCCTCCAATTTGTCTAGGTCCCTCTGTATCCTATCCCTACCCTCCAGCGTATCTACCACTCCTCCCAGTTTAGTATCATCCGCAAATTTGCTGAGGGTGCAATTCACACCATCCTCCAGATCATTTATGAAGATATTGAACAAAACCGGCCCCAGGACCGACCCCCTGGGCACTCCACTTGACACCGGCTGCCAACTAGACATGGAGCCATTGATCACTACCCATTGAGCCCGACAATCTAGCCAGCTTTCTACCCACCTTATAGTGCATTCATCCAGCCCATACTTCCTTAACTTGCTGATAAGAATACTGTGGGAGACCGTGTCAAAAGCTTTGCTAAAGTCAAGATACAATACATCCACTGCTTTCCCTTCATCCACAGAACCAGTAATCTCATCATAGAAGGCGATTAGATTAGTCAGGCATGACCTTCCCTTGGTGAATCCATGCTGGCTGTTCCTAATCACTTTCCTCTCATGCAAGTGCTTCAGGATTGATTCTTTGAGGACCTGCTCCATGATTTTTCCGGGGACTGAGGTGAGGCTGACTGGCCTGTAGTTCCCAGGATCCTCCTTCTTCCCTTTTTTAAAGATTGGCACTACATTAGCCTTTTTCCAGTCATCCGGGACTTCCCCCGTTCGCCACGAGTTTTCAAAGATAATGGCCAATGGCTCTGCAATCACAGCCGCCAGTTCCTTTAGCACTCTCGGATGCAACTCGTCCGGCCTCATGGACTTGTGCATGTCCAGCTTTTCTAAATAGTCCCTAACCACCTCTTTCTCCACAGAGGGCTGGCCATCTATTCCCCATGTTGTGATGCCCAGCGCAGCAGTCTGGGAGCTGACCTTGTTAGTGAAGACAGAGGCAAAAAAAGCATTGAGTACATTAGCTTTTTCCACATCCTCTGTCACTAGGTTACCTCCCTCATTCATTAAGGGGCCCACACTTTCCTTGGCTTTCTTCTTGTTGCCAACATACCTGAAGAAACCCTTCTTGTTACTCTTAACATCTCTTGCTAGCTGCAGTTTACTCCTGTGCTCCCCCTCTCTGTCTGCCTCAGAAACTGATTCACTAACACTTCTCACAGCTTTAGCAAACAAGGGTCATAAGGCTTCTCGCACAAAATTGCAGCTCTGCCAAACCTCTGTCACATACCTAGGCTTCCTTCTCTCCCAGGGCTCCCGTACACTCTCTCCAGCCCGGGTACAAGCCATCCTTAGCTTTCCCCAGCCTTGCTCTCCACGCCAGGTCAGAAAATTCTTAGGCATGACAGGGTTCTGTAGGCAATGGATTCCCCAATATGCTTCTCTGGCTAAACCACTCCAAGAACTCACTCGATCCTCTGTACCTAACCCCATGCCATAGCCACTTGAAGCAAATGCTGCTTTCATCTCCCTTAAGCAGAATTTAGCCTCTGCCCCTGCCTTAGGGTTACCTAACTATGACAAGCCTTTTGCCCTTTTCTGTCACGAACAATCTGCTTGTGCCCTCGGGGTTCTTACTCAGGAGCACGGTGACAGAAATCGCCCGGTGGCTTATTTTTCTGCAACCTTGGACCCTGTAGCCCAGGGTTTACCCCCTTGCCTACGCGCTGTAACTGCTGCAGCGTGCCTGGTCGAGATGTCTGAGTCCCTTGTCCTCCGCTCTCCTCTCACTCTCATGGTTCCCCATTCTGTGGAAACTCTCCTTCTGCAACGCAACACTGCTCACCTCTCCTCTGCTCGCCTCACTAGGTATGAACTTTTGCTGCTTTCAGCCTCACATATCACTATTAAGCGCTGCTCCCGGTTAAACCCTGCTACCCTCCTTCCTTTACCTAGTGATGGTGAACCCCATGACTGCCTTGCAACTGTCTCCGCTATCACTGTCCCGCGCCCCGACCTTTCAGATGTACCTCTCCCTAACTCTGACCTGGTATTATTCACTGATGGGTCCTGTTATAGAAATGACCAAGGCCACCTTCTTGCAGGGTACGCTGTGGTCTCTCTGTCTGAGACCATAGAAGCTGCGCCCTTACCCTCTGTGACCTCTGCCCAGGTGGCTGAACTGATTGCTCTAACCCGTGCCTGCTTTCTAGCCGAGGGGCTCTCTGCCACTATTTTTACTGATTCTCGGTATGCCTTTGGGGTTGTGCATGACTTTGGCACCCTCTGGCAGGCTCGAGGTTTTCTTACCTCTACTGGTACCCCTATCAAGAATGGCCCCTACATTGCCGCCCTCCTGTATGCAGTTTTACTACCGTCTGCCTTGGCAATTGTTAAGTGTACTGGCCACTCAGCGGCAGACACCGAGGTGGCAAAAGGTAATGCACTTGCTGATGCTGCTGCAAAACATGCCGCCACTATAAAACCTTCACCAGAAGCGTTTCTTGGTCCCCTCTCTGTTTCTGTAATGCCACCATCCCTGTCTCATCTCACTCAGCTCCAGGATTCTGCCCCAGAAACAGAGAAAGACCCCTGGAGTGCTTTGGGTTGCTCTTTGCATTCTGATTCCCTTTGGTGATCACCCACTGGTACCTTTGTAGCCCCCCTCTCACTCTACCCGTCCCTAGCCACCCTGCTACATGGTGTTTCGCATGTCGGCAAGGAGGGGATGGTCTCTGCTATGAGTAAGGCGGGGTGGTGGGCTCCCCATTTCAGCTCCTTTGCAACCCGCCACTGTGCCGCTTGTGTTACTTGTCAAAGCCACAATGTAGGCAAATCTGTAAAGTAACACAAGGGTTCTGGGGTTTGCCTCTAGCACCTTTCCTACACTGGCAACTTGATTTTGTACAAATGCCAAAGTGTCAGAAATATGAATTCATTTTAGTTATAATATGTCTGTTTTCGGGTTGGATTGAAGCCTTTCCCTGTCGCAAAGCTGATTCATTGTCCGTTGCAAAATGTCTGTTAAACCACATTATCCCTACCAAGGGAATTCCTGCCACTTTGTCTAGTGACCGGGGAACACATTTTACTGGAAAAATTGTTCAACATCTAAACCAGGTATTACATGTCACCCACCTGTTGCACTGCCCTTACCATCCACAGAGTGCAGGGGCAGTTGAAAGGCGAAATGGTGTGCTTAAAAATAAGCTGGCAAAAATCTGTAGTTCCACAGGGTTAAACTGGCCAGCTGCTTTACCACTGGCCCTTATGGAAATTCGGTCATCCCCATCCCAGAGACACAAATTGAGTCCATTTGAAATCATCATGGGACGCTCTATGCGAACAATGGCTACTATTACCCCAGCCCCAGACCTAAACCTAACTCACAGCACGCTCCTCCAGTACTGCAAAGGGTTAATGCAAGCTGTGAGCTCCTTCCATTCGCAGGTGCGAGCAGCTTGGCCGAGGGAACCCACCTCTGCTGCCTGTCACACTCCTGAGCCTGGTGATTGGGTCTACTTGCGGCACCACCTTCGGAAGCCCGCCTTAGAACCCCGGTGGAAGGGTCCATACCAGGTACTGCTCACCACCCAGACAGCAGTGAAATTATCCGGCATCGCTGCACGGATCCACGCCTCACAGTGTAAGCCAGCGCCACCTCACGGGGACCAAGCACCTCTGCAAGACCACGCAGAACCAGCTTCAACCCCAGAAGACAAAGAGGAACAGCCTGCAATACCTTACAATCTGTGCTCTCGCAAGGGTTGCCAGAAGCAGAGGGTAAGCAGACAGCAGGACCCAACAAACAAGAAGCAGTAGTGAGCCTAGCGCCTGCTGCCTGGTGGATGTAAAACCGTGACTGCGGTTCCCTCGAAAGGGGTTGTCAGAACCAGAAAGGGTCCTGCTTCCAACATGTGTCCTTTGAGAAGCTTAATCCTCAGCTACTGTGTCCTGAGGGTCTGGGGAATCCAGAGTGACAGTGATAATTCTTTCATCCAACAACAGTGCAGATAGCCCAGATCCTGAATATTTCTAATTGCTGGGTCTGCAGCCACATCCCAGGTCACTCTCAAGCTAGTATCCCCACCATGGCAATCCCTTTGAATTCCTCAGAGCTTGCTGAGGACACTTAAAAGGACATGGAAGGAAAATGACACTTGGGGGCTGGGAAAAACATATGTTCCTAAACTTATAAGTGTGGTGAAAGGAAAGGGCCACTGGTGCTGGGTGTGTAATGGGACAGGGCTGAATCTAGGGAGGAGCAGCTGTCTCCAATACATCGTGTCCCATGGTATATGGGACTATTCAAACAAGGTTGGAGAATGGCAAACCGGGTATGGAAAGATAAACTTCCTCTCAACCTGGGACCAAACCAAAGATTCAATCTCTTGCTCCCCCTACAGCCTCCCTGAGAAAAACAGCATCATCTACAAATGTCATGTGAATGCTATCTCTTCTCCCAGTGAAAATCATCCTATGCCCTTTGGGGGATACTATTCCTCCTTCGTAAATTCTTACATGTCAAAGGGTTGCAGTCAACCTTTCCCAGCTTTAATGGGACATCATTGGGTTTGTGGGGAAAATGCTTACACTGTGTTACCAGCAAATTGGTCAGGTATCTGTTATCCTGCTCAGCTTTTCCCACAATTCCAGTTGCTTCAATCCCTCCCACGAAATCGCTTCCGTAATTTCAGGTGAAAAAGGAGGGACTTGCCAGATGCTAAATGGTATGTGGATAACATAAGCCCCCTAACTTGGGAAGAAGCTGTTGGCATGTCTTTAGTCCCAGTAGAGGGGGGTAATCCATCATGCAAAAAGGCTTTTAAGGTTACAAGCGGTGGTTGAGATCATGGCCAATGAAACAGGAGAGAGCTTAAAAGCTCTAGCCGTTGGGCATTAGATATAATACTGGCAGCCAAAGGAGGGACCCGTGCTCTAATTGGAACAGAATGCTGTGTATACATACCTGATAATACTAATGAGGTAATAAATTGTGCTAGCCATCTGGAGCAAATTGCATACCTTCCCCACGAAGAACCAAGTTCCTTGTGGAAATGGATAAGTAACTTATTCAATTTCTCTAGTCTGGGAAACTGGTTGTTTCAAGGAATCCTGACTATCCTATTTGGAATTCTAATAATCTTTGTGTGTTTTCAATTGATTTCTTGTTGTATCCAAAACTGCACAAGTCACACCATCCATCAGGTTACCCCTAACCAGAGTGCTAATCTAATGTTGTTAAATGTCACCAGTGAAAGTAATGAAAAAGAACGATTGATGTATGGAATCCAGTAAGTCATTGGTCATGGGCGTAGCCTTGACCAAAAGGGGGGATTGTGGAAGTATAACATTGTATAAGTATAACGTTGTATAAGGGGACATGCTGGATACATTGTATATAAGAGGGCATGCCAAAACATGTTACAAAGTATCTGAGGGAGCACACATAGGGACAGTTAGCTTTTGAATGGAGAAGCAATTAAGATAGAGCCAGCACGTCTAAGAAGCAGGCATCAGAATGGAAGGTGTGAAGGGCAATTAGTTAAGTTAACTGGAAGCTGTTAAAGGAGATTGTTAAGGGTGGCAGGTAATTGAAGATACGTGACTGGTCTCAGGGATCTCGAAGGGTGGTGACTAAAATCTTTTTCTTCTTTTGTCTGTAACTTCTCTGTAACTTGTTCTCCAAAAAACTGTATAAATTAAAAGACACAAGCCCCACTCGGGGGGCTCACTTCTAAATGTATTAGTAGAGCAGCTTTGCTAATAAAACAGAGTGGTCTGATAAATTGTGAGTCTGAGTCAAACTTTGACAGAGCTCTTAAAGAAGAGTCTATTAAATGGTCAAACGGCCATAATTCCACAATCAAGAAAGAAGACAGTTGTTGCTAAAAGTCCATCCTGGTGCAGTGGCAAAGTGAAGGCAGCAATTAGAAATAAAAAAGCAATATATAAAGAGGTAAATAGATATAAGTTACAAGTTATGATGTGCAGAAAATTGATAAGGGAAGCTAAAAATATCTGGAGGAAAAACTCTGGCTGGCAGGACTTAGGACAGTAGGAAGGAGTTTAAATAAGTTAGGAGTAAAATAAATCCTAGCAATGGTATAGGCCTGTTACTAGATGGAAATGGTAAAATGATGTTGAAAAGCCAGAAGTGTTCAATACATATCTGTCCTGTATTTGGAAAGAATCAGGATGCTGTACTTGTATCATCCAGGGATGATCAAGTACTTTCCAGCCCATTAAAACTACAAAGGATGTTAAACAACTTCTACTAGGAATAAATATTTGAAATCAGCAGGCCCAGATAGCTGGCACCCAAGTTATGTTCATTTTTCCCACTGATGTTAATTTTTAATAAATCTTGGAATACTGGGGAAATTCCAGAAGCACGTAAGGGTGCTAATGTTGGACCAAAATTCAAATACGGCAAGCAGGATGACACAAGTGATTAGAGACCGTAGCCTGACAGCAGTACTGGGCAAAATAATGGAGAGGCTGATCTGGGATTCAGTAAAGAGTTAAAAGAGAGAAATATAGATAATGCCAGTCAATACAGTTTTATGGAAAAAACAGGGCTCATCAAACAAAACTGATTTCATTCTTTGATGAGATAACCAGTTTGGTTGATAAAGGAAGCTGTTTATATGTAACACATTTAGACTTTTGTAAGGCATTTGACTTACTACCACACAAAATTCTAATGGAAAAATTAGCACTTTTCAATAGAAATAAAACACATATTAAATGGTGTAAGAATTGACTAGCTGACAGATCTTAAAAAGTAGTTATCAATAGGGGAATTGTCAACTGGCAGTGTTTCTCCTGGAATTCTATAAGCACTTGTACAAGGCCCGATTCTATTCACTATTTTTATCTAAAATTTGGCAGTACATATAAAACCACTGCTGATAATATTTGCAGATAACGCAAGGCTTGGGGGAGTGGCAAATATTTATGAAGAAAGGGCTGCCATAGGGCAGGGCTATACAAGCACTTTGTTTGCAGCAAGCTGGGGTGTAAATCTTCCCCACTCACTTGTCGTGCACAATGTCCATGAGGACTCTGCTGCTGTGCACCAACAGTTCCCTGGTGTGCTTTAATCGACTCCCATTTCAAAGTGGGATGGATCAAAGTGTATCGTGGAACTTGCAGTTTGTGGCAGCCTGGTCCCCGCATACACAGTGCATAGCAGGCTAGCGCGGGGTAGATTTACACCCAGCTTGCCTCTAAGCATTTACCAGACAAAGCCACGCAGAGAGATCTGACTCCATTCAAACAAAATACATTGTAATATAGTCAGATGCAAAGGCATACATCTAGGAACAAGGAATGCAGACCCAGGGCCGGCTCAGGCTTTTTTGCCGCCCCAAGCAGCGGAGAAAAAAAGAAAAAGAAAAACCCAATTGAGCTGCTGCCAAATTGCCGCCGAAGAGGAAGAGAGGGAGTGAAGGACTCGCTGAATTGCTGCCAAAGACCCAGACATGCCGCCCCAATAACGCACGGAGTGCCACCCCTTTCTATTGGCTGCCCAGGAACCTGCTTCCTTCACTGGTGCCTGGAGCTGGCCCTGTGCAGACCACACCTACAGCACAGAGAACTATGGCCTGGACAAGGATTTGGGGTTGGAGTGAACAAGCAACCAACTGAACATAAGCACCCAGTGTGATGCTGTGGCAGAAGGGGCTAGTGCAATCCTGGGATGTATAAACAGGGTGATGGTGAGTAGGAATAGCAATGTGATTTTATCTCTGTGTATGGCACTGGTAAAACTGATACTGGAATACTGTCTGTCCAGTTCTGGGGTTCACATTTTTAAAAAGGATGTTGAAAAACTGGAGAGGGTACAGAAGAGAGCCACAAAAATTATTTGAGGGCTGGAGAAAACGCCTTACAGTGAGAAACATGGAGTGCAGTCTGTTTAGTTTAGGAAAAAGACAACTGAGAGGTGACTTGATTACAATGTACAAGAATGTTCCCAAGGAGGAAATACCAAGTACTAAAGGACTCTTTAATCTAGCAGGTTTCAGAGTAGCAGCCGTGTTAGTCTGTATCGGCAAAAAGAAAAGGAGGACTTGTGGCACCTTAGAGACTAACAAATTTATTTGAGAATAAGCTTTTGTGAGCTACAGTTCACTTCATCCTCTAAGGTGCCACAAGTCCTCCTTTTTTTAATCTAGCAGAGAAAGGTAGAACAACTACCAACGCCTGGAAGCTGAAACCAGAAAAATTCAAATTAGAATTACAGGCACAGATTGTTTCTGTGCTTAATCATCCTCTATGTTAAAACACTATCAAGGAAAGTGGTGAATTCTCCACCTCCAGACTGGTTGCCTTTCTGGAAAATATGCTTTAGCCAAACACAAGTTATGCTTTAGTCAAGCATGTTATTGGGCTCAATGCTGGGGTAAGGGGCTAAAATTGAGTGGCCTGTGCTCTATAGAAGGTCAGACTAGAGGATCTAATGGTACCTTCTGATCTTAAACTATAAATCTTCCTCTCCCACTCCTATTTCAAACAGTGAGTGAGGAGATACACCCCACCAACCAAAATGAAATATATAGACTCTGCAAGACCACAGGGCAAGTCAGTGGCAGAGTGAGGATTAGAACTTTCTGACTCCCAATGGTGTGTGTTTTCCTGTAGATTTTCCAGCCTTTCCCATCCCTGCTCATTGCAATGAATGTTTGTGGTTAAACATCAGACAGCAGAATCAGTCAGATAAGGATAATGAAAGATATTATGGTTTTCCATCGTGAAATGGTAGGATTTTTCTAAGTAACCCTCACCCTCCCTAACACAGTGCATTATTCACACATACATATCTTTCAGGTCCTGCCATCAGCACGTCCAACACCAGATTAATTTGAAACTTTGTGCCTTTTTATAGTTGTAAAATTTGAGTAATCTGTTGTGCCTGTGTCCTCCAAGAGGAGACACAAAATGAAAACAGACTGCGCGTGTGTTGAAAAAAAGTTGTTGACACTTCATAAGAAATGGCAGATTATGATGTTTCATTTCTATTCTTAAATTCCTATTGTGTCCGCATGGCTGTCACATGTAAATCCTTTAGAGCTCCATTATAGTTTACTATGAGTTAATTCTGGAGGGAAACTTCTCTCCAATCTCCACTATGGATCTCTTGCCTATTATGTATGTATTCCATACATGGAACTTTGATTACCCCAAAAAGTGAGAGGTGCCAGACACTCCATAAAACATCTAGTTGGCTAGATTGTCAGGCTCAACAGGTAGTGATCAATGGCTCCATGTCTGGTTGGCAGCCGCTGTCAAGTGGAGTGCCCCAAGGGTTGGTCCTGGGGCCAGTTTTGTTCAATATCTTCATAAATGATCTGGAGGATGGTGTGGATTGCACCCTCAGCAAATTTGCAGACAACACTAAACTGGGATGAGTGGTAGATACGCTGGAGGGTTAGGGGTAGGATCCAGAGGGCCCTAGACAAATTAGAGGATTGGGCCAAAAGAAATCTGATGAGGTTCAACAAGGACAAGTGCAGAGTCCTGCACTTAGGACGGAAGAATCCCATGCACCGCTACAGACTAGGGACCGAATGGCTCGGCAGCAGTTCTGCAGAAAGGGACCTAGGGGTTACAGTGGACGAGAAGCTGGATATGAGTCAACAGTGTGCCCTTGTTGCCAAGAAGGCCAATGTCATTTTGGGCTGTATAAGTAGGGGCATTGCCAACAGATCGAGGGATGTGATCGTTCCCCTCTATTTCACATTGGTGAGGCCTCATCTGGAGTACTGTGTCCAGTTTTGGGCCCCACACTACAAGAAGGATGTGGAAAAATTGGAAAGCGTCCAGCGGAGGGCAACAAAAATGATTAGGGGACTGGAACACATGACTTATGAGGAGAGGCTGAGGGAACTGGGATTGTTTAGTCTGCAAAAGAGAAGAATGAGGGGGGATTTGATAGCTGCTTTCAACTACCTGAAAGGGGGTTCCAAAGAAGATAGATCTAGACTGTTCTCAGTGGTAGCAGATGACAGAACAAGGAGTAATGGTCTCAAGTTGCAGTAGGGGAGGTTTAGGTTGGATATTAGAAAATCTTTTTCACTAGGAGGGTGGTGAAACACTGGAATGCGTTACCTAGGGAGGTGGTGGAATCTCCTCCCTTACAAATTTTTAAGGTCAGGCTTGACAAAGCCCTGGCTGGGATGATTTAGTCGGGGATTGGTCCTGCTTTGAGCAGGGGGTTGGACTAGATGACCTCCTGAGGTCCCTTCCAACCCTGATATTCTATGATTCTATGATTTAAAGTCCCATCGGCGGTGCTGCCTGGTCTGACACTGCACTGCACCCTGAAAGTGGCCAGCAGCAGGTCTGGCTCCTAGGTTGGGGGGCCACGGGGCTCCACGCGCTGCCCCTGCCCCGAGCACCAGCTCTGACAATGGGAGCTGAGGGGGGGTAGTGCCTTTGGGCGAGAGCCACGCAGAGCTGCTTGCGCGTCTCCGCCTAGGAGTTAGACCTGGTGCTGGCTGCTTCCGTGGCGCAGAGCAGTCCGCGGTGCCAGGACAGGCAGGAAGCCTGCCTCAGGACCACCGCTGCGCTGCTGACCGGGAGCCACCCGAGGTAATTGGGAGCAGACCTGAGTCTCCCCCAAACCTGGAGCCCCTTCCTGCACCCCATACCCCTCATTCCTAGCCCCACCCTGCAGCCCTCACCCCCGCACCCCAACCCTCTGCCCCAGCCCTGAGACCAAACCCCTCATCCCCAGCTCTGTTGGGTCACGGGCATCAACAATTTCTTCAACTGGGTTGGAAGAAAAAAAGTTTGAAAACCACCGGTATAACCTACTGTAACAGGGCATGCTCTATCCCTGTCCTCTGATGCCCCAGAAACCTCTCAGACTCTGTCCAATAAGTGGTATTTACAGCACTTCTCTATCTTAAGCTCTTTCCAACAGGGCCAGAGAGGAACAGAGGTGTCCCTTCCTTGAGATCTCTGGACTCAACTTGCCCAGGTCCTCCTTCCTCAATGTGTGTTTCCTATACTCTTGAGCTGATGGCTAATGGGCCCATCCAATCTCCCAGCCTGATCAGCCTAGCTTGCATATTCCTCGTCAGCCTTCTGCAAGGTTGCTGACTGATGCCTAAGGGATAGATAAGCCAGAAAACATCATAGTGGCACTATATAAATCCATGGTACTCCCATGCCTTCAGTACTGAATGCCGTTCTGGTTGCTCCATCTCAGAACAGACATCAGAACTGGAAAAAGTACAGAGAAGGACAACAAAAGTGAACAGCTTCCACGTGAGGAGAGGTTAAAAAGACGGGGACTGTTCCATTTAGAAAAGAGACGACCAAGAGGAGACAACCCCCTTCAAACAGTAGAAATAAGAATAATAATATAATAACCTGTGGCATGGATCTATCTCAAATACCAATTCTAAACAATATACATCCAATATACTTATATTAGAGCTAACACTCCTTTAATTAACAACTTAAGAAACAGGGTATAACAGACTAAGATTAAACGTCACTACTAATTTAAATCCACAGGGGCAGCTGAATAAAATCAATTAACAAATATAATACACAGTAATAAATTAAACTTATGTAACCGGCATTTATGCTGCCACCATTCACCCCACCCTGCAGTGAATGCTCCTCTGGATTGCAGAGTCCTAGACACTTGCTTGCCTGGGCTCGCTGGAAGATCTGCAGCTGGAGACACACAGACGCTATCAGTCTAGCCAAGGCAACAAGCTGCACAACCCCACTGAAATTGTAGTTGGCTCCACCAAATGTCAGCAGCTCTAGGTCCTGGTTGGATGGGAAGATCCCTCTGCCTCTCTTCAGACTCAGACTCAGTCCCTCTGCTGTGCCCCTTCCCATGCAAGTACTTTCCCAAACCAGCGTGGTGGTTACTCACAGTTCCTTGACTGCAGGCCCACCTCAGTCAGCTCTAGGCACAGCAATCGTCTCTGCTCTGACTCCAGTGAAGCCACCAACAGCCTGAGGCTCCCTACTCGATCAAAGACCCTGCAGGCTTCCTAGCCGCAGCTCCTGGTATGGACAGAGCTCCACACCAGCAATCTCACACCCTTTCCCAAAATGAAGTCCACCACACCTCTCCCTGCACGAGGAAGTCTCTACTTCTTTCCCCAAGGCATCATTTTTTTCATCTTCCTCTGCAGCGTGGGGCACGGGTCACTTGCTGGAGGATTCTCTGCACTTTGAAGTCTTTAAACCGCGATTTGAGGACTTCAGTAGTTCAGACATAGGTTAGGGGTTTGTTTCAGGAGTTGGTGGGTGAGATTCTGTGGCCTGCGTTGTGCAGGAGGTCAGACTAGACGATCATAATGGTCCCTTCTGACCTTAAAGTCTGTGATCTAATTCTATGATCATGGGAGTTGTAGTCTCTAAGGCTAGATTGCATCACACAGGGTTTCCCCTGGAACACTCCCTACACCCTTTTACTCCCTGGCTTGCGTCCTGCAGTCTAGGGTTCTCTGGCTCCACTACTTCAAGCCCTTTTTTCAGTCTTTCTTCGTGTCACTGTTCCCTCCTGCCAAGGGCCTGTCTTCTTCCCAAACGGGAAGGGGTTCCAGTCCATCCCCAACACCATTGGATGGGGGCAACCTATCAACCCACAACCCCAACCCTTTTCCACCTGAATTTTCCGCAGTCCTCCAGAGGTATCTTGGCCATTGGGTAGCGTTCTCTCCCCCCATGGGTACACTCCAGCCTCAGCCACTCCCCTGGCAAGATCCAGTGTGGCTTTACCACATTTTTACTGGCCAGTGAGCATCCTGAGGCAGTGTCCACTTGACCTCTCTCCTGTCCCTTCCCCACTTTTACAGTGACGGTTGGCAGTTTTCTCCTCCACTCCCCACAGGTCCCAGTGCAACCACAAAATTCAGCCAGCCCACAGTCCATATAGGCACAGTCTATCATTATATGTTCCTGGCTCCCACATTGGTAGCAGGTGATTTCTCGACTTCCTGAAGGAGTTGCTTTTGTCTTCTCCCTTTTTCACCTCAGGTGTTTTTACCGCTGAAAATTTTCCAACTTTCTTTCCCAGATCTGGTTTCTTCATTGGGCACAGCCCCCTTTTGGGAACATCTACTTGCTCATACTCCTCTGCATGAGCAGCCAGTAACATAGGCCGGGGGAGGCTGTGCCTCTCCAAACAGCCTGATGTGGCCCCACCCATGCTCCACCCCCAGGCCCCTTCTTCTAATTCCTTCGGCCTTCCCGTTCTTCCCTAGCCCAGGCTGGCTGGAGCATGCCACCGGGACACAGAGTGGCTGGCACTGCACCACCCGCCCAGCACTCAGGGTCCTGGGGTTGGGGGCCAGCCTAGAGCCCTGGGGCTGGGGGCACTCAGGCAGCCTGGGATGAGGGGGCCAGGAGCCATGGGGGGGGGTGCTCTGGGCTGGGCTCCTGCAGGGCCTTGGGCAGAAGGGGAGGGGCCAGGGGCTAGCCTCACCCAACGGCTGGTTCACTGGCCACCCACACTCCTCTGTGAGTTTGACTGCCATTTCCAGTGTCATGGGTTGATGCCTTATAAGCCATACTTGGGGGATTCTCAGGCAAGCTTTGAAGAAATTGATGCAGAATGATGGAGTCCATAATTTCATCCATGCTCTACATATCTGGCTTTAACCAGTGGGTAGTCCAATCCGTTAATCTTTGGGTGAACAACCTGGGCCATGCATCTCCAGCCCATCTAGTGACCCATAACTTCTGCTGGTACTGTTGTGTAGATGGGCCAATTTGGTCTAATATGGTTGACTTAACAACATCATAGTCTCTGGCCTGCTTGTCACGTAGGCCATGTAGGCCGCTTGAGCCTCCTGTGTGACATAGGGCGGTAACAAGAGGGCCCACATTCCTCTGTCCCAGACAGTGGCTATCACTACACTTTCAACTATCACTGGAAATGCATTGGGGTCATCCACAGGCCCATTTTACACAGGCCAGCGCCCTGTGTCTGACTGTCGTTCCCTGGAACAGGATTCACCAGTCTCTGAAGCAGCTGTTGCTCTGCCTGCACCTGTTCCTTGACAAATTCCTGTTCTGCTGCCCCACCTGACCCGCCACCAGCGATTGTCTTTGCAGTTGGTGTGATTGTTGGAAGGACTGCAGAATCTTTTGGAGTTCCTCCTGCTGGTCATCCACCACTACAGAGTCTGCTCCATCTGCTAAATCCTTGCAGTGGCTTCCCCCATTTGTTTCTCTGTCACCGCGGCGGGGGAAATTGGATCCCAGACAAGCCCCCGTGTGTAATGGGACATGCTCTATCCCTGTCTTCTGATGCCGCAGAAACCTCTCAGATGCTGGCCAATAAGTGGCAACTTGTGTGATTTATTTACATTCCCATCACCAACACAGGCTCATGCCGCAAATTATTTGCAGCACATCTTTACCTTTAGCCCTTTCTTGCAGGGTCAGAGAAAACCTTCCTTGAGATCTCTGAACACACTGGGTTCTGGTAACTCAAGTCCTCTCTCCCCAACTTCCTTCCTGTATCTGTCTTACACCCTTCAGCTGATGGCTAATTGGCTCATGTAGCCTCCTAGCTTGATGAGCCAATTTATTTGCACCTCTCCAATCAGCCTTGTCCTTCTCTGATGCCCAAGTGATCAGAAATGCTGGCTCAGCTGCTAGCTTTTAGTCCTCTATCCACATCTGCCCTAGGGGAAAATTCTTCCTATCCATTGTTGTCTTACGCTCTGGATGTGAAAGTGTATATCCCTTCTAATATTGGCGGTGGGGGAGTATCATAAGTATGAAGGGAAGGGTAACCACCTGTCTGTATACAGTGCTATAAAATCCATCCTGGCCAGAGGCAAAGTCCCTCTCAGAAAGATTTTACTGAGAAACATGACAGGATGGGTTTCAGAGTAGCAGCCGTGTTAGTCTGTAGTCGCAAAAAGAAAAGGAGTACTTGTGGCACCTTAGAGACTAACAAATTTTTCTTGATTCAGTCCTTCCTGCATTAACACTGCTCGCCACACCACACTCGGACGCATCTGTGGTTACTAGAAACAGATTGTCAAAGTCTGGGGCCCTTAGCACAGGGTCAGACATGAGTGTCGCTTTAAGCTGGTTAAAGACCTTCTGATGCTCTTCAGTCCACTGAACGGCATTTGGCTGTTTCTTTTTGGTTAGGTCGGTCAGTGGGGCGGCGATTTGGCTGTATTGCGGTACAAATCGCCTGTAATATCCTGCCAAGGGTAAGAAGGATTGGACCTGTTTCTTTGACTTTGCGACAGGCCACTTTTGGATAGCATTCACGTTGGCCTGTATCACAGAATCATAGAATATCAGGGTTGGAAGGGACCTCAGGATGTCATCTAATCCAACCCCCTGCTCAAAGCAGGACCAATCCCCAATTAAATCATCCCAGCCAGGGCTTTGTCAAGCCTGACCTTAAAAACTTCTAAGGAAGGAGATTCTACCACCTCCCTAGGTAACGCATTCCAGTGTTTCACCACTCTCCTAGTGAAAAAGTTTTTCCTAATATCCAACCTAAACCTCCCCCACTGCAAATTGAGACCATTACTCCTTGTCCTGTCCTCTTCTACCACTGAGAATAGTCTAGAACCATCCTCTCTGGAACCACCTCTCAGGTAGTTGAAAGCAGCTATCAAATCCCCCCTCATTCTTCTCTTCTGCAGACTAAACAATCCCAGTTCCCTCAGCCTCTCCTCATAAGTCATGTGTTCCAGACCCCTAATCATTTTTGTTGCCCTTCGCTGGACTCTCTCCAATTTATCCACATCCTTCTTGTAGTGTGGGGCCCAAAACTGGACACAGTACTCCAGATGAGGCCTCACCAATGTCGAATAGAGGGGGACGATCACGTCCCTCGATCTGCTCGCTATGCCCCTACTTATACATCCCAAAATGACATTGGCCTTCTTGGCAACAAGGGCACACTGCTGACTCATATCCAGCTTCTCGTCCACTGTAGCCCCTAGGTCCTTTTCTGCAGAACTGCTGCCTAGCCATTTGGTTCCTAGTCTGTAGCGGTGCATGGGATTCTTCCATCCTAAGTGCAGGACCCTGCACTTATCCTTATTGAACCTCATCAGATTTCTTTTGGCCCAATCCTCCAATTTGTCTAGATCCCTCTGTATCCTATCCCTGCCCTCCAGCGTATCTACCACTCCACCTAGTTTAGTATCATCCGCAAATTTGCTGAGAGTGCAATCCACACCATCCTCCAGATCATTTATGAAGATATTGAACAAAACCGGCCCCAGAACCGACCCCTGGGGCACTCCACTTGATACCGGCTGCCAACTAGACATGGAGCCATTGATCACTACCCGTTGAGCCCGACAATCTAGCTAACTTTCTACCCACCTTATAGTGCATTCATCCAGCCCATACTTCTTTAACTTGCTGACAAGAATACTGTGGGAGACCGTGTCAAAAGCTTCGCTAAAGTCAAGATACAATACACCCACTGCTTTCCCTTCATCCACAAAACCAGTAATCTCATCATAGAACGTGATTAGATTAGTCAGGCATGACCTTCCCTTGGTGAATCCATGCTGACTGTTCCTGATCACTTTCCTCTCATGTAAGTGCTTCAGGATTGATTCTTTGAGGACCTGCTCCATGATTTTTCCGGGGACTGAAGTGAGGCTGACTGGCCTGTAGTTCCCAGGATCCTCCTTCTTCCCTTTTTTAAAGATGGGCACTACATTAGCCTTTTTCCAGTCATCCGGGACTTCCCCTTTCGCCACGAGTTTTCAAAGATAATGGCCAATGGCTCTGCAATCACAGCCGGCAATTCCTTTAGCACTCTCGGATGCAACTCGTCCGGCCCCATGGACTTGTGCTCGTCCAGCTTTTCTAAATAGTCCCTAACCACCTTTTTCTCCACAGAGGGCTGGCCATCTATTCCCCATGCTGTGCTGCCCAGCGCAGCAGTCTGGGAGCTGACCTTGTTAGTGAAGACAGAGGCAAAAAAAGCATTGAGTACATTAGCTTTTTCCACATCCTCTGTCACTAGCTTGCCTCCCTCATTCAGTAAGGGGCCCACACTTTCCTTGGCTTTCTTCTTGTTGCCAACATACCTGAAGAAACCCTTCTTGTTACTCTTAACATCTCTTGCTAGCTGCAGCTCCAGGTGCGATTTGGCCCTCCTGATTTCATTCCTACACGCCCGAGCAATATTTTGATACTCTTCCCTGGTCATATGTCCAACCTTCCACTTCTTGTAAGCTTCTTTTTTATGTTTAAGATCCGCTAGGATTTCACCGTTAAGCCAAGCTGGTCGCCTGCCATATTTACTATTCTTTCGACACATTGGGATAGTTTGTCCCTGTAACCTCAACAGGGATTCCTTGAAATACAGCCAGCTCTCCTGGACTCCTTTCCCCTTCATGTTAGTCCCCCAGGGGATCCTACCCATCCGTTCCCTGAGGGAGTCGAAGTCTGCTTTCCTGAAGTCCAGGGTCCGTATCCTGCTGCTTACCTTTCTTCCCTGCGTCAGGATCCTGAACTCAACCAACTCATGGTCACTGCCTCCCAAATTCCCATCCACTTTTGCTTCCCCCACTAATTCTTCCCGGTTTGTGAGCAGCAGGTCAAGAAAAGCTCCCCCCCTAGTTGGCTCCTCTAGCACTTGCACCAGGAAATTGTCCCCTACATTTTCCAAAAACTTCCTGGATTGTCTATGCACCACTGTATTGCTCTTCCAGCAGATATCAGGAAAATTAAAGTCACCCATGAGAACCAGGGCATGCGATCTAGTAGCTTCTGCGAGTTGCCAGAAGAAAGCCTCAGGCCTGTAGGGGGTTAATAGTTCCTTGACCCACCTGGTGTCCAAGGTAGGTCACTTTGTTTAGGCCTATTTGACACTTCTTAGCCTTAAAAGTTAGTCCTTCCTCCCTTATGCACTCGAAGACTTTTCGTAGATGTTCCAGGTGTTTTGCCCAGGAATCCAAAAATATGGCCACGTCGTCAAGGTAGGTGACTGCATATTCTCCCAATCCCTCTAGGAGACCATCTACATGTTTTTGGAAGGTGGCGGGTGCATTTTGCAGCCCGAAAGGGAGCACATTAAATTCATACAGCCCGACATGGGTGATGAAGGCTGACTTTTCCTTGGCAGATTCATCTAGAGGTACCTGCTAGTACCCCTTGGTTAAGTCCAAGGTAGAGATGAACTGGGCCTGTCCCAGGTTCTCCAATAGTTCATCTGTGTGTGGCATTGGATAGTTGTCTGGGCGAGTTACAGCATTTAGCTTACGGTAGTTGTCAAGGTTTTTAATAAAGTAAATACTAATGGAAACTGTGTGATCATGGGAGACTTTAACTTCCCAGATATAGACTGGAGGATGAGTGCTAGTAATAATAATAGGGCTCAGATTTTCCTAGATGCGATAGCTGATGGATTCCTTCAGCAAGTAGTTGCTGAACCGACTAGAGGGGATGCCATTTTAGATTTGGTCTTGGTGAGTAATGAGGACCTCATAGAGGAAATGGTTGTAGGGGATAATCTTGGCTCAAGTGATCATGAGCTAATTCAGTTCAAATTGAATGGAAGGATTAACAAAAATAAATCTGCAACTAGGGTTTTTGATTTCAAAAGGGCTGACTTTCAAAAATTAAGGAAATTAGTTAGGGAAGTGGATTGGACTGAAGAATTTATGGGTTTAAAGGTAGAGGAGGCCTGGGATTATTTTAAATTAAAGCTGCAGAAGCTATCGGAAGCCTGCATCCCAAGAAAGGGGAAAAAATTCATAGGCAGGAGTTGTAGACCAAGCTGGATGAGCAAGCATCTTAGAGAGGTAATTAAGAAAAAGCAGAAAGCATATAGGGAGTGGAAGAAGGGAGGGATCAGTAAGGAAAGCTACCTTATTGAGGTCAGAATATGTAGGGATAAAGTGAGACAGGCTAAAAGTCAAGTAGAGTTGGACCTTGCAAAGGGAATTAAAACCAATAATAAAAGGTTCTATAGTCATATAAATAGGAAGAAAACAAAGAAAGAAGAAGTGGGACCGCTAAAAACTGAGGATGGAGTGGAGGTCAAGGATAATCTAGGCATGGCCCAATATCTAAACAAATACTTTGCCTCAGTCTTTAATAAGACTAAAGAGGATCTTAGGGATAATGGTAGCATGATAAATGGGAATGAGGATATGGAGGTAGACATCACCATATCTGAGGTAGAAGCGAAACTCAAACAGCTTAATGGGACTAAATCGGGGGGCCCAGATAATCTTCATCCAAGAATATTAAAAGAATTGGCACAAGAAATTGCAAGCCCATTAGCAAGAATTTTTAATGAATCTGTAAACTCAGGGGTTGTACCGTATGATTGGAGAATTGCTAACATAGTTCCTATTTTTAAGAAAGGGAAAAAAAGTGATCCAAGTAATTATAGGCCTGTTAGTTTGACATCTGTAGTATGCAAGGTCTTGGAAAAAATTTTGAAGGAGAAGGTAGTTAAGGACATTGAAGTCAATGGTAAATGGGACAAAATACAACATGGTTTTACAAAAGGTAGATCGTGCCAAACCAACCTGATCTCCTTCTTTGAGAGAGTAACAGATTTTTTAGATAAAGGAAACGCAGTGGATCTAATTTACTTAGATTTTAGTAAGGCGTTTGATACTGTGCCACATGGGGAATTATTAGTTAAATTGGATAAGATGGGCATCAATAGGAAAATTGAAAGGTGGATAGGGAATTGGTTAAAGGGGAGACTACAACGGGTCCTACTGAAAGGTGAACTGTCAAGTTGGAGGGAGGTTACCAGTGGAGTTCCTCAAGGATCAGTTTTGGGACCAATCTTATTTAATCTTTTTATTACTGACCTGGGCACAAAAAGTGGGAGTGTGCTAATAAAGTTTGCAGATGATACAAAGCTGGGAGGTATTGCTAATTTAGAGAAGGACAGGGATACCCTACAGGAGGATCTGGATGACCTTGTAAACTGGAGTAATAGGAATAGGATGAAATTTAATAGTGAGAAGTGTAAGGTCATGCATTTAGGGATTAATAACAAGAATTTTAGTTATAAGCTAGGGACGCATCAACTAGAAGTAACGGAGGAGGAAAAGGACCTTGGAGTATTGGTTGATCATAGGATGACTATGAGCTGCCAATGTGATATGGCTGTGAAAAAAGCTAATGTCGTCTTGGGATGCATCAGGAGAGGTATTTCCAGTAGGGATAAGGAGGTTTTAGTACCGTTATATAAGGCACTGGTGAGACCTCACCTGGAATACTGTGTGCAGTTCTGGTCTCCCATGTTTAAGAAGGATGAATTCAAACTGGAACAGGTACAGAGAAGGGCTACTAGGATGATCCGAGGAATGGAAAACTTGTCTTATGAAAGGAGACTCAGGGAGCTTGGCTTGTTTAGCCTAACTAAAAGAAGGTTGAGGGGAGATATGATTGCTCTCTATAAATATATCAGAGGGATAAATACCAGAGAGGGAGAGGAATTATTTAAACTCAGTACCAATGTGGACACAAGAACAAATGGATATAAACTGGCCACTAGGAAATTTAGATTAGAAATTAGACGAAGGTTTCTAACCATCAGAGGAGTGAAGTTTTGGAATAGCCTTCCGAGGGAAGTAGTGGGGGCAAAAGATCTATCTTGCTTTAAGATTAAACTCGATAAGTTTATGGAGGAGATGGTACGATGGGATAACATGGTTTTGGTAATTAAATATTCATGGTAAATAGGCCCAATGGCCTGTGATGGGTTTTTAGATGGGGTAAGATCCAAGTTACCCGGGAAAGAATTTTCTGTAGTATCTGGCTGATGAATCTTGCCCATATGCTCAGGGTTTAGCTGGTCGCCATATTTGGGGTCGGGAAGGAATTTTCCTCCAGGGCAGATTGGAAGGCCCTGGAGGTTTTTCGCCTTCCTCTGTAGCATGGGGCACGGGTCACTTGCTGGAGGATTCTCTGCTCCTTGAGGTCTTCAAACTACAATTTGAGGACTTCAATAGCACAGATATAGGTGTGAGGTCTTTTTTAGGAGTGGTGGGTGAAATTCTGTGGCCTGCATTGTGCAGGAGGTCAGACTAGATGATCATAATGGTCCCTTCTGACCTAAATATCTATGAATCTATGAAAAAAAACCATCTACATGTTTTTGGAAGGTGGCGGGTGCATTTTGCAGCCCGAAAGGGAGCACATTAAATTCATACAGCCCGACATGGGTGATGAAGGCTGACCTTTCCTTGGCAGATTCATCTAGAGGTACCTGCTAGTACCCCTTGGTTAAGTCCAAGGTAGAGATGAACTGGGCCTGTCCCAGGTTCTCCAATAGTTCATCTGTGTGTGGCATTGGATAGTTGTCTGGGCGAGTTACAGCATTTAGCTTACGGTAGTTGTCAAGGTTCCTTCCCCACTCTAAACTCTAGGGTACAGATGTGGGGACCTGCATGAAAACCTCCTAAGCTTACTTTTACCAGCTTAGGTTAAAACTTCCCCAAAGTACAAACTATTTTACCTTTTGCCCTTGGACTTTCGCTGCCACCACCAAACGTCTAACCGGGTTTCTGGGAAAGAGTTGTTTGGAAACGTCTTTCCCCCCAAAATTCTCCCAACCCTTGCACCCCACTTCCTGGGGAAGGTTTGATAAAAATCCTCACCAATTTGCACAGGTGACCACAGACCCAAACCCTTGGATCTTAAGAACAATGAAAAAGCATTCAGTTTCTGAAAAGAAGAATTTTAATAGAAGTAAAAAGAATCACCTCTGTAAAATCAGGATAGTAAATACCTTACAGGGTAATTAGATTCAAAACATAGAGAATCCCTCTAGGCAAAACCTTAAGTTACAAAAAGACACAAAGACAGGAATATCCATTCCTTTCAGCACAGCTTATTTCCTCAGCCATTTAAAGAAATCATAATCTAATGCATATCTAGCTAGATTACTTACTAAGTTCTAAGACTCCATTCCGGTTCTGTCCCCGGCAAAAGCACTACCCAGACAGAGACAGACCCTTTGTTTTTTCCCCCCCCTACAACTTTGAAAGTATCTTGTCTCCTCATTGGTCATTGTAGTCAGGTGCCAACAAGGTTATCCTAGCTTCTTAACCCTTTACAGGCTAAAGGGTTTTTCCTCTGGCCAGGAGGGATTTTAAAGGTGCTTACCTTTCCCTTTATATTTATGACAATAGTCCGCATAAAAACATATCTCCCCATCTGGTTTGGGAACTAGACCCACTGGAGATGCCCATGCACTGCCAGAGGGATGGATAACCCCCATCTGTAGCATATCCTGGACTTCCCTTTCTGACCTCCCGTCAAGCAGTTTTAGCTTGAGGAGCCACCTGATAACGTTGGGCTCTAATTGGGTGAGCATTACCTTTGTCAATGGAGTGGTATGCCCATTCAGTCAGTCCTGGAGTGGCTGAGAACGTCAGTGCGTAGCTAGTGCACAGCTCCTGGATCTGCTGTCGCTGCATACGCCCAACCTCTTCCACGCCACCGGCACTTTTCCCTTCATAGCAGACACCTTCAGGCCACTCAGCGTCATCTCCTCCCTGGGCTGTAAACTGACAAACCTTTAATTCTCTGGAATAAAAGGGCTTTAGAGAATTAATATGGTACACCTTAGGCTTTCGGGTTGAGCTGGGGAATGCTTTGAGATAATTAACAGCTCCCAGGCACTCTTGAACCGTGAATGGCCCTTCCCACGACGCTGCCATTTCATGGGCCTGGAGCACCTTTAAGACCATGACCTGGTCCCCTACTTGGAAGGAATGCTCTCTGGCATGTTTATCATACCAGGCTTTTTGCTCTTTTTGAGCACCTTGTAGGTTTTCTTTAGCAAGGGCTAAAGAGGTTCGGAGAAGGTGTAAATCCCTCCCATTGCTGCTTCACCAACTGTAATGGCCCCTTAACCTCGCGGCCATATACAAGTTCAAATGGTGAAAACCCTAAACTGGGGAGTGGTACAGCCCTGTAGGCAAAGAGCAACTGCTGCAACACTAGGTCCCAATCATTGGAGTGCTCATTCACGAATCATGGCCCCCAAAGTTCCATTAAACTTCTCCACCAGGCCATTTGTTTGATGGTGGTAAGGGGTGGCAACCAAGTGATTCACCCCATGAGCTTCCCAAAGGCTTTCCATGGTTCCTGCCAGGAAATTAGTTCCTGCATCTGTGAGGATGTCGGAGGGCCAACCTACCTGAGCAAAAATGTCTGTTAGTGCCTGGCACACACTTTTAGCCCTGGTGTTGCCTAGAGCTACTGCTTCCCGCCATCGGGTGGCAAAATCCATGAAAGTCAGTATGTACTGCTTCCCTCTGGGTGTCTTTTTTGGAAAAGGACCCAGAATATCCACAGCTACTCGCTGAAATGGAACCTCAATGATGGGGAGTGGCTGGAGAGGGGCTTTCACCTGGTCTTGGGGTTTTCCCAGTCTTTGGCACACCTCACAAGACTGGACATAGATAGAAACATCCTTGCCCATTCCCTCCCAGTGGAACAACTTTCCCAAATGGTCTTTGGTTCTGTTCACCCCAGCATGGCCACTAGGATGATCGTGGGCTAAGCTCAAGAGCTTTTCCCGGTTCTTAATTGGAACTATCAACTGTCTTTGAGGATGCCAGTCTTCCTGGTGCCCACCAGAAAGAGTTTCCTTGTATAAAAGTCCTTTTTCTACCACAAACTGGGATCAATTAGAAAAGCTGAGAGGCGGTGGGTTGCTTCGTGCTGCCGTCCAAGCTCCCTGGATGCTTTCATCTGCTTCCTGCTCAGCCTGGAACTGTTCCCTTGATGCTGGAGACATCAGTTCCTCACTGGATTGAGGCTCCCATCTCTTTGGGGCCATGGGTTCGAATTCCACCCCTGCCACCATGTCAGGGTTCCCTCCCCACTCTGAACTCTAGGATACAGATGTGGGGACCCGCATGAAAGACCCCCTACGCTTATTTTTACCAGCTTAGATTACAATTTTTCCCAAGGTACAAATTTTGTCTTATCCTCAAACAGTATGCTGCCACCACCAAGTGATTTAGACAAAGAACAGGGAAAGGACCACTTGGAGTTCCTATTTCCCCAAAATATCCCCCCAAGTCCTTACACCCCCTTTCCTGGGGAGGCTTGAGAATAAACAAGATGGGCACAAACCAGCCTTGGATTTTTAAGACCCAAAAAGCCCAATCAGATTCTTAAAAAAGATAACTTTATTAGAAGAACAAAAAAAGATAAGAGAACAACTCTGTAAGATCAGAACAGAAGATAATCTTACGGGCAGTCAGATTCAAATCATAGAGAATCCCTCTAGGCAAAAGCTTAAGTTACAAAAAGACACAAAAACAGGAATACTCATTTCCTCCAGCACAGTGAATTTCACAAGCCAAAACAAAGAAAACCTAACACATTTTCTAGCTAGATTACTTCCTAACTTTACAGGAGTTGGAGGGCTTGCATCCTTGATCTGTTCCCGCAAAGGTATCACACAGACAGACAAAAGCCTTACCTCCCCCCGCCTCCCTCCCATCCAGATTTGAAAGTATCTTGATCCCTCATTGGTCATTTGGGGTCAGGTGCCAGCCAGGTTAAAAGGACTTTGCCTCTGGTCAGGAGGGATTTTATAGCACTGTATACATAAAGGTGGTTACCCTTCCCTTTACATTTATGACAGGGAGGTAGAGGGAAGGTGACATAGTGGGAAAGCTTGGTCACAGATACAGGTTTCGCATTTTGTTCCAAAGGCACTGAGGTTTTTGCTCATCTTGATCCTACGGTGGCCACCTTTGTTGGATGGAAATAAGGGAAAACCACATGAAAAATAAGAGACAACACTTTGTTTTAAGGGACATTTTAGGGAAACACCATTTCCCTTAGCATTACATGGATTTTTCTCTCAAGTGTACATTTCTACTGCCTTCAAGTACATAATACAATTATCATCAGCTTCAATTTAATGTTTACAATGGTCAAGAGATAGCCCTTAAAATAAGGGTTTGGTAGTCACCCTATTTGATCCCTTACAGAAGTGGGTTCATCAGTGCTGGTCTAGTCACTAGTCTAGAGCAGCTAACCTACGAACTCAGTTAGCTAAAGCCAATAGTGTAGACCCTTCACAGTCTGGATTTCCATCCTTGGCATAGGACAGGAACTGCACTAGTGGCTCTCTTGTATGATCTCTTGGTTTTGATGGACATTGGGCAGACATCCATTCTCATCCTTCTGGATCATTCTTCAGCATTCAACATTGACCTTCTTGAAAGAGGGTGCAGGGTCCAGGGGAACATGCTGAAATAGTTTGAGTCCTTCCACTCAAGGTGAAATGAATGCTCTCCAATGCCTACATGAAACCTCTAGAATTGATAAGACATCACAGACTCAAGTTCCAGAATTATACAGATGATAACCCAGCTCTATATTTCCTTCACCGCATATGATAACACCACTGTCACTAAACTAGCTCAGCACTGGGCAGAGATTAGCTCCTGGATGAAGAAAGGCTGGTTGAATCACAGAATATCAGGGTTGGAAGGGACCTCAGGAGGTCATCTAATCCAACTCCCTGCTCAAAGCAGGACCAATCCCCAATTTTTGCTCCAGATCCCAAATGGCCCCCTCAAGGATTGAACTCACAACCCTGGGTTTAGCAGGCCAATGCTCAAACCACTGAGCTATCCCTCCCACCCACTACACATAAGCAAGATGGAGCTTATGCTGGTTGGTAGCAGGAAACATTTTGAGGCGCTTTGTTTGACCTCCTGTGGTTGAAGATATACAGCCATAATTGGTTAATTCAGTCCTCAGTTTAGAAGTGCTCCTGGATTCCTCATAGCCACTAATCTCATATATAGTAACATCTGTGAGTAATGCTTTGTACCATCTCAGTTAGCAAGGAGACTGCATCTCATCCTAGTGGACAATGACCTGACTTCAGTAACACACATCTTTTGTTACCTTCCAGCTGGACTACACCAATACCCTGAGCCGTTCGGACACGCCAAGTACTACTGAATGCTGCGGCATGTCTTCTCAACAATACAAGCTACCGTGAGCTCTTCTATCCTGTCCTCTGCTCTCTCCGCTGCCTTTCCATAGACTATATAGTCAAGTTCAAGCTCCTGGTCCTTATTTAAGACACTCAATGGCGTGGACCCAGGGTAACTAAAAGATCATCTGAAGCTCCAGGATTAGGACCATGGTCAACAATTCAGCTCCTCAGGCATAATGGAGCGGCCCATGGCAAGGATAAGTTCATCTGTGCAGGAGTTAGGAGCTAGTCTAAGGGTATGTCTACACTACGAAATTAGGTCGAATTTATAGAAGTCGGTTTTTTAGAAATCGGTTTTATATATTCGAGCGTGTATGTCCCCACAGAAAATGCTCTAAATGCATTAAGTGCATTAACTCGGCGGAGCGCTTCCACAGTACCGAGGCTAGAGTCGACTTCCGGAGCGTTGCAGTGTGGGTAGTTATCCCACAGTTCCCACAGTCTCCGCTGCCCATTGGAATTCTGGGTTGAGATCCCAGTGCCTGATGGGCCTAAAACATTGTCGTGGGTGGTTCTGGGTACATATCGTCAGGCCCCCGTTCCCTCCCTCCCTCCGTGAAAGCAAGGACAGACAATTGTTTTGTGCCTTTTTTCCTGAGTTACCTGTGCAGACGCCATACCACGGCAAGCATGGAGCCTGCTCAGCTCACTGTCACCGTATGTCTCCTGGGTGCTGGCAAATACGGTACTGCATTGCTACACAGCAGCAGCAACCCATTGCCTTGTAGCAGCAGACAGTGCAATAGGACTGGTAGCTGTCATCGTCATGTCCGAGGTGCTCCTGGTCGCCTGTGTGAGGTCGATCAGGAGCGCCTGGCAGACATGGGCGCAGGGACTAAATTTGGAGTGACTTGATCAAGTCATTCTCCTTAGTCCTGCAGTCAGTCCTATTGAACTATCTTATGGTGAGCAGGCAGGTGATACGGATTGCTAGCAGGCCTATTACATCATCTTCTGCCGGGCAGGCAAGAGATGAGGATGGCATGCAGTCCTTCTGCACCGTCTGCTGCCAGCCAAAGATGTAAAAGATAGATGGAGTGTATCAAAACAAGAAATAGACCAGATTTGTTTTGTACTCATTTGCAAACCCCCGCCCCCCCGTCTAGGGGACTCATTCCTCTAGGTCACACTGCAGTCACTCACAGAGAAGGTGCAGCAAGGTAAATCTAGCCATGTATCAATCAGAGGCCAGACTAACTTCCTTGTTCCAATAAGAACAATAACTTAGGTGCACCATTTCTTATTGGAACCCTCTGTGAAGTCCTGCCTGAAATACTCCTCATACAACTTCCCTTTTAAGTAGGGCTGTCAAGCAATTAAAAAAATTAATCGTGATTAATTGCACTGTTAAATAATAAGAGATACCATTTATTTAAATATTTTTGCATGTTTTCTACATTTTCAAATATATTGATTTCAATTACAACACAGAATACAAAGTGTACAATGCTCGTTTTTTATTTATTTTTCTTACAAGTATTTGCACTGTAAAAACAAAAGAAATTTGTTAGTCTCTAAGGTGCCACAGGTACTCCTTTTCTTTTTGAGAATACAGACTTACACAGCTGCTACTCTGAAACCAGTATTTTTCAGTTCATCTAATACAAGTACTGTAGTGCAATCTCTTTATCATGGAAGTTGAACTTACAAATGTTCAATTATGTAAAAAAAAAACTGTGTAAAAACAATGTAAAATTTTAGAGCCTGCAAGTCCACTCAGTCCTACTTCTTGTTCAGCCAATCGTTCAGGTAAACAAACTTGTTTACATTTGCAGGAGATAATGCTGCCCACTTCTTGTTTACAATGTCACCAGAAAGTGAGAACAGATCTTCTCATGGCACATCTGTAGCCGGTGTCCCAAGATATTTACGTGCCAGATGTGCTAAAGATTCATATGTCCCTTCATGCTTCAACCACCATTCTAGGGGACATGCGTCCATGGTGACGATGGTTTCTGCTTGATAACAATCCAAAGCAGTGTGGTCAGACGGATGTTCATTTTCATTATCTGCCACCAGCAGAAGGTTGATTTTCTGTTTTGGTGATTCAGATTCTGTAGTTTCCGCATCCGAGTTGCTCTTTTAAGACTTCTGAAAACATGCTCCACACCTTGTACTTCTCAGATTTTGGAAGGCATTTCAGATTCTCATACCTTGCATGCAGTGCTGTAGCTATCTTGAGAAATCTCACATTGGTACCTTCTTTGCGTTTTGTCAAATCTGCAGTGAAAGTGTTCTTAAAACGAACATGTGCTGGGTCATCATCCAAGACTGCTATAACAAGAAATATATGGCAGAATGTGGATCAAACAGAGCAGGGGACATCCAATTCGCCCCCAAGATGTTCAGTAACAAATTTAATTAACGCATTTTTTTTTAATGAGCATCATCAGCATGGAAGCATGTCCCCTGGAATGGTGACTGAAGCATGAAGGGGCATATGAATGTTTAGCATATCTGCCACGTATATACTTTGCAATGACGGCTACAAAGGTGCCATGCAAATGCCTGTTCTCACTTTCTGGTGACATTGTAAATAAGAAGCGGGCAGCATTATCTCCAGTAAATGTAAACAAACTTGTTTGTCTTAGCGATTGACTGAACCAGAAGTATGACTGAGAGGACTTGTAGGCTCTGAAGTTTTACATTATTTTGGTTTTGAGGGCAGTTATGCACCAACAAAAAATCTTCCTTTGTACGTTGCACTTTCACAACAAAGAGATTGCACTACAGTACTTGTATGAGGTCAGTTGAAAAATACTATTTCTTTTATCATTTTTACAGTGCAAATATTTGTAATCAGAAATAATATACACTTTGATTTCAATTACAACACAGACTACAATATTTTGAAAATGTAGAAAAACATTCAAAATATTTAATACATTTCTATTGTTTAACAGTGCGATTAAACCTGCGATTAATCATGATTAATTTTTTTAATCACGATTAATTTTTTCAAGTTAATCACGTGAGGTAACTGTGATTATCGACAGCCCTATTTTAAAAGAAAAGGGAGAGAGAATCATATGCGATAGATAGTCACGTTGCTTAATGCACTTCTGGAAAGCACTCCTACTACAGTAACGAGGGCTGAATGAGAACCTGAATAGGAAGAAGAGTCACAGAGAAAGTGTGTCACTTATGCTCACTCTTGAGGTGATGGCTCCATTGTACCAGTGTAACACAGCTGTTGTGGAAGGTCATGATCACCCAGAGCGAGAGGGTCCCTCAGATAAATTGACATCTCCAATGAAGGGCTTTGAATATGAGAACTTGAATCTGATAATGATATTGAACGGGAAGCTAGTGCAGACAGAAGGATGCTGGGCTCTCAGTGGCCTGTGTTGTATTCTGAACCAATTGCGACGTTTACAGATCTATGGTTTCTCTCTTAGGGAGAGTGTGTTACAGTAACTGAACCTGGAAGTTATAAATTATGGGTCAATGTGGCAAATCCAAGAGCCAGAACTGGTGTGCAGGGAACAGTGTAACTGGGAATCTTGCTGCACCCGAGTTCTGAATGGCAGAGAGAAGTGTAGGGATACGTGTTGCTTTGCATCCTTGCTGGGGCAGGTATCAGATATCTGTTTTAAGGGAAGGGGGTGAGATGGGCCTGTGCTAGTTACACTAGGGTGCGGGCAAGTGGGTGTTGGGGGTCTTTGCTGCTAGGACGGTGGTGCTCAGAAGAGAGACTGACTGCAGCTGAGGACTGTATCTGTGACTGGTGGAGATCTGTGCCCTGACATCGTGCTGTGTATGTGGGGGGTGTCTATGTTGTTTGGAGGAGCTCAGTGGGAGGCTCAGTAGATGGGGTAGGGCTCCATGCTGCCAGAGGGGCAGGGGCTGTAGCAGAGACAAGGCCATTGCAAAGAAACTAAATTAATTCTTTGCATTGGTCTTCACAGCAGAGATCCCCACACCCAAGCCATTCTACTGAGGTGACAAATCTGAGGAATTGTCCCAGATTGAGCTGTCAGTAGAAGAGGTTTTGGAACAAATTAGTAAATTAAACAGTAATAAGTCACCAGGTTCAGATGCTATTCACCCAAAAGTTCTGAAGAACTCAAATATATGAAACTGTAGAACTGCTGTCCATACGCACCAGCTTCCTCCAGGCCCCGGGGGTGCTCAACCCCCTGCTCCACCTTAGGCCCCGCCCCCACCAACCCTAAAATTAGCCTCTGTATAGTAAAGAATAGAATGCTCAGACATGTAGATGAATGTGATATGTTGGGGAAGAGGCAACATGGCTTTTATAAAGGGAAATCATGCCTCACCAACATTCTAAAATTCTTGGAGGGCTTCAACAAGCATATGGACTGGGGGGATCCAGTGGACATAGTGTACTTGGACTTTCAGAAAATCTTTGACAAGGTCCCTCACCAAAGGTTTTTAAGCAAAGTCATGGCATAAGAGAGAAGGTCCTCTCATGGACCTGTAACTGCTTAAAAATAGGGAACAAAGGGTAAGAATAAATGGTCAGTTTTCACAATGGAAAGAAGTAAATAGTGGGATCCCCTAAGGATCTGTACCGGGACCTTTGCTATTCAACATATTCATAAATGATCTGGAAAAGGGGGTTGAACAGTGAGGTGTCAAAATTTCCAGATAATACAAAATTACTTAAGATAGTTAAGTCCAAAGCAGACTGTGAAGCATTACAAAGGGATCTCACTAAAGTGGGTGACTGGGCAACAAAGTGGAAAATGAAATTCAACGTGGATAAGTACAAAGTAATGCAAATTGGAAAAAGATAATCCTGTATTCTAATATTCTGTATTATACTATACATATAAAATAGAAGGGTCTAAATTAACTGTTACCACACAAGAAAGATCTTGGAATCATCATGGATAGTTCTCTGAAAACATCAGCTCAATGTGCAGTCTCACTCAAAAAAGTTAACAATGGTAGGAACCATTAGGAAAGGGATTGATAATAAAACAGGAAATGTCATAATGCTACTGTATAAATCCATGGTCTGCTCACACCTTGAATACTGCAAAAAAGATATATTAGAATTGGAAAAGGTAGAGAGACAGGCAACAAAAGTGAACAGCTTCCACATGAGAAGAGATTGAAAAGCCTGGGACTGTTCAGTTTAGAAAAGAAAGACTGAGAGGGAGATGATAGATTGTGAGTGGTGGAGAGAAAGTGAGCAGGGAAGTTCTATTTACCCCTTCACATAGAACACAAGAACCAGGAATCACCCAGTGACATTAATAGGCAGCAGGTTTAAAACAAACATAAGGAAGTACTTCACACAACGCACAGTCAACCTGTGTAACTTGTTACCAGGAGATGTTGTGAAGGCCAAAAGTATAACTGGGTTCAAAAAAGAATTAGATAAGTTTATTGAGGATACGTCCATCAATGGCCATTAGCCAAGATGGTCAGGGAAACCACGCCATGCCCTGGATGCCAGTAGTTGGGACTGGGCCACACAGATGGATCACTAGAACTCACCCTGTTCTGCTTATTCCCTCTGACGCATCTGGTGCTGGCCATTGTTGAAGAACGTAAGAACGGCCATACTGGGTCAGACCAAAGGTCCACCTAGCCCAGTATCCTGTCTTGCAACAGTTGCCAATGGCAGGTGCCCCAGAGGGAAAGAACAGAACAGGCAATCATCAAGTGATCCATCCCCTGTCGCCCATTCCCAGCTTCTGGCAAACAGAGGCTAGGGACGCCAACCCTGCCCATCCTGGCTAATAGCCATTGATGGACCTGTCCTCCATGAACTTATCTAGTTCTTTTTTGAACCCTGTTATAGTCCTGGCCTTCTCAACATCCTCTGGCAAGGAGTTCCCAGGGTTGACTGTGTGTTGTGCGGAAAAAATACTTCATTTTGTTTTAAACCTGCTGCTTATTAATTTCATTTGGTGACACCTAGTTCTGGTGTTATGAAAAGGAGTAAATAACACTTCTTTATTTACTTTCTCCACACCAGTCATAATTTTATAGATCTGTCATATCCCCCCTTAGTCATCTCTTTTCCAAGCTGAAAAGTCCCAGTCTTATTAATCTCTCCTTACAGCAGCCATTTCATACCCCTAATAATTTTTGTTACCCTTTTCTGAACCTTTTCCAAGTCCAATAGATCTTTTTTGAGATGTGGTGACCACATCTGCACACAGTCTTCAAGATGTGGGCGCACCATGGATTTATACAGAGGCAATATGGTATTTTCTGTCTGACTATCTCTCCCTTTCTTAATAATTCCCAGCATTCTGTTCGTTTTTTTGATGGCCGCTGCACATTGAGTGGATGTTTTCAGAGAACTCTCCGCAATGAGTCCAAGATCTCTTTCTTGAGTGGTAACAACCATAGGCACCGACTTCTGCTGGCGCCGGTGGGTGCTCAACCCGCCCTGCCTCCGGCCCCACCCCAACTCCACCCCTGCCCCGCCCCCTCCTGCCCATGGCCCACCCCCATTCCAACCCTTTCCCCAAAGTCCCCGCCCCCTCCCCGCCCCTATTCCAACCCCTTCCCCAAATCCCCGCCCTGGCCCCACCTCCTCCCCTGAGCACACAGTGTTCCCGCTCCTCCCCCCTCCCTCCCAGAGCTTGTTATGCCACAAAACAGCTGTTTTGCGGCAGAAAGCGCTGGGAGGAGAAGCAGGGATGCGGCACGCTCAGGGGAAGAGGTGGAAGTGAGGTGAGCTGGGGCAGGGCAGGCAGCTTGGCTGCCGGTGGGTGCAGAGCACCCACCAATTTTTCCCCGTGGGTGCTCCAGCCCCAGAGCACCCACGGAGTCAGCACCTATGGTAACAACTAATTTAGACTCATCATTTTTACATATAGTTGGGATTATGTTTTCAAAAGTGCATTATTTTGCATTTATCAAGATTGAATTTCATCTGCCATTTTGTTGCCCTGTCACCCAGTTTTGTGAGATCCTTTTGTAGCTCTTCGCAGTCTGCCTGGGACTTAACTATCTTGAGTAGTTTTGTATCATCTGCAAATTTTGCCACCTCACTGGTTACCCATTTTTCCAGATCATTTATGAATATGTTGAATAGAACTGGTCCCAGTTAGACCCATGGGGGATACCACTCTCCATTCTGAAAACTGACCATTTATTCCTACCCTTTGTTTCCTCTCTTTTAACCAGTTACCAAGCCATGAGAGGACCTTCCCTCTTATCCCGTGACTGCTTACTTTGCTTAAGAGCCTTTGGTGAGGGACCTTGTCAAAGGCTTTCTGAAAATCTAAGTACACTATATCCACTGGATCCCCCTTGTCCACATGCTTATTGACCCCCTCAATGAATTGTAGTAGACTGGTGAGGCATGATTTCCCTTAACAAAAACCATGTTGACTATTCCCCAACAAATTACATTCATCTATGTGTTTGACAATTTTGTTCTTTACTGTAGTTTCAACCAGTTTGCCTAGTACCGAAGTCAGGCTTACCAGCCTATAATTGCCGGGGTCACCTCTGGAGCCCTTTTTAAAAATTGGCATCACATTAGTTATCCTCCAGTCTTTTGGTACGGAAGCTGATTTAAATTATAGGTTACAGATGACAGTTAGTAGACAGAATAATGGGCTAGGCAGACCACTGGTCTAAGCAATATTGGGGAGGTTATGGGAGGGAACTGTGTGCAAGGAAAAGTCTCTCTCTAGCTGGGAGTGGTGGTCACTGCATGTGTTTGTGCTGGGGATGAGATAAGTGGGAGTTTCTATGGCTGGTGGGAGTAGATGAGTGAAGGTGATTTTGTGGCTGGGGGAGACTGGTGGGGGGCAGCCAGGGATAGGTCATGGGGAGGCTGAATGCCAGGGAAGAAGGCAGGTGTGGCTCAAGGTATCTGTGCTGGGGGGTGATCGGTGCGTGGGTAGTTGGGGGTGTATGCCAGGGAGGGAGGACAGGTCTGTACTGGAAGATCGGGGGAGGTAGCCTAGGGGAGGTCACGGGGGGCTGTGGATCAGGGTGTCTGTGCTGGGGGGGGGTGCCAGGGAAGGAGGGGGTTATGTTGCAGGAATATGGGGGGGTAGCTGGGGGTATCACAAGGAGAAGGCTGTGCGGGGGAGATGGGGAGCAGACAGGTGTGTCCCAGGTAGGAGGGAGCTGTGAGTGGGGGGACAGATGGGGGAAGAGAGGGGTGTCTCAAGAAGGAGAGGACTGTGCGAGGGGAGATGGGGGGCAGACAGTGGTGTACCAGGGAGGAGGGGGCTGTGTTCAAGGAGATGGGGGGCAGACAGGAGTGTCCCAGGGAGGAGGGGGCTCTGCAGGGGAAGTGAGGGGGAGATGGGGGTCTCCAAGGGGGAGGGGACTGTGCGGGGGAGATTCGGGACAGGCAGGGGTGTTCCAGGGAGGAGAAGGCTGTGCAGGGGAGATGGGGGTGTCCCAGGGAAGGGGGGTCTGTACGGGGGAGATGGGGGTGTCCCGGGGGGAAGGGGCTGCGCGGGGGAGGTGGAGGGAGATGGGGTGTCCCCGGGAGGGGGGGCTGTGTGGGGGAGATGGGGGTGTCCCAGGGGAGAGGGGGCTGTGCGGGGGAGATTGGGGGCAGGCAGTGGTGTCCCAGGGAGGAGGGGGCTGTGTTGGGGAGATGTGGAGGGGGAGTCCCATGGGGGAGGGGGGCTGTGTGGGGAGATTGGGGTGTCCCGGGGGGAGGGGACTGTGTTGGGGAGATGTGGAGTGGAAATGGGGGTGTCCCAGGGGGAGGGGGCTGTGTGGGGGAGATTGGGGTGTCCCAGGGAGGAGGGGGCTGTGTTGGGGAGATGTGGAGTGGAGATGGGGGTGTCCCAGGGGGGATGGGGCTGTGTTGGGGAGATGTGGGGGGGTGTCCCATGGGGGAGGGGGGCTGTGTGGGGGAGATTGGGGTGTCCCAGGGAGGAGGGAGCTGTGTTGGGGAGATGTGGGGGGGGTGTCCCATGGGGGAGGGGGGCTGTGTGGGGGAGATGTGGAGTGGAGATGGGGGTGTCCCAGGGGGGAGAGGGCTGTGTGGGGGAGATTGGGGTGTCCCGGGGGGAGGGGGCTGTGTTGGGGAGATGTGGGGGGGTGTCCCATGGGGGAGGGGGGCTGTGTGGGGGAGATTGGGGTGTCCCGGGGGGAGGGGGCTGTGTTGGGGAGATGTGGAGTGGAGATGGGGGTGTCCCAGGGGGAGGGGGCTGTGTGGGGGAGATTGGGGTGTCCCAGGGAGGAGGGGGCTGTGTTGGGGAGATGTGGAGTGGAGATGGGGGTGTCCCAGGGGGGATGGGGCTGTGTTGGGGAGATGTGGGGGGGTGTCCCATGGGGGAGGGGGGCTGTGTGGGGGAGATTGGGGTGTCCCAGGGAGGAGGGAGCTGTGTTGGGGAGATGTGGGGGGGTGTCCCATGGGGGAGGGGGGCTGTGTGGGGGAGATGTGGAGTGGAGATGGGGGTGTCCCAGGGGGGAGAGGGCTGTGTGGGGGAGATTGGGGTGTCCCGGGGGGTGGGGGCTGTGTTGGGGAGATGTGTGGGGGGGTCCCATGGGGGAGGGGGGCTGTGTGGGGGAGATTGGGGTCTCCCGGGGGGAGGGGGCTGTGTTGGGGAGATGCGGGGGGGGTGTCCCGGGAGGAGGGGGCTGTGTGGGGGAGATTGGGGTGTCCCGGGGGGAGGGGGCTGTGTTGGGGAGATGTGGAGTGGAGATGGGGGTGTCCCAGGGGGAGGGGGCTGTTTGGGGGAGATTGGGGTGTCCCAGGGAGGAGGGAGCTGTGTTGGGGAGATGTGGGGGGGTGTCCCATGGGGGAGGGGGGCTGTGTGGGGGAGATGTGGAGTGGAGATGGGGGTGTCCCAGGGGGGAGAGGGCTGTGTGGGGGAGATTGGGGTGTCCCATGGGGGAGGGGGGCTGTGTGGGGGAGATTGGGGTGTCCCGGGGGGAGGGGGCTGTGTTGGGGAGATGTGGAGTGGAGATGGGGGTGTCCCAGGGGGGATGGGGCTGTGTTGGGGAGATGTGTGGGGGGGTGTCCCATGGGGGAGGGCGGCTGTGTGGGGAAGATTGGGGTCTCCCGGGGGGAGGGGGCTGTGTTGGGGAGATGTGGAGTGGAGATGGGGGTGTCCCAGGGGGAGGGGGCTGTGTGGGGAAGATTGGGGTCTCCCGGGGGGAGGGGGCTGTGTTGGGGAGATGCGGGGGGGTGTCCCGGGAGGAGGGGGCTGTGTGGGGGAGATTGGGGTGTCCCGGGGGAAGGGGGCTGTGTTGGGGAGATGTGGAGTGGAGATGGGGGTGTCCCAGGGGGAGGGGGCTGTGTGGGGGAGATTGGGGTGTCCCAGGGAGGAGGGGGCTGTGTTGGGGAGATGTGGAGTGGAGATGGGGGTGTCCCAGGGGGGAGGGGGCTGTGTTGGGGAGATGTGGGGGGGGGTGTCCCATGGGGGAGGGCGGCTGTGTGGGGAAGATTGGGGTCTCCCGGGGGGAGGGGGCTGTGTTGGTGAGATGTGGAGTGGAGATGGGGGTGTCCCAGGGGGAGGGGGCTGTGTGGGGAAGATTGGGGTCTCCCGGGGGGAGGGGGCTGTGTTGGGGAGATGCGGGGGGGTGTCCCGGGAGGAGGGGGCTGTGTGGGGGAGATGTGTGGGGGAGATGTGTGTGTCCCGGGAGGAGGGGGCTGTGTTGGGGAGATGCGGGGGGTCTCCCGGGGGGAGGGGGCTGTGTTGGGGAGATGTGGAGTGGAGATGGGGGTGTCCCAGGGGGAGGGGGCTGTGTGGGGAAGATTGGGGTCTCCCGGGGGGAGGGGGCTGTGTTGGGGAGATGCGGGGGGGTGTCCCGGGAGGAGGGGGCTGTGTGGGGGAGATTGGGGTGTCCCGGGGGGAGGGGGCTGTGTTGGGGAGATGTGGAGTGGAGATGGGGGTGTCCCAGGGGGAGGGGGCTGTTTGGGGGAGATTGGGGTGTCCCAGGGAGGAGGGGGCTGTGTTGGGGAGATGTGGGGGGGGTGTCCCATGGGGGAGGGCGGCTGTGTGGGGAAGATTGGGGTCTCCCGGGGGGAGGGGGCTGTGTTGGGGAGATGTGGAGTGGAGATGGGGGTGTCCCAGGGGGGAGGGGGCTGTGTTGGGGAGATGTGGGGGGGGGTGTCCCATGGGGGAGGGCGGCTGTGTGGGGAAGATTGGGGTCTCCCGGGGGGAGGGGGCTGTGTTGGGGAGATGTGGAGTGGAGATGGGGGTGTCCCAGGGGGAGGGGGCTGTGTGGGGAAGATTGGGGTCTCCCGGGGGGAGGGGGCTGTGTTGGGGAGATGCGGGGGGGTGTCCCGGGAGGAGGGGGCTGTGTGGGGGAGATGTGTGGGGGAGATGTGTGTGTCCCGGGAGGAGGGGGCTGTGTTGGGGAGATGCGGGGGGTCTCCCGGGGGGAGGGGGCTGTGTTGGGGAGATGTGGAGTGGAGATGGGGGTGTCCCAGGGGGAGGGGGCTGTGTGGGGAAGATTGGGGTCTCCCGGGGGGAGGGGGCTGTGTTGGGGAGATGCGGGGGGGTGTCCCGGGAGGAGGGGGCTGTGTGGGGGAGATTGGGGTGTCCCGGGGGGAGGGGGCTGTGTTGGGGAGATGTGGAGTGGAGATGGGGGTGTCCCAGGGGGAGGGGGCTGTTTGGGGGAGATTGGGGTGTCCCAGGGAGGAGGGGGCTGTGTTGGGGAGATGTGGGGGGGGTGTCCCATGGGGGAGGGCGGCTGTGTGGGGAAGATTGGGGTCTCCCGGGGGGAGGGGGCTGTGTTGGGGAGATGTGGAGTGGAGATGGGGGTGTCCCAGGGGGAGGGGGCTGTGTGGGGAAGATTGGGGTCTCCCGGGGGGAGGGGGCTGTGTTGGAGAGATGCGGGGGGGTGTCCCGGGAGGAGGGGGCTGTGTGGGGAAGATTGGGGTCTCCCGGGGGGAGGGGGCTGTGTTGGGGAGATGTGGAGTGGAGATGGGGGTGTCCCAGGGGGAGGGGGCTGTGTGGGGAAGATTGGGGTCTCCCGGGGGGAGGGGGCTGTGTTGGGGAGATGTGGAGTGGAGATGGGGGTGTCCCAGGGGGAGGGGGCTGTGTGGGGAAGATTGGGGTCTCCCGGGGGGAGGGGGCTGTGTTGGGGAGATGCGGGGGGTCTCCCGGGGGGAGGGGGCTGTGTTGGGGAGATGTGGAGTGGAGATGGGGGTGTCCCAGGGGGAGGGGGCTGTGTGGGGAAGATTGGGGTCTCCCGGCGGGAGGGGGCTGTGTTGGGGAGATGCGGGGGGGTGTCCCGGGAGGAGGGGGCTGTGTGGGGGAGATGTGTGGGGGAGATGTGTGGGGGAGATGGGGGTGTCCCGGGAGGAGGGGGCTGTGTTGGGGAGATGCGGGGGGTGTCCCGGGGGGAGGGGGCTGTGTTGGGGAGATGTGGAGTGGAGATGGGGGTGTCCCAGGGGGAGGGGGCTGTGTGGGGGAGATTGGGGTCTCCCGGGGGGAGGGGGCTGTGTTGGGGAGATGCGGGGGGGTGTCCCGGGAGGAGGGGGCTGTGTGGGGGAGATGCGGGGGGGTGTCCCAGGGGGGATGGGGCTGTGTGGCGAAGATTGGGGTCTCCCGGGGGGAGGGGGCTGTGTTGGGGAGATGCGGGGGGGTGTCCCGGGAGGAGGGGGCTGTGTGGGGGAGATGCGGGGGGGTGTCCCAGGGGGGATGGGGCTGTGTGGGGAAGATTGGGGTCTCCCGGGGGGAGGGGGCTGTGTTGGGGAGATGCGGGGGGGTGTCCCGGGGGGAGGGGGCTGTGTGGGGGAGATGCGGGGGGGTGTCCCGGGGGAGGGGGCTGTGTGGGGGAGATGCGGGGGGGTGTCCCGGGAGGAGGGGGCTGTGTGGGGGAGATGTGGGGGGAGATGTGGGTGTCCCAGGGGGAGGGGGCTGTGTGGGGGAGATTGGGGTCTCCCGGGGGGAGGGGGCTTTGTTGGGGAGATGCGGTGGGGTGTCCCGGGAGGAGGGGGCTGTGTGGGGGAGATGCGGGGGGGTGTCCCGGGGGGAGGGGGCTGTGGGGGGAGATGTGGGGGGGTGTCTCGGGGGGAGGGGGCTGTGGGGGGAAATGCGGGGGGGTGTCCCGGGGGGAGGGGGCTGTGTGGGGGAGATGTGGGGGGGTGTCCCGGGGGGAGGAGGCTGTGTTGGGGAGATGCGGGGGGGTGTCCCGGGGGGAGGGGGCTGTGTTGGGGGGTGTCCCGGGGGGAGGGGGCTGTGTGGGGGAGATGTGGGGGGGTGTCCCGGGGGGAGGGGGCTGTGTTGGGGAGATGCGGGGGGGTGTCCCGGGGGGAGGGGGCTGTGTTGGGGGGTGTCCCGGGGGGAGGGGGCTGTGTGGGGGAGATGCGGGGGGAGATGTGGGGGGAGATGGGTGTGTCCCCGGGGGGAGGGGGCTGTGTGGGGGAGATGTGGGGGGAGATGGGGGTGTCCCCGGGGGGAGGGGGCTGTGTGGGGGAGATGTGGGGGGAGATGGGGGTGTCCCCGGGAGCTGCTCGGGGGAGGTGGGGGGCAGCGGGGGGACGATGGGGGTAACCGGGGTGTCCCGGCACGGAGGGGCCGAGCCGGGGGAGGGGGTCTCCCGGCCGCTGCTGGCCCCCGGGCGGCAGGGGGCGGCGTCGGCGGCTCGGCTCGGCTCCCTCCCGCCGGCTCCCGCCCTCCCCGCGCGGCGCGTCGGGAACATGGCGGCGGCGGCGGCGGCGAGGGACTGAGCAGCTCGGCGGCCGCGCAGGTGAGGGGGCGGCGGGGCGCGCGGCCCGGCCCGGCTCCGGCTCCGGCTCCTCCCGCGGACCGTCCCTGCCCCGGGCCGGGCGCGCAGCCCCCGGCCCGGCCCCCGCCTGGGCCTCCCCGCTCGGGCCCGCCCCGCCCCCGGGCTCCGCGCCCCGACTCCCGCCCTGCCTGGGGCCGGACCCCCCGGGCCCTGCCTGAGGCCCCCCGCGAGCGGGCGCCGAGGGCGACCCCGGCCTCGGGTCAGCCGCCGCCCGGCGCGGGTCCGGGGGCCGAGCGAGCCGCGCTGGGAGCCCGGAGGGGCCCGCGGGCCGGCGTGTGCCCGGCAGCCGGCGGCCCCGGGGTCCGGCCCCGAGCGCGTCCTGGCGCGGCTGCGGCCCGAGCTCGCAGCTCGGGAAGAGAGGCGAGCCCGGCATGCGAGCCCCCGGGTTCGGGGCGGGGGGGCCCGCCCGTTTGCAGCCGCCCTGAGAGGCAAAGCCGCTCCGGGGCCGGCCGGCCGGGCTCCCCCGTCCCAGGGGCCGGCCGAGCGGAGGGGCGCGGGCTGCGGCTGCCGCCTGGGGCCCAGCCCGGCCGGACGCTGCTCTCGGCAGCCGCCGTGGACGCGGCGCAGGCGGCGGGGCCCTTGCCGGAGCGGGGCCTCTGTCTGCACCCAGGCTCAGCGCACGTCGGCCGAACACCGGCTTCCCGGTCGTTGCGCCGACGTGCGCTCGGCGCTGCCGGCTGCGTTGGCGCCTTTCTGCGCCCTGCACGGCTCGAGCCGGTCACTTCGCGCTGGCTTTTGCTCCGGGTCGGGCGGCGGGGGAAGCCCGCAGTGCAGCTGCCACCTGTTGCCCGGCTGTCATGCTGTCTTCGCTTCGACGTGTGCGTCTGTGCTCCGGCCCTGACAGGGTTAAACGTCGGAAGGCATTTGCTTTTGCTAAACTCCCAAATATCTGACCAGTCAGAACGGAGTGTTGTTGTTTTTTTTTAAACCTAGGCGAGGCAGGATGGCCTTGTGGATAAAACGTCAGGCTTTCCTTTCCGGGACCAGGTTCGAGTCCAAAGCAAGACTCAGAAAGAAATAAGTTGAACTGTATTAACACAGCCAGGGAAGGGAATTTGCATGGAGCAAGCAGTGCAGTTGATGATTGGTTTGATACAGTTGTCATTTCTGTGTACAGATTTGCTGGCGTTTTTGGTATTTATTTGATCAGCTGTGGGCAGTGAAAGCCGACTTAGAATCTAGAGTTTGCTGTGTTTTGCTTAGCAAGACCTGCCTGTAGCTGTCTAATAGAAGCTTGGGCTCTTCGTGAAACACATCGGAGGGGACCAGCTGCCTGTGACTTATTTATTGTTCTTTTTATTAATTTTGGGAGGCGCTCTGACACTGCGGGGATGAGGGCCGTATAAGTGCTTAGATAGATGGATGTTTCTTTTTGCGAATACAGACTAACACGGCTGTTACTCTGAAACCTGTCATTATGCAAGGCACTGCATTTAGCCGTATGGAGTGGAAATCTATCAACTGCATGAAAAAACTTGTTGTGTATATAAAGTCTGCTGCAGTTTCCACGGTATGCATCCGATGAAGTGAGCTGTAGCTCACGAAAGCTCATGCTCAAATAAATTGGTTAGTCTCTAAGGTGCCACAAGTACTCCTTTTCTTTTTGCAAATACAGACTAACACGGCTGTTACTCCGAAACCTATAAGTTAATTCAGTAATAATACTTAGTGTTTATATGGCAGCTTTTATCCAAGGTGCTCGGAGTGCTTTATGGAAACTAATTATACCTCACAATCCCATGGAAAGTGGGTGAGTAGTATTAACCCTGGTTCACAGGAGGAGAAAATAAGGCAGAGAGAAGTGAAAGGACCTGCCAAAGACATCACACTAACCAATAGACCACGCTTCTGTCTTTTTAAACTGGCAGGAAATTCCCAGACAGTTTTCTGCTTCCTTCTCTCCATATGGATGTTTTGGGATGTTGCTGAGGTACTCCTCTCAGTGTAGCACAATATAAAAATGAACAAATAGAGGATGGTGCTGGAATATCTACCACTGAAAAATGTGGTCTCTTGCTCCTGAGGCATTTCTGCTGTAAAGTAAAGGGTAATCCCAGTGACTGGGCAGATAAATCCCATAATTACTATCCCTTGGGGCTTTTCTTTGTTTACCCTTTGAAAGGTATCTATAGGAAAACATCTGATCCTTCCACAGCCCTCAGAATGATGCACTCTGATAGAACTGGAAACAGAGCAAGAAAAGGTTTGACTGTTGTATAAATAGCAAGATGTTTAAAAATAAACAGTGTCAAATTTGCTGCTGCATGTCATTGAGGTTTAGTTTACATTTTTTTGAAGCTGCTGTGTAGAATTATGCCAATATTTTCAAGTCTGAATGGTTAAGTCTTATTTTCAGAATTGCTGAGTACCTCAGTTTCCTTTGACCTCACTGGAAGTTGTGGGTGTTCTGCACTTCTGAAAGTCAGGTCAATTATTTAGATGCCTAAAATATGGAGATCAAAGCCTAACTTTAGGTGTTGACACTTGACTATTTTGGTCTTAGCTCTATAGTATTGTTTACTGTTGTTGTTTATATGATAAATCCTGCCTCATATTAGCTAAAAAATCCATGTGATGACGGTTTCTATTTTTCTCTTTGGAAATCAGTAACACTGTGGTCAGGAAGAGTGTTTATCAATCAAATTTCATATATAAATAAATACTTGCTAGCTGGTTGCAGAGAGTCACCTCTCAAAAAAGGACAATAGCTTTTTCTGGATCTCCAGCTTCATTTTCCCATTTCAATGTTTGTTTCACACTTTTCCCATGCTGGCCGTGATGAAGATTTCCAGACGTTCTAGCTCAAGACATTTGGAACATAGTATGATGAGCCCACCAAGGATTTCATGATCATCACTAAAGCCATATAGAATTTCACAAAGACAGTAAGGTTAGAACTCATCTCCTGCTTTGAAAGCACAGATTCCTACCACTTGAGCTAAAGGACAGTTACCATTAGCTGTAGCATTATAAGGTCTCTGACACACACCTGAGTAGTTCTGAAGCCATCCAGTAGAGTGTGGTGCACATACTAACAAGTTAGTCCATTACAAGAGGTAAGAGTGTATGTAACATAACAATACATATTTTTATTTGTTTTGGGGGTTTTTTTACATCAGAATTTGTTTTCCCTTGAGGCAGATATTGACCTCAAATTTTTTTTGGTCAGTATTTACATCACAGCTCCATGAATCATAACTTTTCACTTCAAGAGAAGTCCATATCTGTTAATAACTTTGTATATTATTTCAGAACAGCAAGCATGAGACTGAATTCACTTTATTAAAAAAAGAAAAAAAACCTCTCCCCAAAAGCCCCCGAGATATGTCCAGAGGTTAAAGCGAAAGAGTGAGTCAGCCATTGCTGGCTCTATATCTTTGGGCAAGTTGTTTCACTGTCTCCCTTGGATTCCTGAGGTATAAAATGGGTATAATACTTAACTTTGACCTACCGGTCTGGAAACATAATGAAATAATTTTTATAAAATGCCTTGGCATCCTTGGATGCAAGGCGCTGTAGAAGGGCAAAGTGTTGGTATTCGCCAACTAACCAACCTTTAAACTATAGGGAATATTTTTTGGGTTAGGAGGGGCGAGAAATGAGCTGCACCTTTTATCTTTTTACTTTATGTAAGAGTAACACAAGAAAAGATTGAGACAAAGGGGTGGACAGAGCACTGATCAGATTTGAGGGGGAAACAATGAAGGAACAAAACATTAAAAGTACATGTAAACAAACCAGTTGAGCATCTGTGGGGAAGGGGAGGACTGGAGCTCTGGATGGCCTTGTTTTATGTACCTTTTAGAATGTGTGTGACTGCTGTCCTACAAAGCAGACCAAATATATGTTTTGTCAGGCTGTGAAATTCACATACCTGTGTGCTGAGCTGTGTTTTTATGCAGAGGCCTGTGCTTGTTACATGAACCACTCTTGTTTTCGGAATCTGGAGCAATATGCTACCCGTTGCTAGGTCTGTGAACTTGCACTTCAGTGCCATTATAATTGAGAATTTGATATGTCTGAGTTTCTCATAACATTAATTAATATTTTCATCTTCATCCGCTTCCCCTCTTCTTTTTCTTGTCTGTTTTTCCCATTGCACTGAGTATTCAGGGAAAACAGCTGAAATTCAGTTACGTTTTGTGATGAGAAGGGCAAATTTTGAATCTGTTAGTCTTTCACTCTCCAATTTTTCAGCTTAGTGGAGAAGTTGGCCTCATTATGGCCTGGGCTTCACCCATTTTGTGGACAGAGAATCTCCGTTCGTAGGGCTGTCGATCTGTGATACATTTGCCCAAAAGAACAGAATGATACTTTTTTCAGAGTAGCAGCTGTGTTAGTCTGTATCTGCAAAAAGAAAAGGAGTACTTGTGGCACCTTAGAGACTAACAAATTTATTTGAATATAAGCTTTCGTGAGCTACAGCTCACTTCATCGGATGCATGTGAGCAGTAGCTCACAAAAGCTTATGCTCAAGTAAATTTATTAGTCTCTAAGGTGCCACAAGTCCTCCTGTTCTTTTTGTAGAATGATACTTAGCGCTTTTACTGAGTTTTTTCTCATAAAGAGTTTTAAGTAATCCTTGCAACTCCACCGTGCAGTAGGTAGCGGGTCAGTATTGTCTTTCCTTTGATGATAAGGAAACTGAGGCACAGAGATCAATTGATTTGCCGAGGCCAGAGAAGGAGTTTGCCAGAGTTGAGAGTAAAACTCTGGAGTTCCTGTCTTCCAGGTCTGGCTTGTGCCACTAGACTGAACACCTCTCTCTGAAAACTTTCTTCATGCTGCCCATCAAATATCATCAATATGATCTAAATTCACAAACACTTTTTGCAAGTGTCCAACAGCTGACCTGCTCAGTCCCTCCAGCCCTACTTTAATTAGCTCTTGTGTATGCCTGCATAACATAACATGAGGAGTCCAGAAATCTCCTGGGGGGTTGTTTTTTGAGCTTTGCTATGCTACAGGAATGGAGCTGTTAGTGTCACTGCAAGTTTGTAAAACTCAGCTATCCTCCCATTCAGAAATACACAATTCCTCTCTCCTCTCGGTTCTCCTGACAACGTGCCAGAGACTGTGTGGGGCTCCTTCATGTTGGTATATTATCAAGGGAGCTGTTCCAATTCATGCATTGCTGGAGCCACATTTACTGCTGTTTGGTGAGCATGCTGGGGGCAGATACAGTGCAGTGCAATCTCAGTGGAATCATTCTGGCTTCCCCTAATGCGTTATTGATGTCTGTGGTGATGGGAAGGACACTAGGAAGAGTAGTTTCTTTGCAGCAAGAATTACTGCCGTGCATACTAGCTGCGTGTTTTGGTGTCTGTACGCTTTCAGTTTTGGTGTCTGTACGCTGCAGTCCACGTTGAGAACTAGGCGCTGCAAGTCCTGACCCAGAACCATGTTTGCTTAGAGCCCATAACATATTAGCCGTGTCTCTTTTGCTTTCATGTAGTTCAACTATGGGGTTAATTAAACCATGAAGAGTATATGGCCAGTGGCTGATTAACCCTTAGAATGAGTGTCCTCATCCATAGAGTGTTGGGAGATGGGAGCTGGGAACTCTGCTTCAGTCTTTGTTTTCATTTACCTCCCCCTGGACAGCAGCACTGCCATATTCCCTTTTTCAGCGCGATCTCTCCTTCTCAGCTCCAAATAAATCATCACATCCTCTGCCCCCAGCCCCTTCCATTCAAAATAGTAGGACACCCAGCGATTCACCTTCCCTGCTGGCAGAGAGCCTTATGCTCCCTATCCACCATCTCCTGACTGCTGTCAAGTGTGCTCGCACATCCTCTCTGGGCCCTGTGCCAGAAACTCTGCCGTGACCTGCCCTCCCAGTATCCCTGCTGTTTCCCAGCCTGAGGGAGAAGCCAAGAGCCAGCAAATAGAGGGAGGTGGAGCTCTGTTTGAGGGCTGGCTGAGAAGAGGTATGTTCTCTGCAGGGGAATGTGAACCGGTAACCGGTAGGACTCACTCTAGGCAAGTGTCCAGCTCTGGCACTCCCTTGCATTGGCCGGAAACATACCCTTCCCAGTCACAGCCCACCTCCTGCCATGCTGCTGCGCAGTAGTTGCCCTTAACTCTGTAGAACTGGCCAGTCCCCAGTGTTAAACACTTGGAGATTAGCTTGTATCTCAAGGTTTACAGCATGTGGATCAGACATTCTGAGTGTGCATTCCCTCTCCCATAATGCCTTTCTGGGAGACATTGTGGATTTTGTTCTTGGCAACTCACCTTCTGCAGCAGTGCCCACTACTGCAGAGAGTGAGATGTTTGTCTCTCTTTCTCTTCCTGGGGGGGCATCTTTTTGATCAGTTTTGGTTCCATCTTTTTACGTAACATGGATTTTCTTGCTTTAGTCATGACAGAGCTATATGACTCTGCATGAGAAATGTTGCACGTTTCCATATTACATGAGGGGTGTGTATCCAGTCAATGGGATAGTGACCAGAAAGGGAAGATGATGGAGTTGGAATGAGGTGGTTACACAGAATCGCCTTTCTAAAAAATTATGTTTTACAAAATGTAAATGGTCTTAGTGTTCGTGTTCCTGCTACCCATTGGCCGCTCTTATTTTTCGACTGACCCTGGGCACTTTGTCTGTCCTGTTCCAGCAAATTACAAGAACCACGTGAAAAACATCTCCACAGTTACTGTTCAGCTAATGGGAGACTGCAAAGCTTCAGCCTCAAACTTTCACTTAATTTAAATTATGAATAATCTGGTGAAGAAAGTCCTTTGGATCCTATGTATTTATATAGATTTTAAATTCCACCCACTATATTGCCAAGAAACTATAGAGGAGAAAAAACCCTTAAATATCAAAGCTATGTTGACCTTGACCTACCCCTGCCACTTCTCTTACAAACAGTGTTTCTAGTGCCTACTTCTGATTCTTGTACAGTATTATTGTATTATTTATTGTTTGCACTGCAGTAGCACTTAGGAGTCTTAGTCATGGACATCATTGTACTAATCACAGTAATTAACGGTCTTAGAATTCTGCTGACATCATCAGTGATGGTGGGTAAAGGTGAAAAATATTTTATTAAAGCTGTATAGTGTGAATTGCTGAGTTATGTGATATTTTCATAGTTAAAATGCATATGGTTTGTATGAAGTTTTCAGGAAGTAATATCCTTCATTAAATCAACAGGATGTCATTAAAAATTACACTTCAAAACATGATCTAGTGATACTACTGATAAAGCCATTGCTGGTGAGGAAACAACAGTAATAATGTTCTCCCTCTTGAGACAATAATAAACATTTTAAATGAAGATATACTTTCTATGGAACCTTATGATTTACAACTGATTGCCATCTATTGGCCACCTTATGATTTACAACTAATTGCCATCGGGGGTTGGCCTAGATGACCTCCTGAGGTCCCTTCCAACCCTGATGGATATTCTATGATTCTATGATAAAAGACATTTGTAACCTCTCTAAGGGACTACCATAACATCGTTATGTTTTTCAGGTCACTTGTTGATAATTTTTATGCCACACTGAAATGAGAGCTATAAAACTGAAATATCTTGAGATCCATTCTATAGTTGGAGGAAATGGGGGTATGCTCTCAAACTCTGACTACGATAGTGAATTCTTTACTTTCAAAGTCAAAATGAGAGAGACGGTGAAATCCTGGCCCTGTTGATATCAGTGAGAGTTTTGCCATTGACTTCAATGGAGCTAGGATTTCATCTCAGATGTATTATTGTAGTGGAAGTATTGAGGCTGTCAGTAGAACATGTAGGTCTTCATAATATGACCATACCACTTTTTCATTGTGTGTTTTCTGTGCAGTAGCATCTACTGAATGCCTTCTACCAAAATGAACATATTTCTGATGTATTTTCCTAGATTAGATTTTCAGAGTGTTCGTCCATCCAACTTCATTAGCATCACTGTGGACTGTCTTGTGAGAAGCTGGAGCCACAATTGTACATGTTCATGGGAGTGAATTCTCTCTTATAGTTAGCTGTGGCAGTGGAAATCATTGCTATAGCAGTTTTCAGTCTTTGTAGGCCCTGAACAATCATTCTTCTTCCATTTTGCATATGCTCAATTTCTTGCAAAAACTTTTCTTTGCTGTCCACATAGAGTATATCCATGTTACAAGGCCGTAACTCTTGGTATCTGTGGTAGCTTTGACAAGTGACTATTCTGCATACACTTCAGACAGATGTCCAAGCATTGGAGGCCCTTATACTCATTGACCTACTTTCTGTGGTGTTAGCTAGACTCTTGCATAACTGTCCAGCATGAATTCAAGCACATGTTCAGTGGTACAGTTTGATATTTGAAAGTGACATAGCCTGTCAGGACATGCTCCACATACAGTCCTGAGCTCTCAGCCACTGAGGCAAATGCTGGAATCTGTGCTGGCAGCAATATGTCAGCTTCCACCAGATGTGACTCTCTTTAATTTTAATCTATCTGAATACCAGTTCAGAAGCAGTGTCTCTCATGATTCCTAAGTTGTGCACCAAATCACTGGAGGTCAGAATGATTTTAAGACCACTGCACTCGGCACAGTGTTCTGCATCTCTGTTGTCCATGAAGTCCTCTCTGAAATGCTTGTGTAGTGGAGGATAGGCATTGATGGTGGCTTTTAGAGATCTCTCATTCGATGTCATCCAGGGGATATCAATGACAGCTTGTCAGTACTGATCAGCTGTGATCCGCTCTATCTCCACACTCACAGCTCTTGTTGAGTCCGTGGTTCTTAGGAGTTGTAAAGGACATCAAACTTGCTGAAGACTCTCTGGAGGTGACTGACCCCAGTGTCTTGTCATGTCATGTCTCTGGTCTGCGACTGCAGCAGTGCCAGATGACCAGGTTGCGACGAAGTAAAAGCTACTCCCCGCATTCCCCCCACCGCGTGGCAGTTTCTTCAACAGATGCAAAAGCAATAGTTGCTCTGCTTCAGGAAGGTTTCAGTGACTTGACCTTGCCTCAGGCAGCCCCAGAGACTCTGGTATTGCCCTGGCATTCGGCACCAGCAAGAAAGTAGTTCTAAACCTGAGTAGCCTCATTATTGGTCTCCGTCTTACAGGAGGGCCAAGTGGTTGCTTGATGATCTTGATTTATCTGTCATCACGCTGAGCTTTGCAGTCTTCTGCATTGTTGAGACAGCTTTAATTTTCATTTATGGCGGTAAACTATTCAATGATACCAGCACATGCTGCCTCTGACGAAAACTCCTCTCGCATTGAACTTGGTCAGTTACTGCATGTTGATGTCAGCTGAAATATCAGTAAATGCCCTCTAATATTTTGTGGTTTTATAAACTGTACAGAATGTCTGGCAGGTAGTGTTAAGTCAAGCAGTGTGCTCTGTAACAGTGTATTTTTTCCTTGTTAGTCATACTCTGCATGTTCTTTCGCAGCTACAGGATGGGATTTTGATTGCTTGTAGTCATGATTTTTCTTCATTGACATCTACTACACCTACAGTATTCAAAGTAAGACTACATAGAGCCACACTTCTTAGAGAGTTGAGTGCTGTGTGTGGTTATTTTTTTATTTTGGTCAGTTTCCAAACTCTTGTCCTTTCACGCACATGGAACAACCCAATTCCTTGTTCCTTGCAATTAGCCCTGGGTAATCAGTTTGGGTTTTCTCACAGGGACTGGCTAAGAATTCCCATTCAGTGCTGTTCTGCTAGATGTGGTATGTGCTATTGGGGTAGAGTAATTAGGTGGCACACAGGGACACTTGTTTTCTTTGTTGGAATCTTCACAAGTATTGTTTGCATTTTGCTGGACTTCTCTTCACAGTCAAACTCAACAGATTCCAGAGAACATTTTGCCTGTTTCAATAGACTCAAGATGTTGAATTCTGGGATCCCAGCTTTCTAAGTAACAAGACAAACCAAAGTTAATTCTATGCAGTATGAAATGCTAATAGCAATTGATAACACAAATCTTCTCTGAGCTCATTTGGACTCCCCTGGACTGGTGCTGCTGCAGCTCCCTGTTTCTTCTCCCAAGAGGCACAGATGTATTAATACAGCTCTGTGTGACTGAAAAAAATAAAATAAAGGTGTGTGTGTATATCTGTCTATCTATCTGTGTGTGTGTGTGTGTATACATACACTCATTGGTTTTGCTCCCCCACTCTCTGGGGTCCTCCAAGCCCCCCTCCTTCTCCCAGCTGGCTTGGCTGGGCTCCGCTCTTATTGGCAGGGGCTCTGTTCTGGTGTGATCAGACTGTTGTTCTTGCTGCTCCTGCGTCAAGGTGTAGTGTCTGAAAATTAAGGTGTGGCATGGCTTTTGCTCTAGGCTTGTTGGGTGGGCTGTTCCCCTGTCTCCTTCTCACTTTGTCAGGACTTGGACTTCTGCATCTCTTCTCCCCTTGAAACAGCAGCTGAGGCTCTCCTCTTTGGTTTCAGCAATAGCAGGTCTGTCATCTGTTTGGCTCTGCTACATGCAATCAGGGACAGCCTGGTGTTGGCTACCTTGAATGGCTTCCACTCTCCCCATATGATACCCTGGCAGCTACAATCATCTTCAGCATTTGCACTAACATCTCCCAGGTTCAAAAAAGAGAGCTGGTACCAGGGTATTCTTTGAGTAGTATCCCTGAGGGTGCTCCATTTCAGGTGTGCATGTGAAGATTTTTGGTAACTGCCCATTCAGGCTCCACGTGTGCTCCAGACATTCTCATGCCCTGTTGTCTTATGTGGTATCTTCATTACTGCAGGCTTGCAACCATGGCAGCCCATTCTGTACGATCCTCTCCTAGTCTTTGTGGATGAGTAGTCCTTTTCATCGTCCCAGGATACCACATCGTCCATTCAGCTTCTTTTTTTGCCTCATGTTCTTCTGCCATCTGTTTTCCTTTCCAGTTCCCATAAGCATTCATCACCTGCTGAACCTCTTAAAATGTGCCCTGCAAATTGAAGCTTTGTTTTCATAAGCTCTCTGACTAGTGTTCGCTGGTTCCAATAATTTCCAGTGCTGTGTTGTTGGCTACATGGTCTATCCATGATATTTTCAGAATGCACAGCTACATAAGGACACATCTCGGAGAACTCCAGTTACTCCACAAGGAGAGTAATCTCTCCTTTTCAGAGGTGAATCCTTGCCTCTGAAGCTTATACATCTGTTTGGTGTGGCAGAGCCTGGATTTCTTGACTCTTGGGGTATGCAGTAGGGCTCACTTTCCCTAGGCTTTCTCTGAGACAGTGATTTGAATAAGGAATAAGAAGACTGAGTTGGAGAATTTTATTTGTGGTGAGTTGGAAGAGTTTTTTGTGGATGTTGAGCCAACGAAAGCTTCTGCATATACCTCTAGGATGAATGTGTATATTCCTGGAGTTTTGTTTGGGCTCTTTTGATTAAGTAGAAATAATTAATTTAGTGGTATTCTGAATCATTCCTATAGCACCGTTAGTTTATGTGCCACATTACATACTCCTGTATGTTCCCTGCCATGAACTTTACAGTCTAAGACAGGGCCCTGCAAAGCATAGGTGCAGGGTTAATTAAATGAAACAAAATTCCCTGAGCATGTGTGCTGAGTAGAGATTTGGGGCTCAGTCCTACTCTCCTATTTGTAGCATGCTTAACTGCCTTTCAAAGAAGCAGTCACTGCCTTTGAACAAGGGGGTGTTGGGTTACCTCCTGTGTAGGGAGGACAGTCACACCTTGGCATTCCACCTTGATGATGTTATGGAGCCCAAATGCTTGTCTCCTGCTTCTGTTTTTTAAAACCTTCCTCTAATACGTAGTGCTGAAACTGCCGTCTAGATACTGTTGCATGGCTGTGCCTTCATAACACCCAAAGGCAGAATCCTATTTAAAGGACTCCGGTGAACCACATAGCAGTTCCCGGGCAAACTGCAGGTTGTTTTGATTTATGTTTAAGGTTTGGCATATGGCTCAGTGCAAATTAAAACAGCTACATGATTGTAAAGTTACTATCATGACTGGCACCACTTTGGCCTCTTTGTTCAGTCTCATCCGAGTGCTTGGGGTATGAGTGAATTCCCCTGCTTCTTATAGACACGATCCCTCCAGGTTAAGTATGGAACTTTTTGGCATGCTGGCATGGGGCACAGTTTCACTGCTACTGCTCAAGCTATTCCTGTTCTGTGGACATAGATCTTCGTTCTTCAAGGCTGTTAGTCCCACAAGCATCAAACTTTAATAAATAAAACTGAATTAAAACCCAGATGGTCCAGAGGTAGGGCCTGGGACTCAGGAGACATGGGTTCAGTTCTCTGCTTTACCCCCTCCTTCCTGGGTGACCTCACACAAGTCACTTTGTGTCTCCAGGCTTAATTCTTAATCTGTAAAATAATATTTCAGTGCCTCCTGGATGTGCTGTGGGAATAAATTGTTAAAGATTGTGAGGTGCTCGAATGCTGCTGTAATGGAGGCCATCTCGGTACTTTAGATATCTCGACTGTAGGAAAGACTGCCCCCTGGGATGGGAAGATGGGTGGACTGGCCTCTGCTGGAGTGCAGCCGTGCTAGCAGGGCCCCACTGCAGTTATAAAACCAGCTAATAATTATTTGGGCCTAAGGTTACTGACAGCAGTGCCTCTGCAAAGCACTGTGAAACAGGAACCTGCTGCTTCTTCAAGAGCAGCTGAATGGATTTGTGGAAAGGCGGAGTCTTTGCGACCTTCCTTTCATGTCTGGATCTGGCACTTGGGCACCTGTAACCCCAGGGAGGAGAAATGATAGGGCAGTGCAAAGTGCTGGAAATCATAAAAGCAGCAGAACCAAAGATGAAGAAATCTCCCCAGAGTAATTCAAAGACAGAGCTGAAGCCTCTGTAACTCTGTTTACAGTAACAGTGGAATTTGCTTTGTATGATTTGATTACTGAATCCCCTCCATGTCAGACAGTCTTCACAGTGGAGTGTTCTCCATCTCCAGGTCAAGTGGAGGCAGATCTTTGCTCTGGACCTGGGCTTAGAACCATCCCTCATGAGGGGCTCTCCAGAATTCTCTACCTCCAAGCAGCAGATCCAGGACTCCCTTTGGAGCGGAGCTTTTACAGGGTTTTTAAAAGATTGTAAAATCTGTATGTCTCAGTCAGTTCATTGGCTTGGAGGTTTTTCTCCTCAAAAGGGCTACAACTTAAAAAAAGTTCTGGCTTTCTGAGGAGGGTTTAAAAAAGAGCCCCTCCCCTTCCCCTCCTCCCTAGTCCTACAGGCTCTCCATCATGATGGAGCAGCTGCAGGGTCAAACCTGAGTGGACAGAGGGACAGGCAGCCAGCGCTGCTCCTTGCTGCTGCCAGTAGTACACATCATGTGTAATGTGCATACAAAGGTGCCCCAGACTTTCAAGTAAGTTTAGCAGTGCTGGCCTGAATGGGGGCCTAACTAAACAAGTGCTTATGTTCTTAGAAAATGAAACAAGCCAACAAAAAATTTGAGTTTTTTAAGAACAGGTTAGAGAAATTCTTGTCAGGGATGCAAAAAGAAAAGGAGTGCTTGTGGTACCTTAGAGACTAACCAATTTATTTGAGCATGAGCTTTCGTGAGCTACAGCTCACTTCATCGGATGCATGCAGTGAGCTGTAGCTCATGAAAGCTTATGCTCAAATAAATTTGTTAGTCTCTAAGGTGCCACAAGTACTCTGTTTATTTTTGTGGATACAGACTAACACGGCTGCTACTCTGAAACTTGTCAGGGATGGTCCAGGTTTACGTGGCCCTGCTTCAGTGCAGGGGGCTGGACTTGATAACTTCTCCAGGTCCCTCCAAGCCCTACGTTTCCATGAACGGAACCTACAGAGAAATAAAGGTAGCAGAGGCATTTAAAGCCTCAGGTACAATGCCTCCTATTATTATGCACTCTGTGAAAAGAGCAGTGATTTTTATGGGCAGAGTGATTCCATACCTCTTATTGCAGAAGTCTATAGGGCTACTACAGGGACTTCTGCCCACACTTCTCTAACACTGTGGTATTGACATCCTCACCCTTGTTGATGCAGCATTTGTAGAAAGGTGTTTTGTGACAGGGTGCCTAATAACTCTAAAATACCTTTCAATTCTACATTGGTAAATTGAATCCTTCTCCCACCCTAAGGGATGATTTACTGTCTTTTCTGCATCATACTGTGAAGACTATCTGACGTGGAAGGGACTGAGAAAGGGGAAATTCTGTCTTGCCTGTGAATCTTCACTGTAGGACTTTCCGTGTCAGACAGTCTGACCTTTGGAGGATTGAATTATGTCCGTTTTCTGACTATTGCTCATTTGTTAAATAGTTTGAAAGAGAAGAGGGTGTTCCTCCAGGAACTCCCAAACTTTCACATCAAGGCTCTGCTGCAAATGGCTTGCGTTGTATAGCACTTTTAAATTTTCTTGTAGTTAGTTTCCAAAGCTGAAAAATACTGTCCTTCTAGAACGTTCTTCCTGTGGGGCCATCCTAAACCCAGATTCAGAGCAAATATCTGGCCTGCCTCCAGTTGCTATAGTGATGGAGAACACCCCACTGTGAAGATTGACTGACATGGAGAGTCCTACAATGAAAACTCACTAGTAAGACAGAATTTTCCATTTCTGTTTAGAATTCTGGAGACCAGAACTGTCTTGTGGGAATTGACCAGTGACTGGTATAATCTGGTATCCTGCCTCGGACAATGGCCCATGCCAGAAGCTTCAACTGGAAGACATACTCCTGCCCTCCTTCCTTTGCCTCACAAAATGCAGCTACTTATGTAGTACTATACCATAGAGAAGCGTTTTCTTGCTCACCCCAGCTACCATTCAGCTTTTACCTTGGTGCGTGGTATTGATAGTCTATGTAATTTCTGTCTCAGCTGTGTAATTACAGATGATGTTCTTTATCTGGATGTCTAATCCTTTTTTGAATGGTACTGCTGCATCGCATTGATAGTGTCCAGCAGCAGCAAAATTTATTTCCTTCTATCTGTTTTAGATGTCATGTTTTTAATGTTATAGAAGTATCTATTGTACTCTGGGACGGGCAAATGGGAGTCCTTGAGTGACCTTCTCTACACTGTTCATTATTTTATATAGCTCAAATATCTCTCCTCTGATTTTTCTCTTTTTCATATTAAATCATTTTGGTCTTTATTCTTTCCTTGTGTGACATGATTTACATTTACAAAAGGTGTATTGGTTTGTTTCTGTCCTGTTCTCCACATCAAAGGTGTATGTCAGAATACCTGCAGTCTTTGGCGCTTCGGTGTAGCAGATTGAGAATTCTGTGACAGCTTCATTTAAATTAAAATACGGAAGTTTTAATGCATAAAATATGATAATGCATAAAGCAAGCAGTACATTAGCCTCTGTTATTCAGTTTGAGATTAAATTCAGTTTTTTATTTTGTCTCCATAGTTTCAGTTTTTGATATGCCACAGAGCTTTGTGTGTGTACTGACAATGCATACCTGCCTTGTAGAAGTTGTCCTGGGGAGCTGGAAGTTACAGCAGTTCTGTAGAGGCGTATTGGGGCTTTTGGCATCTAGGGGATTGTGGGATAAGTATATTAGATGTATGTTTCTGCTAAAATGATGTTCAGTGAAATAGTTAAACTTCTTAGGTTTCAGAGTTAATGTCGTATTGAGATACATTTGCACCTTTGACCTATTTTTTCAGGAAGACAGCACTACATCAGTATACATTTGGTTTATGCTCTTGAATTTAACTTGATGATAATATAGGCTGGAAACTTAGTCTTTTTTTTAAAAAAATGAAAGCTTTGATTCTGGAGTGCAGTGCTGGATTCTGCAGCCAAAGCATCACAGGATACTGGTTACAAGTGTTTTTTAATTCTTAACTATTTTGTGTGATACTGAAATAAGTTTCGCTGGCCACTGATTCCTAGGATCATTCTCAAGAGCACCTTTGAAAAAACACACATACAACACTGGTCACCCTCTAGTCCTCCTGCATAGTAGCTCTTTTTAATGCTATATTATTTATTTTATTATTAGCTTGGCTAATTTGGTTTTTAGTTCTTTCTAAATTCCAATATAAATCATCTGGCTATGGAGATCTACTGGAATTTAATTTGTCTAACTGTGCCATCACCTCTCTTTTGATACCTCTGTCACTGTCAGTGCCTCCTTATCTGTGCAAAGTAACCCCAAGGAAGCTAATTCCCTCTTATCCTGTGATGAACACTGGTTGAAAGCTATAATTTAGCTTCTGTATTGTTTCCTTCTCCTCTTTGATTGCCTCCTTTATATGTTGGTGGTCCAGCTGACCCACACTCCCCAGGGCACTCTGCTTCTGAAGTTCTTGAAGAATCCCTCATCTATTTTAGAGCCAAATTCTTCCATCAGTTACTGGCACACCACTTTCGTTGTTTGTTCTTCAAATAGCCTCCTAGCCTTCAGTCCCTTATGCCATGTTGTGCATGTGCTCGCATGTATGTGTACACCACTTTTCTCTTTGTTGTTCCTCCTCGCCTCCTTTGCCCTTCTCCACTACAATTCCTTCGCCAAATCTGGAGGAGGAGGTGAGGAGGCATTTCTAGAACAAATAACAGAAAAAGCCAAAACTCGTGATCTGAGAGTAATGGGGGACTTTAACTACGCAGGCATCTGTTGAAAAAGTAATACAGCAAAAGAGAAAATGTACAGGAAGTTCTTGGAATGTGTTTGGGACACTTCTTGTTTCAGAAAGTAGAGGAAGTAACCAGAGGGCAGCCATTTTTGACTTGATTATGAGGGGAACGGGTTGTGAATCTGAATGTGGAAGGCAACTTGGTTGAAAGTGTTCATGAAATGACAGATTTCATGATTCTAAGGAAAAGAAGGAGTCAGAGCAACATAATAAGGACAATGGACTTCAAAAAGGCAGACTTTAAAAAACTCGGAAATGTGCAGTGTAAGGTCCCATGGGGAAAATATCTAAGGGAAAAAATGAATTCAGAAAAGCTGCTAGTTTCTCAAAGAAACAATATTAGAGGCACAACAGAAAATTGTGTGGTCACAAAGGGAAGATAGGAAGCTAATTTGGGCTGCACCAGGAGCTCTTTAATGACCTGAAGATCAGAAAGGAATCCTACAGAAAGTGGAAACATGGATACATTGCTAAGGTTTGAGTTCAAAAGAATAGCACGAGAATGCAGGGACAAAATCAGAAAGGCTAAGGCATGAAATGAGTTACACCTAGCAAGGGACATAAAAGCCAACCAGAAGGTATTCTGTAAATACCTAAGGATCAACATAAAGATGAAGGGAAGTGTAGGTCCTCTGCTTAGTGTGGAAGGAGAGCCAGTAACGGATGGCACCAATAAGGCTGAGGTGTTTAATGTCTGTTTTGCTTCAGTCTTCACTAAAGAGGTTAATTGTGAATAGCTGCTTAAAAAATTTAATATTAACAATAAGGGGGAAGGAACACAAGCCAGAATAGTGAAAGAGCAGGTTAAGGAGTGTTTAGATGAGTTAGCTGTATTTTCAAGTCAGGAAGTCCTGATGAAATTCACCCTAGAGTACTTGAGCTCGCTGAAGCAATCTCAGAACTGTTAGTGATTATCTTCAAGAACTCGTGGAGAATGGGTGAAGCCCTAGCGAAGGGCAAACATAGTATCTATCTTTAGAAAGGGGAACAAAGAAGACCTGGGAAATTATAGACCAGTCAGCCTAACTTTGATATCTGTAAAGATACTGGAACAGATTATTAAACAATCCACTTGTAAGCATTTAGAGGATAACAGGGTGATAAGGAGTAGTCAAGAACAAATCATGCCAAACTAACTGAATTTCCTTCGAAAGGGTTACTGGAGAGGGGGACATTAGATGTGATGTATCGTGCGTATAGTGCGGCTTTTGACAGAGTTCCAAACGAGGGATACATGCTCTAGATCGGGGTGGCCAGCCTGGGGCTCTGGAGCCACATGTGGCTCTCCAGAAGTTAATATGCGGCTCCTTGTTTAGGCACCGACTCCAGGTCTGGAGCTACAGTAGACAACTTTCCAATGTGCCGGGGGTGCTCGCTGCTCAACCCCTGGCTCTGCCACAGGCCCTGCCCCTGCTCCACCTCTTCCCGCCCCCTCCCCTGAGCCTGTCATGATCTCGCTCCCCTCCCCCCCCCCCCCAGACTCCTGCATGCCACTAAACAGCTGATTGGGAGGGAGGGGGAAGCGCTGATCGGTGGGGCTGCCGGTGGGTGGGAGGTGCTGGGAGCAGGGGCGATGGGAGCTGAAGTGGGGCTGCTGACGTATTACTGTGGCTCGTTGCCAATGTACATTGGTAAATTGTGGCTCCTTCTCAGACTCCGTTTGGCCACCCCTGCTCTAGATGAAATTACTATAAGGTAGATACAAAGCTGGTTGCAAGCTCATACTCAAAAAGTAGTTATCCATGGTTTGCTGTCAAAGTGGGAAGATGTATTTAGTGGGGTCCTACAGGGGTCTGTCCTGGGTCTGGTGGTATTCAGTATTTTCATTAGTGACTTGGGTAACAAAGTGGCAAGTGTGCTTTTAAAATGTGTGGATGACACCAAGGTGGGAGAGGTTGCTAGCACTTTGGAGGATAAGATTAGAATTCAAAATTATAGACCAGTTCTCCAATTTACCAAGATAATCAACCAGATGAAATTCAATAAAGACAAGAGTCTGTCACTGTGGACTTGTGTAGGGCTTAGCCATAAACCAGTCGGAGAACACTTCAATCTCTCTGGTCACGCAATCACAGACATGAAGGTCGCTATCTTAAAACAAAAAACTTCAAATCCAGACTCCAGCGAGAAACTGCTGAATTGGAATTCATTTGCAAATTGGATACTATTAATTTAGGCTTAAATAGAGACTGGGAGTGGCTAAGTCATTATGCAAGGTAGCCTGTTTCCTCTTGTTTTTTCCTACCCCCCCCCCCCCCCCAGATGTTCTGGTTTAACTTGGATTTAAACTTGAAGAGTGGTCAGTTTGGATGAGCTATTACCAGCAGGAGAGTGAGTTTGTGTGTGTATGGGGGTGGGGGGGATGTGAGAAAACCTGGATTTGTGCAGGAAATAGCCCAACTTGATTGTCATGCACATTGTGTAAAGAGTTGTCACTTTGGATGGGCTATCACCAGCAGGAGAGTGAATTTGTGTGGGGGGGTGGAGGGTGAGAAAACCTGGATTTGTGCTGGAAATGGCCCACCTGATGATCACTTTAGATAAGCTATTACCAGCAGGACAGTGGGGTGGGAGTAGGTATTGTTTCATATTCTCTGTGTATATATAAAGCCTGCTGCAGTTTCCACGATATGCATCTGAGGAAGTGAGCTGTAGCTCACGAAAGCTTATGCTCAAATAAATTGGTTAGTCTCTAAGGTGCCACAAGTCCTCCTTTTCTTTTTGCGAATACAGACTAACACGGCTGTTACTCTGAAACCTGCCACTTATTTTAGGAATTTTCAATCGGGGTTTAGGCAGTATGGTATAAGTGAAACTGGCCTTCAGACCTCCTGTGACCTGGTTAAGAAGGGAAGCGTGACCTTTGACCTAAATATCTGGAGTAAATCTCCAGCTGGCTTTGATAATCAATAGTTTTTTTCTTATGACAAAAATACAAATCCTTTGTCTTGCTGGAAATGGACTTACTAGCAAGCCCACCTCAAACTGGGAAGCAAACACAGATCAGCAGCTAGGACTTGCATTGCAGCAGTACCAGGAAAAACATTTCCTGCCGCCATGTCCAGTTCCTCTTACTAATTGCACAGAATTGCCATGTGCAATTCAAACTGCCATTTCCATGCTGGAGATTGTGTTACTCTCATTGCCAGGTTAATATTACATTTCCATGTGTTTCTTTAATAAATGTCAGGTCTCGCTCTCTCTCTTTGTTAGAGAGCAAGAACAACCCCCCGCCGCGGACCTGTACAGTGAGCACAGAGATTCGCATATGCTGCTGTTGCTAATTTGTGCTGCTGCGATAAATTTAAAGTTGCTCACTTGTTGGAGAAAGACCCTTCTGATTTCAGAAGGTTTGACGTGTATTGTCCACATTAGCAATAAGAGATTTTCTAAGCAGCCTGGGATGAAAGGATACTTATTTTTCTCCACTGCATATTTATTTAATATTGCAGACACTTGTATGATGCAGAGCTGGGAATTTTATCATGTTTATTTCTTTTGTCCTAGACATCTTCAGGTAGCTAAAGCCAAGCTAGTTCCAGCCTAAGGACGGCAGCAAGCGGTATAATGCGGAAGCCAGGCCCTCAGAAAGGTAAGTGGTAATGCTCGGTTTAGGCGAAAGCCCTTCGATTGTTGGGTATAAACTAATGAATCAATTGTAGATCATTAGAGAGTTGGTATGAAAGTGGAGAGGAAGCTCTGGGGCAGAGCCCGAAGGGAGCGGAGTAGGTCTCCCTTGGACTGTGGTCCAGACGGGTAGAAGTTAAAGAAAAATCTCTGTTGTCATTTAGTCCATCCCTGTGCCAGTGCAATCTGCTCACAAGAGATGCAAAGCTGACCTGCTGTGGAGACCTCTCAGTCCCAGTGATGCTGTGGGGTGCCGCCAGGTCAGGGCAGAGATCACTGGGGGAATAGCACGGGGGATCTCACCCTGCAGCTGCCTGCACTATACCTGCTTCATAGGTAAGACTTCAGTTCCCATTGCTGCAGAGTCCCTTCACCATCTTATGCACAATAACAACTGTCACAGACCTTATAAGGAAGCACTTAAGCTGGCTTGGATGGCAAGACTATTTGAAGGGAGCTTTTGCTATTGTCATTGCACCCCTGCAGCATCTGGGGCATCATGTCAGGAAGCCCTTCTAATGAGGCATGAAACTGAAGACCAGCCTACCTTGTGGAGATCAGATATATCACAGGAACTTACCACTAGTTGCCTGAATCTTTCATCCCATTACAAGGCTATTGCAACTGCAGACACGGAGCACTGTGCAGTTACAAGCAAGCTGCCTATGTGCTGTTTGCCTAAACAGAAGGATAAACCCAAGCAGTCTGTTTGCATCTTAGCAGTTAAGGGCTTTTGTTCCTTAAAGAAATATTGATTTCCTTTAGTGTTGTTCCCTACATGTGCATTACACTGGAGTGATCTCATCACACTTTCTACAAAGGATGGGGGAGGGGAGAACAGTAAAGAGTGAAGCATCCACTGCAGTTTTGTTCACATCTGCCACATACATGCACACGTTTATTGCGGTAGATTTCCATGCTTGATTTCTTCCCTCTTCCCTTTATTTTTTTTTATGTCTCCTTTGCTTCTCCAGAGGTTTATCCTGCAGGAGCATTATTCTCTTTCTAGCACCACTTGTCCTTTAATGAAGTGAAAGTAAATGAAGGAAAACAGGGAACACATGCTGGGAGGCAGTTGGAGGGCCTGGAAATAAGAGGCAGGTTGATTAGTCATCAGTGTGGCCTCTCACACCGCTTGTCATCTTTTTGCCGCGTGGAGCAGGAGGCTAGCCAGTGTTGCTGTTGTGACCTCTGTGTTGTGAATGCAGTGCCATATGTTCCAGAATCAATCCATGTGCTGGATACAAACAGGTTCCTGTCCTATTTACCTGGTTTTCCATAATTCACTGAACTTTTTTAGCTAAAGTAATTTGCACAGTGGAGCTCCTGTGTTCCTGGAATTTCCTTCCCCTTTTGTTGGTTTTGTGTGCTGCTAATGAAGGATTTTGCATTAAAAAAATTAACTACAGAAATGTGACTTATCCTGCAGCGAACTCAATAAAGTAATCCAGAAAGCCCGAAGTAGTGAGCATTTGAGCAGAAGTATGGTATGGGAGGGCACAATCCTGCACTGCTGGGGGTGGGGGTATTAAGTGCCCCCATAGGTATTCTCCATCTCTGTCTTCTGAGCTTTGTCTTATCCATCCTTGCTTTTCTCAGGAGGGGTTAGAACATCTCCCTCCATGTGAAGTATCATTTGTTAGTCTGCCTGGGAACACAGTCATTCACATGTGGGATGTCCTCACTATTATATTGACTGTATGTGACAGCAAAGGGAGGTGCTTTGGAAGGTGTGGGGAAAATAAGGAGCTGAAGGAGAATATGGCTGTTTTAACCTGGCCTCTCCCCTAGGTGGGCCAACAGCCCTTTCAGCAGTAGTTTGTGGCTCTTTCAGGTTCTTGTTGAGAGCTTTTACATCCATTTCCCTACATCTTTTTCTCGTATCCTTTCACTAAAAACTTCTTTTTATGTTGGAAGAGTATATTTCATAGAGCTCCACAAAATTGCTTCTTAAAACAGCATCAAAATAGCTTAAAATAGCTTTAAAAATGCAATGTAAAATAAATGAGCTAGACTGTAATAGCAGTAAGGCATGCTGGGGTGTGCATTAGTCAGCTACCAGTGCATGGTGCAGCCTCGTTTGATAAGCAGCTCACCCAAACTGGGACTAGTAGCCTATTAATTCATGGTCTGTCGGGCTTCCATGTGTGGAGTTGCCTGTTTCATTGCTTATCACACTTTGGGAAGGGTCTTTAGAATCCCTCCATTTTTATGCTACTTCACGGTCTGTGGCCACCATCTTTGTGGGCAAAGAGGACTTGAAGTGACACCCTGTGGAGCCATTTCTTGAGCAGCCAGTGGGATGCTATCGAGCTGAATATGGCTCTCTGTGCAGGAGTTGAACAATACTCAGTGTTTCAGGCCCTCATGACCTGGGCAGTGAGCACCCCATATTGGAGCTCAGACTCCTGATATTTTGTGTGTGATCCTTCAGGACTTTGGAGGAAACCCATTGATGCCCAAGCCCCTGGACCACCAGGAGAAGGGCTAGGTAGGTGATGGGGAAGGGAATAGCTGCACTGACCTTTATTTGGAAATGGGGATCTGATCCAGGCTTCCCCCTCCCATAAAACAGCACAGGGGGAGGCAGCTCCCTTTCACTTTCATTTCCCCCGTCTCAGCGTCTGTCCCTGAAGCCCACCAGCCTTTAGCCTCATTTCAAATGTTAAAAACTAGAAGGTGAAAAGGTTTGTTCCTTGCCTGTTGGCTCATCATTAACTATGAATATTAGCAAGTGAGAGCTGGTAGAGATTGAGACCCAGTAGACACCTGAGGGCGAATTTTCCTTCTCTTGAACTCAGTAGGATGAGGCAGATGTAAACTGAAATGGGGGCTTGGTAGATTCTGCCATGGATGTTGATGGGGAGAGAGTGAGTCAAACAGTGGGAGCTTTTCTCTTGTCTGGGGTCATTTCTTCCCTGGGAGATACAAAGTGCCTGTGAGTCAGAGGAAACCAAGGCAGTGTCCAGTGAGTAGCTGCTTGACCACCTCATGCTGATGAGTAGAACTGAATCAGGTGGGCTTCCTCATTCACATGAATGCTTTGTTTCTTGTCTTAGCCATAGACTGGAAAGATGGTAGAAAGCACAAGTATGGCCACCCATCAGAGTCTCCTTTCCAGTACCAAGGTAAGAAGGTGCTTCTCAGCTCCCTTCTGGTTTCTCTCCTTGAGGTCTTTGAATTGCTGAGGACCAAAACTCACTGCACAGGCTGGAAAACTGATGCAAACTGCATTTAAGGGGCCTTGCCCGTAGCAGTAGTATGTAGAAATGACTGTTTGCACGAGGGTACATGTTCTCTGGCACTATAGGGTTTCCTTACTTCTAGGTGAACTGTTTCTTTCACATTCATGTGAAATGGTTAATCGGGGCCCAGTCCTGTGGGTGCGATTGTGACTGTATCCGAACACCGAATACTACACTTTCCCATTTTTCCAGCAGCAGGATGTTGGTGTCCACCCCAGTAGACTGGAGCCCCTTGTGAGTTAGCTCAGCTGGCAGTCTCTTAGGAGCTGAGGGCAAGGTCTGGAGTTCTCAGCATGAGAGTTAATCACTCCTTTCCTCCCTTAGAGACTATGGTCTATCCAGTTCATTGGCAGGGCAGGTTGTGGTAGTGTGCAGAGCATCTGCAGATTAAGTTTATAAAACTGACAGTTCTTGCTGTCTTTCAGAAGAGACTTCTGGGTGAGTTCTGACGGCTTGGAGCAATGTAATTTATGACAAGGCCCCACTTTTTACCTAGCTTTATAATCTGGGTTTGTTAGTAAGGTTTAATTTACAGATTCCCCACTAAACACATCTACTGAGCCATAAGAAATTAACAAAGCATTCCCAAAGTGAATAGTTCCTAACATAGAACACTGCAGGCCTTTGTGTAGGGCGTTCTTATGTTTCTTGGAGCCATTAAGACAGCTCCCTGCTGTGCATGGGGGCTCTGTGTTATAGGGAAGTGATGGGTCTCTGGGTGTCATTGGGCCCTGAGATATATCCTGGGGGGCAACTCTGGGGATTCTCATCTGTGTCTCAGGATTATGCCTGAAGTCATGAGCATTATCCACCATCAGAGGGGCCATCATGGCTTGGAGAATCCTGCCTAGGCCCCTCCTGGTAGTCTGTAGGGGCTCCTTCATGATCTCCGTTTTGCTGGGTGCTGCATTGTTCTAGGGTGTGGGGAGGGTGTATCTTTTTTCAGGGACAAGATTGATTTGAAATGGTGCCTCTCTCTGAAATTTGATAACGTGGTGGGTTTGTTATCCTTTATCATTCTCCATCCCATGCTGAAAGTCTCCAAGCTCCCAGCCAGGGTGAGGAATTGCTAAAGAGATGCACTGTGCTCAGGATCAGTTAATTGTCTATAAACTGAACAAGTACTTGCGTAACAATAGGAATCCCCTCACTGCAGCAAATGCTCACCTGCATATCGCAAAGCTCCACACAAGGCCTCCATATTTGGCTGTGACAGTACAGATACAGCTGCTTTCTGGGTGACAAGGTGTGACAAAATGGGAATTTTTCATAATATTTTGTATGACTACTGTGTGTGCCACAGTTTCTCCTGTGTGCTGCATGGTTAACTAGGTGGGTGGGAAAAGGCTGTTTGCTCATTGCAGAGACCTAAAGATCCAGGTGTGACTGTTGCCTAGCTGTCTGGGCACTGGGCCCAGACAATGGCCCAGTCAATTGGTACCTACCAATTAACGATTGGGGGAGCCCACCCTCTGCAGAAAGCCAGCCAGTTTTGACCAGCTGGAGAACAAAGAGCAGGGTGACCATTTTTGTCTGGGAAACCAGAACAAAGGACAGAGGAGGGCCCTGGGGGTGGGGGTGGGGGTGGGGGTGGGGCGGTCATTACATGTGGGCTGCTGGAAGCAGGTCTCACTCTTCTGGACTGAGACTAAAAGGGCACAAAGAGAGCTCTGGGCTCCAAACTGACCCAGATGAACCAGGCTGTAACTTTCTGTTCTTCATGATAACCAAGGACTTTCTATGCTGTGTTCCAGACATCTAGTAAACCACCTGCTTTTACAGTGCTGGCTCAGAGTCAAGAGTTGGGGTGTGCATTGCTCCTTTTGGGTGGATAAGTCTTCTCACGTGCCCAATTCAGGTGGACTCGCTGAGAGAAGCTTATGGTGTGCAGCAGGGGTGCTGAAGGCTCCAAGGCTTGGTCCCAGGAGATGGTAAAGCCAAGGGACGTATCCCGGTGAGAGTATGACCCCAAGGGGGTTAACCCACTGAAGGTGTTCCTCCCAGGGACTGTTCCACAGCTGTGTGAGAGCACCAGATTCATGGATCTGTGACACAGGGGTCCTAAACACAATGTGAAAATGGTTCCTGGCGGAGTTAAAACTGGACCAAGGCACCTCCTAGGACAAGGGAGTGGCAGCACATACTGTTCTAAACCCATTAATCCTGAGTGAATTCTTAGTCTGTATGTGGCAAGGCAAGAAAGTGGAGTGCACTAGGAGTTCCACTGGTACTTGTGCTGAATGTGAAACCTAGATGAACAGCTCTGTGTTAGCGAGAGCCCATGGAGAGTGCAGTCAAGCAGGATCTGCAGGAATTCTGCTGTCATCAAAGAATGAGAGCCTGGCTGCTTGGGAGGGTGAATTCTTGCATTTTCGAAAGCCACTAATGTGATTGGAATTGCGAGCAGAGAAGACACTGGCATTGTCATTTTTCTGTACTGAATCTGGACAGACTGTCCTGCTTTCGTATGCTGTCCTGATACTATTTAGCAGGCTCACGTATGGACTGCAGGCTTTAATGGGATGCCTTGATCTGGGTAGGGCAAACTCTCCTTGCACAGATGTGACATGAAATGCACATGCATCATGTTCAATAGGATTGATGACTCCTTGAGGATTGAAATGCTAAAGGAGCTCAAACCAGATTTCATTTAAACACACAAACAAAAACTCCAGCTTCATTCAAATTCCAGGCAAAAGAATTGCATTAAGTACAACATATGGTTGTGAATTTAAACCGATGCAAATCAGAAAGTTAAGACTTACATTGGTCACAAGTCCCGTAGCTTGACCTCTTGTGCACGTGGAGTGTTTTTCTCTAGTAAGTGGTTTTTAAAGTGGGCTAGGGCCCAATTCTGCCACTTTTACTCACGCTGATTAATACCTTCATTGAGGATACTCATGGAGCAAAGCACTGCCTAGAGTGAGGAAGTGTGACAGCATTGGGCTTTTAATCAATATGTTCATGCTAGCCAAGTTACCCGGGGTGGTGTAGCTTTGAACTTCTTGGCTCTTGTTTGTTTAAGGCCCAACTGTAACTTTGTATTATGGCATGTTGCTCACTGAATTTCCTGGTTTTGTTATGTTATAAGCGTATTGGTTTATTTGACCCTGCTGAACAAATCAATATGTGATCATTTAGGTTCATGTAAGAGTAGTGCTCCCTGCATATTGGCCAAAATTTGTGATTTGCAGGAGGAATGAAAGGAGCAGCAGAAGCTGGGGGGGTAAGGTGGGGGGGGGGAATGGAGGGGTGTCTGACAAGAAGTGAATTTAGTGCTAGTGAAAGATGCCAGACAGTGCTAGAGACCAAACTCTTTTCCCATAGAGCAGGCATCAGCAAGGCAAGCTTTCCTCCCTCTGGTCTGTCCACATTCTTCACCGCTGTCCGCTTTTAGGGGTGAGAGAGAGAGAGTTCAGTCTTCATGGTCCATTTAGTCCTCGGCGCCTCTGCTGAGTCAGCCAGCAAGGGGGTCAGTTAGCACCAGTTGAGATGCTAGTTTATGTGAAGAGAAGAGCTCACTAAGAACTGGACTCCAGCCACCAACTCATTTTGTATAAGCCGCTGAACAGCCATTCAGCATACAGGGTTCAGTTGCTACCGACTTGGGCCCTAGAGGCAGAATGATCCATATCCCATCCGAAAAGTAACAGAACCCTGAAAACAGAATATTTGGCCTGTGTTATATGGGAGATCGAACTAGATGATTACAGTGGTCCCTTCTGGTATTATAATCTATGAAAGTACCATTCCTAAGGTGGCATCAAAAGTGGTTTGGCATCTGGCTCCTGTGCTCTCTTTAGAGTGTGCACCAGGGGTGCTAAGCTCCAGTGCAGACAGAGTTGGAATTGAATGTGCAAGTTAATAATCATGTTTGGATCAATCTGGGGAGGGACCAGAGAAACCAAGGTTAAGATGACCAAGCCTAATGTATCTATATTAAAGTGTTTGTTCTGTTTCCCAGTGCAGAGCTCCGAATATGTTCTCTATTCCCTGGCCAAAAAAACTTCTGGATATATCCTGCCCTGTTCTGCATCACTGACTGCTTTCCCTTCCTTGACAAAACTCTTGTGTCAGTCCACTTGGAATCTGTAAAATGGGGTAATTTTCCTGCCTTTGTAAAGTGCTTTGAGATCTCTGGATGAAAAGCATTATACAAAGGGCTAAGAATTTTTATCACTTCTGCTACTAATACATTGCATTTGTGCAGAATGCACAAGGGTAAGTCACCCAAAGTTATCTGTGCCAATTGTTGTCTACAAGGGAGTGATTTTTAAAAGAAATGTCCTGTAATAAAATGTGTGCATATGTATATAAAGGAATTACCAATACAAGATTGTGGAGCCCTAAATTTGCCACATTTGTTCTGTTTTTTTTTAAAAAGTCAGTTTTCATTAAACAGAGAAATCCTCTATCCCCCTTTTTTTGCTTCAATTCTTTAAAAATAAATTGTTACCAAAAAAACCCCATGAGAACTGAGAGTTTCTGTTTCACTGCTGTGTGTCTGCTGACATTATAGTGCAAAGGTAGCAAACAGCACTAGAGTTTAAGCTTACATAAGTTTCCATCCTAACACTCTGTTTTCAGTGGCACGCAGCTTTCTTAAAAATTCACTGTTCAGTCTGGAATCTTCTAGGTTTGTTCTCTGCCAAAAGGTGGATTGATTTAGAAAGTTGGAGCAGAAGGGCTTTGCCTGGTGTTGCATAAGAGGAGAGAGGAGGAAAATAAACCCACTTCTCCCATAGTGTAAAAAACAAAAGGTTTTTTGGATAAAAATCTTAAAAGCACCTCAGCCTCTTTTCAAAAGTGATTTAGGCATGTAGTGTCTATGCAGGTTGGTTAAACCTGGCTTATACTTGTTTAGCTTGTAAGACATGTAAGAATGCCCATTCACAAAGTTGCACTGGTTTCACTAAACCAGTTTAAAATCACAGCTTTAGTTAAACTGAGACAACTTTTGTGTGTAAACCAGTCCTCAGTTTGCTTTGCAGTTAAGCCTTTCATCTTCTGGATTGCAACTATGGGACACTGTGCTGTTTGAAGAGACAATGAATGCTGGCTAACTGCTTAAAATACATATCTTAGAGAAAGGAGCACTTACATTAACAATCTGTCTACAGAAATATGCTGGGCCATTACAGCAATGAAACAAGTTTAAATACAGTGTAAAAGAGTGACAAAATGTGTGCTCTACTAGTGTGCATGTAAGATTGTAGACGAATGGTGTTTCTAATGTAGCATGTGAGAGATGGTGTCCTTACAGGTTCTGTCATTGTTCTTCCTGCATATCCACATGGGCAGAGTGAAGGTTGTAAGGTGTATAACCTTAACTTTTGTATTTCCAGATCTTCGAGTGCTTAACCGCACCACCGTATATTTTCTCCTTAATAAAGCTTTTCTGTCAAATAATAAGCAGATTAAAACCCTGATCTGTACACTGGGAACTGTAACCGACTCTGTAATTGTTTTGCAGCCACTGATGCTCTTGTGGTGGTTTGAGAATAGAGGTCTCTTGGGTGCTGTTTGTGGGAGTAGAAGCGAATGTCATGCAGGCTCTTGTAAAAGACCCTCTCTTATCTGCTTAGTCTAAGTGGCAGGAGTCTTGATCTGCTTCCGCCGCTTCAGTAAATTCCTCATTTAATAAGAAGTCTTCCTGGGTAGCTTAACGCTTTCCCTGGCCATGCACATAGATTTGAAAAGCAGCACAGACAGTGATAAAATGTGCTCAGCCCTTCCCCTAGTGGCGGTTTCCAGCTGAAGGAGCCTTTGCATTGAATAGGATCGCCTCTGTAAATCCCTGCCTGGAGGGTATGTCTGGGCTGCGATTAGACACTCACTTAGCCTGTGTCTACGCTGCAACTTTCAGCACTAAAACTGCAGTCGTTCAGGTATGTGAAAAAAAACCCCCACCCACCCCAGCGGCAAAAGTTTTAGTGCTGAAATGCACCCGTATAGACAGCGCTGTATCGCTGGGAGCCGCACTCCTGACGACAAAGCATGTTTACATTGCCCACGTTGCCGCGCTGTAACCTGGGCAATGTAAACACACCCTTAGACGCTCACGGCTGGCCCTTGCCAGCTGACTCGGTCTCGTGGGGCTCTGGCTGAGGGGCTGTTTAACTGCCATATAGACATTCGGGCTGCAGTCCTACCTTGCAGGGTCCGAGACCCTGGGCTCCAGCTCATGCCCGAACATCAGCAGTGCAGTTAAACAGCCCCTTAGCCCAAGCTCCGTGAGCCTGAGTCGGCTGGCATGGGCCAGCCGCAGGATTTTAATTGCAGTTTAGACAGACCCTAAGCTGTGAACTAACTGTCCAGGACTGGTGATTTATTGCTGACCAGTCCACTCATCAGCTACTACAAACTGTATGATTCCTGCCCAGATCCATTTGGTTTCTTAAGAGGAAAAAGAGCCCCAGCTAAGGCAGCAGCCATAAAGGCAATAGAGTATAAAGCTTTGCTGTTGACTTTGGGGTGATTGAGCTCTCATCCTTCAGTGACTTGTTCTTAACTCCAAATCTGAGCAGTGTGTTAAATGTATGGCCTGAAGGAGCAATTTGCTGGGAGAGACTGCTTTCTCCTCTGGCAGCTTACGTCATCATGCAGCCTATGGGTTTGTGAGATCGGTGAGAAAAGCAGCTTGTACCCAATGCTACCACCTCCCCCTCTCCAGCCTGGAAATCCAGGACTTTGGCAGTGCAGAGGACAGGCCAATACAAGCCAGTTCTTCTCGTCTCTTGGATAGAGATCTGGCAATAATGGTGTAAGGAGCCCTGGGTGGCTGCTTTCCTGAGCTTTTTGTTGTTTTCTAGGGTCCCATTTTAACCCCCTTGTCTCCCCTCTTTGCAGGTCACTTCACCTGGGATAAATACCTGAAAGAAACATGTGCCATCCCAGCTCCTGCCCATTGCTTCAAGCAGGTAATTTGTTGGGTGGCTTCTTGGGTGCAGGGGGCGAGGGTCTTTTTATGATCCTCAAGCTCCGATTCAGGACAAGCCTTAGAATAGGCTCTGGCCCTTTAATCCAAGACGGAGGAGCAGCAGGGAAAGCAGACCCTTGGCAGGACTGTGCATAGTTAAGCAAAGATAAAAGAGATACATTTATTCAAGCCATGAATGTTATAGAATAACCCAGGGGACTTAACTCTCAGATGTGCATGGGTGGGAACATCAAAGCTCTGTGTCTCTGGTGAGCTCAGGTGCTGGAGGGAAGTGTATATAAGCTAGATCATTGCTTAGTGTAGTTACGATTTAGATTTCACTGAATGCAGGCCAGTAAAGGGAGTATTTTTGCAGTTTCCCTTCTGCAAAATGGCCTGGATCTCGGTGAGCTGTTTCACTTTCTCCTGGGCTGTAGTATCCAGTATTTGGCTATGTTGCCTGGCTGTGCAGGCTGCCAGAATCATCGGTCAGGTTGATGTGAGGGCCCAGGACTGAACTAGCGGGGGGTGGGGTGGGTCAGAATTGTGGGGCCTCAGCCACACTGTGTGTGGAGTTCCAAGATTAGCCTGTGTTACAGCTGGTGCTTGGAGCGCCTCACTCGCCCGCTCAGACTGTATTTGTGTTGTATTTTAAAAGCAAAAGGCGTCTGTGTGTGTTCGGGGGCTGTTAAATAGCCCCCTGTGTGTTATGCTGGTGGGTGTCTGAGGTGGGGCAAGGCCCCAGAAAAGGAGCTGGCTCAAGGTGAAACTTGTGGCAAAAGGCGATAGATAGTGGGTGGCTGGGTGCCAGGGCCTTCATTCACTGAGCTCTCCTTGCTGCGCTCTGCATTGGCCTGGAGGGCACTGTCCATCCACAGTTACCAGGAGCCGTGGGGCTGGGGTTCTGAGAAGGAAATGGGACATATGTGAAGTCCTGGCTCTTGTTCTCTGCAGTCGTACACTCCGCCCAGCAATGAATTCAAGATCAGCATGAAACTAGAAGCCCAGGACCCCAGAAACACCACTTCCACCTGCATCGCCACTGTGGTGGGTCTGACAGGCGCACGGCTGCGCCTGCGTCTTGATGGCAGCGACAACAAGAATGACTTCTGGCGGCTGGTGGACTCTGCTGAAATCCAGCCCATAGGGAACTGCGAGAAGAATGGAGGGATGCTGCAGCCCCCTCTGGGTGAGCCTGAAATCCTGTCATCCGACCAATGGAAAACAGCCACAAGCTGGGAGGGGTGGGGGGAACCTAATACCCTTTTTGCTTTCCCTGCTCAGTACAGGAAGGCATGGACTGTACTCACGTACCGGGTCTTGTTTCACTGTGTGTGCTTACCAAGGGCCTGTCACTAATCTGACTTTCCTCCACGCAAAAACAGACAGGTTCTCCCACAATGCACTGGGAATCAGAGGGCTCAGTTTACTGAGGTGCTAAGAACCATGGGATATGACCAGAAGTCCTAGCACCTCCCACAGGTGAGTGGAGCACCAGTGTGGACTCACTGACTCTTGTGTGGCTTTGCAGTGTGGCTGCTCACACCTGGGCTATGCCAGCCCAGAGACTTAGCCCCATGTGCAGATCATGTGAGTGAATCTACTGTGCAGACATCCCCTCAGTCTCCCCAGCTCTAGGCTGGCCTGACTTTGGCCCACCACCTGTGGTCCCTGTGAGCTGCGCATTTGGACAGCCGTGCAGAAGAGATTCAAATGCTGCCCAGCTGGTTAGAGAGCACGCACAGCCAGCAGCATGTGTTCAGGTGCCCTTCCCCTGACATTGTGCCATCCTGCAGCTACTCCTGGGACCCTCCTGCTGGCTGTGCAGAGCAGGGGTGGAGGGGAGGAGGGTGCTGATGTCAGGGTGTTCCCTGCCCCTGTACCCCATCTCCGCAGAGCAGGGCAGAGGGGACAGCCTGGTTCAGGAGGACTTGGAATGTCTGAGTGCCTTTTTTAAAGAGACAGTGCACTGTTTCTGAGATTTCCCCAGCAGCCAGCTCACACAGTCTCTCTCTGTCTCTCCCTCCCTCTGTATCCCATCTCTGAGGAGGGGAGACAACAGGACTCAGGACAGATCAGAAGAGCTTTCAGTGAATGTCTTAAAGAGACAATGCACACAAACACACACACTCTCACACTGTGTCTCACTCACTTCCCAACACATACTTGCATTAATTTGTTGTTACTTCTTGGTACTTTCTGCAATGCAGATATATGCTCTGTAATTTTATTCTTTCAAAGTGTGTTATTTTAGTGTTTTGACTAGTCAATGCATTTCATAATTTTTATTTCTCTCTTGCACTTAAGTTTAATTCTTTGAGTCGTAATTTCTAAAATGCCTAACTTGACCTGGCTGGAGTAATTAATTATCCCTACGGTAACTTTTAAAAAATATATATTATATCTAGGCTTTTTGTTTCTACTGGTGGCGCACATCCACACATACCTTGGTGCACATAACAAAACTTATTCCCACCTGGATGGAAAAAATGAGAGGGAAGACTGGTGCAAGTGGTGACCAATCTAATTTGCAAGTCGGGCTCAACGGGTAGTGGTCAACGGCTCCATGTCTAGTTGGTAGCCGGTATCAAGTGGAGTGCCCCAAGGGTCAGTCCTGGGGCCAGTTTTGTTGAATATCTTCATTAATGATCTGGAGGATGGCATGGACTGCACCCTCAGCAAGTTTGTAGATGACACTAAACTGGGAGGAGAGGTAGATACGCTGGAGGGTAGGGATAGGATACAGAGGGCCCTAGACAAATTAAGAGGATTGGGCCAAAAGAAATCTGATGAGGTTCAACAAGGATAAATGCAGAGTCCTGCACTTAGGATGAAAGAATACCATGCACTGCTACAGACTAGGGACCGAATGGCTAGGCAGCAGTTCTGCAGAAAAGGACCTAGGGGTTACAGTGGACGAGAAGCTGGATAGGAGTCAACAGTGTGCCCCTGTAGCCAAGAAGGCTAATGGCATTTTGGGCTGTGTAAGTAGGAGCATTTCCAGCAGATCGAGGGATGTGATCGTTCCCCTCTATTCGACATTGGTGAGACCTCATCTGGAGTACTGTGTCCAGTTTAGGGTCCCACACTACAAGGAGAATGTGGAAAAATTGGAAAGAGTCCAACGGAAGGCAACAAAATTATTAGTATCAGAGGGGTAGCCATGTTAGTCTGGATCTGTAAAAGTGACAGAGTCCTGTGGCACCTTATAGACTAACAGACGTGTTGGAGCATGAGCTTTCGTGGGTGAATACCCACTTCGTCGGATGCATGCAGTGGAAATTTCCAGAGGCAGGTATAAATATGCAAGCAAGAATCAGGCTAGGGATGACAAGGTTAGTTCAGTCGGGGAGGATGAGGCCCTCTTCTAGCAGTTGAGGTGTGAACACCAAGGAAGGAGAAACTGCTTTTGGAGTTGGTGAGTCAGTCACAGTCTGTTTAGTCCTGAGCGGATGGTGTCAAATTTGTAAATGAACTGAAGCTCAGCAGTTTCTCTTTGAAGTCTGGTCCTGAAGTTTTTTTGCTGCAGGATGGCGACCTTTACATCTGCTATTGTGTGTCTAGGGAGGTTGAAGTGTTCTCCTACAGGTTTTTGTATATTGCCATTCCTAATATCTGATTTGTGTCCATTTATCCTTTTACGTAGGGACTGTCCAGGTTGGCCGATGCACATAGCAGAGGGGCATTGCTGGCACATGATGGCGTATATTACATTGGTGGATGTGCAGGTGAATGAACCGGTGATGGTGTGGCTGATCTAGTTAGGTCCTGTAATCATGTCACTGGTGTAGGTATGTGGGCAGAGTTAGCATCGAGGTTTGTTGCATGGATTGGTTCCTGAGTTAGAGTTACTATGGTGTGGTGTGAAGTTGCTGGTGAGAATATGCTTCAGGTTGGCGGGTTGTCTGTGGGCGAGGACTGGCCTGCCTCCCAAGGCCTGTGAAAGTGAGGGATCGTTGTCCAGGATGGGTTGTAGATCACTGATGATGCGTTGGAGAGGTTTTAGCTGAGGACTGTATATATGTCCAGTGGAGTTCTGTTGGTTTCTTTCTTGGGCTTGTCTTGCAGCAGGAGGCTTCTGGGTACACGTCTGGCTCTGCTGATCTGTTTCCTTATTTTCTTGTGCGGGTATTGTAGTTTTGAGAGTGCTTGGTGAAGATCTTGTAGGTGTTGGTCTCTGTCTGAGGGGTTGGAGCAAATGCGGTTATACCTCAGCGCTTGGCTGTAGACAATGGATTATGTGGTGTGTCCGGGATGGAAGCTGGAGGTATGAAGGTAGGCATAGCGGTCGGTGGGTTTTCGGTAGAGGGTGATGTTAACGTGACCGTCGCTTATTTGTACTGTGGTGTCTAGGAAGTGTACCTCCCGTGTAGATTGGTCCAGGCTGAGGTTGATGGTGGGGTGGAAGCTATTGAAATTGTGGTGGAATTCTTCCAGGGTTTTCCTTCCCATGGGTCCAGATGATTAAGATGTCATCGATGTAGCGTAGGTAGAGAAGGGGCATGAGTGAATGAGAGCTGAGTAAGCGTTGTTCCAGGTAGCTGTCCTGCAGCAAAAAAACTTCAGGACCAGACTTCAAAGAGAAACTGCTGAGCTTCAGTTCATTTGCAAATTTGACACCATTCGCTCAGGATTAAACAGTCTGTGACTGGCTCGGCAACTCCAAAAGCAGTTTCTCCTCCCTTGGTGTTCACACCTCAACTGCTAGAAGTGGGCCTCATCCTCCCTGATGGAACTAACCTCGTTATCCCTAACCTGATTCTTGCTTGCATATTTATACCTGCCTCTGGAGATTTCCACTGCATGCATCCGATAAAGTGGGTATTCACCCATGAAAGCTTATGCTCCAATATGTCTGTTAGTCTATAAGGTGCCACAGGACTTTTTGCCGCTTTTAAAAATGATTAGGGGGCTGGAGCACATGACTTATGAGGCGAGGCTGAGGGAACTGGGATTATTTAGTCTGCAGAAGAGAAGAATCTGGGGATTTGCTAGCTGCTTTCAACTACCTGAAAAGGGGTTCCAAAGAGGATGGATCTAGACTGTTCTCAGTGATAGCAAATGACAGAACAAGGAGTAATGAATGGTCTCAAGTTGCAGTGGGGGAAATTTAGGTTGGATATTAGGAAAAACTTTTTCACTTGGAGGGTGGTGAAGCACTGGAATGCGTTACCTAGGGAGGTGGTGGAATCTCCTTCATTAGAAGTGTTTAAGGTCAGGCTTGACAAAGCCCTGGCTGGGATGATTTAGTTGGGGATTGGTCCTCCTGAGGTCCCTTCCAACCCTGATATTCTATGCTTCTACTATTAAAAAATCTGTGAAACACAATATACTCTTCTCGCGCCATCAGCCCTTCTCTCTCACTTCCATCATGTTCAGAGCATGGTCATGAGCCATAGGATGGAGGGTGTCTTATTGGACCCTTTCACTTGTAATGTAGAGAATAACCAAGGAGAAGTATGAGAGTCCAGCTCAGTCATTGCTCCTTAACCCACAACGCTTTACATTTACTTTCCGGCCATCCAGGCATACTTGTGCCCATGCACTAAAGGCCACCACAGAGAATTGGGTATCAAGTATAGACGCTGGCTGGAACACCAGCTGGATGGGTTTAAATTACGCCGCCACTCTTAATTAGGGCTCCCTGCTGGGCAGTAGACTGACCCAGTTTGAGGCCATTAAAAGGGGAAAAAATACACCTGCTTCAAATAACTCTCTTTCCTTCCTTGAATGAAAGTGACAGACCCAGCATTTCATTGTTCTTGTTTAAAACTTTATTTGGATACAGTTATATAAATGGTCTGTATATTGGAATTTGCCCTTTCTTATCTCTCAATTAAACACCACTTCACTCCTTGGCAGTGGCCAAATGGGTCTCCAGTGAGCCAAACTGATGCTGACTCTGTCCCAATTAACCTGATGCTATCATTCAGCTGCCAGGTCCCCATGAGATATTTCTGTAAAGGACCCATCCAGTTAGCACATCCCTGTAGAAGTGTATTAGACTGAGCAATGGTGGAGGATGAAGGGCTTGCATATGGGACTCTGTGGTGGAGACCATTTCCCCTAAAGCCCCTCTGGAGGGGCAGGTGGACATACTATGTAGGCTGTCAGCTAGCCGTGACTTGGGAATGGGGCGCAAAAGAAGAGGCATCTTGGCCGGGAAGGGAGTGGTGTGGGATGGAAGCTGCACACCTTACCACGTGAGGGTATGCGAGTCCTAGATCACTGCCGGCGCAGGGCACTGTGGCTGTGGGTTCCCCAGACCGCACTGATGTGTGTCTGCTGAGGATATGGCCCTATGAGTCCCTAGCCCAGTTCAGTACAGAAGACACTGGCATGAGAAATCTCAGTCCTTTGATCACAGCCACCTTTTCTCACTTCACTCAGCTGAGCCAAAAAACCTGTATGGAGTTACTTCGTGCACATCTCTGGTGAAGCCAGAATGAGCCAGCTTTGGAGAACCTTTAGGTGTTGAAATGGCCCCAAACTTAAGGTTTGGAGCATACAGTGTATAGGCCCAGGTCTGGCTTACTGGCTGGACGCCATGAGTCTTGTTGCCTTGTCATTTCCAATGGGTCATAGCTGCTAAGACCTGCCTGCTGAGATGGGGACTGAGGGGGTGAGGTTGAGAGGCAGTCCACTTCCTCCAAATACTTCATAACAAATTGTATTCTGGCCTCTATGGATCTTCCTGCCATGAGCAAGCTGATCATTTCTGATGCGTTGCACCTCTCCCACTGACAGGCGAGTCAGGATCTGCTACGTCTGTCAACATTTGATTGAGCCATATTTTTAAAAAATGAAGTACCAGCATTGTGCCCATAAAATCTGCTGTTGCCCGCCCACAGTAGGGCGCCCAAGACAAGATGCTCACTCAATAGGGGCAGCTGTATCTTGTGCATGTGCAGTTACCTGGACATGCCCACATGCATATTTTGCATATAAAGCCCAAGGGTCTGTTTTGAAAAGTTGGTCCAGGTAACAGAGGTGTTTGTGCTATTCCTCGGTCTGCCACCAGAGGGCAAAAAGAGTAATCGCGTTACAGCCTTGCAGCTCATCTCATGTGGTAGGTGGTTTGAATTGGATGTGGAGCATCTATCGTGCTGGGTCATGATGGGACAGTCCCTGTCACTGAACTGGTTACCCTTGTGATCCGTCATAGAGGCAGGGTTGGGGACAAGAAGTGGCAGATAGTCGTGCCCCCCCCCCTTATCTGCTGATCTCTCTTAGCCCAAGTACAGGTAACAAACCACACTCCTGAGCTGCTGGCCCTCCCCTCCCTCCCCACAGAGCACCAAAGCCTAGCATGTGACGCTAAATGCCAAGTCTCTCACTTGGTGTCTTTCACGCCTACCGCAGCGCAGTTGTTCAGCTGCTGTTCCTTGGTAGCATGAGTAGAAGCTGCTGCTTGCTGGTGAACTGGAGGCTTGGGGGGACATTCTCCCCTTTCCCAAGCTCAGCCGACCAGCTGGTTTTCATGTTCTGTTTCCAGGGTTCATGACAGAACTGTGGAGATCAGCGGTTTTCAAACTGTGGATCGGGACCACAAAGTGGATCACGATCCCATTTTAATGGGGTCACCAGGGCTAACATTAGACTTGCTGAAGCCCAAAGGCCGAGCCCCAATGCTGGGGGCCAGAGAGCAAGGACTTTGTCCTGGGGTGGGGTGGGGAGGCGAGGCTCGGGCTGTGACTTTGCCCCTCCCCCTTCCTCCCCCAGGGGTGGCAGGGCTTGGGTGGGCTCAGGCTTTGGTCTCTTGGAGTTATGTAATAATTTTTTTGTCAGACGGGGGGCCGCGGTGTAATGAAGTTTGAGAACCCTGGAATAGACTTAGCTTGTTGGGACACCTCTGACACTTGGGCCCTGTCTACAATGGCAAAACTTCCCCCTGTATTCCTCACCTCTGCAGCTCCCAGGGAATTGTCAGTGGAAATCCAGCCCCAGGGTTAACTTCAAAATGCTGTAAGGATTTAAAGGGCAGCCCTTTGCCAAGCATCAGAAATTGACCCTTTGGAGCTGAGGTGCCAGGCTGTCAAGCCAAGGCACTGGCACAGGACTCCTCTTGTGAGCATGCTTTCAGGGTCTGCACTTCCTGTAGCTGCCCGCTTCCCACTTTGTGTTGGTGGAATGCCCGTGGTAATGGGCTGGCAGAGGGGTGCTCCCTCACACCATATCCTAGCACAATTTCTGTCACCTCCATTTTCTCTCTTGTCCTTTGTTTTTTTTTTATTCCTTGTTTTCTTTTCTGTGCTCTCCCAAAGAGGACTGAGAGCCTGGCCTTTCTGGGATCGGTAATGTCAACCATTAAAAAGAACAAGCCTTGCAGTTCCCCTTCCTTTCCCCCTTGTGGTGCTGGCATGTGTGGGGTGGGAAGCATTGGCTGCTGGTGTTGCTGATCAGACATGATGCATTTTCATACTTGGTAATAGTTTAGCTTCTCAGGTACAGACCCATGTAATGAGGAACTCATCAGCACAGGTGCTCGACCCCCGGCTTTGCCCCAGGCCACACCTCACTCCGCCTCTGCCCACCCCCTTCTGCCCCCTCCCCTGAGTGTGCCCCATTCTGACTCCTCCACCGCCCCACGAGCCTCGAAACAGCTGATTGCGACAGGCAGGAGTCGCGGGGAGGGAGGGGGAGGCACTGATCGGCAGGGCCCGCTGGCTGGCAGAAGATGCTGGAGGGAGGGGCGAATGCTGATAGGGGGCCTGCCAGTGCGTGCTCAGCACCCATCATTTTTACCCCATGGGTGCTCCAGCCTATGCTCATAAGTAACACATGGAAACCCTCTTTCTCCTCAACATACCCCTCTGCTCCCCAGAAGCCCCTTTTGGTGCTTCCATGGGCATTCCTGATACTCAGGGGCCCAGCATGGTATTGATACCAATTGCTGTCACCATCTTGCCCAGCCTAGCTCCTGCCTGTGCCTGTATCTTAGCTGCTTGCGACTCACCTCTGTGGGTGAAAGGTCAGCAAGGAAACTGCTGGCCTCCATAGGATGTGTGTATGCACCAGGGATAACATCATGGGCCTGACCTGGTCCTTGCTCATTAATGTCTTCTCTGCATCCAGTTGACTGCCATGTGCAAACACAAATTCCATGCAGAGTGCTTTGCCAGCAGGGCCAGGGCAGGGGCTCCTGAGGGCCAGACAGGAGAGGGAGACTCTGTAGTAAGCCAGGGAGATGTCACAAAAGATGAACCAGTGGTCAGCATGGGTGCAAAGGCAGAGCTGCCAGAAGGTCAGGGCCTTTTATTACAATGAACAAAGTCATAGCCATGTTTGATTGTTTCCAAGTGTGGAGCAGTGGCTGACATAATCCAGTTTGTGTAAAGGGCCGTTCCTAGCTCTCCTGTGTTCCGAAGAATGTGGTGGTGGATCTTAAGGTGCATGAAGGCTGTGACTGGATGAATAGTGCAAGGTGTTCATCAGAGCAACCTGAGTTCTGCCTCACCCAATGGGCCCTGCCGATTTTTAATAATCTCCATCTCTGCATCTGTTCCGCAGGTTTTCGGCTGAATGCTTCCTCTTGGCCCATGTTCCTCCTGAAAACTCTGAATGGAGCAGAGATGGCTCCTCTCCGAATTTTTCACAAGGTATCGTGTTGCATGCAAAGGGCTCCCTTTGCCACAGGGCATCCAGGCCAGCTCTGTGCTGTGCTCTCTGGTGTGTAGTACAGTTAGACGCCTGCGGTTGGCCCGTGCCAGCTGACTTAGGCTCGCAGGGCTCGGGCTAAGGGGCTGTTTAATTGTGGTGTAGACATTCTGGCTCAGGCTGGAGCCTGAGTTCTGGGACCCTGTGAGGTGGCGCTCCAGTTTGGCCAATGAAGAAGAGTCCCAGTGAGACCTGGTGAATCAGAGCTGCCTGAGTGGGAGTCGGGCAGGTGAGAGCTACCAGGGGACTGCGGAAGGTCTTAGAAGGAAGCAGAAAGTTGTCCCTGGGAGAAGGCTGAAGACAAGGAGAGCAGCAAGAGAGTTTTGTTACCTGGTGTCCCCAAACCAGAGAGGTGAAGGCAGGGGGAGGTGCCTACAACTTGAAGCCGGAGAGGGCTAAAGGCGGGGGAGCTGTGGACGGCTTACCCGCTGACGTCTCCATGAGAGAGCTGGGCCGAGAGGAGCCTTGAGGGGGGCGGGCAGTGAGGGATGCTCCCAGCAGAGAGGCTGGGGGAGGTTCGCCCTGGGAAGAACAGGGTTACAGTCCAGAGGGAAGGTCTGGCATGGCTGTACTGGCAGAGGGAAAGAAGAGGGCTGAGCAGGAGCTTAGATGTGACTGAAGATACCAGAGTGCGGTGTGGAAACAGAGAGGCAGGCAGGGTGCCCACTGGGAAGAGCGGGCTTTTAAGGGCTATATACACTGGGTGTGGGAATTGTACTATGGTTAGGATTTTGTTGGGGATTCAGAGAACTGTGTTTGGGAATAAAGCAGCCCCAAGGAAGGGTGGTGATTAAGCAAGAGAGCCTGAAGTGGATTTACTGGGACCTCTGAAAGCGGGGCTGCCTGTGAGACTTTCTCGCGTCAGTGTGCTACTAAGACACTCTCACGGGGTAGCTGCATTCTGTCACCCGGTTTGTCTGGTCCTGAGTGCAGCAGGCACAGGGTGCCACAACGAGAGGCCTTGCCTATGCTCCTAAAGATGCACGTTTTAAACCAGGGGCCAAATCCAGCCCTGGTATAAGCTGGAGCCACCTCCTTTACCCTCTGACATGGGGCTAATGGGGGGAGGGATAGCTCAGTGGTTTGAGCATTGGCCTGCTAAACCCAGGGTTGTGAGTTCAATCCTTGAGGGGGCCACTTAGGGATCTGGGGCAAAAATTGGGGATTGGTCCTGCTTTGAGCAGGGGGTTGGACTAGGTGACCTCCTGAGGTCCCTTCCAACCCTGAGATTCTATGATTCTGTGAATTGGTTCTGGCTCCATCTAGCTCTGCTCTTGTGATGACATAGGCAGGGGATTAATCCAAGCTCAGGAGACACCAACACACACTACTCTTTTGTAACCATCCTTCTGAACCCTCCCCTGTAGGAGCCACCGTCTCCATCCCAAAATTTCTTCAAGACTGGCATGAAGCTGGAGGCAGTGGACAGGAAGAATCCACACTTCATCTGCCCAGCCACCATTGGGGAAGTGAGAGGCTCCGAGGTCCTTGTGACGTTCGATGGCTGGAGAGGTGCCTTTGATTACTGGTGCCGCTATGACTCCAGGGACATCTTTCCTGTTGGCTGGTGCTCACTGACAGGAGACAACCTGCAGCCCCCTGGGACAAAAGGTAAGGACCACATCCCATCTCAGCTTCCTTGTCTGCTTAGTACCTGCAAAGCACAACAAAGCAGACAGGGACTGGCAACTATGAGTCCTGCATTCTGTTCCTTGCTCTGCTACAGACCTGCTATGTGTCCTTGGGTAAATCCCTGCCCGCCCCGTGCCTCAGTTTCCCCACAATATGTTTTTCCCTGAGAAAGAGATTGTTAGCAATCACTATTAACAGTAACAATATAGTGGAGTCTAGAGAGATTTGGAAAGCAGGTTTGTAAGTCTCAGTTATTCCTGAGGAGGGAAGGACCAGATGGCGATGCTGGGTGAGATTACTCAGATCTTCACCCCTCCCGAGATCCCTCAGAACCTGTCCTGCCTCTTCAGAAAACACAGGGTCCCTGGTGCCTTCCATCCAAACTGGCAGCCCTGGGACTGCTGGGAATATAGCAGGGGGATTAGGGTCACATGGGAGCCAGGCCCATCCTAACTGAAAGGACTCTGCTCCCTACGGGAAAGGTGAGGAGGCGAGGGAGAGGCCCATCCCAGGGCAGTAGCACAGTGCCTGCTGTTCATAGAATCATAGAATCATAGAATATCAGGGTTGGAAGGGACCCCAGAAGGTCATCTAGTCCAACCCCCTGCTCGAAGCAGGACCAATTCCCAGTTAAATCATCCCAGCCAGGGCTTTGTCAAGCCTGACCTTAAAAACCTCTAAGGAAGGAGATTCTACCACCTCCCTAGGTAACGCATTCCAGTGTTTCACCACCCTCTTAGTGAAAAAGTTTTTCCTAATATCCAATCTAAACCTCCCCCACTGCAACTTGAGACCATTACTCCTCGTTCTGTCATCTGCTACCATTGAGAACAGTCTAGAGCCATCCTCTTTGGAACCCCCTTTCAGGTAGTTGAAAGCAGCTATCAAATCCCCCCTCATTCTTCTCTTCTGCAGGCTAAACAATCCCAGCTCCCTCAGCCTCTCCTCATAACTCATGTGTTCCAGTCCCCTAATCATTTTTGTTGCCCTTCGCTGGACTCTCTCCAATTTATCCACATCCTTCTTGAAGTGTGGGGCCCAAAACTGGACACAGTACTCCAGATGAGGCCTCACCAATGTCGAATAGAGGGGGACGATCACGTCCCTCGATCTGCTCGCTATGCCCCTACTATACATCCCAAAATGCCATTGGCCTTTTTGGCAACAAGGGCACACTGCTGACTCATATCCAGCTTCTTGTCCACTGTCACCCCTAGGTCCTTTTCCGCAGAACTGCTGCCTAGCCATTCGGTCCCTAGTCTGTAGCTGTGCATTGGGTTCTTCCGTCCTAAGTGCAGGACCCTGCACTTATCCTTATTGAACCTCATCAGATTCCTTTTGGCCCAATCTTCCAATTGGTCTAGGTCCTTCTGTATCCTATCCCTCCCCTCCAGCGTATCTACCACTCCTCCCAGTTTAGTATCATCCGCAAATTTGCTGAGAGTGCAATCCACACCATCCTCCAGATCATTTATGAAGATATTGAATAAAACCGGCCCCAGGACCGACCCTTGGGGCACTCCACTTGATACCGGCTGCCAACTAGACATGGAGCCATTGATCACTACCCGTTGAGCCCGACAATCTAGCCAGCTTTCTATCCACCTTATAGTGCATTCATCCAGCCCATACTTCCTTAACTTGCTGACAAGAATACTGTGGGAGACCGTGTGAAAAGCTTTGCTAAAGTCAAGAAACAATACATCCACTGCTTTCCCTTCATCCACAGAACCAGTAATCTCATCATAAAAGGCGATTAGATTAGTCAGGCATGACCTTCCCTTGGTGAATCCATGCTGGCTGTTCCTGATCACTTTCCTCTCATGCAAGTGCTTCAGGATTGATTCTTTGAGGACCTGCTCCATGATTTTTCCAGGGACTGAGGTGAGGCTGACTGGCCTGTAGTTCCCAGGATCTTCCTTCTTCCCTTTTTTAAAGATTGGCACTACATTAGCCTTTTTCCAGTCATCCGGGACTTCCCCGGTTCGCCACGAGTTTTCAAAGATAATGGCCAGTGGCTCTGCAATCACAGCCGCCAATTCCTTCAGCACTCTCTGATGCAACTCATCCGGCCCCATGGACTTGTGCATGTCCAGCTTTTCTAAATAGTCCCTAACCGCCTCTATCTCCACAGAGGGCTGGCCATCTCTTCCGCATTTTATGATGCCCAGCGCAGCAGTCTGGGAGCTGACCTTGTTCGTGAAGACAGAGGCAAAAAAAGCATTGAGTGCATTAGCTTTTTCCACATCCTCTGTCACTAGGTTGCCTCCCTCATTCAGTAAGGGGCCCACACTTTCCTTGGCTTTCTTCTTGTTGCCAACATAACTGAAGAAACCCTTCTTGTTACTCTTGACATCTCTCGCTAGCTGCAGCTCCAGGTGCGATTTGGCCCTCCTGATAACATTCCTACATGCCCGAGCAATATTTTTATACTCTTCCCTGGTCATATGTCCAACCTTCCACTTCCTGTAAGCTTCTTTTTTATGTTTAAGATCCGCTAGGATTTCACCATTAAGCCAAGCTGGTCGCCTGCCATATTTACTATTCTTTCGACTCATCGGGATGGTTTGTCCCTGTAACCTCAACAGGGATTCATGGTTTTGGGAGAGCTGGTTTGCCTTCCCTTAGGTTGTGCTGTCCACTGGGGACCTGGAAAAGGCAGGTCGTGCTGAGACGAGAAGCTGTCTGCTCCTCCCAAACCCCTGCAGCCTTGTCTGCCGTGGGTTCGGAGGCTGTGACCCTGCGGCCGTGAGGGTGCCCCAGTGTCTGGAAACTACATGGGGGCTGTTGAGGTGCTCTAACACCTGTGTGCCTCCCTGTAGCTGGAGTGGCCCTAAAGGGCTGCCACTCTCCCCAGCCAGGGCCGTTTGGCAGGTTCAGCGATAACCCTTCAGTGCAAGGCAGCAGCTAGATCAGTAGGTTGTTCCTTTAGCTTCACCCTCCCCATCGTCTGTGACCTTTGAAGCCAAGGATCTTGCTTTGATGGACACCTTCCCTGTTCTTAGTGTGGCACAGCTAGGCGGTCCTCCCAGAGACTGATGAGCTGAGATCGCCTCCACTTTGCCTAGGAATAAACCCAGATGTGAGCTCCCCTTGGGTTAGGAAGATGCATCCGTCTGATGGAAGCCGAAAGGCACTCTTTGTTTACCTTGGATCTCGGCCTCCAGTATAGTTAACTGTTGTGCTCCCAGCCTCCCCCTCTCTCCCTGTTGTTTGTGTTTCGCCGCTGCCTCTCCCTACACTGTCATCTTACACTCTTTACAGCCATTGCTCAAGCTGCCCACAGGAGGTGCTCTTGAGCCAGTGTGATTTACCCAGCCCCTCTGAGATCTGAGCTCCAGCCAGGTTCACAGCACTTCTCTGGTACATGCAAATGGCTGAAATCCTTGGCTGGAGGCTTCTCTTCCTTGAAGTTAACCAAGGGGGCTTTGAGGATGATTTCATTGCAGTGGGAATTGATTCTGTGGGAGCTTCTCATCTGCTCAGCCTGGGTAGCTGAGTGCTCCTTCAGACCTATCTGTGCTGAGGGCTGGGAGGGAAGTGGAGAGACATCCAGAAATGATACATGTCCAGGGGAACAGTACTGTATCATTGGGAAGCATTTGCCTACTTCAGTTGGCAGGTAGCTGTGACAAGCTTTCCCTCTTACATTGACCTCAGCCCAGGTGGTAGGCATGGGAGATCATAATGAAGAGCTCCCATAGAATCAGGAGAGGGGTGCTTCTGGATGTAATATGAGGACAGTGGTCAATCCTGTCCTACCCGTACGGCGGGAAGAGCCTTATTCCTGGCAATTGAAAGGAAATTTCCTTGGCTGGTAGCATTTTCCCAGGGAAGTTCAACTCAGATTCTTCTTGTCACAAGATTTTCCTTCCCCTCCTCCTCCCTCTCCTGGTGAGTACTGCCCCAACTCTGTGGTTTTATCCTGAGGAGGAGAAGTGCTGAGGATCCTTTCCTTCCTTCTGTCATTAAATCCCTCACCCCATCTATTCATTCCTAACAGCTGCCTTCTCTTTAGACAAGGAGGGATGAACACCGCTCCCTCCAGAGCCTGTGAATTGCTGCTCCTAAGGAAGCTGTGGGGGGAAGGTTCACCTCAGACAAACTCCAGGCAAACAGTATGCCTTTTAATATGGCTACATGTTAAGGGTTACAGGTCTACATCTAGGAACAAAGAATGCAGGCCCAACTTACAGGAGGGTTGGCTCTATCCTGGGAGGCAGCCCCATTCTGTACTTGTGCATTCTGACTTTTCTTCCCCAAGTGTAGTACCTTTCGTTTGTCTTTGTTGAAATTTCATTCTGTTGACAATTGCCTCGTTCTCCAGTTTATCAAGATCCCTCTGAATTTTAGCTCTGTCCTCTGAAGTTTTTGCAACCCTCCCAGCTTTGTGTCCTCCGCAAATTTGGTCAGTGTGCTCTCTATTCCTACATCCAGGTCATTAACAAAGATGTTAAATAACACCAGATCCAGAACAGATCCCTGTGGAACCCCACTTGAGACCCCCTTCCAATCCGACATCATTCCATTAATAGTTACTCTTTGTTTGCAGTTGTTTAACCAGTTATGTAGCCACTTAATGGTAGTTTTGACGAGCTCACATATCATCAGCTTACTTATCAGATGGGGAATAAATGTTTAATAGCAGAGAAGGGTGTAACATGATCCAGTGGTTAGAAACTGAAGCTAGATAAATTCAGACTTGAAAGAAGGTGTAAATTTTTGACAGTGAGGGTAATTAACTGTTGGAACAACTTACCAGGGGTGGTGGTAGTTTCTCCATCACTGACGATTTTTGAATCAAGACTGGGATGTTTTTCTAAAAGCTCTGCTCTAGGGATTATAGTGGGGCACGTCTTTGGTCTGTGCTATCCAGGTTAGACTAGATGATCACAGTGGTCCCTTCTGGCCTTGGACTCTAAGAATGCATGGAAGTCACACAGAGCTCGTGTGGTTTTTTTTAATGCTAGTAACTGAATTCAAGTGTAATCTGTCTGTTCCAATGGCTGCCAGTGGAGGTGGAGGAGAGGCTTTTCCTCGTCATATGGCTTATGTGATTGACCACAGCATGCCCCAACTGCCCCGTCTTCAGCAATGTTTGTTTAGGTGGAGTTTCTGTAGTTGCTGGGGACTGGCCAACCATACTGAACCAGAACTTTCAGTGGTGGTGACTTGTATATTAAGGTTGCTTAACCCTTTAAAAATGTTTCTGACTGTTTTAAGAGCAGTAGTACCTCAGTGTTCAGTGAATGGGACAGCGGTGCTGGGAGAACAATTGTGTAAACATAATACTGATCAGAAGAGGCTGCTAGGCATTCCCATTCCTGCAGGAAGGTCAGAACTCAAGACTGATCAGGTCTTTCCCTTTTTCCCTTTGTTGTTACGGAGCTTTATAGAATAGAGGGAAACACATTGTATGTACATCACTAAAGACCCAAATTTTCTGAAAGATCTTGTATTTTCCTTTCCTACACAGAGACTGAATCTCGAGGTGAACTGGTAGGCAGGGAAGAAGAGAGTTCCTCACCGCAGGGCCTGGATGTTTCACCAATTCTAGTCATAGTTAATGTCATAGCGCACAAGTGAGATGATACCATACTTCCTAAGCTGCATCTAGGCCATCAAGGTTGAGCGAAGCACTGAGACATACGAAGGAATGGGAAGGGTCATGGTGCCAGCCTGTGCTAAAATATAATCGGGGTCTTTGGGGAGGAATCTGGAATGAAGTGAGGAAGTTGTATAGGTCACGTGTCACTTTTGTAAAAAAAGATATCTTCAGCGTTTTAAAAATTTTGTTGTATTCCTCAGGGCATGTGCAGTTAGTGTTTCATTTGGTTACTCTAGGATTAATTACGAGGTTAAGTTGGCTATAAGGTAATTCGCCCTAATGGGCGTGGCAAAGTCTCCAAGAGAAGTCGTGCATGGACCAACAAAGGAGATGTCCAAAGAACAGTTTTGATTCCACAGCAGTTCTCAGATGCTTGGCGGAAACTCAGTGGCTTGCACAGTCTTTCCTGGTGGTCAGCAGAATGACATTGGTGGGAGAGGATCCCTGGAAGCTCTTTTTCTTTCCCCCCTCTAGTGGAGTATGGAATGGAGAACTGCTGAACTAACATGCTCCCAGGGGATAGCACAAGAAAGGAAGGGCCGAACTATGGGCAGGGCCTTGAATTTGATACTTGTGAGGTATCTGTTAGCTCCAACCTTCCACTATACATGAAACCGAGCAACTTGGCAATGATGTGCCTGGCTCTGGAGAAACCAGCATCCCCCATGCAATTGCCGACTGCCTCATCCAGGAGAGGAATGCCAATTACAGTTAAGGAAGAAACTGTTTCTGATCTGGGGGTGGGATGAAGGGCCACAGACCGGAAGTGAGGAACTGAGTAGAAAAGAGCCCTTGGCCTGATTTATGGAGCGCTCAGCTCTGGGCCTGTGGAGTGCCCTGTGTGGTGATGGCTGTTCCCAGCACAAGCCCCACTGGAGCTTTTTCTGAAGTAAATTCCTGTTTGCAGTTGTCTTTTCAAGGGCCCTCTCCTCTGGTGCTTATGCTCGAGTGCCGGGAGCCCTAAACATGCTTCACACGTTGTTTCGTCATGTCTTGGACTGTTTGGAGAAGACGGGGGCTGTACAGCTGCTCACCAGAACCCAGCAGGGATCCAGGATGGAGAGCTCATGGCACCCCTCCATAGAGCTCCTCAGGAGCTGCCATGACAGTGTGCTCCAGGAGCCCTGCATGCAGTGGGGAGCTGGCTGCCTCCTGTGGCTCTGAGTAAGAGGGTCTTTCTTCCGCTGTGGCCAGGTGCTGGGTGTCTCCTTCCCTTACCTTCTGGAAGGCATCTCACATTCTAGCACCTCCTCATGAAACCTTGTCACTGCAGCATCACTGCTCCTTGGGACAGCCCCCTCAGTCTTTTCCACTGTAAAAGCAGCATTTAGCTTTAAGCCTCGACCACCCCCATCCCCACCCTTCCGGAGGCAGATAAGTATCATTATCCCCACTTCACAAGGGAGGAAGCTGTGAGACACGGCTTGCTGCAGCTTGCCCAAGGTCACAGGCGTCAGTATCAGATCATGGATTAGAACTCAGGACACCCTGGCTCCCAGTCCTATGCTCAGACCATTGGGTCACATCTCTCGCTCTCTGATGTCCAGTGCTTTAGAGAGATGTGGACAAGACCTCTGAGAATGCTGCATTTTATAGTGCGGTGTTGCTTTGTACCTAAACCTTCTAGACTGGGTCAGCAGTAGTGGAGCAGGAATTGCAACCAGGGTGGCTGATGAGGTGGCAATGAAAGCGTTAATTTTGTTGGGGCAGGCTCTGAGCTGGAGGCAGTTCTGTGCCTTATCGAGTGAGCTGGAAATTTGAGGAGTGGAGTTTCTGCCTTGGCACAAGCCCAGCTGGCAGAGATGTTCTAAGCCCAGCCAGGCTGGAGAGAGCTAATAAAGAACACATCCTCTTGGTTACTGTGCCAAGGCCAAGGCAAGTTACAGTGGGTGCAGCAGAGATCCTGGTACTCCAATCAGATAAACAGCAGGCGCTTGCCCTGACTCCCTTTGTTCCTGTCTGCTGTTAGCTGTCTGTGCGCTGCTCCCTCTCTGTCAGACTGGCTGAATTTGAGACGGTCTCGCTCTGCTTACAAAACAAGCAAAAGTTAATAGTTTTAAATAGTTACCATGGGGATATTTTAAGTGGTGCTTGCATGCACTCCCAGACTTGCCATCTGTTGCATGCTTTATACAGTTTTCCTGTCATTCCAGTTGGTGTGCGCTGCACAGCCCTGGTTGGCATTGGTCTGGCCAGCTATTATGTGTTTAGTTGGGAGGCAAAAGCTTCAAGAGGGAAGAGAAAGCCAGAAAATGCTGAACCCCTCGTAGAAAGTTCACAAGGCTCCCTACCCCCTTCACTTTTCGCTGCTGCTGTCGTGCAGTTTATTTGTTAACTGCTTGGTGGCTTCACGCAGACAGAGATGATGATCAGATTCTCATGACTAGAATTTCCTCCCAGAGTCGAAGGTAACAGATACTTTGTGATTTTTCTTTATGTTCTTCTCTAGTGTTGCTAAGTTTCTTTTCCTCCTTTTGAGGTTAGGGTGAGTAGGAGGTGGGGGGGGGCTGGGTGTCTGAGCGGAGGCAGGTGAAGATTTGCTATTTAAATAAGGTCGTGTGCTTTAGTGCTTGGTAGAGAGAGAAACAAAAATAACTTGTGACTGTAGGGTTTGCAACTGAAAATGAATGTGATTCAGGGCTCAGGAAGCGAGGTAGCTGGCAGCACTCCAGGCCTGGGGAGCTGACTAGAGAAGGACGACAGGGCTGTCATGCCTTTCTGTACTGAAAGTTGCTGCTTGATTTATGGCTCTGAACTCGACAAGGTTAGGACCGCACAGATAGAACCTGTGTGCCAACAGCAAGAGCAGCAGGAATGTTCTGCTGAGAAGTCTCTCCATTGATCTACAATGTTTGTAATGTACGTATTCTAAATGCTGCTGACTTTGGGTTTATTGTTGGAAACTAACCAGCCAGACTCTGAAACCATCTGGCGCACGGGATCCCGGTACTTAGTACTAATCCCTTCTCTGCTCTGAAATGCCAAGGGAGTGACAGTTTCTCATCCTCAGCTCCCTTTGAGCTGCTCCTTGAGGAAAGGGGTTTGGTCGATGCAGAGTTCTGGATGAGGAGCTAAGAGGCACAAAGAAAGCAACAATCCAGAGGTGGAACAGGCACATTCATAGAGACCTAGACTCCAGGGGCAGTGAGAGACCAGGGAGATGGGATTGTGGTCTAATAGCCAACTACAGAAGAACTATGGGAAGTTCTGAGGTGAGGTGCTCACTTAGTGGCTTGGTGACCCACTGGATAGGCATGGAGATAAAGACCTGCCGAAGCACACTACAGACCAGAGCCCTTTGAGCCTAATGAGCTTGGCCTCTGCTGCAAGGTGAACTCATTTGCTAGGCGCGTACCTTGATCCTTCTCATAACTGTGTGCCCTGGGCTTGTGTGTTACTACTGTTGGCAGTTTGAATTGCCGTGGAGCCCAGACAAGCTCTCCCTGACAGGCTGCATCAAAGGGGCACAGTGGAGGAGGGCATGGCAGTAGGTCCTCTGTAGCGTCGTGGCAGCGAGTCTGGAATGTGGAACCTGGTCATGTGGTGGCATAGGAGGCTGCTGGGATACTCCAAGTGGGCGGACTAACAAAAGCCTCAAAAAAAAGAGAGAGGGAACTTGTCCTGGAGAAAGCAGAGATGCAGAAGTGGGTGACACTGGAAATAGGAGCCAACCTGTCCTTAGTACCAGGAGGCTGCAGCCAACTTCAATTTTCCTCATCCATTTAATTCTGAAATTTCCCCTCACGCAAGGAATTTGGACTTCATTCAGGTGGTTTCTCTCCCTTCATGCCCTAGGGGGATTTTCAAAGTCTCTGTGATGTAAAAGTCTAAACACGGTATTAGTTTGAGAACATTTTTTGTGAGCGGGGGATGTGGGAGAAGGGCTTTATCAATGGGAGCCTCCTACCCCTGAGTAAATACAGCCAAGGGTATCTTCCTGTCCCCAGAGTGATACTTGCTGGTGGAAACAGTCATCTGTGCTGGGCCTCTCATGCCACTGAGCCACACTGGGAGGCAGCTTGCTTGCTTGCGACATCAGCATGTGTCCCTGGTTAAGCTCTTAGAGTTCGGTGTTCATGTTGTCAGGCTGGGCACTTGTTAGTGGTGTGTGATGCACTGACATGTCTATAAGGAAGTGGTGCTCCAACCTTAGTTACCCTCATCATCCATATTCCATCAGGACTGTCGTGGTGTATAAAGAACCTGTTTAATGGTTACACAGTATTAGACAAGGGTAATCACAGTACCTATATCCCTGCGGATCTCTCTCTGGAGGTATAGTCTTCCTTGGCTGTGTGAGAGCTCTTTGTGCAACCTCTTTATATGTTGAACTCACTGCAGGACCTTCAGCCAGGCTGAGAAGCCTTCGGAGCAAACATTTCAGGCATGGAGATTGTTGCGTGTCCTTTTTTTAGCCTGAAGAAGAGCTTGAAAGCTTGTCTCTGTCACCAGCAGAAGTTGGTCCAGTTACTCTCCCCCACCTTGTCTTTTTTTGAACCAGGCAGATAACAGAGCTGACAAAGTGGCTTAAGTATGCTGCCTCCAGACCACTGTTCCCTCTAAGCTATGCGCGTGTGCGCGTGCACACAGATCCTAAACCCTGCACGCACAAAAATTTGCACAGAAGCACAATAGTTTGCACAGAAGAAATTTTTTGCGCACTCAGCCTGTCAAAAATTAGAGGAAACATTGCTCCAGATCCTGTCCTTTTTCAGCAGAAGGATTGAGGCCTGTAAACAGGAATATGCAATTCATAGAATAGAATCATAGAAGATTAGGGTTGGAAGGGACCTCAGGAGGTCATCTAGTCCAACTCCCTGCTCAAAGCAGGACCAACACCAACTAAACCATCTCAGCCAGGGCTTTGTCAAACCGGGCCTTAAAAACCTCTAAGGATGGAGATTCCACCGCCTCCCTAGGTAACCCATTCCAGTGCTTCACCACCCTGCTAGTGAAATAGTGTTTCCTAATATCCAACCTAAACCTCCCCCACTGCAACTTGAGACCATTGCTCCTTGTACTGTCATCTGCCACCACTGAGAACAGCCGAGCACCATCCTCTTTGGAACCCCACTTCAGGTAGTTGAAGGCTGCTATGAAATCCCCCCTCACCCTTCTCTTCTGTAGACTAAACAATCCCAGTTCCCTCAGCCTCTCCTCATAAGTCATGTGCCCCAGCCCCCTAGTCATTTTCACTGCATGCGTTGTCTCATTCTGAAGCTTTTTGCCAAGGAGACTAAATAGCTCAGGGTGTTGGAAATGATATGCAGGGTCTTTCGCTTCCAGATTATCTGTTCAAATCCAGATCCATACCAAGTGTCTGAAGGTCAGTGCTGTCCAGTAGATTTTTGGTTTATGAGAAGTCAAATAGTGTACATAGTCCTTCCCAGTGGATATGAGAGAGACAGTAGGCTGGTGGATAGAGCACTGGACTGGGACTCTGGAGATCCCAGAATAAAACCCAGCTCTGCCACTGATAGGGAAAAAAACCCAGAAAACGACCCTATAATCATGTAAAGCTACGCTGCTGTCTTTTTTCTATGCTTATCTGTCCTTTCTACTTTGTTTATGGATAGAAAGAATGTGAACTGTGTGTAACCTGCACTCCCTACTTTTGGGGAGAGAATTCCTTATACAGATAAGCCTCCATGCTCGTACCTACCCCAGAACTTCAAACAGACTGGGTTAACCGGTTCGAACTGGAAGAGATCTCACAATGTATGTTGAACCAAGCTATAAAAGCTCATCCCTGTTCTTTGTTCGGGGCTTCACCATTTTCCTCTGAAAAGGAATTGGTGAGCCCTTCAGCTGTCGTATTTGCTAGCAATAAAGTGCCTCACTTTATCAAAGAGCCAAGACTCTGTGTTTTGTTTGGCTAATACAGAAGTCCAGGGAAGGCTACCCTCCTAACCCTAGACGGGAGGGGAACCCTTTTCCCCTAACACCACTGTTCTTCTGAGTGACAGGCACAGAGAAGGACTTGCCCCAGTTCTCCTATCTGTGAAGCGGGGATAATGATACTGACCTCATTTGTAAAGTGCTTTGAGATCTGCTGATGAGGAGCACTTGATTAGAGCTGTTGGTGCGTCCACCTTGCAGAAAACCCAGCTGGCACAGGTGGAGACCCCTCGCTGGCCTTGTGGAAAGGCTGCAGATTGAAGAATGAGGGAGCCAAGCTGCTTTCAGGGGAGCCCTGTGGTCAGAGTAGAGCACACACAGCTGTGGGGAACAGGCTCTGCTGAGTCCAGTGCTGTGGGAACAAGAGACAGCCCAGAGGTGTGCTATAAGCACAGGATAGGGAATTTGGAAGTGCTGGGTTCTGATCCCAGCTGTGACCTTTCTTGGTGACCTGAAGTGAATCACTAAACCCCTCTGGCTCCACTTCCCGCTCTGTGGAAATGGAGATGATCCTCACTTGCTCCAAAGCGGTGTTGAGAGGGATAATGACAAATTGCATCATATTAGTTATGGGATTTGAATGTGAAATGCCGAGTGAGTGATCAATCATATTGCCTATTGGAGTTCCAGACAGCCAGTCTGGTACCTGCCTTTCACCAGCACCACAGAGTGGGTGCCGTGAAAGGAGCCCAGTCACGTGTAGTGGAGTTTTAGGTGGACTTTTGTAACCAGGGAACTGTACTGATGTTACCTGATCTCCTTTCATGATGAACACCTAGTAGCCATTATAGGGATACAGTATGGGCAGTTTTCAGAGTAACAGCCGTGTTAGTCTGTATTCGCAAAAAGAAAAGGAGTACTTGTGGCACCTTAGAGACTAACCAATTTATTTGAGCATAAGCTTTCGTGAGCTACAGCTCACTTCATCGGATGCACCAGTATGGGCAGTAACTACTGACTAGAGATGTATTCAGACTAGGTGGAATAAACTGGGAGGAGTGGTAGATACGCTGGAGGGGAGGGATAGGATACAGAAGGAGCTAGACAAATTGGAGGATTGGGCCAAAAGAAATCATATCATAGAATCATAGAATATCAGGGTTGGAAGGGACCCCAGAAGGTCATCCAGTCCAACCCCCTGCTCGAAGCAGGACCAATTCCCAGTTAAATCATCCCAGCCAGGGCTTTGTCAAGCCTGACCTTAAAAACCTCTAAGGAAGGAGATTCTACCACCTCCCTAGGTAACGCATTCCAGTGTTTCACCACCCTCTTAGTGAAAAAGTTTTTCCTAATATCCAATCTAAACCTCCCCCACTGCAACTTGAGACCATTACTCCTCGTTCTGTCATCTGCTACCATTGAGAACAGTCTAGAGCCATCCTCTTTGGAACCCCCTTTCAGGTAGTTGAAAGCAGCTATCAAATCCCCCCTCATTCTTCTCTTCTGCAGGCTAAACAATCCCAGCTCCCTCAGCCTCTCCTCATAACTCATGTGTTCCAGTCCCCTAATCATTTTTGTTGCCCTTCGCTGGACTCTCTCCAATTTATCCACATCCTTCTTGAAGTGTGGGGCCCAAAACTGGACACAGTACTCCAGATGAGGCCTCACCAATGTCGAACAGAGGGGAACGATCACGTCCCTCGATCTGCTCGCTATGCCCCTACTTATACATCCCAAAATGCCATTGGCCTTCTTGGCAACAAGGGCACACTGCTGACTCATATCCAGCTTCTCGTCCACTGTCACCCCTAGGTCCTTTTCCGCAGAACTGCTGCCTAGCCATTCGGTCCCTAGTCTGTAGCTGTGCATTGGGTTCTTCCGTCCTAAGTGCAGGACCCTGCACTTATCCTTATTGAACCTCATCAGATTTCTTTTGGCCCAATCCTTCAATTTGTCTAGGTCCTTCTGTATCCTATCCCTCCCCTCCAGCGTATCTACCACTCCTCCCAGTTTAGTATCATCCGCAAATTTGCTGAGAGTGCAATCCACACCATCCTCCAGATCATTTATGAAGATATTGAACAAAACCGGCCCCAGGACCGACCCTTGGGGCACTCCACTTGATACCGGCTGCCAACTAGACATGGAGCCATTGATCACTACCCGTTGAGCCCGACAATCTAGCCAGCTTTCTACCCACCTTATAGTGCATTCATCCAGCCCATACTTCCTTAACTTGCTGACAAGAATACTGTGGGAGACCGTGTGAAAAGCTTTGCTAAAGTCAAGAAACAATACATCCACTGCTTTCCCTTCATCCACAGAACCAGTAATCTCATCATACAAGGCGATTAGATTAGTCAGGAATGACCTACCCTTGGTGAATCCATGCTGGCTGTTCCTGATCACTTTCCTCTCATGCAAGTGCTTCAGGATTGATTCTTTGAGGACCTGCTCCATGATTTTTCCAGGGACTGAGGTGAGGCTGACTGGCCTGTAGTTCCCAGGATCCTCCTTCTTCCCTTTTTTAAAGATTGGCACTACATTAGCCTTTTTCCAGTCATCCGGGACTTCCCCGGTTTGCCACGAGTTTTCAAAGATAATGGCCAGTGGCTCTGCAATCACAGCCGCCAATTCCTTCAGCACTCTCGGATGCAACTCGTCCGGCCCCATGGACTTGTGCACGTCCAGCTTTTCTAAATAGTCCCTAACCACCTCTATCTCCACAGAGGGCTGGCCATCTCTTCCCCATTTTGTGATGCCCAGCGCAGCAGTCTGGGAGCTGACCTTGTTAGTGAAAACAGAGGCAAAAAAAGCATTGAGTACATTAGCTTTTTCCAAATCCTCTGTCACTAGGTTGCGTCCCTCATTCAGTAAGGGGCCCACACATTCCTTGGCTTTCTTCTTGTTGCCAACATACCTGAAGAAACCCTTCTTGTTACTCTTGACATCTCTGGCTAGCTGCAGCTCCAGGTGCGGTTTGGCCCTCCTGATATCATTCCTACATGCCCGAGCAATATTTTTATACTCTTCCCTGGTCATATGTCCTACCTTCCACTTCTTGAAAGCTTCTTTTTTCTGTTTAAGATCCGCTAGGATTTCACCATTAAGCCAAGCTGGTCACCTGCCATATTTACTATTCTTTCGACTCATTGGGATGGTTTGTCCCTGTAACCTCAACAGGGATTCCTTGAAATACAGCCAGCTCTCCTGGACTCCTTTCCCCTTCAAGTTAGTCCCCCAGGGGATCCTGGCCATCCGTTCCCTGCGGGAGTCGAAGTCTGCTTTCCTGAAGTCCAGGGTCCGTATCCTGCTGCTTACCTTTCTTCCCTGCGTCAGGATCCTGAACTCAACCAACTCATGGTCACTGCCTCCCAGATTCCCATCCACTTTTGCTTCCCCCACTAATTCTACCCGGTTTGTGAGCAGCAGATCAAGAAAAGCGCCCCCCCAGTTGGCTCCTCTAGCACTTGCGCCAGGAAATTGTCCCCTACGCTTTCCAAAAACTTCCTGGATTGTCTATGCGCCGCTGTATTGCTCTCCCAGCAGATATCAGGAAAATTAAAGTCACCCATGAGAATCAGGGCATGCGATCTAGTAGCTTCCGTGAGCTGCCGGAAGAAAGCCTCATCTACCTCATCCCCCTGGTCCGGTGGTCTATAGCAGACTCCCACCACTACATCACTCTTGTTGCACACACTTCTAAACTTAATCCAGAGACACTCAGGTTTTTCTGCAGTTTTGTACCGGAGCTCTGAGCAGTCATACTGCTCCCTTACATACAGTGCTACTCCCCCACCTTTTCTGCCCTGCCTGTCCTTCCTGAACAGTTTATAACCATCCATGACAGTACTCCAGTCATGTGAGTTATCCCACCAAGTCTCTGTTATTCCGATCACGTCATAGTTCCTTGACATCACCAGGACCTCCAGTTCTCCCTGCTTGTTTCCAACGCTTTGTGCATTTGTATATAAGCACTTGAGATAACCTGTTGATCGCCCCTCATTCCCAGTATGAGGCAGGAGCCCTCCCCTCACAGACCTTCCTGCCTGTGCTTCCTCCCGGTATCCCGCTTTCCCACTTACCTCGGGGCTGTGGTCTCCTTCCCCCGGTGAACCTAGTTTAAAGCCCTCCTCACTAGGTTAGCCAGCCTGCTGGCAAAGATGCTCTTCCCTCTCTTCATAAGATGGAGCCCGTCTCTGCCCAGCACTCCTCCTTCATGGAACACCATCCCATGGTCAAAGAAACCAAAGCCTTCTCTCCGACACCACCTGCGTAGCCATTCGTTGACTTCCACGATTCGACGCTCCCTACCTAGGCCTTTTCCTTCCACGGGGAGGATGGACGAGAACACCACTTGCGCCTCCAACTCCTTTATCCTTCTTCCTAGAGCCACATAGTCCGCAGTGATCCGCTCAAGGTCATTCTTGGCAGTATCATTGGTGCCCACGTGGAGAAGCAGGAAGGGGTAGCGATCCAAGGGCTTGATGAGTCTCGGCAGTCTCTCCGTCACATCGCGAATCTTAGCCCCTTGTAAGCAGCAGACTTCTCGGTTTTCCTGGTCAGGGCGGCAGATAGATGACTCAGTCCCCCGGAGGAGAGAGTCCCCGACCACCACCACCGGCCTTCTCCTCTTGGGAGTGGTGGTCGTGGAACTCCCAACCTCAGGACATAGCATCTCATGCCTTCCAACCAGCGGAGTCTCCTTCTGCTTTCTCGCCCCAGACATATCATCTGGTCCACTCTCCGCAACGATACCTGTGGAGAGAACATGAAAGCGGTTAGTTACCTGTGTCTGTGTTACTGGAACCCGGACATTCCGCTTACCTCTTCTGGAGGTCACATGTTGCCAAGCTTCTTCACTGGCCTCTTGGCTCCTCTGTGCAACCTGCTCTATATCTGTAGAGCTTTGTGCCCCTAGAAGCCTATCCTGAGTTTTGTCCAGAAAATCCTCAGTTTCTCGTATGCCACGCAGGGTTGTTATCTGTTGCTCCAGACCTTCAATCTTCTCTTCCAATATGGAGACCAGCTTGCACTTTGTACAGACAAAGTTGCTTCTGTCCTGTGGAAGAAAGACAAACATGGCACATCCAGTGCAGGTCACAACAGCTGAACCCCCCCCCCCCCCTTCCATATCACCTTCCTACTACGAGCTTCCTCAGAGCAGTTTGCAAGACGTAAGCCTCACTGGGCTCACTCCAGGCGAACTCCCAGGCAAACTCCTGCTGTGAGCTGCTCTGCTGTCCCCGCTGCTCAGCTGGTTCTCCGCCGCTCAGCTGGTTCGCGAAGCTCTGGCTATTTTTAAACAGCCAGGCTTCCCTGTCGCAAACAAACAGACACCCTACTGCCCGCCCCCTGATCTGATGAGGTTCAATAAGGATAAGTGCAGGGTCCTGCACTTAGGACGGAAGAACCCAATGCACAGCTACAGACTAGGGACCGAATGGCTAGGCAGCAGTTCTGTGGAAAAGGACCTAGGGGTGACAGTGGACGAGAAGCTGGATATGAGTCAGCAGTGTGCCCTTGTTGCCAAAAAGGCCAATGGCATTTTGGGATGTATAAGTAGGAGCATAGCGAGCAGATCGAGGGACGTGATCGTTCCCCTCTATTGGACATTGGTGAGGCCTCATCTGGAGTACTGTGTCCAGTTTTGGGCCCCACACTTCAAGAAGGATGTGGATAAATTGGAGAGAGTCCAGCGAAGGGCAACAAAAATGATTAGGGGACTGGAACACATGAGTTATGAGGAGAGGCTGAGGGAGCTGGGATTGTTTAGCCTGCAGAAGAGAAGAATGAGGGGGGATTTGATAGCTGCTTTCAACTACCTGAAAGGGGGTTCCAAAGAGGATGGCTCTAGACTGTTCTCAATGGTAGCAGATGACAGAACGAGGAGTAATGGTCTCAAGTTGCAGTGGGGGAGGTTTAGATTGGATATTAGGAAAAACTTTTTCACTAAGGGTGGTGAAACACTGGAATGTGTTACCTAGGGAGGTGGTAGAATCTCCTTCCTTAGAGGTTTTTAAGGTCAGGCTTGACAAAGCCCTGGCTGGGATGATTTAACTGGGAATTGGTCCTGCTTCGAGCAGGGGGTTGGACTAGATGACCTTCTGGGGTCCCTTCCAACCCTGATATTCTATGATTCTATGGTGTGGAGAGGTGACATTTTCCTGGGCCTGAGCCAAAGCCCATGGACTCAATGGGAATGTTTCCATTTGGATCAAGCACCATATTCTCTTACCTGGTCCACTCACCACCCTACCAATATGACTGTTGCACGGTTTTATCAAGCACAAACTAATGTCTGATCTTCTGACTCCAGGGCTTTGATGAACAGTACTAGATAGAGTGAGCGTAACTTTCATTAATAGCCCTTTTTGCCCCATATCTAAGATATGATCCTTCTCCAAGTAAATCTAAGAGACATGGTGGTTAAAATGCCAGGGCCCCATCCACACTAGTGCCCCCCCACACTGCAGCTCCATCAGTGGGGGAAAAACAGTGAGAGACTTTGGGAAAAGCAGTTGCAGGGCAGACCAGGACTAAGGCTGTTGTTGCCAAGCTAGGCTTGACCTACTGCTGTGTGGTGCGTTACTAAGTGTGTGAGCTTAATATTAAGCCTGCAGCCCAGCTAATTACAAGGGCAAGGACTGTTTTTCAGCTTTTCAAGTATTTTGTTATTTCTTTGACCCTCTGAGAATGTTTCTATAATCTCAGAGAACAGCCTGACAGAAAAATACTATTTCCTTGTACTCCCCTGTCGGTCTGTCTTTATCCACCTGTTGTTTCCTCTTCTTTGGTTAGATTGTAGGCTCTTTGGGGCAGGGACTGTCTTTGTGTTCTGTGTTTGTACAGCACCCAGCACAATGGGGTCCTGCTCTATTGCTGGGTCTCCTAGGTACTGCCATAATATGAACAATAATAAGAGTAAAATCTTAAATAAACTGCTCTACCTACCGGCCCCTTTGAGCCTTGTGCGCAGATAACCCCACGGGGTGTTCTGTTACCATTTAACCAGTGAGCCAGAGCTAAATGAAGATCAGAAAAAAGAGAAGATCAGAAAAAAGGTAAAAACTAGGGCTGTTGATTAATCGCAGTTAACTCACGCGATTAACTCAAAAAAATGATTTGTGATTAAAAAAATTAATCATGATTAATTGCACTGGTAAACAATAGATTACCTACTGAAATGTATTACATATTTTTGGATTTTTTCTAGGTTTTCAAATCTCTTTATTTCAATTACAACACAGAATACAAGGTGTACAATGCTCACTTTATATTATTATTTTTGATTACAAAGATTTGCACTGTAAAAATGATAAATGAAATAGTATATTTCAGTTCACTTCGTACAAGTACTGTAGTACAGTCTCTTTATTGTGAAAGTACAACTTACAAATGTAGGGGTTTTTTGTTACATAACTGCACTCAAAAACAATACAATGTAAAACTTTAGAGTCTACAAGTCCACTCAGTCCTACTTCTTATTCATCCAATGACTCAGACAAACAAGTTTGTTTACATTTATGGGAGATAATGCTGCCCCCTTCTTATTTACAATGTCACCTGAAAGTGAGAACAGGTGTTTGCATGGCACTTTTGTAGCCGGCATTGCAAAGTATTTAAATGCCAGATATGCTAAGCATTCATATGCCCCTTCATGCTTCGGCCACTATTCCAGAGGATATTCTTCCATACTGATGATGCTCATTTAAAGAAAAAAAAAACAAAGCATTAATTAAATTTGTGACTGAACTCCTTGGGGGAGAAATGCATGTCTCCTGCTCTGTTTTACCCACATTCTTCCATATATTTCATTTTCTAGCAGTCTCAGATGATGACTCACCACATGTTGTTCATTTTAAGAACACTTTCACTGCAGATTTGACAAAACACAAAGAAGGTACTAATGTGAGATTTCTAAAGATAGCTACAGCACTGGATCCACGGTTTAAGAATCTGAAGTGCCTTCCAAAATCTGAGAGGGGGGAGGTGTGGAACATGCTTTCAGAAGAGTTTGAAGAGCAACACCCCAATGTGGAAACTACAGAACCCAAACGACCAAAAAAGAAAATCAACTTTCTGCTGCTGGCATCTGACTCAGATAATGAAAATGTCTGCGCTACTTCGGATCGTTATCGAGCAGAACCATGTCCTCTGGAATGGTGGTTGAAGGCTGAAGGGACATATGAATCTTTAGTGCATCTAGCACACAAATATCTTGCGATGCTAGCTACAGCAGGCCATGTGAATGCCTGTTCTTACTTTCAGGTGACATTGTAAACAAGAAGCAGGCAGCATTATCTCCTGCAAATGTAAACAAACTTGTTTGTCTGAGTGATTGGATGAACAAGAAGTAGGACTTGTAGGCTCTAAAATTTTATATTGTTTTGTTTTTGAGTGCAGGTTTTTTTTACATAATTCTACTTTTGTAAGTTCAGCTTTAATGATAGAGATCGCACTAAAGTACTTGTATTAGGTGAACTGAAAAATACTATTGGTTTTTTTACAGTGCAAATATTTGTAATAAAAATAGTGTATAGTGAGCACTGTACACGTATTCTGTGTTGTAATTTAAATCAATACATTTGAAAATGTAGAAAATATCAGAAAATGTTTAAATTGTATTCTGTTATTGTTTAACAGTGCGATTAATCCCTATTAATTTTTAATTGCTTGACAGCCCTAGTAAAAACCCTTAGAAATGTGCTGATTGGCACAAATACAAGGCAGAGCGGGGAAGTGTTCTGATCCTGGACATTAGGCAGACAGCTGGTATCTGGAGCACTAATACAGAGAAAGAAGAGAGGCCCCTATATGGAGACAGTCATTGGGGATGGGAATATTCAGCAGATTAACTGTGAAAGCCTCTCTTTAGTAGTACTATTTCTCTGATGCCATGTGCTGTAACCGAGAGCAGTGCTCTATGATTCTCTTGGGGGTGCCAGCTGGAGCTGGCATGTGTCACTGATATCTGGTTAGACACTGCTGTTGGCCCCGAAGTTGTGGCTGTTTCCGGATGAGTGCTCAGAGAGCTGTCAGCTTCATGCAGAATGGAGAGGCTTGGGGATTAGTGTCATCCTACCTGTAGTGTGGAGATGTTTATTTGGCTGTTTGTGTCTCTAAAGCAGGACCAAAGCTGCTGGCTCTGCTGGTGTGTTGTCCATTAAGTAACATGGGGAATTTCACAGCTCATGTTCTGAGTAGCTGTTGGAGTCCTTGCAGGATGTTCTTGTGCAAACATTGGCTGGGCTGGGCAGGTATCTGTCTTTCTAGTCCCAAACCCTCGCCTAAGCACAGCCTACTGCTCCCTCCCTTTCACCTCTTGTTAGCAGGAGGCCAGCTGGAAAAAAAATTACACTTCCAAGCTCCACCCACAAAATAAGCTCCACCCATGAGAGTTGCCAGCATGATATACAGTTCACAGTAGATTGTGCAGGTGTTCCAGCCATGAGTCTGAGTACTCTCAGAACTCCGCCAGCTTGATGCTCCCTCAGAAGGGTCTGAATATATTTGTGAGCTCTGCTCCTCCTTTGTGGGAGGGGCTGCGGGCAGGGTTTGGCTCCTTGGTCAGGAGTGGGGAGAGTTGTGACCTCTTTCTTAAAGGCCATGGAGCCAAAATGAGCCACTCAAAATAGACTCTGCAGATCTGTACTCTCCCTTTCCATTCTTACATGCTTTCATGAGCAGTGAAACTGTTCACAGGTTGACATTTAAAGTATCGCTGGGATCTGTGGTGACACCTCCCTGAGCTGAACGGGCAGTGCATCCTTTACTGAGCCATTGCATTTGGCTCTCTGCAGCCTGAGGGAGACACTGCTGTACTAGTTACACTTGGGTACTTAAGAATGTTGCCTCAAGTAGTGTGAACGTGAGACCCGTCCACAGAGCGAAGCGGAGCCATTCTTGTCAATGCTGGACCTCCCTCGAGGCTGGCTTTTGTTTTACGGTTTAATTTTCATACATAGAAAAACATAAAAAATGACAGCTGAGCAGCCACAACTTAAACTAGCAGCTTCATCAGTAACTTCCAAGGTATGTGGAACTTGCCCAAACACTTGCAAACTTTAATTAAAATATGGAAGCAGTTATTCCTACCTTGTAAAATTCTAAGCCTTTAAGAAATGGGATGTTCTTCCCCCAAATATTCATAATACCCATGTAAATGGGTGGAACACTTTGCATATTTGGTGAATCTGAGACACAGTTCAGCACATGCTTTGAATTTCTAGCCACACTTATGCCTTGGGTGCTCAGGCCTGGCTTGAACAGGACCGTGTCAGGCTTGATCTACCCAAAACGGGCAGAGTTACACACCAGTGGAGGGTAGAAAGCAGTGAGCAGGATGGGGTTTGCAAAGGGACCCTGACTTTCGTATCATTGACAGTGCTCATGCACAGTTGCCGGTTAGCGAGCTCTAAGAGGGGAGTGTGTGGCAAAGCACCTCGTGATTTCCAGCAAACAAAAGCATAACAAAATCCATATTGCATGCTCCTTAGCTCAACCAGAAATTGAGCTTGATGCAGGAATTACTGGGTGAAGTTCTTGGAGTACTTGCTCATGTCCATTCCCTGCTAGATGTGTGCACACCATGTGCACAGTTGCCAGAGTTTATTCCCTCAAGGGTATCCATTGGGCCGGCTCTAGCCCCTTCTGGAGACCTGCGGTTATGTGCTGGTATAAGGGTGCCGCTGGCCACGCACCCTCTCCCGTTCCTTCTTACCGCCCTTGATGGTTGACCCCTCTTGCTCTGGCAAGGCTTTCTTCCCAATGGTTTTTGGACACTCTTGTTTCTTAGTTATCATAGTTAGTGTAAATAGATAGTTCCTGTCATCGAGGGACTCCTTCACCCCAGGGGCCAGGCATGCCCTGATCCCTGGGCTTCAAGCCTTGCACCTCCTGTGGAAAACATATACCTGTGAGTGACCCCCACTCCAGCTGCTTGAAGTGCTTGGGGGAGACTCACGTGAAGGACAAGTGCCAGATCTGTCAGGACATCAGATCCCGTAGTAAAAAAAAACAGAGACATTAGCTGAAGGCTATCCTCATGGAGGCCGCCCTCAGACGACCTAAGAGCTGAGCCCCTCCAATTTGGAACCAAGCACTTTGGCAAAGCACTTCCCTGGCATCAAGCTCTTCCCTGCACCATTCATTCACCACTCTTCTCTTTGCCCTGTTGGCAGCCCCCCCAGGGTTTTCATGGCAGTAGTAACAGCCTTCCTCAGACGTTGAGGTGTCCAGGTCTACCAGTAACTTGACAACTGGATGATCAAAGGTTGGTCGCAGGTTCAAGTACAGTACAGAACAGCATCAGCATGGTCCGAGACACCTTCTGAGTGCGGGTCTGCTGATAAACGAGCAGAAGTCAACTCTTGTCCCAGTTCAGAAAATAGAATTTATTGGGGCAGTATTTGACTCAACCCAAGGCAGGGCCTTCCTGCCAGAGGCCCGATTCCAGACCATGTTGGACCTGATATCCAATATCAGGGTCTGCCCAATCACAACAGCTCGGATTTGCCTCCAGCTACAGGGGCATATACATGTATTTACATGGCCCAGCGCTCAAGGCTGCTCCTCAAACCCTCCAGATGTATCTAGTGTAAGTTTACTCCTCGAGCAGAGACCACTTGGACTCAGTGCTCATGGTCCCTTCTCTGTTCCTCGCATCCCTGGACGGGTGGAAAGACCAGAGATCGGTAATGATGAGGACCCCTCAGCCCTTGATAGCCTTAGTCTTGGACGTGTAAGACCTAGGGTGGGGATCCCACCTCAACAACCTCGGGACTCAGGGCCTCTGGTCCCAAGAATAACTCTCCCTGCACATAAACATCAGGGAGCTCAGGGTGGTAAGCTTAGCATGCCAAGTGTTCCTCCCCCAGATCTCAGGCAAGATGGTGCAGGTCCTGAAAGACAATACTGCGGCCATGTTTTACATCAACAAGCAGAGAGAGGGGCTCAATCTTTGGCCTTGTGTAAGGAGGCAAGCCATCTGTGGGACTTCTGCATGAAACACTCCATTCATCTTGAGGCGTCAAATCTCCCAGGAGCCCGAACTATACTGGCGGTTCACCTCAGGAGATCCTTTTCCTCTCGCCATGACTGGTCCTTTTACCCGGAGGTCACAGGTTCATCTTCCAAAGGTGCAGTCCTCCTCAGGTGGTCCTTTTCGCTACCAGGCAGAACAGGAAGTGCCATCAGTTTTGTTCACTGTGCAGGCTCAGCCTGGCTCCCTCTCTGACACTTTCGTGCTCCCGTGGACAAATCTCCTATTTTACACCTTTCCCCGATCTCCTTGGTTCACAAGGTCCTCCTAAAAATCAAACAGGATAAGGCAAGAGTTATTCTGATAGCCCCTGCATGGCCACGTCAACACTAGTTTAGCCTGCTTCTGGATCTGTTGGTAGCAACTCCCCTTTCACTCACACTCCATCCGGACCTAATTTCACCAGACAGTGGCCAGTTTCTTCACCCCAACAACGCCTCCCTGCACCTAACTGCATGGCTGAACCCTGAAGAACAGGCTTGCTTGGAACAGATCCAGCAGATCTTGCTAGATAGTAGAAAGCCTTCCACCAGGGCTATCTACTCAGACAAGTAGAAGCACTTCTCTATTTTGGCTTCTCAGCGCACTCTCTATCCCCAACTTGATCTTCCCTGCAGTCTGTCATAGAATAATAGAATTATCAGGGTTGGAAGGGACCTCAGGAGGTCATCTAGTCCAACCCCCTGCTCAAAGCAGGACCGATCCCCGACTAAATCATCCCAGCCAGAGCTTTGTCAAGCCTGACCTTAAAAACTTCTAGGGAAGGAATTCCACCACCTCCCTAGGTAACGCATTCCAGTGTTTCATCACCCTCGTCTTGAAAAAGTTTTTCCTAATATCCAACCTAAATTTCCTCCACTGCAACTTGAGACCATTACTCCTTGTTCTGTCATCTGCTACCACTGAGAACAGTCTAGATCCATCCTCTTTGGAACCCCCTTTCAAGTAGTTGAAAGCAGCTATCAAATCCCCCCTCATTCTTCTCTTCCGCACACTAAACAATCCCAGTTCCCTCAGCCTCTCCTCATAAGTCATGTGTTCCAGTCCCCTAATCATTTTTGTTGCCCTCTGCTGGACTTTCCAGTTTTTCCACATCCTTCTTGTAGTGTGGGGCCCAAAACTGGACACAGTACTCCAGATGAGGCCTCACCAATGTCGAATACAGGAGAACGATCGCGTCCCTCGATCTGCTGGCAATGCCCCTACTTATAAGCCCAAAATGCCATTGGCCTTCTTGGCAACAAGGGCACACTGTTGACTTATATCTACTGTCACCCCTAGGTCCTTTTCTGCAGAACTGCTGCCAAGCGATTTGGTCCCTAGTCTGTAGCGGTGCATTGGATTCTTCCGTCCTAAGTGCAGGACTCTGCACTTGTCCTTGTTGAACCTCATCAGATTTCTTTTGTCCCAATCCTCTAATTTGTCTAGGGCCCTCTGGATCCTATCCCAACCCTCCAGTGTATCTACCTCTCCTCCCAGTTTAGTGTCATCTGCAAACTTGCTGAGGGTGCAATCCACACCATCCTCCAGATCATTTATGAAGATATTGAACAAAACCGTCCACAGGACCAACCCTTGGGGCACTCCACTTGATACCAGCTGCCAACTAGACATGGAGCCATTGATCACTACCCGTTGACCCGACAATCTAGCCAGCTTTCTATCCACCTTATAGTCCATTCATCCAGCCCATACTTCTTTAACTTGCTGGCAAGAATACTGTGGGAGACCGTGTCAAAAGCTTTGCTAAAGTCAAGGAACAACACGTCCACTGCTTTCCCTTCATCCACAGAGCCAGTTATCTCGTCATAGAAGGCAATTAGATTAGTCAGGCATGACTTGCCCTTGGTGAATCCATGCTGACTGTTCCTGATCACTTTCCTCTCTTCTAAGTGCTTCAGAATTGATTCCTTGAGGACCTGCTCCATGATATTTCCAGGGACTGAGGTGAGGCTGACTGGCCTGTAGTTCCCAGGATCCTCCTTCCCTTTTTTTAAAGATGGGCACTACATTAGCCTTTTCCCAGTCATCTGGGACCTCCCCCGATCGCCATGAGTTTTCAAAGAAAATGGCCAATGGCTCTGCAATCACATCCGCCAACTCCTTCAGCACTCTCGGATGCAACACATCCGTCCCCATGGACTTGTGCTCATCCAGCTTTTCTAAATAGTCCCGAACCACTTCTTTCTCCACAGAGGGCTGGTCACCTGCTCCCCATGCTGTGCTGCCCAGTGCAGCAGTCAGGGAGCTGACCTTATTCGTGAAGACAGAGGCAAAAAAAGCACTGAGTAGATCAGCTTTTTCCACATCCTCTGTCACTAGGTTGCCTCCCTCATTCGGTAAGGGGCCCACACTTCCCTTGACTGACTTCTTGTTGCTAACATACCTGAAGAATCCCTTCTTGTTACTCTTAACATCTCTTGCTAGCTGCACCTCCAGGTGTGATTTGGCCTTCCTGATTTCACTCCTGCATGCCCGAGCAATATTTTTATACTCCTCCCTGGTCATTTGTCCAGTCTGCCACTTCTTGTAAGCTTCTTTTTTGTATTTAAGAGCAGCAAGGATTTCACCGTTAAGCCAAGCTGGTCGCCTGCCATATTTACTATTCTTTCTACACATCGGGATGGTTTGTCCCTGTAACCTCAATAAGGATTCTTTAAAATACAGGCAGCTCTCCTGGATTCCTTTCCCCCTCATATTATTCTCCCAGGGGATCTTGCCCATCAGTTCCCTGAGGGAGTCAGTCTGCTTTTCTGAAGTCCAGGGTCTGTATTCTGCTGCTCTCCTTTCTTCCTTGTGTTAGGATCCTGATCTCGACCATTTCATGGTCACTGCCTCCCAGGTTCCCATCCACTTTTGCTTCCCCTACTAATTATTCCCAGTTTTTGAGCAGCGGGTCAAGAAGAGCTCTGCCCCTAGTTGGTTCCTCCAGCACTTGCACCAGGAAATTGTCCCCTACATTTTCCAAAAACTTCCTGGATTGCCTGTGCACCGCTGTATTGCTCTCCCAGCAGATATCCGGGTGATTGAAGTCTCTCATGAGAACCAGGGCCTGCGATCTAGTAGCTTCTGCGAGTTGCCGGAAGAAAGCCTCGTCCACCTCATCCCCCTGGTCTGGTGGTCTGTAGTAGACTCCCACCATGACATCACCCTTGTTGCTCACACTTCTAAACTTAATCCAGAGACTCTCAGGTTTTTCTGCAGTTTCATACTTGAGCTCTGAGCAGTCATGCTGCTCCCTTACATACAGTGCAACTCCCCCACCTTTTCTGCCCTTCCTGTCCTTCCTGAACAGCTTATATCCATCCATGACAGTACTCCAGTCATGTGAGTTATCCCACCAAGTCTCTGTTATTCCAATCACATCATAATTCCTTGACTGTGCCAGGACTTCCAGTTCTCCCTGCTTGTTTCCCAGGCTTCGTGCATTTATATATAGGCACTTGAGGTAACCTGCTGATCGTCCCTCTTTCTCAGTATGAGGCAGGAGCCCTCCCCTCTCACACGCTCCTGCTCGTGCCTCCTCTCGATATCCCACTTCCCCACTTACCTCAGGGCTTTGGTCTCCTTCCCCTGGTGAACCTAGTTTAAAGCCCTCCTCACTAGGTTAACCAGCCTGCTTGCGAAGATGCTCTTCCCTCTCTTCATTAGGTGGAGCCTGTCTCTGCCTAGCACTCCTTCTTTGAACACCATCCCATGGTCAAAGAATCCAAAGCCTTCTCTCTGACACCACCTGTTGTAGCCATTCGTTGACTTCCACAATTTGACAGTCTCTACGTAGGCCTTTTTCTTCCACAGGGAGGATGGACGAGAACACCACTTGCGCCTCCAACTCCTTTATCCTTCTTCCCAGAGCCACGTAGTCTGCAGTGATCCACTCAAGGTCATTCTTGGCAGTATCATTGGTGCCCACGTGAAGAATCAGGAAGGGGTAGCAATCTGAGGGCTTGATGAGTCTTGGCAGTCTCTCCGTCACATCGTGAATCTTAGCTCCTGGCAAGCAGCAGACTTCTCGGTTTTCCCGGTCGGGGCGGCAGATAGACGACTCAGTCCCCCTGAGGAGAGAGTCCCCGACCACCACCACCCGCTTCCTTTTCTTGGGAGCGGTGGTCATGGAAACCCCAACCCTAGGACAGTGCATCTCATGCCTTCAAATCGGTAGAGTCTCTTTCTGCTCCCTTCCCTCAGACGTATCATCTGGTCCACTCTCCGCATTAGTACCTGTGGAGAGAACATGAAAACGGTTACTTACCTGTGTCTGCCCTGCTGGTACATGGACGTTCCCCTTTTTTCTTCTGGAGGTCACATGATGCCAAATTTGTTCACCATCCTTCTGTCCCCGATGTGCAGCCTGCTCCTAATCTTCAGAACCTTGTGCCTGTAGAAGCCTATCTTGACATCCGTCCAGGGAATCTTCAGTTTCTCTTATGCAACACAGGGTTGATACCTGTTGCTCCAGACCTTGAACCTTCTCTTCCAGTATGGAGACCAGCTTGTACTTTGTACAGACGAAGTCGCATCTGTCCTGTGGAAGAAAGACAAACATAGCAAATCCAGTGCAGGTCACAACAGCTGAACACCCCCCATCCATATTACCTTCCTTCTACGAGCTTCCTCAGGAGTTGTAGTCATTACTCAGAGAATCCGGCAAGATGTAAGCCTCAGTGGGCTCTCCCCAGGCGAACTCCCAGGCAAACTCCTTTTGTCTGGACTACTTGCTCCAGTTAAAACAGCAGGGCCTGGCCCTTGCATCTATTAAGGTGCATTTAGCAGCCATCTCAGCCTTCCACCCACCAGTGAACAGCAGGTCAATGTTCTTTCATGAGATGACGGTGTGGTTTCTCAAGGGCTGGAGAGGCTCTGTCTTCAGGTCTGCAAGCTGACAGCCTTCCCCTCCTCCCATGGGACTTAAACCTGGTTCTTTCAAGACTCACGGGTCTCCCCTTTGAGCCATTAGCATTGTGCCCCCTGCAACTTCTCTCTGGTTACCTTCCATAACTGTTCTTCAAGATGTGCTGCTCATATCCGTTCCATGTTAGGTGTGTGCCACGTGCACTGTTGCTGGAGAATTTTCCCTCAGTGGTATCTGTCGGGCTCACTCTAGCACCCTCTGGAGTTGCACAGTTATGCGCCAGTATGAGACGCGCCACCGGCCCTGCACCCTCTCAGCTCCTTCTTGCCAGTAACTCCAACAGAGAGGCAGGAGGGTGGGTCCTGGAATGGACATGAGCAACACATCTCAAAGAACAACAACTACGAAAGGTTAAGTAGCTGTTTTTTCTTCTTTGAGTCCTTGCTCATGTCCATGCCGTACAGAAGGTAGCCTTCTTGGTGGCAATCACCTCGGCCAGAAGGGTCTTTGAAATCAAGGCCCTTATGTCAGAACCACCTTACACTGCGTCCTTTAAGGACAAGGTCCAACCGCGCCTCCATCTGGCCTTCGTACCAAAGGTGGTGTCACAATTCCATAACAACCAAGCCATTTCTCTACCAGTCTTCTTCCCGAAACCTCATGAGAACTCTGAGGAATGGTGGCTTCACTCATTGGACATTCGGCATGCCCTCGCTTTTTATATTGAGAGGACTAAATGCTTCCCCAAGTCCACGTAACTCTTCGTAGCAATAGCGGAAAGGATGAGAGGTTTTCCTGTGTGAGCCCAGAGGATCTCGTCCTTGCCTGTATTCGGGCCTGCTATGAGCAGGCAAATGTCCTGCCTTTGGCCATTTTGACCACTCACTCCACAAGGCTTTGTCAGCAGCGTTTCTCACACAGGTCCCAGTCCAGGACATATGCAGAGCTGCAATCTCGTCATTGGTGTATACCTTCACATCCCACTATACCATCACTCAACAGCCCCAAGACAACACCAGTTTCAGAAGAGTAGTGTTTCAGTTAGCATGTCCATGAACTCCGAGCCCATCTCTGGGGGGACTGCGTGTGAATCATCTTGCATGGCATGGACGTGAGCAAGCACTCTAAGAATTAGGAACAGTTACTTAACCTTTCGTAGTTGTTGTTCTTTGAGATGTGTTGCTCATGTTCATTCCGTGACCCACCCTCCTGCTTCTGCTTCTCTGTTGGAGTAACTGGCAAGAAGGAGCTGAGAGGGTGCAGGGCCAGTGGCACTCGTCATACTGGCGCATAACCGTGTGACTCCAGAGGGCGCTGGAGCCGGCCTGACAGACACCAGTGAGGGAAAATTCTCCAGCCGCCTTAAAATCTAGGAATCTGAGTGTTCCACTGAATACCTTGTCTCTGTATTAGACACATACTGAATGCTAATCCTTCTGCAATTCCCATGCTTGAGTCTTTGCATCCAGCAAATTCCTAACAGGATTTTCTTTGGAAACAATCTGTCTTTAAGTGCATGGTAAACTTGCTCATCTCCATTGAATATCTCTCTAATCTTTCTTCTGGGCTGGATCACTCCCATACCAGTGGCATGGGACAGGGCCTGCCAGTCATGGGCACTTACAGCAAGAAGGAACCACTAACCCTATTCTTCCTCCAAGAAGAATAATTTTAAAGCCATTTTAGGTAGAGAGAATGTTAAATAAAGATGGTTGAACTGTGTGGACTTCTGGACAGAACCAGTGCCTTACCTGTTCGTTTGATCGGTGGACATACGCCACTGGTTGTCATTAGAAAATCAGTTACCAACGATTATCACATGACGGCATCAGTTTTTCCCTTGCTTAGAGCAGGGATCTCCGTTACGTTAAATGCTGAGTGTTTAACAGCTACTGCTGTGTCTCACGGGAGGAGAATGACAGACAGGGAACGTATTCTGCTCCACTGTACAGCCTGACCCCAAAGATTCTTGTTTTTATTTTATTTAGGCTTGGACAAGGCTGTGGGAAGCTGCTAATAGACAAATGCGGTTTTCTGGTGTTGGTTAAAGTGCCAAGGAGAATTATCTTTAATAGAATCTCTCACAAAGTTTAGCTGAATTTAACAGCAAGGTGAAGCTGCAAATATTGCCAGTGCTACACACCAACTGCATATTCATCATGGATCCCACAGCTGGGAAAAGATGTTTATTCCTTTAGAAGCCGATGGCTTAAGTTTTCTGGCAAGGGTCTTTGCTGCTTCAGCAGGCTGGAAATGCTTCAGCAGATCTATTTTTATGGAATTACTATCTAAATTACCAAGTCAATCAGTAATTCTGGTGTTCATTTGACACTAAATCTGATTTGTTCAGCTTGGGCCCTAAATTTCCCATTTTCAGTGTGCCACAGGTATTTGTTCTGGCAATCTGGCTGCACTGTAGAAATTGTCTATGGGGAAGCTGGAGGTTTTGACAGTTGGGTAGAGGACGGTATGAGCTTTCAGCACTTGGGAAGGCATAGGGAAGTGGTTTATGGCTGTGGGATAAGCACACTTGCTGGATGTTCCAACTAAAATATTCAGCAGTACAATAGTCAATGTTGGCATTTAAACTGTCACAGCTCAATTTTTGGAGTTAACGCTCCTTTAAAGTGAGTGGGATAGTTCATGCCTTTCAGAGCTGTTTCAAGCTGTATCCAAATACTGCTGCATCAGTTACTCTTGGGGCACTTTTGGAAGATTTTCTTTTCAACAGTAAGGGCTTGAAATTTTTTTTTTTAAATTTGATTCTGTGGTAAATTTCACAGCTGCAGAATAGAGGGAGGCTGGCTTAAAATAAAGATGGCAGCAGGTTCTTGATGTGTGAGATCAGACTCTGGGAATTCAATGTTGTCTGAATAGAGGGAAATGGTTAGTTATCTTGCAGGATTCATTACATGTGAAGAAAACTGATCATTCTTTTGGGAGCCAATAAGCAAGGGAGGTTCAGCTCATGGAGCTTAAGAACACATGGAGTGATCTGAATAACGTAGTTAGATAACGGTCAGTCACTCTGATCATTCATGAATTGAAGAGCTATGTGGATGAGGGCTGTGGTTGCATAATCGGAGCTCCCATGCAAGTGGCAGATGCCTTCCATTCCGACATTTTGCAGCATGGCTAAGTCTGGTACCCTATAAAATATGTAGAGAACTCTCTCCTCCTCTCCTACACAAATCTGATGAACTACTTGTCACTCCAGTATGTAGTGATGTTCCTTAAGGTTCCAGTTAACATAAACTTCACGAAAACTTATGCTCAAATAAATGTGTTAGTCTCTAATGTGCCACAAGTACTCCTGTTCTTACTGCCATGAAAGCAGCTGAGGCCATGGCTATACCAGTCTGTTACAAAAGAGCCTCACCGAAACAGCTATTCCAGTTCCGTGTGCCAATAAATATTAACATTTAACTTGGACATTACTGTATGAGCCCAGAGCAGCCCAAGTCTGTCTGTGGTCTCAATAAGGCCTGGATTGATCACAGGGTTAACAGAACTGCAGTACTACCCCCTGTAGCAGACACCACAGTCATCTGGAAAATAACCAGCTATTTCAGACATTCAGCTTGCATTGCACTTGTGCTATTGTATTTCTTTTCTGTCCAGTCAAGTATTGATTCCATTGCTAATATACGCTTTCAGACATGTGGTAATAAATCTTGATCACCCCACGCCCATTTTCTGTATATCTTCCCACTACATAAATCCCTTATTTTAAAGCTAGATTAGGTTGCTGAGTGACAGTGTACTGACATTTTATCATAGAATATCAGGGTTGGAAGAGACCTCAGGAGGTCATCTAGTCCAACCCCCTGCTCAAAGCAGGACCAGTCCCCAACTAAATCATCCCAGCCAGGGCTTTGTCAAGCCGGGCTTTAAAAATCTCTAAGGATGGAGATTCTACCACCTCCCTAGGTGACCCATTCCAGTGCTTCACCACCCTCCTAGTGAAATAGTTTTTCCTAATATCCAATAGACCTCCCCCACTGCAACTTGAGACCATTGCTCCTTCTTCTGTCATCTGCCACCACTGAGAACAGCTGAGCTCCATCCTCTTTGGAACCCCCCTTCAGGTAGTTGAAGGCTGCTATCAAATCCCCCCTCACTCTTCTCTTCTGTGGACTGACTAATCCCAGTTCCCTCAGCCGCTCCTCCTAAGTCATGTGCCCCAGCCCCCTAATCATTTTCATTGCCCTCCGCTGGACTCTCTCCAATTTGTCCACATCCCTTCTGTAGTGGGTGTAGTAAGAGGCCCTGAAACATAAACCCTTGTATCAGAGGCCTGGTCTGAGGCCTAAAGCCTGAACCAAAGTACTTCCAGGGATTGCTAAGCAAAGCTGGGCTGTGAGCCAGAGGCAGGCCCTAATTGCAGAACTTGGTAAGGAAAGGGCTCCTAGAAAGAATGCCCTAATGATATAAGTAGTAATAAGAGGAACGTTTGCCAAGATGGCACCTGGACATCCCAATACGAGGACACTTCACAGAGATAACAAGGAACAGCCAGGTGCATCCCAAAGACAGGGTCAAAAGGACAGCATAATGGACAGACCCGTTTGTTTGAACCAACATGATCAAAGGGGGAGACAGCACCCTCATGAGTCAAGGGGCTGTACCTCAATATGTCAGTAGAGATGAGTAATCTGTCCTGCAACTGTATAAAAATAGGTCCCGGAGCGCATATCTTTGTCCAGCCGAGGGGACAGTGGAGTGTCCCGCCCCTGACTGAGCTGTGTCCATTGCCAGGGGGCACAAATTCATAGTATGTCCCGTAGAGTCTATAGGAAACTATTACTGTGATTTGTTTGACAATAAACCTGAGCAGGTGCCTTCATACCTTACTAGAGTCTGTGGTCATTGGGGGTTCTCTTGGGATCTGCTGCGTCAGCTATCTGCACAGAGCCAGGGCAGCACACAGAGGGAACACGCACACAGCCGTCTGTTATTGTCAGACAAGAGCAGAGCACCACACCGGTAGCTACCGACAACAGTGGGGGGCCCAAAACTGGATGCAATACTCCAAATGTGGCCTCACCAGCGCCCAGTAGAGGGGAATAATCACTTCCCTCAATCTGCTGGCAGTGCTCTTACTAATGCAGCCCAATATGCCTTTGGCCTCCTTGGCAACAAGGGCACACTGCTGACTCGTATCCAGCTTCTTGTCCACTGTAATCCCCAGGTCCTTTTCTGCAGAACTGTTGCTTAGCCCATCAGTCCCCAGTCTGTAGCAGTGCATGGGATTCTTCCGTCCTAAGTTCAGGACTCTGCACGTGTCCTTGTTGAACCTCATCAGATTTCTTCTGGCCCAATCCTTCAATTTCACATCATTTACAGAGCCAAGCACATAAAAGCAAGGAGATTAAAAGTGAAGTCATCCTAAGTCTCATATTATCCACGTACTAAGCACAGTGGGCCCAGTTCAGGGCTAGGTTGTTGTCGTTTGCCCCACTGAAGAGCGATTACAGCGTGGGTCTAAAACGCTCTCAGTCAGCAGTGTAGTGTTTCACGCCCACTTTGTGCTGGTGTAAATGATTCCAGCTGGTGCTGGGTAAATGGAGAGATGGGCAAGCAGCTCAGACTCCCAACGGCCCAGGCCCCAGGTGCAGCAAGTCTCCTTTTCTCACGTAAGCTGCAGGAGGGAGAGCCTGAGTCAGTTGCCCAAGGGCCCAGTGATTCATGGCTGAGATGGGAATGGACCTCAGAGCCTTGCCTGCTATGTCCACTGAGCTAACCTCACCTCTGCCAGGGTCTGGGTGTGGCATCTTGTTTACATGTGGGGGCTGGAATCCCTTCACCCTGCCAGCCTGAGCCCCCACCAGAGAGACACTCGTACAGCAGCACTGCTCTCCTCGGACAGTTGGTGGGAAATAGCCGGGGCTCTGTGACCGACAGCTGCCTCTCCTGTAGTAGTGACCAGTGGGAGCGAGGAGTTGGTCTAGGAGCTGAGGGGGACACTGCTGACTTTTTCACTTCAGGGTCGTAGTTCGTATTCATCCCTCCTCCCAAGTAAACCCCTTGCTATTGTGGCTGGTAGCTGGAGCTTATGGACTCAGTGCAATGCACACAAGCCTGCCCTGGCCTCCCACAGGCCACTTCTCCTAGGCTCCTCTGCTCCCCCGTGGAGCCTTACCCCTCTCGGCTCTGCCCTTTGTCTAGGTATTGGCCCCTGGTGCTGTAGAGCCTGAGCACCTTCATAAAGCCCAGCCATCTGGCCTGCATTCCCCCATTGAGGCTTGACCCAGGGTGCTCTTCTCTGGTTCATTTGTTGCCGTTGTGTTTGCACCAGCAAGGTCTGGTGTGTCTCTTCTTGGACGTAAATGAGGAGCTCGTCCCCACTCCAGCCTTAGCAGTTTCCCTCAGGCTGTGGTGGGAGGAAGGTTTGAGCCCATAGCCTTAAGGAGGCTTTCTTGTGGCTGGGACACCTTCCTTGAAGCTAAAAGTCTCCAGCCTACATCTAGAATAGCCTGTGTGCCTAGGAGATGCTGGCAACATCTCTGCTCTGGGTGCTGAGGGCTTCAGGCTGGTAAAGCCTGTGAGATAGCTGTTGAAGATGCAGGCTAGGCCACCCCATTCCTGTGTCAAATGCTTGTAACCCTCTAATGGGCAGAGACAGAATATGGGGTGATCAGCCACTTACTGCTCACCTGATCCAAAACTGCATTTCCCCTTGCTGACTAGCATGTTCATCTGGGTTATCACAGGGATCTTACCAAATGCACAGGTCGACAGTTGTAAACAACAGCTTCCAGAGGTGAACTGCCACTCTTCCCACCCACTCCTCTAGAGGTTGAAATCAATATCAGGCTCTCACTTAAGAGGTGAGAAGTCTGGAGCCTGCCCCTGTGAGCAAAGAGTAAAGAGATGGGACTCGGAAATTAGGGGTGTATTGTCATTTCAGTGCCCTCGCACATAGGGAGTCCTCTAGTCTGGGAGATGAAGAGTGGCAGTTCACCTCTGGAAGCTGTTGTTTACAACTGTTGACTTAGACAGACATCACTGCATCAGTTATACTCAGTTCACATGTTGAAGGTTTTCTCCATGACCATGAGGGTAGACATCTGGATGGACATTTACAAAAGCAATTACTAATGTATGTGCCTCCATTTGAAACATCCATTGGTGTCTCAGGTTGGGCTCCCAAAACCTGATGCACCCCAAAATTAGTGGAAATTCCTGAAAATTTGGGCCTTATTTATTTTTTTCACAGATATTTAAATTCTAGAGCAAAATATTAATCTGCTGAGCTGGGTCACTTCACCTCCTGTCCCTATGAGAAGATGAGCAGATGAATGACTAAGGGAGGATAAAGGGGATGCAAAAAAACAAGGAAACTTGAGAAAAGGGCTGAGAGGAAAAAGGGGCTGTCCCCTTTAATAGTAGGCAAGTACCCAAAGGGCTGTTTTTTGATACTGGGGCAGACTGACCTTGCAGCCTGGAGAGCCCTAAGAAGGAAGTGCAAATGGACTGCAGGTGCCAGCTGCAGGCAATTGCGTGTCACTTCATTTAGGTTGGGCAGTACCTTGAGTGGAGCATGCCATCTTATTTGGTCCGGACAGGAGCTAGCACTTCAGGTTGTGAGTAGCAGCCCCAGTCTGTAGGGATCAAGGGTGAAGGCCGCCTCTCGCAGCTGCAATGCATTGGAAAGTTGTGGGCACTGCAAATTTGACTTTTTGCCTGCAAGTACTAGAAGGGGCTTTCGAATACAGCACTGCCTCTGTGACTGTCAGGCGGGTGCTGACCGGCCCTCCTGTTTGGAATGTTCTCTGTGTGTTCTCCATGATAGGCCACCACATACAGTAAAGAAAGGCCAGGACATGATAACAAGGTAACTTATATGAAGAGGTAGGACTAGAGCCTTGCTCCTCAGGGAGTTCAGTGCCAATGAAGTAAATGATTCAATGAAGTAAATGAGTCCTGGGGCCGGTTTTGTTCAATATCTTCATAAATGATCTGGAGGATGGTGTGGATTGCACTCTCAGCAAATTTGCGGATGATACTAAACTGGGAGGAGTGGTAGATACGCTGGAGGGGAGGGATAGGATACAGAAGGACCTAGACAAATTGGAGGATTGGGCCAAAAGAAATCTGATGTCCTGCACTTAGGACAGAAGAACCCAATGCACAGCTACAGACTAGGGACCGAATGGCTTGGCAGCAGTTCTGCGGAAAAGGACCTAGGGGTGACAGTGGACGAGAAGCTGGATATGAGTCAGCAGTGTGCCCTTGTTGCCAAGAAGGCCAGTGGCATTTTGGGATGTATAAGTAGGGGCATAGCGAGCAGATCGAGGGACGTGATCGTTCCCCTCTATTCGACATTGGTGAGGCCTCATCTGGAGTACTGTGTCCAGTTTTGGGCCCCACACTTCAAGAAGGATGTGGATAAATTGGAGAGAGTCCAGCGAAGGGCAACAAAAATGATTAGGGGACTGGAACACATGAGTTATGAGGAGAGGCTGAGGGAGCTGGGATTGTTTAGCCTGCAGAAGAGAAGAATGAGGGGGGATTTGATAACTGCTTTCAACTACCTGAAAGGGGGTTCCAAAGAGGATGGCTCTAGACTGTTCTCAATGGTAGCAGATGACAGAACGAGGAGTAATGGTCTCAAGTTGCAGTGTGGGAGGTTTAGATTGGATATTAGGAAAAACTTTTTCACTAAGAGGGTGGTGAAACACTGGAATGCGTTACCTAAAAATCTCCTTCCTTAGAGGTTTTTAAGGTCAGGCTTGACAAAGCCCTAGCTGGGATGATTTAACTGGGAATTGGTCCTGCTTCGAGCAGGGGGTTGGACTAGATGACCTTCTGGGGTCCCTTCCAACCCTGATATTCTATGATTCTATGATTTAAAAATATTATGTGAACCAAACTGTACCATAGAATCGCTATGGCTGGTAATTCCATGTTTGAAAATTAAGAATATAGCAGCAGTGTTATACTACTGTCCACCTGACCGGGATGGTGATTGTGACTGTGAAATTCTCAGGGAGATCAGAGAGGCTATAAAAATAAAAATCTCAGTAATAATAACAATTAATAATGGGAGATTTCAACTATCCCCATACTGACTGGTGTGACAAAGTTCCTCCTCTGCCTTGGTGGGTCCTGCGCTTATTGGCGGATTTGTTCACCTCAGAGATTCACGGCAGCCCTCAGTTTGGCCACTTTTGCTAGAGGCTCAAACCTGCTGTTCACTCAGCTAACTTCATCACTGGCCAGCATGGGGAAAGGGAGGAGAACAATCCCCACAGTCTCTGCTGACCCACCTAGTGGGTCAGGGGACAGGCCAGGGACCTTCCCCTCTGGTGGGACCCACAGTCCAGGTCAACTCCTCTTGTCTCAAATCGGGAGTTGAGGGGGATAGGGGGAACCCGGGCCCGCCCTCTACTCCGGGTTCCAGCCCAGGGCCCTGTGGATTGCACCTGTGGAGTGGCTCCTGTAACAGCTGCGTGACAGCTAGAACTCCCTGGACTACTTCCCCATGGTCTCATCCCAACACCTTCTTTATTCTCACCGCAGGACCTTCCTCCTGATGTCTGGTAATGCTTGTACTCCTCAGTCCTCCAGCAGTACGCCTACTCACTCTCGCTTCTTGCACCTCTTGCTCCCAGCTCCTCACACACGTCTCACTAACTGAAGTGAGGTCCTTTTTAAAACCAGGTTCCCTGATTAGCCTGCCTGTCCTAATTGATTCTGGTAGCTTCTTAATTGTTCTTGAACAGCCCATTATCTTACTCAGGGGAAAGGGACCTGCTTAATCTGGGGCTAATATATCTACCTTCTATCACTCTCCTGTATCACCTATCACCGCACTTTCTATCACCGCACTCCTGTCTCTGTTATTTTATTAGTTGTGCCCCGGAATCATTTGGCTTCCGGGTCCTGTGGATCCTCCCCTTAGGCTGGGGATGTGGCGGAGGGGTCCTTTAGCAGTTCCTGGATCCCAATAGGATCACTCTCCTGTAGCCATCTGGCCTGACCCCGTCACACTGGGTACATGTCACCTCAGGACGGGATATAGAAAGAAAGTTTCTTGATACCTTAAATGACTGCTTCTTGGAGCAGCTAGTCCTGAACCCACAAAGAGAGAGGCAATTCTTGATTTAATCCTACATGGAATACAGAATCTGGTCCAAGAGGCGAACATACCTTAACTGCTTGGTATTAATTTAACATCCCTGGGGGGGATACCAAAGTAGCTACCATGGTAGCTTTTAATTTCAGAAAGGGGGACTACACAAAAATGAGTAAGTTAGTTAAACAGAAATTAAAAGGTACAGTGCCACAAGTAATAGAGGCTCAATTTAGATGTATACCCAAACTAAAAAAAACACAAGTAAGAGGACCAAAAAAGTGCCACCATTGCTAAACAACAAAGTAAAAGAAGTAGTTAAAGGCAAAAAGGCATCCTTTAAAAAGTGGAAGTTAAATCCTATTGAGGAAAATAGGAGCATAAACTCTGGCAAGTGAAGTGTAAAAATGTAATTAGGAAAGCCAAAATAGAATTTGAAGAACAGCTAGCCAAAGACTCAAAAAGTAACAGCAAAAAAAGTTTAAGTATATCAGAAGGAAGAAGCCTGCTAAACAACCAGTGGGGCCACTGGCTGATCAAGATGCTAAAGGAGCACTCAAGGAAGCTAAGGCTATTGCAGAGAAGCTAAATGAATTCTTTGCATCGGTCTTCGCAGTGAGAGAGATTCCCAAACCCGAGCCACTCTTTTTAGGTGACAAATCTGAGGAACTGTCACAGATTGAGGTGTCATTAGAGGAGGTTTTGGAACAAATTGATAAACTAAACATTAATAAGTCACCAGTACCAGATGATATTCACCCAAGAGTTCTGAAGGAACTGAAATGTGATATTGCAGAACTACTAACTGTGGTATGTGAACCTATCATTTAAATCAGTTTCTGAACCAGATGACTGGAGGATAGCTAATGTGATGCCATTTTTTTTTAAAGGCTTCAGAGGCAATCCTGGTAATTACAGGCTGGTAAGCCTAACTTCAGCACTGGGCAAATTGGTTGAAACTATAGTAAAGAACAAAATTGTCAGACACATAGATGAACATGATTTGTTGGGGAAGAGTCAGCATGGTTTTTGTAAAGGGAAATCATGCCTCACCATCTACTAGAATTCTTTGAGGGGGGTCAACAAGCATGTGGACAAGGGTGATCCAGTGGATATAGCGTAGTTAGATTTTCAGAAAGCCTGTGACAAGGTCCCTCACCAAAGGCTCTTAAGCAAAATAAGCTGTCGTGGGATAAGAGGGAAGGTCCTCTCCTGGATCATAACTGGTTAAAAGATAGGATACAAGGAGTAGGAATAAATGCTCAATTTTCAGAATGGTGAGAGGTAAATAGCCATATCCCCCAGGGGTCTGTACTGGGACCAGTAGTGTTAAACATATTCATACAAGAACTGGAAAAAGGGGTAAAAAGTGGTTGGGCAAAGTTTGCAGAGGGTACAAAACTACTCAAGATCATTAAATCCAAAGCTGACTGCGAAGAGGTACAAAGGGATCTCCCAAAACTGGGTGACTAGGCAACAAAATGGCAGATGAAATTCAGTGTTGATAAATGCAAAGTAATGCACATTGGAAAACATAATCCCAACTATACATATAAATGGGGTCTACATTAGCTAAATTAAATTAGAGATCTTGGAGTCATTGTGGATAGTTCTCTGAAAACATCCATTCAGTGAGTAGCAGCAGTCAAAAAAGCCAACAGAATGTTCGGAACCATTAGGAGGGGGATGGATAACAAGACAGAGAATATCATAATGCCTCTGTATAAATCCATGGTACTCCCACATCTTGAACAGTGCATGCAGATGTGGTCGTCCCATCTCAAACAAGATACATTGGAATTGGAAAAGGTTCAGAAAAGGGCAACAGAAAGGATTAGGGGAAAAGAACAACTTTTGTATGAAGAGAGAATAAGAAGACTGAGACTTCATCTTGGAAAAGAGACGACTGGGGGATCTGATAAAGGTCTATAAAATCATGACTGGTGTGAAGAAAGTAAATGAAGTGTTATTTACTCTCTCAACACAAGAACTAGGGGTTACCAAATGAAATGAATAGGCAGCAGGTTTAAAACAAACAGAAAGAAGTATTTCTTCACACAACGCACAGTCAACCTCTGGAACTCTTTGCCAGAGGAAGTTCTGAAGGCTAAGACTATAACAAGGTTAAAAAAGGTTTCAGAGTAACAGCCGTGTTAGTCTGTATTCGCAAAAAGAAAAGGAGTACTTGTGGCACTCTAAGGTGCCACAAGTACTCCTTTTCTTTAAGGTTAAAAAAGGAACTAGATAAATTCATGGAGGATAGGTCCATCAATGGCTATTAGCCAGGATGTGCAGGGATGATGTCCCTAGCCTCTGTTTGCCAGAGGCTGGGAATGGGCAATGGGATAGATCACTTGTTGATTACCTGTTCTGTTAATTTCCTCTGTAATGCCTGGCATTGGCCACGCTGGAAGACAGGAGACTGGGCTGGATGGACCATTGGTTTGACCCAGTGTGGCTGTTCTCATGTTCTTATGATAATTGAGCAGTCCACCTAACTTAAGGCAGAGTGTCCCATGTTTTAGGAGGAAGGGCTGCCGTATGGCTAAAGCACTGGACTGGAAGTCAGGGGATTTGGGCTCCTACATGAGATGTAGAAAAACCATCTGCACGCTCAGCTCTGAGCTCTCTAATTAGGGCTCAGCGAAGGTTGCTGCTGCCTGGGGATGGCGGCGTTTACGGACAGAAGCCACTCGTATTCGGACCCACAGCTGTGTGCGCGAGTAATTATGTCACTGTGTGTAAACGATGGTCGTCGTCCTCCTTTTGACTGCAGTTGTGATTCCAAAGAGCCCGTTCCCTGTCTCCGAAGGAAGTGCCGAGAAGCCCAGCATGCACGGCAGCCTGAAGACTGCTTTGGGGCTCCAACCTGAGCAAAAGCGTCGCAAGTCGGGCAAGAAGCGCGGCCGGACGCCCAAGGCCTTGATCCATCACCCCATCCCCACCCCTTCCAAGTCGGTGGAGCCTCTGAAATTCCCCAAAAAGAGGGGACCAAAGCCTGGCAGTAAGGTAGGTGACAGGGTATGTGTCTGTGATCACATGTGAATGGGGCGTGTGTGCCTCTGGGGTGGAGAGCAGCTGTGTTTTGTGCAGGGAGCTGGAACAATTTGTACAGTGCGGGTGCTGAGAGCCAGTGAACCAAACTGTAACGCCTGTGTGTGATGGAAACCGCACCCCCAGCACCCTCCGTCCCCTATGCTTTTGTGTGTGTAGGAGGCAAAGTCCAGCCCTAGGACTGACGGGTAATGGGAGCACACCCATGGAGTGTGGGGGCTGGGAGCATCTCCAGACTCCAGCTCCTCAGCCCCGCAGGGCCTGGCAGCACATGTGCTGGGCAGGGGTGTGGAATGGAGGGAGTAACTAGACTCCAGCCTCACGGCCACAGGGATAAGCATATTTACAAGTGTCAGGAAGCATGGCCAAGCAGGGGGTGGGGTCTGAAGAAGGCAGTGGTGGGGGGGTGGGTAGAGCAGGATGGGGGGGGGCGAGGTCTCTTGAGGGCGGTGGCAGAGGTAGGGGGGGACGGGGTCTGATGAGGGCAGTGGAGGGGTAAAGCAGGGCGGGGTCTGAGGAGGTTGGTGGGCAGGGTTTGAGCAGGATGGGGGTGGGGTCTGATGAGGGCGGTGGCCGGGTGGGTAGAGCAGGGTTGGGGGTGGGGTCTGATGTGGGTGGGAGGGTAAAGCAGGATGGGGGCGGGGTCTAATGAGGGCAGAGGGCGGGGCAGGATGGTGAGCTTGTGTAAAAGGAGAACTCTTCCCAATCCCTTTCTGCAGAGGAAACCTCGGACTTTGCTGAATCCAGCCCCCACCTCTCCAACAACGAGCACCCCAGAGCCAGACACAAGCACTGTGCCCCAGGATGCTGCTACTATCCCCAGCTCTGCCATGCAGGCCCCCACAGGTAAGCTGGGGTCACCCCCTCAGTGAAGATGATGCAGTTAAGGAATCTGGGGGAACCCAGAAAATATCAAGTGAAGATGCCACGATTTCCAAATGTGGCAGCAAGTGTGGCCGGTGCAGAAATGAGAGTGGCCTAATGCAGAGAAGAATCAGGCTGGAAAGAGACCCAGAGGCTCCCCAGGGCTTCCCTCATCTCCTCTGCTTCTCAGGACCATGGCTAGAGCTAGGCGATTGCACTGTGTTTTCCTGCCATAAATTATTGCTTAGCGGTACCTAGAGGCATCCCCTGTGGGTTGAACGCTCCTTTTGCTCATAGAGGGATGTCTGCATAGACACTCGAGACCTTTCACTCTGGGCTGAGGTGCACCTTGCAGCCAGGTGCAGAGTGCTCTCTTGGAGCCGTATGGTTGCACACTCATGCGAGCAACGCAGCCGCTCTAGGAGGGGCATTTCTCCGGGCCCAGGCTGCTCTGAGGCAGGAAGGGCCACAGCACTCTTGTTCTCTCTGAAACCAGAGAGGGGGGCAGCCTCTGCCGTCGAGTCACCCCAGAACCCTGCAGTAAAAGTCAGCGTGTCTGCTGCTGTGTCTTGCTGGGTCCACTGAGCTCCTAGTAATGTGGAGAGGCAGCCAGAGTTGCTTTGGGCAAAAAGGAGCAAGGGTCGAGAGCCTAGAAAGACCAACTAAGGTTTCTGTGGGGTTCCGTTCTTGAGTCAGAACTAAAGCTGACCCCGGAAAGGGGAGTCTGTTACTAGCTCTGCCCAGCACAAGGTATGGGCTGGGCCCACTCCCCCTCAGCACAGCTGGACCGATATCCAAGGAAGCCTAAGGGACCTAGGCTGGAAATTCAATGGGAGATGGGTGCTGAACTCCCTTAGGCTCCTTTTAGAGTCTCAACTGTTATCCAGACGCTCCACACGCCATTGTGCAAACCCGCCCACAGCTTGGCATACTTGGAGCACTAGGACAGGGGCCGTGGAGGAGATGCTAGGAGGATGGAGGATGAGCCCAAGGGAAGTGAGTAATCAGCATTGTGGGCTTGTACCTCTTCTAAATATGCCTTGTGCTGGTGGGCAGCAGACTAGTGGCTATGCTGGACTGGCTTGGTTCACCCTGTTTGTGAGTGTATGACAGCAGGCAGGTCCTGTGCTGGCAGGAGGGCAGGGCTGTGGGCGGGCGGCTCTTGCGGGGTAATGGTGGACGTATGACAGAAGGCAGGCCCTGTGCTGGCAGGAGGGCAGGGCTGTGGGCAGGCGGCTCTTGCGGGGTAATGGTGGACGTATGACAGAAGGCAGGCCCTGTGCTGGCAGGAGGGCAGGACTGTGGGAGGGCAGCTCTCGCGGGGTAATGGTGGACGTATGACAGAAGGCAAGCCCTGTGCTGGCAGGAGGGCAGGACTGTGGGAGGGCAGCTCTCGCGGGGTAATGGTGGACGTATGACAGAAGGCAAGCCCTGTGCTGGCAGGAGGGCAGGACTGTGGGAGGGCAGCTCTCGTGGAGTAATGGTGGCCGTATGACAGCAGGCAGGCCCTGTCCTGGCAGGAGGGCAGGGCTGTGGGTGGGCGGCTCTTGCGGGGTAATGGTGAGCCTATGACAGGGCAGGTTCTGTGCTGACAGGAGGGCAGGGCTGTGGGCGGGTGGTTCTCGCAGGGTAATGGTGAGCGTATGACAGCAGGCAGACTCCATGCTGGCAGGAGGGAAAGGCTGTTGCAAAGCAGCGATGCATACGCTGGGCAAGCAGCTCTCGCAGGGTAACCTTGAGCCTTCTCTCTCTCTGCAGTCTGCATTTACTTGAACAAGACCAGCAGCACCGGGCCTCACCTGGATAAGAAGAAAGTTCAGCAGCTGCCTGACCATTTTGGACCAGCCCGTGCCTCTGTGGTGCTGCAGCAGGCAGTACAGGCCTGTATTGACTGTGCTTACCATCAGAAAACTGTCTTTTCCTTCCTGAAGCAAGGCCATGGGGGAGAGGTCATTTCAGGTAAGAACCAAGCTTTCTCCCCACTGCCCTGCTTTCTAAGAGGTCTTTGGTGGAACCCTCTCCCTGGAGCGTAGCACCATCCTGTTGTCAGCTGTGGCCATCCCCAGCTGGGGAAGTCTCCATGGGAGTCTGGAAGGCTCTGAGCTCTGTACAGGGATGATGTATAAAGCCTAAACAGGCGAGGATGACTTCTCCAGCCATAGGTGGGGTGTATAACTTGTTTGTGCATGTAGGAATAAAACTCCCATGTGCCTTCCAGCCAAGAATCACAGTGCCATTCTCAACCACTAATCAATGCAGTCCCACAGCACCCCATGAGCTAGGGAAGTGTTGCTTTCTTTCCCCGTTTTACAGATGAGAAAACTGAGGCACAGAGAGGTGACATGACCTATCCAAGGCAACACAGCTTGTTGGTGGCAGATCTGAGAACAGAATTCAGCCTCCTTGGTTCCCAGTCCTGTGCATTAGCCTCAAGCCCATCCTCCCCTGTTTCATCAGTGTTCTTTGTGCTACATTATGTTTGTTTTTTTCAATGATACCAGCTGCTCCCTAAACCTGTAAGGGAAAGGGGAACGTTCAGCAGCTTCAAGTTGATCCATGGTGGCTCATGTTAGTTGTTTCCTGCCTCATTAGCCATCAGTGTCGGGTGCCTGAAAATGTACCCATGAGCACCAGGGAATTGTGCTCTGAGTCCTCCCGGAGGTGCCACAGAGAGTCCCACAGGTCTGGTACAATGGGCTGGAAAGTGTGAACCCTTCTCTTCTGGACTTTGCCTCCATCAGGTCTATCAGAATGCTGCTGCTAGACTCATCTTCTTGGCTCATCGCTCTGTCTATGGATTTGGGTACACAGGGCTTTATTGCAGACTGACTGCTGGTTTTTCTAATTAAAATGGGCTGTGTCCACACAACATAGTTCTTCCAAATCAACTGTGCGAATTGGATAATCCACTTTGAAGTGGTTTAGGCTCATTTCAGAATGAGTTAATGTGGAGAAATGTTCATATGGACACGTCTGTATTTTGGATCAACTTTTGAGTCCTACCACTGATATCCCACACTGCATCGCTTCACGCCAGGACTGACTTGTCTGTGTGTGTACACTGTCTGCTGTGCTGGGCTCGTGGCAACTGGATGTCCCCATGTTTAAATGGTGGGGCACAGATTCCACACTCCTGGAGTGTTACAGCAAACACCTGGAGATGAGCAGCACAGGGGTTTCCTTGCAATCTGGGGAGAGGAGCCAGTGCAGTCATGCCTAAACAGCAGCCACCCTGAGGAGAAAATATACATGTGTACAGCTAAGCAAATGGCCGAGAGGATCCATCCTGGGACATGGCTCAGTCCTGCAACACAGGGAAGGTGTGTCACTGGCAGGATGACCAAGAGGGGCTGTCCTGAGATGTGGCTCACTCTTGCAACAGAGGGAAGCAGTGCTGCCGGCAGAATTATAAGAACAACCAAGGACAGACATGGCCTGACAGTGCTGCAATTACCTACCTCTGCTTTAAGGAGCTGGATTGGATTTTCCCAGGTACATTGAGGATAGTGCCAAAGGCACCAAGGAAAACCCCAGTCCCGACCAGGACACGGAGGAGGAGGAGGTGGTGGTGTCCCCAGAAAGCCAGGATCTCTTCTCCAGGCTAGAGCCTGACCAGACCCCCAAGGAACAGATAGTCCTGGGCAGAGGGCCTCGGCCAGTAAGTATGATGTGCTGTATTACAATTAAACTGTGTTGATGGGGTTAAAACTTTGTTCTGGGAGCCCATTAGTTGCCACCATTTTGGGTAGATGTGAACTCTGCTTCTGTCCCCCTCCTCTCATGCTCAAAATGGTGTCCATGTCTCAGAATTAGAGTTCTGCAGGGTTTACTTCCCTGATATTTTCATTTCCCACACCAGGAAATTTTTCATCTGTCACACCAGGCCCCCACTCTGCAGCCCTGGTTCTGTCTTCCTTGTGGGCCCTTCTCCCAGTCGTCCACTGTGGACTGCCCCCAGTCCTCCTGCCACAGTCAAGCTAATGGTACCATGGTGGTTGTAATGTAGACATGCTTAGTGAAACATCACTTACAGGAAAGTAATACGATATAAAAGACTTTGCTTCACTGTTTAATGCCCTGAGATTCCAGCTCTGTTAGCATTTCATGAGGTATATTGCCTGAGTTAAATGCAGAGAATTAAACTCCCATCGTCTTTCTGAACCAGTCCCTTCTTTGCTCTTGGTGATCTGTATTAAGGTTACATCCTCCGACGTTAGGTGCACATGCAGTTACTAACATGGCCTCTGCAACTCCCCAGCCCAGGCAAACCTTCAAATCCTTCCACCTACCCCCACCACCCCACCCATGCAAAGCACTGGCTGAGCCCCCCTGCCTACTGCAGCCCCCCACCGCACCAACTGCCTAGGATTAGAACAGGAGTCATGTGCAAAGAGGGAGTTAAGGTGAAGCTCTCCCCCCAGGTTGAGAAGGGACCATTGAAATGGCATTCTGAAACTGAGGAAAAAGCAACATTTTATCATTCCGATTCTGGTCCCTATGGCAATTATAATAACTACTTCTGTTTCTTGCTTCCCAGCTTCAGCCCCCGTGAACAGGACTGTTAGCAACTTCCAAATGGCTGACTAATCTTTGGGCCAGGGAAAAGAAGGCTAAAGACCATGTTTGAGGACCTCAGGACAGCATTGTCGAAGAGGGATAAGAAGCCAAAGGAGTGGAGGAAGTTCTTGCAGGGGGAGGACAGAGAACATGGAGAGAATGAGAGACAGAGGCAGCTCCTGGAATTCACGCAAGAACAGACTGTCTTGACAGAGAACATGATGGCGCCATATTCTGCCACAGCCCCACCACCTCAACTCCAACCCATTCCAGCCCTGCAATCCGTGAGCAGCTGGGAGCAGCAGTACCCTTCCAAAACTCCGGCCACAGGCATTTCCCGACCCCACCCACCAGACTGAAAACAGCGAGCATTGGGAACCCTCCTTCGACCCCATAATGACAAACAATGCTTTCTTCCTGTGTCACTCCACGCGCCAAGGAAAGACACTAGGCAGAAATCCTGCCCTTACATATGCCTGTGACTTGTGCAGCACTAACATGTGCATTCAGTACTTTTATCATATGCTGCACTTCTGCAGTGTCCCGTTGAGTAAAGCTTGCACTGTGTGCACTGTTCTATGTTGTGGTTCCTGTTACGATGAATACACAGTTCTGATCAATAAATGTTGTTGTTTACACTAGTTGATGTTCAGTAAGTGATTTTTGACAAAAGTTCAATAAACTTTCATAACATACCACCTCTCCCATGCACATAATAAAATGCCCTTTCTCAAAACCATAGCACAAAGTATTTAAAAAGCAAAATAAACTTTTTTCACTAGCCCATACAGAGCAATGAAACCCTGCCACAATGCACAATCAAATTACATTGCAACATTTCAGCTCCTAGCCTCAAAGTAGGAGCTCAAGGCATCCCCTGACCTTGTGGCCTTGACAATTTGCTGCAGTATGCATTGGCCATTCATAACATTCTGAAAGTCTCTACCTCTCCCTCCCAACCATCAGCAAGGCTCTCTCCCTGCTCTCTCAGATGTGCAAAACACAGCAAGGCGGTGATCATGAGCAACCTCCCACCTCATCATGAGACAGCGTTGTCTCCCTTTTAGCCTTCCATGCGCATACTCCAGTGTAATTCTGCAGCTACTCAGGCCAGAGCCGAACAACTCCCTTTTCCTGTCCAAGTCTCCAGCAGAAGGCTTCATAAGCCAGGGAAGTCCAGGGTGAGCTGGGTCTCCCACACTGATGAGGAATCGCAACACCATTAATGTCCATAGCCATCCTGGAAGCAAAATTTTCACTTTTCATTAAATAAAGCTGTGTGTTTCAAAAGTCCTGGTAACATGGACTCTCCAGACCATCCCACTTATTATTGGTGAACCTGCCATAGAGGTCAGCCAGGCGTAGGAGCAGCAGGGAGAAATACTCCTTGCTTTTGATGAAGTGTGAGGCCTAGGGAGAGGGGCAAAGTATAGGCATATGGCAATGGCCCTGAACAATTCAGAAACCCTAGCCATGCCGATCCATCAACAATCTCCTGTGCAGTGCCAGGCTTTGTGACCCCGGACATCAGCACACACCTCCATGACAGCAGCCCAGATGGCTGATCTACCAACACTAAACTGGTTAGCTACTGATCAGTAGCATTGAGGGTGGTGAGCTTCCTAATAGTGATGGTCATGCCCTTCTCCACACTGAGGGCAGCTCTCATGTTGGTATGATGCCACTAAAGCTCTGGGGTTCCTCACAGATGTCTCGGGAAGGGCCTGTTCTCATCCTGAAGTTCTGCCTCCACTGTTGGTCACCTCAGCAGGATCATTATCCTTCCCTTCCCAGGATCATTATCCTCCCCCTCCCCCCCCGGCTCCCCCAAGCCAGAGTTGGCATCCCAAACCCAGAAACAGCATCCTGTGGGGTGAAGCTGCTCCAGAAAAGCATTATCCACAAGTAGCTGCTCAGTTTCATCCTTCTCCTCCTGCTCTTCCAAAAATAGCTCAGCAGCATGACAGCTGCCCAGATGTGTGATCAAAAATACATGCGTGGCAGCCTGGACCGCAGTACACAGCTGTGTTCCTTCTGTGCTGGCTGACAGCAGTTTGAAAATGGCACTGACTTCAAAAACCACATGACTCCTGGGATGTGATGAGAGGAATCATGGAAATTTGCTGCTCTGACCCCAAGACTCAGAATTCCGGTGCCTTATGGTAGATAACCCACAATGTACCATGAGAAAAATCCCAGAATGCATAGAGCCCAGCAGCGGGACAGCACCATGAAATATCCACTTAGAACACTGAGCACCTCTTCGGAAAAGAGTAAATGCCATGTGTAAGCTCTGAGTCAAAGAAAGAAGGTAAAAGCTGGCCATGTGCACACAATTACTTCAGAATAGTTATTCCACAACTGTTAGTGCACACAGAGCTAATCCACCAAACCCCACCATGCAGACAAGCCCAAGGTCATTTCCTTCTAACATCCTACCCCTGGCTTCTCTGCTACCCCTCACACACAGAAAAGCTTCCTGTAAAAATTCACAAAGCTGCTACGTTGCCCTCCTTGAGATCCTTGGATGGACCCCGAGCCAAGGGCCAGAGGGTGCACAGAGAGCACCAGTTAGACCTAAGGCCTCCCTTTTCTCTGTCTTGCTCCGTGCTTGGGTGGATAATGTGACACCACCCAACAGGTGTCTTACAAGAGAGCGTTCCCCATGGCAGCTCCCCCGGCTGCAGCTGTGGGGAGTAGTGTTAGTGAGCCAAAGCCCAGGTTTCACCCTCTAGCTGTGAGGTTGCACTCCAGACTCTCCAGAGATTGCCAGAGTCCTCCAGGAGTGGGTGAGGGGTGGAGCTTTTGTTGTTTCTCATGCAAAAAAAAAAACCCCCAGAAATAGCCCCAACGGCCTTCTCCGACCCACTTTTTTTTTTTTTTTTTTGAGATACTTTGAGGTCGTATTTGTCCACCACCCAGGAGCAGAGCACGGACCCTGTCCTTGCATGCCCTGCAGTTCACCTTTAAAGATAAGCTTTTCAGGCACAACAGATTCGCACCTGCTGCTTGGTGCAGCAGGCTGGTTCTGGCCTGTCCCAGAGGGCAGAGTTCCCCGGCATTAAGCCAGGGGAAAGCAGTGGCTTTTGTTTGCTTTAGCTAGCCAGGGGAGGAGGAGGTACAGGAGCTGGCTGTGCAGGCTGGGAGTTTATGTGTTCAGCTCTGCTTGTTTCTGTCTCCAGCGGTGTTTGATCGGGAACAGCACACTCTGAACCTGCCGGCAGTAAACAGCATCACCTACGTCCTCCGCTTCTTGGAGAAACTCTGCCACAACCTGCGCAGCGACAACCTCTTTGGGAACCAGCCTTTTACTCTGAACCATATGCAGCACTCCCACGAGTACAGCCACGACAGGTACCTACCAGGTAGGAGCTGGGGCTGGGGGTGGCTTTCTGGTGTCCCTCGAAGCACCACATCCTAACCAGACTTTACCCTTCAGCTAAGAGATGGCAGTGGTACGGATGGCAGTGGTACCCACTGTTCGTGGGTTCACTGCACGACATCTAATGTCACTCTCACCCTCAGGATCCCCGCTGCTGCACTTTCTGCCTGTACTACCTGATTTCCATTTGTGCCAACAGATCTCCACTCATCTGTCTCACCCTCTCTGCATCGTCGTTCGCTGCCTTTCCTTCGTGGCTAGTCTGAGAAATGTAACCTGATCTAGGTTACCGATCCATTTAGGAATTAGGCTAATGAGAGACTTTGTGTAGAGAACAGAAAGGTGATCCCAGGCATTAGGTAAATGGAAAGTTTAACTAAGTCGTACCTAAGTCATATCTGTCATGGCTGTGACTCTTGTCCCACCAGAAAGAACACCTGGTGCTTGGTGCCAGCAGGAAAGCTCTGTTTATACCTACGGACTGGGAGCCACACTGCTGGCGTATTGTGCATGGCTGGACTTTGCTTGTCTCGGCATAGCTGGTGCTCTCACTGTCTGAAGCGACACATCCTGGGCATGTTGGCTCATGCCACTGTGCAACAGAGACTAGGTTGCAGTATAGCTTTGCAATTAAAGTGCTACGAGGTAGACTCACAAGAGGACAAATAATGTCCCAGCAAGGACTAAATGGTGACACCCCACAATGCAGGAGGGACGGACTGCCATGTGGGAGCCCATGGCAGGCTGCTGGAGTCCTCTAGAGGGGATAGGAGAGGAAATCCCTCTCAAGCTCTTTATCTCAAACTCGATAAAGGTTCCAGGGCTAATGGGTCATCCTGTCCCTTTGCTCCACCGCTCCAAAATTGGTGAGTAACAAGCTCAGCAAAAGTGAAGGCAGCCCAGGATTCACACTGGAAACCACCTACTGTTGGCTATTGGCTGGGAACTAGGAATCTCCAGTGTGCAGAGGAAGCTCCTAGGGGGAGTGGCTTTGGGAGGGAGGAAGAGCTGCTATTCCCTGGGAGATGGGGTCAGCATGACTCCTAGAGGAACAAGCTCTGATCTGGTGAAAATTTCCATGCAGTAACCCGTCCTGCACTTTTGCTGTGCCCTGCTTCCCCTCCTGCCACCGCTTCCCAGGAAGGTGGGGCATGTTGAGAGCAGAGGCCCTATCAGCCTGCCCCTCAGAGTGACTCCATGCGGGGAAGGGTGGCTAGCAGCAGTGTGAAAAGGGTTTCTGGCTGCTAGGAGGCTGATGGCATCATCTGGTGGTGCTCTCAGGGGCTGGATCATTAGGCTGGTGGGAAGGTTTTCCTTAGTGGAGGTGTGGGGAGGGCTGTGGAGGGGGAAGGGATCAGCAACAGGGAGTGAGGGCAGGTCCTAGAGAGGTTTTTTGGGGAAAAACAAATAGGTGCAGCAGCCTCTTTGTGCTGAGCCCCTTGGGGAGGGTTCAGATGGTTACACCAGGCTGCCGCACAAGGCAGCGGAGGAGATCGCTTCTCTAGCTCCAAAATCCTGGGAGGGGCATCCTCACGGGGACTGGTGTTGGGTCCGGTCATGTTAACATAGGCATTGCATTTCTGAGTGAGGATGGCAGATACCATGTTACTGAAATTCACAGATTACTCCACATTGGGAAGAGTTTTGGAGACCAGTGAAAACAGAGAAGACAAAGAATTGAGTGAGGTTAGGCCCAGCAGATAATGATGAGATTCAGCCTAGAAAAAGGTTTCAGAGTAGCAGCCGTGTTAGTCTGTATTCGCAAAAAGAACAGGATGACTTGTGGCACCTTAGAGACTAACCCATTTATTTGAGCATAAGCTTTCGTGAGCTACAGCTCACTTCATCGGATGCATTCAGTGGAAAATACCTAGAAAATTGCCTAGAAAAAAGCAAACTAAATACATCCTGGGGGAAATACAACCCAAATCACAAGTGACAGCAGGCTGGAAACATTTGGGAAGCAGCAGCTTTTCAGGAAACCAAGAGGTCATTGTGGGCAGTAAAGTGGATCTGAGCTTGCCATGTGAAATGTTGCAAAGAATCAGATAGATACAAATCTGAAGGCATCTCATCACAGATCATCCTGCTAGATGGCCCTGCGGAGACTGTTCCTGGCAGGTTGTGTACAGTACAAGGTCCTTAGTATTCGAAAATTGGAGCCATGCTGGAGGGAAGGGCATTTGGAGAAGGGCAACAGTGCTGACGAGGGAGCTGGAGGGATGGGTTTGAAGAACTCTGGGTATAACTGGGCCAAATAATGACTAAGGGATAGAGAATTTACTAATTGTCTAAAGCCTGCATATATGTAAAGGCTGCACAGACTGTGGAGGGAAGGAATGGTTTGGGGTGAATTGAGATATATAACTAGGAGAAACGGGATGAAATTAATTAAAGGAGGTGGAATGGCAACAGCACCCAATAGCTGTGTGCCATCACCTATAGCTGATTTTCAGAACGTTGCAAAATGAAAATTAAATTTGAAGCCATCAAGATCCAGATGGTTCCCAGAGGTTTGCCAAGCCGATGTGAGGTTCTACATGGGTCATAGATGATCCAGGCAGGACTGAATTTCCCAGGAAGTCTCCATTCCTAAGTAGGGCTTGTTCTCTTTTATAGACAGAAGCAGTTCATTAGACGGCACTCTGCAGGGACCAGGCCGAGGTACAAAGCGATACTCCCAAGATTCCCCTCCATACAGCGCTCCTCTCTCCCCCAAGTTACCAAAGAATGACCGTCACCCTTTGGAAGGTGAGCACAGCATCGCTTCCCAAACCTGGCTGTTATAGTTACTCTTAACCAGTATAGAATGATTGGATTTACAATGCCAAATCAGCCATGGGTCCAGCAAGTCTGTTTTTCAGACTCCAGCAGGGGCCAGTGCCTAAGGCTTCATAGGAAGGTGAAGAAAATATAGCACCCCAAGCCAGAACAATGAAGCAACCCTTTATGACCCCTGCTTTGATCATCTTGTGCCATAAAGCATGAGATTTGACGATCCTTATTTTAGTCTCTTATTATTATTATATGTTGTTAGTGGTCATAAAATTATCCAGGCATTTTTAATCAATCCAGCCACAGTATTGTACTCCATGACCACCTGCTGTAGTGAGTGCTAGAGGGAACCTGCTACCCTTTTCCAGCCATTTTACCCCCAACATCCCATCTGGTCCCTCAGTCAGCACCAATTAGTGCATGAGAGCTCTACCAGGATTTACCTCAATGAGCAGCATCCACAAAACCAGCTAAGTAAACCCACCTGCCCAAACCTCTTGGCTCTCGGAGAGTTTCCTTTCAACTTCTAAACTGTCAGTCACATGAATGCTTGGGAGGATGCGCTGGGCCACATACCAAACATAGCTGGGTGAATGCCCTCTTTGGCACTTGGTCCATACATTCATACAATATCAGGGCTGGAAGGAACCTCAGGAAGTCACCTAGTCCAACCCCCTGCTCAGAGCAGAACCACTCCCCAATTTTTGCCCCAGATGCCCTAAATAGCCCCCTCAAGGATTGAACTCACAACCCTGGGTTTAGCAGGCCAATGCTCAAACCACTGAGCTATCCCTCCCTCCATCAGCCTGTGTGTGCATGTGAGATATTTCCAGAGGGCTGATGTAGCTGGAAGCTTTCTCTGCTTAAGGATTTGAGCTGAAAGATCCAGGACCGTAGAGCTTTCTCAGTCAGTCTTCGTGTAATGGAGCAAATATGTGTTAAGCATCCTGTAGCCTTTAGACTAACAGATGTGCAGTGCTAACGGCCTTGATGTAAGGATGCAGACTATATTAGCCAGGAATGAGTGTGAGCATCAGATGCTCTGTTTAAATCCCTGTGTTCTGTAAACATTTGGAATAAAATCCATGTCTTGGATCAGAGTGAGAGTCTGTGCAGGCCGTTTTCAGAGGCAAATGGGACTTTTCTTGCACAGTTCACTGGTCTGTAAAATTCCTTCCGGCCAACAGGTTTCCCAGGGAATAGAAATGAAAGTCACTTTCCTTTCACTCACTTAACCTTAGACCAGCTCCAGGCTATTACTGCAGCCAAAGCCTCAGCACTCAGGCTGACGTGCAGTGTGGTGTCCGGAAACGCCCCGGTGACGGGAACGATTAGTATGGAAGGCATCAGGGTGTTCAGTCAGTCGAGTAACAGCCTAGAAATAACTAGCAGCTAATCTGTCCTTCCAGAAGTGGGTTCTCCAGCTACAAGAGAGGAAAGCCCTTGTCTGCGCTGCAAAGAGAACGCTTGCGAGGGTTTCCAGTACTGAATGCAGTTTGGCCGTAACCTCAGTTGCTTAAGTGGTGCTGAATGCAGTTTGATTTAGGGCTACGCATGCAGCTGAACTGTCATCAGCCCTAGCTCGGCTTGTAGTGTCCACAAGGCTTCAGACAAGCCTGCAGTGTCACTGTTCAAATGGCTCCTCTTTGTTCATTGCACAGGAAATTTGTTTTTCCAGCTTTCTTCTTTAAAAAATGGTTCATTTAATTCACCCAGAGGGAAAACGTCGTTCATAATAGGTTTACAATTAAAAGACATTTGCATTTGTCATGTATGGTGCAAAATGCAGCACAGTCCAGGTGTTCCACTTTACCTTCATGGTGATCAGGTTTGTCATGCGTTGGCAGGTTTGAAAGCTGGGAATGGTGACTGAATGCTGTGCCCACAGTGTCACTTCAGCACCTCCTGCCTGTCAGGGTGGAGGCTTTGGTATGCTTGGAGAATTTGCGATCCAAATATTTTCTTCTTCAAAGAGCAGCTTGAATTCTGTGCTGGGACAAATGCATTTGATTCCCCTCTGCCAGCCTCCATTTCTAGACGAGACATAACAAGGCCCAGTAGCTGGCACTGCTGAGGCAGAGACCTGGCTGGTGGCTACAGGCTGGTCTCTTGTACAGTCTCCTCAGGCTGTGTGGTTGACATGCCCCATGTTTCATGGCTAGCCAGGGTTGTCCCATCATCTCATCTGCTCTGAGGTTCCGAGGCCTGGGTGCGTTGCGGGGGTCGCTGCTGCTGCTTTCACCCCACACTCCTATGCCTCACCGCACTGCACAGCATTTCCTCTAGCATCAGTACTGATCTCTGGTGCATTCCAGGTCTTGAGCCCCCCAGCAACCGCAGCTCTTGGGACTGCATGGGTTTCATCTCGAGCCAGGAAAGGCCCAAATGAGGATACAGCTTGCTTGCCATCTTCCCTCGGTTTCTCTCCTAGTTAGGGCTGGTTTCTTTCAAGTAGTTAAATTAGTGCAGCAAAATTCTCTCTCCAAAATCCCAGTAAGGAAATACATTTTCCCTGAGAGGTTCTGTTCCTCCCTACCTGTATGGCTGGAGGATTCAGCAAAACAGCCAGGTTTAAGAGATGCATGTCTTGAGCACTACACTTTCCAGTCTCATGCCTTAGAAGCTTGGGGGAAGGGAATTTGCCTGATTCCTGCTCCCTCTGTCTTCAGTTGTCCCCTGGACCCATAGGGACTGGGAATCTCAGCTCCAGTCGGTATATGGAAGAGACTGTGAGATTTTCCAGGGGTGGACTCAAAGAAAGAACAAGTTCTTCTTCGAGTGGTAGCACATATAGATTCCAATTAGGTGTGTGTACGCTGCGTGCACAGTCATCGGAAAGTTTTTCCCCGAGCAGCACCCGTCGGGTTGGCTGTGGAGCCCCCTGGAGTGGCACCTCCATGGCGCTCAATATATGACCCTGCCCACCCAGCGCCTCCTCAGTTCCTTCTTACCGCCAGTGACAGTCGTTGGAACTTTGCAAACTCTCCACGTTTCCTTAGCTTCTCTTTAGGACTGTTTGTATTTGGTGGTAGGTTAGTTCTTAGTTATTGTAGTTCTAGTTAGTAGTTAGTTAGCTGTAGGGCTTGGGAGTTTACCCTCCACCCCGACTGCGTGCTCCTTGGGGGACTTACATGCTGAAGTCCCAGGGGTTCAAGTCCTGGAACAAGCCCATGCCAGCAGGCGACCCTCATGACACTTGTTTAAAGTGCCTGGGGGAAGCGCATCGGTCAGAGAAGTTCAGGATTTGTAAGGGCTTTTGCCCCCAAACCAAGAAGGAGCGGGACTTGAGACTGAAGCAGCTCCTTATGGGGGCGGCAGTGAGACCGCAATCCACATCGGTGCAGCAGGACCCAGCGTCAAGTTCCTCAGTGCACAGGGCCCTGGCAGCAGTGGTGGAGGCGGCAGCGTGGAAGGAGTCTGGTAGCTCCCCGGCACCGAAGATGACAGGACTGGCCCAGCACCAATCCCATTCACCGGTGCAGAAGCAACACCAGAAGCAAGGGAGGAGTGGTTCCCTACTTCAAGACCCACTCCCTCAGAGCCATTCAATGGGGCGTGTCCCAGGGAGGAGCCCCCGGCACCAAAACTTTTGGAGCCTGCACCATTGACTTTGGCCCCACAAGGGGGACCGTTGAGTACGGTGCAGTTGGACTCCCCAGGTCCAGTGATGGAGGATGTATAATTGCCTTTCAACCCAGACACCTTTGAGGCCACCAGGGACCTCATTGCCATGACAGCACTGAGGTCCCTGGCCCTTTGCATCAAGCCTCTGATACTGCCACAGGAGGGCAGTCCCGGGGAAAGCCGGCGATGATCCTCCTTTGGATGCAGACTGCAGGGGGGAGGCACTGCTCAGAGTCCCGGCGCCAGTTGCACTCCTGGCTCCAATCCAGGTCCTGCCAGCGCTCCCGCTCTCAGCGCAGATCGCCTTCGCGCAGTAGGTCCCGATCTCGGCACCGTTCATATCGGCACCGATCCGGCTCTCTGCGTAGACCCCGCTCGCGGGACTGCTCCAGATCGCGGTACAGTTCCAGTTCACAACTCCGCTCCACAGCTTCATGGCACCGCTCCGCTACCCTGCAGCACTGCTTCCTAGCCTTGCGGTACCGCTCCCTGGCTCAGCTGCACTCAGCACCGCCATGGTCACTGTGGTCCCAGTCTCCGTCTTCGGACTTGGAGACAGGTTCCAAATATTCGCAGCATCCCCGGCACAAGTCGGCGCGGGACAGACCTGACGTCGGTGCAGGGCCATGGCCTTCATAGTGGCACAGCCAGCTGAGTGGCCATTTTGGACCCCATGGGCGTACCACCAGGCCCAGGGTTCCCAAGTCCAAGGCCTCACGCTCAGTGGCGTCCGAGCCTAGAGTGCTGGAGGCAGTGGCCGGTCGCCCCTCCCCTAAGGGTGCAGAGGAGTCAGCAGTTGCACCATCTCCTCTGGAACCCACCCCAGTTCCTGAGCCAAACCCTGGAGTGGCTGGCACCCATCTAGAGGTGGGACAGGAGGTGCCCAAGGACCAAGAGGGTCCAGAGGATCCAGTTCCTCCACTAGCATCCTCATCATCCTCCCCAGACGAGGTGGTAGCAGGCACCTCCATCTAGGGGCTGCCCCCTATAGATAGCCGTACCCACCAGGAACTCTTGCACAGGGTGGCATGAAATATGAACCTGCAGGCTGAGAAGATGATAAAGCTGAAGGATCCTGGCACCAGAAGGGCCATTCAGGCTCTCTCTACCCCTCATCAGAACTGTCCAGGCCAATGCAAATGCCATTTGGCAGAACCTGGCCTCCATCCCTCACACCGCTAAGGGTGTGGAGAGGAAGTACTTTGTGCCCTCCAAGGGGTTTGACTACCTGTTCACACACCCACAGCCTTGCTCGTTGGTAATGTCAGCAGTAAATGAGAGGGAGAGGCAGGTTCAGCAAGCCCCAGCACCTAAATCTAAGGACACCAAGCGCCTGGATTTATTTGGACGCAAAGTTTACTCCACGGAGGCTTGCAACTCAGGATTGCCAACCAACTTCCAATCCTGAGCAAGTACAGTTTTAACTCCTGGAACTCAATGCTGAAGTTTAGGGAGCTGGTACCAGCAGAGTCCAGGGAGGAGTTGGGGCAATTGTCAAGGAAGGCAAGGTGGTGGCACGGACCTCTTTACATACCTCACTGGACACTCTGGACTCGACAACGTGCACCTTGTCCTCAGGAATGGCTCTGCGGCATAGTTCATGGCTGCAGGCCTCAGGGCTCCCGCCCAAGGTTCAGCAAACTATGCAAGACCTACCCTTTGACGGGTGGGCCTGTTTGCCGAACAGACTGACTCGAGACTGCATAGCCTCAAAGACTCCAGGCGACAATGAAGTCTTTGGGTATGGATACACCGGCAACCCAACAAAAGCCCTTTAGGCCCCAATTGCTGCAACAGCGCCCGTATCCTCCTCGGCTGAGGCAGGATTTTTACAGGTGCAGGGGTAGGAATGGCAGGCGTAAGCCTTCCCATCCTCCGTCTGGGCAGGGCCAGGGCCCGAGTAAGCCTTTGTCGGGCTCAAAACAGACATTCTTCTAGATGTGCTGCTCATACCCATTCCAGTTAGGTGTGTGTGTGTGCCACGTGCACAGTCATCAGAAAATTTTTCCCCGAGCTGCACCGTTCGGATCGGCTGTGGAGTCCCCTGGAGTGGTGCCTCCAGGGCACTCCCTGTGTGACCCTGCCGACCCAGCACCTCCTCAGTTCCATCTTGCCGGTTACTCCGACAGAGGGGAAGGTGGGCAGGTTTGGAATGGGTATGAGCAACACATCTCGAAGAACAACAGTTACGAGAAGGTGAGTAACCATTTCTTCTTCTTCGAGTGATCGCTCATATTGATTCCAATTAGGTGACTCCCAAGCCTTGCCTAGGCAGTGGGGTTGGAGTGATGGAATCGCTGACTGGAGCACTGCTCTGCCGAAAGTTGCATCATCTCTGGCATGCTGGACAATGGCGTAATGAGAGGTGAACGTGTGCACCGAGGACCAAGTTTCTGTCCTGCAGATTTCTTGGATCAGGACCTAGGCCAGGAACGCTGCCGATGAGGCCTGTGCCCAAGGGGAATGTGTTGTAATTGCCGGGGCTGGTGTCTTGGCCAGCTCATAACACATGCAGATGCAGGACTTGATCCAGGAAAATATTCTTTGAGATGAGACCGGTAGGCCTTTCTTGCGGTCAGCCACCGCTATGAACAACTGGTTCGATTTCCTGAACGGCTTGGCGCGTTCGATATAAAAAGAAGGCTAAGACTCACTGAACATCCAAGAAGTGCAGCCTCTGCTCACGGCTACTGGCATGAGGCTTTGGATAAAAGACAGGACAGAATATGTCTTGGCTGGTATGGAAATGGGAGAAAACCTTAGACAGGAAAGCAAGGTGAGTCTGAGCTGCACCTTGTCTTTGTGGAAAACTGTATAAGGTGGATCAGAGATAAAGGCCTTTAACTCAGACACCCTTCTTGCCGATGTAATGGCAATTAGGAAGGCTACCTTGAGCAAGTCACCAGCTGTTTGAATGGGGGTCCCGTTAACTTGGAGAGGACCAAATTAAGGTTCCCACGCAGGAACAGGCTGTCTAATCTGGGGATGTAGCCATTCCAGACGCTTGAGGAACTGTCCCGCCATGGGGTTGGTGAAGACAGAGCACCCAGCGATTCCGGGGTGGAAAACTGAGTTAGCTATTAGGTGTACTTTTATGGACGACGCTTCCAGGCTTTGCTGTTTCAGCTGCAGAAGGTACTCCAGAATAAGAGGTAACGACTCCTGAAGTGGGTGCATATGATGCTGGTCACACCAGCAACTGAACCTCTTCCACTTCGACAGATACGTGGCTCTTGTGGAGGGCTTTCTGCTGCTGAGTAGGACCTCCCTCACCTGCTCTGAGCACAGAAGCTCAATGGGGTTCAGCCAGGAAGCTTCCAGGCCATAAGGTGGAGGGATCGTAGGTCTGGGTGATGAAGCCAACCATGATCCTGAGTGATCAGGGTGGGGAGGAGCGACAATGTGACCGGGGCGTCGACCAGTAGATCCAGAAGCGTGGTGTACCAGTGTTGTCAAGGCCACGCTGGTGCCACCAGATTTATTTCCACCCCATCTCTGCAGACCTTGAGCAGGACCTTGTGCATGAGAGGGATCGGGCGAAAGGCGTAGAGGATATGGCCTCCCCAGGGTAGCAGGAATGTGTCCACGATTGAGCCTTGGCTGCTTTTCTGGAAGGAGCAAAACGCTGGGCGCTTCCTGTTGCTCCGAGCGGCGAACAGGTCGACCTGGGGAAACCCCCACCTCTGGAAAATGGTGTGAATGATGTCCGGCCAGATGGACCACTCGTGGCTGTGAAAGGACCTGCTGAGGTGGTCCGCCAGTACGTTCTGGACTCCTGGCAGAAATGATGCTTCCAGGTGAATGGAGTGGGCTATACAGAATTCTCAGGGTCTGAGGGCCTCCTGACAGAGGAGCGAGGACTGGGTTCCACCCTGCTTGTTGATGTAAAACATTGCCACAATGTTGTCAGTCATGAGTGCCAGAGATTGGCATGAGAGTCACGCAGCTCTGAGCTCCTTGATATTGATATGGAGAGAGAGCTTGTCCTGTGACCAGCGCTCCTGCATTTGGAGATCTCCCAGATGTACGCCCCAACCTAGAGCTGACGCACCCATAACCAGAGACAAGGAGAATTGAGGGCTGGTGAAGGGGACTCCCTCACAGACTGTCCGAGCATTGAGCCACCACTGGAGTGACTCTAGTGCCTTTTGTGGTACCGTGGCCACTAAATTCAGGGTGCCACACCCCCGGAGGGTATGTCGAGGCGAGCCAAGTCTGTAGAGGCCTGAGCCTCAGCCGGGCAGCCATCCTACGTACGTGCAGTCAGCCATGTGATCGAGGAGGCTGAGGCAATTCCTCGCTGTAGTAGTTGGGTACTCTCTCATGCATCGAATTATGCACGCCATGGCTTGGAATCAGGACTCTGGCAGACATGCTCTTGCCTGGATCGAGTCCAACACTGCCCTGATAAATTATATTCTGTGGGTCGGTGACAAGGTTGACTTGTTCACGTTGAGGAGGAGACCGAGTCTCTAGAACGTGGATGTGACCAGACTGACCTGCGACTCCACCTGCTCTCTGGTGTGCCCCAAATAGCCAGCTGTCAAGGTAAAGGTATACCTGCACCTGCCTCCTTCAGAGGAAGGCTGCTACCACCGACATGCACTTGGTGAACAGACATAGGGCTGTCGACAGGCCAGAGGGAAGGACCGTGAACTGATAATGTTTCTGGTCAATCATGAACCTTAAGAAGCGTCTGTGAGCGGGGCGAATCACTATGTGAAAGTATCAGAATAGCAGCCGTGTTAGTCTGTATTCTCAAAAAGAAAAGGAGGACTTGTGGCACCTTAGAGACTAACCAATTTATTTGCGCATAAGCTTCCGTGAGCTACAGCTCACTTCATTGGATGCATCAGATGAAGTGAGCTGTAGCTCATGAAAGCTTATGCTCAAATAAGTTGGTTAGTCTGTAAGGTGCCACTAGTCCTCCTTTTTATGTGAAAGTACACGTCTCTTATGTTGAGGGCGGCGAACCAGTCTCCCAGCTCCAGGGAAGGGATAATTATATTGAGGGAGACAATGCAGAACTTCAACTTTACCATGAGTACTCGCAGGTCTAGAATGGGTCTGAGACCCCCCCTTTGCCGTGGGGATTAGGAAATAGCGGGAACAAAATTCGTTGCCCATAGCTCTTCAAGAACCTCCTCCACCATTCCTACGGCGAGGAGCGCCTGCACCTCCTGGATGAGGATTTGCTCATGAAAAGGGTCCTGGAAGGGGGGTGGGGAAGGGAGAGTAGGAACAGAATTGGCAAGAATATCCCACTTCCACTGTGCGAAGAACCCAGCGGTCTAATGTTATTTGGGACCACGCATGGTAGAAGTGGGATAGACAGTTAAAAAAACACAGGGAAGGATCCAGCGTTGAGACAGGTGCTCCGTCCTCGGGTGCACCTTCAAAACAACAGTTACGAGAAGGTGAGTAATTGTTTTTTCCAGACCCTTCTTTGCAGTTCCAGTCTCAGAATATCTCAGTTTGGTGCCAAGAGGATCTGGGCAGGCTGATAAAACCAAAGGAGTTTCTGACTCTGTCTAGCACCATTCTTCTTTGGTGGCACAAGATAAGTCCTTTACTAGCCTCACATGCCCCCACCCCAAGAAGTATGAGAAGGAGACGAAAGATAGTGACAAGTATAAGTGGCAAAACATCTTCCAAAACGTGTCTCTGGTGTCCCATCTGTAGTCACAGCTGTCAGCCTGAGGCGAGCGGATTGGTTAAAGTGCTCTGGACTGCTCACAGAAGGAGGAAGATCTCCCTTTTGAAGGTCCAGTTGAGAGACTAGAGAAGGTGAAAATTCTCAGTCCACTTTGAAGTCTGGTCATTTATCAGTTGCCCTTCAAATAGAAAAGCCGTTCAGATGCCCAGGTTGCCTCAATCTGTTCTAGCACTGAATGGGCAGAAATGGATGTGACTGAAATCTTTCTTACCGTGCCAGGCAGAAATCTGGACTCCACCATCGCAAGTATGATATTCCTGCTGCCTCCTCTGGTGCCAAACTGGGCACTGGCTCATCTGCTGTGGACTTAGTCCCCTTTACCCCTCCTCCCAGGTATTGCAGGGAGTGGCATTGCCCATGACTGGAGTGAGCTAGAGTTAACTTAGAAGAGTTAGAACATCCGGTGCCCTGAACCCATCTGCCTTCCCCACTTGCTTTGAAAGTTACAGTCCTTCTATAACTTGGAACAATAAAGTTGTTTCCTCAGCAGCTTCAGGAAAAGGGATTTCACTCCTGTTGTTTCCTCATCACAAAAGGAAGGCAAAAGCTCCACCCCATTATGGACCAGAGAGCACTCCGATTCATTCCCAGCTCAGCACAGTGGTCTTGGCCTCAGCCCCCAGCATTCCTAAAGTCATTGGATTGGTTTGTAGCTCTCAATCTTGTTTACTTGCAAATCTTTAGCCAGCTCCCAGGAAGTGTCTTTCTGCCTGCCTGGGAGAAGATTGCTCTCGATATTACTCTTTCTTCTTCGAGTGCTGTCACTGTGAGTGATCCATGTCAGGTGTCGGTGCATCCCACCGCCGTCGAGCCATGCTGGAACTGCAGAGCCAAGGGACAACTGAGACTACAGCTGTGGAAGTGGGCAGTAAAAACCTATCTACCCCCCTCTTCCACAGCTGTAGTCTAAGCTGTCCCATGGCTCTGTAGTTCCAGCACGGCTGCAATGTGGGCTCACGTGCTGGGGATGGTAGCACAGTTTCCCACATCAGATCTGGTGGTTGTTGTGTGGGTTTTATTACTCGGTTATTTACCCTTTTCCTCTGCTCCCATCCCTGTGTCACGCTCCTGCATTGGGCTCGGTTTGGCTGTAGGCTCATGAAGCCGTTTTCTGCAGGCCAAGGGAAGAAACCCAGGTGCCCGGAGGAGCAGCTGCCCAGGTTTCGTGTCTCCCTCCTCTCAGGCCACAGCAGCGGAGTGGCAGCTCAAATGACTCAGAACTGTTGTAAGCGTCTCTTTGCTGGCCCTGGAAAAGTTGCTCTTGTGGCCGGTCTGGGAAGAGTGTCCTGCGATGGCTGCATAGCACATCTGGTACAAAAGCAACACGCCTTGGTCTATTAACCGCTTTCTTCTCTTGTAGTTAGACTTAGCAGGTCCTTCACACAGAACTGGCCTGGACTGGTTCCGCAGGGCTCTGGGCTGGCGGAGCTGACTTTGTCGTGTAGCAGCTATGCCTTCGTTAACAGAATCGATCCTGACCATTCACGACTCTTGCACAAAACATGCACAGAACCATTCACAGCAAAGGAGAGTACCCCAGGGCATTAGATGCGCTTGCTTAAGCTGTAAATCATCCCTACGAACATCATATAACCATCCAGAACATACAGCCCACCTTCTCCCCCCATCTCGTTCCCCAGCCTTCCCCCATCGCCTGGGGAAAAGGGGAACCTAGTAGGTGCCCCGGAGGTCAGTAAATCCTGGTTCGAGTCGAGCTAGAGAGAAAGTGAATTCCAATAGTGTGGGCCTGCAGCGAGAGCACCCTGCTGCCCACTCCCTCCCACTGGCACCAGGGACAGGGTAGTGTGAGCGTGTCCATTGTTCACCAAGCTCAGCCGTCATGTTACTAGCTGCAGTAACGTTACATCCCTGCTAAGGCCCCAGCCGCATGGCAGGGCCTCCCACGCCTCTATCTGCAAGACCCTCTGGGAAGCCTCATTTTAAATTAGGAGAACAACAGCCTGTTGGGCACGTTATTGAGCCCAGTTCTGTGTTCTGTGTTATAGAGCCCTCCTGGCAGGTTGAAAGGGGTAGTGGCGGATGGTTAATGGCACCTCAGCGCTGGAGTCAGCCTGACAGCAGCGGGTGACATTAGAACTAACCCTGGTGGTTGATGAAGGGAACCTGGTGCTGTCTGGGGAAAGCCTGTGCCAATGTCCATAAAGGGCCTGTGTCAACAGCTGGAAAACCCGAGCAAAGCCAGTCAGCTGGGCCCGTCCCTTGAGGGTGCCTACATCAAGGGAATGACCCAGAAGGGCTCAACCCAGTCCTGTGGCTCTGGGTCCCAAGGCAACACTTCCTTCCACTCAGAGAGCTGTTCTTAGAGCAAGGGCTTAACCCTTGGCTGCTGGGGCCAGCAGTAAGAATAAGTAAAGCAGGCAAGGCTTTGGAGCCTCGGGTCCCATATGGGCTCTGCAAGCCACCGCCGGCTCTGTCTTCCTTTCAAGCAATAGAACCAGTGTGTGTGTGAAGACCAGGGGGGTCAATTCACTTCCTGGCCCAATTCCCCAACCCAACAGGGGGCTGAGATGGGTGCTCAGTTGGGGAGGGAGGGTTCACATTAGTGGATGATAGCAAGGGGAGGGGGAGAGCAGGAAAGAACAAAATGCCTGTAACTCAGATTGTCCCAGAGCTCCTGTTCCCACTGGTGGAATTGTGAGCCGGAGAAGGAATTCCCCTTCTGCATGGATTTGGGGAACACTTCCAAATCTTATTCAGAGCAGGCGACTTCCCACCCTTGTCTGCCAGAGGCAGACAAAGGAAGGTGCTTGTGGAAGCAGCAGGAGGATGTGAGAGTGCAGGATGGAACTGGTTCTGATGCTACAAAAGGAACGGGTAGGGCACACATCTTGTGCAGCAGGACTGAAACTTGCTAGACAAACAGCACGTTGCATCACTTAGTAAATGACCCCTTTCTGTCTGATTTCTCTGGCACACCATACAGGGAACGCTGCTGTTGCTCATGCTTGTGTGTGCTGTATAGAATTGTAACTGTACTGCATACCCCTTATTGGTTCTGACTGCAGCTTGGTGCCTTACAGGTGAAACCTTTGTTCTGGGAGATGGCCTCCCAGGTCCCCTGGAACCTCGCCTGGACCCAATGGACTCTGCCTTGAACTCTGTCAATTCATCCAGCCCCAGCAGGAACTGCAGAGACTACCGCTTGCAGGGATACAGGCATCTGCACCAGCCCTCTAGCCTCACTCAGGGCAATGCTTCTGCCTTGCGTAGGCTTAGCTCAGGGGGTAAGTCATCCCACCAAGGCTCTTTGGCAATATGGAGCTTTGCTAACTCCCGTTACATCTTTTAATGCCAGCAAGTACCCGAGACTGGCCTCTACACTGTCAGTTAAACAGGCAGTTTGTCAAGACATATGTTCTCGAGATGGATGGTACGTTGGGTGGAGTTGTGTGTGGACAGTCAGTGAACGGTGTGGTGGCTAACTAGGGATGTGGAGGTCAGTGGCTGAATGGGTAGAAGTGATGAGCTGGGTGGCTGGCTAAGTGTGCAGCTGTTGATGAACACGTTGGGGTGTGTACGCTGAAGCAGTTCAGGCGATGAATCGATTGCTGAATGGGTGGGGATTGGAGGGGTGATAGCTGAATGGACTGGAAGCAGCTAGAGTGAGGAGAACTGACTAGCGGAGTTATGAATGAGGACATGCAGGGTGGATGTGTGGGCAGATGGGATGCATATCAGGCAGCTGATGAATGGATGAGGTGAGCCTAGTTGAGTGGGTGCTTGCCGATCACTAGTGACACATCAGTTACACTGTGATAGCTGTAAAATAACCAGTGTGTAGCACAGGTGCAGTGAAGCTGCTAAATGCAGTAAATCGGCATGTGTGCCAGACCCGTCTGTTTGTAAGGAGATGACGTGTGCCTGTGTGCACGACCTCACCGAGGTGGTGAGAGTTAAAACCAGCAGCAACACAGCACGCTTACGAGTTGGGTCCCCTTCTCCGTGGCATTGTGCACAACTGAACCCGAGAGCTGAGATACTGCGGGTCTGTGTGGATGACAGCTCCTCGTGAGACAGGCGAAGCACCTGAAGGGAGCAGAGCCACAGAGAGGCTGCAGCACCATGGAGAACTGGGTGCGGCGTGTGCAAACACAAAGAGACTCTGTTAATGGCATGTTAAGGTTGCACAATTCAGCGTTCAGGAGACAGGAAATGAGAGCTGAACATTCAGCCTGCAGTCTGCCTGGGTGTGTATGTTACAATGCAGCTTTACTTATAGGGACACGTGTTTTAATATTAAAAACAGTATTCTACAAGTTTAGCTGCATATGTGTCATTAAGATAAGCCGTGATTATATTTAACAGCGGTATCGTAATGCACATGCTCAAGAGGACAGAGCTACAGTATTGTGTTCACCCTTTAACTTGGCATTTCCTGACCCTTGAGTGCTTACCCATGGGAGCTTTAGTTGTTTTAACATTTTTTGTATTTCTTTGATTATTTTTAACAAATGAAAAGATCCCAGTTCTCTAATGGGTGCCAGTTGGCAAAGGCCAGCTTGACAAACCGTGGGCTTTGTAGGCATTGGAAGGTTCACTAGTGTCTGTAGGTGTGGCATTGCCAGACCTGGGCATGTAATTTCCCTTAGAAATGTGCGGTTCAAGGGATCCTTTACAATGCACAAACTCCTCCCCCGTGCCAGCCGTGCCGCTCCCTTCTTGTCCCTCAAAACTGGAACTTTTCTCTCCGTTTAATTGAAAACACTGTCGGTTTAAATGGCAAAAATAATGTCTGCACGTTCCAAATAAACCCCTCAATGTAGTGGGAGAAACAAGGAGACTGAAGAAAATTGGAAAATCTGCTTTACTTGCCCAGGGAACCACTTTCAAACGTTTGTTATTCTGTAAAACCAAACCAAAGTTTTCCGACCTAGCAAGTGCAGTCAGTGAGCAACAGGGCCAGACCAAGGATCAAGCCTCTTCTCTTTTTGCCACAGCTCTGTTCAGCTCTTTGGAGAAGAGCTATTCCCTTCACTCACCATAGCTCGGGAACAGCACAAGGGATCTCTTTACCTTCAGGAAGAGACCAAGGAGGAGCTGAGAGCTCCCTGAGAAGGCTGGTGGTGGTTAGCTTGCAGCAGCACCACTATGTGGTAGGACAGAGGTCCCCAAACTATGCTGTGCGCTCCTCCCTCCCAGGGGGGGGTGCAGAGAAACTTTCAGGGGGGCATGGCTGGGGTCGGGGGAGGAATGCCACCCAGCTCTGCTCCTGGCCCCGGCTGCCAGTGTCCCGGCTACTGGTGTCTCAGCTGCCAGCCCCGACCAAGACTCTAGCCCTGGCCCCACCCCCAGCTGTGGCCCCAGTCTTGACCCCCTTACCCTTGTCTGTGTCCCCCCCTCCCAGAGCTGCAGCCCCAGGTCGGGGGCTGGAGGTGGTGTGGACAGGGCAAGGGAGGGCACAAGGTATAAAGTTTGGGGACCACTATGGTAGGAGCTTCACAAACACCCAGAAAGATAGTCCCTGCCCCAGGACAAAGGAAGATGCTAGGTGTGGGAAGTGGGTGTAATGTAGGATTAGAGCGATCAAGCTAATGCTCTGCTTTTGTTTAACAAGCGTGATACATTTTCCATCTTCCCTCCGTCATTCAGCCACCTTGCCACCTCCTCCCACCACTTCCCAGCAGCCTCGACTTGATAAGAAATGAGTGGATAAGTAAGCAGGGGTAGAGTTTTGTGAGCCCCTGAAAGTAGTTGCACGAAGCCTGAAGCTGATCCAGTGGAAAGGGAGGCAGTCTAGGCATTCAGGATGGAGGTCAGAATGGGCAAGGAGGGTGCCCTCACCAGCTGGGCTGGATGAAGCGGGGAGAAGTCACGATGTCAGCAAAGAAGTGCTCAGCAGTGTAACGCGCACAGAGCAGCCAAGTAGGATGGAGGTGGAGCCAGGCCAAGGGGAGGGTGTTCGAGTCCTTGGCGAGAACAGGTTTCAGAGTAACAGCCGTGTTAGTCTGTATTCGCCAAAAGAAAAGGAGTACTTGTGGCACCTTAGAGACTAACCAATTTATTTGGGCATGAGCTTTCGTGAGCTACAGCTCACTTCATCGAAGTGAGCTGTAGCTCACGAAAGCTCATGCTCAAATAGTAGTGAGCTGTAGCTCACGAAAGCTCATGCTCAAATAAATTGGTTAGTCTCTAAGGTGCCACAAGTCCTCCTTTTCTTTTGGCGAGAACAGTTTCAGTAGAGGACAGAAGCCAGATTCCAGAATGGAGCTGTAGAAAGTGGCTGTGAACGATGCACTTAATGAGTTGGGAAGAGAAACAAAAGGAGGGAAATGGGGTAGTAGCTGGAAACGTAGCTGGGTACAAGGGACCCCTGCTGAGTGGGGACTGTTCTGGCCCCGAGGGCACAGGGGAAGAATCAGGCAAGAGAGGCAGACGGTGATATGGTCACAGGCACCTGGAAGGGGTTGGAGGAGGGGAGCCTGCAGCTCTAGGGAGAACTGGAGGGTGCTGTGTTGAGTTTGCAAAAGAAAAGGGAGAGCTCAGGCCCTGGCAGGGTGCGTTCTTAACGTGGTGTCTGGCAACGTTTCAGAAAGGGTAAGAGAAACCAGGAGAGAGGGGTAAATCTAAACCTAAACTCCCACCCACGTGCACACCAGCGCCATGCTGCCCTCAGCCTTAATCCTACCCTGTCCGCACCAACACCATGCTGCCCTCAGCGTTAATCCCACCCCGTCTGTCCCAGCGCCGTGCTGTCCTCAGCCTTAATCCCAGCGCCGTGCTTCCCTCAGCCCTAATCCCACCCTGTCCGCACCAGCGCTGGGCTTCCCTCAGCTCTAATCCCACCCCGTCTGTCCCAGCGCCATGCTGCCCTCAGCCTTAATCCCACCCTGTCCGCCCCAGCGCCGTGCTTCCCTCAGCCCTAATCCCACCCTGTCCGCCCCAGCGCCGTGCTTCCCTCAGCCCTAATCCCACCCTGTCCGCCCCAGCGCCGTGCTTCCCTCAGCCCTAATCCCACCCTGTCCGCCCCAGCGCCGTGCTTCCCTCAGCCTTAATCCCACCCTGTCCGCCCCAGCGCCGTGCTTCCCTCAGCCTTAATCCCACCCTGTCCGCACCAACACCATGCTGCCCTCAGTGTTAATCCCACCCCGTCCGCCCCAGTGCCATGCTTCCCTCAGCCTTAATCCCAGCACCGTGCTGCCCTCAGCCATAATCCCACCCTGTCCGCCCCAGCACCGTGCTTCCCTCAGCCTTAATCCCAGCACCGTGCTGTCCTCAGCCTTAATCCCACCCTGTCCGCCCCAGCGCCGTGCTGTCCTCAGCCTTAATCCCACCCCCATCCGCCCCAGCGCTGGGCTTCCTTCACCCTTAACTCCCCTCTGTCTGTACCAGCGCCCTGCTGGCCTCAGCCTTTACTCCCTGTTCACGCCATTGCCGTGCTGGCCTCAGCCTTAACTCCCAGCCCGTGGCCATTTCAGCTCTGTGCTGATATCGACCCTTGCACCCCAGCACTATCCACACCAGCGCTGTGTTGGCATAGTCCGGAACGCTGATGCTGTAACTGTTTCTCTCTCATTGTCTCACCCTTCAGGCTCTGATAGATACCTAGGACCTAGAGACACCTCCCGGCTGAACAGCCGAGACCCCTCTTCCTGGACAGTGGAGGACGTGATGTATTTCGTACGAGAAGCTGATCCACAGCTGGGACCCCATGCCGATCTCTTTCGAAAACACGTAAATATATCTGTGTGTATATCCAGCTGGAGGGCCGAATCCTCCTCTGGTGTAAATCGGGGTGCTCCAGTGACGTTAACTCTCTCAGTCATAGAGATGGAGGCAGAAAAACCCAGTTAGATGCTCAAGTCCAGCTCTCTGGCCAATGCAGGGTCACCCCCAATGTACATTTACTAGTGCTGTGTTTGGAGAGATCTAACCTAGCCTTGCCCCAGTGAGATCTGGCGTCACTTCCTCTGTGGCTGAAGGTAACTCAAGTGATGTGAACATCTATGTGTATCCCCAGAGAGATAGGGCAGAGCATCACCAAATACTCTTGTGCCGCACTCCAAGGCTGTGAACATGGGCAGGCATTCCAGCTCTCAGCTGGGATCGGACTCAGGGTCTTCAACACCAAACGAACTGTGACACTTACTATTTACTCTCTTTACTGAAAAAATGGTCACTCCTGGAACCTTGAAATGCACCTCCCCTGCAGGGAAATGTCTCCCTCATGATGAATCCTATTGAATGGCAGTGAATTGCTGGTCAAAAGACCCTTCCACCACCCTTCCACAGGACAGGTTGGATTGAAAGGTTCCAGGTCTGTATGTCCTCGTGTATCTCTGTTCAATGTAAAACCCTGCAGTAATTCACTGAGAAGGGTGTACGGTTAAAATTACAAGGGTGGAAACCCCAACTACAAGGTTCCAGCAGGCACTTCGCTACTTTTTGCTGTCATTTCACATCCTAAATGGTAATGCAGGTGCAGCCAGAAAAACAAGACAGGACTGTGCTGCGTGCACCTGAACCTGGAAGATGCGGAGCACCTGGCCATGTTCCAGCAGAGCATTTAAGCACATGCTTAATTCCAAGCCTGTCTCTCATCCCACAGGAAGTCAGGGGCATGACTCACATGCTTACGTGCTCTCCTGGCACGGGACTGGAATGCCCAGCAGGCCTTACGTTCCCTGAGCACAGGTTGCAGCTGCAGGTTGAAAGTTGCACGTCCTGACTTCTGGTGACTTTTTTAAATTTTGTGATCTCGTCCATTTGAGGAGGCACATTGGCAGCTGCTGGTGCTCGGGGGGAGACACTTTTTATCAGTAGACAGTACAGATGGCTCTGAAATGGGAAGATGCTTCTTAAATTATATGAGAAGAGTGCCTGGTGCTTTACCAAGGGTTAATGCCACAGGCGCTGGGTCTACAGTTCTGAGAAATGTTGTTTTCATGACAAAAAAGTGACTATTTGCAGGATAGTGCAGATTGGACCGAAAGTTTCAGAGCCCTCAAATCACGGTAGCTGTTGGTTTGGTTCAGGTTGAGTGGTTTGTTCTTAGAGGCTTTTTCTGTGTGTGTTTCAGTGAGGCATCTAAACTTTCCCCCCTGCAAACTGTCCCACTGACAGCCTCTGGTCCCTTCAGAGCTCGTGGCCTAGCCAGGCACAGAGAACGGTGTGTGATGATGTCACAAGGTGGGAGCCAGTAATAAAAGGTTTTGTCCAGCTCAGCCTTCAAGCTTTAAGCACGTTTGACTTACATGGTGTGGGACTGGCTGACTATGTGGACCTAGCCACACTGCCTCCAGCTGGGGGAATCACAGGACATGAAGTTTGCTTGGCTTTTCCAGAAACCTGCCCTCGCCAGCAGAGACCGGCTGTTGGGGGCGCTGAATGTTTGTTCCCTTAGGCTACAGCCTGGAATTGATGGAGGGTACATTGATGTTTGTGTCTGGCCACCCTGGGGTGAGTTTACAGATGTATTAGCTCACCCGTGCAGGCAGCCCCTCAGCAGTGCTTTGGGCCTTAGGTCTCGTGGAAGCAAGTCGTGCCTTTGTACACCAGGTGACTCCTGTCAGCGCCTCTTCCCACTGGGAAAGCTTTGCCTGCTACCCAGGAAGGGCTAGATGGGGGGTGAGGTGGGGCTTGTGCAGTCTGCGCCATTTGTTAGGGCATAGCAGATTCCTCTACTGGGGGCAGCCCATTACCACACCCCTACTCAGCATCCTGCTTCCTTTCCAGCATGTGCCAAACAACACGAAACAAAGGAGAAATTGAGAACAACAATTGTGGGGTTAAGGCACTGGTCTGGGAGTCAGGAGGCCATGGTTCAATTCCTGGCTGTGCCACAGATCCGCTGTGTGACCTTAGGCAAGTCACCTGGTCAGCCCATCACTCTACTCGCTGCTGAGTGGGGAGGAGAGCCTTTGGCTCCCGTGCATGGGGTGCAGTGAGGCTAAAGGGAGTGATGCTTGTGAAGTGTGTTGAAATGCTTGGGTGAAAGGTGCTACAAAAGTGCAGGTTAGTGCAGTTAATAACCATGGGAAGTAAAAAGAAAAGGAGGACTTGTGGCACCTTAGAGACTAACCAATTTATTTGAGCATAAGCTTTCGTGAGCTATAGCTCATTTCATCGGATGCATACTGTGGAAAGTGTAGAAGATCTTTTTATACACACAAAGCATGAAAAAATGGGTGTTTACCACTACAAAAGGTTTTCTCTCCCCCCACCCCACTCTCCTGCTGGTAATAGCTTATCTAAAGTGATCACTCTCCTTACAATGTGTATAATAATCAAGGTGGGCCATTTCCAGCACAAATCCAGGGTTTAACAAGAATGTCTGAGGGCAGGAGGGGGGGTGTAGGAAAAAAGAGGGGGAAATAGGTTACCTTGCATAATGACTTAGCCACTCTCAGTCTCTATTCAAGCCTAAGTTAATTGTATCAAATTTGCAAATGAATTCCAATTCAACAGTCTCTCGCTGGAATCTGGTTTTGAAGTTTTTCTGTTGTAATATCGCAACTTTCATGTCTGTAATCACATGACCAGAGAGATTGAAGTGTTCTCCGACTGGTTTATGAATGTTACAATTCTTGACGTCTGATTTGTGACCATTTATTCTTTTACGTAGAGACTGTCCAGTTTGACCAATGTACATGGCAGAGGGGCATTGCTGGCACATGATGGCATATATCACATTGGTGGATGTGCAGGTGAACGAGCCTCTGATAGTGTGGCTGATGTGATTAGGCCCTGTGATGGTGTCCCCTGAATAGATATGTGGGCACAGTTGGCAATGGGCTTTGTTGCAAGGATAGGTTCCTGGGTTAGTGGTTCTGTTGTGTGGTATGTGGTTGCTGGTGAGTATTTGCTTCAGGTTGGGGGGCTGTCTGTAGGCAAGGACTGGCCTGTCTCCCAAGATTTGTGAGAGTGTTGGGTCATCCTTCAGGATAGGCTGTAGATCCTTAATAATGCGTTGGAGGGGTTTTAGTTGGGGTATGAAGGTGACAGCTAGTGGCGTTCTGTTATTTTCTTTGTTAGGCCTGTCCTGTAGTAGGTGACTTCTGGGAACTCTTCTGGCTCTATCAATCTGTTTCTTCACTTCTGCAGGTGGGTATTGTAGTTGTAAGAATGCTTGATAGAGATCTTGTAGGTGTTTGTCTCTGTCTGAGGGGTTGGAGCAAATGCGGCTGTATCGCAGAGCTTGGCTGTAGACGATGGATTGTGTGGTGTGGTCAGGGTGAAAGCTGGAGGCATGTAGGTAGGAATAGCGGTCAGTAGGTTTACGGTATAGGGTGGTGGTTATATGACCATCGTTTATTAGCACCGTAGTGTCCAGGAAGTGGATCTCTTGTGTGGACTGGACCAGGCTGAGGTTGATGGTGGGATGGAAATTGTTGAAATCATGGTGGAATTCCTCAAGGGCTTCTTTTCCATGGGTCCAGATGATGAAGATGTCATCAATATAGCGCAAGTAGAGTAGGGGCTTTAGGGGACGAGAGCTGAGGAAGCGTTGTTCTAAGTCAGCCATAAAAATGTTGGCATACTGTGGGGCCATGCGGGTACCCATAGCAGTGCCGCTGATCTGAAGGTATACATTGTCCCCAAATGTAAAATAGTTATGAGTAAGGACAAAGTCACAAAGTTCAGCCACCAGGTTAGCCGTGACATTATCGGGGATAGTGTTCTTGACGGCTTGTAGTCCATCTTTGTGTGGAATGTTGGTGTAGAGGGCTTCTACATCCATAGTGGCCAGGATGGTGTTATCAGGAAGATCACCGATGGACTGTAGTTTCCTCAGGAAGTCAGTGGTGGTCTCGAAGGTAGCTGGGAGTGCTGGTAGCGTAGGGCCTGAGGAGGGAGTCTACATAGCCAGACCGTCCTGCTGTCAGGGTGCCAATGCCTGAGATGTTGGGGCGCCCAGGATTTCCAGGTTTATGGATCTTGGATAGTAGATAGAATATCCCAGGTCGGGGTTCCAGGGGTGCGTCTGTGCGGATTTGATCTTGTGCTTCTTCAGGGAGTTTCTTGAGCAAATGCTGTAGTTTCTTTTGGTAACTCTCAGTGGGATCAGAGGGTAATGGCTTGTAGAAAGTGGTTTTGGAGAGCTGCCGAGCAGCCTCTTGTTCATATTCCGACCTATTCATGATGACAACAGCACCTCCTTTGTCAGCCTTTTTGATTATGATGTCAGAGTTGTTTCTGAGGTTGTGGATGGCATTGTGTTCTGCACAGCTGAGGTTGTGGGGCAAGTGATGCTGCTTTTCCACAATTTCAGCCCATGCATGTCGGCGGAAGCACTCTATGTAGAAGTCCAGTCTGCTGACTCCAACTTCAGGAGGAGTCCACCTAGAATCCTTCTTTTTGTAGTGTTGGTAGGGAGGTCTCTGTGGATTAGTATGTTGTTCAGAGGTATGTTGGAAATATTTCTTGAGTCGGAGACGTCGAAAATAGGATTCTAGGTCACCACAGAACTGTATCATGTTCGTGGGGGTGGAGTGGGTTTGTGGGGGGGGAACCTGGATTTGTGCTGGAAATGGCCCACCTTGATTATCATACACATTGTAAGGAGAGTGATCACTTTAGATAAGCTATTACCAGCAGGAGAGTGGGGTGGGGGGAGAGAAAACCTTTTGTAGTGGTAAACACCCATTTTTTCATGCTTTGTGTGTATAAAAAGATCTTCTATACTTTCCACAGTATGCATCCGATGAAATGAGCTATAGCTCACGAAAGCTTATGCTCAAATAAATTGGTTAGTCTCTAAGGTGCCACAAGTACTCCTTTTCTTTTTGCGAATACAGACTAACACGGCTGTTACTCTGAAACCTGTCATGGGAAGTAAAGAACTCCAGCAACATTGCACCCTGGCTGACTCTGGCCTGTCTCTTGGCCAGAACCACCTCAGAAAAACCAGGATTTTAAATCCCGTCTCTGGACAGACTTCTCTCTGAGTGAGGGACAGAGGGGGAATCTGAAGATGAAAACATTATCAGACAAAGCCCGTAAAGTAATTCATTCTACTCCTCAAAATATCACAAGCCCAAAGTGCTTGTGGGATGGAATTTGGTGTTGACACAGGCCAAGTCTCTGTTCGGCTGTCTTGTGGGAGTCCTCAGAGTAGCTGTTTAATCAGTTTCACAATCACATTCACCTTTGTACTTTCAGAGTTCATTTGGGGGCATCTCCGGCTTCCCCAGCTAAGCCCACTGCACATTGCCAGCAGGCCAGTTCAGAGTCCTGGGGTTTAGCAGGTGCTGCCCAGACCTGAGGAGGCCCCAAGCATCCAACATGTTACTTCCCTTTCCCCTGGCAGTCACCCACCTGCACGTGGCCCCGCAGCAATGGCTGACATGAAAGGGGGGCTCCATCTGGCTGTGGCAGGAGGCACATTCTCTTTCCTGACTTCCTCCTACGCAGTCGTGGCTGCAGAAGCCTTGGTTCTCTCTGGTTTCACAGAGATGTGGGGCTGCTCTTTGCAGGAAGGAGCCTGGGTATTATTAGAACAGCTGGAATCAAAGGGCCAGGGGGAGTCAGTATCATGTGAGCAGCCAGCTCTTTAACCGACCCCCATGGGCCACAGACCACGGCTTAGAGCCGCTTAGTGCATGTCCCAACAGCCCTCAATCACCCGCAGTCACCCCTTATGAATGGGCTGTGGCTCGGCAAACCATCCCTGTTGTCTAAACAGCCCCATCCATGGCATGCTTTGAGTGTCATTGATCAACCCCCTCCAAATGCTCCAGTTAAACAGAGGCACAGCTTGGGTGGGAGAGAGCTGAGAGGGGGTGGAGGTGGACAGTGGAAGGTTTAGCAGCTGCCATTTCCTTATGGAGCCGAGGATGAGGTGGGGGAGGCAGAGGGAGTCACTGCAAGGAATGTCCTGCTCTTTTGGACTCTGTCTTTCTCTTTTCTGAACTGCAGCCCCTCCCTGCCAGGCAGTGCCACTTGAGCCAGCCTCACAGTAGGAATTATCTGCCCGGCCAGGATGTTGGGTCGTTCTCGTTTGGCCCAGGGCGGGCGGATGGGAAGGATTCGTGATCGTTGGAGTGGCTGGCCTGGGTTGGTGGGAGCTGCGGGGCAGTGGGTAGGGAGGGAATGCCTTGGAAATGGCTGACACAGAGGCTTGTTAGGCTGGCGTCAGTCAAGTGTTCCCATGGAGTTTACAAGAACCTAGTGAAGTGTAGGGAAGGAAAACCTGCCTACCCCGGTGCCAGCATATTTCCCACAGTACTCCTGGGAGAGAGGTTCCAGGGGTGCCCTGGCTAAGCCAAGCAGTGATTTCAGGCTAGTGATGGCGCCAGCCGGTGCCAGGATTTGTAGGGCAGAGCGAGCCTTGCTAACACTGACCTTCTCTTGCTCCCTGGTGCCAGGAGATTGACGGCAAAGCCTTGCTCCTCCTGCGGAGCGACATGATGATGAAGTACATGGGGCTGAAGCTGGGTCCGGCGCTGAAGCTCACCTACCACATCGACAAACTAAAGCAAGGCAAGTTCTGAGAGGACTCTTTGCGGGACAGCCCGTGGGAATGCCGGGCTCCTGGCCACACCCAGTCGCGCCCCCCTGCAGACTGGTACGCATGCATACACCGCAGGCAGACACGGCCCTGAATTGCCTGCAGATCACTACATGGATCCACTGACCCCCTCCTTCCACTGTCAGGAGCACAGTGGGCACGTGAAAGGAGACAGACAATTTGTTGGCTCCCCTGGGGACCAAACAGAGCTCGACTCATGGATGTCCTGACGCAAACAGAAGAACCCTTCCCTTACTCCTCAGTTGATGCTCGTCTGCAGAGCCCAGGCCCTCTGCACCCGAGGGGACGAAGACACACTGTGTTTCGCAGAGCTCTTCAGAGCCCTGGGCTTCTGTGGTGCTGGATCCTTTCCCCTTTGGTCCCCTGCAGAAATGCGACTCTCTCATGTCTTTCCTCTGCCCCGGTTCCCTGGTCTCTCCTGGCTGTCTGGTTCGGCCTAGCTTTGTTTCCTTGCTCTGTGTCAGATGGACAGCTCTGCTGCAGATCCTACCATGCTGGCATGCCAGGCTGGGCAGGACAGGCTGTGAGAACCCAACTCCTGGAGTTGCAAATCCACTCTGACTAACACTATGGCAAGCTTAAAAGACTGTGCACCCTGCTCCCAGCCTTCCGTGAAGGGCTGCGTGCGGGGGACTGCAGCCCAGAGCATGGTCACACAAGCCTGCTAGTCCTACTGTCTTGACAGAGCAGCCTTTCCTCCTTGGCTGGGTCCTCCTGCCCCTGGGGGCCCGTAGCTGGTGGACTTCCTCATGCTGGCGATGCCGAGGTGGCAATTTCTTTGTATTTATTTCTGACAAGGAGGGAAGCTCAGCTGAGGCAGACACCGCTGAGAGCCCAGAAAGGACTGACGCCTTCCCAGTTAGCGTGGGCTGTGGGCTAGGAGGGCTGGGCGCCCTGTTGAATTCTCCCTTTTTTAAGGTGTCATCTGTTTAGGAAACAACTATGAAATGTTTTGTATCTGTTATGAAATGGCAACCCTCAGAGCTCTTTACCCAGCAATGTAAAGGTTCGTCTGTCCAGATGGTACTGTAGAATGGCCTTACCTCTCCATTTCATTCTGCTACCCATCAGCAGGATCCAGGGGTGTGTGACCGGGGGCTGGCTGTGTGACAGCAGGATCACAACTTCTGGGAAGGCCTGTCCCTCTTTCTGCCCTTCCTGGGCCTGTCCCAGCTCCCGGCCAGCACAGCTTCTTTCAAGCTGTTTAATGTATTTATTTGTGATGGCACTTGAGCAGTGACCCACTGTCCCACATCTGAGTTGCTGCAGCTGTAGAGAAATGGGGTGGAGAAGAGCCTCGCCAGTGCCCCACACCTGCCGTGGGGAAGGAGCCTGCTCCCTAGGGAGCCAGTGGGACTTTTCCATGAACTCCGATGGGAGCAGGCTCTTCGTCGCAGCTGTTAGAGCCCTGCAATGGAAAACAAGGGCTGGGTAATGCCCCGCACAGTCTCACTGCCTGGCATGTGACAAGCAGAGGGAAGAGCTGCCCTGCCCCTTGGTGTGCCCATGAGTCAGCTCGGAGGGCATGGTGGGGTTGAACCCTGGCCTGCTACCCGCATGCTGAGAACATTGCCCAAAGGGACAGGATGTAGGGAAATCTCCATCACAAGCACTTCTTTCCTCTCCTGCCTTTCCCTCTTGCCGTCTGTCCTCCCCAAGCCAGGGGCTCCCTGGCTTAGAGTGCCACGGGAGCTCTTACGTGGCTCTGCTTTACCCCTAAGGGGAAATTGGAAAGAAAACCCACATGTAATAAAAGGCTATTTGTAAAACAAGGTCTCTGCTAAATCCTAGCGGCTGTCCCCAGTGCCCAGCGCAGCACAACGAACCAGGCGAGGGGCTCGGCCTCCTCACCGTCCCATGGCCAGCAGCAGCCCAGGAACCTCTGCCTTGGTTTTCACCTTTCCTTTGCTGCTGTCCAGCTGCAGACGGGCCTCTCGCAGGCAGGTCCCAGGGCAGCGGGCCAGCGCTTTCCTCTGCACTCACTTTATGTTGAGTTGTTTATAAATAAAAGAATAGCAAAGTTCCTCAGCTGGCTTTGTCCGGTGGTTAGAGAGGCCTTGAAGTGCCTGCTGTTGCAGCAAGGCCCATTCTACCAGGCTGTCAGCCCCCGACGCAGCCTGGGGGCTTCTCAGCCACGCTGAGCAGGGGTCTGCCCCTGCACTGTTGCTTCTCCATGAGGGAGGGCGCTCTCTGCCACTGGAAACTTGTTCTGCTGGAGGCTGCAGCCACGTACAGATTGGAATGAGCCATTGGCAGTCTCTGGCCCAGTCCTGCTCCTCCATGATTTATACCTCCGGCTCCTGAGCATTTACACCTTTGAAACTACCGCAGCAAATGCAATCCAGGGAAGTTGCCTGGCCAGTCCGGTGGCTCTGCGAGAGCTGTCTCCTGCGACAGCAACTCCAACCGCCAGAGACGTGGCAGCAGCTCGCCTGACTCGGAATCACAGAACTGAAGTTCCCAGCAGTCGATTGTGTTTAATCCTTGGAACCTTTAAAACTCTGTCTCTTTACTACCCCTCTCCTCACCTGCACTCACCTCCGTCTGCATCTGGGGGAGCCCCAGTGGACTGGGCTTCTCAAGGAATTGACAGGGAGCCTAGTGAGGAGCTGTAACGATGCTGCCTTTGGTGGGACACTTCTGAGAGTATCAATTCAGAACAAATTGCTTAGAGCAGGGCAGTTACAGTCCAAAGCTGGGGTTTCTTCACTTCTAAGGCACACCAAACCAGCCAGCCAGAGAGGACTTTGGTTTTACCCCACTGGCTAACCACAAGTTATACAAGTAATTCCCTTAAACACTCCAGTTTCCCAGTATCACCACCAGCGCCACTCGTTATGGGGACGAATGGTTATGAAAACCAATACCCCAGTAAAAGGAAAAAGGTTCTCCCAACCCCAAAGGATCAAGTCCCAGACCCAGGTCAATATATAAGTCGGATCTTACCCACAAATCACACTGTTGCCAATCCTTTAGAATCCAAAATCGAAAGGTTTATTCATAAAAGAAAGAAATATAGATGAGAACTAAAATTGGTTAAATGGAATCAATTACATAAAGTAACGGCAAAGTTCTTGGGTCAGGCTTATGGAATCAGAATATCAGGGTTGGAAGGGACCTCAGGAGGTCATCTAGTCCCAGACCTGCTCTGGTAAGTACAGTCGATTTACAGAGGGCTCTTTCTGCCAGAACCAGCCAGCCTGTCTCTGGCCACACGCCCTGCCTACATCCTCACGCTCTGCACGTCCCAGCACACCATACACGCCACCTCATGCACCTTCCCTGCCCAGAGCTCCTTGTCCGGGCTGCTCGGCTGCAGACCCTCCCGTGGTGCTGCCCAGTCCCCCGTAAAGGCTCTGAGTGTAACTAGGTTCGGCTGCCCCAGCTGCCTTGTCCAGGGCAGCTCCCTGCTGGGATTTCATCACCCAAGCCTCGGCGCGGCTGGCAATCTCGTGAGGGGCGCAGCTCAGGCAGGGCCAAGTGCCCATTGCTCTGCATTGCTGACGTCCTGCTAAATGAAGTGCTATGACCCAGGCTCTGAGCAGGGCGAGCTTCCCGCCCCACCTTGTGTCAGCCAGCTGAGGCATTCTGCACGTCGCGGTGCAACGCAAGGCCACGAAGGGGTTGCTCAGTCTCAGGAGCTGGGCGGAGAAGTGATTTTCCCACACGCTAGCAGAAGGTGAAAGCCTGTAATGGGGCCAGCCTTTCCTCTGGCCTTGCCCTCACCGCCCCGATCCCAGGGCCTGTTACAGGAGGTCAGGATGTTATCCCCATGGCGTGGTGACAGGATGGGCCTCAGGGCTCGAGTCAGCGCCAGTCCCAGGACTAGACTCAGGAGCGCTGGCAGCTGGTGCTGTGATTGCAGAGGGCGGGTGGAGTGCTCTGAGGTGCTCACCTGGGAGAGCTTCGCTGGTCACCTCAGGGTTAGAGGCAGCAATCCCCCTTCCTCTGCCCTGAAACCATCTTCTTCACGCACTGTTCTGCTCAATCCTCCCCCAGCTCCACCTGAGCCTCTGTCCACTGCTTCCACGACTCCAGAGACGGGCTGCATTGCTCTGCCCCTGCTCGCCCTGGCACCCCCACCTCACCTCCTGCATCTGCCCTTGCCCCAGCACCCCCACCTCATCTCCTGCATCTGCCTCCTCACCACATCCCATCACCCCCATCTCACCCCGGCACCCTACCTCACCTCCCTCGAAGAATCATAGAAGATCAGGGTTGGAAGGGACCTCAGGAGGTCATCTAGTCCAACCCCCTGCTCAAAGCAGGACCAACCCCAACTAAATCATCCCAGCCAGGGCTTTGTCAAGCCTGACCTTAAAAACTTCTAAGAAAGGAGATTCTACCACATCTCTAGGTAACCCATTCCAGTGCTTCACCACCCTGCTAGTGAAAAAGTTTTTCCTAATATCCAACCTAAACCTCCCCCACTGCAACTTGAGACCATTACTTGTTGTTCTGTCATCTGCTACCGCTGAGAACAGTCTAGATCTATCTTCTTTGGAACCCCCTTTCAGGTAGTTGAAAGCAGCTATCAAATCCCCCCTCATTCTTCTCTTTTGCAGACTAAACAATCCCAGTTCCCTCAGCCTCTCCTCATAAGTCATGTGTTCCAGTCCCCTAATCAATTTTGTGGCCCTCTGCTGGACACTTTCGAATTTTTCCACATCCTTCTTGTAGTGTGGGGCCCAAAATGGACATAGTACTCCAGATGTGGCCTCACCAATGCCACATAGAGGGGAATGATCACGTCCCTCGATCTGCTGGCAATGCCCCTACTTATACAGCCCAAAATGCCGTTAGCCTTCTTGGCAACAAGGGCACACTGCTGACTCCTATCCAGCTTCTCGTCCACTGTCACCCCTAGGTCCTTTTCTGCAGAACTGCTGCCGAGCCATTCGGTCCCTAGTCTGTAGCTGTGCATTGGGTTCTTCCGTCCTAAGTGCAGAACCCTGCACTTTTCCTTGTTGAACCTCATCAGATTTCTTTTGGCCCAATCCTCTAATTTGTCTAGGTCCCTCTGTATCCTATCCCTACCCTCCAGCATATCTACCACTCCTCCCAGTTTAGTGTCATCTGCAAACTTGCTGAGGGTGCAATCCACACCATCCTCCACATCATTTATGAAGATATTGAACAAAACCGGCCCCAGGACCGACCCTTGGGGCACTCCACTTGATACCGGCTGCCAACTAGACATGGAGCCATTGATCACTACCCGTTGAGCCCGACGATCGAGCCCGACGATCTAGCCAGCTTTCTATCCACCTTATAGTCCATTCATCCAGCCCATACTTCTTTAACTTCCTGGCAAGAATACTGTGGGAGACCGTGTCAAAAGCTTTGCTAAAGTCAAGGAATAACATGTCCACTGTTTTCCCCTCATCCACAGAGCCGGTTATCTCGTCATAGAAGGCAATTAGATTAGTCAGGCATGACTTGCCCTTGGTGAATCCATGCTGACTGTTCCTGATCACTTTCCTCTCCTCTAAGTGCTTCAAAATTGATTCCTTGAGGACCTGCTCCATGATATTTCCAGGGACTGAGGTGAGGCTGACTGGCCTGTAGTTCCCAGGATCCTCCTCCTTCCCTTTTTTAAAGATGGGCACTACATTCGCCTTTTTCCACATCCGCCTCCTCACGGCGCCCCAGTACCTCCACCTCACCCCTGTGTCTGCCCTTGTCCCAACACCCCCACCTCCTCACTGCGCCCCCGTACCCCCATGTAATCTGCCGTGTCCGCTTCTTCGCCCTGCACCGACACCCCCACCTCAGGCCCCGCGACTGCCCTTGCCCAGGCACCCCCACATCCGCCTCCTCACCGCGCCCCAGCACCCCCAACTCACCCCCCATATCTGCCTCCTCACCACACTCCAGTACCCCCACCTCAGTCCCTGCATCTGCCCTCGCCTCATCGAGCCCCGGCACCGCCACCTAACCCCCCGCGTCCACCTCGTCACCCCGCCCCAGCACCCCCACCTCATCCCCCTGTAATGTTGTGGCCTCTGGCGGGTCACTACTGAGAGTATCAATTCAGGACAAATTGCTTAGAGCAGGGCAGTCACAGCCCAAGGCTGGGTTTTCTTTACTACTAAGGCGCACCAAACCAGCCAGAGAGGACTTCAGTCTCACCCCCTGGCTAACCATAAGTTATACAAACAATTCCCTCCGATACTCCAGTTCCCTTGTATCACCATCAGCGCCACTCCTTATGGGGACGAATGGTTATGAAAACCAATACCCCAATAAAAGAATAAAGGTTCTCCTGACCCCAAAGGACCAAGCCCAAGGCCCAGGTCAATATACCAGTCAGATCTTACCCACAAATCACGCTGTTGCCAATCCTTTAGAATCTAAAATCTAAAGGTTTATTCATAAAGGAAAAAGATAGAGATGAGGGCTAGAATGGGTTAAATGGAATCAATTACATACAATGGCAAAGTTCTTGGTTCAGGCTTGTAGCAACGGTGGAATAAACTGCAGGCTCAAAATCAAGTCTCTGGAGAACATCCACAGCTGGGATGGGTCCTTCAATCCTTTGGTCAGAGCTTCTGTTTGTAGCAAAGTCCCTCCAGAGGTAAGAAGCATGATTGAAGACCAAATGGAGATGATGCAGCTGCCTTTTATAGTCTCTTGCCATGTGGTCTCGGCTTCCTTTGTTTCAAAGACAAGCTGTCCAGCACGTGGCCTGGAAAAACCTCAGAGTTCTGTCCCTAGGCAGGTCCCTACATGCCTTGCTGAGTCACAAGGTGTGTCTGCCTTCTCTCAATGGGTCGGTTGTGTAGCTGATGGTCCTTAACGGGCCACGCAGCAGGCTAGGCAGAGCTGACACCAAACTGTCTGGGGTGTCCCCCAGAAGCAGAGCACAAGTTTCAAATACAGACGGTATAGAGCCAATACTTACAACTTTACATACAAAAATGCTACGTGCAAACAGACAGCATCATCCTAACCCGCAAACCGTCGCCTTGTCCTAGACACGGTTGACCTCCTTTGTACAAGATCTGGTACCGCTATAGGACCTTGGTTGCAACAATGATCTATACGGTCCCAGTTCACGTAAATAACGTCACAGCCCCGCATGTGGATCCTCGCCCCAACCCAGCACCCCCACGTCATCCCCGCATCTGCCTCCTCACCGCACCCCCACCTCGTCCCCCACGTCCACCTACGCACCTCGCCCCCTCACCCCATCTCTTCCCCCGCGTCTGCCCTCACCCCGACAGCCCCATCTCACCCCCCGCATCCGCCTCCTCCCCACGCCCCAGCACCCCCCCCCACTCCCTCCTGTACGCACCCCTCTCCAGTATGGAGGGGGGGTAACTGGGACGGTGCGTTCTTTGGGCAGTGACCCACGTCTTTGTGTGGCTCTGGCATTGCTGCACCCCACGGCCTTCGGGAGATGGGAGCCTTGCCCATCGTGCACAGCCATCGGTGCTGGAACGAGGGGGCTGCAGCCCCCTCGACTTGAGTGGTCTCCATCCTTTCGGGGTTCACAGTTTGGATCAGTGTCTCTCAACATCCCCACTATACAAATTGTTCCAGCACCCTGCTCACAGCTGAGATCCACTGACTGTCTCTCCACATACAGAGCACAGGCTAATGGACCTGCTGCTGTGGTGGAGGGTGTTCCTGTCTGCCTGCAACTTCGCGAGCAGGCTGGCTAACCTAGTGAGGAGGGCTTTAAACTAGGTTCACCGGGGGAAGGAGACAAAAGCCCTGAGGTAAGTGGGGAAGTCGGATACCAGGAATCATAGAATCATAGAATTTCAGGGTTGGAAGGGACCTCAGGAGGTCATCTAGTCCAACCTCCTGCTCAAAAGCAGGACCAATCCCCATCCCAGGCAGGGCTTTGTCAAGCCTGACCTTAAAAACTTCTAAGGAAGGAGATTCCACCACCTCCCTAGGTGACGCATTCCAGTGTTTCACCACCCTCCTAGTGAAGAAGTTTTTCCTAATATCCAACCTAAACCTCCCGCACTGCAACTTGAGACCATTACTCCTTGTCCTGTCCTCTTCTACCACTGAGAATAGTCAGAACCATCCTCTCTGGAACCACCGCTCAGGTAGTTGAAAGCAGCTATCAAATCCCCCCTCATTCTTCTCTTCTGCAGACTAAACAATCCCAGCTCCCTCAGCCTCTCCTCATAAGTCATGTGTTCCAGACCCCTAATCATTTTTGTTGCCCTTCGCTGGACTCTCTCCAATTTATCCACATCCTTCTTGTAGCGCGGGGCCCAAAACTGGACACAGTACTCCAGATGAGGCCTCACCAATGTCCAATAGAGGGGAACGATCACGTCCCTCGATCTGCTGGCTATGCCCCTACTTATACATCCCAAAATGCCATTGGCCTTCTTGGCAACAAGGGCACACTGCTGACTCCTATCCAGCTTCTCGTCCACTGTCACCCCTAGGTCCTTTTCTGCAGAACTGCTGCCGAGCCATTCGGTCCCTAGTCTGTAGCTGTGCATTGGGTTCTTCCGTCCTAAGTGCAGAACCCTGCACTTATCCTTATTGAACCTCATCAGATTTCTTTTGGCCCAATCCTCCAATTTGTCTAGGTCCCTCTGTATCCTATCCCTGCCCTCCAGCGTATCAACCACTCCTCCCAGTTTAGTATCATCCGCAAATTTGCTGAGAGTGCAATCCACACCATCCTCCAGATCATTTATAAAGATATTGAACAAAACCGGCCCCAGGACCGACCCCTGGGGCACTCCACTTGACACCGGCTGCCAACTAGACATGGAGCCATTGATCACTACCCGTTGAGCCCGACAATCTAGCCAACTTTCTACCCACCTTATAGTGCATTCATCCAGCCCGTACTTCTTTAACTTGCTGACAAGAATACTGTGGGAGACCGTGTCAAAAGCTTTGCTAAAGTCAAGAAACAATACATCCACTGCTTTCCCTTCATCCACAGAACCAGTAATCTCATCATAGAAGGCGATTAGATTAGTCAGGCATGACCTTCCCTTGGTGAATCCATGCTGACTGTTCCTGATCACTTTCCTCTCATGTAAGTGCTTCAGGATTGATTCTTTGAGGACCTGCTCCATGATTTTTCCGGGGACTGAGGTGAGGCTGACTGGCCTGTAGTTCCCAGGATCCTCCTTCTTCCCTTTTTTAAAGATTGGAACTACATTAGCCTTTTTCCAGTCATCCGGGACTTCCCCCGTTCACCACGAGTTTTCAAAGATAATGGCCAATGGCTCTGCAATCACAGCCGCCAATTCCTTTAGCACCCTCGGATGCAGCGCATCTGGCCCCATGGACTTGTGCTCGTCCAGCTTTTCTAAATAGTCCCGAACCACTTCTTTCTCCACAGAGGGCTGGTCACCTCCTCCCCATGCTGTGCTGCCCAGCGCAGCAGTCTGGGAGCTGACCTTGTTAGTGAAGACAGAGGCAAAAAAAGCATTGAGTACATTAGCTTTTTCCAAATCCTCTGTCACTAGGTTGCCTCCCTCATTCATTAAGGGGCCCACACTTTCCTTGGCTTTCTTCTTGTTGCCAACATACCTGAAGAAACCCTTCTTGTTACTCTTAACATCTCTCGCTAGCTGCAGCTCCAGGTGCGATTTGGCCCTCCTGATTTCATTCCTACACGCCCGAGCAATATTTTTATACTCTTCCCTGGTCATATGTCCAACCTTCCACTTCTTGTAAGCTTCTTTTTTATGTTTAAGATCCGCTAGGATTTCACCGTTAAGCCAAGCTGGTCACCTGCCATATTTACTATTCTTTCTACACATCGGGATGGTTTGTCCCTGTAACCTCAACAGGGATTCCTTGAAATACAGCCAGCTCTCCTTTCCCCTTCATGTTAGTTCCCCAGGGGATCCTACCCATCCGTTTCCTGAGGGAGTCGAAGTCTGCTTTCCTGAAGTCCAGGGTCTGTATCCTGCTGCTTACCTTTCTTCCCTGCGTCAGGATCCTGAACTCAACCAACTCATGGTCACTGCCTCCCAGATTCCCATCCACTTTTGCTTCCCCCACTAATTCTTCCTGGTTTGTGAGCAGCAGGTCAAGAAAAGCTCCCCCCCAGTTGGCTCCTCTAGCACTTGCGCCAGGAAATTGTCCCCTACGCTTTCCAAAAACTTCCTGGATTGTCTATGCACCGCTGTATTGCTCTCCCAGCAGATATCAGGAAAATTAAAGTCACCCACGAGAACCAGGGCATGCGATCTAGTAGCTTCTGCGAGCTGCCGGAAGAAAGCCTCATCTACCTCATCCCCTGGTCCGGTGGTCTATAGCAGACTCCCATCACTACATCACTCTTGTTGCACACACTTCTAAACTTAATCAAGAGACACTCAGGTTTTTCTGCAGTTTCATACTGGAGCTCTGACAGTCATACTGCTCCCTTACATACAGTGCTACTCCCCCACCTTTTCTGCCCTGCCTGTCCTTCCTGAACAGTTTATAACCATCCATGACAGTACTCCAGTCATGTGAGTTATCCCACCAAGTCTCTGTTATTCCAATCACATCATAATTCCTTGACATCACCAGGACCTCCAGTTCTCCCTGCTTGTTTCCAAGGCTTTGTGCATTTGTATATAAGCACTTGAGATAACCTGCTGATCGCCCCTCATTCTCAGTATGAGGCAGGAGCCCTCCCCTCACAGACGTTCCTGCCTGTGCTTCCTCCGGGTATCCCGCTTTCCCACTTACCTCGGGGCTTTGGTCTCCTTCCCCCGGTGAACCTAGTTTAAAGCCCTCCTCACTAGGTTAGCCAGCCTGCTCGCAAAGATGCTCTTCCCTCTCTTTGTAAGGAGGAAGCACGAGCAGGAGAACGCGAAAGGGGAGGGCTCCTGCCTCATATTAAGAAAGCAGGACAAACAGCGAGTTATCTCAAGTGCTTATATACAAATGCAAGAAGCCTGGGAAACAAGCAGGGAGAACTGGAAGTCCTGGCAGAGTCAAGGAATTATGATGTGATTGGAATAACAGAGACTTGGTGGGATAACTCACATGACTGGAGTACTGTCATGGACGGATATAAGCTGTTCAGGAAGGACAGGCAGGGCAGAAAAGGTGGGGGAGTTGCACTGTATGTAAGGGAGCAGTATGACTGCTCAGAGCTCCAGTATGAAACTGCAGAAAAACCTGAGAGTCTCTGGATTAAGTTTAGAAGCCTGAGCAACAAGCGTGATGTCGTGGTGGGAGTCTGCTACAGACCACCAGACCAGGGGGATGAGGTGGATGAGGCTTTCTTCTGGCAACTCATGGAAGTTACTAGATCGCAGGCCCTGGTTCTCATGGGAGACTTCAATCACCCGGATATCTGCTAGGAGAGCAATACAGCGGCGCACAGACAATCCAGGAAGTTTTTGGAAAGTGTAGGGGACAATCTCCTGGTGCAAGTGCTGGAGGAACCAACTAGGGGCAGAGCTCTTCTTGACCTGCTGCTCACAAAGCGGGAAGAATTAGTAGGGGAAGCAAAAGTGGATGGGAACCTGGGCAGCAGTGACCATGAGATGGTCGAGTTCAGGATCCTGACACAGGGAAGAAAGGAGAGCAGCAGAATACGGACCCTGGACTTCAGAATAGTAGACTTTGACTCCCTCGGAGAACTGATGGGCAGGATCCCCTGGGAGAATAACATGAGGGGGAAAGGAGTCCAGGAGAGCTGCCTGTATTTTAAAGAAGCCTTATTGAGGTTACAGGGACAAACCACCCCGATGTGTAGAAAGAATACTAAATATGGCAGGCGACCAGCTTGGCTTCACAGTGAAATCCTTGCTGATCTTAAACACAAAAAAGAAGCTTACAAGAAGTGGAAGATTGGACAAATGACCAGGGAGTAGTATAAAAATATTGCTCGGACATGGAGGCGTGAAATCAGGAAGGCCAAATCACACCTGGAGGTGCAGCTAGCAAGAGATGTTCAGAGTAACAAGAAGGGTTTCTTCAGGTATTTTAGCAACAAGAAGAAAGTCAAGGAAAGTGTGGGCCCCTTACTGAATGAGGGAGGCAACCTAGTGACAGAGGATTTGGAAAAAGCTAATGTACTCAATGCTTTTTTTGCCTCTGTCTTCACGAACAAGGTCAGCTCCCAGACTGCTGCACTGGGCAGCAGAGCATGGGGAGGAGGTGACCAGCCCTCTGTGGAGAAAGAAGTGGTTCGGGACTATTTAGAAAAGCTGGACGAGCACAAGTCCATGGGGCCAGATGCGCTGCATCAGAGGGTGCTAAAGGAGTTGGCGGATGTGATTGCAGAGCCATTGGCCATTATCTTTGAAAACTCATGGCAATCGCGGGAGGTCCCGGACGACTGGAAAAAGGCGAATGTACTCCCCATCTTTAAAAAAGGGAAGAAGGAGGATCCTGGGAACTACAGGCCAGTCAGCCTCACCTCAGTCCCTGGAAAAATCATGGAACAGGTCCTCAAGGAATCAATTCTGAACCACTTTGAGGAGAGGAAAGTGATCAGGAACAGTCAGCAAGGATTCACCAAGGTCAAGTCATGCCTGATTAATCTAATTGCCTTCTATGACAAGATAACTGGCTCTGTGGATGAGGGGAAAGCAGTGGACGTGTTGTTTCTTGACTTTAGCAAAGCTTTTGACACGGTTTCCCACAGTATTCTTACTAGCAAGTTAAAGAAGTATGGGCTGGATGAATGCACTATAAGGTGGGTAGAAAGTTGGCTAGATTGTCGGGCTCAACGGGTAGTGATCAATGGCTCCATGTCTAGTTGGCAGCCGGTATCAAGTGGAGTGCCCCAAGGGTCGGTCCTGGGGCCGGTTTTGTTCAATATCTTCATTAATGATCTGGAGGATGGTTTGGATTGCACCCTCAGCAAGTTTGCAGATGACACTAAACTGGGAGGAGAGGTAGATACGCTGGAGGGTAGGGATAGGATACAGAGGGACCTAGACAAATTGGAGGATGGGGCCAAAAGAAATCTGATAAGGTTCAACAAGGACAAGTGCAGAGTCCTGCACTTAGGACGGGAGACTCCCATGCACCGCTACAGACTAGGGACCGAATGGCTCGGCAGCAGTTCTGCAGAAAAGGACCTAAGGGTCAGTAGACGAGAAGCTGGATATGAGTCAACGGTGTGCCCTTGTTGCCAAGAAGGCCAATGGCATTTTGGGATGTATAAGTAGGGGCAGATCGAGGGACATGATCGTTCCCCTCTATTCGACATTGGTGAGGCCTCATCTGGAGTACTGTGTCCAGTTTTGGGCCCCACACTACAAGAAGGATGTGGAAAAATTGGAAAGCGTCCAGCGGAGGGCAAGACAAATGATTAGGGGATCTGGAACACATGACTTACGAGGAGAGGCTGAGGGAACTGGGATTGTTTAGTCTGCAGAAGAGAAGAATGAGGGGGGATTTGATAGCTGCTTTTAACTACCTGAAAGGGGGTTCCAAAGAGGATGGATCTAGACTCTTCTCAGTGGTAGCTGATGACAGAACGAGGAGTAATGGTCTCAAGTTGCAGTGGGGGAGGTATAGGTTGGATATTAGGAAAAAAATTTCACTAGGAGGGTGGTGAAACACTGGAATGCGTTACCTAGGGAGGTGGTGGAATCTCCTTCCTTAGAAGTTTTTAAGGTCAGGCTTGACAAAGCCCTGGCTGGGATGATTTAATTGGGGACTGGTCCTGCTTTGAGCAGGGGGTTGGACTAGATGACCTCCTGAGGTCCCTTCCAACCCTGATATTCTATGATTCTGTGATTCTTTGATCTCCAGGCAGTCACAGACCTCGCAGACACTGGTGGACATGATAGCCACACTTCATTCCGGCTTCCTGGAGGAGCAGTTCAGTGGTCCCTTGTTTAAAAAGAATTGAACCTGTAGAAGCTGCAGTGCTACGCCACATGGGAAGGCATGAGCAAGAACTAATCCAGGTAGAATGAGAGGGCTCCCTGGGACCAAATGCAAATGTAGATATTGGGGCACTGGTAGGTAGCGCTGTGCGTGTCTGGGTGTGTGAGAAACAGACAGGACCAGAAAGCCAGAGGAGAAAGCAAGGGAAGCAGTAGTAGTGTGGCCCTAGGAGGAAGCCATGAGAGAGAGTTTCTTTTGGGCACAGGACTAGCTGGAAAGGAGGCTTGAATTTCTGAACAGGAAACTGGCTGCTGCTCTTTCTTCCTCCTATGTTCAGGGAAACAGAACTATATACCTTCTTTGTAAATAAATAGGATTGCACCAAAGAACAGACCTAACTCCATTATCCATTTCTCCTCCTAACAGAAACAACCCAGGAACACCCTGAACATTTGCTAATCACTCAGGCCACAGGGCGGCAACAGTCCTTTTGGGCCATTTCTGATAGGTGCATGGAGCATTAGTCCACCCCATTCCCGCTGGCATGCAGTGCCCTGCACAATGACATCTCCCTTTACGTCAGGCACCTCACTGATGATGCTCAATGACCTCACAATCCAGACACCTGGTTTAAAGCCATCTTCTTGCTCACAGCAGAAACGGGCAGGGCAACGAAAGTCCTGGGTTGGTGTGTTTCTGGGTTGAGGCACCAGAAGCTTTGGAGGGGTGACCGACGCTGGAGTCTTTCTATCCTGACTGATGTGACCACCAGCCCCTTCATGGTAACCCAGCTCCTGTCTCCTTGCTTTTCTGAGATCCCTGGGAACTAGGAAGGGACAAGAGCTTCTCCCAAACCCCCAATCCACGGAGACTGCTCTGAGACGAAGATTCAAGCCCCAGGATAGTGCTGTCGTGTGCTCTGCCTGGGCCCCCAGGTATTGTTCTGGTTATAACTTGGGAGCAGCCCCCTGGACTGAGTGCTGGGCTGGTGGGAGTGGGACTCAATCTTCGGGGGCAACCAGAAGTGGTCTTTGAAAGTGATTCTCTTTCCAAGGGCGGTGGCTGGCCCTGTCTATGCACCAGTTGTGCTTTGCTGGGGCTGTGATTTTTGACCAATGAACCCCCAGCCACCCCCAGCCTGCCCATAGTGAAATCAGTATAAATGCACTTCTGCTCTAGCTAGTCCTGTCCGGGAAGGGGAGGAAGCTGTATAGACAGAAGGCACCTCTAGAGCAGTATAAGGGGGGCTCTCCCTTCTCCTCCTGCTCTCCCCTCTCACCATCATAGTGCTACCAGCCCAAACCCCGTGAGTAGCACAGGCCTCACTGTGGTTAGTGGCTTTACGCGTGCAGGATTTGCTATGAGAGGGTGTTTCCCAGTGACCAACGTCGCCTTCTGTCTGCTCTCCCAGTAGCTCAAAGCACAACAGCATCCACACGTTAATTTGTGGCTGGTTTGTTTCCAACACATTTTTATCCAGCCTGTGCACTGAGCACTAGCCATGCAACATTTGAGCAGCAGGCCTTAGTTCTTCTTCAAGTGCTTGCTCATGTCCATTGCACCGTAGGTGTGTGTGCTCCCCACGTGCACCGGTGCTGTATCCCTTAGCAGTATCCATAGGGGACCGGCTCTGGTGCCCTCTGGAATGATGCCTGTATGGCGCGGTATACGGGACGCCAGCTCCTCCCACCCTCAGTTCCTTCTCACTGCCAGTGACGGTGCTGGAACATCTTCTTGCTTCGGCAAGCCTCTTCTGTCTCAATCCGTAGATAGGAACTTTTCCCTGTAAATAGTTAAAAGTGTTATTAGTTTAGTCCATTAGTCCTGGACGGGACTCAGCTGAGGGAGGGGCTAGTGTGTGCCAGAGGCACCGCTCCAGGGACACAAGACAACGGTCCTAGGAGCCTCACTGCCAGTACGGGTCGCCATCGGGGCCACACTCCCCATCTCACCGGTCGACTCACTCCCACGCTCTGGACCAGCACCGCTCGAGAAGCGTGAGATGTCGATCACTGGGCCACCATCGCAGCTCTGCCGAATGCCATCCATCTCCAGGAGCTTAGCACTGGGACTTGTCACCCTCAGACAGATCCCCGTTGCAGCTCCAGGATCGGCACCGCCATGACCGGGACAAGCAGTCGGCACCGTCCTGGTTTCCCAGATGCGGTCCCTCTTCTTCAGACTCCAGCACCAAGCAGGAGTCCATACCAGCGGGCCAGGGCCTGGGCCAGGGGTGCCTACACGACTGTGGCCCTGCCCATTGCATCATAGCCCCAGGACCAGGGCCTGTCCCATGGTACGCCGGGAATTCCTGGGGGTTCCTGCAGTCCTCGCAAGAGCTCAGGTCGGCCTCAGGGGCCTCGGACAAGCCATCATCTACTGTCTCCCTCCTGCTCCCTGACGCGGAGGGTTCCGGGGAGAAGACCCCTCAGCTCCACCTGGCTCCCACCGAGAAACCAGCCGAGCAGCCTTTGGAGGCAGCAGTGCCTCCGATGCCCGTTTCCTCCTCGTTCTCATCTGATGAGGCAATTACAGGGGCCCCGCAACTCATCCAGTCCCGCAGGATGATGCTAAGGCCCATCAGGAGCCACGAAAGAGGGTCGCCTCAAACTTGGGGCTTCATGCTGAGGAGCTGAAGGAACCCTCAGACTCCCTATTCGATGTCCTCAGCTCGGCAGTAGCCTCAGACGAGGCAGAGTCCGCGGCCAGAACAATGGCCTCAGCCATCTCAATGAGGAGGGCATCTTGGCCGCACTCGTCGGGTCTGTCGACGGAGGTCCAATAGTCAATGCAGGATCTCCCGTTCGATGGCCAAGCTCTGTTTGCAGAACAAACAGACACAAAGCTACATGGGCTAAAGGACTTCCGGGCGATTCTGAGGCCCCTGGGCCTCTGCACCCCAGGCCCAGCCAGAAAGTGGTTTAAACCCCAGCAACCCATTCTCTGGGAACCACCCAGGTCAGAGCCTGCCCGTAGAAAGGGCAGAGGCTATAGACACTGGCAAGATCACCAGCCAGTGCCCTCTGCCCAGTCGAGCTCCACCCTCAACCAACAGGGTGGTAAGCGGGCATTTTGAGGGTGCGCCCGAGAGTGACCTACCAGCTGTTCCCTGGATCCTGCTTCCCCATGCTTCTCCAACTGCCTGTCTCCTTTCCTCCCTGCACGGGCCTCTGTAACTTCAGTTCCTGGGTCCTCAACACCATGGTGCAGGGTTATACCCTCCAGTTTCTTTCTGTCCTCCCCTTCCACCTCTCTTCCCTGTCCCTCTTCAGGGACCGTTCTCACGAGCAACTGCTCACCCAGGAGGTTCAGAGCCTTCTGCAAGTGGGGGCCGTGGAGGAAGTCCCTCAGGAGTACAGGGACAAGGGATTGTACTCCCGGTACTTTCTGATCCCCAAAGCCAAAGGGGGTCTGAGACCCATTCTGGACCTGTGAGACCTCAACAAGTATCTCAAGAAGTTGAAGTTCCACATGGTCTCCTTGGCCTTCATCATTCCCGCCCTGGATCCAGGAGACTGGTAAGCCGCCCTCGATTTAAAAGATGCTTACTTCCCCATATCGATATTCCCAGGCACGGGTGATTCCTGCGTTTCACAGTGGGCTCGCCCACTACCAGTTCACAGTGCTCCCGTTTGGCCTAGCTACAGCCCTGAAGGTGTTTACCAAATACATGGCAGTAGTGGCAGCCTGCCTCAGATGGCGAGGCATCCAGGTTTACCCGTACTTCAATGACTGGCTTATCAAGGGCCGCTCCAGGTCTCAAGTCCAGCGAGACATCTCAGTGCTGCAGCTCACGTGCCGTGCCCTAAGCCTGTTGATAAACAAGGAAAAATCAACATTAGTCCCAGTACAAAGGATAGAATTCATTGGAGCGGTTCTCGACTCCACCCTTGCCAGAGCATTTCTGCCACAGGACAGGTTCAAGACGATGGCGAGTCTCATTGCCAGCATCTTGGCATATCCGCTAACCACAGCGTGGATCTGCCCCAGGTTGTTGGGCCACATGTGGCGGCCCCCACGTCCAGCATGCGAGGCTCAGGCTGCAGCCCCTCCAGCGGTGGCTGTCCACAGTCTACACCCTGTCCAGAGATCGACCCTCAGTATCTCTGATACCGGATGCCTCTGACCTTGGCTCATCTCAGCACATTGTGGATGCAAGGGACGTAGTCCCCAGAGGAGCTGATATTGCACATAAACATCAGGGAGCTCAGTGAAGTGCGCCTAGCTTGCAGAGTCTTTCTGCCGCACCTTTCCAGCCAAAGTGTGCAGGTACTCAAGGACAACAAAGCCTCAATGTTTTACATCAACAGGCATGGGGGGGCTTGCTCGTCGGCCCTCTGTCAGAAAGCGCTCCGATTCTGGGACTTTTGCGTCCGGCATGACATCCACCTGGAGGTGTTGCAGCTCCCCGGCGTCGAGAATGCGCTGGCGGATTGCCTCGGCAGGCCCTTCGTCTCTCCCCACGAGTAGTGACTCCACCCAGAGGTTGTGCAGGTGCTCTTCCGGAGGTGGGGGGCCTATTCGCCACCAGACAGAACAGGAAGTGCCAGCAATTCTGCTCTCTCCAGGGCCTAGGCAGGAACTCCCTCTCCGACACCTTCCTTCTGTCATGGGAGGGGGATCTGAGCAACAGTCGGAAGAGACAAGTCAAGAGTCATCATGACTGGTGTGGCCACACCAGCACGGCTTCAGTCCGCTCATGGACCTGGCCGTGGCTCACCCATGGCCACTGCCCAGCTGTCCAGATCTCCTCTTGCAAGACCACAGGCAGCTCCTGCACCCAAACCGTCCCTCCCTCCGACCTCACAGCTTGGCTGAACCCAGAGGAAAGGGCCTGCTCCAGCCAGGTACAGCAGGTCCTCTTGGAAAGCAGAAAGCCATCCACCAGAGCGACTTGCCTGGCAAAATGGAAGCGGTTTCCCTGCTGGGTGGAGGAGTGTGGCATCTCCCCAACATGGTTGCCTGTGCCGTCCATCCTCGATTACCTGCTCCACCTTAAGCAGCAAGGTCTTTCCTCCATCAAGGTGCACTTAGCAGCCATGTCGGCTTTCCACCGCAGGTCCAGGGCAAATCGGTGTTCTCATACGACATGTCCATCTGGTTCCTCAAAGGACTAGAGCAGGTCTTCCCACCAGTTCGGCACCCGATTCTGCAATGGGACCTCAACCTCGTCCTCTCGAAGCTCATGGGGCCTCCCTTTGAGCCACTGATCTCCTGCCCCTTGTCGCATCCGTAGGAAGGTAGCTTTTTTTGTAGCCATTACCTCAGTGAGGCAAGTCTCCGAGATTAAAGCCCTCACCTCGGAGCCCCTGTACGCAGTTTTCTACAAGGACACATGTAACGATGCTGCTTTTGGTGGACACTTCTGAGAGTATCAATTCAGGACAAATTGCTTAGAGCAGGGCAGTTACAGTCCAAAGCTGGGGTTTCTCCACTTCTAAGGCACACCAAACCAGCCAGCCAGAGAGGACTTTGGTTTTACCCCACTGGCTAACCATAAGTCATACAAGCAATTCCCTTAGACACTCCAGTTTCCCAGTATCTCTACCAGTGCCACTCGTTATGGGGATGAATGGTTATGAAAACCAATACCCCAGTAAAAGAAAAAAGGTTCTCCCAACCCCAAAGGTCCAAGCCCCAGACCCCAGCCAATATACCAGTCAGATCTTACCCACAAATCATGCTGTTGCCAATCCTTTAAAATCTAAAATCTAAAGGTTTATTCATAAAGGAAAAAGACAGAGACGAGAGCTAGAATTGGTTAAATGGAATCAATTACATACAGTAATGACAAAGTTCTTGGTTCAGGCTTGTAGCAGTGGTGGAATAAACTGCAGGTTCAAATCAAGAGTACATCCACAGCTTGGATGGGTCATTCAGTCCTTTGTTCAGAGCTTCAGTTTGTAGCAAGTTTCCTCCAGAGGTAAGAAGCAGAATTGAAGACAAGATGGAGGAGCTGCAGCAGCCTTCTATAGTCTCTTGCCATGTGGCCTCCGCTTTCTTTGTTTCAAAGACAAGCTGTCCAGCAGTGGCCTGGAAAAACCTCAGAGTTCTGTCCATAGGCAGGTCCCTACATGCCTTGCTGAGTCACAAGGTGTATCTGCCTTCTCTCAATGGGTCAACTGTATAGCTGATGGTCCTTAATGGGCCATCCAGCAGGCTAGGCAGAGCTGATACCAAACTGTCTGGGGTGTCATCCAGAAGCACAGCACAAGTTTCAAATACAGATGGTATAGAGCTAATACTTACAATTTTAAATACAGAAATGATACATGCAAACAGACAGCATAATCATAACCAGGAAACCATCACCTTGTCTTAGACACCTTATTTTACCCCCTTTATAAGATTTGGTGCCACTACAGGACCTTGGTTGCAACAATGATCTATACAGTCCCAGTTTGTGTCAATAACATCACAACATGGTCCAGCTGTGACCCCACTCAGCGTTCCGGCCTGTTGTGGTGACTTGCTTCCATGTTAACCGGGATATCTTTCTCCACTTCTCTGTCCAAAGCCGCACTCGACTGCAGAGGAGAGGCGGCTGCACACCTTAGATGTCCAGCACACTCTGGCCTTCTACCTGGAGCGCTCCAAGGCCTTCCGCAAGTCGACTCAACTCTTTATTGTGGCTGCGGACAGGATGAAAGGCCTACCGGTGTCCTCGCAGAGGATCTCTAACTGGATCATATTGTGCATCCAGACACATTATGAGTTGGCAGGGACTGAGCCACTGCCTATACTAAGGCCCACGCGACCAGGGCACAAGCATCCTCAGCGGCCTTCCTAGCGCACGTCCCCATCCGAGACATCTGCAGGGCCGCCACGTGATCATCAGTACACACGTTCACGACGCATTACCCCATTACCCAGCAAGCCAGAGACGACGCTGGCTTTGGCAGACCTGTGTTGCAATTGACACGTCTATGAACTCCAACGCGCCTCAGGTGGCACTGCTGGGAAGTAACCTGCAATGGAATGGACTCAAAGACTGCTGCCCTGGGCAGCACAGCATGGGGAGGAGGTGAGCAGCCCTCAGTGGTGAAAGAACAGGTTAAGGACTATTTAGAAAAGCTGGACGTGCACAAGTTGATGGGTCCAGATCTAATGCATCCAAGGGTGCTGAGGGGTTGGCTGATGTGATTGCAGAGCCATTGGCCATTATCTTTGAAAATTCCTGGCAATTGGGGGAGGTCTCGGACAACTGGAAAAAGGCAAATATAGTGCCCGGATTTTGAAAAGGGAAGAAAGAGAACCTGGGGAACTACAGACCAGTCAGCCTCACTTCAGTCTCCAACAAAATCATGGAGCAGGTCCTCGAAGAATCCATTTTGAAGCACTTGGAGGAGAGGAAGGGGATCAGGAACAGTCAACATGGATTCACCAAGGGCAAGTCATGCCTGACCAACCTGCTTGCCTTCTATGATAAGATAACTGGCATGGTGGATATGGGGAAAGTGGTGGATGTGATGTATCTTGACTTTAGCAAAACTTTTGATACAGTCTCACAGTATTCTTGTCAGCAAGTTAAAAAAGTATGGATTGGATGAATGGACTATAAGGTGGATAGAAAGCTGGCTAGATTGTTGGGCTCAGTGGGTAGTGATCAACGGCTCGATGTCTAGTTGTCAGCTGGTATCAAGCGGAATGCCCCAAGGGTTGGTCCTGGGGCTGGTTTTGTTCAGCATCGTCATTAATGATCTAGATGATGGGATTAATTGCACCCTCAGCAAGTTTGCAGATGACACTAAGCTGTGGGGAGAGGTAGATATGCTGGAGGGTAGGGATAGGGTCCAGAGTGACCTAGACAAATTGGAGGATTGGGCCAAAAGAAATCTGATGAGGTTCAACAAGGACAAGTGCAGAGTCCCGCACTTAGGAAGGAAGAATCCCATGCACCGCTACAGACTAGGGACCAACTGGCTAAGCAGCAGTTCTGCAGAAAAGGACCTGGGGATTACAGTGGAGGAGAAGCTGGATATGAGTCAGCAGTGTGTCCTTGTTGCCAAGAAGGCCAACTGCATATTGGGCTGCATTAGTAGGATCCATTGCCTGCAGATCGAGGGAAGTGTTTATTCCCCTCTATTCAGCACTGGTGAGGCCACACCTGGAGTATTGTGTCTGGTTTTGGCCCCCCTTCCCACTACAAAAGGGATGTGGACAAATTGGAGAGAGTCCAGCGGAGGGCAACGAAAATGATTAGGGGACAGGAACACATGACTTATGAGGAGAGGCTGAGGGAACTGGGATTGTTTAATCTGCGGAAGAGAAGAGTGAGGGGGGATTTGATAGCTGCTTTCAACTACCTGAAAGGGGGTTCCAAAGAGGATGGATCTAGACTGTTCTCAGTGGTAGCAGATGACAGAACAAGGAGTAATGGTCTCAAGTTGCAGTGGGGGAGGTTTAGGTTGGATATTAGGGAAAAAAATTTCACTAGGAGCATGGTGAAACACGGGAATGCGTTACCTAGGGAGGTGGTGGAATCTCCGTCCTTAGAGGTTTTTAAGACCCAGCTTGACAAAGCCCTGGATGGGATGATTTAGTTGGGGTTGGTCCTGCTTTGAGGAGGGGGCTGGACTGGATGACCTCCTGAGGTCTCTTCCAACCCTTATATTCTATGAAGAAAAAAACAGAGTTTCGTAACTGTTGTTCTTTGACATGTGTTGCTGATGTCCATTCCACAACCCGCCCTCCTTCCCCACTGTCAGAGCTTCCAGCAAGAAGGAACTGAGGGTGCGGGGAGCCGGCAGTGCCCCTTATACCTCACCATATGGGCACCACTCCAGAGGGCACCAGAGCTGGTCCCCTACAGATATCACTGAGGGAAAAACTTCCAGCACTGGTATATGTGGCGAGCACACACACCTACAATGGAATGGCGTGAGCAAGCACTTGAAGAACACCAGTTACAAAACAGGGACCTGTCTTTTAGTCCCGAACAGGACTTAGCCCAGGGATGGGGCATGGCCTGGTCCCTGGGCTTCAAACCTTGTGACTGTTGCAAGAAACCCATGCCAGTCCATGATCCCCAGAGAAGCTGTTGGAAGTTCTTAGGGGAAACCCACGTTAGCCACAAGTGTCACATTCGCAAGAGCTTCAGACTGCAGGACAAAAAGGAGCGGGACATTCGTCTCAGAGCGCTCCTTATGGAGTCGTCCCTTACACTGGCCTCAGAGCCGACCAGATCGGACTCTACTCCCAGCACTGCGGCCTCAGTGCGGAGTGAGCTGCCATCACTGGCCTCAGACCGGCACCGATCCCCATCCCTGGTACCAGCTAAAAAGCAAAGAGAGGCTGGAAGGGGACGTTCTTCTGCACCCCATAAAGGGGAGGAGAGGGCTGGAGGAGAGCAAAGATCCATGAGGCATAGCTCTTCCCCTCCAGATGGCGGTCAGGCTCCGACTCCCGCTGAGCAGTCGAGCCCACTCCAAGACCTGCCTGCCACCCCCTGGTGGTGCCATCCATGCCGGAAGCTTTTCAGGCCACTAAGGAGATACTGTCCCTTCCAGTGCCATCCACACTGGCTGCTGAGGTGCCCTGTTGGAGGGATAAACCTGCCTTGGGACCCTTTTAACGGTTCCCATCAGTGCAGCCCTGCTCCTCGCCACAGGGGGTGCCCCATCAGTGCTCACCCGAGCAGCGCCACCAGATGTGGGTCGGCTTGCCTGCCAGAGTTCCCAGTGTCTGTCCCCGGACGCCAGGCAGCGTTCCTCAGGCTTGATCACCCGTGGGCTGGCACAGACCTGCAGAGGTGCATCTTAGTCCCCAGAGCCCTGATGCTAGGAACACCTGAGCCATTCTCCCAGCTCACGGCACCACTCCGAAGGGTTCAGACATCGGTTCCCAGAGCCCCGTCACCAACTGCTGCTACGGTTTACCGTGGGCATGTCAACGGTCTCCGACACGTCTGTCTACTCACTCACGTTCCCGCTCCCGCTTGACCGAGTGACATCACTTGTTAAGCGTAAGGCATTGATCCTTGGGGTACCAATGCCGATCCGCCGAACACTGCCGCCAGTCACCAGGATCATGGCACTGAGAGCCATCGCCCTCATACAGGTCCTCAATGGAGAGCCATGGCCAGAGCCGACGGGCTCGGGGTAGACAGGCAGCCTTGGCACCATCCTGGTCCCCCAGACATGAGTCCCTTTTCTCGGGCTCCGACAGCGAGAAGGAGATCCTGCCTGTCACCCACTGGGGGCACTGGCATTCCCTGCTGGGCCACCAGTGGCAGCATGGCCCAGGGCCAGTGGCCTGCCCCCTGGCAACTCTGAAACTTTTGGGGATTTTCCCAACCATCACAGGGGCATAGGTCGGCCTTGGGGGCAACTGACAAACGGTCAGAAACAGTCTCCTGCCCATCCCCTGATTCAGACGCGGAGTCAGAGTAGGCTCTCCAGGATCAGCCAGCCTCGACTGAGGCTCCCATGGCAGAAGCAACAGAATTGGCAGACTTGCTTGTACCTGCCTCTTCGTCGTCTTTGCCTTATGAGGTGATAGTGGGGGCCCTCTCACCCAGTTTCCCAGAACAATGCCAAGGCTCACCAGGAGCTCCTGAAGAGGGTCGCCTCAAACCTGGGGCTAGAAGTCAAGGAACTGGCAGAGCCCTCAGACTCCCTGTTTGATGTACTGAGTGTGGAAGCCCCCGCCAAGGTGGCATTGCCGGTGCACAAGGGAGTGGTGAAAAATCACTAGGCCCTGTGGTAGACACCCTCCTCCTGCACCCACATCTCCAAGCGGGCAGAGCGAAAATACTACGTCCCCGCTAAAGGGTATGAGTCTCTTTATACCCACCTTGGCCCAAGCTCACTGGTTGTGTCAGCGGCCAATGAGCATGACAGACAAGGCCAACCGGGGAAAAATGCTTAAGAACAAGGATGCAAGGAAGTTAGATCTTTTTGGTAGAAAAATTTATTCTTCATCCAGTATCCAGCTGAGAGCGGCCAACTATCAGGCCTTACTTGGCCGTTATGACTTTAATATTTGGCAGTCCATGGCCAAATTCTCAGATTCACTACCAGAGGAACCCAGGAAGGAATTCCTGGCTATCCTCGATGAGGGCAGGGCAGCCCTCTAAGCGGCCTCAGATACGTCAGACTCTGTGGCCCGAACCATAGCCTCAGCCATTTTGATGAGGCAGGTGTCCTGGTTGCAGTCGTCAGGCCTTTCGACAGAGGTTCAACAGTCCATCCAGGACCTCACATTCAATGGCCTGGCACTGTTTTCCGAACAAACAGACAATAAATTGCATGGCCTGAAAGGAGCCAACCCTGGTCAGAGCCATTTCGTAAAAAGGGAAAGGGCTATAAGTGCCGGCAAGGCCACCAGCAGGCATCCTCTGCTCACTTGAGCTCCACCTGTAACCAACCAGGTGGGAAGCAGACATTTTGAGGGTACACTCGAGGGCGACCTTCCAGTCTGTGTCCTGGATCATGCTTCCCTGTTGTTTTCCAACCATCTGTCCTCCTTCCTCCCTGCCTGGGCCTCTATAACATCTGACTGATGGGTCCTCAGCACAGTACCAGGGGGATATACCCTCCAGTTTATTGCTATCCCCCTTCCTGTGCCTCTTCAGGGACCCTTCTCACAAGCATCTGCTCGCTCAGGAGGTGCAGAGCCTTCTGTGGGTGGGAGCTGTGGAGGAAGTCCTGCTGCATTTGAGAGGGAAAGGGTTTTACTCCCGCTATTATTTTTTCCCAAAGGTCAAAGGGGGCCTATGGCCCATCCTCGACCTGCGGAGCCTCAACAGGTAGCTCAAGAAGTTGAAGTTTCACATGGTCTTCTTGACCTCCATCATTTCTTCCCTGGATTTGGGAGACTGGTATGCTGCCCTCAATTTGAAAGACACTTACTTTCACATATCGATATTCCACAATCAGACGGTTCCTGCATTTCGTATTTGGGACCCCTCACTACCAATTTGCAGTGCTCCCTTTTGGCCTAGTAACAGCGCCAAGAGTGTTTACGGAATGCATGTTGGTGGTGACGGCCTACCTCAGGCGTCGGGGTATCCAGATTTACCAGTACCTTGCGACTGGCTTTCAAGGGCTGCTTTAGGGTCCAGGTCTAGTGCAGCTTCCAGATGCTGCAAGCCACTTGTCACACTCTGGGCCTGCTGATAAACGAACAAAAATCAACATTAATCCCAGTCCAGTGGATAGAGTTTATTGGGGTGGTACTCAACTCTACCCGAGCCAGAGCATTCCTGTCAGAGGCCAGGTTCAGGACAATGTCAGATCTGATTGCCAGCGTTACTGCATATCTGCTTGCCATGGCCTGGGTCTATCTGACTATTGGGTCACATGGCAGCATGCACATGTTGTCTACCATGTGAGATTCAGGCTGTGCCCCCTTCAGATGTGGATGGTATCAGTGTACTCCCTGGCCAGCCATCACCTAGACAAAGTCATCACGATCCCTCCGAGGGTACTTACCTCTCTGCAGTGGTGGTCCGACCCAAGGTTCGTGTTGGAAGGAGTGCCGTTTTCGAGCCTGCAACCCACGGTCTTCCTGATATCGGATGTGTCCAAACCTCGGTTGGTGAGCACATTGGTTGGTGAGCTGCGGACTCAAGGGTTATGATCTCGAGAGGAGCTTGTGTTACATATAAACGTCAGGGAGCTCAGGGCCATCCATCTTGCCTGCAGTGTCTTCCTTCCCCAGCTGTCCAGTTGGGTAGTGCAGGTCTTGACGGACGACATGACCTCCATGTTCTATGTCAACAGGCGGCGAGAGCGCGCTCATTGGCTCTCTGCCAGGATGCCGTCCACCTATGGGACTTTTACATTCAGCATGTGATCTATGTGGAAGCCTTGCATCTCCCCAGTGTCCGGAACACACTGGTAAATTGCCTCAGCAGGTCCTTCTTCTCTCACCACGAGTGGTCACTCCACTTGGAGGTCATCAGGGCCCTCTTCCAGAAGTGGGGGGCTCCCTGTGTAAACCTGTTTGCCACCAGACAGAACAGAAAGTGTCATCAGTTCTGCTGTCTCCAAGGCTTTGGCAGAGGCTCCCTTTCCAATGCTTTTCTCCTGTCATGGCTGGGAGACCTGATGTACGCCTTCCCGCCAATTCGGCTTATCAGCAAAGTCCTCTCAAAAACCAAGAGGGACAAGGCACAAGTCATTATGATCGCCCCGTTGTGGCCACGCCAGCACTGATTTGGCATGCTTATGGACCTGGCTGTGGTAGCCTCCTGACCACTGCCCAGCCACCCAGACCTACTTTTGCAGGATCACGATCGGGTCCTGAACCCAAACCTTTCCTCTCTACACCTCATGGCTTGGATGCTGCATGGCTGACTCTGGAGGAGCAGGCCTGCTCTAGTCAGGTACAGCAGGTTCTCTTGGAAAACAGCCCTCCACCAGAGTGACTTACCTGGCAAAGTGGAAGCTTTTTTCCTGCTGGGTGTCTGAGTGCAACATCTCCCCAACCCGGTCGTCTCTGCAGTCCATCCTGGATTACCTGCTTCACTTAAAGCACTGGGGCTTGCCTTCTCTTCGATCAAGATGCACTTGGCAGCCATATCTGCCTTCCCTCCTCACATCCAGGGTAAATTGGTATTCTTGCAGGAGATGTCAATCAGGTTCCTGAAGGGCCTTGAACGTCTTTCCACCGATCTGGGACCCAGTCTCCCAATGAGACCTCAACCTAGTCCTCTACAGGCTCACAGGTTCCCTCTTTGAGCCCATGACTTCTTGGTCCCTTTCCCATCTGTTGTGGAAGGTTGCATTCCTTGTAGCGATTACCTCGGCAAGGCATGTATCCGAGATCAAAGCCTTCACTTCGGAGCCACCAAACACGGTAATCTACAAAGACAAGATCCAGCTGCAGCCCCATCTGGCTTTCCTGCCTAAGATGGTGTCGCATTTCCATGTCAACCAAGATATCTTCCTCACGGTGCTCTGTCCGAATCCTCACTCTACCACTGAGGAGAGGCGGCTGCACGCTCTGGATGTCCGACACGCCCTGTGTTCTATCTGGAGCACACGAAGCCCTTCCGCAGATCAACCCAGCTCTTTATCGTGACATCTGACAGGATGAAGGGCCTTTCGGTGTCCTCTCAGAGGATTTCAAATTGGATCATCACCTGCGTCCGTACTTGTAATGATTGGCACAGGCTGTGTCTCCACCGATAGTGAAGGCTTACTCGCCTAGGGCTCAGGCGTCTTCGGCTGCCTTCCTGGTGCATGTCCCTATTCAGGACTTGCTGGGCCATGATGTAGTCTTCAGTACGCATGTTCATGACACATTACGACATCACCCAGCAAGCCAGAAATGATGCTGGCTTTGCCAGAGCTGTGTTGTAATCAACATGTCCATGAACTCCAACCCGGCTCCGGTGACACTGCTTGGGAGTCACCTACAATGGAATGGACCAGGGTTGCCAACTTTCGACTCAAACAAAACCGAACACCCTTCCCTGCCCCCGCCCCACTCCTCCTCTGAGGCCCTTCCCCTTCTCTGAGGTCCCGCCCCCAGTTCACTCCCTCTGTCGCTTGCTCTCCCCACCCTCACTCACTCGCTCATTTACGTTGGGGTACAGGAGGGGGTGTGGGCTCCGGCTGAGGGTATGGACTCAGGTGGGGCCAGGGATGAGGGGTTTGGGACGCAGGAGGGGGCTCCAAGCTGGGGGGTGGAGCTGTGGGGTTTGGAGTATGGGAGAGGGCTCCAGCTGAGATAGGGGCTTGGGGTGTGGGAGGGGGTATGGGCTCTGGTCTGGGGGTTCAGGTTCCAGGGTGGGGCCAGAAATGACGGGTTCAGGGTGCGTGAGGGGGCTCCGGGCTGGGGGTTGGGGTGCGGGCTCCAGATGGGGGTGCAGGCTTTGGTGTGGGGCTGGGGATGAGGGATTTGGGGAGCAGGAGGGTGCTCTGGGCTGGGATCGAGGGGTTCAGAGGGAGGGAGGGGGATCAGGGCAGGGGATTGGGGTATGGGGGGGTGAGGGTTCCAGCTGGGAGTGCGGGCTCTGGGGTGGGGCTGGAGATGAGGGGTTTGGGGTGCAGGAGGGTGCTCCATGCTGGGATCAAGGGGTTCAGAGGGTGGGAGGGGGATAGGGGTTGGGGTCTGGGAGGGGGTCGGGGTGCAGGCTCCAGGCAGCGCTTACCTCAAGCAGCTCCTGGAAGCAGTGGCATGTCATTTCTCCAGCTCCTATGCGGAGGCATGGCCCGGTGGTTGCAGGCGTCACCCTCGCAGTTCCCATTGGCCATGGCTCCCAGCCAATGAGATCTGCGGAGGTGGTGCTTGGGGCAGGGGCAGGGGCAGGGGCAGGAGCAGTGCATGGAGCCCCCTGGCTGCCCCTATGCCTAGGAGCTGGAATGGGGGACATGCCGGCCGCTTCCTTGAGCTGCGCAGAGCCAGGTAGGGAGCCTGCCTTAGCCCTACTGCACCGCCGACTGGACTTGTAATGGCTTGGTCAGCGGTGCTGACCGGAGCCGCCAGAGTCCCTTTTCGACCGGGCATTCCAGTTGAAAACCGGACACCTGGCAACCCTAGAATGGACATGAGTAAGCACTCGAAGAAGAAGATACGGTTACACCCTTTCATAACGGTTGTTCTTTGAGATGTGTTGGTCATATCCATTCCATGACCCGCCCTCCTGCCGCTCCGTCGGAGTTCCTTCCGGCAAGAAGGAACTGAGCGAGGGGGGAGTCGGCGGCACCCTTTATGCTGGTGCGTACACGCACCACTCCAGAGGGCATCAGACCTGGTCCCCTGTGGATACCACTGAGGGAAAATCTTCCGGCACTGATGCATGTGGCGAGCGCACACACACCTACAATGGAATGGCCATGACCAACACGTCTCAAAGAACAACACTTATGAAAGGTAACCGTCTTTTGTGACTGGTCAGATAAGTCACATGCTGTGGGGAACTTTCCTGGCTCATACACTACCCTGGTGAAGTGGGCTAGCGAAAGGATCTGAGTCCTTGCTCCCTCTTCCTTTACCCAGAGCCTTGGTTGACTCGAGGGCTCCCCTTCCACTCTCCTGTGTAGCAGAGTCCTCGTAACCCCAACAAGGCTGGGCCCAGGATTCCTGGGAGGCTCGACCCCCAACCTTGTTGTGGTCACTTGGGATAGGGGCTAGGGTGTCCCCACTCCACTCTGGATGCTTGCCTGACCCACTGATCATTGCATACAGCTCAAAGCAAATACAATTTTTTAAACAGCAACCGATTTAAAAAATAAGGAAAAACTGGGAAAGGTGAAAGGGAAATCCGTCACCCCGGGACTGCCACAGCCAGCATCTCTGGCACGTCAGGGCAGTTCAGTCTGTTCCTCACACGTCCCAGGCCCCTGCCCAGGCCCTGGCTGTGCTGCAGGGATGCTGCGGGTCGGACACTTGCTCTGGCAGTGGCCACACGCCCTCAGGCTCTGGGTGGCAGGACCCTTCTTCCCAGTGTCAGCGTCCTCCCCCATGCCGTTGGGGTACGGTCGTCCCTCCCCCCAAGTCTGGCCTGCAGGGCCCCTTGCATTGGGCCCGCTGCCCAGGGTCCCCCTCGCCCTCCCCAGCTGCTCCCTGCACCCGGCTCCGGACGGCTCCAGCCCCAGCCCTGCTGCTGCTGCTCTGCCTCCCTCCCCCCGGCTGCTTCTCTGGCCCCTCTGGCTCTGATTATTGCACGTCTGCGCCCAGCACCGGTCTGCTCCCTGGGCTGCCTCTTGCCGGTGCGGCCCAGCTCCCCAGCTCAGCTCGGGCCCCTGCTCTCCCATGAGCTCGGCCCCACTCGGTCTGACCCAGGCCATTCCAGCTCCCATGGACGAGGGGACCCCCCTGGCCTCCTGACTCCCTCATTGGCCTGCCCGCCCTGTCAATCAGGCTGACCGGGAGCGTTGGCCTCTCCCCATTGCCCCTGGGGACTGTCAGTCTCAGGGTCCTGATGCCCCATCCACCCTTCCCCTTTCTTTTGGGACTGGGAGCGAGCAACCCAACCCCCTCCGCCCCCCGAGTGTTAATGAGGGGCCAACAGCCCCCTGACAGTGATTTAACAATTGTTAATTTACGTTTTGAGAGCGCTAGGCATTGTGCGGCCTCTGCCCTGCCCTGAAGAGCTCACAGCCTAACACAACAAGCATGAGCCGAAGAGAGAAACGGAGCTAATGTACCGTTCAAACTCGATCTCCAGTATCCCCGCCTGCCCGCCGGCCAGCCGTGCCCTCAGGGCCGCCAGATTCCTTGCTGGCGCTGACATGGGAAGTCAGTGGTCTCAAGGCAGCGGTTCCCAAACTGCGGGTCGTGCCCCCAAGCGGAGTTGCTCCATCAGCAGGTCGGGGCGCGGCGTCCCGCGGGTGGGGAGGTCGCCATTTCACACAGTGAAGCTATTTTACTCCACAAAATGGCGCCTGCCATGCAGCGTGGAGTCACGCACGCTGTGCGCCGGGGGCCATGGGCAGCAAGGCCTCTGCAAATGGGGTCATGCAGTGGGAGCTGCTGCACTAGGGGCTAGTGGTTCAGGTAAGTAGCCTGCGATCAGGGTACTCGCCTGGCACTGGGTAGGCCTGGATTCAAGTGCCTGCTCTGTCACTGAGTCCCTGTGTGGCCTTGGGCAAGTCACTTGGACCCAGATCTAAACGTATTTCGACTTCTAGCTCCCACGGAAGTCTACAGAGGTTGGGAGCCTAAATCCCTTTTGTGGATATGGCTCCTAGTCTCCCTCAGCCACAGTTGTCCACATGTACAATGGGAATAACGACCCTGCCCTGCCCCCAGGGCTGCGTGAATCCATTATAGACTGCGAGGTACAGAGTGCTGCGCTGATGGGGGCCAGGTGCGTGCCTGAGCTAACCCTCATAGGAATCTATTGCGATAGGTGACGTGACGTTGGCAGACCCCAGTGTGCTTCTGAGAATCAGCCCCAATGGGTGGCTGTGGCGGGCAGTGCTGTTGGAGCGGGGACGAGGCCAACGTCGTGAGCAAGGAGGGGTCGGAGCTGGGAAGGTTTAGAAAGTGAGGCCAAGAGGAGGAGTGGGAAAGCAGGGACCTGGCAAAGGGATTAAGAGGGTGGCCTGGTCCTTGCGGCTCTCATCTGTACCTGATGGGCGGAGGGACACGCTGGCAAGTCTTTGGCAGCATTTTCATCCCAAGCCGCGTCCTGGCTGTTCTCTGTCAAAGGGCACCGGAAAGTGGGGAGACACCTCCTGGTCTGGTCTGAGTCAGCACAAACGTCACTGGCCCTGGGCATCGCGCTAAACAGCGCAGACGTCACCCAGCACACGCAGCTGGCAGCCCCAGCATGTTGCAAACACACGTTAGGATGCTAGTCTTGCAATCAGGGCTCCTGGTGCCCTTCCAGCTCCACCATTCGTTCCTTGGTGCCCTTGGTCAAGTCGCTTCCCCCTGTAACAGGGAGGTACCGCTGCCCTCCTTTGCCGAGTGCTCTGGGGCTGCAAAGCGCTGGCCGGGCTGGTGTCAGGGTGGCAGACCTGAGGCTGCAGTGGGCTGGCCGTCAATCTCACCACAGTCCGTGTGCGCACCTGGCAGTGAACCAGGGGCAGGGGCCTTTCTTCTGATGTTGTCCTCTGCTCCAGTGGGGCCCAGCCCAGGGCACAAGGGAGGTTTCTGCGTACACACACACCGGCAGCAGCTCCTCTGGGGTGCCCATCAGTCAGTGCGCTGGCGGCATGGTCCTGGAGCAGCCCCTCTCCCACACCCATGGACCTCGCACACTGGGGACAGAGAGAAGGGCTGCTGTGACCCGTAAGGACCCCCAGGATGTTTCATCCTCAGAGAGGGGAGCCAGGCAAACTGCTCCTCCCCTGCCTCTGCTGGGCCCTCCAGCTCCACAACCCCACAGCCTCCCCTAGGCCCTGGCACTGCCCTGCGCCAGGCCGGCAGCCTCACTCTGCCACCCCCTGCAAACCTCAGACCTGTGCCCTCCCATCAGGAATCAGGCTGGCCCTGAGCCCAGCCTGCCTGGCCCGTTCAGCCTGCGGGGCCCTCACCACGAGGGAGTCGGGGTCACGCTCCCGAGGGCACTGCTGAGGGGTTTTGGTCTGTGGCCCGTGAAAGTGGCAGGGCCAGCAGAGCATGGGGGGCTGGGGTCGTGCTCCCTGAAGTTCCTGGTATCACAGAGCCCCTCCCGCAGTGGGATTCCCGCCCCAGGGTGAGGGGTCAGTGAGGGCAGCAGCAGGACTGGAGTGCTGAGTGGAGCGGGGGACAGGACGGGGGACCCAGCGCCAGGGGCGTGAGGAGGAGAGTGGGCGTCACGACAGGGGAGAGAGCAGTTGGGAAGGAGGAGATGGAAGGCCCACACCTGGGGGTCAGAGGGAACCCCAGGGACCCAGCAAAGGGGAACGGGTGTGGGGAGGCAGAGGGGATACACTAAGCTGAATTTGTTCTCCATCCCAAGCACTGTCCGCTCGACACAGGCCAGGGCATGTGGTGCCCAGGGCAGCGGCTGTGCTGGTCACTGCTGTGCTCATGCCATGGCAGGCTTGGGGAGCCAGCCCCCTGTGCGCACGCAGGGTGGGGCATGGCAGGGTCTTGGGATGAGGCGTTTGGGCAGCCTACAGGCAGGAGCAGGGCGCTGCCAGGCTCCTGGGGAGCTCTGTGCCACGCTGCCTCTGTCCCTGCCCGTTGCACTCCCTGGGGCGGGGAAGAGGGCGCTATGCTGCCAGGGCAATTGGACAGGCAGGAGCCCAGCCTGCCATCCTCAGCCTCCTCCTAGCAGCCCTCGACTCCTCCCCATCGCCTCAGTGCACTGACCAGGTAGGAGTGAAACACCTGGGGGCTGCATGTTCTCCTGGGCGCTCTTGCACGACAGAGGCCTGGGCATTGGGCTTTCTCCCTTTGATGAGACCGAAGGCGCAATGCTGCACAGATCAGTGCTGGCCCGTTTGCCAGCAGCTCTGCACTGACTTGCTCCTATTTTGCAGGTTTGCAGGCGATTGTCTGGACCCTGCTGCTAACGCTGTGGGTGACACTCCCCCACCCCACACTGGCTCTACTCCAGGGCCAGCAACAAGGAATCTCTGGGCCTAGCTATGCAGTCGAGGGCTGAACTGAAGGATCTGCTCTCTCCCTGGCTCGTTCCGTGCAGAATATAACATTGTGCAGGGGCTGCAGCCACAACAGGCTCCTGCAGGCGGAAAGGTGCCTTTGGGTTTATCATGGCGCTCCACAGGCCAGCAGCAAAGCACAGAGGCAGCACGATGGAAAAGAGCCACTCTAGTCTTGTTGCCTGAACCACTGAAACTGGAGCACCGTTACGGCTGGAGACAGGGACCAGGGGGCTGGAGGGGGCTCTGAGCAATGGATGATTCACCGGAGGAGACTACGGAACAGACAGCAGGGGAGCCACGGGCAGGGCCTGTGGAGGAGGCGCTCCCGTGCCCGACTCACGTCTACACACTGTGTATTAGGAACCTGAACCCCAAGTACTCGCAAGAGGTTCTCTGCAGCATGCTGAAGGACATTCTGGGCACCGCCAGCCTCCCCCTGCAGCGGCACGACATAGAAGTGGTGAAGAAACCGAGACGGGCCTACGCCTTGGTGCAGGTGGCCACTGAGCTGAGCCTGGAGAACGTCCTGAAGCAGCTCCAGGTTGCCTCGGACATGGAGCAACGTCTCCTCAGGGAGCTAGTGATGAAAGGGAAAACCCTGGTGGTGGAGGAAGGCAAGAGAGCCTTGCCCAGCGCTAAGGAGTGCCAAGAGGTAGGCCCAGGCATTGTGCCGGGACAGGCACAATGCACTACACTAGCAGTGTGATAGCGAAGGCCAGTGGGGCGGGCTGGACAGGGCTGGACATGCTGCCTCTTGGTACTGAGATCACCAGGGCAGCAGGACAAGGGGGAGTTCCCACCCAGGAGACCTAAGCCCCAGCAGCACTTCCATCCGAAGGCTGGGCGCTTCGTTACTCCCCCCTTCCAAGAGATGAGCCACCTCATCCCATGGGCTAGAGCAGGCATGTGAGCTTCTAAGAAGCAGAATGCCCCAGCAATCGGCACTGCCTGCAGGATTACTGGGCCCCATGGTTTGCTCTGCAGCCATGCCGCCTTCCTGGCTTGGCCCTGGAATGGGGCAGAGCTTCCCCATCGACCCCCGCGCTGGGTTCCCCGTCTGGCCAGCTCGTGAGGTCATCCACCCTGGGATAGCTTCTCTCCTAACCATCGTGTCTAGGAGATGCGCTGAGATAGGACACGCCGAGATACAGTGCAGTCAAAGGTGACATCCACCCCTCTGCTCGAGGTCCTTGTGCCACCTAATCCCTCTTAACCCCCGTTAAGGGACTGCGCTGTGCCTTGTGCTGCCCCCTGCCCGAGGGAGGGGGGATTCACCCCCTCTGCATAGACAGAGCCAGAGCTGCTGACCTTTTTTTAATCACTAAGTTGTTACTACATTCCCCCTCCCATTAGCATCGAGGAGACAGCACGGCTAAAAGAGACCAGCTGGAGTCCGTTCCTTCTTGTGCACCATCAACAGAACTGTTTGCATGTTCCAATCCGTTCAACTTGGGCAAGTCCAGCCAAGGCCCTGGGGCTGTGTCTCTAGGGGCATGATTAGGAGACAATGAGGGTTGTCCCTGTGCTACCAAGGATATAATTTGGCCCCGTGGAACCTTTAACACAGATGATAATGTGCGGGAAGGAAAGAGTCCAGCTTGACTCTCAGATCCCAGAGAAATTGGCAGGAGCAGTCAAGTAACCAGTGCACTGGAAAACGTGCTACAGGGAAGGACCTGGCAGTGTCCAGGGAGATAGGACTGTGTGACGTGGACTGACTTACACAATGGGCATCCCCATTAATTTCAGGGCAGAATTTTGTTGATTTTTAAGGCCAGTGGGTAGTACTATGTTCATGCAGCCTGACTCCCTGCAGAACACAGGCCAGAGAATTTCACGGTTCCTGCATCCAGGATAGTAATTTGCAGTTCTGCTCTGACATGTGACTGAGAATGGCATCATGGGCTCCATACTTGGTTTTTCTCCATGACTCCAGCTCAGGCATGCTCAGTCTACTGCTAAAAAGACGAGCTGTCGAACTGCCAGCGCTGCCAGCTCCCCCAGGATCTGGGAGTCAGGCTGGGCTCTTTTCCTCCTCACACATCAGCACCAGTTACAAAGACGCTGTATGGAACCCCCAGGCCTTCAATGGGTTTGCCCAGGGACAAGGGGAGAATGAAGTAAATGGTTCTGGGGATGCTGCACGAGACGCAATAGGCTCCAGCGCCCTCGCCTGTCACTGGGCTGCTCTGACGGGAGTAAGAAGCCTGCAGCTCAGCTGGTGATTCTCACAGGGGGCAGATCTGAGTATAGTCACTTGTTGCAGCCGGACTGCAATTAAATAAAAGGGCCCATGTGCTTTAAAGCCTGAATATTATTATGACGAGGGCCCTTGTGCTGTTGTTATAACGCTGGCTGCAGTCGTCTGTGTTGCCCCCACGCTGCGCTGTCTCCATATCTGTCTCTGCATGCATGTGTCGTTTACTCTTTCTGCCTCTGCACAGAGTGACACAGAGGTGACTGGAGCCAGCACCCCAGAGTCTCCCGTGCTGGGGCGTTTGCAGGCTGGCAAGAGCAGGCTGCGGGGGTCCGAGGAAGCCCAACCCAGCCCTTGTTGGAAGGGCCCCCCTCCAGCCCAGAAGCTGGCGGAGCGGCCGGCAGCGTTTCTTAGCGGCACCAGGTCAGACAGCGCCATTGTTCGGCGGGAGATCGTGGGCCAGGAGCGCTTGTTCTATGGAGCCTTCATGGGGAGTGAGACCAGGAACGTGGAGTTCAAGCGGGGTGGGGGGGAATACCTGAGCGTGACCCTCAAACACCACGTCCGGAAGTATGTGTGTGCCTTCCTCAACAGCGAAGGGGGCAGCCTCTTCGTGGGGGTGGAGGACAACGGCTTCGTGAATGGGGTCAGGTGTGGTCACAAAGAGGAGGACCGCATCCGCCTGCTCATCGACTCCCTTCTGAAAGGGTTCAAGCCGCAGGTGTTCCCTGACGCCTACACCCTGACCTTCATCCCTGTGGTCAAAGCAGAAGACACCGGTATCTTCCTGAAGGTGATCCGGCTAAGCGTTCATCTGCCCAGACAGCAGGGAGAGCTGCTGCTTTATGAAACGGACCAGGGAGAAGTGTACCTGCGCCGGGACGGCAGCATCCAGGGACCACTCTCAGGGAGCGCCATCCAGGAGTGGTGCAGGCAGGTAACTGGCATGCAAGGGCCGCTAATACAGCAAGGCAGCAAACGGCTGCTAACTACAGGGTGAACCTGAGCTGCACCCAGCGATGCTGTTGCAGCCTGCCCCACAGGGGGAACTGCAGCCCCCCATGCCGAAGGGATCCAAGGGGGGATTCACCCCTGAGCAGAGTCAGTGCAAGGCTGAATTCCACCCGTCTGTGGCTCGGCTCTCACCAACAGGCCCTAGGCAAAGCCATGGGGAGATGGTTTGATCCGCAGACCCTTTCTTTGTCTGTCTCTCTGTCTACGTACATGCCTTCCCTCACTGGCTTTCAGAAGACTTGGTCACAGTGCTTTCCGATACCCACTTTGTCCCTTGTATTTGTCCGTGTTTGTTGTCTCTGGCCCTTACAGCACATGTGTCGTGTAAAGGACCTGCATGGGCACAGCGGGGTCCAGACAACCGTGGTTATTAACTAGCCCTGGCCAGCTAGCCCAGCCACAGATACACACTGCTGATCTTCAAGGTCCTGGTGGTTTCCGAGACAGGAGACAGTGAGCACCATTAGATGCCACCCAATTCCTAAACACCACAATTTCACAGAAGGGTTAGGAGCAAAAATACACACAGTGGAAAATAACGCTGAGACTCCAAGAAATCATTGTTTAAAGTAGCTCCAGAAAACGTAGCCATCTCCCCACTTCCACCAAAGTGCCTAACACATTTTGATTAGAAGATAAAATGATCACTCTTCATTTGGCAAAGTTGTCCATCACAGAGTTCTGGTTTGGTGCCATTTCTTGTGAATGGATACAATGATAATGATCTTGAATTATTATAGTATTATTAATTTAACCTGTAAAATGTAACTACATATTCCAGTCTTTACTTACCTATAGTACAGTTGCTTCCCGCACCGCTGAAATCCAGCCACCTCTGAGGTGAAATATGGCAGATTCGCTAAGGCCTAGGGCTGGGTTAGGGTCAGGGATCGGGTTGGCGTTAGGTTGACTGTAACTTTATGGTTAAGGCTCAGGCTAGGTTTAGGTTTTGGCCTAAGTTGCAATTAGGGCTGGGGATACTTTACATCAGGTGAGGTTACTGCTCTGCCTAGGCTTAGGGTTAAAGTTAGGCCCAAATTAGGGTTACTTCTCGGGTGAGAGTTAGCGTGTTACTGCTCAGTGTATGCAGTGTTATTGTAAACTTTTAGGTTCGGGTTACTTCTCGGTCTAGATTTAGGGTTAGGAATATCTTTAGAGTTACTGCTTGGCTTACACCTAAACCTGGTTTAAGAGTAGGCACAGATTAGGGTTAGGGTTAGGTTTGGGGTTATTGCTTGGCCTATGCCTGTGGCTAGGTTTGGGAATAGGGTTACTTTCCAGCGTATGTCTAGTTTTAGGGTTAGGTTAGGGTGACTGTTCAGGGTAGAGGGAGTGGTACTGCTTGGCCTAGGTCTCGTGTTAGGGTCACGTGTTGGTTTAGGGTTAAAGTTAGGACTAGGTTAGGGTTAGAGTAAGGAACAGTGGTCACCCAACACCCAGGATTAGCATTAGGGTTAAATTTAAACCTATATGAAGGTTATTGTTAGAGAAAGCATTCAGCCTAGGCACCGGGCTAGGGCTGGTGTTAGGGTCACCTCTCAGCCTAGCTTTAGGGTTAGCATTAGGCCTAGTGCTAGGTTTAGGGTTACTGCTTGGTCTACCCCTAGGATGAGAGGAAGGGTTGGGGTTAGGGCTACTGCTGGCCCATATGCAGGATGCGGGTTATTGCTGTAGCCTGCAGAAAGAATGGATCACCCAGGCCATGTCACCCCCAAAGCCTTTCTTTCCCCCCTCATCCTGCCCTGGCTGGTTCTGGGACCTACCCATTGCCCCGTCATCACTCGCTCCCCAGGCCCCTTCCCTTATCGCTCCAGTGTTCAGATGTCCTGTGTGCTGACCGTTGTCTGAATCTCCTTAGCCATTTCCTTGCCCTGTGTGCCACTGCTCTTTTAATCTCATGTCAAAGGCACTGCCCTTGCTGGGTCTCTCTAGCCTGCCTCTAAGGGGCTGTGTCATTTCCCATCCGAAGAGCTGGGAGAGGAGTGCTCTATAATGTAGATTCCCCCAACCCCTCCAGAAATTTACTCTCATCATTAGCAAGAGAGTCACCTTCATCTTCTTTTAAGGTTTTTGTACCACCAGCTTTCTTCACTGCTCCCCCTGACTCAAGGCTCCAGCACAGGCAAGGGCTTTTCACACACACCAGGCAAGGGTAGTGGTGTGGCCGTCACAAACACTGGCATGTTTGCACGTGCTTTTGCCAGGTGTCCTGGCTGAATTCTAAGCTGGGTGATTGCACTCTACCTCCCTAGCAGGCTGCTCTGATTGCAGGGAGGCACTAGCCTCATTTTAAGCTGTGTAGGCTGATATTTTGCTTTGGATCCATGCCGTCCCTCTACCTTTCTTTTTGTGCTGTCATGTTTAGTTCAAGGCTATTATTTTTATCACATAGGGACAAATAAAACAAGTCACAGATGCACGGTTTGCCCACATACAGAAGGGAGGGGCTCCGTGTCTGCAAAAAGCAATCCCTATCCTATAGGCAGAAGTGGCTGGGGTCTTGTTTTTTTTCTTTCCTCAAAAGCTCTTGTAGCCTTGCTCCCTGCTTTTATAAGTGCTGGTGTAGGCTGGTTAACACTACACCCAAACCTGGCAAGTCACCTGCTAGAATCTCAGCTGTAATGAACCTGCAGAGTAGCGGCTTCGCTCTCAGGTGTTCACCATGCAGTGAATGAGCCCATGGATGTGGCAAGGGAGTTAGGGCGAGATTCACAAAGGGGATGCAGACATTGTAATACTGTGTGTGACAAGGTTAACTCCTGGGTGCCCTGCCATCCCGTGGAATTCACAGCTCCAAGGTAGACCCCATACTTCCCCATGCAGTGCATAGGGAGCGTAGGGCCTAAGAGAGGGATTCACAAAAGCCAGCCCAGGATCTGCCTAAGCTAGCCAGGAACGAAATGCTGAGGAAAGGGGCAAGGCTTAGGGCTCAGCTCCACAAATGTACTTAGGTGCCTAACTCCCCTTGATCTGGGTCTTAGGCACCTGACAAGCAGGGCGGGGTGCCTGTCTCTGCAGAGGGTTCTCAGCCATATACCCTCTCCTGGAGGTAGGTGCCTGAGCCAGGTCAGCCCTTTCTTGGGAAAAACAAGTGACCCCCTCACAGCCACTAGCCCCCTGGGTTGGGCATGGAGGTGGGAGAGTCAGGTTCACGTCCTCGCTCCAATGACCATTTATTAGTTATACACAGTGGAACAGCCTCAATAGGGGAGAGAGACCCACCCCCCAACAGCCTAGTAGTGAGGACGCCAAAGCAGGCAGCATAGGGATTCAAAGCTGGCTATCCCACAGCCCAGGTAAGTGGGCTAGTGGGTAGCCCGGGGGCCAGGTGGACAGAGGCACACACCTGCTCTTTCCCCTGGCTGCCTTTTGTGCAGGCTAGCCATGCTCACAGCACAACTCTCACATCAGGCCCTGCATGCAAGCTCGTGTGAGAAGTGCACTGAGGATTAGGCGTGACCTAGGGCTCAGACCAGCTTGTTAATTAGCTAGCACTGCACATGCCCACCAGGAGAAACTTAAGGGTTAGGTGGCAGCTGAATGGTAATTTTGTGAATGGCAGAGGTACCTAAATGTTGGACTTCAGCACCTAAAGAAGCAGTCAGGTACTTCAATCCCTTTCTGAATCTAGCCCGTAGCTGCTGTGCCCATGGCTCTCAGACAGAGTGACTGTGCGGTTGTACCTCCCCAGAAATGGACAGGAGAAGTGAGGAAGCTGGAAGAGCGGATAGAGAGTTTGATGAAGGAGAAGGAGAGCCTGCAGCAACAAATCAACCAGCAGCGGAGCTGGAATCCCAAATCTAGATTCTGCACCATCCTGTGAGTCACAACAGAGCAGGAGCGGGAGCAGCACGACTGGAGCCAGGGGAAAAGTAGTAAGGAAAAGGAATCAGTTCATTTATATTTGTATAGATTTTGAAAGTAAATTTATTGCAATATAGCGCACTGGCCGAGTAACTCCAGGGTAAGGCTTGCCTTGTTCATCTCTGGGCAGCATGCCGCCCTGCAGCTGACGGCTGTAACATAGCGTATTTGTTGTGAGTTTGACTCCAGCTCTGACTAGCTGGACTTTATGCCATTGGGAACCTCTGCATCACTGATCGCTCTGCCCATGAAGTTACAAAACCCCAGAGACTATGAACAGTATTTCCCTTGTGAAATCAGGTGGAAACTGAGACAGTCTCAGTCCAGGGGAGAAATGTTTTCAAAACCTGGCAACTTAATTTAGCCAACTAAGGAAGTGCTGAGACCCCAGAGATAGTGTGTGTTCCTCATCCAAACTGGCAACTGTGTGCAGATGTGGTTGCCCCATCTCAAAAAAAGATATATTGGAACTCGAAAAGGTTCAGAAAAGGGCAACAAAAATGATTAGGGGTATGGGACAGCTTTTGTATGAGGAGTGATTAATAAGACTGGGACATTTCAGCTTGGAAAAGAGACGAATGAGGGGGATGTGATAGAGGTCTATAAAATCATGACTGGTGTGGAGAAAGTAAATAAGGAAGTATTATTTACTCCTTCTCATAACACATGAAGTAGGGGTCACCAAATGAAATTAATAGGCAGCAGGTTTAAAACAAACAAAAGGAAGTATTTCTTCACACAACGCACAGTCAACCTGTGGAACTCCTTGCCAGAGGATGTTGTGAAGGTTCAAACAAGAACTAGATAAATTCATGGAGGATAGCTCCATAAGTGGTTATTAGCCAGGATGGGCAGGGATGGTGTCCCTAGTCTCTGTTTCCCAGAAGCTGGGAATGGGCAACAGGAGTAGATCACTTGAGGATTCCCTGTTCTGTTCATTCCCTCTGGGGCTCCTGGCATTGGCCACCGTCAGAAGGCAGGATACGGGGCTAGATGGACCTTTGGTCTGATCCAGCATGGTGGTACTTACTGTGCAGCCACTCCAGCTTGAGTAATGATTGTGTATAAGAAGCAAGGCCATGCCTGTTTTGAGTCTTGGGGGTGTCTGACCTAAAAGGTACAGGTTAAGCTTTTCTTTCTATTTGTACTTTAAATAAGAAAGGTAGTGCTCTTCTTGCAACACCCTCTACTCCCTTCCTAAGCATCTTGTGAAGGGCAGCATCAATTATCCATGCCCTGGAGGGCATATCTCATTGCCTACCAGGTGGCTTTACATTGGAAGAGGACGGGCCATGGTATGGGGGGCATGCAGCAGTGGGTATTATCATAAAGCAGGTCTATGATTTGTCTATGATTATGGTAGATTAGTCTATGATTTAGATGTACCACTGCTTTCTGAATATCTATCCTACCGCCTTGGGACCTTGGCGATGCTCAGGGCTTACCCCCACCTTCTCACTGCCACTGCGGCCTTGGACATATTTAGATTTGGAAACTGAGCCTTCTGGAATGCTCCATAAGCAGGGGGCCTTGGCCCAAAACTCGGCTTGAGCAACTGTCATAGTTTCCTGTTCATCTGAAGGGAACTGGAGACATGCCGTATCGAAGGGCATGTTAACCTACAAACTTTTGCCCATGCAAGTTATGTTGGCATAAAGCCACCGTAGGCATATACTTGGTGCCTTGCACGGTGCTGTGCATACTCACCAAAAGCACTTGTGTCAAAGCACAGTGCAATGTACCATGAGTAGGTATGCCAGTGTGCAACTTGCTCGTGTCCAACGCACTGTCTTTTGGGAAGTTTTGGCCACATATGGTGGGACAGAAACAAATCACACGGGTGACTGGGCACAAGGGGTCAAGTTTCAGTTTTGCAACTTTCTCCACAAAACAAGGCCATCTCTAGCCCATCATTTTTGCATCTATTGTGAAAATCCCACAAACCCACATCGGACTTGTTACTGCCTGTGATCTCCGACAGCAGTACAGAGCCTGCATAGCTCTGCACTACTGTCACGAGCATGATGATCCTCTGGTATCTGCAGAGCTGCAAGAGCCCTGGGGAATGTGAAGATTTCCTGGAGTCAGATTGCCATGGGACAGGGCAAGAACCACTTAGATTGTTGGTGGTGTTCATGGAGCAGCTAAAAGGGGGTGGGGGTGCTGCTTCTGGGCCTGAGAAATAAGCACAGACTGGTGGGATCACAATATAATGTAGGTTTGGGATGAGAAGCAGCGGATGCAAAACTTTCAGATACAAAAAGCCACAGTCCTGGATCTGTGCGCCAAGCACACCCCAAGTCTCCCGTGCAGGGACACCAGAATAAGAGCTGCACTGACAGTGGAGAAGCGACTAGCAGTTGCATGGTGGAAACTTGCAATGCTGGATTGTTACCAATCAGAAATTATTCTGGAGCAGGAAAATCCACTGTGGGGCTGCTGTCATGCAAGGTCATTAATTGTCTCCTGCTGCACAGGACTGTGATTCTGAGCAATGTGCAGGACATAATGGACAGATTTGCAGCTATGGTGTCCTGAACAGCAACAGAGTGATAGATGGCACATCTATCCCTATTTTGGCACCAGAGCACCTCACCACGGAGTACATCAACGGAAAGGGCTACCTTTCAAAAGTTACATAAGCACTGGCGGATCACCAGGGACGCTTCACTGACATCAACATTGGTGGCTCAGAGGGTGCATGATGCTTGAATCTTTAAGGACACAGGACTGTTCAGAAAGCTACAAGCAGGGACTTTCTCTTTTGACCGCAGATTACCATTGGTTATGTTGAAATGCCAATAGTGAGCCTGGAGGACACAGCCAACCCCTTACTCCCAAAACCGTGCACTGGCCATCTTGACCGTGCTAAGAAAAGATTCAGGGACCAGCTCAGCAGGCGAAGACTGAGAGCTGAATGTGCTTTTGGTAGATTGAAGGGACAACGACCTTGTTTACTCATGAGAACGGATCTCAGTGAGAAAAATACCCCGACGTTACAGCTTCCTGCTGGGTCCTGCAAAATATGGGTGGCAAAGGCAGAAAAGTTTCTGCTGGGGTCGAGCTAAGTTTGACCAGCCAAATACAAGGGTTATTAGAAAAGCTCAACGGCTCAAGGAGGCTTTGAAACTTGCTTTGCTGTCAATGTGTTATGGCTAACTGTGCTCCACCTAGCCTGGCAGTTTGGGGGAGTATGAGGAATGGTGCAGTGCTTGGAGCCCATCTATCAGACAATGCACCTATTACATTTGTGGGGCTTGCTGTACATTTATGATTATTACACTGTTTGTCACTGATCCTGTGAGCTGTGTCAAAGCATAGGCATCAGTAAGTGGGTGCTTCAGGACCCCGCTGCCCATTCTGCAGCATGTTGGGAACGAATAAAGATGAAAGACCTTTATGAGGAACAAACACTTTAAAAAAATTCTGTGCAAGTTAAGAGCAAATACTTTAAAACCTTAATTAATGTATGGAACAGATCTTAGAGGGGAAGGAACATTCATGTCCATTTTAGCCACACGCACATCAGTGTACGTGAAGCTGTGGTAGTCCTTGATGTCCCCTGCTGTGGAGTGGTCGGGGTAGAGATGCAGTTCCCTGGTGCCGTGTGGGATAGTAGGGGGAAGGGTGTAGGGAAGTGTTATACTGGAGTTCTCCATAGATTGCGAAGGGATGTGAGCCCCTGGCTGATGAACCGGTAGGTCCACAAGAGTCTGCAGTATCTGCATTTGTGGCTGGAAAAGCCCCATGATGTCCTGGTGCATCTCCCTCTCCTTTTCCTGCTGGGATGCCTGGGTCTTTCTCCTGTCTGCTCTTTCCTCCTCCACACAGTCTGCAATATCCACCCTCTCTGTGCATAGTCTGATGCAGCACTGGTTTGCAGGATCTCCCTGAACATGTCATCCCATGTTCTCTTCATTCTCCTTATTTAGCTCCGACATTCAGACAGTGGGGAGGGGATCCCCTTGAGGCTGCAATGGCAGCAGGTACAGCTAAAACCCAGCGATACCATTGTCAGCGTAGTCACAACCGAAAGAGAAAGTTAAGGTTCAGAACTCTCTTTCCTGGCTCCCCTAAAGGTTTCAACAAGACATGCTGACTGACGCTTCTGCTCGGAGCCCTTGTGCATGGCGTCACTCAGCTGCAAGCATGGCCCGCAAAGGACGAGGGAGATGATGGAACTATGAGGATAGGGCAGTGGCAATGAATCCTGTCACCATTTTCCACAGGCGGTGGTTCTAGCTGATCTCTCGCTCCTGAAGGGACCACAGGCAGACAGCACAGCTGCTTCTGGTGTCCTGAAGCCACTGGGCGCATATGCTGCTAGACTGTTTACTGCAATGGGGCCTGCCGACGTTATCTCTAAGTGGCGTGGGAAACGTCCTACTGAGGAGGAAGCAATAAGGCTGCCATCCCTAGAAACCTTCGGGAGAGGTTTGCTAAGTACCTCCGTGAATGTTTTATTGAGCTCTCCCAGGAGGATTCAAGGGACAGCTCTAGTAGCTAAAGAATCTGATCTGCACAGCTTCCCCTGCCTAACTGTACAGGGGAATGAAAAACAACCTCTCTGCGTACTGCTACACTTTCTGGTACAAGTAAATAGTGAAAAGGAGATAGCTGTGTCCTGCTAAGTTGGAGGAACCATCATTGTAATGGAAAATACATTTACCTGAGGAAGGAAGCTCACCCAGGCTCAACTGCCAGGACTGCAGTGGAGTCTCAAACAGGCCCTGACTCTCGGCATAGCTGAACTCCCTGCTTTCACTTCCCCCATCCTCCTCTTCTCTCCTTGCTATTCACTCAAGGGGCCTGGGACTTGGGCTCCTCAGAGGTATCCACAGTGGTGTGGCAGGGTGATAGCAGGTCTGCTGCTTGGCACTGGATTGACTGCTGGCCTCCTGATAAGCCTGTTGTACTTCCTTTGTTTTCATGTGACTGCTAATCCCTGTCACCCCTTCTCCTTCATCAGCCGTGCAACCTGCTCAGGCATCCACCTGTCTACAGCCTCTCTTCTCCCCCCAGGCCCAGGAGAGCCAACAGCTCCTGCCTGCTCCAAGCTGGAGCGCAGCTGGAGGGTATTGACACAGGGGGCTGAGTGCCAACACCAGCGAGCAGCTAAGTGTGCTTGCTAAGCTAGATAATCAGGAAAAGGCATTTCAAAAATGTGTAGGGCTTTAAAGGATTGAAGGAGTTTTCTGGTCTCCCTGACCTCTGGGCAGTGGAGTGCACAATTGTGACCAGAAAGGTCAGCATCAGGCACTGTAGGACAGTTGCTGGAGGACTGTCAGGGTTGACATAGTTAATGCAGGGTTTACTTTGATGCTGCAACAACCTCAGTACAGCAACCATGGTTCAGTGCTGCTCAGGGAGGTGGTGGCGTTATGTCAACATCAAGGGGCACTTACATCAGTGGAAGACAAATTTAAGCATAAGCACCTGCAAGGCAGCTTATGTCAAACTAACTTTGTAAGCCTACGAGAAGGGAAAGTACAAATAAGTTCGCAAAAAGAAAAGGAGGACTTGTGGCACCTTAGAGACTAACCAATTTATTTGAGCATAAGCTTCTGTGAGCTACAGCTCACTTCATCGGATGCATACTGTGGAAAGCATAGAAGATCTTATTATATACACACAAAACATGAAAAAATACCTCTCCCCACCCCACTCTCCTGCTGGTAACAGCTTATAGCTCACGAAAGCTCATGCTCAAATAAATTGGTTAGTCTCTAAGGTGCCACAAGTCCTCCTTTTCTTTTTGCGAATACAGACTAACACGGCTGTTACTCTGAAGCTTATCTAAAGTGATCACTCTCCTTACAATGTGTATGATAATCAAGCTGGGCCATTTCCAGCACAAATCCAGGGTTTAACAAGAACGTCTGAGGAGGGGGGTGGTAGGAAAAAACAAGGGCAAATAGGCTTGAATAGAGACTGGGAGTGGCTAAGTCATTATGTAAGGTAACCTAAGTTAATTGTATCCAATTTGCAAATGAATTCCAATTCAGCAGTCTCTCACTGGAGTCTGGATTTGAAGTTTTTTTGTTGTAATATCGCAACTTTCATGTCTGTAATCGCTGGAAATGGCCCAACTTGATCATCATACACATTGTAAGGAGAGTGATCACTTTAGATAAGCTATTACCAGCAGGAGAGTGGGTTGGGGGGAGGTATTTTTTCATGCTTTGTGTGTATAAAAAGATCTTCTACACTTTCCACAGCATGCATCCGATGAAGTGAGCTGTAGCTCTCGAAAGCTTATGCTCAAATAAATTGGTTAGTCTCTACGGTGCCACAAGTACTCCTTTTCTTTTTGCGAATACAGACTAACACGGCTGTTACTCTGAAACCTACAAATAGGCTGAAAGTCATGCTGACAAGGCAAACAACAGCTGTTAGCTGCAAGGAGGACAGCAGTTTCGCACTAACATCAGTCAAGTATTGAAGCTTTGCATATCAGTATGTGAGAGGAGACGAGACTGAGATCACATGATCAATGCTGTCCCCAAAGTGTTCAGGCACCCATGAGTTCCCCAAGCCCAACTCAGGTGCTGAGTAGTTGCCTGCAGCCGTGATCTCATGCAGTGAGCATGAAGCCCAGGCCCTAGAGAAGTAGGGTGGATGGTTCAGGGTAGTACTCTGCCCTCTGACCCACAACTCCAGTGTGGGGCTAGGAAGTACACTGTCCCCTGTTCAGGCGACAAAGAACCAGTCCACTTGTCATTAAAAAGCCCAGATCCCTGGTGTGCAGGAGAATGGGGATTAGGAACAGCGTCCTGAACCATTTCTTCTAATTGTGCCTGGCTGATAGGCCCTGAGAGGAGAGCTTTGCAGGGCACAGCTGAACAGGAGCCATGGTCATTCATTACAACTGGGTGATCAGAGGTGCCCTTTGCAACTGGTGAAGTTAAACAATGTGGGGTTTTGCTGCTCTACAAAAGCTGCATGAGGTGGTTAGCAGCAGCTCCATTCAGCCCCAATGCAGCTATGCAGGAAGCAAGAATGCTGCAGCAATGGAGCATCTTATGCATGGAGTCTACTGAAAAGGGAAACTGACCAGAAAAGTCCAATCCCCTCAGGAAAAACTCATTGCCTGGAGAACCAGGCCCTAGTCCCTGATTCCAGTGACAAGTCCTGTCGATTTGAACTGGGCCCAGAGTCAGGTTCTCAGACTGGTTTATCTTCCTGTTGCAGCCCTTGAGTGCTGAGGTAGATGAGACTGGCCATGCAATGGGAAGAAGAAAGGCAAAGATAGGGAAAATCCAAAACAAAAGGAATGGCAAAGGGCAGAGAAGTGTTGATTCCAGTATTTGGGACCTACTGCTGAAGATGATGGTGCATTTGAACTGAAGTTCTGCACCGCGGTATCGGGGGGGGCTGCATGGGGTATATTTTAGCACCACATCCATCCAGCATAAAAAAAAAAAGGTGCTCACCCTTACTAACTAATCCAATATATTTGAGGCTGTGCAGGTGGAGAGAGTTACACTTAAATATTACACCCCACACTGACTTGGTCCTTTGTCCTGAAATCTGGAAAAAACATGGTCAGCTCTGAGGTATTTATTAGACATTTTATGACCAAACAGTTTAATTTCTCAATCACTAACAAATTATTAGAAAGGAAAATAATAATCACAGATAAGTGAGATCACAATACTAAAGAATTAGTCACTTTATAGGAAGTGTCTATTTCAATACATAGAACCTCACTACCAAAGATTACTATTATAGGACAGTTGTAATGGCACATACAAACCACTCCAGGAATTCTTACCAAAATCCCCCTCAATAAGGTGCAACCTTACAACGGAGATTTCTTAAAATGTGTATTTAAGAACAAAGCCTGGAGGGCTGCGAGTGTCAGGAGGACACAGTATTGAGAAGAGTTTTCATGCTGTTAGAATAGAGTTTTGAAGGCGTTTGAGAGTCAGATAACGTAAGGGTTAATCCTCCATCAGGCGAGACACAGACAGCTTTGCCCAAACTTTAATAAACTGAAGAGGGTTTAGGACATGACACAATACAATACAATAAACAGTCTTCCTTTCTTCTAACTTGCTGAAGACCAAACTTTGTTTCTCACAGCGTGGCAAAAAGGCAGAACAAAAGGAATCACCCCATTTCACTCACCCCATCCTCATCTCTGGCAATTCTGAGAATATCACTAGTAGGCAGTGCACATTTAAGGACTAAGCCAAATAATACTGTAGGCAAGTTGCTAAGCCCAACTTTTAGGACAATGGCACTTTTTATTGCATTCAGGAAGATGGACATGACAAAGAGGCAAGGGAAAGTTTCCCTTTAAAGTGTTAATAAAATATAGCATCTTGAATGTTTCAATCCAAGGTGAATAGCAATGAAAGCTTTTAAAGGCAGCATCTGAAAACAGTTCATCGCGTTCTTTTCTATACCACCCCCTTGATGCAAGGAGTTAAGATTTCCCAGCCCAAGAAGCAGCACCAGAAAATGCTGGCATTAAAGGGCTAAAAGTTATGCCCCATTCACGCAAAGATGTGGTTTCCTGACACTGTGGCATTTTTACATGATCTCAAGTTAATTACATCCCTGCAGAGTGACATGTCACAGTTAGAATCAGAGTTGATCATGTTCATGAACAGATTAACTCTGCCAGATTTTCCTGGTCTAAGTTCATTGCTAGCACTGAAAGCACAAAAACCACCAGTGCCAAAGAGTTTTAAATAGTAGTTTTAAAAAGATAGGCTGCATAAAGCACAATAAACTGACATCCCACCTTTCCTAGCTCAGCTCAAGAGCTGAATGAAGAAAGCCCCAAAATTTGACCTCCTGCAAAGAGTTCAACTGTATGACAACATGTGGTATTTGGAGAAAGCAGCCCAAATACCAAGTTTCTGAGACACAAACTCATGCTAGTATTACCGTGCATTAAGAAGCATGTGCAACTGGATTCTCCACGGTGAAACTAGAGCCTGTTCCAGCATCTAGCCTTCCTGACTTTGTTTTGATTCTCAGAGGTGGGGCAGAGCTGCAGAGAAGGCCCAGAGCTGCATGCACCATGGCGAATGCTCCTCAGGGAGTTATAAGGATCAACAGAGGAACATTCAACAAAAGACAGCAAAAATTCAGAAAATAAAAAGGGACAAGATTTTGTCAAAATTATAAACATAACTTAAAGCCCATAGCTGACAGCATTCAGGCTATTGCTGTAAGAAGTCTAGGAAGTCTAACGAAGACTCTGCTCCTCTTCTAGTGAAGATCCACCTGGACAAATAAAGGACAAGAGAAGGAATTATTGAAGACCAAGAGCACCAGATTTGAAGTGCAGAGTAGATTCCGCTCCGCCTTCAGTGGTGTGACTGACAGTGCACTGCCCCTCCCACCCCATAGGAGTTCCACACCTACCTCACGAGGCTCTTCTGCCCCAGCACAGTGATGCCTGCTAGCTTATAGGGGCATTGAGACAATTTAAAAAAATGCAGTATCTACCCCTTTGAAAGAAAGCCGGTTATATACGACAGCATTAAAGTAAACTAGAAAACAAACACTGCAGAGCTGAAGAATAAAATCAGGGTACCTGTTCCCTTGGGCTAAGCAGGGTCACATCTTATCCCAAGAAGCAAAATCCTGCTTCCTTGGGCCAGTTATTAAAGCAAAAATGACAACTGAGTTAAACCCAGATTTATGTGCTAATGACCCCACTAACCAGGCTGTGGGGGAAATCAGCACAGAAATAAGTACAACAGCTTCTGGGAAGTCTTTGAATTTCCATTGATGATCTCCTAGAATGTGGCATCACAAGCACCAGATGTCTCCATACGATGCACTGTATCTGTAATATCATAGGCTTTCTGAGATACTTTCAGTGACTCAAGGTACCAAGAAAACTTTATGGAGGGAGAAGTTTTTAAAGAGTATTTCTGTTCCAAGTGCAAACCACCATCTTTTTAGGGAGACCTACGCACAATAGTCTAGTAATTTTCTGACACTCATTGCAGTTCCTTTGAAATAATCGCTACTAGGAGGAAAATAACTCTCCCAATCCTATGGCTTTAGCAACAAAAATCCTCCCTCACTCTTGCAAATACGACATGTACGTACACAAATTCTGCTTAATTTATTAGAAAAATACCAAGTACGCCTACAGGATAGGCAGAAAGTCACAGCTGGGAGCAATGGAGAAACTAACAACATCACGTTCAGGCACCAACTCCAAGAAGAAAAAATGACTTCACAAAACCAGTTACAACAATTTTGTTTTCCTGCAGAAGCTTGAATTTTAGGACTTTTTAATGAGAAAAAAAACTGAGGTTTTAGTATTGACAATAAACCTAATTTTCCACAGGTGCTCAGCCTCTGCAGCTCCTATCTGAGTGGCGAGAGCTCAGCACCTCTGGAATTCTGGTTCATTGTTTTGACATGGGAACCTGTAGTCAGAACAGCTGAAAGAGTGATAAGGACACCTAATCTGCCTTTACATAAGAGGCAAACAGGCAGATGAGCCTATAGGTAAATACACGTGATCACAGCCTAAGCAGGCTAATTATAGGGGTTTTTCCCCCTCCTTTTGAATTGTTTCTATACCACGTTTCTAAGGTAAAGGTTTCCTCATCAAAACAACAGCAGCTTTTTAAATCCTCAGCTTTTCTCTCTACTTGGTGTAATGTTTCAGATAATGGTTCTACAGAATTAAGTCTAGTAATTGACTGAGTCTCTCATTTCAAGAGTGCATAGTACATTTATTATTTAAAGAAAAAAAACTCCCATAAAAAGTACCTTTTTGTACTTTCTTAGCAAAATGGGCAGGCAGCAAAGGGGATCAGAACCAGCGACAGCGTTCCCAGACACAAAAATACCATGCATCACTCAGAATGCAGCTGGCATATATGCACAGTGCAAGCTGACTCACATCTTGCCAGTCTTTTTCAGACTGATTTGAAGAATTCAGATGTCAGGAGGGAAGGAAAGAAAAGATAAAGGAGGAAAGAGACAGACATCATGTTTTAACATTACCGGGAATTAGTCATGATTTACTGATGGGAACTTCAGTTCTGTGATCTCAGAGTCAGGCGAGCTGCTGCCACTTCTGTCGCTGTAGGTGTCCCTGTAGAAGTCAGACAGCTTTAGGAAAGGGAAGCTCTAGCAGAGATTATACCACAGGACTAGCCAGGCAGCCTAGTTCAACTGCACTTGTTGTTTACAGTGAGCACAGACCCTTTAGAGATCAGGCTGCACATCATGGCTGAGTGGGAGCTGGCTGTAGGTGTAGCAGGTTGGGGGTTCTAGACGACACTCTGCTGCTCTTGTCTTTAAAGGCAGGGATCATTCCCCACAATGGTTTTTCTTGCTTAATTTTGTGGAACAGCCATCAGTGGCCTTGCTGGCCTCCAGGCGCCTCCACAGCTTTTCCCCAGGCACTACACAACCAGAACACCAGGGACCTTGACCTTTATTTACTTCTGAACAGAGTTTTTGGAAACCTGAAACCCTGCATGAAAGGTTAAGAATTTCTCCCAAGAGAGAAGTACAAAACCCAGTAGGACATGTCAAACAAAGCATGTTAAGACTAAAGTCTGCAGTCTCTATGGGAATGAGGCTAAATCACAATGACCTGGTTTAAAATTTAGGGGTCTGTGCATTTCAAAAGCTATTTAACGTCTTCATAAAGGCAAGCACAGCCCCAGTGACATGTCAGGTAAGCTAGCCAGAACCTTTAGTATGACCCATTCTACTGCAACCGTTCCAGGGCAGAGGTCCTGCTGCCTTTAATCTGGAGAGAGAGCTACTTCATAGGAGCTTTGATAACTCAGGAATGAGAAGAGCTGTAAGACAGGCACCTTATGCCTAGAACACATCCTAAGCATGGAAGCACATTGTATGTTGGTGCAATGAAATACAGACTCATCACCAAGCGGTGAAGTGTTTAATTGGCAATAGATTATAACAACCCCAAATGTTCCAAGTTACCTCTTCCCTCCTGACAGCAAAGCGACCAGCAGCGCCCGATCTCAGCGCTGCCGTTCCCAGCAGCACGTTTAGAGAAGGGAAATTTAAGGCCTTGTCTACACTACGGGGGGAGATTGATCTAAGTTACGCAACTTCAGCTATGTGAATAACATAGCTGAAGTCAGTGTACTTAGATCTACTTACTGCGGGGGCCACACTACGTTACGTTGACTGGAGACGCTCTCCAGTCGACTCCACTTGCACTTCTTGTTCAGCTGGAATTCAGGAGTCGATGGGAGAGCGGTCTGTGGTTGATTTAGCAGGTCTTCACTAGACCCGCTAAATCGACCACTGATGTTGTAGACAAGCCCTAAGATAAGTCGTCTCAATATTCTCAAGGTCTAGATATTTCACATTTACATTCTCTTGGTCTTCTGTATTTTGGTTTTGTGCCCGCCTAGCTCAGAGATTCAAATGAGCAGGGTTGGAGTACAAATGCCAGCCATTTCCAGGTACTATTATACCAACTGCTATATGCAGGATGCTTGCAACTCCACCCAAGAGTTTCAACGCTTTTCTCATTGTAGTAAATTATTGGGTCCACTTGTGAAGGACACAGCTTTTCCTGATACAGTCACTTGTTCAAGATGCTTTCTACTGTGCTTTGCTCAGTTACCAAGCTGTCTCTGCTGCCTGCTGTGCTCTACACGCATCATTTTCCCGTGTGTCCAAAGGACATGACTGCTTCATCTTTTAACTTCTTCCAGCATGTCAATCCCTCTGCAACCCAGGCCAACAAAAAGTGAGAAAGGAATCTACTCTTACTTTGGATCCAGCAAGAGGACAATACAGAGAACAGTGTGGAGATTATCTAGGTGCGCCATCTAGGCCAACAGTGATCATGTTGTGCCTGGTAATTGTTTGAATGTTCATGGAGGGTGGGGAGGATGCCAGCAGCCGTCCTTACCTTATGCAAGGGCCAGGCCCAACCACAATGCCTGAGAGCACCCCGGCATACCTGTTCCCCAAGGAAAGGTACAACATGCATACCCCTTGTTCTTTGCAAGGGTCTGATCCCCCTTAAAGGTAAAACCTTCCCACGATTCTGTGTTGGGCAGAATAACTCCACAATGCCCCATTTGGTCAGAGTCTTCAAGGCACAGTCTAGCCCAAGATGAAAGAAGGGAAGCTGAAAGTACGCACTCGATGTTTTTGTGCCAGACATGCTGGGATCCCCAACCCTGTCAGATCTTGGAGTCCCCAGCACAAGTGTTAGAGAGTCAGCCATGGTTCACTGGAGAGCTCTGTACTATAGGAAGTCAGGCACTGAACTAGGATACTGATTCAAACCTACCTGGGTGAGAGCCTGCAGCCCTTCTGTAGATAATGAGTGAGCCGCCCTGCGGAGGCCAGCAGGAGGCCAAAGTATGGGGGAGATGGCTTTATGGGTCTGGATAGGAACTCTGGGTGATACTGAACACCAACAAAAAATGGATGCTCTAAGAGAAGAGAGAAAAGCACGGAGTGTGTTAGGTTAATTCTGAATAATGAGTCTCTGAGATCACCACCGAGCAGCCACATCTTATGTTGGAAGGCCCTGCTGGATAACCTCCTCACACCTCACAGCTGGCATCTGCTGCTGACAGACCAGCTAGAGCAGGGGTTCTCAAACTTTTCCCTTCCGAGGCTCCCCAAACATGCCATCAAAATTCCACAGCCCACCCAGGCCACAACAGGTTTTCAGTAGATTAAAAGCCAGGACCGGTGTTAGGGAGCAGCAAACAGAATAACTGCCCAGGTTCCCACGCCACAGGGGGTCCCACAAAGGTAAGTTGCTCAGGCTTCAGTTTCAGCCCAGGGCGGAAAGGCTCAGACTTCATCTTCAGTCCCAGACAGCAGGGCTTGGGATTCAGCTTCCTGTCCTGGGCCCCCATGAGTCTAACGCTGGCCCTGCTCTCTGATTTATTTGGGCGGACCCCCTGAAACCTGTTCTTGGCCCCCAAGCCCCTGGTTGAGAACCACTGGTCTAGAGAACATCATTAGGATCTGAGCTGCACAGCCAAGCTAACAAACTCAGGACCTCCGAGTTCCAACCCTGGCTTTGGTTCCTTCTGTGCTCTGGGAGGTCACCTCCCTGCTCTGTCCTTTGTATTCCTCTGTCCTCCGACTCCTAACAGTCATTACTATTTTGCATTTCAATAGCTCTGTTCGGGGAACAGACTTGAGATATTGAGATCTTACCCTGATCCCATAGAGAAGCTGCCATGTCAGACAAAAAACTCTCTCCTTGACAGACACACCAACTCCCAGCACAGCTGCTCAAGTGCTCACCTTCCAACTCAACCACTTCCATTCGCTCTCCTTCCACATCCTGGCCTACGAATTTCAGGCCCTGCTCTTCAAAGAAGCATTTCAGTTCTGGATTCACCTGAGGAAAAGCAGCAAAATACACACGATCTCTCAGGCTCTTCAGTGAGAAAGCTTACAAAGAGCCCAGAATACACCAACTAATACCTCAAATCTGTGTCTGTGTCTCTCTTCCAGGAAGTCATGATCTCCATACAATTTTCCTGCCCAGAAAGAGAGGACCTTTTACCTTCTTAATTACATCCAAAATCATGGTAAACTCCACTTGATGTTCCTACTTCTCTTTAACCAATTAATTTATAACCCCAGCCTACTTTTCCCACCATCTTCCCCGTGTTAGCCACAAATCATACAATCTGCACTGCAGCATTACAACTGAGCATTAGCTCCTAGGCATCCTGCCACCCAGTGGAATTTACAGACCTGAATTAAGAAAAGGAGGACTTGTGGCACCTTAGAGACTAACAAATTTATCTGAGCATAAGCTTTTGTGAGCTACAGCTCACTTCACCGGATGCATCCGATGAAGTGAGCTGTAGCTCACGAAAGCTTATGCTCAAATAAATTTGTTAGTCTCTAAGGTGCCACAAGTCCTCCTTTTCTTTTTGCGGATACAGACTAACATGGCCGCTACTCTGAGACCTGAATTAGGTACCTAACTCTGGGGAGCCTAGGCACCTACGAAAGGGATTCACAGAGACCAGCAAGCTGAACAGAGAGCTACCTAAATCAGCCAACAGGAAATGCTGAGGAGCAGGGTCTAAACCCCACCCTCGGAGGTAGTCAACCACCTGTCTCCATTCAGACTTTACAGCTGGGAACACTCTTTTGGAGTCAGGCACTTGGCCAGGCACAGGTCAGATCCCCTCCCCCTTACTGCCAATAGCTGAGGGATTAGCACACTCACCTGTGATCTGGGAGACCTGTTTGCAAATCCCCACTCTACCAGTTTTGGAGCAAGGACTTGAGCCCAGGTCTCTCACATTTCAGGTGAGTATCCTAGCCACCAGGCTATTTGGTGTGAGTCTCTCTCAATCTTCCCTGCTGAAGTTGTTCCATTCTGTATAAATCATTAAATATGCATTGGGCCTGACAGAGGTGGTGAGAAACTGACTCTGTAGTCTGGTGTTTGGAGCACTCCCCAGGGACATGGGAGAGTCAGGTTCCAGTCCCTGCTCCAAATCAGGAAGAGTGGGAATTTAAACCTGGGTCTTCCACATCCTGGGTGAGCCACTGGGCTATTTGGGTATTATGGGACAGAGACATGTGTCCCCCGCCCCATGGGTGTTCTGAACATGCCTACTGAATCAGGTCCCACAGGCGAAGAGTGCTTTGCCTGAGAATGGGGGTAGGGCTCAGGTATGAGCTAAGGCCCCGAGCAGCAGAAACTTCGGCATCTATGGAATTCAGGCATCTACAGCCTAAGACAGCAGCGGAGTAGCTCAGTGGCACCTGAAGTGACCGTTATGGCTTAAGGACCTTTGTGGATCTAACCCAGAGTGACTGGTTTCCACCAGAACCTACTTCTTCCAAAGACAGGGGGGCTGATGTTTCACTGCCACCACAGAAAGTCTACGGAATGCCTAGCAGACAACAGTCTGAGCCATTTTTTTTTTTTTTAAAAGCATTAAACAATCTGACTAACTTTCTAAATCTCACTTCTGTCCCACGTGACACTGTGTTCTCATGAATCACTTCGGACACTAGAGAAGATAGAGTAAAAAAATCCCATACTCATGATCGAGTTCTTGGTTTGGAAGAGGGTTCTCCTTTTGCCAAGCCTCATGGTCCCACCCATTTGCCCAGGGTTATGTTCTGGCATGTCTATGACCTAGAGGAGATTATTAAAACAGTGAACTGTGACTGAAACAGGAAGAAAAAACCCCCAAACAGGATTCAAATGCAAACAACGTAAGAAATAGAAACAACTAAATCTGTCTTAAGCAGCCACTCCAGTGGCCCAGCACAATCAGACATTTAATTGAGGTGTTCTTTTAATTAAGATGCAGAATTGTATTTGGTAGGTTTGGCGATATTTTGGGGCAGTCTCAATATAGGAGATAGTCTCATAATGGTGGCATCTATACAGATCCCAGTGTAATCACGGTAACAGGATTCCAACTGCAGGGCTCTACCTGCAAAATCAGAATCATCATCAGCATGTGGTGGCTAGACTTATAAACTTGATATTTTAAACATACTCCTTTCCAAAGTCTGAGAAAAAGGAGCACTGTAAATTATTGTAGCTGAGGTCACAAACTATCCCAATACTGTGGGTTGTTGACTGGCTTACCTAGCTGAGATTTTTATGGACTTGCAGCCCTAGTTCTGCGTGGACAGAGACTCAATTGGCTCAAGAAGAAAATGCTTAAGAAGTTAATGTTTAGGTAGGTTAATATTTGGCACTGTCACCACTAACTTTCTCTGTTTGGTCATATCCACCATTCCACTATAAATTTTGTTGATTGCTCTGTAAAAGTCATTAATGCTGAAAACTGCCCTTTAAACTCTCAGGAGTACGTTCTTTGTTTTATAAAAATGCGTAGATGGAAAAAACCCTCTGTGTCTGTACATTCTACAGCATATGATCCCGCTGCCAAAAAGATGACAGATTGATTTAAGGTAAACCGAACTAGGACATTTACTTCCAAAATAAAAGTGCCCATACACAGACTTGCATGAAGATATCAAGAGATGTAAATTCCAATTTCAGATATTTCAGTACAAGTTTGTTTAGCTGTATCTACGCACAGAGAACACTTCTAGCTTTGAAGGGAGGGTCAGAACAAGCCACACTTGAATCATACCATACTCACCACTGGATGAGTAGTTTTGGGGTCAAATTCTGTAGAATTGGCATCTGTAAAATGACATTCTTAGATTAGAAGCAAGAAGTCACACACTGAACATGAGCTCATGAAAGCTTATGCTCAAATAAATTTATTAGTCTCTAAGGTGCCACAAGTACTCCTTTTCTTTTTGTGGATACAGACTAACATGGGAGCAACTCTGAAACGAGTAAGATAGAAATGAATCCCACTCCCATACTCATGTGAGCAGTACCAACTTATGCAGGGATCACTTGTGAGAGCAGAATCTGTCCCATACACCAAACAAGCCCAGATGTATTTATTAGCCTTCTTAGATAAGTACTTCTGAGTTTAGATAGAAGCTGCCATCTTCCTGAGGACAGCATCATCATTTGTGACAAAGGCAATGTGCGAGACCATTATGAAATTCTGTAAACCAGTTTCCAATTTGCTTTAAACATCAGAAAAAATGACTTATTTTCTGGAAATTAAATCTTTTGTTTCACATTTTAATTCTAACTAGCAAGCAGACTTGAAACTGGATTACAGTATTTTATAGTATATTTATATCTACGGTGACAAGTATCTCCTACCTTGCTAACTTTCAGCTTGATGGACTGAGCAAAGTGGGTACAGTTTTCCTTTAAAACTGGTTCTTGGAGACAGATTTTTCCCCAAAAGCCATCTGCTACCCACAAAGAATGGGGAGTAGCTACAGCCATCATCCCAATCAATCCATTAATAACCTGAACTCAAAGTTAGTTATCACTGCAATTACCTTGCCAGCCGAGAACATTGCGCGCAAACTCCACAACCGCGAGCTGCATCCCCAAGCAAACTCCTGTAGAAAGAGCAGAGAGTATGAAAACGACATTGGGTAGTGAGCTGGGATGGTCTCCAAGAGCATGCAGTAATGCAAAGCTCTGCACTTTGGCACCTGCATAGACATCTACAACACAAAGAAACATACTTTATTTATAGAGGAAGGATGTCTTGTGGCTACGGCACTGACTAGGATCCATTCCCTGCTCTGTTTCAGACTACCTGTGAGACTTTGGACAAGTCAGTTGATCTCTGGGCCTCAGCTGCCCATCTGTAAAATGGGGATATTTCCTCTGTCACACTACTTGTCCATATGGTCTAATTCAATTTTAAGTAAGAGTCTCTGCCCAAAAGAGTTGAATATAAAGCCCAACACAATGGGGTCCCCATCTCATTTGTGCCCTATGTGCTATCTTAATACAGATATTAACAACTTCTTGATAGACACTGGCAGCAGTCATTGATATGCCAGGGCTGCACTGGAGAGTAAGGTATCTTCCCTTAGTACATGGAATCAGAACACAGTGGTTTAAAAAATATTTATATATATTCACACACAGTGTCGCACAACTGTGAATCAAGAACAATGCTTAGTACTGTATGTGTCTCTCTTATCTTTTCTCATTACATGCATGCATTCTGAGAATTAAAATTATGGGGGAAAATGAGTACAATCAACCACATCCAGAAGAAACTCAAGTTTCCTTGAGAATATTAAAAAACATTTTAAATGCTGCTTTGGTGTTCTGTTAGTTTTAAGTGTTAAGTCATTAGCTATAGAATAATATACCACCCACCTGCATCAAGAGAACACTATGGGGTTAAGAAAGCATTAGCACGTAACAGTCTAAAGCAAGAGCTTGATTCATCCACAGTAGAGATGTCTCTGATCAGAGGGCTAGAGTGGGATTAAGATTTTGGATGTACACCTGTAGCTCCTTGCTTCCCCCCTCCCTCCATCATTACTTCATACTGTCAGATACGTTTTATTTCTCACCTAACAAGGGCTTTTTTTGTTTTCTTGCCCAGGAAATAGCTTGAATTTTCCCTTCTGTTCCTCGAACGCCAAACCCACCTGGAACCAGGACTCCACTGTACAAGGGAAGGGGGAAGGAAAAAAAAAAAAAATCCAGCTATGTGAGACTTGCAGTTTTCTATACCCTCCAAACAAGTATTGCAGCTCTTCTGCTTTAAGACCTTGGAGTTACAAGACCTGACCAATTCATTTTACTACCAAGATTTCTTTGAATATAACTGCATGCACAGTAGTGAAAAGCCTAAAGGTGCTTATAAATGGCAAGGAATATCTGTACTAAAATAATCTGATGAATGGGATTAAATGACAAGATTGCCTATGACAGCAGGGGACTGGACCTGCTGCAATTGCAAAAACACAAGGATTCTGCAGGTGATTCTTTGTATTACTGACCAATGGCAAGAAGTGGATATCTGCTTCCCTAAATAACCGATCACTAGTTATGACCCACCACTGCTCATTTGGCTCACTCCACCCCTTCCCTGCAACCTAGTCTCTCCCTTCCTCCTCCAACATCCCTCTTTCCTACAAAAAAATTATAACCCCACATTTGTACCCTCCTCTTTCTCCCAGCTTTGGCCATCCCCTCAATCCTCACCCTTCCCCATCCCACTTTTCCCCCAGTGGCCCTTCCCATGCCTCACACTGCCCCCCACCCTTTCTCCTTCTCTTCCTCAAAACTAGCCAGTTGTACACATAGCTAGTCTGTGTAATCACATTGCTATTGCTGGCCCTCCCTCCCCGATTTGGTTGTTACAATTACGCAAAATTATATTGTAAACTCTGCAGGACAGGGGCTTTCTCAGTGCATAGCACAATGTGGGGAGGGTCCCTGAGTACAACTGTGTACAATCATTTAGAAAATGTCAGCAAAACGAAGGGAAGTCAGATCCTCTGAGGAAAGGCCTAAGGTTATGAACTGCTTACTCAGCACTACAGAGCTTCTGCCAGGCCTCATGGTATCGCACTGGTTCTTCTTGTAGAGTAGCTGGTTCCAAGTCTGCAGAATCAATATACTAGGAAGAAATCCAGGAATAATCACAGTGAGAGAGACTGGCACAAGACCCCCAGATACCAAACCCTGCTGTTTAGTTTTCATTGAATCTAGATATATTAGACTCCCTCCCTGCCAACACAGGCTTGTTTCTTATCGTACATTTACTAGTGGCTTGCTTGGTCTGATTTTCCACCTGCTAGGCAAGATAGCTTCTTGTTCATAATCACTACAGTCTTTAATTACATGTGCGGACACCAGGCTTTCTGGAGGTCCTCTACCTCACTGAGCAGTTTGGATGGTGACTGATAAGGCCTGAGTGGTAAGTAAGGCTGAGGTCCACAGGTTTTAGATTGCATGCAGCGTATAAGCCACACTTACAATAATGAGGATAAAAAATTCAAACAGTCTCCTTAACTGTGCATGTTCAAGTTGCACACTGAATGTGGCAGGCGTCCAGGAGAACAATTAGACTGCATTATGATGGCACATATGAAAAAGAGTTACAGTTCTGCAGGCACTCTTATCCTTAGCATCTCCTGACTTTGGGGAGTTTCACTTTTCTCTTCTCTCAAATAGCTCTTTAAGCCCTTGTGAAACACCTATATGCAGGGGTCCCCTGTGCCCATAATGACAGACTACCGTGACAAGCAAATCCTATCAATAATCAGGGAAGGCAAATGATGGAAGGCAGCCCAGCCTTTGTACAATGCTACAATAAATTAAGTGCCAGTGCACAAGATATACGTCACTAGTCCGATTACAAAGAGTGCTGCCACACACCTCTTGGGTGCCACTTCATATTTAGAGAGAACATGGTTTAAAGAAACTTTTCTTTAAAGTTTCAGATGAAAGATGGCAGACATTTCAGTACTCCAAGAATGTTCACGAAGTTCAAATATGTTCCAAGAGGCTTACAGAGAATCAGTTTCCAGCTGGTGTCAAGATCACAGTGGAATAGTAGGACAGAGTACCATGAAGCTTGACAGTGCCACCAAATTAAGTTAGACTACCCTACAAAGAATTGGTTATAGTAATGGCTAGAGGAAGTTCAAAATGAACGCTGGCCTTCCCAACACTACTCGTGTCAACACTGAACACCTAAAAAAACCAGACAGTGCACATGTATTATATAGGTTTCAGAGTAGCAGCCGTATTATATAGATCCTCTGTTCTGAAAGTGGGAGGTTGGTTTGCTATTGAGTTGTATGCATGTAACAGATGTTTGGATGCTGTAATCCAAGGGAAATGAGTTATAATATTCCTGGCTGCTGAATCATTCTGAAAACTGTGAGGTGTATCCTAGATGTGTGCAAAAAACTGTAAGCAAGAACAATCTGGTTGAGATACAAATACCACTCCAGCTAGGAAGGGGGAAAAAAAAAGAGAATACCTTTATGTCAAGTTTGTGATTGATGGCCAGTGCAGAGTGTTCCAAAGCTTTAATGACAGAAGCATAGGAATCTGAGAACTTGGTGTATTTGCCAACAAGTGCAATGGAGCAGGTCTCTAGCAAACGGTCATATCTAGAAACACAAAACCAAAATACAGGGCTTGTTCATTGTTAATAGGAATTGATGGGTACTGTGCGCTTTTCAAAATCTGGCCTAATGGGAGCTGGCCGCTTGAAAGACTGGCTGCTGACCCCTTTTACAAGTCTGGCCTTTGAACAGTTGTTACTCTGAATGAATGACAGTAATCTGGGGACTTTCCTTTATCAAATAATGGAAGAAAAATTCTGCTAAGTAGCCACAGAGAAGAATAATGGTATGGGAGAACAAATAATTTCTTACCTTTATTTCCAGTTATCTTTTGGTCAGTTTTAGGTTTGTTTTGCTTTGTTTTTGATGAGCTTAGTTGTACTAGGTCCAAAATAGGTATCAAATTTATTAAATAAAAGTCAGAGGAAAGCACAGTCAATTTTGTTTATCTTGCACAGTATTGTCCTCTGTGCATTCCACTCAGTCCACTCTGATGGCTGAGGGAAAAGAAAGACTTCTAAATCCCACAGGAATGCAGATTTCCACAGCCTGGCAGTGCAAGATGTTACATTCTTGTTTGCAGGATCTGGAAAGCCACAGGACTCTCTGGGCCTGATCCTGAGCATTCACATTCATACTGAAGTCAATGAAAGTTGCAGGTACTCAGCACTTCTGAAATGGGGTCTCTTACTGAGGTTCCAAAATATGCCTATAATCAGGGCTTTGGAGCGGAGCCCAGAGCTGGAGCGCAGAGCAGCTCCGGAGCAGTGAAGCTGCACGTTTTTGCCTGGAGCTGGAGCAGAGCCGGAGTACAGCTCCAAAGCCCTGCCTATAAGTGCCTAACTTCAGGCACCCTGCTTTGAAAATACTGACCCAAGTTACTATAAACTTGGAGAGCACAACTCTTGTCAATCTGAATTCCTCCAATCATTCCGTTCAGGTCAGATGCCTTTTTGTTTCGCCTTTAACAGCAGCACCCATAAATAGTAAAGAGAACATTGAAAGGCAGCCCAACTTTGGTACAATGCTGCAATAAACTGTCAGTGCACTAAACATACATCACTAGTCACATTATACATTGTGGTGTTATGGGTATTACTTTGCTTTGCCTTTGTAAGCATATTTACATTGTACAGTCATATTTAATTTAGTTTTCACCATCCATGTGATTAGAACATATTAGAATTCTAGAGTACTAGAATACTTAAGGAGCTGAAGAGATCTCTGAGCCATTAGCAATTATCTTTGAGAACCCAAGGACGACAGGAGAGATCCTAGAGGACTGGAAAAGGGAAAATATAGTACCTATCTATGAAAATGGGAACACGGACAACCCAAGGAATTATAGACTGTCAGTTTAAATTCGGTAAAAGATAATGGAGCAAATAATCAAATGAACAATTTGAAACCACCTAGAAGACAATAAGGTGATAACTGTCAACATGAATTTGTCAAGAATAAAACATTACATGCAGTTCTTTGACAGGGTAGCAAGCCATTTGGACAGGGAGAAGCAGTAGATGTGATATATCTTGAATTTAAGGCTTTTAGTATTCTTTCACACGGCTTTTTCATAAGCAAACTAGGGAAATATAGTCTAGATGAAATTATTATAAGGTTGGTGCACCACTGTTGGAAAGCCATATTCAGAGAGTAGTTATCAATGGTTTACAGTCAAGCTGATAGGGAACATGGAGGTGGATCCAAAAAGGATCTGTCCTGGGTCCAGTTCTATTTAATACCTTCATCAGTGATTTAGATAATGCCATAGAGAGTGTACTTATAAAGTCTGCAGATGATACCAAGCAGGGTGGGGACTGCAAGTGCTTTGGAGGATAGGATTAGAATTCGATACTGACAAACTAGAGAAATGGTCTGAAATAAATCGGATGAAATTCAATGTGGACAAATGTAAAGTATTCCACTTAGGAAGGAATAATCAACTGCACAACTACAAAATGCGAAATGACTGCCTAGGAAGGAGTTATAAAGAAAACGATCTGGGGGTTATAGTGGATCCCAAACTAAATATGAGTCAACAATGTAACACTGTTGCAAAAAAAAAAGAAAAAAAGAAAACATCATTCTGGGATGTATTAGCAGGAGTGTTGTAAGCAACACCCAAGAAGTAATTTTTCCGCTCTACTCAGCATTGATATGGTCTCAACTGAAGCACAGTGTCCACTTCTGGGCACCACACTTTGGGAATGATATGGACAAATTAGAAAAAGTTCAGAGGAGAACAACAAAAATGACTAAAGGTCTAGAAAACACGACCTACAAAGAAATATTGAAAAAACTGGGTTTGTTTAGTCTGGAGAAGAGAAGACTGAGGGGGAACATGATAACAGTCTTCAAGTACTTCAAAAGACTGTTATAAAGAGGAGGGCGAAAAATTGTTCTCCTTATCCAGTGAGGACAGGACAACAAGCAAGAGGCTTAATTGCAGCAAGAGAGCTTTAAGTTAGGAAAAAACTTCCTGTCAGGGTAGTTAAGGACTAGAATAGATTACCTAGGGAGGTTGTGGAGTCTCTGTCACTGGAGGTTTTTAAGAACAAGTTAGAGAAACACCTGCCAGTTTGATTTAGATAATACTTAGCCCTGCCTCAGTGCAGGGGACTGGAATAGATGACCTCTCGAGGTTCCTTCCAGTCCTACATTTTTAGGATTACCCTCAACCACCGTATCAGAAGTTGCTAAATCTTAAATACACCAGTGAAAATTTGAGTTAGTTTAGCTGTTTTTCTCCACTAGCTTTACAAAGTAGTTCTGCAAGGTCACTCATTTCTCACCCAGACACATGCAAAACGAATTGTATCAGTGACCTCTATTAGCTACAGCGGAGCAGGGAGGAGTCTGTAGGGTAAAGGTAAATCAAGGTTTGTTCATTTAGAAGTTTCTGAAACTTACCATTTTCTTATACCTAGGGCCCTACCAAATTCACAGCCAAGAAAAACGAGTCATGGACCATAAAATCTGGTCTCCCACTATGAAGTCTGGTCTTGTGTCTGCTTTTATCCTATACTATATAGATTTCACAGGGTAGACAAGTGTTTCTCAAACTGGGGGTCCTGACCCAAAAGGGAGTTGCAGGGGGTCACAAGGTTATTTTGCGGGGGGAGGGGGATCGCAGTTTTGCCACCCTTACTTCTGCACTGCCTTCAGATCTGGGTGTCTGGAGAGCGGCAGCTGTTGGCCGGGCACTCAGCTCTGGAGGCAGTGCCCTACCAGCAGCAGCACAGACGTAAGGGTGGCAATCCCATACCATGCCATCCTGACTTCTGCGCTGCTGCTGGCTCCAGCTCTGAAGTCTGCCCACTATCAGCCGCACAGAAGTAAGGGTAGAAGGACCCCAACCTCCTCTACAATGACCTTGCAAACTCCCCAACCCCATTAACTCCTTTATGGGTCAGGACCCCTAAAATCACAACACCATGAAATTTCAGATATAAATAGCTGAAATAATGAAATTTTGTGAAATTGACCAAAATGGACGTGAATTTGGTAGGGCCCTACTTATACCCCATGGAACATACAATGTTGAAAGCTTCAGTACATGCTTGAATGTTGACTAAATCCTGACTTCACTATTTCCCTAATGGTGGGGTGTTCGTTACCCTGCTGTCCACGGGGGTACTAATATGTGCCAGGGAGTCCAAGACAGAAGACACATCAAGAGACAGCTGCTTTGCTGGGTTGGAAGTGAAATAAAGAAAGAATGATATTGTTGTTGAAATGCCTCCAATGACTCCTAAACATACATCAATAATTTCTAGTACAGCTGGCCTGTTCAGAATAAAAAGGAAAAAATCCTAAAGCACACATTCCTGTTTCCCTTTACATTATTTTAAGCATGTTTTGAAGTAGTACCAGGTTACAGGCAGAGGATGCAGTTCTAAGGAACTCAGTAAATAAACTGCCCAACAGTATCTTAGTTCTCCCTGTTGTTGTTGTTGTTGAATAGTTAACTATCTAAAAATAAAATGCATTGTTGTGAAAACAGATAGAGTTTTGGGGGAATTTGAAACACAGGCCTTCTGGGGAACCATTCCCTAGCTGACCACTGAAAGCCAGGGCACAATCCAATTCCAAACTATTCCCGATGGTGGAGCCCACCTGTCAGCCATCTCTTTCCACTTCATGAGCATCCTCCTGGGCTGCTTCTCTATGGGAAGGTCAAGCCTGCGGCGGAAGTAATCAACAACTCCCTGCTCCTCCAGTAATAGAGGAACCCGGTAGATGGAAGAGACATCATGAACACAAATGACCTGTTCATAAAAAGTGAGGGTCATTAAAACATATCCATATGTACCTACAAATGATCCTAGCAGAACATCAGACAGCTGGACACTACTACTTCCTTCTGCCTCCAGAAGACAACTGTGTGATCATTTAACACACATTTACTCAAAATGAACAAAAATTGATTTTGAATTCAAACAGCTTATAAGAACATTCTTCCCAAATGAATGGTCTAGCCAGAGAAGCTAATATTTACCTATGGCTCCTCACAAAAAGTGCCGCTAATGGAATGAAGTAGGAAAGAGCAAATCCAGCTCCCACTTGAATGCACAGGGAAGCAGAAATCTCAAAACTGTCGTAAGGTAAGATCTACTATTTAAAATAATAAATGCAGCTATAAGCCAGTTTCCAGTGACTAAGCATGCACTTTACAGAACACCCAGCACAACTTGGCTGTCCTCATCCTTGGCTGTTTCAGTAGAGAGACCACTGACTGAATGGGCCATAGAGGTTGAACTCCAAACCCTCCCATGCTCCCTGTTTATTTTGCCCAATTGCAGCTGGTCTTGAACTGATATTACAAGCTCTTTGGGGTAGGGACTCTCTTATTTTAGGATTGTGCAGTGCCCGGTACAATTGAGCCATTTTCTGACAGGTGCCTCTAGGTACTACTGTAATATAAACCCGTAATAACTGATCTCTCCAGACCAAGACTGAGGCATGTATGCAGGGCATAGAGAAGCTTGTACTTGTTAAGAGAATTTGACAACTTCCATCACCACTAAATTTACAAAAATGTTTTTAAAAAATAGTTAATTTAAGACTCGCCAAACCATTCTGTAAGGCTGAGAAGGGGGATTATTTCAATATCTCTAGTCCATTCAACTCTTCATGTTCCTGATGAAGGGATTAGACTTGTGATACTTATCCACTGGGAATAAGACTGTACTTGAAATCTCACAAAACATTCCAATCCAACTTTGAAAGTCCTGCTTCCTCCTGGATTCAAATGGAAGCTGCATTCAGTTCTCCACAGAATTAAATAGCAATTTCTCCTTATATGGTAAAAAGCATTTAGCATTAAAGTGTGATTATGGTTCAAATGAAGAGTATGTAAAAAAATGGTACCCACTTAGTCAGTTTACTGAAAATTCAATACTTTTTACTTCTATCTGCCCTGCAGCTAGATTTTATTCTAGTTTACACAGCAACAGAATTTTGAGCCAATATCCAACTGCAAAACTGGGGACAATGCATGAACCAGTAAGACTCAGCTTGACTTTACAGTGCTAGAATTTAGAAAACTATTTTTAAAATGAGCAAGCTTAGTCTGGAATAATTAAGAGACAAATATGGTGCCCCACAAGGATTTCATGAAAGTGATACTTTAAGGTGTTATCCCTTTTAGTCTACAAAACACTTATTGTAGTAATTTTATCTTTTGTTCATACCCAATGATTTATCTACTGACAAATAACGATTGCCTATCATTTAACAATGAGTTTCTTGTACATGAAAGACATCACATTCTGGAGTGAAAAATAAATGTGTTGCAAATAGCACTACATTTTCCTGGATAATCTCTTCTTGTGTAATCTGTCCCTAATGTGAACAGGCAGATATGAGCAATGCCCAAGTATGACCATTAGATAGCATATTTTATACAAGGAGTAATGTGCAAAACACAATGACAAATCCCATTACTCAAGGTAGTGCTAATACTTTTTGAGTTCTAAACACTGGTTTTAGAAGCCACAGTCTTTCCTAAATGCAGAAGGAATTTAGAAGGTTAACAGGTCTCAAGACTAGCCACTGGGAAATAAGAGAAATCTGTGCAATCTGATTTAACAACTGTAAGAGGTTTATTGTACCTCATGTACTTCTGCCTATTCAGCCAGGTATCAGGCTTACATATATTTGTCAATTCCACTCTGTGTGAGAGAGACACATATTTAAGAACTGGAGATAAGAAACATGTAGATGTATTTTTAATGTATAGCTAACACAGAGGAGCTCTAGGCACCAAATAAAATGTTGCTCTCAGCATCTGACAAATGGCAGAAATACTGGTTACAGGGAAAGGGAGCAAGAACAGCAGTTTTTACCTGTTCTGGTTCTACATGACAGAACATAGAGATCTTCTCTTTTACTGAGGTGTCCAGCGGAGTGGAGCATCTGCACACAATCTAGCAAAGAAAGCAGCAATATCAAAGCTGTGAAGCAGAACAGCAACACTCGGGCATTAATCTGACCAGTCGCTAAAAACAGTTTCTATGCCAAGTTCCTATCATGGATTATTTGTCAATATAGTTTATTACTTCTGTACCACCACTGGTATAAAACAGCATCCTGTCATCCCAAGTCCAGTTTAGATCAGGAAAGGTTGCTGAAGGATGCCAGCCCCACACTTTCCAAATGAATGCGATACAGCAAAACTTACCAAGTCTGGTGAAAGACCAAGTCCTCTGAGTTCACGAACACTATTCTGGGTGGGTTTAGTTTTCTGCTCTCCTGTAGAACTTGGCTAGTAGTCAAAGAAGACCAAAATATATTATTGAACTAATGTCTAGATGTGCATATGAGGAGTGCAATAGTCATTCAAGCCCTCATATTAAGTTTTAATTATGGGTCAGGAACCCTGAATTTATGATAGTCTTTCCCCCATTTCACTGCCAGAGGGACTGCAGGGTATTGGGGAAGGGAGAGGGAAAACATGAAGACTTTAGCGGGATAGAAGGTCAAGGTACCTGTCGAGTGCGTGCTCCCTGTAAGTGAATAACGTTTTACTCTTTGAGAGAAGGGGGCCTGAATTAGTTGTTCCCCACCCCCAGGAACTAGCAAACTAGTTGGCCTGCTGTACCCCATCTACATCCAATAGTGCTGGATAATCACATCAGATAGATGTTTCTGCTAAAATGATCACCAGTGAAATATACAGTGGTATTGTAGCGGTGTTATTCCCAGGATATGAGAGAGAGATGGTGGGGGAGGTCATATTTTTTACTGGACCAAATTCTGTTGGGGAGAGAGACAAGCTTTTGAAGTTCTCTGTCAGATCATCATGAATTAAAGAACACTCAAATCTGAGAGTCTACACAAGGTTACAGTGTCAATTAAACCTCTTACTGAGGGAGACAGTTTAATCAAATTTAAAATGCACGTTACATCAGAACTATTCAACTTTGTAACTAAAACCACTCAAAAAAAAAAAAAAAACTTTAGGGACCGCCTAAAAGAATATCCTGGAAATGACTATTTTAAAGTTTGAAAAGTTATCTGATTTATTTTATAGATTGTGTTATCTCAGACTTACAAGACGACACATGTAAAGAGAGGCTGTTAAAAGGGTACCAATAAGAAACGCAGAACCCAGTTCTCTTTTCTATAGTACCTTGTGTAATCTGTACCAGCACAAATTGGGTGAAAATGGTATCTACTCTGATTGATAGCATTTTACAATCACTTTACAGATGTGTAAACGGCTGCTCAACACGCAGGGAAATGGGACACTAGGCTCCCAGAGTGCCCTCAGTTATAACAAACAGAAATAAATATTCCAAAATTGTGCAACAAATATATAAAAGAAATACAGAAGTTTACATTTGCTGAAATTCCCAACTATTTACTAGGCACACAACAGTATACTTTGGGAGGATATAGGTACTGCAGGCTAGCTGTGAACAGCTATGTCTCTACATGGTCTGAATTATTTTCTTGTGTGCACACTTATGCTTTGCATTAAAAACACACAGTACACAGATTTCTTTCTGTGTGTGTGTGTGTTTATAAAATAAACCCTAATTATACAAGAAATCCCTAGCCATCACAGCTTTCCACGGACTTACCTGGGGAACTAGACTGACATGAATATTACAGAAGTTCTCTCTTTTGGCTTTGAACTGGAACTGGCGGAAAGCCTCGATGAAGGGCATACTTTCTATATCTCCCACTGTTCCACCAAGCTAAATGAAAGAAAACCATTTAGAATAGCACCAAACTTCTCGTAACTGATCCTACCCAGTATCTTTCCGGTCTCTTCACATGATTTAAGAGGAAAAAAAAAAAATGGGAAACTAGCCTATTGTACAGCCATTATCATTGTCACTGTGCGGAATCTCTGAAGAAATAGCAGCAGGATTTTTGCTGGACATATGGTGTCCTTTAATGAGATGCTGGGTATTGGATGATGTGTTCCATGGCATTTTTCTGTTCCTCTCAGACAGCTGTACATGGCCAGATGCAGCGTAAGCAAAGCTGGCCAAGAGAGGGTCCTCTTGCAACTTGCAACTCTTCCTTCTATCCAACCACTATTTTAACTCCTTAACGCCCTCTTCTTATGACAGTTTTGATTGCAGAAGAAAAGCAGCTTCCCACGAGGCCAATGTTGCTCTAAGAATTGATATGCAAGGACATTTGGTTCACATGCCTTACTACCCTGGAGTCCAGGCATATTAACTCTGTGCTGAAACTGAGCTCCAATGCCCTAGGCAACAAGAAACCCAAAGTACCACCAAAAAAAAGAACAGGACGACTTGTGGCACCTTAGAGACTAACAAATTTATTTGAGCATAAGCTTTATAAAAATTAGTTAGTCTCTTAGGTGCCCCAAGTACTCCTGTTCTTTTTGCGGATACAGACTAAAACAGCTGCTACTCTGAAAAAAAGTACCACCACTTCACCCTGCTAGAACACCATGCTGACATGCACACAAAATGGGGTTTGTTCTTTTTGAATTGTCCCAATCAATAGAATGAAAAATTGTTTAACAAAAAAAACATTCTCTATAAGGTTTAACTGCCAGTGCACAGTTCCATTTACTCTGCATGGCAATCAAGACTAAGGAAGGAAATGCTACAAACCTCAATCACACACACTTGGGGTTCAATGCCATCTTCATCCACAGGAATTCGTGCCTGCCTCATTACCCACTCCTGGATAGCATCTGTGATGTGGGGGACAACTAGAAGAGAAATAGGGACAAAGGTTAAAACCATAATCTCCATAAATTGGAGTCTAAAACTCATTGTGTAGCAAGTTGAGATTAACTGGCCATTACTTCTCATTCACATCTAATGTTATGTCTTTTTAATCAAAGCATTCCTTTTAATAAGTGGTAATTCCTAGTCATGACCTTTCAGATGAGGAGATGTAGTCCCACTCCACATCTCGGACAACTGTAAGTGATGTTTTTCAGTTGGAAGCCTCCAATATGAACTGTATTATATGTAGAGCCTGGAGAGTTTTGTTATTTTAAAATGGTCTGTGAAAGGAGTTTTATGCAAGCAGACAAAGATGACCTTTTAAAAAAAGGGGAGGGAGGGAGGGGGCAAAAAGACTAACTCAATCCACAGAGAATGCAGCTTCCAACCTGAAATCACAAGAGCAGGAAGGCAACTTTAAATGTTACTAGACTGTGTCCTGTAGTATTATTTAATGAGTTATAAAAAAGCAGTGGCCCACCTTAAATCAGCCACAAGATGTACATGATCCACAGGATACTGGTCTGAAAAGGAGATTATTTGTATGCAGTGTAGTTGAAGCCATGATGGTCCCAGGATATTAGATTATTGACACTTTGGGTTTGTTTACACTAGAAAGTTGTCCTGCTTTAACTACAGTGATACAGTTAAAGCAACACCACTAATGTGGGCAGTTCTATCAGTATAAAAAAGGGGTTTCAGTTTGGTATAGCTATTTCTATATGGGAGCATACCAATACTATGCTGGTGTAAGGCACCTCTATACCAATATAACTGCACCCACACTAGGACTTCTACCAGTATAACGATGTTGGTTAAAATGTAACACCGCTGACTGATATAGGTATTGTAGTACAACTTGCAAGTGTAGACCAGTCCAAAGAATTATTCAATGTCCTCTTTGTAACTCAAATGAGATAAGAGATGTAGAAATACCCAAGATAGAGACAGATTTAGGTTTATATCTACAAGAGGTAAAGCAAAGCATTGCATCACCTTGGACAGTTTTGCCCAGGTAATCTCCCTTCCTCTCCTTGTTGATGACATATTGATAGATTTTCCCAGTGGTCAGATTATTGTCCTTGGTGAGACGGATATCAAGGAAGCGTTCATAATTACCCAAATCCAGGTCTACCTCCCCTCCATCATCCAGCACAAACACCTCTCCTGCAGCAAATGGTAAGATGCAAAAACATCAGCGTCAGCTAGACAAAGTGCATGCAAGCAAGCTGTTTTTCTGAGACAAGTGAAAGAGTTCAGCGTAAGAAGACAAATTCTTGATAAAAAGAAAAAGGAGTACTTGTGGGACCTTAGAGATTGGTTAGTCTCTAAGGTGCCACAAGTACTCCTTTTCTTTTTGCGAATAACAGCCGTGTTAGTCTGCACTCTGAAACCTTCTTGATAAAATTGTATAAAATAAACTATTAAATACTTTTAAAAGAATAGCTAATAAGAATAAAACCCTCATAGATCAGAAAGTGGAATAGGATTAACATGTTAAAGAATAAATCACTGCACAGCCTGTGTATAAATGACAAGAGTCTGAGCTTATTTATGATGACATAAAACTGAAGTAAAGCTCTTGAGATCAGACTTTCACTGAAATGTATTTTAACCCCAGTTCAATAAATCTGAAAGGAAATATTTACATGTCCAGCATAGTCATTTATTATGGAAATTATTAGTATCAATATTTGTTCTAGGTGAATCTACACATTACAAAGGCTTTAAAGAAAATATAGAAAAGGATTCCCTTCATAGGCAAACAATCTTCAGTACACCTTTCTAAGAGATGTTTGTTTAAAGATCACAAAATCCTCACCAATGTTGTCTTATCCACTTTCTCCAGCTATTCATCTCTCTTTTCCCTCTCACTCAAAAACAGTTTTTTATTTCCTTCTTATGCAGATAAAAAGGTTCAGCCCCCCACTAGGCAACTAGTCAGGTCCTACAACTGCAACAAAAAGGAGCCAACTGACAGTATACAACTTTCACCTGAAATCACTGATGGGCTTGTCACTGATGCCTAGGAATTAGCCTTTGCTAATTTCAAACCTTCGTCCTGGAGAAGGTGTAAGAGTGTACAGAATAAGTTGTTTATATCAAAATATTTCCCCACTCCCCACAAAAGCCTTAGGACTATACAAAAATTAAATTAGAGGAATTTTATGAATGCGGAGTTCAGCTTACCATGCTCATACGGAGAGAAGGTTCCTGCATCAATATTAATATATGGGTCAATTTTAATGGAAGTGACATGTAACCCACATGATTTCAGGATCGTCCCAATGCTGCTTGCAATGATCCCTTTTCCAATCCCTGAGATGACACCACCTGTGACTAGAATGTATTTCATTTGTCTAAGGACCTAGAAAAGAAAATATTCTTTGTTAGACAGCAAGATCTGTCAATTTAAGTGGACAAAAACAAATGGCCAAACCGAAGTAAGAATGTTCTCTGAAAAATATCTGTGGAACAATAAGAGAAGTATAGGAAGACTGAACATATTCACAGAGCAGAGATTTTAGAGCAAGTATTCACAAACAGAAGAGATGCACAGATGTCTACTGGACTAGCAATAAACCACGTACAGTCCTTTTCTAACGGTATGCTTCACTACCAGGTGCTGTGTGTCATGGAAGTCTTGCTGCTCCAGTTGAGTGAAGTCCCCGCCCATTCGACAGGAGCAGAGTGAAAGAGCATCAGAGTCCATATTCAAATGGCTGAGGAAACCGGGACTGAGCCTGGCAGCCGGGGGTCGCAGGGCTCAGGCTAGCGCGCCTAATCTTGCTGTGTAGATACTGCAGCCGGGGCTGGAACACAGGCTCTTATGCCTGGGAGGAGTAAGTGGGTGAGGGGCAGAGCCCAGGGAGCTGCAATGTCAAAGCACCGGCCCCACAGCTATGTCTAGCCCACTGGCACAAGCCCTGCCGCACCGCCCAGGGCTGAACCCATTGTGCTCGGCGCTGTACAGTGACCCCCGGCGGCTGCCAATCCAGAGACCCAGGCACTCTGCTGGGGGGAGGAGGGGGCTAGCACCCAGGGCCTGGTGGGGGGCGCCACGGCCACGGGGGCAGCGAGACACCCCGCCCCTCCCCCCAGCCGCTCCCCCTCCTTAGGGCGGGCCCGGCCTTAGCCCCGCCCCCAGCTAGGCCGCGGCCCGCCCTTCCCCGGCCCGGGGCTGCCAGCGCCTGAGGGCTCCCCCCGCGGCCGGCGGGCCCTCCCGGCCCTCGCGTGGGGCCGCACCCCGCCGGCCCGACCCCCACAGCGGCTGCCCGGCCCCGCCCGCGCCCCCCCCGGCCCAGCCGCCCGCGCGCGCGCTTTCCCACCCCGCTGCTGCCATGGCTCCGTCCACCCCCCTCGCCCCACGGCCCCATCCTGCCCCTCGCGCTCACCGCGCCCGCTGGGCCCGGCGGCGGCGCGAGGCAGGTGAGCGCGCGGTCCCGAGCCGGCTCGGAAGTGAAGTGAGCGCATGAGGCCGGCGCGCTGGCAGCGCACGCGCGGCGCTGAGAAGACGCGCCTGCGCAGTGAGCAACACGGGCGGAGACTCCGCCGCGCTCAGCACCGCTGGGGGGAGGGGCTCTCGGCGAGGGGGCGGGGCCCTGGAGTGGGCAGTGGGAGCTGAGCTGAGCTGAGCTGGGCTGGGCTGGGCGGGGCGGGGCGGGGCCGGGCCTGCTGCCGAGCCCGGGCCCCGCCCCTCGCCGCCCCTGGGCCCCGCCCCCTCCCCGGGCCCAGCCCCTCGCCGCCACAGCCACCAGCCCGGGGGAAATGGCCCCACTCGGTCCCCTCAGGACGGGCAGCGGCCCGCAGGCCGGCCTCCGCTGGGCCCCGCGCCTCTCCTCAGCGGGGCTCGGGCCGGGCCCCCCTCCCCCGGCCCAGGGCGGCGGGGCTCGGGCCGGGCCCCCCCTCCCCCGGCCCAGGGCGGCGGGGCTCGGGCCGGGCCCCCGTCCCCTGCCCTGGGGTCATGTAGTAACTTTGTTGTCTGTAGGGGGTGGTGGTGCAATGAAGTGTGAAAAGCCCTGCTCTGGCTCTCTGGTTATTTGGCCTTGTGAAGTGCGGATTAGTCTGGGTCAAGGTCTTTGACCTGATTATGGAATTGCCCCAACCCATTCCAGCCAGCTCCTTTGAAGAGTGGGAGGTTCGTCTAAACTCCAGTTAGGTATAAACCAATGTTTAGCAAGTCCCTAGCATGCTAGGGTGTTTCCAGACAAATATTATGAATATATTAACAGAAAGAGAGTCATTTGCAGTATTATTGTAGCTGTGTCAGTCCCAAGATATTAGAGAAACAAGGTGGGTGAGGTAATAGATCTGTTATTGGACCAACTTCTGTTGGTGAGAGAGACAAGCTTTTGAGCTGCACAGAGCTCTTCTTCAGGTCAGGGGAAGGTACTCAGCGTTTCACAGCTAAATACAAGATTGAATAGATAGTTTAACATAGTGTCCTGTTAACACCCCTGTAGTCATAGGAGAAAAAGTGGAGTTAGTGGGTTACAGATTATTGTAGTAAGCCATAAATCCAGTGTCTTTATTATGACTGTGATTTTTAGTGTCTAGCAAAGTTATGAATTTAAGATCCCAGGCTCCTCTTTTGAAAGTGTTGTGCAGGTTTCCTTTGAGGATGAGGACTGATAGGTCCTCTAGGTAGGTGAAACTAGACAATCACTATGCTCTTGCATGAACTCACACAGGAAAATGATATAAAACAAAATCACCACATCACCTCTGGGTGAGCACCTTTCACAAAGCAATCACTCTGTGTCTGACCTGTCAGTCCTCATCCTCAAAGGAATCTGCACAACACTTTCAAAAGCCTTATAGTGTAAGTAATGTTTCCCTTCTCAAAAGATATCAGCAGGGCAGGGATATATTTAATTTTCAACAGATGTAACCTTCACTACTACTAAAATGTCAGATGCCTATAGGAAATGGGTGAAGAGCAGCTCAAGCTGAATCTAGGAAAGTCCAAAATAATGCTGGCTGTAAAGGGGAAATGCTTTGTGAGCAGGCCAAAATGTTGTCTCCATCTTCCACTGAAGCTGCACAGCCCCTATTCACCAAAGTTATGTGAAATCTTGGGGTCCTGTCTGAGTCCTCACTAAGCTAGCATCAGTTTCCAAAAGTGCCTTCTTTCACCTCCAACTTGCTAGGAAATTTCATCCCTTCCTCCTGGACAAGGACCTGGCACAATGAGCCATGCATTTGTCACCGCAAGGCTACATGACTGAAACTCATTGTATTAGAAGCTGAATGTGAAGATGATGCAGAGACACAAAATGTGCAGCTGGCGCAGAATATGGCTCAGGCTGCCATGAGCACAGCAGGCCTGTTCTCAAATTCCTCCACTGGCTCCCAGTCAGCTTCTGAAGCCAGTTTAAGGGCTTGGTCCTAATTTTCAAAGATGTTTACGGATCAAGCCCTAGCTACATCAAAAACCAAATTTTGATCTATGAGCCACTGCAACAGCTGTGCTCCTCTGGGACAGTGCAGTTCACACAGCTCAGAACAAAGCATGTGAAAACTGGGGACAAGGCATTCTTTGTTGAGGTGATCCAGCTATGGAACAATCTTCTAAAGAAGATCAAGGCAAATCCAGAGTCTGGCCATCTTTAGGAAATGTTGTAAAGACTTCCCCGAGAAAGCCTTTCCACCGTAAGTGAGATACAGTATTCAAACATTGTTTGTATTCCCAAATCCTTCACAGTTGCGCCCAAAAATACAAAAATAAAAAAAGTCTATCCCAAGCAGAGTTTTGTCCCTGTAAAGGGAGAAGTATCAAGACTCCATGAAATTCCACTATGGACTTAGCTATTATTATTGATTTTACATGGAAAGCACTTAGATAAACTCTTGCTTTTGGACAGTAAGTAGCTTGGGAGATATCCCAACATGGTGAAATAAAAAAACACTGTAACAGACAGTGAATAGGACCAAATCCAATAAGCAATGAGTTTGTGACTAGGAAAACAAGCTCCTCAGTCTTGCCCATAGTTAATAACGAATATCCCAAAATGGAGCTTGGGATCCCGATCCTCTAAGAAGAGAGTCTGAAATGGCTCAATTGAGGTCATGTCTGAACAACAGTGCTTGAAAACATATGAAGTAAGTATTACATGGCTGCATTACATATATCCATGAATGAGACATCCCTAAGGGATTGATGGGTGCTCTCCTATTTTGGGGAACTTCTATGGCCTGTGTTATACAGGAGGTCACACTAGATGATCACAGTGGTCCCTTCTGGCCTTGGAATCTATGAATCCTGCTTAGGAAAGGTTAAACCTTGACATTATCCTTACCCCAGACCAGCTAGATCATGGGTTTAAGAAATGACCTCAATCAATAATTTAGAAATAGTCATAGTGACAATGTAGTGTTTTCTAGTGCCTCATCTAGCGGATGGATGGATAGTACTGTTCAGGCCAATGTAGGATAGGTGAGAAGACTGAAGAGGCCAGTATGGAAGCAGTACAGACTTCCTTATCTTCCCATTCTGCTCCCATTGGTAGACAATTGTTGAAAGCTGAATATGCTATTTATAATCTTCTGCTAAATACGCGGGCTGAGAAGCATCATGATAATCAGGCTGGCTGTGTTCCATGACATCCATTGAGATAATACAAAAGAAGTGCAGAAAATTGGGGTATTCTCCTTCTTTCACAGAGAGAAGGGAATCGTCTGGCTCCTCTTGGAGGTTAACTGCTGTTCCTGGTTTGCAAAAGAAGCAGAACAGAAGAAAAAACTTGTTAGGAACAATGGCAGCAGCTAAAGAAAAGAAAAGTAGCAAACACAGAAAGGGCTGTCAGTTGCCCATACTATAGCTGAAGTTCACAGTGGGGCCAGCTCCTATGGAAGTCAGTGAGTGTTTTGCCATTGACTTCTACAGAAGCAGGATTGTGTAAATGTTCAGAAATGATCTAGTGCAGGGGTTCTTAAACTTCATTGTGCTGCAACCCCCTTCTGACAAAAATTACTATGTGACCCCAGGAGGGGTGGCCGAAGCCTGAGCCCAGCTGAGCCCCACTACCCCACATTGAGGGGCCAAAGCCCAAGCCTCAATCCCACCAACCCGGGTGTGGGGGCAAAGCTGAAGCCCAAGGGCTTCAGCCACAGGCATTGCAGCTTGGGCTTTGGCTTCAGCCCAAGGCCTCGAAAAGTCTAAGCCAGCCCTGGTGAACCTCGTCGTGACCTACTTTAGGGTCCCAACCCAAAGTTTGAGAACCACTTATCTAGTGTAAAATCCTGGCCGCACTGAAGTCAGTGGAAGCTTTGCCATTGACTTCAGTGGGGCCAGGATTTCACACCCAGTATTTTGTCTAGTTTCATTTTAATATGTCCCAAGTCAATGGGATTTCATAGAATCATAGAATATCAGAGTTGCAAGGGACCTCAGGAGGTCATCTAGTCCAACCCCCTGCTCAAAGCAGGACCAATCCCCCACTAAATCATCCCAGCCAGGGCTTTGTCAAGCCTGACCTTAAAAACCTCAAAGGAAGGAGATTCCACCACCTCCCTAGGTAACCCATTCCAGTACTTCACCACCCTCCCAGTGAAAAAGTTTTTCCTAATATCCAACCTAAACCTTCCCCACTGCAACTTGAGACCATTACTCCTCGTTCTGTCATGTGCTACCACTGAGAACAGTCTAGATCTATCCTCTTTGGAACCCCCTTTCAAGTAGTTGAAAGCAGCTATCGAATCCCCCCTTATTCTTTTCTTTCGCAGACTAAACAATCCCGGTTCCCTCAGCCTCTCCTCATAAGTCATGTGTTCCAGTCCCCTAATAATTTTTGTTCTGCTGGACGCTTTCCAATTTTTCCACATCCTTCTTGTAATGTGGGGCCCAAAACTGGACACAGTACTCCAGATGAGGCGTCACAAAATGTCGAATAGAGGGGAATGATCACTGGCACTTGATCTGCTGGCAATGCCCCTACTTATACAGCCCAAAATGCCATTGGCCTTCTTGGCAACAAGGGCACACTGTTGACTCATATCCAGCTTCTCATCCACTCTAACCCCTAGGTCCTTTTCTGCAGAACTGCTGCCTACCCATTTGGTCCCTAGTCTGTAGGAGTGCATGGGATTCTTCTGCCCTAAGTGCAGGACTCTGCACTTGTCCTTGTTGAACCTCATCAGATTTCTTTTAGCTTAATCCTCTAATTTGTCTAGGTTCCTCTATATCCTATGCCTACCCTCCAGCATATCTACCACTCCTTCCAGTTTAGTGACATCTGAAAACTTACTGAGGGTGCAGTCCACACCATCCTCCACATCATTAATGAAGATATTGGACAAAACCGGCCCAAGGACCGACCCTTGGGGCACTCTGCTTGATACCGGCTGCCAACTAGACATGGAGCCATTGATCACTACCCGTTGAGCCTGACGATCTAGCCACCTTTCTGTCTACCTTATAGTCCATTCATCCAGCCCATACTTCTTTAACATGCTGGCAAGAATACTGTGGGAGACCGTGTCAAAAGCTTTGCTAAAGTCAAGGAACAACACGTCCACTGCTTTCCCCTCATTCACAGAGCCAGTTATCTCGTCATAGAAGGCAATTAGATTAGTCAGGCAGGACTTGCCCTTGGTGAATCTATGCTGACTGTTCCTGATCACTTTCCTCTCCTCTAAGTGGTTCAGAATTGATTCCTTGAGGACCTGTTCCATGATTTTTCCAGGGACTGAGGTGAGGCTGACTGGCCTGTAGTTTCCCGGATCCTCCTTCTTCCCTTTTTTAAAGATGGGGAGTACATTCGCCTTTTTCCAGTCGTCCGGGACCTCCCGCGATTGCCATGAGTTTTCAAAGGTAATGGCCAATGGCTCTGCAATCACATCCACCAACTCCTTTAGCACTCTCGGATGCAGCGCATCTGGCCCCATGGACTTGTACTTGTCCAGCTTTTCTAAATAGTCCCGAACCACTTCTTTCTCCACAGAGGGCTGGTCGCCTCCATCCCATGCTGTGCTGCCCAGTGCAGTAGTCTGGGAGCTGACCTTGTTCGTGAAGACAGAAGCAAAAAAAGCATTGAGTACATTAGCTTTTTCCACATCCTCTGTCACTAGGTTGCCTCCCTCATTCAGTAAGGGGCCCACACTTTCCTTGACTTTCTTCTTGTTGCTAACATACCTGAAGAAACCCTTCTTGTTACTCTTAACATCTCTTGCTACCTGCAACTCCAAGTGTGGTTTGGCCTTCCTGATTTCACTTCTGCATGCCTGAGCAATATTTTTATACTCCTCCCTGGTCATTTGTCCAATCTTCCACTTCTTGTAAGCTTCTTTTTTTGTGTTTAAGATCAGCAAGGATTTCACTGTGAAGCCAAGCTGGTCGCCTGCCATATTTACTATTGTTTCTACACATTGGGATGGTTTGTCCCTGTAACCTCAATAAGGATTCTTTAAAATACAGGCAGCTCTCCTGGACTCCTTTCCCCCTCATGTTATTCTCCCAGGGGATCCTGCCCGTCAGTTCTCTGAGGGAGTCAAAGTCTGCTTTTCTGAAGTCCAGAGTTTGTATTCTGCTGCTCTCCACTTCCTTTCCTGACAATTCCACAGTCTGATCCATTTTGTTGAAGTGAGCTGTAGCTCACGAAAGCTCATGCTCAAATAAATTGGTTAGTCTCTAAGGTGCCACAAGTACTCCTTTTCTTTTTGCGAAGACAGACTAACACGGCTGTTACTCTGAAATTTGTTATCCAGAAGTTTTTTCTTGATAATCATCACAAATTTTCCCTTTTTAAATTTCACACCATTATTTCTTGTTCTTGAATGATCCTAAATCAGGAGTTCTTCAACATTTTCATAGAGGTGTGGACTATATCTTAGTAGAGAGATGCTGTTTGTACACTCCAGTCACAGAACTTCCCTTTAGCAGATACCATTGTTGACATGAAGAAGTAATATTGGGAAATAAATCATTGGATCCCTCGATTTCATATTTCTACACATTATTACTCCAGGCTGCTTTTTCATGTTATTTGTTTTTCCTTTTCTCTTTTTTTCAGGCATCATCTCCTTCTCCTAATTGGATTTCTGCAAGTAAAGAACATAACTTCTTATTTTTGAATGCTAAACTCCACTTGCCACTATCTGTCCCATCTCATCTGTGCTGTGCAGTCCTCAGATGTGTCCTCTGTTTCTCCAGTTTTTGTTTTTCTATCATAGCTTCATGTCCTTTACATTTTTATTTTGTTTTATGGATTGTCACTTATACTTCACTTGAATTATGTATCAAACTTGAGTGTCCTCAACAGGAGTTTTCTAAATGTACTGAGGAAATGTTATGATGATTTCAGAAGTTAATTTTTTTAGCCCCTGATAACTGAGTGTAGTTTTTTCTAAAGAAAGTTTCCTGACTTTGTGCTGTGTGTTATGCACTCCAAAGCTGAAGCACTTACATATTCTCAAACAAAAGGGTTAAAATTGAAAGTCCATTTCAACTGAGTCCAGTAGCATCCAAAATGTGTGTACTTTCCATACAAAACGTCTACACCTAAAAATACCAACCTCAAATGTTAGAAAATTAGGAAATGAACAGTGAAAGGAATCCAGCCAGTTCCTCAGTTCTTTACCATACTGGAGTGTTTTTGTCACATACTACTTTTTCCACAGGATAGCTGCCTCATTCAATGCACACGATTGGCAGTGCTTGGGAGATGAATCAGACAGCTTATGCAGTGAAGAGCTTATGCTCTCAGCTTATGCAGAGAGCTGTATTGTTCTCCCATATTGCTTATGGGAGAGCAATACAGCGGTGCATAGACAATCCAGGAAGTTTTTGGAAAGCATAGGGGACAATTTCCTGGTGCTAGAGGAGCCAACTAGGGGGGGAGCTTTTCTTGACCTGCTGCTCACAAACAGGGAAGAATTAGTGGGGGAAGCAAAAGTGGACGGGAATCTGGGAGGCAGTGACCATGAGTTGGTTGAGTTCAGGATCCTGACACAGGGAAGAAAGGTAAGCAGCAGGATACGGACCCTGGACTTCAGGAAAGCAGACTTTGACTCCCTCAGGGAATGGATGGGTAGGATCCCCTGGGGGACTAACATGAAGGGGAAAGGAGTCCAGGAGAGCTGGCTGTATTTCAAGGAATCCCTGTTGAGGTTACAGGGACAAACCATCCCGATGAGTCGAAAGAATAGTAAATATGGCACGCGAACATCTTGGCTTAACGGTGAAATCCTAGCGGATCTTAAACATAAAAAAGAAGCTCACAAGAAGTGGAAGGTTGGACATATGACCAGGGAAGAGTATAAAGATATTGCTCGGGCATGTAGGAATGAAATCAGGAGGGCCAAATCGAACCTGGAGCTGCAGCTAGCAAGAGATGTCAAGAGTAACAAGAAGGGTTTCTTCGGGTATGTTGGCAACAAGAAGAAAGCCAAGGAAAGTGTGGGCCCCTTACTGAATGAGGGAGGCAACCTAGTGACAGAGGATGTGGAAAAAGCTAATGTGCTCAATGCTTTTTTTTGCCTCTGTCTTCACTAACAAGGACAGCTCCCAGACTGCTGCCCTGGGCATCACAACATGGGGAGTAGAAGGCCAGACCTCTATGGAGAAAGAGGTGGTTAGGGGACTATTTAGAAAAGCTGGACGTGCACAAATCCATGGGGCCGGACGAGTTGCATCCGAGAGTGCTAAAAGAATTGGCGGCTGTGATTGCAGAGCCATTGGCCGTTATCTTTGAAAACTCGTGGCGAACGGGGGAAGTCCCAGATGACTGGAAAAAGGCTAATGTAGTGCCAATCTTTAAAAAAGGGAAGAAGGAGGATCCGGGGAACTACAGGCCAGTCAGCCTCACCTCAGTCCCCGGAAAAATCATGGAGCAGGTCCTCAAGGAATCAATCCTGAAGCACTTACATGAGAGGAAAGTGATCAGGAACAGTCAGCATGGATTCACCAAGGGAAGGTCATGCCTGACTAATCTAATCGCCTTCTATGATGAGATTACTGGTTCTGTGGATGAAGAGAAAGCAGTGGATGTGTTGTTTGTTGACTTTAGCAAAGCTTTTGACACGGTCTCCCACAGTATTCTTGTCAGCAAGTTAAGGAAGTATGGGCGGATGAATGCACTATAAGGTGGGTAGAAAGCTGGCTAGATTGTCGGGCTCAATGGGTAGTGATCAATGGCTCCATGTCTAGTTGGCAGCCGGTGTCAAGTGGAGTGCCCCAGGGGTCGGTCCTGGGGCCGGTTTTGTTCAATATCTTCATAAATGATCTGGAGGATGGTGTGGATTGCACTCTCAGCAAATTTGCGGATGATACTAAACTGGGAGGAGTGGTTGATACGCTGGAGGGCAGGGATAGGATACAGAGGGACCTAGACAAATTGGAGGATTGGGCCAAAAGAAATCTGATGAGGTTCAATAAGGATAAGTCCTGTCAAGGTTCCTCCCCCACTCTGAACTCTAGGGTACAGATGTGGGGACCTGCATGAAAAACCTCCTAAGCTTATCTTTACCAGCTTAGGTCAAAACTTCCCCAAGGTACAAAATATTACCCCTTGGACAGGCCGCTACCACCACCAAACTAATACTGGTTACTGGGGAAGAGCTGTTTGGACGCGTCCTTCCCCCCAAAATACTTCCCAAAACCCTGCACCCCACTTCCTGGACAAGGTTTGGTAAAAAGCCTCACCAATTTGCCTAGGTGACTACAGACCCAGACCCTTGGATCTTAAGAACAATGAACAATCCTCCCAACACTTGTACCCCCCCTTTCCTGGGAAATGTTGGATAAAAAGCCTCACCAATTTGCATAGGTGACCACAAACCCAAACCCTTGGATCTGAGAACAATGAAAAAGCATTCAGTGTTTTACAAGAAGACTTTTAATAAAAAATAGAAGTAAATAGAAATAAAGAAATCCCCCCTGTAAAATCAGGATGGTATATATCTTACAGGGTAATTAGATTCAAAAACATAGAGAACCCCTCTAGGCAAAACCTTAAGTTACAAAAAAGATACACAGACAGAAATAGTTATTCTATTCAGCACAATTCTTTTCTCAGCCATTTAAAGAAATCATAATCTAACACATACCTAGCTAGATTACTTACTAAAAGTTCTAAGACTCCATTCCTGTTCTGTCCCCGGCCAAGACGACTACAGACAGACACACAAACCCTTTGTTTCTCTCCCTCCTCCCAGCTTTTGAAAGTATCTTGTCTCCTCATTGGTCATTTTGGTCAGGTGCCAGCGAGGTTACCTTTAGCTTCTTAACCCTTTACAGGTGAGAGGAGCTTTCCCCTGGCCAGGAGGGATTTCAAAGGGGTTTACCCTTCCCTTTATATTTATGACACGCCCCCCAAATCTCAGCTAGGGTGAAACACTGGCTGGGATTTCTTCCTGGAGCTCTAGGAAAACAGAGTTAATAAGACACATGCATCTCTAAATATACTACCAAGTACATAAAGACTAACAATATTTTCCACATCTCAAGGACGATTTTAACCAGTTGATTCTGGGAAACTTTCACGGGAGAGTGCATCAGCCACTTTGTTAGAAGCTCCTGAGATGTGTTGGATGTCGAAATCAAAATCTTGGAGAGCTAAACTCCACCGAAGAAGTTTTCTGTTAGTTTCTTTGACGGTGTGAAGCCACTTTAGTGCAGCATGGTCGGTTTGCAGGTGGAAACGCCGTCCCCAAACATATGGGCGTAGCTTTTCCAGAGCGTAGACAATGGCATAACATTCTTTTTCAGTGACTGACCAGTTGCTTTCCCTCTCAGACAGTTTTTTGCTGAGAAACACTACAGGGTGGAATTCTTGATCAGGTCCTTTCTGCATTAAAACTGCTCCTACACCACGCTCGGATGCATCTGTGGTTACTAGGAACGGTTTGTCAAAGTCTGGGGCCCTTAGTACAGGGTCAGACATGAGTGTCGCTTTAAGCTTGTTAAAGGCCTTCTGACACTTTCCGGTCCACTGAACAGCATTTGGCTGTTTCTTTTTGGTTAGGTCTGTCAGTGGGGCAGCGATTTGGCTGTAGTGCGGTACAAATCGTCTGTAATAACCGGCCAAGCCTAAGAAGGATTGAACCTGTTTCTTTGACTTTGGGACAGGCCACTTTTGGATAGCATCCACTTTGGCCTGTAGGGGGCTGATAGTTCCTTGACCCACCTGGTGTCCAAGGTAAGTCACTCTGTTTAGGCCTATTTGACACTTCTTAGCCTTAACAGTTAGTCCTGCCTCCCTTATGCGCTCAAGGACTTTTTGTAGATGTTCCAGGTGGTCTGCCCAGGAATCCGAAAATATGGCCACATCGTCAAGGTAGGCGACTGCATATTCTCCTAATCCCGCTAGGAGACCATCTACAAGTCTTTGGAAAGTGGCGGGTGCATTTCGCAGCCCGAAAGGGAGTACATTAAATTCATACAGCCCGAAATGTGTGATGAAGGCTGACCTTTCCTTGGCAGATTCATCTAGCGGTACCTGCCAGTACCCCTTGGTTAAGTCCAAGGTAGAGATGAACTGGGCCCTTCCCAGTTTCTCTAATAGTTCATCTGTGCGTGGCATGGGATAGTTGTCTGGGCGAGTTACAGCATTTAGCTTACGGTAGTCCACGCAAAAACGTATTTCCCCATCTGGTTTGGGAACTAGAACCACTGGAGATGCCCATGCACTTCCAGAGGGGCGGATTACACCCATCTGTAACATATCCTGGATCTCCCGTTCTATAGCAGTTTTAGCTTGAGGAGACACCCGGTAAGGGTGGACCCTAATTGGGTGAGCATTACCTGTGTCAATGGAGTGGTATGCCCGTTCAGTCAGTCCTGGGGTGGCTGAGGACGTTGGCGCGTAGCTAGTGCACAGCTCCTGGATCTGCTGTCGCTGCATACGCCCAAGGGTCATGGAGAGGTTCACCTCTTCCACACCACCAGCACATTTCCCTTCGTAATAGACACCTTCAGGCCACTCAGTGTCGTCTCCTCCCTGGGCTGTAAACTGACAAACCTTTAATTCTCTGGAATAAAAGGGCTTTAGAGAATTAATATGGTACACCTTAGGCTTTCGGTTGGAGGTGGGGAATGCTATGAGATAATTAACAGCTCCCAGGCGCTCCTGGACCACGAATGGCCCTTCCCACGATGCTTCCATTTTATGGGCCTGGAGCGCCTTTAAGACCATGACCTGGTCTCCTACTTTGAAGGAACGCTCTCTGGCATGTTTATCATACCAGGCTTTTTGCTCTTTTTGAGCATCCTGTAAGTTTTCTCTAGCAAGGGCTAAAGAGGTTCGGAGGGTGTTTTGTAGGTTGGTTACAAAGTCCAGAATGTTAGTTCCTGGAGAAGGTGTAAATCCCTCCCATTGCTGCTTCACCAACTGCAATGGCCCCTTAACCTCACGGCCATATACAAGTTCAAATGGGGAAAACCCTAAACTGGGATGTGGTACAGCTCTGTAGGCAAAGAGCAACTGCTGCAACACTAGGTCCCAATCATTGGAGTGCTCATTTACGAATTTACGTATCATGGCCCCCAAAGTTCCATTAAACTTCTCCACCATGCCATTTGTTTGATGATGGTAAGGAGTGGCAACCAAGTGATTTACCCCATGAGCTTCCCAAAGGTTTTCCATAGTTCCTGCCAGGAAATTAGTCCCTGCATCTGTGAGGATGTCGGAGGGCCAACCTACCCTGGCAAAAATGTCTGCTAGTGCCTGGCACACACTTTTAGCCCTGGTGTTGCTTAGAGCTACTGCTTCCGGCCATCGGGTGGCAAAATCCATGAAAGTCAGTATGTACTGCTTTCCTCTGGGTGTCTTTTTCGGAAAAGGACCCAGAATATCCACAGCTACTCGCTGAAATGGAACTTCAATGATGGGGAGTGGCTGGAGAGGAGCTTTGACCTGGTCTTGGGGTTTTCCCACTCTTTGGCACACCTCACAAGACTGGAAATAGGTAGAAACATCCTTGCCCATTTCCTCCCAGTGGAATGACCCCCCCAAACGGTCTTTGGTCCTGTTCACCCCAGCATGGCCACTAGGGTGATCATGGGCTAAGCTCAAGAGCTTGGCCCGGTATTTAGTTGGAACTACCAACTGTCTCTGAGGATGCCAGTCTTCCTGGTGTCCCCCAGAAAGAGTTTCCTTGTATAAAAGTCCTCTTTCTACAACAAACCTGGATCGATTAGAAGAGCTGAGAGGCGGTGGGTTGCTCCGTGCCGCCGTCCAAGCTCTCTGGAGGCTTTCATCTGCTTCCTGTTCGGTCTGGAACTGTTCCCTTGATGCTGGAGACATCAGTTCCTCATGGGATTGTGGACCTAGGCTTGGTCCCTCTGGAAGCGATATAGGGGATGGAGCTGTTTCTGTTGACTGTGAACCGCTCTCCGCTGGTGCACTATGTTGGGATTCAGGCTCCGGCTGAGCCTCTTGTGTAGGGTTATCGGCTGCTGCCAGTTCAGGTTCGGTGGGGCCCTCTGGTGTTGAGGTTGCAAGTACTGGATTCAGTGCTGACACGGGGTCTGGTGTTGGTTGTTTGGCTGGTTCCGGTTCTGGGACTGGTTCCGTCTGGGTCTCTGGGACTGGATCCACTACTGCTGTTGCAGACATTGGCCTGGGGTCCAGGTCCATCACCTCTGACTGGGTCCTGATAGAAGTTTCCGGAACAGAGCTAGGCCTCACGGCTTGTTTAGCCTGGTTGCGGGTGACCATTCCCACCCTCTTGGCCTGCTTCACATGATTGGCCAAGTCTTCCCCCAACAGCATGGGGATGGGATAATCATCATAGACTGCAAAAGTCCACATTCCTGACCAGCCCTTGTACTGGACAGGCAACTTGGCTGTAGGCAAATTGAAAGAGTTGGACTTGAAGGGTTGAATCGTCACTTGGATCTCTGGGTTGATTAAATTGGGGTCCACTAAGGAAGCATGGATAGCTGACACTTGTGCTCCGGTGTCCCTCCACGCGGTGACCTTCTTCCCACCCACACTCACAGTTTCCCTCCGCTCCAAGGGTATCTGGGAGGTATCTGGGCCTGTGGACCTCTGGTGTGATTCCGGTGCAATGAACTGTAATCTGTTGGGGTTCTTGGGGCAGTTGGCCTTTACATGCCCCAGCTCGTTACACTTAAAACATCGTCCAGCTGACGGGTCACTGGGGCGAGGAGGGTTGCTGGAGAACGGGGTGGTGGGACGATAAGGGGTCTGGAGGGTTCTTTGGGAGGTAGGTGGGGCTTTGGGCGGCCCCCGGTAATAGGGTGTGGTCTGGGGTGGTCCCTTCTGGTCTCCGCTCCAACTGCGACCAGTTTTCTTCTTCTCTGCCACCTCCACCCATCTGGCTCCAATCTCTCCTGCCTCAATTACAGTTTTGGGTTTCCCATCTAGGATGTATCTTTCTATTTCCTCAGGAACACCCTCTAAGAATTGTTCCATTTGCATTAGGAAGGGCAAATTTACTGGAGATTCAACACTTGCTCCTGATATCCAGGCATCCCAATGTTTTACAATGTGGTAGGCATGTCGGGTAAATGACATGTCTGGTTTCCACCTTAGGGCTCTGAACCTCCGACGAGACTGCTCGGGTGTTATCCCCATTCTGACTCTCGCCTTGGATTTAAACAGTTCATACTTGTTCATGTGTTCTTTAGGCATTTCAGCTGCCACCTCAGCTAAGGGTCCACTGAGCTGCGGCCTCAGCTCTACCATGTATTGGTCAGTAGAGATGTTGTACCCAAGGCAGGCCCTTTCGAAGTTTTCTAAGAAGGCCTCAGTATCATCACCTGCCTTGTAGGTGGGGAACTTTCTGGGATGGGAAGTGGTACCTGGAGAAGGATTGCTAGGGTTTGTTGGTATATTCTGCTGGGCCTTTATCCTCTCCATCTCCTCCACATGCTTCCTCTCTTTTTCCTTCTCCTCCTCCACATGCTTCCTCTCTTTTTCCCTCTCCTCCTCCACATGCTTCCTTGCCTCCATTTCCCTCTTGTGGGCAGCCTCTTGGTGTTGTTCTGCCTCCCTTTCTTGTTCCTTCTTCAGCTGCATGAGTTCTATCTGTCTTTCATGTTCCCTTTGTTTTTCCTCAGCCTGAAATTTGGCTAATTCCAGCTGTAGTCGAGCTGAGGATTTGGCCATTCTAACCTCTCTGTTTTTAACTAACTTTACACCCGAGGTTTAGAAATAAACAAACAAAACTTGGCTGTAAAATTTTGCTGTGCTGGAATAGAATACCTATTCTCTGATAGTGATTGTCAGCCTACAGAAAAAGACAATTCCCTTGTCTCTGCTCTGGGCCCAAATTAAAGCAAAAAACCTCCAACTACTTGGAAACCTGCTTACCCAGCCCAAAGAAGAAAAAAAATTTCTTTTCAAACCTGTGCTCCTTGTAAAAAAAAAAAAAAAAAAAAATCAAAATCCTAAAAAAAACCCTGCCACTTTTGTCTCCAGGCAGATGGGTAGAGCACACACCCCCTATTTACTTTTAGGAAGAAAAGAAAAAAAAAAAACCTCTGGGTTGGAAGACTGTGAATTTCCCTGCAGGAGTTAAGTACCCTGCCTCCAGGCAAGAAAACCTGCAATTCACAAGATAATCCCCTTTTGTCTCTGCTTGGCCACAAAGCAGAGAGAAACCAAGCTGCTTTCAGTTTCAAAGCTGCCTTCTGGACTTCCTAAAAATTCCTTTTTAAAATCTGTATTTCTAGTTCAAAAAATCTCAACTGGATCTCAAAATGATTTCAGGTTAATCCCACCACTGTGCCACCATGTCAAGGTTCCTCCCCCACTCTGAACTCTAGGGTACAGATGTGGGGACCTGCATGAAAAACCTCCTAAGCTTATCTTTACCAGCTTAGGTCAAAACTTCCCCAAGGTACAAAATATTACCCCTTGGACAGGCCGCTACCACCACCAAACTAATACTGGTTACTGGGGAAGAGCTGTTTGGACGCGTCCTTCCCCCCAAAATACTTCCCAAAACCCTGCACCCCACTTCCTGGACAAGGTTTGGTAAAAAGCCTCACCAATTTGCCTAGGTGACTACAGACCCAGACCCTTGGATCTTAAGAACAATGAACAATCCTCCCAACACTTGTACCCCCCCTTTCCTGGGAAATGTTGGATAAAAAGCCTCACCAATTTGCATAGGTGACCACAAACCCAAACCCTTGGATCTGAGAACAATGAAAAAGCATTCAGTGTTTTACAAGAAGACTTTTAATAAAAAATAGAAGTAAATAGAAATAAAGAAATCCCCCCTGTAAAATCAGGATGGTATATATCTTACAGGGTAATTAGATTCAAAAACATAGAGAACCCCTCTAGGCAAAACCTTAAGTTACAAAAAAGATACACAGACAGAAATAGTTATTCTATTCAGCACAATTCTTTTCTCAGCCATTTAAAGAAATCATAATCTAACACATACCTAGCTAGATTACTTACTAAAAGTTCTAAGACTCCATTCCTGTTCTGTCCCCGGCCAAGACGACTACAGACAGACACACAAACCCTTTGTTTCTCTCCCTCCTCCCAGCTTTTGAAAGTATCTTGTCTCCTCATTGGTCATTTTGGTCAGGTGCCAGCGAGGTTACCTTTAGCTTCTTAACCCTTTACAGGTGAGAGGAGCTTTCCCCTGGCCAGGAGGGATTTCAAAGGGGTTTACCCTTCCCTTTATATTTATGACAATACTAAACTGGGAGGAGTGGTTGATACGCTGGAGGGCAGGGATAGGATACAGAGGGACCTAGACAAATTGGAGGATTGGGCCAAAAGAAATCTGATGAGGTTCAATAAGGATAAGTGCAGGGTCCTGCACTTAGGACGGAAGAACCCAATGCACAGCTACAGACTAGGGACCGAATGGCTAGGCAGCAGTTCTGTGGAAAAGGACCTAGGGGTGACAGTGGACGAGAAGCTGGATATGAGCCAGCAGTGTGCCCTTGTTGCCAAGAAGGCCAATGGCATTTTGGGATGTATAAGTAGGGGCATAGCGAGCAGATCGAGGGACGTGATCGTTCCCCTCTATTCGACATTGGTGAGGCCTCATCTGGAGTACTGTGTCCAGTTTTGGGCCCCACACTACAAGAAGGATGTGGATAAATTGGAGAGAGTCCAGCGAAGGGCAACAAAAATGATTAGGGGTCTGGAACACATGACTTATGAGGAGAGGCTGAGGGAACTGGAATTGTTTAGTCTGCAGAAGAGAAGAATGAGAGGGGATTTGATAGCTGCTTTCAACTACCTGAGAGGTGGTTCCAGAGAGGATGGTTCTAGACTATTCTCAGTGGTAGAATAGGACAGGACAAGGAGTAATGGTCTCAAGTTGCAGTGGGGGAGGTTTAGGTTGGATATTAGGAAAAACTTCTTCACTAGGAGGGTGGTGAAACACTGGAATGCATTACCTAGGGAGGTGGTAAAATCTCCTTCCTTAGAAGTTTTTAAGGTCAGGCTTGAGAAAGCCCTGGCTGGGATGATTTAATTGGGGATTGGTCCTGCTTTGAGCAGGGGGTTGGACTAGATGACCTCCTGAGGTCCCTTCCAACCCTGATATTCTATGATTCTATGAAGGAGGCTGTAGTCTGTAAGGCCCCTGCCTCATAGACTCGTAGACTTTAAGGTCAGAAGGGGCCATTATGATCATCTAATCTGACCTCCTGCACAACGCAGGCCACAGAATCTCACCCACCCACTCCTGCAATAAACCTCTCACCTATGTCTGAGCTACTGAAGTCCTCAAATCATGGTTTAAAGACTTCAAGGTGCAGAGAATCCTCCAGCAAGTGACCCATGCCCCACGCTGCGAAGGTGAAAAACCCCCAGAGCCTCTGCCAATCTGCCCTGGAGAAAAATTCCTTCCCAACCCCAAATATGGTGATCAGCTGAACCCCGAGCACGTGGGCAAGACTCACCAGCCAGGTACCCAGGAAAGAATTTGTTGCAGAATTTGGAAAGTGTGCAGTTAAGGAGGCAAGGCAGGAAGAAAAAGGATGGCCTTGGGATTAAGGCAGTTCCACGACATCCTTGAGAATTGGATTCTGTTACTGCCTCTGCCATGGAGTTCCTGTGTAATGCTGGAGAGGTCACTTAAATTAAAATGTTCACAGTTGGCCATGAAGAGTGAACTACTCATTCTCTGGAAACCTAACTTGAGGCACCAGGAGCTAGATTTTTGAAAGGGCTGAGCACTTACAGCTGCAACTGAAGTTAATGGGAACTGGGTTTGGAACATATTGTTGCTCCTTTTTGACCCGAGAGAACTGAATTGATGCAGAAATGTGATTATTAGACCTATAAATTTACCCTAATTGTAGTCTTAAATGTAAAAGTATCTAAACATTCATAAGATGTAACAATAACCTATAAGTTTTTACCTGCTTGGGAATTAATAAAGGAAAATAGGTCAACTTGTTTTCAATAATGAATATTATGAAAAAGTGCAAGGAAACAAGTCAGAGAGATTGAATTCAAACAAAAAAGGGCCTACTGATATGATTCAAGTACTGTCCTGAGGTTGGACTTATTAAACAAGATATGGGTCTGGAAACTAATGGACCAGAATCGGTGTTGTAGATATTAGGCCTAATTGGTGGACAAAATAATAAGGGGGTGAACTATGCTGCCCACTTTCCCCCTTTTGGGGAGTTCTTAAAGAGACAAAAAAAAACTTTATCCCAATGAATCCCAGCTCATGTCAACTCATCTCATCTTCCCTGATCCCAAGACAGAAGGAGAAGACCAGATTAAAGGATTTCCTTCCTGAGAGGAAGGGCATCAGGCCTGGCTCTTGTTTAAAGACCTGGGGCCACACACTGAATGAAGGTTAAGAGAAATATTTAATAACTACCTATTAAGTGAGCACTTTCCACTCTGTGTATTGAATGAGGCAGGGATCCTGTGGAAAAAATAGAATGTGATCACAAAATTAAAACCTGTTTCACAATACATACCATACGTTCTGCACATTTTGTGACAGCAACTGGATTGGTCTTTCCCATTTTATTCATAAAAATATTCTTCCACTCTGCCATGCCATTCTACTCTGAGAAAACAACTCTTGCTACTTCTCTAACATAACTTAGTGCACCCTGGGAACACAATTCTTTCAAAAGCTTTATTACACATTGTGGTCAGATGTTTGGCGACGTGTGTTCTTTCAGCGTGCTCATCCCAGCTCTACGCAGAGAGCAGAGATAGCAGACTTTGATTGAACTGCCCAATAACCACAGACTCGGTTTGTAGCGAAGGAACTAGATCAGGTTTATTGTCGACGAAGCAGGAGTATTGGTGCACAAGGTATGGAAAAAGTCCTATCCCAAGAGATGATGCATGTCCAGCCAGAGACGCACAATGTAGTAAATGCACAACTGTAGTGGGGCAGTTGCCCCACTTTGGCAGACAAAGGGTTAATAGCAGCCCTTGGAGTGGACATGCAGAACCCAGCCAATCAGAGAAGGGCAGAAAGGTAGCCAGTCAGAACCGGGCTGGGCCCTATATAAAGGCTGCAAAGCAGACGAGACAGGAGTCTCTCCCTGACAAGCAAGGGAGAAGGACTGCTCCAGGGATAGCACCTGAGATAGAGCAGCGCTGGGCAGGCTCAGGGGAGTGGAGGGAAAGCTCCAGCCTGATACCTGCCAAGCTGAGGCCCCTGAAAGAAAGGGCCGAGAAGGTACAAGGGCCAAAGGGGAAGTGGCCCAGGATGCACGAGCAGTAGAGGGGAGAGAAGGAGAGCAGGACATGGCTGCCACCAGAGGGTCCCTGTGCTGGGACCCAGAGTAGTGGGCAGGCCTGAGTCCCTCCCGCCCTCCTTACACTGCACCTGGCCGTGGAGGAGTGTGGCCCGATACAGACTGTGGCTGGCCCCTAAGGCAAGGGGCTAGACTTTGGGGCTGCAGTTGGCCACAAGGGCGGGTGCAGACTGAGGACTGCTGATACCCCTGAAAGGGGAAAGAACCGCGTGGGGCATAGCCGGAGGGCTGTGTCCAGAAGAGGGCGCTACTGAGCGGGTAGCTTTGCGGGTCCCAGACAGCAGAGCAGACAATGGGCTAGACATCACCTGCGGAAGGTGTTCAACAGCTGAACAGAGCTAATTTCTGGAGTGACCAGCAGGAGGCGCCAGCGGTGGTGAGTCTGCACCCCATTACAACAACATATGGACATTTTGAAACTGCGACATCAAAGCAGTCAGATAATTGATTCATAAATTGCAGACAATCAAGAGCCATTGTTTCTGGGATCTATCACATGTGATGGCAGAGTCTGTCTGGAGAGTGACACTTAATATTTATGGAAAGATTATTGACTTTTAAATTGACTCAAGATCAGATGTCACAGTCATCTCAGAAGGGACTTCCAATCACCTTTAACCCCTCCCAAGAGCTGAAGTCACTTGACAGAACTCTGACTAACCCTGCAGCTATTCTGAACTGCAGGGGCCAGTTCAGCACAGAAACAGCTTACAAAGACAAAAGCTATGCATTCAGAGTACATGTGATGAAAGACCACGTTCACAGCTGCAGCATGGCAGCCAGGATGGGTCTAGTGAGAAAGGTGGAAGAACTCGATGGAGGATTTGATGATACTGGAGTTTTGAAAGGAAATCCAGTACAAATCAATTAGGAGAGAATGTGGAACTATATACTTTACAAACACTTCTCCCAGAGAGACAATGGAAGAGATCAGATGCAGATTTATGTGAATTCAGAGGACATCATTACCAGCATCCAATCTATTACCTGGTTGTGGACTATTTTTCCAGGTGTATAGAAACACTTAAGACATAACATGTAGCAGTGTTATTGAAGGGAGGGGACATGGCCTCCCTCCAAGATTGACAGGGAGAGACCACTGCCTGCCCCTGATGGGCTGAGACAGGAAGGCCATGCCAGCCCTGCTGGAAGCAGAGGGGTGGGATAGGAAGTACAAAAGGTGGCCCTGCAGCTCTGTTGGGCTGGAGCCGCCGAGGGAGACAGATGCTTCCAACCCACTGCTGGAACAGGAGCCTGCAGAAGAGTGCTGCTGTCTCAAGGACTCACCAGAGCTGCTGGACATGCCAGACTCTGAGGAGCTGCTGGGATTGTCACTGCTGGGATTGTCTCACCATGGGGAGACAGAGGACGACCCCGGGATTCAGGTACTGCCTGAAGAGAGGGTAGGAAGTAGTCTAGGGATAGTCGGCTCTAGTCCAGCTGTGTTGCTGCCTTGACCCAGGTCAGCGTGTTGTGGTTGGATTCCCCACTGACTAGGGTTGCCAACCCTCCCGGTTTCGCTGGGAGTCTCCTGGAAGCTCCTGAAGCCAAACCGGGAGATTTTCGGCCGCTAAAAGTCCAGCGGCACAGTGGGCCTAAGGCAGGCTCCATACCTACCCTGGCCCCGCGCCTTTCTCGGAAGCGGCTGGCACATCCCTGTGGCCCCTGGGGGGCAGGGAGCAGGGGTCTCCGCGCGCTGCCCGTGGCCCGAACGCTGACTCTGCAGCTCCCATTGGCTGGGAACTGCGGCCAGTGGGAGCTGCGGGGGCGGAGCCCCCTGACTCCCCCAGGGGCCGCAGGGACGTGCAGGCTGCTTCCAGGAACGGCGCGTGGAGTGGGCAGCGCACGGAGCCCTGGCCCCGATGACCTCGGGTGACTCCCAGTCGGCAGCGCAGCAGGGCTAAGGCAGGCTCCGCCCCACAGCTCTCATTAGCAGCGGTTCCTGGCCGATGGGAGCTGCGAAGTTGGCGCTCGGGGTGCGGGCAGTGTGCGGAGCCCCCGGCTCCTCCCCAGGGGCTGCAGGAGTGTACTGGCCACTTCTGGGAGCACCGCAGGGCTAGAGGAGGCAGGGAGCCTGCCTTAGCCCCACTGTGCCACAGACCAGGAGCCGCCCACGGTAAGCGTTGCCCGGCCGGAGCCAGCGCCCCTCAGCCCCCCCCACAACCCAACTCCCTTCCCCAGCCCTGAGCCCCCTCCAGCACCCAAACTCCCTCCCAGAGCTTGCAAACCAAGCCCCCTCCTGCACCTGAGCTCCAAGCTCAGCCCGGAGCCCCCTCCCACACTCCGAACCCCTTAGCCCCAGCCCAGAGCCTGCACCCCCTCCTGCACCCCAACCCCCTGCCCCAGCCCGGTGAAGGTGGGGGAGATCAAGCAACAGAGGGAGGGGGATGGAGTGAGCAGGGCAGGGGCCTCAGAGAAGAGGCGGGGCAGGGGCGAGGCCTCAGAAGTGGCGAGGCAGAGGGTGGGGCAAGGGCAATGGTGAGCTGGAGCCGGTTCGCACCGGTTCACTAGAACTGGTTGTTAAATTTAGAAGCCCTTTTAGAACCGGTTGTCCGTCATGTTCTAAAAGGGCTTCTAAATGTAACAACCAGCCAAAAGTGGTGCCTTAGGCACCGACCCCGTGGGTGCTTCGGGGCTGGAGCACCCATGGGGAAAATTTGGTGGGTGCAGAGCACCCACCGGCAGGTCCCCGCCCCCCCCCCGGCCCCAGCTCACCTCTGCTCCGCTTCCGCCCCTGAGTTACGCTCCGCCCCGCTCTGCTTCTCCGCGTCCCCCCACCGCTTCCCGCGAATCAGCTGTTGGCGCGGGAAGCCGGGGGGCTGAGAAGCAGGGGGCGGCTTCGCGCTCAGGCCCAGGGAGGCGGAGCGGAGGGGAGCTGGGGAGAAGAGGGCGAGGAGGGTCACCTGCGCCGCAGCAGGTAACCCTGGGGGGGGAGCGCAGGGGAATCGCTTTCCGCGGGAAGGCAGGGGGGGCGGAGAAGCAGAGCGGGGAGGTGGGTTCAGGGCAGGAGGCGGAGCGGAGGTGAGCTGGGGCTGGGCGCGGGGCGGGGAGCTGCCGGTGGGGGCTCTGCACCTACCAAATTTTCCCCGTGGGGGCTCCAGCCCTGGAGGACCCAGGGAGTCGGCGCCTAAGGCGCCACTTTTGATGTGATCAGTGGGGGGAGCGGCTGCTCGCCCTGCTCCCCCCCAGCTACGCTACCCCACCTCTAGGAGCCAGAGGAACCTGCCGGACGCTTCCTGGGAGCTGCCCCAGGTAAGCACCGCCAGGACTCCCCACCTCGCCCCCCGGCAGGTTCCTCTGGCTCTTAGGGGCGGGGTGGGCGCCCACTGCGGTGGCCCATGAGACCCTCCTGCCCGGTTCTGGGGGCAGTCAGGGGACAGAGGAGGGGGATAGATGGGGCAGGGATCCGGCGGGGGCATCAAGGAACGCGGGGGGTTGGATGGGGTAGGAGTCCCAGGGGGCGGGGGTGGGTCACGACCCCCTTGTGGGGTGAGGAGGGAACTGGTTGTTAAGATTTTGGCAGCTCATCACTGGGCAAGGGTGTTCAGGTTTGTGTGATTAAACGGTTGGCAACCCTACCGCTGGCCCAGTGGCAGAACGCTCTGCCCCTGTTAGGGCCCTGGGCTGGGATCTGGTGGATTAGGGTGGGCCCAGGTCCCCCTATCCCCTGCCACTCCGCCCCTCAGGTGGTAGCCTCCCCACCTGAGGCCAGGAGGCCTGTTAGCCTACCATCCACCAGAGCTAGGACATTAAACTATTCACTGCTCCGCACTGCCTGAGGGCTGGAGCCTAAGACTGTGTGGTGCCCTGCCCTGCCTGAGGGCTCGGCCCCTAGACTATTGACTGCTCTGTCCTTCTTGAGGGCCAGAGTCCTAGACTGTTTGGGGCTTTACCCTCCCTGAGGGCTTGAGTCCCAGAGACTGCTTATTGCCCAGCCCAGCTCAGAGGGCCTGGGCACCAGAGATAGCGAATTGCCCCCTTTTTCCAGACTGCCTTTAACAGAACAAGACAGCGCGGGGGCATGGCCTTCCTCCGAGATTGACAGGGAGGGATGGCCAATCGTCTGTGCACCCTTACAGTTATGAAGAAACAAGTGCACTTTTACTCATTTTGGTACTCCAGAACAGCTAGTGATGGACAATGGACCACAGTTCACTGTAGCAGAATTTAAATAATTCTGAACAAAATATGATTCTGATCATATATCACTAGCAGCCCACATTATCCACAAGTGACTGGAGAGGCGGAGAGAGGTGTACAAACAGCCAAGAAAATCCTACTGCAGGAAGATCCATCCCTTGCTCTCCTGAGTTACAGAATAACACCGATATTGGATATAGTCCAGCACAACTCCTGATGGGTAGACAACTCAGAACTACTGTTCCAATTTTGGAAACAAATTTATCTCCAAAGTGGCCAGTCATGAGGAAAGTAGTCAAATTGGATAAAAACTCTAAAAGAGGTTACGAACACTTTTACACCAGTGTTCAGTTGCTCAGTGAACTGCTGGATCTAGATCCCAGTGACCACGTTTGTGTCAAACTGGATGGAGAAAAAGGGTGGACAACTCCAGCTGTCATAAAGAGAGAATTCAGAACCCAGATGATTTGCAATCGAGGTCAACAGTGGAGAGCTCAGTAGAAACCACTGACATCTACAGTTTGTTCCTCAGAAAGAACAGTCAGCAGAGCAAACTCTACAGATGGCAGATGCAGAACAAGAAGAAAACTCAAGGATTCCAAACTGACCGCGGCCAGATGACCAAATTGTAACGCTTCAGGTTGTGTACTTAGAAAACCAGTACGATTCAGAGACACTTAACAGACTGAACAGTACTGAACTTCAGTGATAACATAAGAATGGCCAGACTGGGTCAGATCAAAGGTCCGCCCAGCCCAGTATCCTGGCTACTGACAGTGGCCAATGCCAGGTGTCCCAGAGGGAGTGAACCTAACAGGTAATGATCAAGTGATGTCTCTCCTGCCATCCATCTCCACCCTCTGACAAACAGAGGCTAGGGACACCATTCCCTACCCATCCTGGCTAATAGCCATTAGTCGACTTAACCTCCATGAATTTATCTAGTTCTCTTTTAAACCCTGTTATAGTCCTAGCCTTCACAACCTCCTCAGGCAAGGAGTTCCACAAGTTGACTGTGTGCTAAGTGAAGAAGAACTTCCTTTTATTTGTTTTAAATCTGCTACCCATTAATTTCATTTGGTGGCCCCTAGTTCTTATATTATGGGAACAAGTAAATAACTTTTTCTTATTCACTTTCTCCACACCACTCATGATTTTATAGACCTCTAATATATCCCCCTTAGTCTCCTCTTTTTCAAGCTGAAGACAGTGTGATGGTGTACGTATTGTGAATGGTAGGAAGGCAGAACTTAAAGGGGGAGATGCTATGGAATGTTAAACTGTGTTATATGTTTAGCACAATGTGTAACATAGCTTATGTAAGCTAACCCCAGACATACCTGGCAGATCATTACATGATTTTACAATGAACACATCCAGTGTGTACCTTGCTCAGAAGGAAGCTCTGTGACCAGAGCGGTTAAAGGAGCGTGACACTGACATTCCTCATCCATACTGCTCTCCTGCATTCCATCCATGCCCCACCAGTCTTCTCCATTTTGGACCTCTGTCTAGCTTCCCCCGAGCCTCTCAATTCTGAGATCAAGAAGTATAGCCCATGACACTGGTCTGTGACCCCACTCCCTGTGCCTTCTGGTTGCTTTTCCCCCTTCCTGTCTATGCTACCTCCTAGACTCCCACACCTCTGCATTTCTCCCCACTCTCCTATCGCCGATGCCCAGGCTCATCTCAGCCGCTGTGGCAGCACAGTCTCAAGTAAGGAGCTCAGTTTATAATTATGAATATTTATGAACATTTTTAAAGTTGCTATGTACACCTGCGAAAATAGCTGGTTCTGTTCTTCCAGTTGCCCCACGGGTTTCCTGGCCCTCCCTCTACACTCCCTCCACCCACCCCACCACCAGCACAAAAACAGGGAAGGATTTTCATCTCACTCAGCAAGGCCAACAAAACGAAGTAAAATTGGAAATTGCAGATGAAGTCATTTTGGAGATATCATGAAAAAGTTAGAAAAATTCAAAACTGACCAGGGATGTTTTACTTTAAAACTTTTTGTTCAGACTTCCGGGAAAAACTCTAACCTGGGTTGACGTGTGGCATGTGAAATTTCAGAAGGATTAGTTTCCACAGGAGTCTGCAAATCACTTATATTATGGGAAGCCAGTTGCACATTTAATTATGGAGCTGCTAATGATGCTCCATGGTACTTTAAAACATATCAGCACATTTGAGCAGAGCATTTTTGGGGCATTACATTTTGACTTTGCAGGCCACAAACTCCCTGGGCCTTTTCTTTGACAGGTTCCTGCAGAACTTCATATGTAGGCTACACGTTCATCTTGTGTCAGAGCACCTGTGCTCACATCTATGTATGTGAGTGTCTGTGGGGGAGCTCTCATGCTCTATGGCAGTGGTTCTCAACCTATTTACCATTGTGGGAATACCTGTATGGCCCTGAGGATGTCACATGGGCCGCAGCTGTGTGCTGACTGGGCCACAGGTTGAGAACCACTGCTCTATGGTATACCCTACAATCTCTGTTTGTGTGTCTGGTAGTAAAGATAACTGGAGTCCTCAGCAGTTTCATGGCTTCAGAGTTAAGCTAGTGGCCCATTATTCTGAAGACACTCAGTCACTTCACAGTTTTACGGTTGAGAGGCTCATCTTTGACTAGCCATGTGCTTTTGCTACATTTCTTCTCAAACAGAAAGATCTCCGACCTCTAAGGAGAGCGCACTACACAGCAAGTCTGGCACATCCGTGATGGTGCCGGTTCAGTGCTTTCTACTCAGCAGATCTGCTACTTGTACACAGCGTGAAATCTGCTGACTTGTGAGCACGTGAATTTGTACTGCTATTAGCCCTGCAGAGCCACCTCAGCTAAGAAGGAATGATCTGGGTTCTATTGCTTCTTGTGCATCATCAATACAATTGTTTCCTAAATTCTAGTCAGTTACGCACTGCGGTTACACAGGTGTCACCGAGGGCATAATCTAAACACTGGGATTGCACAGGTGTCACTAAGAGCCTAATTTGACCAGCTGAACCCTTATTCTTGGCTATGATGCACGAAGAGAAAGGGACCAAACTTCAGTCTCAGATGATCTGAAGGGCAGTCGGCAGGCCAGGCAGTTAGAGAAAATTAGTGATATCCCCACCCCATTTCCAGCCCTTTTACACCACATAATAGTCCAGAGATGCATAAAGGATTGTTAAAAGACCCGTTTCCAGTTGAGGGAGGATTCCCTTGATGCAGGAACTGCAGAGATAGATAAAGGCGTCTCCCACTGCAAGTCCTGTTCTAGGGGCTGTGTCAGGGACAGTTGGCATGTAGTAGTGCTGAGATTTTGGATAGTGCTGGAGCGCAGAACAATCTGGGTGCGCTACCATAACTTAGGGTGCAGAAGTGGTTTCAAGTCTCTCTAGTCCCCGCCCCACCATGGTTACAAGTTCTGCACTGGCCTCCACACTGAATCTCATCCAACATATTTAGCTCTGAACTCAGCACACTTGATCTGAAGTCATTTCCAAATGATAGCCATGGGACTCCACAATGCCATGTTTGCAGACCCACCTTTAAACAACTATCAGTTACACACTTTGGCTTTGTGATGTTGCCTCTAATTTTGCTAGCAGGATACTCCCTTGGAACCTTCTCCACCACTTCTTTAAACTAGAGCCAGTTTTTATCCATGGGCCAAATAGAGGCCCGGAGTAAGCCTGTGCAACTCTGTTGATGTCAGTGGCTTTGTAATTCTTACACCATTCTGAATCTGGGCGTGTGTTTGCTATCACATGCTGTCTACACATATCTGTTTTCCACCAGTGGGATAGAGGTTTGGCAAGTCTCTGGAGAAGGGCGTAGGCAAGCTTTGAAGCTGAAATAGAACTCGAGCAAATTTGATGCTGTTAACCGAGTGTCAGATTACCCAGTTCAGTAATAACTCTTGTCCTAATCAAGCAATACGTGGCTAAGGCAAAAATCCTGTGTCTTTTATCAGAACTGTCCACTAGATGGTAGTGTTGATCCGTAAAAGAGCAATGGGGAGTGGAAATAGCTAAAGCAACAAACAGGTCACCAGGTGTTAGTGCCATGCAGATCTTTCTGATCGGTTTCCATCAAGGAGCAGTGCCGTGAAACACACCCTACAAACGTTAGATGGGATCTGCAAATAGTATCCTTCTAAATGTGGGTCTGATATTGCACAGTAGAGACTATTGGAGGTTTCCCTCTGTACTGTAGAAGCTGTGAAGCTGTGACCCACCCTTGCAGGTCCTGTTCCTTTCAGTGGGGTCTCTTCATCTGCAAGGACCCACCTACCTTCCCCCCCCCCCCCTTCTTCTTTTTCTGTGGAGAGAAAGACTCTGCTCTCTCCCGTTGCTGGTGCAGCCAGCAAGGAGGCAAGGAATGAGGCTGCCAGAAGGTGCCGTAGAGACCAAAAGTGGTAGCAGAGAGGAGATAGGAGAACAGCTGTAATCTGATGGGAGGGTAAGATGAGGGGCTGAGAACAGAGTGGAGAAGTACAATACAAAGGCAGGGATAGGAGGAAGAATTGCTATTATAGTTCTGAAGGCAGCATGGGCCAGTCACTAGCCCTCAGGAGGGCTGGGTTCTAGACCTAGACAAATTAGAGTATTGGGCCAAAAGAAATCTGATGAGGTTCAACAAGGACAAGTGCAGAGTCCTGCACTTAGGACGGAAGAATCCCATGCACCGCTACCGGCTGGGGACCGACTGGCTAAGCAGCAGTTCTGCAGAAAAGGACCTGGGGATTACAGGTTTCAGAGTAGCAGCCGTGTTAATCTGTATTCACAGAAAGAAAAAGAGGACTTGCTTGTTAGTCTCTAAGGTGCCAAAAGTACTGCTTTTCTTTTTATGGGGATTACAGTGGACAAAAAGCTGGATATGAGTCTACAGTGTGCCCTTGTTGCCACGAAGGCTAACGGCATATTGGGCTGCATTAGTGGGAGCATTACCAACAGATCGAGGGAAGTGATAATTCAGCTCTGGTGAGGCCACATCTGGAGTATTGCGTCCAGTTTTGGGCCCCCCACTACAGGAAGGATGTGGACAAATTGGAGAGAGTCCAGCGGAACGCAACGAAAATGATTAGGGGGCTGGAGTACAAGGAGCGGCTGAGGGAACTGGGGTTATTTAGTCTGTAGAAAAGAAAAGTGAGGGGGGATTTGATAGCAGCCTTCAATTTAGCTGAAGGGGGGTTCCAAAGAGGACAGAGCTAGGCTGTTCTCAGTGGTGGCAGACAGAACAAGGAGCAATGGTCTCAGGTTGCAGTGGGAGAGGTCTAGGTTGGATATTAGGAAACACTATTTCACTAGGAGGGTGGTGAAGTACTGGAATGGGTTACTAGGGAGGTGGTGGAATCTCCATCCTTAGAGGTTTTTAAGGCCCAGCTTGACAGAGCCCTGGCTGGGATGATTTAGTTAGTGTTGGTCCTGCTTTGAGCAGGGCATTGGACTAGATGACCTCCTGAGGTCTCTTCCAACTCTAATCTTCTATGGTTCTGTGATTCTATGCCTGGCTCTGCAGTGATCTTGGGTATGTCATTTCTCCTCTCAGTTTCCCCATCTGTAAACTAGGAGAGAATGATTCTGACCTTTGTAAAGTGTTTTCATAGGTTGAAAAGCAACTACTGTGATCATCTAGTCCGACCTCCTGCACAGCAGAGGCCAGAGACTTGCCCTGAATTAATTCCTGTTTGGACAGGAACAGATCTTTGAGATCTGACTAAGAGGGAGGAATTGTTTGCAGATTTCTGAAGGATGAGGGCAATTTGTAAGAACGAAACTGTGAAATGATAGATTTCTTGATTCTAAGGAAGAAGTAAGGTGCGAATAGCAGAACAAGGAAAACAGACTTGAACAAAACAGACTAACAAACGCAGATAACTGGTAGATAAGGTCCCATGGGGAAAAATCTAAGGGAAAAAGGAGTTCAGAAGCTGGTAGTTTCTAAAAGAGACAATATTAAAGTTACAACAGCAAACTATCCCGATGCAAAGGAAAGATAGGAAGAATAGTACAGGGCCAATATGGCTCCATCAAGAGCTCTTTTATGATCTGCAAATAAAAAACTGAATCCTACAAAAGTGGACGAAAACAACAAATTGTTAAGGATTAATAGCACAAGCATTCAGGGACAAAATCCAAAAGGCTGAGGGATAAAATGAGTTACACCTAGCAAGGGATATAAAAGACAATATGAAGAGGCTTTATAAATGCATAAGGATCAAGAGAAAGACAAAGGAAAGTGTAGGTAAGGGATCGGCAACCTTTGGCACGCGGCCCCTCAGGGAAAGCTGCTGACAGGCTGGGACGGCTTGTTTACCTGCAGCGTTTACCGGCAGCCATCGTAGCTCCCACTGGCCGTGGCTTGCCGTTCCGGGCCATTGCGGGCTTCAGGAAGTGGCGCGGGCCAAGGGATGTCCTGGCCACCGCTCCCGCAAATACACGCTGTCACTTCCAACTGGTACATCCTCAGAGTATAGCAAAAATTTTTGTTGTTTGTCCCTAAGTGCATGACCTTGCATTTTGCACTGCTAAATTTCATCCTGTTTTTATTAGGTCATCTGGATTCTCGTATGATATTCCAGTCCTCCTCTGTATTGGCAATAAATACCAATTTTGTGTCATCCACAAATTTTATTAGCACACTCTCACTTTTTCTGCCAAGGTCATTAATGAAAATGTTAATAAGACTGGTCCCAAGACTGATCCCTGAGGAACTCCACTAGTAACCTCCCTCCAGTCTGATGGTTCATCTTTCAGTATGACCCGTTGTAGTCTCCCCTTTAACCAGTTCCTTACCCACCTTTCACTTCCCATATTAATCCCAATCTTCTCCAACTTAACTAATAATTTCCCATGTGGAACTGTATCAAATGCTTTACTGAAATCCAGGTAAATTAGATCTACGGCATTTCCTATGTCTAAAAAATCAATTATCTTCTCAAAGAAGGAGATCAGGTTGGTCTGGCATAATCTATCTTTTGTAAAACCATATTGTATTTTATCACAATTACTATTAACCTCTGTGTCCTTAACTACTTTCTCTTTCAAAATTTGTTCCAAGGCCTTGCATAGATTGAGGTCAAATTAATGGAGTGTGTAGTTTCCTGCATCACCTTTTCCACCCTTTCTTGAAAATAGGTACTCTATTAGCAATTCTCCAGTCACAGGGTGCAACCCCCGAGTTTATGGATTCATTAAAAATCTGTGCTATTGGGCTTGCAATTTCATGTGCCAGTTCCTTTAATATTCTTGGATGGAGATTATCTGGGCCCCCCGATTTGGTCCCATGACACGGTTTGACTTCCATATTGGATGTGGTAATTTCTACTTAGAATCAGAGAATCAGAGAAGATTAGGGTTGGAAGAGACCTCAGGAGGTCATCTAGTCCAACCCCCTGCTCAAAGCAGGACCAACCCCAACTAAATCAACCCAGCCAGGGTTTTGTCAAGCCTGATCTTAAAAACCTCTAAGGATGGAGATTCCACCACCTCCCTAGGTAACCCATTCCAGTGCTTCACCACCCTGCTAGTGAAATAGTGTTTCCTAATATCCAACCTATACCTCCCCCACTGCAACCTGAGACCATTACTCCTTGTTCTGTCATCTGCCACCACTGAGAACAGCCGAGCTCCATCCACTTTGGAACCCCCCTTCAAGTAGTTGAAAGCTGCTATCAAATCCCCCCTCACTCTTCTCTTCTGCAGACTAAATAAGCCCAGTTCCCTCAGCCTCGCCTCATAAATCATCTGCCCCAGCCCCCTAATCATTTTCGTTGTGCTCCACTGGACACTCTTCAGTTTTTCCACATCCTTTCTTTAGTGGGGGGCCCAAAACTGGACACAATACTCCAGATGTGGCCTCACCAGAGCTGAATTGAGGGGAATAATCACTTCCCTTGATCTGTTGGCAATGCTTCTACTAATGCAGCCCAATATGCCGTTAGCCGTCTTGGCAACAAGGGCACACTGCTGACTTATATCCAGCTTCTTAAAAAGAAAAGGAGTACTTGTGGCACCTTAGCGCATCTGATGAATTGAGCTGTAGCTCACGAAAGCTTATGCGCTAATAAATTTGTTAGTCTCTAAGGTGCCACAGGTACTCCTTTTCTTTTTACGGATAAAGACTAACATGGCTGCTACTCTGAATCCAGCTTCTTGTCCACTGTAATTCACAAGTCCTTTTCTGAAGAACTGCTGCTTAGCCAGTTGGTCCCCACCCTGTCGCGGTGCTTGGGATTTTTCTGTCCTAAGTTAGGATTCTGCACTTGTCCTTGTTGAACCTCATCAGATTTCTTTTAGCCCAATCCTCCAGTTTTTCTAGGTCACTCTAGACCCTATTCCTATCCTCCAGCATATCTACCTCTCCCCCCAGCTTAGTGTCAGCCGTGAATTTGATGAGGGTTCAATCCATACCATCATCCAGATCATTAATGAAGATGTTCAACAAAACTGGCCCCAGGACAGACCCCTGGGGCACTCCGCTTGATACCAGCTGCCAACTAGACATCGAGCCATTGATCACTACCTGTTGAGCCCGACGATCTAGCCAGCTTCCATATCCTTGTTCCTATTAGCCACCGTGCCTTTATCCCTAAATTCCTCATGATCCTTTTTACAAATGTAGGAAAAGTATTTGTTTAGGAGTTGGACCATGCCTAGATTATTTTTAATCTCCACCCCATCCTCCGTGCTGAGCCGTCCCACTTCATCTTTCCTTCTTTTTATTTATATGGCCATTGAACCTTTTACTGTTGGTTTTAATTTCCTTTGCAAGATTCAAAGGCTTGGGTTTTGCAGTTCTCGCTTTTCCCCTACACTTTCTGACCTCCAAGAGGTAGCTTTCCGTGCTGATCCATCCCTTCTTCCATTCCTTGTAGGCTTTCTGCTATTTTTTAAATAACCCATTTGAGATGCTTGCTCATCCAGTTTGGTCTGCAACACCTTCTCTATGCATATTTTCCCCTTGTTTGGGATGCAGGTTTCAGATAGCTTCTACAACTTTGACAAAGTAATTCCAAACCTCCTCCACATTCAGATCCTTGAGTTCTTCAGTCCAGTCACTTCTCTCACTTACAAAATCAAGGACCGTAGTTGCTGACCTCTTTTTGTTTCTCCTTCCATTTGGTTTAAACTGCATTAACTCATGATCACTCAAACCAATACTAAAGCTAAAATGGCCTCACAAGAAATCTGTCAGCTATCACATAAAATATGAGCCCTACCATGATTAGTAATGCTTGTCCTCCAGTCTACATCTGGGAAATTAGTCTCCCATAATCACACAATTCTCAATAGGATTTATTTCATTAAAAATATTAAAGAGGTCTCTATCCATATCCTAATTGGATCCAGGGATCTATAGCACACCTCAAGCACTATCGCAGGGAACCTCTGGTAGCTTTCTTCCCCAAAGTGATTTTGGCCCAAACACACTCTGTTTTATCTATTCCATCACTTCTAGTTTCTTTACAGTCTACCTCATCATTAATATACAATGCTACTGCACCACCTTTACATTGATTTCTGTCTTTTCTGAACAAGACATATCTTTCAATATGTATACTCCAGTCATGACTACTATTCCACCATGTTTCTGTTATTACTATAATATCTGGCTTCACTTCCTGCACCAGTATTTCTAGTTCCTTCATTTTGTTACCCAGGCTCCTTGCACTGATGTACAAACATCTTAGTTGTTTCTGCTCAGATTCGCCCAGATTCCTCACCCAGCTGGGTACAGTCATTCTCCTGCCAGTATTGCCTATTTGACTGTTAGCATCATAGAATATCAGGGTTGGAAGGGACCTCAGGAGGTCATCTAGTCCAATCCCCTGCTCAAAGCAGGACCAATCCCCAATTTTTGCCCCAGATCCCTAAGTGGCCCCCTCAAGGATTGAACTCACAACCCTGGGTTTAGCAGGAAAACACTCAAACCACTGAGCTATCCTTCCCCGCAGTGTCACTGGTATTGGCACTATCTTTCCTCTTAATGTCCATTCTCCTACGCACTGCTCTTCCTTTCTCCATTGCTATATTCTCTCTTACTTCATTTTCCTCTTGCTCAATGTTAGAATCAGGCATGGAGACTACATAAGCATCTCCCAACTGTCTCCCCCGAGTTCCTAGTTTAAAGCTTTTTTAATTAGTTGTACTAACCTCCATCCCAGACTTTATTTTCCTCCCTATTCAGCTGGAGTCCATCCCATGAGAACAGTTCTCTGTCTGTGAATGCTTCCCAGCGGTCTCCCAAAGCCCTCCTCATAGCATCACTGCCTGAGCCCTCTGTTGATCATCATAATCTTGTCTTCCTTCAGTCTCCTGCTCTAGGAACAGGCAGAATCCCGCCCAAGATCACCTGAGTCTCCATTTCTTTAAGCATCTTCCCCAGCCTAGCAGAGTCTCCCTTGATGCATTCCAGCGAGAATCTAGCTGTATCATTTGTTCCCAGGTGAAGAACAGTCAGTGGATTCTTTCCTGCTCCCCTTAGGATCCTCTTCAGCCTCAGGTCCACATCCCATATTTTAGTTCCCAGCAGCCAGCACGCCCTTCTGTTCTGTGGATCAGCTCTGGTGTCAGTGAGTGAATTTGTGTGGGGGGGTGGAGGGTGAGAAAACCTGGATTTGTGCTGGAAATGGCCCAACTTGATGATCACTTTAGATAAGCTATTACCAGCAGGACAGTGGGGTGGGAGGAGGTATTGTTTCATATTCTCTGTGTGTATATAAAGTCTGCTGCAGTTTCCACGGTATGCATCCGATGAAGTGAGCTGTAGCTCACGAAAGCTTATGCTCTAATAAATTGGTTAGTCTCTAAGGTGCCACAAGTACTCCTTTTCTTTTTGCGAATACAGACTAACACGGCTGTTACTCTGAAACCTCTGGTGTCAGGCTGTCTGTTCTCTGTAGAGAGTCAGTCACATAGACCTGCCTCTTCCTGGTGTTGATGCAGTTCTCCAATCTTCCTCCTGTTCTTTCTGGCTGCAAGTCCTCTTGTCTTTTGTTCTCACTTGCAATCTTCTGTGAGTCACCCTCTGTCCTCCTGGGGCTCTGAACTCTGATTGTCTCCATTGACTCTTCCCCTCTTCTTTTGGACTAGCTGCTCTTCTCTTCTTCCTTGCCCTCTCACCTTCAGTGACCACCTGCTGTGCCCTTTCTTCATTATCCAACTCGGCAAACCTGTTCCTGAGCTCTATTTCCCCTTCACTAGCTGGTCTTGTCCTCCGCCTGGTTCTCATAGTCACATGCGTCCACTGGCCGCCTTCCTCACCCAGCAGCCTCCCCTCAGAGTTCTCCAGTCTAGCTTGCATCTGCTAGTCTTGACTTTTCCTTTCAGCCTCCTCTTGCCCCCCATCCATCTGCTCAAATCCCCTTCAAAACTCAACCATAGTTTCAACCTGCATCTCCAAACCTCGGATCTTCCATCAGCTCTATCAGACGGCACTTCATACAAATGAAGCTCTTTTCAGGTACCTGCTCCAGGATAACGTACATCCTTCAGCTGCCACATCCGGTCAGCTTCATTGTCTTTCCCCTTCCTTGGGTCACTACCACTGCTGCCTCTGTAGCTGTCACAGTCTCCCCGCTTAAATGCCTGTCAAGGAGAAAAAAGGAAAACACACACACACAAAACAAAATCAGAACACCACATACTCCCTCCCCCACACTCCCCTGAAAAACTCCCACTCAAACTCCCCTGTGCCCAGCTCTGTTTGTTAGCTTGTGTCCTGCTGGCTGACTCCTTGTCTGCTTTTATAGGCCTCATAATCAGGGCTCTGCTGTGACCAAAGGCTCTGCTATTCTCAGAGCACACTGCCCCCTACCAGCCCCTGCAAATGAACACACACATAGCAAGCAAGCAAACTGAAAACTCACTGTGACAGAATGCACCCCTGTGTCCACCCCCATTACACTTGTAATAATCTTTGTACAATGTATGTCGTGCAAGGTATCATTTGAAAACTCATAATTTGCTGGTTTATATTGCCCTGATAAAATATGTGTGACAACACTGCATGTGAGGTTATAAGATTTCTCTGTATGATGTTATTAACACATGTTCCAAATAGAGGTTGGCAAACAGGTCTGTCTCAAACAAAAGAATGTGCACTCTGCTTAATTTGCATTTAAGCAGTAAACAGAGTCATCAAGCAGGAAGGGAGACAAAGGGAGTTCAAACAGGTGGAAAAATCCGCAGGGAATAGCCTTACATGTAGACATTCGGTCTTCTGAATCTCAGCTAGAGATGTTTTCCAAGAGGGGGGCTGACACTATGAAAAGGAGGAATAAACTCCCCAAGGCACCCCCTCCTTTATCTCTCTCTCTCTGTGTCCATTGATTCACTGACTGAGGAGGGACAAAAGAAGCAGCCATTAAACAGAAGAAAAGGTCCTGGCTGAAGAAGTTTGGCCAGTAAGACTGCTGAGAACATGTGGTGAGAAAACATTGCTTTGAATTGAACATAGTTCGTTGAGTTAGGCACCAGTTGTGCTTTATCTTCATTTTCCTTGTAACCATTTCTGACTGTTGTGCCTCCTTACTTGTATCTCTCTTTGTCGTTAATAAACTTGTTTCATTGTTTTATCTAATCCAGTGTGTTTAAACTGAAGTGTCTGAAGAACTATTTGAAATAATAAACTGACATATTATTATCTTACAGACTTGTGTTGTCCAGGAGAGGGCTGGGTGGAACAGGAGGTGCATTTCCGGGGGAAAGCTAAGACTGGGAATGTGCTAGGGTCACCCTGAATGGCACCCAAGGCTGGTAAGAGCTGGGTGTGGCTGGCTGGCTGCAGCCCACACACAGACACCTGGGAGTGACGTACATGCTGGAGGCTGTTTGTGAGCAGTCCAGACTGGAAGCTACAGTAGCAAGACATTACAAAGGGCACCCCTGGCTGGAGGGGAGCTATTCATTGGTCTGGATTGTACCCTGGGTATGGCACACTCACTCCCTGCCCCTCTGGAATTGAGGCTTGTTTCCCTTCTCCTCCAACAGCTCTCTGCTCAAACCCCCCTGATTCCAGCTCTGTTTGCTGGCTCCTGTGACGCTCTGGCAGCACAGCATGGGTTCTAGAAGGACTGCAAGAGTGGGAGGAGGCCAAGCTCCGCCATAACGGCCCGACTCTCCCGGAGCCCCATCCCACCCTACTGGAGCCCCTGTCCCCCCTTCTTACCTTACTCTCCCTTCTGACCAGCCCGAAGTCCTCGGGTGATGGGTCCTTTCTGCTTCCCAGCCCCGATGGGTCCCCCGCACCCAGAGGAGCCTCCGCTATAGTTTTGGTAGCTGACAGGTGAGGGCCCAGCTGCTGGCATGTGGATCAATGCCGAGCAGGCCATTGGTGCTGGCCAATCCAGCCAGATCACAGCACACACCCTCCCAGCCACGTTTTAAAGCTGGGGTGGGAGGACAATGGCCCTATGGGCACCAAAATCTGTTGTAGAAGTGGTGGTGGGAGGCAAGGTCAAAGTGGCAGAGGAATTAATGCTTAACTATCCCGCAGAGAGCGCATACGTTTCATTTGTTAAAATGCGGGTGGCCTCCGGTCCCCCCTGATTCTGGCGCCAGTGCTACACAGCAAAGAAAAACTCGCGGCTGGCCCATGCCAGCTGACTTGGGCTTGCGGGGCTGGGTCTGCGGGGTTGTTTCATTGCTCTGTCGACTTCTGGGCTTGGGCTAGAGCCCAGATCCTAGTACCCTGCAGGGTGGGAAGTCAACACAGCGATGAAACAGCCTGAGCCTCATGCGCCTGAGTCAGCTGGCTCGGGCCAGCCGTGGGTTTTTCTTTGCTGTTTAGTCATATCCTCAGAGCACCTTTTCCAGACCTGAAGTATTCTAAGCTTGAAAGCTTGTCTCTCTCACCAACAGAAGTTGGTCCAATAACAGATATTACTTCCCCCACCTTGTCTCTTTAATATCCTGGGACCAACACGGCTACAACAACACTGCAAATAACATAATCAGTGTCCAAGACAGAGCGTTCCAGCTGTCAAAGGCTTGCGCATTGCAAGGAGCTGAGTTCCCTTGGCTGCCACTGAAGTCTCTGCAAACAGAGGGTGCTGAACACCTCAGTGGCTTGACCCCTTTGGCAGACCTGTGGTTCTGCACACTTGCTGTCACTGCTTTCCGCTTGGCTTTGCCGTGGTGAGCTGCACGTGGCACTTCGCTTAGACCTGCTGAGAAGCCTTTTCCCCTTTATGCGCGAGTGCTGCTCCTGCATCTGCTCCGATTCTGGCCTTTTTGCAGCATCCCAGTGAAGATGTTCAGCTTTCGTTCTCTGACCGTGTCACAATACCCGGAGGGATTCCATTTGTCATTTTGTGCATTTGTGCAAATTACCAATGCACCATGTAATGCAGCTGCAGGGTGACACGTGCACGTTTGTTCCCATTGGGATTCTGAGCTATGTCTTCTGTACCCAAGTAACGTAAAGGGACAGTATCAGCCATCGGCGCTGACTTCCTTAATCCCCGGGCGGTGCTCAACCCCCACTCCATCCCAGGCCCCGCCACTACTCCATCTTCTCCTAAGGCCCCACCCCCACCCCTGTTCCCGCCCCCCGTTCCACCCCTTCTCTGCCTCTTCCTGCCCCATTCTGCCCCCTCCCCCGAGGGCGCCCCATAGTTGACTGGTTCCTCCCCATACTGTGGGGGGGGGGGGGGCTTAATCTAAAGGGGAGGTCACGTGTCCTCCCTGGCCAACTCCACCCCTGTGCCACCACGCTCTCCCCGCCCCATATTACCTGCAGGGGCGTGCTCTGTCCTCCCGCTGCGCCTGTCCCCCTCCCGCCCCCAGCACATTCTGCTGCTCTCCCTGGCAGGAGGGAGCCGCTTCTAATGCCGGCCCCTCCCGGTCGCTGCTCTGCAGCCTGGCAGCTGCCTGAGAGAGCCTGGCTGGGTTTCCGCTCCCTGCCCACGCACAACCGTCGGGGAGTGTGGCTGAGCGAGCCAGAAACGTGTCGTGGGGAGAGGGCTCAGGGTCTATCAGGTAGCCGCTAACCTGCCACGCTACAGAACAGCATCCCAGCGGCTGAAAGGGGCTGGTCCTGCCCCTTCCACTCCTGGCCCCCCCACCCCTTCTACTCCCCAGCTTCTGGAGAAGTACCCTGTGATGCATTACCCAGCCCCGGCCAGCCCTATCTCTTCCTCCCACGCCTCCTTCCCCTCCTCCGCAACGCCTCCTGCATGCCGTGAACAGCTGATCATGGTGGGTGGGAGGCACTTGGTGGGAGGAGCTGATCCGCAGGGCCTGCCACTGGCGGGAGGTGCTGCAGGGGAGGGAGAGGAGAGCCCTGCCAGTGGGTGCTAAGCACTATGAGCCTTAAAATTATGGTCCCTCATTCTACTCTTATTCACATTGGTGTAGGTCAGAAGTATTGCACAAGAGAAAAGAATCAGGCCCATAATGTATTAACTTTTAATGTAGCTTTGTAGTGTAACGTAACAATGTCGACATTTTGAAATGTATTTTTTCAAATATTTTTCTTCTTTCTACAGATTGGAAACATTCCCCCTCATCCCCAAATTACACTAATAAACAGCACCCTCCAAGGCTGTTGAACTGGACAGGCCTCGATTGAAGAGCAGTCATTTGGAACTCCCTAGGTCTCTTGTGACATGATTACATGGTAATTTGCATGTTTGATTTCAAATGAAGATTCCTGTGAGCTGACACTTTAGGTGTTGTATTACCATTAATGAAACATGCGAATACCCTGGTAGCTCTGACAATATTGAAGTTGCTAATATGGTAAACCTTTCATGCTAGCAATAGTCATGTCACTGAATGAGCAGCACAAAGGTTTTAGCTGATCTTGGAATGGGTTCATGTGTCACTTTTGTCCTGCAGAAGCCAGGGTGTCTGAAATGGAACAATCCAGGGGCACACCCACATTTTGAGCAGCTGGAAAGTTGTAAATGTGGCCCTGAGATAAGCAAGGTTTGGGTGTCCCTGTACTGAGTCTGACCTCACACCTTGTTACTGTAGGGTATATCTACACTGCAATTAAACACCCCTGGTTGGCCTGTGCCAGCTGACTCGGGCTCGTAGGGCTCGGGCTAAGCGGCTGTTTAATTGCAGTGTAGACGTTTGGGCTGCAGCGGCAGCCTGAGTTCTAGGAACCTCCCCCTCGCGGGGTCCCTGAGCCTGAATGTAGACACCGCAATTAAACAGCCCCTGAGCCTGAGCCAGCTGACAAAGGCCAGCGGCGGGTGTGTAGTGCACTGTAGACATTTCCATAGAGTCCCAACAATATGACCAAAACACTGTTTCTACCTCATGTACCTTGAGTGATGTTCTAAAACCAAATTTCTCAAGCTTTTTGTATCGGGGACACAAACACCCACCTGCATTTCTTTTCTCCTAGCTGCGCAGTTCCACAGTGCTTTGTGGCCACGAGGACTGTGGGATGAGAGCTAGAGAAAGAGGAATTGTTGTCTTTGTGACCTGGCGTTACAGCGGCTGGGCCCTGACCCTTGACTGGAGGCTCTAGCACAGTATAAATAGCAAAGCTTTCGACACGGTCTCCCACAGTGTTCTTCCCAGCAAGTTAAGGAAGTATGGGCTGGATGAATGGACTATAAGGTGGGTAGAAAGCTGGCTAGATTGTCGGGCTCAACGGGTAGTGATCAATGGCTCCAAGTCTAGTTGGCAGCCGGTGTCAAGTGGAGTGCCCCAGGGGTCGGTCCTGGGGCCAGTTTTGTTCAATATCTTCATAAATGATCTGGAGGATGGTGTGGATTGCACTCTCAGCAAATTTGCGGATGACACTAAACTGGGAGGAGTGGTAGATACGCTGGAGGCAGGGATAGGATACAGAAGGACCTAGACAAATTGGAGGATTGGGCCAAAAGAAATCTGATGAGGTTCAATAAGGATAAGTGCAGGGTCCTGCACTTAGGACGGAAAAACCCAATGCACAGCTACAGACTAGGGACCGAATGGCTAGGCAGCAGTTCTGCGGAAAAGGACCTAGGGGTGACAGTGGACGAGAAGCTGGATATGAGTCAGCAGTGTGCCCTTGTTGCCAAGAAGGCCAATGGCATTTGGGGATGTATAAGTAGGGGCATAGCCAGCAGATCAAGGGACATGATCGTTCCCCTCTATTGGACATTGGTGAGGCCTCATCTGGAGTACTGTGTCCAGTTTTGGGCCCCACACTACAAGAAGGATGTGGATAAATTGGAGAGAGTCCAGTGAAGGGCAACAAAAATGATTAGTTTCAGAGTAACAGCCGTGTTAGTCTGTATTCGCAAAAAGAAAAGGAGTACTTGTGGCACCTTAGAGACTAACCAATTTATTTGAGCATGAGCTTTCGTGAGCTACAGCTCACTTCATCAGATGCATGCCGTGGAAACTGCAGCAGACTTTATATATACACAGAGAATATGAAAAAATACCTCCTCCCACCCCATTGTCCAGCTGGTAATAGCTTATCTAAAGTGATCATCAGGTGGGCCATTTCCAGCACAAATCCAGGTTTTCTCACCCTCCACCCCCACCCCCCCACAAATTCACTCTCCTGCTGGTGATAGCCCATCCAAAGTGACAACTCTTTACATCATTGTGTAAAGAGTTGTCACTTTGGATGGGCTATCACCAGCAGGAGAGTGAATTTGTGGGGGGGGTGGAGGGTGAGAAAACCTGGATTTGTGCTGGAAATGGCCCACCTGATGATCACTTTAGATAAGCTATTACCAGCTGGACAATGGGGTGGGAGGAGGTATTTTTTCATATTCTCTGTGTATATATAAAGTCTGCTGCAGTTTCCATGGCATGCATCTGATGAAGTGAGCTGTAGCTCACGAAAGCTCATGCTCAAATAAATTGGTTAGTCTCTAAGGTGCCACAAGTACTCCTTTTCTTTTTTCAAAAATGATTAGGGGTCTGGAACACATGACTTATGAGGAGAGGCTGAGGGAACTGGGATTGTTTAGTCTGCAGAAGAGAAGAATGAGGGGGGATTTGATAGCTGCTTTCAACTACCTGAGAGGTGGTTCCAGAGAGGATGGTTCTAGACTATTCTCAGTGGTAGAAGAGGACAGAACGAGAGGTAATGGTCTCAAGTTGCAGTGGGGGAGGTTTAGGTTGGATATTAGGAAAAACTTTTTCACTAAGAGGGTGGTGAAACACTGGAATGCGTTACCTAGGGAGGTGGTAGAATCTCCTTCCTTAGAAGTTTTTAAGGTCAGGCTTGACAAAGCCCTGGCTGGGATGATTTAGTTGGGGATTGGTCCTGCTTTGAGCAGGGGGTTGGACTAGATGACCTCCTGAGGTCCCTTCCAACCCTGATATTCTATGATTCTATGATTCTATGAAATAACAGTGTGTCTAGGTCTGTCTGTCAGCCCTGAAACGAACCCAAAGCCCCTTCACCTAAAAATATGAGTTCAGATGTCTAATTAACAACGATGTATGATTCCATTATTTGCAAACCCGAACATTTACCAGCAAGGCAATGAATAGCTAAGAACATCATAATTATTACACCACAAAATAATAAGCAAACATGTTATTCTTCTAAAGAATAAAGAAAGATATACTTCATCACAGCCACCTTTGCTCTGACCCTTGCATTGCTGGGCTTTAGGCTATTATTTTTGTCATGTTTATTTCAAGGGGTGGGGTTCAGTGAGAATTATATCAGTTATTGGGCCAGATCCTGGCCTCCAGGCAGGCTGCTTTGTCATGTTCTAGTGACACAGAGCAGCCTCAAACCTACTGCAACAGGGCAGCCAGGGAATCCATGTTTCATGTCATGATGTTTGACAACTATAATGTGTTTAATATGTGAACAGTCTAAGATTGACGATGCCCTTAACTATTAATTTGCTTGCTTTTAAGTACTTGGGTTCTGCATATGGTGTGCTAAATAATTATACTGTTGTCACAGAGCAACCCTAATGGAATTTTGAAACAAGGATTATTGCTTGTGGCTCTTCCAAGGTTTGCTTATTTTTAAACACAGGTTTTAAATAAATCTGAGTACCATGACTAGATTATTACATTAAAGCAGTGAGTGGCACTAGCCAAGCAATTCATTTCTCCTGCACAGCCCTGCCCCGCTCGGTGCACTCCTGACAAGATGCACAGTCGCAGTTTGTAATGTTAGTCTGACATGCACAACCCAGCTCAGCCGGCCTTCCATTTTACAGTTAGCAATAAGCTAACGGAGTCAGACCCGAGGCTAGAGCCAGGTTTTCTAAACTCCAGCATGTCGCGGCATGTGCAGGGTTCTGTAACCCAGATACTATATATGATGCAGGCCTGAGCAATAGAGGAGAGCGGTAACAGGGTCATCCCAAAAGATAAGCTGAGGAGAAAGCCAAGTGAACGCGGTAGAATATAATCTCTGAGTCAGCCACTGCTCTCCCAACCCAACAATGCAGTGGATGTGTCCTAGGGGTTTCCTCATTCAGTTCACTCTTGGGAATCCATTCACAACCACAACCTGGAATCAGAGTCAAAACAACATCAGTTCCCTGTGTCCTCCAAAGGAGTTGTTAGAACGTGAACTATTGAGATTAAATTGATCTCTGATGCAAAGCCGAACCTGTTCTAATCATCTGGCCTGGGCATAGTGACAAGAATGCAGAATCCCAGTGGCTGTTATTCCCGGGAACACTCTTCCCACTGCCCTGACTAAGCAGATGGTTCATTAGATTTGGGTAGCTATGGTTTCCCTTCCTGCAACAGCACCTAAACTAATGTAACATATAATTGGAAGAGACAGGCGCCTGTGTGATGAATGCTGCAACCACCATGAAAACCTTTCAAGTAAACATTGGCTTTTTCTTCACAGCCCGCAACAGTAAGAGCCATGACACTATGCCTCATGTTTCATTGGATAGCTGAATGATCCTTTAAATGCTGGGGCACCCATACAATCCAAGGCCAGAAGGGACCATTCTGATCATCTAGTTTGGCATCCTGTATCGCTTCCCTGAATTAATTCCTGTTTGAATGAGAGTGTAGCTTTTAGAAGAACAACTAATCTTGATTTAAAAATTGCCAGGAATGGAGAATCCACCAGAGTAATTGTTCCAATGGTTAATTGCCCTACTGTCAAAAATTTGTGCCTTATTTCCAGTCTGCATTTGTCTAGCTTCAGCTGCCAGCCATTGGGTGTTTTTGTACCTTTCTCTGGTAGAATAAAGAGACCTCTATTATAAAAACTTTGTTCCCCACTTAGGAACTTATAAACTGTGATCAAGTCATCCCTTAACCTTCTCTTTGTTAAGCCAAACAAACTGAGCTCCTTGAGTCTATCACTGCAAGGCAGGTTTTCCAAGCCTTTAATCATTCTCATGGCTCTTCACTGAACCCTCTCTAATTTATCAGGAGCCTTCTTGAACTGTGGACATCAGAATTGGACACAATATTCCAGCCACAGCCACACCATAGTCAAGTACAGAGGTAAAATAACCTCTCTATTTTGGGGCATTTGGACAGTTCTAACATCAGTAACAAATGGGGCAGAGGTTTAGATTAGTTTTTATTTTCAATGGGTCATATGCTCAAGTGGTGTAAACTGCCGTAGCTCCATTGAAGTCCATTGTCTTACAATTCACACCAGCTGAGCATCTGTCCCAGAGTGTCTCTAGCAATTCTTTTGTGTCTGGAATTGTTGCTGAATTGAATTTTCATGACACACGCAGGAAGCAGGATTTCTAGATTCACAGGTTCCTAGATTTTAAATCCAGATGGGACCATTAGAATAATCTAGTCAGACCGCCTGCAAATATGTGCCAAATACAGAGATAGTATAAAAAGAAAAGGAGTACTTGTGGCACCTTAGAGACTAACCAATTTATTTGAGCATGAGCTTTCGTGAGCTACAGCTCACTTCATCGGATGCATCTCACGAAAGCTTATGCTCAAATAAATGTGTTAGTCTCTAAGGTGCCACAAGTACTCCTTTTCTTTTTGCGAATACAGACTAACACGGCTGCTACTCTGAAACCAGAGATAATATAACCTCTCTACTCCTGTTAGATATTCCCATTTATACATCTAAGGATCTCATTAGCCCCGTTGGCCTGTGTCACACTGGGAGCTCGTGTTCAGCTGATTATTTACTAGGACTCCGAAGTTTTTTCAGAGTCCCTGCTTCCCTGGATAGAGTCCCCCATCCTGCAGTCATGGCCTGCATTCTTTCTTCCCAGATATAGACATTTACATTTAGCCATATTAAAGCACACATTGGTTGCTTGCACTCAGTTTATCATATGATCCAGATCATTCTGTATCCAGTGATCCGTTCTCTTCATTATTTACGACTCCACCAGTCTTTGTGTCATCTGCCAGCTTTATCAATGTTGATTTTATATTTTCTTCCAGGTCATTGATTAAAATGTTAAATAGTGTAGGGCTAAGAATCGCTCCCCGCTGGACCCTACTAGAAACACACCTGCTCGACAATGATTCTCAATTCATAATTACATTTTGAGACATATCAATTAGCCAGCTTTTAGTCCACTTAACATTTGCCTGTTAATTTTGTATTGTTCTATTTTTTAAATCTAAATGCCATGTAGTACCAATTAAAATAGCTTAGAGAAGCCTAAGTATATTCCATCAAACTGTTACTTTTTATCAACCAAACTTGGAAACTCATCAAAAAAGATATCAAGTTACTTTAACAGGATCTCTTTTGGCTCAGGTGCTGTGCTAAGAGATAGCAGCATGAAAATGTTGACAGTAAACCCAGAATGGGTGTGAATGTCTCTTTTTGTGCTTTCTCCTCGGTGTCCCCTTGTCTGACCATTCCTAAAGGCTGGTGATTAATAGACCAAGCCAAAGTGCACAAGTCAATCAGCTGCAAATGTCAGATTTAATAGAAGGCATAAATGTCTCCTTTTAAACGCAGTCCATGTATAATCGATACCCTCTTATTATTCCCCAGTGCTCGTGATTTGTTTGCACAAGGACTTTTAATTGGGAAGCCTGGAATTATTGAGAGAAGGTAAACAATAAGCTTGAGACAATTGATTTGAACACAACAAGTAAAAAACAAGGCTGATACTGAACAAACTAGACCATATCAGAACAGAGACCCTCCCGCAGAATGGAAATTCTGAGATCTGACTAGCTCTAGTGAGGTCCCAACAAACTGGCTCAGGAAAATAGCTGCTGGTGTCATGCAGTCATCAGTAGCTGAATGCCAAGAGCAATGTAGCACAGACTCACAGAGGCAAGAGATGGCAAAGACCTTTCAGCTTCCTCTCATCCATCTCTTTGCCAGTGCAGGGTTGTTCCCTACAGACTTCTCTGTAATGCTTTGTCCAATCTAATTTGAAAGCTCAAAGGCAATGATGTTTCTTCCAAACCCTAATACATCTCAGTTTAGGTAACTATTGTTGTGAACACTCTGGAGCAGAACTGCAGGTAGCAGAGGAGGAAAAGCCTAGGAGCAAAGCTAGTCACCATATTTCACGGCGACCCATGGAATGGACTTAAAGGAAGTGGTAGAACTGAACAAGTGTATTCTGTTGCTGACTCTGCATGTATTCGACTGGGCTACTTTTGCACTGATTGAGTCACCACTGGAATAGACTGACCATGAGCATAAGTATTAACTTTTCCTGGTAAACATGACACCATCACTCGCCCAACATGAAGGATAAACTAAGGGGTGGAATGTCTCCTCTGTGAGGCAAAAGGCCGTTTAAGAGTCTTATCTGTCATCATTCCAGCCTAAGGCCTTGTCTACACTGCACAGTATTGTTGATGCAAGTTACGCCGATGATAAAAAAATGGTAATAATAACCAGTAAATAATAACATCGCTTGTGCGTGTTCACACAATGCTCTTTCTGCCAACAAAGCGCATCCTCGCCTGGCGCTCTAGCATTGACAGTGAAAGCAGTGCACTGTCCGTAGCTATCCCATTGTGCAACTCACTACGTTCTGCAGCAATGACCTGTGGGAAGGTGGAGTAGATCACAATGCATCATGGGTGAAGGCTCAACATCCCATGATGCAGTATTTTCTGTTCCATCATTCCAGGGGCTTCCGACTGCGTTTTGCAGCATTTCTTAATGGCCCTTGTTTACTGTGCACCTGCCATATCTTCCAATATGAGGGGTCCCTCACTGCTCTCCACTGTTGTGGTCACTGTTATGAATATAGCGTGGATGGCCATGCAGTACATCATGAACTCCCAATCTGAACAGGAATCACAGTTGCCTGACCTGCTGTGTCCTATGGAAAGAAACACCAGATTACTCCTGGCATTCACGGAGCAGCTGCACACAGTGGACTATTGCTTTGGGGCTTGTGGAACAAGCATTGAGCAGTGGGATCACATTGTTATGCAGGTCTGGGATGATGAGCAGTGGCTGCAGAACTTTCAGATGCCAAAAGCCCCCTTCCTGAAACTACAAAAAGAAAAGGAGTACTTGTGGCACCTTGGAGACTAACAAATATGAAAGCTCATGCTCAAATAAATTTCTTTGTCTCTAAGGTGCCACAAGTCCTCCTTTTCTTTTTGCAGATACAGACTAACACGGCTGCTACTCTGAAACCTTCTTGAAACTGTGTGTGAAGCTCGCCCCCGCACTGCGGCACAAGGACACCAAAACGAGAGCTGCTCCCTTGGTGAGACGTGCATGGCAATTGCTAAATGGAAGCTGGCGACCCCAGACTGCTACTGGTTGGTCATGAATCAGTTTTGAGTTGGGAAGTCCAACGTTGGGGCTGCATTAATGCAAGTGTGCTTCCTCTCCCCATAGTGCCAGCAGATCCAACAACTCAGGTGTGCGCCAAGTGGGAGAGAGTTTGCTTTGTGGAGCTGCCATGGTCAGCTGGGAAGATGCGATGTGAACTCTCCATGTTGAGCAAAGAATAAGTGGAATTTCAAAAAGTTCCAGGCCTTTAAAGTGGTTGGGGTGGATGCCTGTGTATCTGGGTGCAGGGCAGCAGCGTTCAAACTGCTGACTAGAGTGGTCAGGATGGGCATTAAAACTAAGTGTGGTGTCTACACTGATACTTTGCCACTAAAACTTTGTGGCAAAACATCCTATGTCTCTCGTTGCGGTGGTTTTATTTTGTCACCAAAACTGCAGAGTTTTGTCACCAACAGGGGCATTGCAGTACATTTGGCTGGCAAAACTCTGTAGTTTAGACAAGGCCGCAGAAGACCCAGATATTGGAATGAATTAGATTCAAGTTAAGTTAACTCCAGGCTGCATTACTGTCCTCCTGCTTCTCTGCATTACATGAGATCATGCGAGCCAAGCAGCGTTGGACCTGGTCATTACTAAAGCTCCAAGGACCTTCCAGGGTTCTGCGTGGATGGTGCTGGGGCGCTGTTCCTCTCACACCATCACAGCATGTTTTTAGGAGGTGCTGAGCGCCTGGCAGAGCCTTTCCCAGGCGCGTGATGAAGCTGAGCTCTTGAATTTTGTTTGTATTCAAGATTCCGTGGCATTTTATTTTTTTAAACACAGGAGATGCTAACACTAATGTCTTGGCCAGATTCCAACAATTGATGGCATGACGGCTGCAATGTCAGCTGGATAAGGTTTTATATTCTTCCTTATTTATTGTTGTGTGCTGTGTCATGTGTGTAAACAGCTGCCATACTCCACTCCATCCGTGGCTGCATTTAAATGGTGACTGAAGTTATTCCTACATATCCTGATATTGGGTCAGAGCCTGAATGCAACACTGTAAGACCCAGATTCAGCATGGCACTTCACCAAGGTCTAACTTTGTGCACATGGTCAGTTCTATTGATTGTGGTTGCTAAACTGGGTTCTAAATCCAAAGAAATTCTACTGGACTCAATGAAATCAGAATCTGGCCTATAGTTTGCAAAGCACTGTGGGATCCTAGGTGCTCTATAAATTCAGGATATTATTATTACTGTCTCTAGCTATCACTTTACCACTGCAGCTGCTTCTGCTGTGCTCATTCAAAGCTATCAAAGCTTTTGATACGGTCTCCCACAGTGTTCTTGCCAGCAAGCTAAAGAAGCGTGGGCTGGATGAATGGATTAAAAGGTAGATAGAAAGCTGGCTAGATCATCGGGTTCAACGGGTAGTGATCAATGGCTCCATGTCTAGTTGGCAGCCGGTAACAAGAGGAGTGCCACAAGAGTCGGTCCTGGGGCCAGTTTTGTTCAATATCTTTATTAATGATCTGGAGGATGGTGTGGATTGCACCCTCAGCAAGTTTGCAGATGACACTAAACTGGGAGGAGTGGTAGATATGCTGGAAGGTAGGGATAGAATACAGAGGGCCCTAGACAAATTAGAGGATTGGGCCAAAAGAAATCTGATGAGGTTCAACAAAGACAAGTGCAGAGCCTGCACTTAGGACGGAAGAATCCCATGCACTGCTGCAGACTAGGGATCGAATGGCTAGGCAGCAGTTCTGCAAAAAAGGACCTAGGGGTTACAGTGGACGAGAAGCTGGATGTGAGTCAACAGTGTGTCCTTATTGCCAAGAAGGCTAATGGTATTTTGGGCTGTATAAGTAGGGGCATTGCCAGCAGATCGAAGGACGTGATCGTTCCCCTCTATTCGACATTGGTGAGACCTCATCTGGAGTACTGTGTCCAGTGTTGGGCCCCACACTACAAGAAGGATGTGGAAAAATTGGAAAGTGTCCAGCGGAGGGCAACAAAAATGATTAGGGGACTGAAACACATGAGTTATGAGGAGAGGCTGAGGGAACTGGGATTGTTTAGTCTTCAGAAGAGAAGAATGAGGGGGCATTTGATAGTTGCTTTCAACTATCTGAAAGGGGGTTCCAAAGAGGATGGATCTAGACTGTTCTCAGTGGTAGCAGATGACAGAACAAGGAGTAATGGTCTCAAGTTGCAGTGGGGCAGGTTTAGGTTGGATATTAGGAAAAACTTTTTCATTTGGAGGGTGGTGAAGCACTGGAACGCATTACCTAGGGAGGTGGTGGAATCTCCTTCCTTTGAGGTTTTTAAGGTCAGGTTTGACAAAGCCCTGGCTGGGATGATGGGATTGGCCCTGCTTTGAGCAGGGGGTTGGACTAGATGACCTCCTGAGGTCCCTTGCAACCCTGATATTCTGTGATTCTGTGATTCCAGGCACTGGCATGATGTGAATTCTCTGCCTATTGAGGATGGTTTCATTTCAGTTGTCAAGGACAATGCATTAAACCACTGCAACAGAGACAAAGACTGAAATTAACATTTGTAAAGGAGAAAAAGGACAAAAGAAATGGTTGTGAGACTTGTGACAAGGAAGAATGTGAAATCATCCTCAGCATTATCGGGCTGCACTGGGGGAAGGATGCTGGCTGTCACCCTGTTCAGGAGAGGAGCAGTCGGCACACTGGCCTGTTGCCAGTGATCTGCCCTTGATGGGAAGCATGGAAGCAGCGTGTAACATTATACTGAAAATGTGCAGCTGAGAACTAAAACTGAAGGTTGCATAGAGCCTTCTCCCATCATCATGACATGCCTGCTGATGTGGCTGACTCAGGTGGCGCCCAGCCCTCTGGTCTCTGACACTGTAAACGCAGGGTCACGATCCACGTGGACACTCAGGCATGGGCTGAGAAACACTGAGCCTGAAGACTTGAGACCCAGGTTTACACTGCAGCCTGGACAGACCAGCAGTGCCTAGTGTGCACCCTCCAGTGAATGGGACGTCGTGGTGAGAGATGGACGTGTTCTCGCTGGAGGATGGGGTGAAATGGGCTGATCTGCTCTTAGACACCGTGTTTTCCTGTTTCAATGTGTGATTATTTTTAGAGCCCCTACTAACACCTCAAATTCATTCTGGTTAGGAGTATTCTGCTATCAGCAGCATTTATGTGCCACCGAGGTATGTGCTTTAGAAATACCTGAGAGAGGCATGCTTGTGCCTTCTCCCATGCCGTTAATGACTCTCTGCCGCTAGCAATCCCATGCAGGGTACAGCATGGAGAATCCCAGCAGACGGACAGGAACAAAGACAAGGTGTTTTTAGAAGTGACACGCACCTAAGCAAGGTGAGCCAGACCATCACCAGAAAGAGAAGATTCAGTAGAAGGAGTGGAGGCAGGAGAGACTTGGCCTCCTTTCTGGAGCTGAAGCAAAGCCAGAGACTCACAGTGGAAGGTGATGGGAACTGCATTCGGGAATTTGTTGTTCTGCCTCGATCTGTATCTCTCATGTGCTCTCGAGGAGTAAAGTGTGTGTGTGTTTTAGAAATTCCTGTGTGAGGTCTGTGTTTCTAGCTTTAACTATCATGTGGTCCATGAAGAGTTAAACTATAAGCAATTAGGGAGGCGTGGGAGCTTCTGTCCTGGCCTTGCACCCTAGACAGGGAATCTTCCCCAAGGAATGTACCCTAGAGGCCAGAGGTAGAGACAGTAGCCAAACTATGTCCAGACCTAGTTGGCTTGAAAAGCACTTGGGACCAAAGGTTGGTTTCAGCACAGCAGACTGGAGACCATCCACTGGGAGGACTCAGCCAGGGCTGTAGCCGTGCCCTCCTTCAGTAGCAGTAAGGCTGGCAGGAAAAATTCCCTTGAAATATTTTTTCACAAGTGTTTGGTAATTTGTCAAAATCCAAATGTTCCACCAAGATGATTCAATTCCAGTGAAGTCCCTTGGGAACTCTGCCTGGTTTCCTGCCAGCTCACCTGCAGGCTCCTCGGCAGCCTGTCTGGGGGCTGCCCTGATGTCAGGGCTCCATTCACGTTCACGGAGAATTTCAAAATGTACGGGGTTTTGTTCCAAAATGAATGAAAACAAAACCCTTCCCTGCCAAATGTAATTATCTCTAAGTATCACTGTCTTTGGTGGGTGCTGCTTGGGACGCTTTAAATGACTGTTGCTCTCTCCAAGGAAGCCAGCTACTAACCAGCTCCCTTGGATCAAGATGGAACATTCCAAGCAGAGACCTGCCTTTCCCGTGGGTCAAACACTGAAATGCAGTGGGTGCAGGCTGCAGTGGAGAACTGTGAATCGCACGTGGCACTTTAATTTCCCTTCATCTACAGGTCTTCCATGGTTTCTCAGTAATTCCATGGCTGGGGAGGAAGACGAAAGTGTCTCTGAGGTCACCTGCCCTAAAGCTAATGGAGGTTTGACAGTGGTAGAGCTCACTTCATGGCTGCAAATTCAATATAAACTCTGGGAGATGTCAAGAAAAGTTTCTGGTGCATCAAGATGAAATAGTTCTTAAAATCACTGTTAGGAGATGGATATTCAGGCCTGTCTGCAAAGGCCTATACTTTAAGAATTTAGGCGTATGTTTATCTTTTAGCTAGCTATAGAGGTATAAAAGAAAGAATCAAAATCACTGTCTGCCTGTATAAGGCCTTTTCTTACTGTGACAGTCTGAGGCCCTGTGCTTAGGCTAAGGCCTCTGGCTAAGCAGCAGAGGCAGCCATAAGGTGGGAAGTGAACGGTCACATCCTCACATCCCAAACTAGTCACATAAGGTGCTATTGGACTGTTGGGAATACAATCCTGTCCTGATAATGCCCATCGCCTCCAGAGAAAGGGAAGTGCCTAGAAGATGTAAAAGAAAACTTAGTTTGATAGCATCCTGTCTGGCAAGAACTCACTTATCAATAGCTGGGATGTGAAATCCTCATTTCTTTGGTGTTCCATCACTGTAGTCCCCACTTCCCTATTGCTTGTCTGTATAATCTCTGTCTGGTTCTGTGATTGTTTCTGTCTGCTGTATAATTAATTTTGTTGGGTGTAAACTAATTAAGGTGGTGGGATATAATTGGTTAAATAATCATGTTACAATATGTTAGGATTGGTTAGTTAAATTTCAGTAAAATGGTTGGTTAAGGTATAGCTAAGCAGAACTCAAGTTTTACTATATAGTCTGCAGTCAATCAGGAAGAAAGGGGGGAATGGGAACGGGGAATGGGGGTGGGGGAATTGGAATTATGTTTTGCTAAAGTGGGGAATGGGAACAGGGAATGGGAACAGGGACACAGGCAAGGTTCTGTGGTGTCAGAGCTGGGAAGGGGAACACTAAGGAAGGAAATTGGAATCATTGCTTGCTGGAAGTTCACCCCAATAAACATTGAATTGTTTGCACCTTTGGACTTCTGGTATTGTTGCTCTCTGTTCATGCGAGAAGGGCCAGGGTAGTGAGCGGGTGAAGGAATAAGCCCCTAACAATCACAACTACCACTCATGACCCAAATGGCAATCTCCCAGCTAACCAGTGTGCAGGATATCAGCCAAAGGACAACCTGGGAGCGTCCTTTGCATAGCTGAGAATCAGCTTTGCCCAGATAGTGGGGGATTCGTTTGTATACAAGTAATGAATCATGAAACAGCAGGAAGCTAGCTAGCCAAGAAAAACCGGGAGCTCTGCAATTAACAATGGATGTGCTCAGGTGAATAACAATTGAGTCTGACAACAATACAAAGCAGACGACAGGGTAGTCGGAGCCAGAAGTGTTGCAAGACTCATTTTTATAAACCACAATTTTTCCAAACGACATTCAGTCCAAGGCCATGTTTTTTAACTTTCAATTCTAGAGGAAGAGGCAACAAACCCCATTTAACACACAATAACATGCCAAACACCGGGCAGTGTGTAACTAGTGCAAAGCAGCAAAAGGCAGAATTCCCTCTCATGAATGGATCTGTTCTCATCTCACCCCTTGGGCCGAGGATGCAGCTCATGCTGCATGTGGCTACTGGGCAGAGTTATGATGTCTTCTTTTCCCCCTTGAAATTACACTAGGGGTGAAATCTCCAAAAGTGCCAAAGAGATTTAGGAAACTAAGGGATACTGGAAAATGCTGGTTTCAGTTGAAACATTGGCTGTCCTCATCTCCTCAGTTCTCCATCTGTCCATCCCCAGCCCTCAGCTCAGTCCTGCTCCTTGCTGTTGCATGCAGGACCAAGACTGGAAGAATAAAGTACAGAGAAATGTTGTCTCACAGCACTGAAGAAAGTGGCTAAAATAGCTCCCAAAGTCCAGCTAAATTTGGCTTGGGACCAAAACCTTTTAGGAAAAAAATAAGAAGAAATGTTTCAGAACTTGAGTCAAGTTAGACAAAAAGGCCTGAGCAGTATAATCTCACCTGAGCAGTATAAACCCATTTGAAACTAAGTTAAACAAGCTGGGAGCAAGCAAACAATATACGTTTTGATCCAGCTAAATGTAAATGTCTACATCTAGGAACAAAGAATGTTGGCTACACTTACAGGATGGGGGACTGTATCCTGGGAAGCAGGGACTTGGAAAAGGATTTGGGGTGTGGTGGATAATCAGCTGAACATGAGCTTCTGGTGTGATGCTGTGGCCAAAAGGACTAATGCAATCCTGGGATGCATAAACATGGGAATCTTGAGTGGAAATGGAGAGGTTGCTTTTACCTTTGACCACTGCTGGAACATTGTGTCCAATTCTGGTGCTCTCAATTCAAGAGGGATGTTGATAAATTGGAGAGGGGTCAAAAAGCCACAAGAATGATTAAAGGATTAGAAACTATGCCTGATAAGCTATGTCTACGCTAGCACTTTTGTGGGTATAACTTCTGTTGCTCAGGGCTGTGAAAAAACCCACTCCTTGAGTGACATAAGTTACATCAACAGAAGTGCCGGTGTGGACAGCTCTTTGTCAGTGGGAGACACTCTCCTGCCAACATAGCTACCGCTGCTCATTGAGGGTGGTTTAATTATGTCAATAGGAGAGCTCTCCCCGCTGGCATAGACCAGTTATGTAACTATACAATGGCATGAGTCATGACCAATCACAACTGCCTGCCTGCTAGGGCTGGCATGTACAGCCTTGGTCAGTAATAAGGGCAGCAAAGTGCATGTGTGATGGCTGACACCCTGGTGACTGAATTGGGGATCACCAGAACTAGAAGCATGAGCAGCTACAGCTGGTCTAAAGAACCAAGGCTCACTAGTGGGGCTGTAATAGCCTCATATCCTCTGTGGATCAGGCACAGAGAGGGACCTGTCCCACACTGACCAGCGGGTTACAGTCAGTCAAGGAGAGATTTGAGCTCCTGGCTGGCAGTATGGGGACAGCTTTTCCTTCCCTCCATGCCCTCAGTGACAGTAGGGGGTTACGTTATGTTGTTACATACGTACATGTTATGTTACCCAACACCTGAGAGAAGCTCTGAAAGAAAAAGATTTGGAACAGAGGAGGGGTTCCCAAGCTGCAAAGCAAATGCAGCTTGTCCCTTAAGAATCTGCAAGCCTGCTTGTAACATCAGCCAGGGTGAGAATTTGCTAATTCATATCCTATCTTACTAGTATTTTAGGCTTAGTTTGCGGTTTCATTTATTTACTAAGTAATCTGCTTTGATCTGTTTGCTATTACTTATAATCTCCTAAAATCTATCTTTTTGTAGTTAATAAACTTGTTTTATATATTAACCTAAACCAGTGTGCCTTTAAGTGAAGTGTCTGGAGAAAAATCTCAGCTTGGTTACCACAAGTATGCATATTTCTCTCCATATTGAGGGAGAGGTGGACATTTTAATGAGCTTACACTATACAGATCACTGTGCAGTGCAAGACGATATAATTTATATTTATACTCCGGGGGGGGGGGGTTGTGTGCCTGGGGAGCTAGGAAACTGGCTGGGTTCTGGTATTTGCACTCAGGTAGCTCAGTTAGGGTGAGTGGCGCCACTTGCTGTTGTGTTGGGTCCTGGATGAGGCTGGCTGTGTCTCCAACCCAGTTGTGTGTCTGAGAGAGGCACAGCAGTTCCCACAGCTCCCAGACTGCACCCCATTGGTGACAACCTGTCACATTCTTATGTTTGGTATAAATGTCCAGTCATTTTTTCTAATCCTGCCAAACTCTGGGCCTCTATAATATCTAGTGGCCGTGAGTTCCATAGGCTAATTGTGCATTTTGAAAAAATGTTTCTTTTAATTGGTTTTTAATTTGCTGCCTTTCATTTAATTGTGTGTCACCTTGTTCTTGTATTATGAGAAAGTATGAATAGGAGCATGTGGCTTATCCTCCCCCACTGTTTGGCCATGCTTTCAATGCCATACACTCCATTTGATGTTGTTTGTCTGTCTGTCTGTCTGTCTGTAATGCAATAACTTTTGAACGCGGCATCTGACCAACTCAAAGATTTCAGGGAACATTCTAGACATCAGTGGGCAGAACTCTGTTGATCTGAAGGAAAATCAGAACACTGACATGGGGCCTGGTGGAGAGAATCTGAGCCCATGGTGTGGGAGGAGAGGGGAAGGGGGGCACACACAACCCCTGGCATGAGGACGGGAGTAGCAGGAGTCCCTGAAGTAGAAGGGGGTGGGAAGGTGGTCCACAGGGAGCTTGTGGGGGAATGAAGAGATGAAGGAGCCCCTGGTGCATGCAGTGAGCTCAAATGACACAACAAGCCTAGTGCAAACAGAGGGCTCAGACTGCCTTCCTTGCTCACACAAACCTCACTGTCCTCGAGGGGAGCTCAGGAAGTCCAGCTGAGGTGTCCCCATGGTACCATGTAAAGCAAGTCCTGAGCAGCTCGGAATCTGGGTTTGGCCAACAGAAGCCTTCACTGGTTTGGTGGCTTCTCTGAACTGTCCCCTTATCTCCTGAGTCAACAGTCTGAGGCTGGATGCTGTGAGAACAGGTGGCCTGGATGGATTTCCCACAGAGGTATACCCAGTCCTGGCAGGAAAGTTGAAGTAAAAAACTCTTCCCCAAACATTTCAGAACTTCAGAAAAGGTTCAGCCCAAGCTCTCGTCCAGCCCATTGAAGTCAATGAAGTCTTTCCTTCTGGGCCTGTATGGACAAAGGTTTTGTCAGCCACCCCCATTCTAAGCACTGGACAGGAAACATAAGCAATATCACAGACCCAGGAATCCTTGGTCATTGCCCTACATGGCAAATGGAAGTGACAGGCATATAGCTATGTAACCTGTGTGTACGGGAATTGCCCACTGCTTGTATGAAGAGTCATTTCCTATCACTCCTCTCTCTCCATGAGCCCCAATTATTACTTCTAGCCAGAGATCCTTTTTTCCGTGATAAAAAAACCCAAAATTTTCTGATTAAAAAACCCCCGTAGAAATCCGTGTTTTTCCATGATTAAAATGAAATGCTGAACTTTAGTTTCCCTAGCCACGATATATAGTGGAACCCCATTTAGCTAGTCTAATTGGGATCGGGGCCAGGTCAAATAAGCAAAATGCAGATAATCTGGAAAATGGGTGAAGAATTCAGCCCCGGGGGGCAGCTCTTCTGGCTGGAGCTGACAGTGGGAGCCCCACCACCAGGGTTGGAGCTCTGTGCCCAGTCTCTGGATTATCCAAATTTTTTGCTTATCCAATTTGGCCCCAAGTCCCAATTAGATCAGATAAATGGGATTCCACTGTAGTTAATAAATGTTTTCATTTTTTCACAGAATGTAAAAACTAAAGATTCTCTTTAAAAACCCAAATTCCACATTTTTCTGTGGCAAACGGATTTCTAGAATACAAGGTGTGATGTCCGTGTGTTCCTCCCTCTCACCCCCAGCCTCTTCTGGAGCAATGGAGGAGCCTGGAGACCTAAACGCCTGTCTCCCCCTCTAATGTCTCATGCTCCAGCCTGTGAGCCATGTCGGCTGGGTGACGGTCGGAACCCAACCAGCCTGTTAGTGCAACAGCTCCTCAGCAAGCTCAGATGGCTGCAAGGTGACACCCGGCCGGCCAGCTACAGTGCAAACTCCCCACTTAGAACAGGACTGGATGGCACCTATTTTATTGATGTGGCTGAGTGATATCAAAGGGGGACTGGCTCCAAAAGGGCCCTGTTACCCGATCCCCACATTCGGATCCTCGGCAATCAGCCCCAGCAGAAGGTGGGAGAGCAATGACCCCCCAGAATCTTGGCCAATGGAATTTTCCTGGGTCCCTAGAGACACGTGTAGTTGTATTAACGTGAGCAGCACAAAGCAGCTTCTATTATATTTCACTGGTTACGCAGAAGTCAACAACACAGTTTCTTTAAAGTAACCCAGCCTCAGGCCTCCACCTAGACACCCAAGTCAGGTATGATGAAGATTTCTGAAAATCTTATTCATCATATAAAAACGGTTCTACCAATCCCAAAGGATTGGACACATCACCTCCCTGGTTAATGAATATTCCAAACCTTTCCCAAATACACACAGCCAATTCTTATTAACTAAACTAAAATTTGTTAAAAACGAAAAGAGAGAGCATATAGATTAAAAGGTCAGTATACATAGAGACATAAGTACAATCTTGAGCTTCAGATTCATAGCAGAGATGAAAAGGAGTACTTGTGGCACCTTAGAGACTAACCAATTTGTTTGAGCATGAGCTTTCGTGAGCTACAGCTCACTTCATCGAGCTGTAGCTCACGAAAGCTCATGCTCAAACAAATTGGTTAGTCTCTAAGGTGCCACAAGTACTCCTTTTCTTTTTGCAAAGACAGACTAACACGGCTGCTACTCTGAAACATAGCAGAGATGGTGAGCTTTGTAGTTGCAAAGAGTTCTTTTAGAATTTAGTCCATAGGTTACAGTCCAGTGTCCAAAATCATATTCAGGGTGTTCCAGTTTAGGACTGGGATCTTAATCTTATGACTCAAACTTCCCCTGATGAAGCTTAAGCAGATCTGAGATAAAAAGGATTGGGATCCAAGGGTCTTTTATATAGTTTTCTAGCATCCATTTGACGATACAGTCCTGGGTAAACAATAGGCTTTTGATGTAACCTTCTGTTTCCTAAACCTCACCGGTAATTAACTACATGGATTAACATAAGATAATTAATCCATTAAGCAGTTTATCACAGACTTTAAAGAGACATATAGACAATGACATTATTACACCCAAGATTCATCTAAATGTTAACATTCCCTTTTGATCTCTGAATCCATAGCTATAGTGACAGACAGGAATTGTCTGTTTACATGGCTAGCATGTAAGATACACACAATTAGTAACACCTCTAACTCTCTAACAATACAGGTTTGCACTTCAAAGCTCTAGCTTATTTACCATGGAATGGCCCTAATTATCATTTGCATATTTTCCTAACTTGAAAGGTTGGCTCTGGGTCATTCAGCCTGCAAACTGCTTAACTCTTTCTGGCCATGAGTTATATTTTATATAAGATTTGTTGTAATTGTATAACAGTGGAAGCAATAATGATTTGCACGGTTATATTTTAATTAGACAATGTCACATAACAAATAAGAAATGACCAAATATCCGTCATGCGTTAGAGTTGCAGCGATTGCTGGGGCGAAAGGCAGCCAAGTGTCTTGTCTCTGTGTGCTGAGAGTTTGTGGTGAGATCAACTAGCCTGTGATCTCAGCATCACCTTCAACTCCTGCCCTCCCTAGCAAAATCAGAAGCATTTTTCCTTATAATTTCAACTACAGCTGGCTCTCTCCCTGCTGATGGAAGATTTGCCCAGGCTCTGGCAATGTCATCGGCCAGATTCTGCTCTCATTTACACTGATATAAATCTGTAGTGACTCCCACATTGGCATTACCCCAAACACACCAGTGGTGGATTAGCCACTGGGCCGATGGGGCCAGTTGAGGGGCCCTGGAAAAATGTCCCCCCGCAGAGGTGGCTGGGGAAGCCTCAGCACCCAGACCCTGGCTGTGGCCCCAGGACTGTAGGAGCTCATGCCCCATGCTTAGGGCTGGGGGAGCTCTCACCATGGCTGGGGTGGAGGAACAGAGCTTCTCTGGTCTTGGGGCTGCATTGGGGGGAACAGGAAGGAAGAAATGGGTTGCGGGCTGCAGTGGGGGGTGGAATGGGTGGGACTGTGAGTGAAATGGGGTGGCGCCGTGGGGGGAAGAGGCAGAACAGAGTGGGACCGAGGACGGAGCCACAGATGGAAAGGGTGGAATGGGGGTGGGGCCACAGGCAGAAGAGATGGGGAGGGCTCCCCCACTTGCTATGGCCCAGGGCCCACAAAACCTTAATCCACCTCTGAGTCTGGTACTTCCTACATTCCTATCACCTGGCTGTCCTGGGGCATATCTGGTAGGGCTGGTTGGAAACGTTTTAATAAAAACCAATTTGATGGACAATTGGATTTTTGAACAAATGTTTTTGCAGAAAGTGTCTGCTTTCCACAGAGGATTTAGAGTTTGAATCAAAATATATTCATCCAAACTCTGAAAAGTGTTGGCTGAAAATTCAGTTTTTGATCTTTTGATGCGGGCTGGGGGGATGGGACTCATTTTCACAGATATGATCCTTGGTTGGGGAACCCCATTTTACAACCAGTTTTCTGGTACCAGACTAATCAGGTCCTGATCCAGAGCCCACTGGGGTCAGTGGAAAGACTCACATTAACTCCAATGGCCCTTTTGTCCCCACAAGCCCAAATTGCTAGGGAGGGTCCCAAGGGGCTTCGGACATTTTGACCCTAGGAAATTAAAGAACCACAGTTTGAGCGAGAAACGTATTTCAGGGATTGCTTGGTGAAAACACTTCAGCACTAAGCAAACTTCCAAATCCCAGAATAGGAACTGGCAAGTGATTTTATGCTAAATCTCATGCAAAAAAACTGTTCCCATTTGCCCAGCTGTATAGCTAATGCTGTTTGTAAACAGCTTGAGTCTTTCTCCTAAAATGACTCTCTTATGCCTGGCTGTTAATTTGACAGTGCTGAGTAAATGTAGTTAATGATGAGATGGCATCATCCTGCCATCAGGTTGTGGCTGCAAAGTCATTTAATCGCAGGAATGGGGGAGGAGCAGAAAGAGCTGGGAGCTGTGTACAAAGGCTGAGAACCAGCTCTGTGAATCTTCCCGCAGTGCAAACCTCCCTCCCTTGCCCTGCCATCTGCCAGGATCCCAGCAAATAGAGCAGAGACACTGTCAGGTTTCAAGGCTTCATCTACAAGGGTTACGTTGACCTAATTAGTCTCCCTCAAACAAATGGGGGGGAAGAACCTGAAGTCTTGGGCTTCTGCAGCGAATTCTCTCCACCCCCTTTTGCTCTGCTGGCTCCAGGGATACATTCCATGCAGGTGAGTCTGACTGCAGCACTATTTGAATCCTTCTTACTCTCATTCCAGGGATGCCACATGCTGGCTTTTGACCTCATTAGCTTCCCCTCTTGTTTCTCTTTCCTGCTTCACACTCATTAGCCCCATTGATGCGCTACTTACTCTACAAAGTTGTCTCCAGGAATTTGCTCTGCTGCTGCTCCTCTGAGCTGGGGGTGAGGGGAACTGGGGACCTGGAGTCAAGAGGGGGGGCTAGGGTTTCCTCAGAGAGATACATGCTGGGAGCTAGTCAAAATATCATCACAGAACTGGGGGCAGGGGGGACACCTTTGTTCACAAACAGTTGCTGTTTGAGCCCACATGCTGGGTCCTTGCCACCCACCCTCACCTTGGGGCTTGGCAGACTCAGTGTTTTCCCCAGGAATTGAAATTGAGGGGTCAGGGACGATGAGGGGTGAGACTGTGAGGGTGAAGGTGGGCTGTATGGCACCACAGAAAAACCTGAAAAATGTTTCATGGCCATTTTATTAGATTTAACTCATGTTTTAACATCATCACACAAATTAGAGTTGGCTACTCAAGCCTTCTATGAAGCACGACATCTACATCCTTCTTGGTTTCTTGTTATAATTTTACACAACTCTGTTAATGAACTTCTTGAATGCAATGCATTCATCTTTGGTGGCTTCTTGTGTGTCCGGTACTTCCATTCCTTCAACTGATATGCTCATTAGTTCATTCACATGATCAGGCAGAAGGCGACTTCTTTCAGAGCACAAAATTCTATTCAGTGACGAAAAAGAACGCTCGACTGTAGCCGTTGTGACTGGGAGTAGCAAGAGATGAATTCCTACTTTCATCCCAGGAAACAGAGCACAAAGATCGGGTCGAGCCACTAGTGATGATAAAAAAGAAGTTGAAATCAAATCTTCATTCATTCGTCGTATGATATTCCACTCTGTGTTCAAATTCTCTGTTCTGTCCTGAGCACATGGCAGCCCCATTGCTGGTCATGCCTCACTCCACTCAACCATCAGTGTTTTATAGGACAGGCATCTGTAAAAGCTACGTAGAGGTTGAATAGAATCTAGAAGTCGCTGTTGTAGATTTTTAAGAATCAAGTCTGTGTACTTTTTCAGTTGTTTTAACAAACACTTCTTGTCATCTTCACTTAAGGATTCAATATAAATGCCTTCATTAGTTAACTTCTGCACTGAAGTCTTTGCTTCTTCCAGTACTTTTTCAATGGATAGCTCTCTGATTGATCCAAATGCAGCTTCTATTGCTCAACAAAGATCTACTATTGTTGTAGCAGATGCCTGGATGGCATTGTTTAATGGCCCAAGTGGTTTCAACAGTAGACTTACAAGAGAGAGAATGGCAATAGTCTTCTCTGAACGTAGTAGCAAAAGTAATCCACCAGCCTCACTACATAGATCCATCCCATCTTGGTAGATATTTTCCAAAGCCAGTAATAACGGCTGGAGTAATTTTGAGATAACAACCAAGGATCGCTCATGAGAAAGCCAGAGGGTTTTCCCAGGGTGGACTAATTTGAACTTCAGTCCCAGTGTATCTTCTATATTTCCCAAGATATTCAGTCTTTTTGGACTCTGACTGAAAAAAGAATATAATGAAGACATTAAATTTATAGCTTTTTAAATGTCTTTTGAAGAGTCTGCAGTTCATCCTAGCGCTAGTTGGAGTAGATGGCCTCTGCAGTGTGTATAGGAGAGACTAGGGTTACACTTCTCTCTGAGCAAAGCTTGTGCTCCCCCATGTCTTCCAGAGAAGTCTGCAGCTCCATCAAATGCACAAGCAGCCATCTGTTTGGGGTCCAAATTACAAGTATTTAACTCTTGTAAGATGTGGGTTGGCACAGATGCAGCCGACGTGTCTTCTATAACTTGAACATCTAGAAACGCATCTACTGGACTACCCCTGACATCAAGATAACGTACACAATGACTTAATACTTGATGCCCGTTTGTATCAGTGCGTTCATCAGCCATCTATGAAAATTTTTTCAATGTGGTAAGAGAAATTGTCACTTTTTCAACCATTGAGTCTTTCACTGTTGCACTGCATGCATCTAGCCAGTCAGTGGAGTTTTTTGAAGAAAGACAGTGAGCATTTGTCTTGTTCGGAGCCAGTGTCCAACTTCAGGATGAACAAGTGACAATGAACTTAACATTGGTCTTCAGTTCGGAGTGTGCGGTATCTCTTGCTTAAATAGAAAGTAGGATGCCACGGCCATGAGTATTCGCATGAACTGTGTTGTGTCTCCAGCATTCTTAACCGCCTCATGAACACTCACCGGTGTTGTCCTTGGTCAGCGGAGACTCGGAGTTCCGAGGTGCTTTCACATGAGGTCACCTCCCAGGTGGGGGGCAAGAAGGCACCTTGCTCTTTCCTCTAGCTGCTCAGCGTTCGCTCTGGCCACTGTTGTTCGTTGTGCCACCGTTCACTCCATCGCGCTGTAGCCCATGGCCCTGCGCCGTCACCTTCTGCTGCCACCTGCCACTGTGACCTCTGCGAGTGGGTCTCTTGAGGTTCCAACAGCTCTCAGTGATTTCAGCCGAGCTCTCAGAGGGGGAACCTCGCTGCTAGTGCAGACTGGGCCGTCTCTGCCACAGAAACACTGTCCCAAATGAGGTCTAAGTACTTAACCTGCTTATCAGTGATTTCAGCTGTAGTGGTCACTTAAAAACACAAAAGACTATCTATGGGAGACAGGCCAGTCCTTGCCTACAGACAGCCCCCCAACCTGAAGCAAATACTCACCAGCAACTACATACCACACAACAGAACCACTAATCCAGACACCTATCCTTGCAACAAAGCCCGTTGCCAACTGTGCCCACATATCTATTCAGGGGACACCATCACAGGGCCTAATAACATCAGCCACAGTATCAGAGGCTCGTTCACCTGCACATCCACCAATGTGATATATGCCATCATGTGCCAGCAATGCCCCTCTGCCATGTACATTGGGCAAACTGGACAGTCTCTACGTAAAAGAGTAAATGGACACAAATCAGATGTCAAGAATTATAACATCCAAAAACCAGTCGGAGAACACTTCAATCTCTCTGGTCATGCGATTACAGATATGAAAGTTGCGATATTACAACAGAAAAACTTAAAAACCAGACTCCAGCGAGAGACTGCTGAATTGGAATGCATTTGCAAATCGGATACAATTAACTTAGGTTACCTTGCATAATGACTTAGCCACTCCCAGTCCCTATTCAAGCCTATTTCCCCTTGTTTTTTCCTACCCCCCCTCCCCCGCCCGGTTCCTCAGACGTTCTTGTTAAACCCTGGATTTGTGCTGGAAATGGCCCACCTTGATTATCATACACATTGTAAGGAGAGTGATCACTTTAGATAAGCTATTACCAGCAGGAGAGTGGGGTGGGGGGAGAGAAAACCTTTTGAAGTGATAAACACCCATTTTTTCACGGTCTGTGTGTATAAAAATATCCTCACTGCATTTTCCACTTTCATGCATCCAATGAAGTGAGCTGTAGCTCACAAAAGCTTATGCTCAAATAAATTGGTTAGTCTCTAAGGTGCCACAAGTACTCCTTTTCTTTTTGCGAATACAGACTAACAGGGCTGCTACTCTGAAACCTATCTATGGAGCCTAATCAGCTCTGTCTTTAAACAGTGGAGAGGGGCAGGTCAAATGGTACTTGTGACTCAGGCAGACCATCAAGCAAAACACGTGTCCCTACCCTCTCTCGATGCCCTCAATCAACACAAACTGAGTACAGTTTTACTGCCCTTTACTCACACAATAAGAACAACAACAATTCATTACCCATCCACCCGCATTCAAGTGATTTGTAACCCAACCCCAGCCAAAATCACTTGGGCAACAAAGGTCTGTTTGCTGGATACCTAGGTAGATTAGGTGTGAATGTAAATACAATCTGGTCCTGAAGCCTTTCGCCCTAGCTCCCAGCTCATCACTAGCTGCCAGGGAGAGCTCATTTAGACTTTGCTTACAAATCATAATTTGAAATTATTAGGTTGGCCAACATCACCGAAATGAATGCACTGACATTGTCATAAAAACAACAGCTGCATAAGAAAGCTAGTCTTTGTTCATACTTTTCAAGTCTATTATACTTTTTCAGATATACATATTTTATCATACACGTTACATGCTTTTAAAGTGTGTATTAATGTTTCAATTTCAATTCAAATTTCCAAACAATCACTAAATTGGCAACACTGCATGTAACTAGTTCACAAAACTGGGGGAGGAGGGGAATTCGGGGGGGAGGAGGGTGTAGGGAAATCCCTGCTTGGCAGCAGGGCAGTGTGCTGGTGTGCACACCAGGGGTTGGGAACAACTTTGGCTCTCGCTCCCGGGACAGTGAAGTTCAGCTGTATTATGAGGCTCTTGGCCTACAAGTAGGAGGGTTAATTAATTAATTGATTTCATAGAATCATAGAAGATTGGGGTTGGAAGAGACCTCAGGAGGTCATCTAGTCCAACCCCCTGCTCAAAGCAGGGCCAACCCCAACTAAATCATCCCAGCCAGGGCTTTGTCAAGCCTGACCTTAAAAACCTCTAAGGATGGAGATTACACCGCTTCCCTAGGTAACCCAGTCCAGTGCTTCACCACCCTCCTAGTGAAATAGTGTTTCCTAATATCCAACTTAGACCTCCTCCACTGCAACTTGAGACCATTGCTCCTTGTTCTGTCATCTGCTATCACTGAGAACAGTCTAGATCCATCCTCTTTGGAACCCCACTTCAGGTAGTTGAAGGCTGCTATCAAATCCCCCCTCACTCTTCTCTTCTGCAGACTAAACAATCCAGGTTCCCTCAGCCTCTCCTCATAAGTCATGTGCCCCAGCCTCCTGATCATTTTCGTTGCCCTTCGCTGGACTCTCTCCAATTTGTCGACATCCCTTCTGTAGCTTTTTTCCTAATATCCAACCTAGACCTCCCCCACTGCAACTTGAGACCATCACTCCTCATTCTATCGTCTGTTACCACTGAGAACAGTTTGGAACACCCTTTCAGGTAGTTGAAAGCAGCTATCAAATCCCCCCTCATTTTTCTCTTCTGCAGACAAAATAGAATAATAGAATCATAGAATATCAGGGTTAGAAGGGACCTCAGGAGGTCATCTAGTCCAACTCCCTGCTCAAAGCAGGACCATACCCCAACTAAATCATCCTAGCCAGGGCTTTGTCAAGCCTGACCTTGAAAACCTCTAAGGAAGGAGATTCCCAGTTCCCTTAGCTTCTCCTCATAAGTTATGTGTTTCAGTCCCCTAATCGTTTTTGTTGCCCTCCGCTGGGCTCTTTCCAATTTTTCCACATCCTTCTTGTAGTGTGGGGCCCAAAACGACACAGTACTCCAGATGAGGCCTCACCAATGTCAAATAGAGGGGAATGATCACGTCCCTCGATCTGCTGGCAATGCCCCTACTTATACAGCCCAAAATGCCGTTAGCCTCCTTGGCAACAAGGGCACACTGTTGACTCATATCCAACTTCTCGTCCCTTTAACCCCTGGGTCCTTTTCTGCGAAACTGCTGCCAAGCCATTCGGTCCCTAGTCTGTAGCGGTGCATGGGATTCTTCCGTCCTAAGTGCAGGACTCTTCACTTGTCCTTGTTGAAGCTCATCAGATTTCTTTTGGCCCAATCCTCTAATTTGTCTAGGGCCCTCTGTATTCTATCCCTACCCTCCAGCGTATCTACCACTCCTCCCAGTTTAGTGTCATCTGCAAACTTGCTGAGGGTGCAATCCATGCTATCCTCCAGATCGTTAATGAAGATATTGAACAAAACCGGCCCAAGGACCGACCACTGGAACACTCCACTTGATACCGGCTGCCAACTAGACATGGAGCCATTGATCACTACCCGTTGAGCCTGACGATCTAGCCGGCTTTCTATCCACCTTATAGTCCATTCATCCAGCCCATACTTCTTTAACTTGCTGGCAAGAACACTGTGGGAGACCGTATCAAAAGCTTTGCTAAAGTCAAGGAATAACACATCCACTGCTTTCCCCTCATCCACAGAGCCAGTTATCTCCTCGTAGAAGGCGATCAGGTTTGTCACGCATGACTTGCCCTTGGTAAATCCATGCTGACTGTTCCTTTTGCAAGCAAGACTTCTACTTTAGCTTTCCTCAGGGCTCTAGTGGGGGCATAATGTATTTGTTAAACAGCCTGACAAACTCAGTACAGGACCCGCCCCCCACCATCTTCTCTGGTTGCTTTTCTTGAATTTAATACTTCTGTTGTGTTTTACGCTGCCTCTGAGTAATCAATGCTGCCAATTTCTCTGCAGTTTCTTGCCTTACCTTTATTTCAATGGTGTGTTGTGCTGCGTAGTCTCATTTCAGGGGGGCCTTTGTCTGCCTTTCAGAAGTGGATCAGCTTTTCACAGTATTTGAAGAAATGTCCTTTCCCCTGATGTTCTCCGGTGAGGATTCCTCACGTGTTAAACTCCACGCAGTTGCCGTTTTGTGCATTCCCTCTAGATTAATTCCTGGGCTAATAAGCCTCCTGCCACTTTCGCTTCTTGAGAGAATTTTTTTTCTTTTTTACCATGTATTGTGTGAAAAGCAAACGTTCCTCTTCTGGCTGCACCTTCTCCCATTCACATCTCACCTCTCGTCTTTTGTGCCCTCTTTTTGCTTTATATTCTCTCCTGGGACAAAAACTCTGGACCAGCCCCTCAGCTGGCATAAGCTAACGGTGCTTCACTGGTTTACATGGCAGAGGAGCCGGCTGTGTGTGTTAGTTCTGGGCCTTTCCTTTTCCTGCATCATTTCTATTCTGCAGAATTGTCTGTCCCTTTCTGTTCTGTTCTTGCTTTCAGTGAATCCCATAGAGTCCTATCTGAAATGGTCCCTTTGGCACCGACACTGCTGTATGCATCAATTATGTTATCTATTTGTTGTTTACTGACAGGGATGCAAGCAAGGGAAAAATCCAACCAGGGAGCAGAAACAGACAATGTGACCTATGCGTCCAATCAGAACCAACTGGATTGTGAATTTCAGATATCCAGTGCTTGCACTAAACTGCTCACATGCGACCTACATACTAATGTCACTGGCTGCAATTAATGGCAAATGGCTTAGCGTGAACAATGCCTGTACTTAGTGTTCTGTCCTTCTGGAACCTCATCTCCTTTGGCTCTTTCTTCCATCTCCCCACATCTGTTCTCGTCTTCTCTCACCAGATCCTTGCATAGGCTTCCCTAGCACTTGGTCTCCTTCTCCCCTGAACACTTTGCCCAGTCTCCTGGCTTTTCTCTCCCTCTGTCTCCCACATATGGGATCACCGGCCTTGTTCAATTCCCCACTTCCCTGGCAGGTCTGATCCCATTGACAGTTTCTTGTCCTCCCCCTCTGACAGCTTCAGTCTCCTCTGCTTCTCTTCCTGCATAGCCATAGCCATTCAGGGAGGCAAACAGATGTGCTCTTTTTTTGTTTCCAGCTGTTTCTACAGGCAGCCTGAATGCCTGTAGAAGGAGAGAGGGTAGAGAAACCAGCAATGTGACCTACCAGCTCTCTGCTCATCTGCAAGTCCTCTAGCTTGGCAGCATCTCCACTCCACATTGAAAAATGTACTCTGAGTGAGCAAAGAGAGTTACTGAAGGCCAGGAAGAGCTTTCTCACCGAAACAGCTCCTGGGACAGGAAACAGGTGTGAAAGCAAAGAGCTGAACCTATGAGCAACACAGCATTCAATCCTGTGTAACCCTTCTGCCAGTCAGAGCTGCAGCAACAAGGGCTGGGTTCAATATCCAGGGGTTCCTTTCCAACAATTCAACACAAACCTGGCTTGAGCCCCCACCCAGTAACCTGGGACAATTACACACCACCCTCTGGGAGCCTCTATGAGGACTAATTCCCCTCTCGCAAGCAGAGTCTGAGTGTAGCAAAGAAACGTTTAATAAAAGGAGGGAAATAACCCAGCATTAATTGGGGAAAACGCTACAAGCAGGGTTCATAAACATAAAACCATGAACAAAAGACCCACCCCAGAGTAAGTTGGGCAGTGTCCTTTTTGCCTCAGGTTCTTAAGTCCAGCAACTAAAAGTTCCTTTAAAGTGCCCCTCTCTGCTCCCTCTCCACACCCCACACTCACAGTGGTTGTCCTTGGTCAGTGAGGACCCAGGGTTCAGAGGTACATCTGTGTGAGTTCGCCTCCCACCTGCGGGCAAGGATTGGGGGAGAGAAAGAAGGCACCTTGCTCATTCTCCCATTGAGCACTTGCTCTGGCTGGCTGCCCTGCCGGTTGCCACTCCGTGGGCCACCCTGCCAGCCACTGTGCTGCATGCAGTTACCTTCTGCTGCCACCTGCTTCTCTACTGTGACCTCTGCAGGTCAGTCGCTGAGGTTTCCCCCCAGCTCTCAGTGATTGTCAGCTCCTAGGGCTTGGCTACACTTGCAGATGTAGAGCGCTGGGTGTTAAACCAGCCTTCGGAGACCACAGCAGGGAAAACGCTGCCGTGTGTTCACACTGTCAGCTGCAAGCACACTGGCGTGGCCACATTAGCAGCTCTTGCAACACCACAAAGAGCAGTGCATTGTGGTAGCTATCCCAGTGTGCAAGTGGCTGCAATGCGCTTTTCAAATGCGAGGGATGGAGTGTGACAGGGAGCGTGTTGTGTGTATGTGGGGAGAGAGGGTGGGTTTTTGGGGTGCTGAGAGTGTGTCAGCATGCTGTCTTGTAAATTCAGACCCCCCTTCCCCCTGCCTCCCTCTCACACACTCACAGCAGCAACATTCCACAGTGATGGTTGCTTTGTCCCAGAGCAGATAAGTAGCTGGCTGTCAGAAACATTGAAAGGGCATTTCCTCATTCCTACAGCCGATTCCAAAACAGTGGCCAGAGTGGCCACTTGACTGAAGGGGATTATGGGAGGCCGATCACAGCGCAGTAATGCAGCACCTCGTTCACACTGCCGCTGGGGTGTTTCAGCCAGGGCGCAGCAAGCGTTATGCTTCTCGCGGAGGTGGAGTACTAGGAGCGCTCCAGCTGCAGGGTCCCGGCGTTCTACGTGCCTTGCCAGTGTGGATGGGTGGGGAGTGAGGGCGCCCGGGGCTGCTTTAATGCTCTCTAACTCGCACGTGTAGCCAAGCCCTTAGTGGGGAAACTTCCTTGCTGAAACAGGCTGGGCAGAAACGCTGTTCCGCAAGGAGTGATTTCAGCCGTAGTTAGCACTTAACAAAATAAAAGACTCCTGCTGGAGCTCGACTTAGCTCTGTCTTTGAACAGTGGGGAGGGGCAGATTCAAACTATGCCTGGGGCTTTGAGTTAGCCCCCACACCTCCTGGCAGGGACTCCTGTCCCCACCCTCTCTTACTTTCACAGTGGTCTGCATCCAAGCCCCTGGCTTAGCCTTGGTATGCACTGCGAGTTGAGGTTGAATTTAGCAGCGTTTCCTCGATTTAACCCTGCACCCATCCATACGACGAAGCCCTTTTTCCGACTTAAAGGGCTCTTAAAATCGATTTCATTACTCCACCCCCGACAAGGGGATTAGCGCTGAAATTGGCCTTGCCGGATTGAATTTGGGGTACTGTGGACGCAATTGGATGGTATTGGACTCCGGGAGCTATCCCAGAGTGCTCAGTTGTGACCGCTCTGGACAGTGCTCTCAACTCAGATGCACTGGCCAGGTAGACAGGAAAAGGCTCAGGAACTTTTGAATCTCATTTCCTGTTTGGCCAGCGTGGCGAGCTCACCTGCACAGGTCACCATGCAGAGCTGATCATCACAGGAGACCATGCAGGCCCAGAATCACTGAAGAGCTCCAGCATGGACCGAACGGGAGGTACGGGATCTGATCGCTGTATGGGGAGACGAATCCGTGCCGGCAGAACTCCGTTCGAAAAGACGAAATGCCAAAATATTTGAAAAAATCTCCAATGGCATGAAGGACAGAGGCTATAACAGGGACCCACAGCAGTGCCACGTGAAAATTAAGGAGCTCAGGAAGCCTACCAAAAAACCAGAGAGGCAAACGGCCGCTCCGGTTCAGAGCCCCAGACATGCCACTTCTATGATGAGCTGCATGCCATTCGAGGGGATGCAGCCACCACTACCCCAACCCTGCACTTTGACTCCGTCCAAGGAGTGGGAGGCAACACGGAAACGGGTTTTGGAGACAAGGAAGATGATCATGATGAGGAGGTTGTAGATAGCTCACAGCAAGGAAGTGGAGAACCCGGTTTCCCCAACAGCCAGGATCTGTTTATCATCCTGGACCTGGAGCCAGTACCCCCCGAACCCACCCAAGGCAGGATCCTGGACCCTGAAGGTGGAGAAGGGACCTCTAGTGAGTGTACCTTTGTAAATATTAAACATGATTTTAAAGCAAGCATGTTTAATTATTAATTTGCCCTGGCATTCGCGGCCAGTACAGCTACTGGAAAAATCTATTAACATGTCTGGGGATGGAGCGGAAATCCTCCAGGGACATCTCCATAGAGCTCTCCTGGATATACTCCCAAAGTCTTTGCAAAAGGTTTCTGGGGAGGGCAGCCTTATTCTGTCCTCCATGGTAGGACACTTTACCACGCCAAGCCAGTAGCACGTAGTCAGGAATCATTGCAGAACAAAGCATTGCAGCTTGTGGTCCTGGTGTTTGCTGGCATTCAAACAACACCTGTTCTTTATCTCTCTGTGTTACCCTCAGGAAAGTGTCATCATTCATCGTCACCTGGTTGAAATAGGGCAGTTTTAGTAAGCAGACATTCAGAGGTGCCCGTTCCTGCTGGGCTGTTTGTCTGTGGCTGAACAGAAATCTTCCCCGCTGTTAGCCACGCGGTGGGGGGAGGGGTGAAGCAATCATCCCAGATAATTGGGTGTGTGTGTGGGTGGTGGTGGTGGTGGTGGGGGGGGTGGGGTTAGTTGGGTTTCTGGTGCATGTGAACTCGGAAACCGCAGCCCCTCCTTTTAAATGGCCAACCCAAGGGCTACTTCGTATGGGAAATGAGGGTGCTGATGTTTGAAACCATTCCCACATGTTACTAAGGTTAAAGAAGCCAAAAGACTGTGGCTTACCATGGTTGCCTGCAAGCCGAATTCTGCTGCCCGGCCCTGCGTGAGTGATCTCTCCCACCAAACCGGCATACCCTTAATAAGAGGCAAAATGCAACCTTGTAATGAAAGCACATGTGCTATGTAATGTTAACAGCAAGGTTTACCGTGAAAGAGCGTACCCATTGTTCTATCAAATTTGTCTTTTTAACTACCACTCTCCCTTTTTTCCCCTCCACCAGCTGCAAATTTTTCTCCTTCCCAGAGACTAGTGAAGATTAGAAGGCGAAAAAAACACACTCATGATGAAATGTTCTCTGACCTCATGCTGTCCTCCCACACTGACAGAGCACAGCAAAATACGTGGAGGCAGACAATCTCAGAGTGCAGGAAAACACAATATACCATGAGGAGAGGTGGTGGGCTGAAGATGGTAGATGGCGTCAGCTTGCTGAAAGAAGGCAGGAGTCAATGCTCAGGCTGCTGGAGGATCAAACTCATATGCTCCAGCGTATGGCTGAGCTGCAGGAAAGGCAGCAGGAGCACAGACCCTCGCTACAGCCCCTGTGTAACCAACCGCCCTCCTCCCCAAGTTCCATAGCCTCCTCACCCAGATGCCCAAGAACACGGTGGGGGGCCTCTGGCCACCCAGCCACTCCACCCCAGAGGATTGCCCAAGCAACAGAAGGCTGGCATTCAATAAGTTTTAAAGTTTTAAAGTGTTGTGTGGCCTTGTCCTTCCCTCCTCCATCACCCCTCCCGGGCTACCTTGGCAGTTATCCCCCTATTTGTGTGATGAATAAATAAAGAATGCATGAATGTGAAGCAACAATGACTTTATTGCCTCTGCAAGTGGTGATCAAGGGGGGAGGGGAGGGTGCTTAGCTTACAGGAAAGTAGAGTGAAACCGGGGTGGGTGGGGGTTCCATCAAGGAGAAACAAACAGAACTTTCACACCATAGCCTGGCCATTCCTGAAACTGGTTTTCAAAGCTTCTCTGATGCGCACTGCGCCCTCCTGTGCTCTTCTAACCGCCCTGGTGTCTGGCTGTGCGAAACCAGCAGCCAGGAGATTTGCCTCAACCTCCCACCCTTCCATATTGTGGAGCGCACAGCAAGCAGTAATAATAATGGGAATATTGGTTTCACTGAGGTCTAACCGAGTCAGTAAACTGCGCCAGAGTGCTTTTAAATGCCCAAATGCACATTCTACCACCATTCTGTACTTGCTCAGCCTATAGTTGAACAGCTCCTGACTACTGTCCAGGCTGCCTGTGTACGGCTTCATGAGCCATGGCATTAAGGGGTAGGCTGGGTCCCCAAGGATAACTATAGGCATTTCAACATCCCCAAAGGTTATTTTCTGGTCTGGAAAGTAAGTCCCTTGTTGCAGCTGTTGAAACAGACCAGCGATCCTGAAGATGTGAGTGTCAGTACCTTTCCCGGCCATCCCACGCTGATGTTGGTGAAATGTCCCTTGTGATCCACCAGTGCTTGCAACACCATTGAAATGTACCCCTTGCGGTTTATGTACTGGCTGCCCCAGTGTTCCGGGGCCAAGATAGGGATATGGGTTCCGTCTATTGCCCCACCACAGTTAGGGAATCCCCATTGCAGCAAAGCCATCCACTATGTCCTGCACATTTCCCAGAGTCACTACCCTCGATAGCAGCATCTCAGTGATAGCGTTGGCTACTTGGATCACAGCAGCCCCCATAGTAGATTTGCCCACTCCAAATTGATTCCCGACTGACCGGTTGCTGTCTGGCTTTGCAAGCTTCCACAGGGCTATTGCCACTCGCTTCTCAACTGTAAGGGCTGCTCTCATCTTGGTATTCTTGTGCTTCAGGGCAGGGGAAAACAAGTCACAAAGTTCCGTGAAAGTGCCCTTTTGCATGCGAAAGTTTCGCAGCCACTGGGAATCGTCCCAGACCTGCAACACTATGTGGTCCCACCAGTCTGTGCTTGTTTTCCGGGCCCAGAATCAGCGTTCCACGCCATGAACCTGCCCAATTGACACCATGATGTGCACATTTCAGGGGCCCGTACTTTGTGAGACGTCTATGTCCATGTCCTCATCACTCTCGTCACCATGCTGCAGTTGACTCCTCCTTGCCTGGTTTCGCTTTACTTGCAGGTTATGGTTCTGCATATGGTTCTGCATATAAACGCGCACAGTGTTTATAGTGCTCCTAATTGCCACGGTGAGCTGAGCAGGGTCCATGTTCCCAGTGCTATGGTGTCTGTGCTGAAAAAAAGGCACGAAAGGATAGTCTGCCATTGCTCTGATGGAGGGAGGGGTGACTGACAACATGGCTTACAGGGTTGGCTTACAGGGAATTAAAATCAACAAAAGGGGGTGGCTTTGCATCAAGGAGAAACAGAATGGCCCCTTCAAGGATAGAACTCAAAACCCTGGGTTTAGTAGGCTGTTGATTTCACGGAGGAGGGGAGGAAGGGAGGAGAAAATGAATACAAAACAAATCTGGTCTATTTCTTGTTTTGATCCACTTCATCTATCTTTATACTTCTTGCTGGCAGGAGACAGTGCAGCACGACTGCTGGCCATTGTCGTCTCCTGGCTGCTCATTAGAAGATGGAGCAGTACGACTGCCGGCAGGACTGAATCGCCATGAGATGAAACTTAAAAGGGAAATGACCTGACTGAGTCACTCCCATGTCTGCCCAGGCACCCCTGATCTCATCGAAGTCGGTTAAAAGAGCACCCTGGACTACGTCGACGACAGCTACCAGTTATACTGCACTGTCTGCTGCCAACACCCAGGAGACATATGGTGACGGTCAGCTGAGTGGGCTCCATGCTTGCTGTGGTATGGCGTCTGCACAGGTAACCCAGGAAAAAAGGCGTGAAATGATTGTCTGCCGTTGCTTTCACGGAGGGAGGGAGGGAAGGGGGGCCTGACGATATGTACCCAGAACCACCTGCAACAATGTTTTTGCCCCATCAGGCATTGGGATTTCTACCCAGAATTCAAATGGGTGGTAGAGCCTGCGGGAACTGTGGGATAGCTACCCACAGTGCAACGCTCTGGAAGTCGATGGTTGCCTTGGTAATGTGGCTGCCCTCCGCCGACTACATGCCGACTAAATGCACTTAGAGCATTTGTGTGGGGACACACGCAATTGACTGTATAAATACGCTTTCTACAAAACCGACTTCTATAAATTCGACCTAATTTCATAGTGTAGACATAGCCTTAGTGAGTTCATTTCAGTTGAGGGTGACCTCCTCAATCAGGCTAGGCTTAGCGCAGTTCTGCTCCCCTTTACTCATACAATACAATTAACAACACTGATAACAACATTTCACTACCCCTGCATTCAGTACTAAAGTGATTTGTAACCCAACACCAGCCAAAGTTGATCACTTTGAGCAACACCACTCTATCTGCTAGATGCCTAGGAAGAGTAGGTGTGTTCATGTAACTACACGCTGCTCCTGAAGTCTTTTCCCCTCCCTAGTTAGCTGTCAGGAGAGAACTCATGCAGACCCTGCTTACACCTAGACTGGCAGGATCTGTGAGGACTTCTGTCTGTTCCCACTAGAAGGCAAGTTTGCGCTGTTGGAAGAGCAAGATATGAATTAGATGTTTCTTGACTTTAGCAAAGCTTTTGACACGGTCTCCCATAGTATTCTTGTCAGCAAGTTAAGGAAGTATGGGCTGGATGAATGCACTATAAGGTGGGTAGAAAGCTGGCTAAATTGTCGGGCTCAACGGGTAGTGATCAATGGCTCCATGTCTAGTTGGCAGCCGGTATCAAGTGGAGTGCCCCAAGGGTCGGTCCTGGGGCCGGTTTTATTCAATATCTTCATAAATGATCTGGAGGATGGTGTGGATTGCACTCTCAGCAAATTTGCGGATGATACTAAACTGGGAGGAGTGGTAGATACGCTGGAGGGGAGGGATAGGATACAGAAGGACCTAGACCAATTGGAAGATTGGGCCAAAAGGAATCTGATGAGGTTCAATAAGGATAAGTGCAGGGTCCTGCACTTAGGACGGAAGAACCCAATGCACAGCTACAGACTAGGGACCGAATGGCTAGGCAGCAGTTCTGCAGAAAAGGACCTAGGGGTGACAGTGGACGAGAAGCTGGATATGAGTCAGCAGTGTGCCCTTGTTGCCAAGAAGGCCAATGGCATTTTGGGATGTATAAGTAGGGGCATAGCGAGCAGATCGAGGGACGTGATCGTCCCCCTCTATTCGACATTGGTGAGGCCTCATCTGGAGTACTGTGTCCAGTTTTGGGCCCCACACTTCAAGAAGGATGTGGATAAATTGGAGAGAGTCCAGCGAAGGGCAACAAAAATGATTAGGGGACTGGAACACATGAGTTATGAGGAGAGGCTGAGGGAGCTGGGATTGTTTAGCCTGCAGAAGAGAAGAATGAGGGGGGATCTGATAGCTGCTTTCAACTACCTGAAAGGGGGTTCCAAAGAGGATGGCTCTAGACTGTTCTCAATGGTAGCAGATGACAGAACGAGGAGTAATGGTCTCAAGTTGCAGTGGGGGAGGTTTAGATTGGATATTAGGAAAAACTTTTTCACTAAGAGGGTGGTGAAACACTGGAATGCGTTACCTAGGGAGGTGGTAGAATCTCCTTCCTTAGAGGTTTTTAAGGTCAGGCTTGACAAAGCCCTGGCTGGGATGATTTAACTGGGAATTGGTCCTGCTTTGAGCAGGGGGTTGGACTAGATGACCTTCTGGGGTCCCTTCCAACCCTGATATTCTATGATTCTATGATTCTATGATTCTATGAATGGTTCTGGCCAGCCCAATAATTTGTGGTGCTTCTACTGAGGATCCAAGGGAAAGTGTTACACATGTTGAAGTATAAATGTTTCAACCATGTTTCTTCCAAAGTGACACTGTTTGTTCTGTATCCTTTCCAGTTTTATTATAAGATGGTGAGTCTCTCTGGAGTTCATGGAGGCAGCTGAGAACAGACTGTGCCTCCATGTGAAGCAGATGTCCTGTGAAGCAAATGTCCCCACTCAGCACATGTCCTGGTTAGTGTACAAAGGACACCTTGCCTTGCTAATGGGGCACAGGCTCTGAAATGGACCCCAGGTTTTACCACATATTTCTAAATAGTAGAGGGCATCATTGCCTGGATTCATTGACATGAATCTGTGATGATGACTTGTGCAGCTCCAGTAGCTCAAAGCCGCTATAAGCCTGGCTTACCCAGCCAGCCCAGACAAACGTACAGCTACCTTGCGCCGTCAGCGTGGCCCAGAGTGGTGTGATACAGGCAACACAGACTCATGAATCTGGTCGCAGTAGCAGGGGATCCCAGTGATAGCAGGGGCCATTTTCAGTTACTCTCACTGCAGCTGGATTGACAACATTGCATTGCCCAGACATTCATCAGAACACAGGAATTGTCACTCCAGAGCACAGCCGGAGTCCATTTAGCCCAGGACCCCATCTCTGAGGATGGACAGTGCCTGCTGCTCCAGAGCACAGAGAGGAAAATCCTTAAAGCACAATCAGCTGCTCATAGGAGAAGCCTCTGGCAGTTAGTTGCTGGCTCATGCCTTGATGCCCGGGGATTCCTGCTCCACAGGTAGGTGTTTTATCTCATGGAAAGTAAGGCTTTCAGTCTTATGCACTGGAACATGCCCGTCGAATGATGCTAAAGAAATGGTAGTGTAATGAGACTGCACGCAGCATTTCAGTGTTCTTCAAAGCTTAGTGAGCGGGCATAAAGCGTGATCACGTCACAGAGGAAAGATCTGTATTAGCACCAGTCTGGAAATTCAGGATTGTCAGGGTACTTTATACAGAAGAAATATCAAACCTCCAGCATAACACAGTCTCAGTCCCGACATAAGAGGCTGTATATTACAGATCTTCTCTTTATTAAAATGCTGCCAGGACCCAGCCATCACTCACAAATAATGTAGAGAGAAGCTCTGTAACACACGCCCAGAAAGCATACATCTTTTCCTGCAGACATTTGTCAGCCCTGCTGCGTGAATGCAATGGGAGGAACAGCTGACAAGACATATATCATGGAATATTTGGGTCTCTTCTCCACTGTGCTGGGTGTCCCTGTCTAGAGGAACACATGAAAACAACCAGGAAAGTACTCAGAAAAAGGGAAGAACTAAGAGGATTTTCTTCCTGTAAATGCATCATGGTCTGCAAGCCCCAGATGCCCAGGAACTGGCCTAAAAGTCACATGGAAATACATTCACTGAGAACCTGATCCATAGCTCATTGGAAAGATGCCCCTTGATACCAATGGGCTTTGGCTAGGCCCTTGTTCCTGGGTGCAGTAGGCTGTATATTGCCTGGCTGACCTGTCTAGTCATGTTTTAGCACAAGAACAAGTCTCTTCCAAGTACAAATATGCCCTTGTGCCTCATAAAAGAAGGGGTTGAGGAGCTGCTTCCAGGAGGTGGGTGATTGCAGCAAGGACCAAAGACACAGCAACAGAGGATCTTTGAGGAGCTTCTGTGTCACATTCGCTCAGACTGGAGATGCCATCTCCTCTAGCCCTCTCGATATTCTCTTCAGTCTGTAGAGCTCAGCACTTGACCCCAAAGCACCTACTTATCTGCTACTCTTATCTCTGCCCTTCTCTCTCCCAGGATTGCTGTGACGTTCCTGACTAAGGACATAGGCACTCGGGGGGTGGGAGGAACCTGAGGACTCTTGTGCTTATGTAAGGGGGTCGTTGGCCCCTTACTAAAACTCAAGGGGGTGGGGGTGGGGGTTGGTTGCTCGCTCCCAGTCCCAAAAGGAAGAGGAAGGATTGATGGGAAATCAGGAGCCTGAGACTGACAGTCCCCAGGGGCAATGGGGAGAAGCCAATGCTCTAGGTCAGCCTCATTGACAGGGTGGGCAGGCCAATGAGGGCATCAGGAGGCCACGGGGGGGGTCCCGTGACCCATCCTCCTGTGAGCTGGAATAGCCTGGGTCAGACCGAGTGGGGCCGAGTGAAGGGGAGAGCAGGGGCCTGAGCTGAGCAGGGGAGCAGGGCCGCGCCGGCCAGAGGGGCCAGAGAAGCAGCCCAGGGGGCTGGAGGCAGAGCAGCAGCAGCAGGGCTGGGACCGAGTGGTGTAGCTGGGGCTGGAGCCGTCCGGAGCCGGGTGCAGGGAGCAGCTGGGGAGAGCGAGGGGGGACCCTGGGCAGCAGGCTCAGCGCAGGGAGATGCCTCAGCCAAGAGGTCCTGCAGGCCAGGCTTGGGGGATGGGGGGGGATCGTAACCCTGATGGGGGCAACGCTGGGAAGAAGGGTCCTGCCACCCAGAGCCTGAGGGCGTGTGGCCACCGCCAGAGCAAGTGTCCCACCCGCAGCATCCCTGCAGCACAGCCAGGGCCTGGGCAGGGGCCTGGGACGTGTGAGGAACAGACTGAACTGCCCTGACGTGCCAGAGACCTGGTTGTGGCGGCCCCGGGCCACAGAGCGGGGAGACGGCTTTTCCTTTCACCTTTCCCAGTTTTTCTTATTTTTTAAATCGGTTGCTATTTAAAAAATTGTATTTGCTTTGAGCTGTATGCAATGATCAGTGGGTCAGGGAAGCATCTAGTGCAGAGAGAGCACCCCGGAGTGGGGACACCCGAGCCCCTGCCCTGAGTGACCATGAGAAGGTTGGGGGTCGAGCCCGCAGGAATCCTGGGCCCAGCCTGTTGGGGTTACGAGGACTCTTCCGCACAGGATCATGGAAGGGGAGCCCTCGAGTCAGGCAGGCCTCTGGGTAAAGGAAGTGGGAGCGAAGACTCAGATCCTTTCGCTAGCCCATTTCACCGGGATAGTGTATAAGCCAGGAAAGTTTCCCACGGTAGCGGGACCATCCCCCACTTACACTTAGGAGACAGGTCACCGACTAGCTGAGAAGGGATACATTTCCCATTGTCAACGACCCTTGCCTGAGATGTTCTTTCAAGCAGAACAGGTGGGGGCATAAGTGTTCAGTGCTGCAATGAACAGTTCTCAGTGTTCCCTCCCACATTGTGAACGGCACGTAGGCTTACTGACTACAGTAGCTAACACAAGACGACAAGAACTCTGACTGGGAGGCAGGAACAAGGAAACAGAGTGTTTCCTCGGCTGGCCAAGATTGCAGTGGAGTGTTTAATAGCAGGTGCAGCCAGTGTTTCTGGCTGCCAGACTTCACAGCACCTAGCTCTCCTAGGCTAGGGTAATACAGATAATTAGTCATCATCCCAGGACCTGGATTCCAGCATCACATTCCAGAGCAGGACGTTCATCTTGAGATTTTAATATTTTTTAATTTTGAATATTCAGCATTCATATTTATTGGGCATCATTTATCTTTTTTTCTGAACAACGCTTCTCCACCACTGGAATCCCTGGTAGCTGTGTAGCCCAGCCCCGTCTCCCTGCCGTGAGAAAGGCAGGCCCACTACATCCAATGCACCCTGCCTTGGTATGGAAAGGCAAACTTTTCTCTCTCCATACCCCTTTCGGTGGCCATCCGTGCACGTGCTGTTTGTGACATGCAGACATTTTTGGCCTGGGCTATACCATCTCGTCCTCTAACCTCCAGGCATCTCCAGATTTAGATTTTTTTATTTTTTTTTTTAATTTAAGGAAGGCAAGTAAATTGTCCTTTTCATTTTTTCTTTCATTCCATGTAAACCACAATAAGTTCAAAGAGGTCAATGTCAAACTAGGTGAAGCATCATGAGTTACAGCTGTCAATCTCCTCAGCTATACAGAGAATATATACAGCTTCTGAGGGATCTCTGTAGCTTCTCTGAAAAGTGCCCTTGTGCATGAGAGAGGCCAGACTGTGGCTAGTGCTGGCCCAGGTCTGTGAGATAGCACTGGGGACAGACTCTAGGGACAGACACCACGCTCGGAGAAGCTCAGGAATTGCCCCTTCCTACCATGCTCAGGTATTAAAGACACACCAAGCTCCTTCCAGCGGCTGGTCCTTCAGTCTATCAGCTGCTGCATTCATAGGGGCACACTGCCATCAGGCTGAAGCCCGATCTCCTACCTTGCAGCCATAATCAGTGTCTTCTGCAGACGCAAATGTAAGCTCGCTGCCCCCCAGGTCCCCCAGGCCTCCCACCCCCCTGGATTTGTGGCCTGCAGTTTGAGGTGCAGCAACTCATGCTTTCAACCGCAGTTGAGCTGCAGATGCAAAAGTCAGGGTGCACATTTTACTGATGCAGGCTGCGCCCATGAGAGAGAGAGAGAGGCCACCAGAGAAAACGGGAGGCCAGGCAATAAGTTTTAAGGAAACTGAAATGCCCAGCTAGAGGAGAGTTGTGGCACAGACTCATCACCTCTCTCCAGGGAAGTCCAGCGGGACATATATGTGTCCAGTCACTTATATTGTCCTGCCCTGTATGAAGTGTTGTGTCTTGGCCCCTGCCCTTAGCTCTTCAGGAAGGATCCCCTTCCTTGAGACTGAACAGATTAAGGGGATTAGATCTGGGTGAATGACCTCATTCAAGAAATTATTGGGCTTGAGGATGCACAATGGCTCCTGGCTAGGCTTTTCTTGGCATGTGTAATACTCCCCCTTTTGAGACAGTGCATCAGCCTTACCATATTTGGCCCCTAGATGGTAAGGTGATGGTAAAGTCAAAGCAGGAGAAGAATACAACCCACCAGAGTTGCCTTTGGTTCAGTGCTTTGGCCTTGCATAGATATTCAAGGTTTTTGTGGTCCATATAGACCTCTACTGGATGATGAGCTCCTTCAGGGTCGTGACATCACTTTTCAAAAGTGGCTTTGATTGCCAGGAGTTCCTTATCCAAGACCTCATAATTTTGCTCCATGGCAGAGAGCTTTCTGGAGTACTATATGCGTAACTATACTAACTGTTAGGGGCTGTCCCTCCAAGAAAGGACTGTCCCGATCGCCATGTTGGACACGTTGGCTTCCACAATAAAGGCCGGTGTGGGGTCTGGGTGTACCAGGATGGGAGCAGTGATGAAAGTGAGCTGGAGTTGTCTGACAGCATGTTGGGTTTGGGGGACCATATAACCTGGCATTTTTACAAGGGAGGGCAGTCAAGGGCGCTATTTGCCCTGAAAAGTCTGTGATATAAAACTGATAGAAATTGGTGAGTCCTATGAAGCACTGCAGGTCTTGGGTGCATCAAGGCAATGTCCAATTTTAAATGACCTTCACTTTTTTCTGATGCATCCTGATACCTTCTGGGGATAGGCTAAACTCTAGGAATGCTGTGGTGGGTTGGTCAAAAATGCACTTCTCCAACTTTGCACATAGGCTGTGTAGATGCAGTCTCAGAATGGTTCTAATGTGGTGAGTATGCTGCTCGAGATTTTCTGAGAAGACGAGTACATCATCAAGATAGATGTCTACATATTGATCCAAGATGTCCCAGAACACATTGTTAACTAAGTGCTGGAAGATCGCAGGAGTGTTCGTCAGTCTAAATGGCATCACTAAATACTCAAAGTGAGCATAGTGGTCCAGAAGGCAGTCTTCCATTCACCCCACCCCACACTGTACAAGGTTGAAGGTCCAGGTTCATAAATAGCTGAGCAGATCTTATGCAGTCCAGCAGTTCAGAGGTTAGAGCTAAGGATCTCAGTTCCTGGATGTTACTTGGTTCTATGCCTGACGGGCCACACAAAGGCCTAGGGTTCTGCCCTTTTTGACAAAAAAGGGCCCAAGCTTGGCAGGGTAGGTAGATTAGCAAATAAACCCTGTCCTTGATGGACAGATGCCACCAGGCCAGGTTGAATTGCCTGGGGTCAGGGGTCTGGCCTGATGAGGATGGGGGAGGGGTGTCGTGGGTGGGGCAACTGCAACATCCCCTTTTTCTCCTCTCTTCACTTGTATAGCCAGTTACCAATACAAATAGCTAAGTTGATGACGGTGTTTAAGATTGCCAGTTTCTACATGGGCTACCTTGTCCTTGACCTCTTCCTGGAGTCCCCATTGAAACTGATAAAGCTGAGCCCCTCATTCCATTCTGTGTCAGTGGTAAGCCATTGAAAACACATAGCATGTAAGATAGCTAGGCTCTGTTCCTGTCCAAGCTTCCACAGGGCAGTTTTTTAGTCAACCGGGCGCAGTGGGGGGGGTCATCAAAGATCATCAAGAAAGCTTGGAGGAAACTGTTCCAGTCTGACAGCACCAGGCTGTTTTGATCTAACAAGGGGGAGGCCCAGTCGAACACGTCTTCAGTCACGACACTGATTACCAGACCCACCTTGGCCAGGTCCATGGAATGGGTCCAGGGGCAGAGCAAAAAGAGGAGTCGGCACTTATTAAGGAAGCTTCTGAATTTTTGGTGGCTTCCATCAAAGCGTGCAGGCAGGGGTACCGTGGGGTCTTGTTTAGGAGGTGGGACCACAATCTGCACCAGGAGTGCAATGTTTTCTTCACATGACCTGATTATCAACCAGCCTGAGCCACCTGAGCCTGCAGCATGTGGTTTTCAGCTGGAAGATGGGCAACCCACTCCTGCAGTTTTGGTGTCCCTTGTAATGTACGGGGTGGTGGTAAGCCTGCCACTTCCATTCCCTCCCTAGGCTGTTTCCACAGTGGCATTAGGTGTGTGGTCTGTGCAAACAGTCACAAACGGGGCTTGGGCAGTCAGGCCTCATAGTCAGAGCAGTGATGGTCAGAGGCCAGGAACAGCACCAAAGAGTCAGGAGCCAAGGATCAGAGCTGGATTCAGGAACCTGGAGTTAGAGAGGGGATCAGGAGTCCAACTGCAAGCCAGGAGGTCTGTCACTAAAATGGGAGGGGAGTCCACCTCGTTGCACGGACACTTCCTGCTGGACTTCAGTAAGGTGCCTGGACCAACTGGGGCTACGAGGGAAGCTGTCAGTCTGCACTTCTGAGGCGGTACTTCCTGTGGTGTTTATCTTCACAGGGCCTCCGCGGTAATGCATGCAGCCCGGCCAGGCTGCCAGGAAGTAGCACGGAGGCATCAGCCATCTGCAGACATGGGGTCCGTCCCGTCCTGTGTCCTCAGAAGCTCACATTGGGTCTCTGTGTCTCCCAAGTGTAGACTGTCTCCCAAGAAGGTCCCAGAGTGCATCTAGCCCCACTCCGTACCAGTGCTCTGTCTTGGGAGGGGAACAGAGATTTGTGGTTATGTCATAGCCCCACTTCCCATGTCTGCTGTATATTGTGGGCCCTGCTAATAGGGCCTGATCCAAAGACCATGGAACTCAATGGAAAGATACTCACTGACTTTAATAGGGTTTGGATCACACCCATGTTGTCTGTGCTCTCTATAGCCACCAGCCGGTGTGATCCTCATGTTCCCACACTGAGTAGCTGACTCTGCCAGGCCTGGGATACAATATTGCAGCCACAGAGCAGGCTTGGTAGCAGCACACTGGGTACTTTATCATTTGCCTGACCGTCACTAAATATGCAGAGTTTGAGTACACTCAGCTAGACCAACAAGTTTATTGTCCTTGGTTCCATACAGACAGAAAACATTAATCCCATAATATGATTGGATTTGCTGTTCTTTAAGACCTTAGACTGTATCTGCTGACTTGCCCCATGGTGATTATCAAGTGTTGACAGGCACCCCGTACAGTTTTATGTGCTAGTTCATTTATTCGTTTAGTTTGCTCACTGCAAAACAGGGCAATTTAGTGACTGGGCAAGTCACAGACCGCGTATGCTCTTGTACAGCACAGTGGTTTTTTTAATGTCTTTTTCTTTTTGTTTTGCTTGTTTACCTTCTAACACATTTTTCTTCTTTTTTAAACTTCCTCTTACTCTTCCTTTCCCCTCCAGCTGCTGATGTGCTGGTCCAAGATCAGTTCTGCAGCTTCCCCATGGGGCGGCACTCATGGATAGGTGCTTGTTTCTTCTCCTGATCTCAGCCCTGGGCTCCGAAGCCCCTGTGTTAGTGGCAGAGACGATTATTTATTAGCGATCCAGCTAAAATAAATGGCCATTGGAGATCAGGATGCTTCCTGATAAAAGGTACCCCCAGCCTGCCCTGCCACTGATCGGTGGTTAGGAAATTCATTGAATGAGAAGCTCAGCTAAAGACTCCTTTTGAAATGGGTGATGGGTTGCCATTGAAATCAGTGTTGAGAGCAGTGGAGACAGAGCAAGACAGACACTGGCAATGGAAGAGTCCATGAACATTTTAATGTTTTAGGCAGTTCGGAGCTGGAGTCTAGGTCTCATTTAAAGCCAGTGAGGCTGAAATGACTCAGGGCCTGTCTACACTGGCACGTTTTGTCCCCCAAAACTGCCTTTTGGTGACAAAACAGCAAGAGCGTACACACTACAATAGGACTTTTGTCATGAAAAACACCCAGTTTTGGTGACAAAAAACTTCCACCCCTAGGAGAGACTTTTATCTTTTCCCCTCCCTCTATTGTCGACAAAGAGCCAGTGTAGACATTGCGGATTGTTTTGTCGACAGAACTGGCTTCCGCCAGTATCCCACAATGCCTGCCCTGATTGCTCAGTGTTTTGATCTCTGCTGCCCTGCAGGCATGCGCCCTCCCCTTTCAAAGCTCTGGGAAGTATCTGGGTGCTGTTCCCTATTGGGAGCAAACAAAGAGCAAACCAGTGGACTGCTCCTGTTCTGCCCTGCACTAGGAACGCAGCTGGGGGCAGACTGCTGCTGCAGGGGGAGAGGTGCAGGCTGCTGTGTGATTTGCCATTCCTCAGCAGGGAGAGCTGACAGAGCTACTCACGATCCTGCTCTCGGCAGCTGAGGGGGCTGCAGGAGAACTCGGAGAGAATCCCAAGATGCACAGTGCTCGGCTCTTCCTTCCCACAACACTGCGCTGCTCACCCTGTCGATGACGGTGTCCCCAGTGTGGATATGATCTGTCGACAGAGGGAGCAAGTGTGAACACCCTTTGGTGATTTTTGTTTTGTCGACTTTTGGGTGTTGACATAAGTTTTGTTAACAAAACTTGGTAGTGTAGACAAGCCCTCAGTCACTGAGGCACTTTTGACAGCTTTACCTGATATCTACATGTCCTGCCAAAGACAATAGTGATTCCTGAAGGACTCTCAAAATTCTACTCAACAAGGAAACTAACATTCTCAGAAATCTGTCTAGGTTCTGATACTATCCCCATTACCATGGTATCTGTGACATTGCGCCCCATAATGCTTTATGGAAATATGCTTATGAAAGTAAATATGACATAACTGGAATATGTTTTATGCTAGATATGCCATGTAACAGATCTCTGTAAAGGTTATGATCTACTGAATATATTCATCCTATTTGTATGCATGTATCATTTTTGTACTCAAAGTTATGAATATTGGCTGTGCACTTGTTTGATTTTAAGTAGCCTTAGTAAGGCATTTGGTCAGCTTCTTTAGAAAGGAATTTGTAAGTTAAGTGCCCAATCAAGAAACACTTAACAGACAATAAACCTGGAAATCCTGGGCGCCCCATCATCTCAGGCATTGGCACCCTGACAGCAGGATTGTCTGGCTATGTAGACTCCCTCCTCAGGCCCAACGCTACCAGCACTCCCAGCTACCTTCGAGACACCACTGACTTCCTGAGGAAACTACAATCCATCGGTGATCTTCCTGATAACACCATCCTGGCCACTATGGATGTAGAAGCCCTCTACACCAACATTCCACACAAAGATAGACTACAAGCTGTCAAGAACACTATCCCCAATAATGTCACGGCTAACCTGGTGGCTGAACTTTGTGACTTTGTCCTTACCCATAACTATTTTACATTTGGGGACAATGTATACCTTCAGATCAGCAGCACTGCTATGGGTACCCGCATGGCCCCACAGTATGCCAACATTTTTATGGCTGATTTAGAACAACGCTTCCTCAGCTCTCGTCCCCTAACGCCCCTACTCTACTTGCGCTATATTGATGACATCTTCATCATCTGGACCCATGGAAAAGAAGCCCTTGAGGAATTCCACCATGATTTCAACAATTTCCATCCCATCATCAACCTCAGCCTGGTCCAGTCCACACAAGAGATCCACTTCCTGGACACTACAGTGCTAATAAACGATGGTCACATAAACACCACCCTATACTGGAAACCTACTGACCGCTATTCCTACCTACATGCCTCCAGCTTTCACCCTGACCACACCACACGATCCATTGTCTATAGCCAAGCTCTGCGATACAACCGCATTTGCTCCAACCCCTCAGACAGAGACAAACACCTACAAGATCTCTATCAAGCATTCTTACAACTACAATACCCACCTGCAGAAGTGAAGAAACAGATTGATAGAGCCAGAAGGGTTCCCAGAAGTCACCTACTACAGGACAGGCCTAACAAAGAAAATAACAGACCGCCACTAGCCGTCACCTGCAGCCTGCAACTAAAACCCCTCCAATGCATTATTAAGGATCTACAGCCTATCCTGAAGGATGACCCAACACTCTCACAAATCTTGGGAGACAGGCCAGTCCTTGCCTACAGACAGCCCCCCAACCTGAAGCAAATACTCACCAGCAACCACAAACCACACAACAGAACCACTAACCCAGGAACCTATCCTTGCAACCAAGCCCATTGCCAACTGTGCCCACATATCTATTCAGGGGACACCATCACAGGGCCTAATCACATCAGCCACACTATCAGAGGCTCGTTCACCTGCACATCCACCAATGTGATATATGCCATCATGTGCCAGCAATGCCCCTCTGCCATGTACATTGGTCAAACTGGACAGTCTCTACGTAAAAGAATAAATGGACACAAATCAGATGTCAAGAATTATAACATTCATAAACCAGTCGGAGAACACTTCAACCTCTCTGGTCACGCGATTACAGACATGAAAGTTGCGATATTACAACAGAAAAACTTCAAAACCAAACTCTAGCGAGAGACTGTTGAATTGGAATGCATTTGCAAATTGGATACAATTAACTTAGGCTTGAATAGAGCCTGGGAGTGGCTAAGTCATTAGGTAAGGTAACCTATTTCCCCTTGTTTTTTCCTACCCCCTCCCCGGTTCTTCAGACATTCTTGTTAAACCCTGGATTTGTGCTGGAAATGGCCCACCTTGATTATCATACACATTGTAAGGAGAGTGATCACTTTAGATAAGCTATTACCAACAGGAGAGTGGGTTTGTGTGGGGGGAAAGAAAACTTTTTGTAGTGGTAAACACCCATTTTTTCATGGTTTGTGTGTATAAAAAGATCTTCTATACTTTCCACAGTATGCATCCGATGAAGTGAGCTGTAGCTCACGAAAGCTTATGCTCAAATAATTTGGTTAGTCTCTAAGGTGCCACAAGTCCTCCTTTTCTTTTTGTGAATACAGACTAACACGGCTGCTACTCTGAAACTTAACAGACAATGGATCTTGGAAGTCTCCAATCCACATAAGAAGTCTACCTGAGGACGTTCAAGGTAGCATGTGAACAATGGCTGCTACCTGTACATTCTGAGTCATACATAGACATGTGACTTACCCATGTGACTCCAAAACTTCATTTTGTAGACGGATTCTACACGGGGGAGGGAGTGGTGTCAACCCACAAAAGAAAGTCTATTTAAACCCCTGGGAGACCCCTCCATTTTGTCTTCAACAGGCTCAAGAGATAGCCTCTCCACCCCCAAAGGATACCTAAAAGAAACTGGAACAAAGGACCATGGGGGTGTGAGTGATTGCTGGACCCAGTCTAGAAGGAGGTTAGTCTGTAAATGAGGCTTATTAGAACATCTCTGAGGGTGACATTTTATCTGTATTCATTTTCTTACCGTATTAGGCATAGCCTTGCGTGTTTTATTTTATTTTGCTTGGTAATTCACTTTGTTCTGTCTGTTATTACTTGAAACCACTTAAATCCTACTTTTTGTATTTAATAAAATCACTTTTTACTTATTAATTAACCCAGAGTATGTATTAATACCTGGGGGTGCGGGGAACAGTTGTGCATATCTCTCTATCAGTGCTATAGAGGGCAAACAATTTATGAGTTTACCCTGTAAGTTTTATACAGGGTAAAACGGATTTATTTGGGGTTTGGACCCCATTGGGAGTTGGGCATCTGAGTGATGGAGACAGGAACACTTCTTAAACTGTTTTCAGTTAAGCCTGCAGCTTTTGGGGGACGTGGTTCAGACCTGGGTCTGTGTTTGCAGCAGGCAAGCGTGTCTGGCTCAAACAAGGCAAGTTTCTGGAGTCCCAAGCTGGCAGGGAAAATGGGTTAGAAGTAGTCTCAGCAGATCAGTTGTCAGTTCCCAAGGGGGTTTCTGTGATCCAACCCCTCACAGTATCTGAGAGATCCTTGGTAACGGATGGTATCTCCGAGAATCTGTCTGCTTACATCATATTTCTAGAACACCCATCACCATAGTATTTAAGAATCATCTAAACTCAGACCATTGTGTCTCCTGGGCAGACAGTGCAACACATGGTTTATAAACTGGGACCCACATATCCATGCCACTTGTGATGACTGATGGATACACACAAATACACTTAGGGATGAACGGGCTAGTCTTGATTGGACCTTGGAAGGAATCTTCCAAACTTCAACTAAATACACTGCCAGCCGGTATCCAATGCCCTGTGGGTTCCCCAGAGGAAGGTGGGGGCTGAGCGGAAGAGGATTGCTCTGTATCTGTTATACAACTTCTCCTTCACTGCCATGCAAACTGCCTGGCTGAGATAGCCCGTTTAGATCAATGACAGATCACGGATTTATGGCAACGACAGGCACTGGACCTAGGCACTGAACACCTAAACGGAGCTGCACACTGCTGCACCACTGCAAAGCTGTGAAAGGGCAGAGTAGAGTCCTTTTGGGTGTGTAGGCATGTTCTCAGGCAGCCCTTTAATGGCTGGGCCCAGTGAAAGACCAGGAGCACCAAATACAGCTCCCTAAGCAGCTGACAAGGCCATTGCAGAGGGACGTGTTTAGAGAACAATCCATGACCATGTGATCAGCAAGCCATTGAGGCTGAGAAATAGTGGCTGTTGACAGCTGTCCAATGAAAGACAGAACAACCCTCTCTGGGACAAGGGGTTCATGGCATCTCTCCTAATCTCCGCCCTACACATCTCCAATTCTGCCTTTCGCACACTGGTGGCATGTCATTGTCACTGCTGGCTCGATGTATTTAACAGTTGTTGATTAACAGTAGCCTATGGCCCCTCTCAGGTGCCAAGGGCCATCAAAAGAAACAGTCTCTTTGGACAGGGACCATCTTTTTGTCCTGGTTTGCACAGAACCTGGCACAATGGGCTCTTGACACAGGACTGAGACTCCCAGGTGCTGTTATAACAGAAGTAACCAATAATACTCACGAATCAAAGTCTCATAGCAGTGCACTAGCATGGCAGCGCATCATTGCCTCTCTCCCATCTGGGTGTCCCCCAAATGAAGAACCTTTCCTTTCCATTTTTTACCCTCTCCTGCCAGCCATCTGGCCAGCTGCCTACCTTCCTTCCCTTGACCCATGGCATGAAGGGCTTTCGCTTGAAGGATTGGACTTGCTGTACATTTCCGTACCAGAACTGATGTTTGGAAATCAATAGCAGGAGTCTTCATGATGAGAGGTGAGTCATTTGGAAGCTGGGGCATGCTATGAGAGAGCTATTCAGGGTCCTTTATTCAGAAAGGTTCTGGAGGCTGCCAGGAAAATGAGTGAGGAGATGGCAGTTCATTGGCTTAGCCAGAGGCCACAGCATCATGGCTTAGATGCTGTAGCAAACAGGAACTCACCCGTCACGCTCCATGAAATCCAATAAATACTGGCCACAATTCCAGTAACCCTTCTCAAAATAGGACAAACTTCCTGTCCTTAGGCCATAGCTTATTGGCTTAGTGGAATGCTGCACTTCTCTTCAATGACCTGTGAAATAAGGATGAAACTGCTCAGGCATTCAGATTGGAGTGTAAGGAGCTCTGGGAGGCAGATGCTTTTAGAGCTCTTTGACATGTCAGTGGGGGAAGAAGCAGGGCAGGCGAGAAAGCCAGGTGACTGAGAAGGAGGCGCAGATGGGCAGGGGACATGGATGAGAGGGAGAGATGAGTAGCTGGAATGGACCCAGGGCTCTTTCCTGGGTGTGGATCAGATTCCGATTATTTCAGAAGACTCCAGGAATAGTTAGAAAAGCCCAGTGGCAACAATAGGTGTTGTCAGGTGTTGTCAGGGCCAGACCATGGGCAGCCGGCGTGCGCTGGACAGTTACCACGCTGCAGTCAGGAGATGTGGTAAAGTCGGTGTTGAGCCAGGTCAGAGGCTAAGGTTAAGTGAGTTTGACTAAAATGTATTAAGCTTTGTTTGAGAGAGAAAAGAAGCATAAGTGTTTTGCAATAAAGTAACATCATAAACAACACAGCCCTTCAGAGGTGCCTGCTGGTTGTGGAGTTAATCTTTCCCAATGTGAATTAGAACACTGAAGTTCCTGCCACTGTTTGTGACTGGAAAGGGGCTGAATCCTGAGAGCGGGGAAGAGTTGAATCCCTTAGCTTGCAAATCTGTGAGTAAACCCTGCTCATCTTTGCGAGCGCACTGCCGTGGTGGGTTGCTCCTGCTGCCAAATGCACTGGCCAGGTTGGGACTGAAAGGCCTGTTACAGGGCTGTGCTCTTCTAACACTGCTTGCAACCACACATGAAAGACCAGCTCTGCTAGCACCAGCGTAACTGCACTGACTTAGAGCAAGACTTGCCGTCGCTGTAGCCTGCAGCACTTGGCACTACTGCAATGCTTAACCGCTGGCCCTGCAGGTGCCTGGTTGGTTGCAATGGGGCTTCCTGAAAAGTCCTGCAATGCTCCTGCCTCCCCTTCAGGATCACTCTGCAGTGGGAAATGTCTCCTGTGCTTCTGTCACTGCCTTGTTTGAGCTACTACAGCATCTGTAATTTTATGCCCTCAACGCTTCTGTTTATATGGGTGTACCGTTACACTCCATTTGCTTTACGAAAATATGCTGATGAGTGTGACTATGATGTAACTGGAATATGCCTTATGCAAAAGGTCTCTTGTAAGGTATCATTACAAAGCTTATAATCTACTGAGTGTGGTCATCCTATTCGTTTGCATGTATTAGTTCTGCGTCTGGAGTTAGAGAATAAGACATAAACTTGTGTTGCTGATGTAAACACATTAAGTGGAAGCCATTAGGGGTGCTTCAGAATCAATGAACTGTAAATGGCTCTGTTTACTCGAAAAACTTCCTGGGTACATGTGGGCCAGCCCAGGAAGAATGGAGGGTGGGGTCTCACAGGACATGTGACCATGTCACATGTTCCTGGAATCCATCTTAAATCTAGTACTTTTCCATTTAGAAGGAGGGGTGGGGACCCAGAAAGACAAAAGATTCCCGCTTTGTGCCAAAGCTATCAAAGGGGGTGGAACAGGACAAAGGGGGCTGCCAGTCATGAGAAAACTTGTAGTTACCACCTGAGATGGCTGCTGGAACTAACAAGGACTGTACCAGGGGAAAGGATTGGGCCCAGACTAGGAAGGAGTCTAGTCTGTGAAAGAAGCTCATTGGAACATCTCTGAGGGTGAGATATTACCTGTAATCAGTTTCTTAATGCATTAGGCTTAGACTTGCGTGTTTTTGCTTTATTTTGCTTGATAACTTATTTTGTTCTGTCTGTTATTACTTGGGACCACTTAAATACTACTTTTTTTACTTAATAAAATCACTTTTGTTTATTAGTAAACCCAGAATTAGTGATTAATACCTGGGATGGGGGCGGGGGCAAACAGCTGCGCATATCTCTCTATCAGTGTTATAGAGGGTGGACAATTCATGAATTTACCCTGTATAAGCTTTATACAGAGTAAAACAGATTTATTTGGGGTTTGGATCCCATTGGGAGCTGGGTGTCTGAATGCTGGAGAGAAGTAACCTGCTGAGCTGTTTCCAGTTAAGTCTGCAGCTTTGGGGGCATGGACCAGACCTGGGTCTGTGTTGCTGCAGGCTAGCATGTCTGGCTCGACAAGGCAGGATTCTGGAGTCCCAAGTTGGCAGGGAAAACGGGCTCAGAGGTAACTTCAGCACGTCAGGTGACAGTCCCGAGGGGGTCTCTGTGACCGAACCCATCACAATGGGCCAGGGCTTAAGATTTCTCTTGTTACAACATCAAAGACTATTTTTATGCAGACTGATGCCATTTCACCTTACGGAGCATGCGCAGTTTAATACATTGGAAAAGGATCATGCTGAAACAAATATTGGTCTTGCTGTGGACAGCTACTTCCACAGACTCTTGCTCCAGGAACTTGTGCTGGGGATGGTGGGAGAGGTAGCCACAATGCACTGCTTCAGCAACAGTGCGGAGGGTGGGGGGGTGGAGGGAGAGGCTGTTGTGTGTGAACACATGGGGTTGGTTAAACTAGCCAGGTGACACACTGCTGTGGTAGAAGCTATCAGAGTTTGGCTGAACCATTGTAAACAGTGGCACTGTGCAGCTCTGCTGCAGACAGGGCAGACACGTCACTGCTTGATTTGTCTCCTGTGTTCCTGGGGGGAGGGGCCTGGCCATGAACTCCAAAATGTTCCCTTTGTCCCCGCACACACTTGACGGGGGTGTCCCGGCCACTCAGGTCAAACTTCCTGACCATCTCCAGGCCCTGCTCCCTCTGTCACTGGTGAGCAAGGAGGTGGCCAGGATCTCAGTGTGGAGGAATGGGATCCTGGGCTCTCCAGCTGGAGAAGTGTGGGGAAGGTACCACAGATGGGCGAGTGGGAGCAGCACATGACTTTCTGCCAGGCTGTCTGGAGTGGCTCACAAGCATGAACACCAGCCTCAGGGCAGACTGTGCAGAAGCAGGGCACAAAACCCAAGCTGGCTGTGAGCTCTAGACTTAGATTTTACCGATCAAGTGTGAACTCCCCAAGTTCTATAACAGCCTTAACATGGAGTCTCAGACAGTCCCCTTGGGCACTTCTGTCTTGCCACCCAGGCAAGCCTGCCTCTGTGATAGCTAGTCCCTTCTTACAATAATCACAACGTCATTCAGGTTACTCGCAGTCCCAAAGGAGCAGTCAAGTGCACCCTACATCTCTCACCAAAGACCATGCTTCTAGTCAATCCAATAATAAACTGACTCAAGATTTATTAATGAGAAATGAGAGTTATTTATAAGGTTAAACCAGGTACACACACACACACACACGAATTACAGTCTTAGGTTCCAAAAGGGTAAGAGAAGCTGCTGTAATATGCAAGCTGTATCCATCCTTTAAGGCTAACAGGCCAAGCACTGGGGAACTCTTGCTTATGCTTAGAAATCTTTGCCCCTCAGAGTTCAAGCAACATAGAGACAATTTCTTCCTGACAAGGATTTTTACTCCCTTCCCCCCATTCAAGCTGATGGGATGAGTGCTTGTGTGCACCTCTTCATGGGTGTGGGGGGAGCAATCAACAAAGTCTTTTATCCACTGATGTCTCACAATGGCTTGGCTGTTGTCTATGGGCCTTCTCTTGTTGGCAAGAAGATGACACCTCTTGCGGTAAACTAGTACTTCACACCTGGTGATGCTTCTCTCCTATTTGATGACTTGCACAATTACTGAGCAACACTTAAATATTACCTTATAGCATGGGTCAGAGACGTTATAAGTGAGACGATTGCTTGCAGCAATTTACAAGCATTTCCTAAAGTCTAAACACATTGTTATAAATCTAATACCTGTTTTAACAACACTAACACACAGGTGAGGCAGACTGGTTTCCAGCCGTGCATTTGTCAGTGTTCAACTGAGGCTCAGAGGCCTGAGCCTGAGCTGGCACCTGGTCTGCCAGCATCACAACTTCGATAAATGGAAACACATCCTGGGCGAAGGAAATATCCCAAGGCTTCTTACCTCCCACACCAGGCAGCCTGTCTCTGGGGAATGGATCCCAGTGCATCCCCACAGTGAGGAGTCCATTCCCCACACTCACCCCCTCCTTTGGCTTTCAGGCTGGTGCTTCCACCAGCTGTCTCCAGTGGCCTGGTGATGGTACCAGGCTGCTGTGGTTAGTCTCCCCAGGGACTGTGCTCGGTGGAATGGCTTTGAGAGCCTGCAGAAGTACCCCTGCTGGGGACACTTAGGAGTCCTGAGTCATGGCTCCACAATTACAGCACAGACCAAAGGCAAAGAGGATTAGGTGACTTTTCCCCAGCAGTGGGTATGGATGATCTGAGGTGTGGCAGCCTGGTGCAGTCAGACATGCAGAGCAGGTTCCCACTAGGCAACAGTCCCTGGGCAAGACGATGCCCCATGCACCATCCCATGCCCCTGGCTTAGAGTCTGTTCTTGTGAGGGATGATTGTCCTAGGCATTGAAACCTGGGTAGCCTGACCCAGAAGCCCCACAACCGTCTCAGCCTCTGGAGGCAATGGAGCAGGGGCCCGCACAGAAGGGTGGGCAGATGGTTGGAAATGGAGACATCCCTCAGTTTTAGCCTCTGTGCTCATGAGAGCTCAGGGACAGCTCCTTCCAGGTATCCCTAAGGATACACATTGCCCTGTGGCATTCTAAAGGTAGGCGCAGCTTTGAAATCCCCCTCTGTGCCAGCCTCCCGAGAAGGGATTGTATTGGAGGGATGAGTCCTCCTGGGACAGAGCAGCTCTGCACCACCCCTCACTTGTGTCTGTTAGCTACAGACCATGGGAAACTTCACTCCCACTCTCAAGGAAGTGGAGACCCAGCCCAGAGGGTCTGAGCTAGAAAAGAGACGAAGAAAAAGGCTCTGTAACTTCTTTGCCTTTGCCTGCAGAAAAGGACCTAGGGGTTACAGTGGACGAGAAGTTGGATATGAGTCAACAGTGTGCCCTTGTTGCCAAGAAGGCCAATGGCATTTTGAGATGTATGTGCAGGGGCATTGCCAGCAGATCGAGGGACGTGATCGTCCCCCTCTATTCGACATTGGCGAGGCCTCATCTGGAGTACTGTGTCCAGTTTTGGGCCCCACACTACAAGAAGGATGTGGAAAAATTGGAAAGAGTCCAGCGGAGGGCAACAAAAATGATTAGGGGACTGGGACACATGACTTATGAAGAGAGGCTGAGGGAACTGGGATTGTTTAGTCTGCGGGAGAGAAGAATGAGGGGGGATTTGATAGCTTCTTTCAACTACCTGAAAGGGGGTTCCAAAGAGGATGGAATATAAACTGTTCTCAGTGGTAGCAGATGACAGAACAAGGAGTAATGGTCTCAAGTTGCAGTGGAGGAGATTTAGGTTGGATATTAGGAAAAACTTTTTCACTAGGAGGGTGGTGAAACACTGGAATGTGTTACCTAGGGAGGTGGTGGAATCTCCTTCCTTAGAAGTTTTTGAGGTCAGGCTTGACAAAGCCCTGGCTGGGATGATTTAGATGGGGATCGGTCCTGCTTTGAGCAGGGGGTTGGACTAGATGACCTCCTGAGGTCCCTTCCAACCCTGATATTCTATGATTCTATGATTGGAGCTCTCTCTCAGATAAGCACGTTCATGTGCCAAGCTGTCTGAGAACAGAAGTTGAAAGGTACATTGATTTGGGGTAAGTGTTTGCTTCTGACACATTCCTGAGCAGGAGCGAAAGCTCACCTTTACAGGACTCATAACTTATTTACAAATGCCAGCTCTATTCCAGGCCCTGCCAGCCTCCTTTGCAGAACAGATGCAGCAGGTGCACCAGAAAGCAGGGTTTGTTAGCACAGGTAATTTTACATGATCATTTATATATCCTCACAATACCTGGGGTTGCTGGCTTGCCACTGCCACTTTGAAGACAGCGTCATCTCTCTGCTCAGGAAGGACTGGAGGCATCTCTTTCCCAACAGAAACACTAACAGGGATCTACATTATTTCTGGAAGCCCCTTCCAAGTGACTGACAGAGATGTTTGCCCTGCTCTAAAATACCTTTAGAGAGTTCTGTCAAACTAGCAATATGCTGCTAACAAAACAGACCCTTGTGCTTAATCATCACCAGAGATGTCAAGGGACACTTTGTTTCTGGGCTAAAATCTCTCTCTTAGGCACGGAAAGAATGAAACAACTGCCAGGACCCTCTGTCTCCTCGATGAGAAAATGCTGAACAGTTCATTGTTCTCAATGACTTATTACAGGTTTCAGAGTAGCAGCCGTGTTAGTCTGTATTTGCAAAAAGAAAAGGAGTACTTGTGGCACCTTAGGGACTAACCAATTTATTTGAGCATGAGCTTTCGCGAGCCACAGCTCACTTCATTGGATGCATAAAGTGGAAAATACAAGGATCTACAGCCTATCCTGAAGGACGACCCATCACTCTCACAGATCTTGGGACACAGGCCAGTCCTTGCCTACAGACAGCCCCCCAAACTGAAGCAAATACTCACCAGCAACCACACACCACACACCAGAACCACTAACCCAGGAACCTATCCTTGCAACAAAGCCCGTTGCCAACTGTGCCCACATATCTATTCAGGGGACACCATCACAGGGCCTAATCACATCAGCCACACTATCAGAGGCTCGTTCACCTGCACATCTACCAATGTGATATATGCCGTCATGTGCCAGCAATGTCCCTTTGCCATGTACATTGGTCAAACTGGACAGTCTCTACGTAAGAGAATAAATGGATACAAATCAGATGTCAAGAATTATAACATTCATAAACCAGTCGGAGAACACTTCAATCTCTCTGGTCACGTGATTATAGATATGAAAGTTGCGATATTACAACAGAAAAACTTCAAAACCAGACTCCAGCGAGAGACTGTTGAATTGGAATTCATTTGCAAATTGGATACAATTAATTTAGGCTTAAACAGAGACTGGGAGTGGTTGAGTCATTATACTAAGTAAAACTACTTCCCCTTGTTTATTCCCCCCCCTCCCCACTGTCCCTCAGACGTTCTTGTTAACTCCTGGAAATGTGCTGGAAATGGCCCACTTTGATTATCATGTCAAAAGGTTTTCTCTCTCCCCACCCCATCCTCCTGCTGGTAATAGCTCATCTTAAGTGATCACTCTCCTTACAATGTGTATTTTTTCATGGTCTGTGTGTATATAAATCTCCTCACTGTATTTTCCACTTTATGCATCCAATGAAGTGAGCTGTAGCTCACGAAAGCTCATGCTCAGATAAATTGGTTAGTCTCTAAGGTGCCACAAGTCCTCCTTTTCTTTTTGCGAATGACTTATTAATACTTCCAGTGTTTTAGCTGAGGGTCTGATTGTCCTCTCACTTCCGCATGCTTTTCCCTGGTGTGATTCTGTTGACTTGAATAGAGTTATGATGGATTGATGCTGGGTGATTAGGAGAACTCCTTCGGGACTGAGCTGAGAATCAATGGGATTCAGGCTCCTAAGTCACTTTTAAAAACAGAAATTAAACTCCTAGCTTAGTTGCTTTTGAAAATGTCCCCACTTCTGCAGCACACATTGTACGCATGTGATAGCTACTCGGAGCTCCCTGTGTATATTTTTTCCAGACATTCTTTTCTTCTACTATTATTTTTCTGCTGTAAAAGATGTAAGTTATAACCCCTTGCTCTGTCCCTTCATATGGGAATTACAATGATCCTTCATTGTCTTCACTGTAATGCTGCCTTGAATGGTCATGTAGCACAGCCGACCTCCATGACAGTGTTGTGGGATCAGAAGAAACAAAACACAGAGCCAGATTCCCAGCTGTGGCAGTGACATGCTAAGCACAAAGGGGGCTGGGTGGGGTCAAAGATCCAGAATGTGCTTGTCTGGCCCCCTGCTGCAGTTTGAAGTAGGCTGAACGAGTCATTATGGCAGCAGGGGATAGTCAGGGTCAGGGATACCTCAGCCCTGTTTCAGTCCCAAAAGAGTTTGCTGCCCAGCTCCTTTGGAGGGGACAGTCCTGTATAATAAACATTCATAAGTGGGAGGAGCCGGGGTGAAAATAAACAGCAGACTGGCACTCAAATACCAGGGTGACGAGTGGGGTATAAATGCCCAGCTGTATTCATTAGAATTGGATTAGACAGATACATCAGCAATGTGGGGAAAGAGCCAGGTTAGTGCAGGGATGCATGTGTGAAGGCCTCCCATCTGGGATTAGTTAGCTAATGGCTCCTCTTGAAATGACTCTGGTGCAACCACTCTGGGAATACTGAACTCTACTCCTGGGCTTGTTTACCAGGCAGATATTGACAAACTGAAGGGAGTTCAGAGAGGAGGCGAGAGTCAACTGGATTGATTTATGAAGAGAGATTAAGGGATAGATTATGTCCAGCCACTGGCCTTGTGTATCAGGCTGTGCAGACAGTGTGTGGAAGGACTTTTCAGCTACTGGCCTCCCTCATAATGGTCCAGCATCATTACAGCCACTGCATCCTAAGGGGCATAGGAACTACTCTGTTCTAGCATGTCTGGGGGCTCGAGACACTGCAATGAAGTGACAACAACTGAGGGCAAGGCGGGGCCACAAACTCACTGCATCATATGGGCCAGCACACTTAGCTAAGCATGAAGAGGGAAGCATGTTGCATCACCCTGTGGAATAGTGCACACTTCCCCTGTGCTCTTGGCTAGGCTGTACCCAATACCTCTGCGTGACAGAATATACCCCTGTGTTCATACCCTACACGCTGTTGTAATAGTGTTTGTACAAGGTATGCCTTGTGAGCGAGCATTTAAAACCTCATAATTTGTGGATGAATGTTGTCATGACCAAATGCACATAGCAGAGTTATATGTGAAGTTATAAACTGAGATCACGACTAAAAGTAAGTTTTCCAGATAAATCTGGGGAGGGGCTGAACCTGTTCCTCAGAGACAAAGGACAAGCTGACCCCTCAGCCAGGTGTAAACAAGGTGGATGGGCCATTACCTGCTAAGTGGCCATTCTTTGGCAGGAAAGGGGGCAGGGGAAAATATCTACATTTTAGAAAAAAAACAGCCTGGAGCTTCCTTCCACACAGATGGCCTGTCGCCTTGTTCCCAGCTGGAAATGCTTCTCAAAGGGGGGACAGAACCATAAAAAGAAGGGACAGACACTCCAAGACACACACACACACCCCGCCGCATGTCACATTCTCTGCATCTGAAAAGACAAAGGAAGCAGCCACTGGACTCTGGGGAAGGGGTCAGAAAGACTGCTGGAGCATGTGGTGAGAAAACTTTGTTTTGAATCTAATATGATTTGTTACATTAGGCACCAGTCAGCATTTTATCTTGATTTTTCTTGTAACCATTTCTGAGGTTATGTGTCATTACTTGTACTCACTTAAAACCTCTCTCTTTGTTGTTAATAAACTTGTTTTATTGTTTTATCTAATTCAGTGCGTTCAGGTTGTAGTGTCTGAAGAACGATTTGAAATAAGAAGCTGCCATATTATTAACTTCCAGAAATAATGGACTTAATGTATGTGAGTTGTCCAGGAGAGTGCTGGGCAGTGCAGGACATGCATTTCTTGGGGGGAAATCTAAGAGTAGGGGGTATGCTGGGATCACCCTGCAGTATAACCCAGGCTGGTGAGAGCCGGGTGTGACTGGCTGGCTATAGTACACACAGACATGGCTGGGAGTGACATGGATCCTGGAGGCTGTTTGTGAGCAGTCCAGATGGGTGGCTATAGCAGCAAAGCAGAGTAAAGGGCTCTCCCGGTTGGAGGGCTGGGATGACACAGCTACTCATTGGTCTGGATTGTGCCCCAGTATGTCACGCTCCCCATGCTCGCCCAAGATGGTGGTGTGGCTCTTCACCATCTACACCATACTGCAGCACCTGCCAGGCAACAAGAGCTAAAGGGCATGGGAAAAACTTCATATCCAGAGAGACTGAAAAGATGAGGAGATGAATAAGAGGGGCCATGCTGAAGCTATGCAGAATGGTGCATGGTGCAGAGAAGTTAGGTCAGGGGCTGATAATGCAGGAACAAGGGCACATTCAGTGAAATGGAAAGGTGGCAAAATCTATCTAAGGAAATAAACACATTTTCACACATGCACAATTAGCTTGTGGAATTCACCACCCCAAGATTGCCTGGAGGGCAGGTGCTTAGTGGGTTTCAAAAAAGCAATCGGGCATTTCTATGAACAACAAGAATATCCTGGGTGAGAACTGTAAAAACTACAAATAATGACAACAGAACCCCAAGCACTGTGGAAGGGACCCCCTCCCCACACCTGATTCAGGTAAACCCAAGGTCTAACTAATGGAGATTAGGAGGAAACATCCATGTGGCAGGTTATCTCATAACTGCCTACTGCAGGCTTCTTGCACCTTCCTCTGAGGCAGCTGTTGCTGGTCAGACACAGGATCCAGGCCTGGTTGGATCCCTGCTCTCCTCTGGTCTGGGATCTCCTGTGTTCTAGAAATAACTGGGGGATGTAAACGGCAAGGAGGAGGGGAGGTATCCAGGACGATGCAGGGGATGTAACTAGAAAGACCAGGATGAGGTGAACAACAGGAGCACTGATGCTGATTGGGCCAAATCCATCCATCCCTTCTTGCTGCTGCCACTGAGCCACTGCTGCTCTGGGTGAATATTGGCTACTGAGCACGGTAGGGCCCGTTTTTAACACATCATTGCACCTGGAAATGGTGAGTCCAGTTGTAGGTAGCAACAAAGGCTGCAGGCAGCAGGGCTGAGAAGTGTCAGCCAGTCTCAAGGACTCTCTACAGCAGGCCATTTATGTCTTAACAGGCAGCGATGTCTCTTTTGGGCACTGATGAAAATCTTTGAAATGAAATATAACAATGAATCCAAATGATGGAAATAATCCCTGATTTGCCTGCTGAATGAATGAGACTCTCCACCCAAACTTTCAGGGTTTCTCTCCTCTAATGAATGTTAGACATCAACTTGCTCGTTCCTTGCCATTATGAAATGCAATCAGTGGTGACCTAAGCACATCCCATGCGGTTTTGTTCTCTTCAGGGGTCAAGCTCCATTATTGTCAGGTCGCAGGGTCTGTCTTTTCATGAAACTGTCACTGAATTCAAATAATGCAGCTGTGAGTTTTATCATTAAGTGATCAGCAACTATGTAGAGGGTTTGAGAAAATAATGTCCATTTCAATTAGGTTTGCTCAAATCCATTGCAATGGAGGAAGGCCCATGATGCTTTCAATTAGCCCTAGCAACCAAATTAAATTTATACTCACCATCAAAAAGTCAGCCTTTGCCCACAGCTGCCAAACGCTGATTTCTGCGATCACCACAGTTGTGATTATTGCACGTGGAGTGAATTAATTCACATGCATCCTTTAATCCGCAGTCGGTTTTGAGGGACGTAATTTGCTCATTTTTTAAAAAGTTCCTTCCTAGATGCAGGATTTGGAAAACATGCCCCAATTCAATGTATTATGGTGCAGGGAAACCCTATAGGAGGGCTTTGGCCTACAGGGGAAAATCAAAGCATTCTTACAATGTTTTCTTTTAAAATAAGTGGCAGCAGCTTAAAGTAGTGGGAACTGTCTGAGCAGAATGCAATCCGGGGACACGACTTCACAAACTCACAAGAGCTCAGGCCCAGATTTTCAGGTGCTCAGCACCCATGGTTGGGGTCCAGGAGATTCCCATTGTGACGCTTTAGGTCAGATTTTCAGAACAGCTCAGCACTGACAAGTACCTGAAATGCAGAACTTCTTTGAAAATCTGGCCCTCAGTTCAAAAGAAGAATCCGTACACGCAGAAGCCTCATCGATCTCAGAGGAAGACGAAATCACACGCTTGGCTTCTAGTAGCCTTGCTTGAATGAAAAGCACGAATGGCCCATGACCACCTCTTGCAGGGAAATCACAGCTGATTCTCCTACGCTACATAAGTGCAGAGTATCAGTATTGTTCCTAGAGCCTCATCCGCGCCTTTCAAATGACAGGCTTCGTGCACAAAGCTGCTTGAGCCAGCAGCAGTTACTTGGTGTCATCCCAAAAGATTTCCAATCCTGCCACAAGTGAGATGGTGAAGTGACACACAGCCCAGCCTGGAGGTCTCTGGTCAGGGTGTAGTGAAGAGAAACAGCCTCACAAGCTCACCCAAGGAAGCACCATGTGCTCCACCAGACAAACAGATCCTAGGAGACAATGCAAAGCTGGCGTGTAAAGAACAGCAACTGCTAATGCTGGGGTTACATGTTAGCAGACACCCAGTATTGCTTTCTTGGAGTTACCCTTCGAGGCTAGCTGGAGCACACAGAGCCAAACAGCTTGAATGCGACTTCACTAAGCCTGAAAAAACTTGACCAATTAAATGCTTCTCCAAGCAAACGCCATCTGCATTGTAGCAGCCAGATGTAGTGAAATTCTCCAAAGGGCCAGGGCTGTTTTTAATCCTGTAAGATGCAATGGGTCTCCTGACCAGTGTTCGGATAGACCAGTTACATATTTCATTCACTGCTAAACTTGTTGGTAATCAGCTAAGCAACAAGGTGGTTCTTGCTCCTTGGGCTGGGTGTCACCTCCTTCCTGAGGGTTATACTTGTGGATATTCTCGATCCCAGATCTGTTTCCCTGCTGTCACAACACTGGGATCTTGCAGATCCCTGATGAGGCAGCAGCTCTGGGAGTTTTCAAGACCATAAAGCAAACAGGCCTTACATTCTAGGGTTGGATGCAGGCTCGCTGGGTCAGGGAACAGCTCTCTGTCCTGTGTTTGGACAGCACCTCATACCATAGGGTCCTGGTCCACAACTGGTTCTCACAGGGGGCTACCACATCACAGATAACCAGTAATGATCATAGTAGATGCAGACAAAGCATAGGTCACCAATGAGGCCAGGACGAGCAGCAGGAAGAAAATGGTTTGTGAGCTTTGTGTAATACAGGCTGACGTCATGAACACGCCAGGCAATTTCCACAGCTGAGTTGTGCCATACATTGGCCCGGTTTCATGTGACACTCAGAGACTTCAACTGCAAAAACACTGAGTGTAGGTTGAGTCATAGATGAGTCCAGAGATATTTTATTTTTCCATTTATTGAGGGATTTAAAAATTATTTTTCACCTTAGTTTTGCATTAGGTGTTGAGTTTTTTGCACTTAATTTCCTTATAGTGATTAATATTATTTTGCTCTTTTTTCAGCTACATTTCCTGTGTTTAATCAAGTCAGCACGGAAATGGTGGTAGTTTGCTGTGAAGGTCACATGATCTAGGGGTGACTGAGGTGGGGGAGGGGTTGGCTTCTCCATTCATTGGTGTTATTGTTTGCCCGGAGGAGGTTATTATCTGTAAGGCTGGGCTAACTCCCTTAATGCTGGCCTAATCCTGTTAACCTGGTACCACAGATTTTTAAACTGTGAGAGCTGTAAACTCAACATGGGAAATGAGAAAAACTTAAAATATGTTTTTAAAATGAAAGCTTAGAAGCTGAAGGAAAGTGCAGGAGAAATTTCTGAGTGAAGGGACAAGGTGGGGGAGCTAATGTCTTTTATTGGACCAACTTCTATTGGTGAGAGAAACAAGCTTTCAGGCTAACATGAAGCTCTTCCTCAGGGCTGTGTAAGCTCAAAAGCTTGTGTCACTGATATCCTGGGCCCAAGGCATGAGGCTGTGTTCATTGTGCCGTGTTCTCAAGATGATGCCATTGATTCTACCACTGAGTTCCCTCGTTTATGCTTCTGAGACCATATACATAACGCCAGGTCTATTCTGCTGTGTTGATTCTACTCTGCTTAAACCCTGGGAGCTAATTCTAGACTCCAGGGCTCTGCTTCTGGTATGCTTTCCTCCTTATCCAAGAGAAAGAGAAAGAAGAATGAGGGACTTTTGTTTAAAGCATGAGAATCAGGACACCTGGGTACTAATTCTGTGTCCACACCAGACTGTCCTTGGCCAGTCACTTAGGCTGGTATTTTCAAAGCAAAGTAAGGAATGGAGGTATCCAAATCACACTGAATTTCAATCAGGTGCTTCATTCCCTTAGGCATCATTGAAAATTTCAGCATAAAGTCAGGATTTTTTAATGTAGGTGCATTAAGTTTGAAACCTAAACTCTTAGTTGCACAGCAGGGGCTGCAATTTCCAGTGCTCAGCACCCAGCATCTCCCCCCAGAACAAGTGAGCATCTTCTGTGGCACTAGCCTCCGTTTTTATTTCTTGTCTCTGCACTAACTGCTGAGAGTAACTCACCTGCTGCCCTTCTCTCTCATTAACTCCTCCTCACAGGTAGCATCAGCCCGTTATCCTCACAGCCTGCGTCATCCTTCCCCCAGGTACAGTCTCATGAGCCCCCTCCTGCTTCATGCCCTCTCTGTTCCTTTGGCATTCCTTTGCCGCTCCTTCCCCAGCACTCTGGGGGGAAAGCTTTTTGAATCAGTTCAGCTCTTCTGCCAAGGGAGAGCACAGCGTGTCTCCCTTTAGCATCTATCTAGGGCAGTGCAAGAGTTCCTGAGAGATGTGTTGAGAGCACTTAGCTTTTCAATTAAAGCTACTGAATATTAGTATAGCAACAGGAGATTACTCCAATTACCAGCTGTTAAGTGCGATTAATGGCTGGTGCTAGGACACAGCTTTTGAGCTGATCTTATGCATAGAAATGGAGTTTAGCATTCATACAAATGAAACGAGATGTACCAGGACCAGTGGACGGCTTAATCCAGGGAAGACTTGGAAGCAAATTTGTGTTAAAGTGATTTTTCTCATAGACCCCCAGTAAGCATGTCTGGCATGGAGGTGAATGGGGTGATGTCATGCCAAAGAGGGGCTTGGATACACTCAATGAAGCCACACCAGGTGTTTAAGTATAAACCGGTTTTATTGCCAAGGCATAATAAGCTTCCCAGACTTCCCGCATTACTAAATATGTGCTTTCCAGCAAGCAAGCAAGAATAGATAGAATGGATAGAAAGCTGGCTAGATTGTCGGGCTCAACGGGTAGTGATCAATGGCTCCATGTCTCGTTGGCAGCCGGTATCAAGTGGAGTGCCTCAAGGGTCGGTCCTGGGGCCGGTTTTGTTCAATATCTTCATAAATGATCTGGAGGATGGTGTGGATTGCATCCTCAGCAAGTTTGCAGATGACACTAAACTGGGAGGAGAGGTAGATACGCTGGAGGGTAGGGATAGGATACAGAGGGACCTAAACAAATTGGAGGATTGGGCCAAAAGAAATCTGATAAGGTTCAACAAGGACAAGTGCAGAGTCCTGCACTTAGGAGGCAAGAATCCCATGCACCGCTACAGACTAGGGACCGAATGGCTAGGCAGCAGTTCTGCAGAAAAGGACCTAGGGGTTACAGTGGATGAGAAGCTGGATATGAGTCAACCGTGTGCCCTTGTTGCCAAGAAGGCCAATGGCATTTTGGGATGTCTAAGTAGGGGCATTGCCAGCAGATCAAGGGACGTGATCATTCCCCTCTATTCGACATTGGTGAGGCCTCATCTGGAGTACTGTGTCCAGTTTTGGGCCCCACACTACAAGAAGGATGTGGAAAAATTGGAAAGCATCCAGCGGAGGGCAACAAAAATGATTAGGGGACTGGAACACATGACTTATGAGGAGAGGCTGAGGGTACTGGGATTGTTTAGTCTGCAGAAGAGAAGAATGAGGGTGGATTTGATAGCTGCTTTCAACTACCTGAAAGGGGGTTCCAAAGAGGATGGATCTAGACTGTTCTCAGTGGTAGCAGATGACAGAACAAGGAGTAATGGTCTCAAGTTGCAGTGGAGGAGATTTAGGTTGGATATTAGGAAAAACTTTTTCACTAGGAGGGTGGTGAAACACTGGAATGCGTTACCTATGGAGGTGGTGGAATGTCCTTCCTTAGAAGTTTTTGAGGTCAGGCTTGACAAAGCCCTGGCTGGGATGATTATTTGGGGATCGGTCCTGCTTTGAGCAGGGGGTTGGACTAGATACCTCCTGAGGTCCCTTCCAACCCTGATATTCTATGATTCTATGATCACTGCTTACACCCCTTCTGCTACGGACAGTCCTGGACCCTCCAGCCTTGTTCCTGAGGGCTCGTAGCAGGAACTGTTCCAGAATTCCTGGTCTTCCACAAGGCCAAGGTCCGCAGGTGAGACTGTTCATCTAAAGCAATTCTCATAGACAATGTTATCATCATCTCTTTCTTAGGGGGCGAATTCATCCACAAGAAGGCTCTGGCAGGAAACACTATTGCTTTCTATTCCCACACTTAACACTCTTAGGCCCCCTTTATCTCTTTACTTGTCTATCCAGTTGGAGTGGCTGCAAGCCAGCACAGCCGACCGAAGCCAGTTTACCTCTAGCTCCACCTGGACCGTTCTGTGATAACAGGACAAGATAACTTGCAGTCAGCCCCAACAGGGAGCAGCTGACTACAAGGAAGTTTGGGAGCCAGGTGGTTTGAGCAGGGGTATTTGTCATTAAATGGAGGTCTGGCAGCTGTGGGACTCGGTAGTGGGGATGCGAGGGAGCTGACTGTTAAAAAAAAAATCTCCTGCTGGCCAAGGTGAGCGTGAGCACATGACATTGCTTGGGCCCTGAAGGGTCTTAGGGTACATTTGTGCCAGGCAGCCTGAGTCGGGATCTGTGATGGGGCTCCACTTCGTGCTGGTGCCTCCCGCTGGCCGCCTGGGGATGAGCTGTGTAGGTCAGTACTCCCCCTCCCACTGTCTCGTCTGCTCTCTGACCTGTGTCAGGGACAGAGGCGTCCTTTGCATGACCTGGCCCTTTGGCTGTGCCACTCTCTTTGCTCCCCCGTTCCGGGATTTAGTATGGCCATCCAGCTGTCTAGCCACTTCCCCAGTGGCAAGTGGGGAGGACCTAGGCCCCCACCCCACTGTTCCGGGTCCCAACCAGAGACCCTCTCCACCACAGTCACTTACTGAGTTTCTTTACTTTGACTATTGTTGCATTTCCCTGGGCCACTTCCTCATGGCCACCGTACCTTACTCAGTCCCAGCAGCCCATTAAATAAAGAAGTGTTATTTATTCCTTTTCATAACACAAATACCAGGGGTCACCAAATGAAATTAATAGGCAGCAGGTTTAAAACAAACAAAAGGAAGTATTTCTTCACACAACACACCATCAACCTGTGGAACTCCTTGCCAGAGGATGTTGTAAAGGCCAAGACTATAATAGGGTTAAAAAAAGAGCTAGATAAGTTCATGGAGGATAGGTCCATCAATGGCTATTAGCCAGAATGGACAGGGATGGTGTCCCTAGCCACTGTTTGCCAGAAGCTGGGAATGGATGACAGTCAGGGGATGGATCACTTGAGATTCCCTGTTCTGTTCATTCCCTCTGGGGCACCTGGCATTGGCCACTGTCGGAAGACAGGATACTGGCCTAGATGGACCTTTGGTCTGACCCAGTATGGCCATTTTTATGTCCCAGCTTCTCGTAGTGAATATTTGCTTAAGCTCAGCCAGATTGATTGATTCAGGAATTGATTCAGGTATTAGTGGGTGAAATTTTCTGGCCTGTGTTATGCAAGAGGTCAGAATCTAAATGATCATAATGGTCCCATCTGACTTTAAAATCTAGGAATCTGTGAATCGAGAAATCCTGCTTCTGTTTGTGCATCACGAAAATTCAAATCAGCAACAATTCCAGACACAAAAGAATTGCTAGAAACACTCTGGAACAGATGCTCAGCTGGTGTGAATTGGAAGACAATGGACTTCAATGGAGCTATGGCAATTTACACCACTTGAGCATATGACCCATTGAAAATAAAAACAAATATACCCTCTGCCCCATTGTTACTGACGTTGGAACTGACCCAAGGCCCTGGAACAGAGAAATGAGCTTCCCTCTGTGTCTGGCACTGATACTGCTGCTGATGGAATCCTGTACCCAGTTCATTCAGAGGAGAGCCCCAAGAATGGTTAAAAGGTTAAAAACCTGCTTTATAGGGTCAAACCCAAGGAGCTCAATCTATTTAGCTTCAAAAAGACAAAGTTAAGGAGTGTCTTAATTACCATCTAGAAGTAGCTACAAGGGGAACAGATATTTACTAATGGGCTCTTCAATCTAGCAGAGAAAGGTGTAACATGATCCAAGGGCTGGAAGTTGAAGCTAGACAAATTCAGACTGGAAAGAAGGGGTACATTGTTAACAGTGAGAGTGATTAACCTTTGGAGCAACTTAGCAAGGGTGGTGGTGGATTCTCCATCACTGGCAATTTTTAAATGAAGACGGGATGTTTTTCTAAGAGATCTGCTCTGGGGATGATTTGGGGGAAATTCTATACACAGTCTGTGTTACACAGGAGGCCAGACCAGATGATCACAATAATTTCTTCTGGCCTTGAAGTCTATGAAACATACTGCAAAAGAGAGCGAGGTGCATGGCTGCCCACTGCTGGCTGTTCCATCCCCCTCTGCCCAGCTTTGCTAGTGGGTGATAGTCTCCTTTAACAGACAAAAGACTTGCTCAGCTCCTGCAGCCAGAGGTCACTGGCTGCCAAGAGTCATTTCAGAGGCGCTAACTCCCTTGACTTGTTACCACTCACTAAAAATAAATCTCATTTGCACAACAGGAAATTGTAGCTTTTGGTCTGCGATTGTTTTTAGGAATCGAAAATATCCTCTGCTGATGCTATTAACAATACACAGCTCATCCTAAAGCTGCTCAGGGAAACTGATTTTAGCTCAGTCAGGGTGAACTGAAACCCTGTGCCCTACTTATCTGGCGTGCATATACTTGTCAAGAAGTGGGACACAATAACCTGTGATCTGACAGCCTTCAGATCCTGTATGGAGAGACGTCAATCATCTTGGCTTACATTAAACACCTTCCTGAGCATCTGGGCCATATTACAATATCCTAGCAGCACCAAGTTATAACCAACACCACCCGCACTAATCCCCTGATCCTGTCTTGTTCTCCTTTGAATGGTCCCTGAAGAAAAAGAAATCTCTTCTCTGAGCATAAGAAAAATGTAAGCTAGGGAGTGGGGGATTGGGGTGGGGGTGGCAAGGAGTTTCTTCCTGTTGCATTTCAAACTCAGTGTGGATTTTTGCAATTGATTGGAGTGTATATTGTATCACAGTGTTTACTGTCAAATATCATAATAATATGATCATATACATATTAGCCATCAAACATAACTAGAGCTGTGTGGAATTTTTTCTGGTGAGACTTTTCAACAAAAAAATGCAGATTTGGGTAAAAAAAATGTGTTAATTCATGTCCGTTTTACCCAATTGTTTAGACTGAAACAAACAAATAAAAATGCTGAAAAAAATCAGCCCCGCCCGCTGCTCCTCCTCTCCCCCTCACACCCTGCCCCCTGGCCAAGCCGGAAACCAGAGTCAGGCAGTAGTGAGAGCCAACCAGGCAGCTGTGGGGTGCCCCAGACACTCCTCCTGCCCTGGGCAGTGCGCCCCAGGGAGCAGGGTCATGGGGCAGGGGCTGCTTTCAGGCACCCCAGCCCCCTGCCCACAGCTCCTCCCCGCACGGTAGTCTAAGCTGAACATTCTAGTCGCTCTTTCTTCCCTCTTTATGTGGAGATGGGCCTGCCTAGTCCGGTTCCTGGTCTGGAGTCTGGTTCTGATATTGGTTACACTTCACTTTGGATCAGGCATGAAAGGTCAAAATCTCAGTCCCGTTAAAAGCCATGGCAGAGCCCCTGTTAAGTTCAGAGGGAGCAGGATATGACATTGCTTTTGTGACTTTGTTCAGACTTGACTGCTGGGACAACACCCTCTTTTCAGATCTCACCAGGTGAGTCATGGGAGATCCCTCCGCCTGTGCATCTTGACATTGTCTGGCCATTACGAGCCTCTGCTTGATTGCTGGGTTACACCTCTCTCAATTACAATCTCTACAGCCTGTCTTGGAATAAGCAAAGGGGTTTGCTCTGGGCCATGGGTCACATTGCATTAGAGCTAGTCACCAATATTCCATCAAAACTTTTTTTTAGAAAAAAAATGGCCATTTTAATGTTCTGGTTTTTTTAAAATAATAGAATTGTTTTCTTTTTTAACCTAACACTGGAAAATGTTCTGCTTTGGTTAATTTTTTTCAGTTTTTAAGAATCAAAAAATGTTTCTGTAAACCAAAATGTTTTCACTTTTTCAATCAAAACCTGGAAAGCTTTTGCCAAAAATTTTGAATTTTTTTTTTCATTTCTTTAAAAAATTTTCCTAGAAAATACTTACCATTTTCTGAGCAGCTCGTACTCCACACTCTTCTGTCTGCCCACCTAGTGGGGTCGACAAAATCACGCAAGCTATGTCTTCATTGCAAAAAGATGTGTTTTTACATCAAGATTGCTCACCTGACACACCGCTCTTGCTATAAAACCCAAGTGGAGACAAAGCGCTGTAGCTTTTACCTCCAGGGCTCTGTAGCTAGTTGAGGTCAGCCCCTTAGGTGTGGGGTGTTGTGTTGACTTTGACTAGCTACATCAAGGTAAAAACTACCTGTGCCTTGTCTCCACTAGGATTTCACATCAAGATAGAGATCTCAATATATTTATTATTGTTTATTGTTTGTATTCTCATAGCATCCAGGAGCCCTAGTCATGGATTAAGATGCCATTGTGCTAGGCACTGTACAAACAGAACAAAAAAATAGTTCCTGCCCCCACGAGCTTATAATATAAGACAATAGACAATAGACAAATACAGACTGAGAGCAGGGGGTGGGTGAGTCCGGGCCTGGAACCTGCTGCTATGCCACCTTGCAGGAGGATCCTGGGACCGAATCCCAAAGCCCTGCAGCTGGAATCTGGATCTCGCGGCCAAAGACACTCTCCATGACAGTAGAGGAAGTGGAGTGACACAAGGCTGCCATGTGAGATGGTGCTGGGGGTCTGTAACTCATAGTATCAGTGAAGACAGAGATAGAAGATAGAGATATCTTCATAGATATCATAATAAAATCATGGGTTTAGTTTTTCACCCCATACAAAAAAAAATGACTGAATTTCTACAACTCCTATTAAACATACCATTCCCTATCTTAGTGAAAATGTATCTTTTCAAATTTGTAACAAAAGTGGTATCTGAGCACATATAATATTGATTGCCATATATCTCTCTCCTCATTTTTAAAAGGACAAAGAATTCAGACTTTACTATGCTGACCTCTTTGCTTTTTTCCATTATGCAGATTAAGTGTCTACTGAACCACTCCCACCCCCCCAAAAAAAATTAAAAATTCTCTATGTAAGATTTTATAGTTTCGTTAAAAGGGAAGAGAAATGCAAATGTGGATTTAAAGCTTCTGTATAAATCTCACTATTTTATAAACGTCTTGTTTATTTTAACACTGTTTACTGATCACATAAATAACGCACTGCTATCTAAAATTTCCATATAAAAATCCAAAGCTGATATGATATTGAACCTTAAATCTTTAAGAGTTCAAAAAAAGACAGTTTTTACATGTACAGCACACAGCAGCAGACATCCCTAGAATACCAATGGCCAATCCAAGATGCATACAAAATTACAGGTAAACATTCATTTCACTGTTTTCATTGTGCAGGAAAGATATTTTTCAATGGGAATAGAAACTCAGCTGGTGAATTTCAGATATCATCTTCTGCCATGTGGGGTGGTGCTGGGGGTCTGTAACTCATAGTATCAGTGAAGACAGAGCTAGAAAAGACCCATGTTTTATGTCACCTCGTCCATTCCCGAGGGCCCAGGGTAGGATTGGTCCCAACAGGAGTTTCCCAGGATACACAGAAAGAGTCGCTGGCTGGCTTAGTCCATTGAAAGGTTGAATTTTATCTTGCTTGGAATTTTACATATTTTATTTTCCTTCTTAAAAGGTAAATTTGGTGCTGGTGAAAGAGACTTTCCTGACAGCCATGGAGACAGAGCCCTTTGCCTGTCAGATCTGTTGGTATGTCTCAGGCAGAGGCTGTGAAAGCTTTTCCCATATCCTGCCTCCTCCCCAAAGTACAGTACCTCAGCCTTGCGCAGGAGAGCTTGGGCAATCTCTGAGGTGAGAGCCCATCCAGCCCTGGGTCTCTGCTCAGACTGTCGACAAGGGGCCAGCTGGGCCTGTGCTGGTGACAGCTGTCTGGGAGGCAGGCACTTGTTTACAAGGAAGTGGCCTGAGACTTGGCCAGTCCATTTCACAGAGATCTCCAAGCAACCATCTCCCGTGTGTAATGTGTCCACACAGGGTTGTGTGTGTCCCCACTGGGGCTTCTGATTACAGCTTTAGTGCAGGAAACCCCTTTGCCTGGCACTACCTGGGATGAACAGAAGCTGAACGTATTCAGGCAGTGAAAATAAAGCCCACTGGATCATGGGACGGCACCTCAGTGGGCATGTATTGCTCCAAGACTAGCCTATGGCTAGCAACCTGAGACATGCCCGCAGCGCTGAGAGCCCCAGACAATGTCACGTGACACAAACTCAAACTGCTGCTCAGTCCCTTTGCTTCCAATGGTATCTTGCCTCACCATCACCATCCTCTAGTTGGCAGAACCAGCTTCAAGAGGGGAGCACAGGTGAGAGGCTATGTGACAGGGTGTGTTTGCTACCTTAGCTTCCCTCTGCACTTCTCCATCTTACTGTGAGCAGGACCCTTGGGTTCCAAAGAGCAGGTCCAGCATGGAACAGAGGGCCGCCCTGTTGGCTTCCCTGCACCCCTCAAGGCCTCTGAGATGGCTTCCTTGTGACTTGCTGGAAAGAGGCCTGGGGTGGCTGCAGAGCTGCTGCTTGTCCTTGCCTCCCGCCTCAGAGCTGGTGGCCCAGCTTGAGTCTGATCAGTTAGCTTCTCAACCAGCCTGCTCTGCCTCTGGAAAACCTGCTTCACAGCACAGTGACAGGAGGAAATGGGTCTGGACACAGTCCAAACAGCTTGGGGAAGGTAGGATGGAGTGGGTTTGCCTGGGTCCCTGAGGATCACCTCGCACAGAGAAAAGCTAGGATGTCTGATAGGGACACTTAACCTCTAAGAAGGTGAGTCCTTCCAACTCAGGGCACATAGACTCTCCACTGAGCCAGAGCCCTGAACAGATGCACCAGCCAGAAGTCACTGTATGGTATTTGCCTTGAGGTTCTCTCCATCTGGAAAGGAAAGTGAGGGGAGGGGTTGAAATGGCAAAGAGCAGGAAATGTTCACACCTCTCAGAATCTAAAATAAGCAACACACATTTGAATGCCGCTACATCCCACTGACCACAGTGATCTTCTGGTGACCTTGCTTCCCAGTATGAGCGAAGCAGCAGAAGCGGTTTCACTCCACTGCCAGTGGAATGGGTACGGCAGCTTGCCAAATGAGTATCTGCTGGGTTAATCACTGTGTAAATCTAAATCTACTGGAATGTGCCAGGCTCATTACTGAAATTAAATTCACCTCCACTTAAAGAGAAAGCTAGGAGCTTCCATCATGCAAAGGTGCCCCAGGCTGCTCCTCCCACTGGCTTTCCAAAAACAACAACTCCAGACCTGCTGCACTCCAGGGTTTGTTAAGTGCTGTGGGATCTCAAGAGAGTGAGATGAATCATCTCTCTCTCCTTACAGGCTGCTTGAGAAGTGTGCTGATTTTACTTATACCCCCAACAAGACACCTTGCAATGAATGAAAACCTTTAACGACAGCATTTTCAGGGAGCACAAGTCCTTAAAGGCCAATGGGGGAGACAGTCACCTAAATTTGTGGCTTTGAAAATCTCGTGGGACTCGTGCTCCTAAGTGGCTTAAGCAATGTTGATAAATGCAAAGTAATGCACATTGGAAAACATGAGCCCAACTATGCATACAAAATGATGGGGTCTACATTAGCTGTTATCACTCAAGAAAGAGATCTTGGAGTCATTGTGGACAGGTCTCTGAAAACATCCACTCATTGTGCAGAGGCAGTCAAAAAGCGAACAGAATGTTGGGAACCATTAGGAAAGGGATAGAAAATAAGAGAGAAAATATCATAATGCCACTATATTAATCCATGGTACGCCCACACCTCAAAAACTGCGTTCAATTCTGATCACCCTGTCTCAAAAAAAGATATATGAGAATTGGAAAAGGTACAAAGAAGGGCAACAAAAATGATTAACATAAGAACATAAGAACGGCCATGCTGGGTCAGACCAAAGAACCATCTAGGCCAGTATCCTGTCTTCCAACAGTGGCCAATGCCAAATGCCCCAGAGAGAATGAACAGAACAGGTAATCATCAAATGATCCATCCTGTCAGCCATTCCCAGCTTCTGGCAAACAGAGACTAGGGATACCAACCCTGCCAATCCTGGCTAATAGCCATTGATGGATCTATCCTCCATGAACTTATCTAGTTCTTTTTTTAACCCTGTTATAGTCCTGGCCTTCTGAACATCCTCTGGCAAGGAGTTCCACAGGTTGATGGTGTATTGTGTGAAAAAATACTTTCTTTTGTTTGTTTTAAACCTGCTGCCTATTAATTTCATTTGGTGACTCCTAGTTTTTGTTTCAGAGTAGCAGCCGTGTTGGTCTGTATCCACAAAAAGAAAAGGAGTACTTGTGGCACCTTAGTCTCAAATTTATTTGAGCATAAGTTTTCGTGAGCTACAGCTCACTTCATCGGATGCATTCAGTGGAAAATACAGTGGGGAGATTTATATACATAGCGAACATGAAACAATGGGTGTTACCATACTCACTGTAATCAGAGTGATCAGGTAAGGTGAGCTATTACCAGCAGGAGAGCGTGGGGGAGGGGAGGAACCTTTTGCAGTGATAATCAAGGTGGGCCATTTCCAGCAGTTGACAAGAACATTTGAGGAACAGTGCGGGGTGGAATAAACATGGGGAAATAGTTTTACTTTGTGTAATGACCCATCTACTCCCAGCCTTTATTCAAGCCTAAATTAATTGTATCCAGCTTACAAATTAATTCCAATTCAGCAGTCTCTCATTGGAGTCTGGTTTTGAAGTTTTTTTTGTTGAAGAATTGCCACTTTTAGGTCTGTAATCGAGTGACCAAAGAGATTGAAGTGTTCTGTGACTGGTTTTTGAATGTCATAATTCTTGACGTCTGATTTGTATCCATTTATTCTTTTATGTAGAGACTGTCCAGTTTGACCAATGTACATGGCAGAGGGGCATTGCTGGTACATGATGGCATATATCACATTGGTAGATGTGCAGGTGAACGAGCCTCTGATAGTGTGGCTGATGTTATTAGGCCCTGTGATGGTGTCCCCTGAATAGATATGTGGGCACAGTTGGCAACGGGCTTTGTTGCAAGGATAGGTTCCTGGGTTAGTGGTTCTGTTGTGTGGTGTGTGGTTGCGGGTGAGTATTTGCTTCAGGTTGGGGGGCTGTCTGTAGGCAAGGACTGGCCTGTCTCCCAAGATCTGTGAGAGTGTTGGGTCATCCTTCAGGGTAGGTTGTAGATCCTTAATAATGCGTTGGAGGGGTTTTAGTTGGGGGTGAAGGTGATGGCTAGTGGCGTTCTCTTATTTTCCTTGTTGGGCCTGTCCTGTAGTAGGTGACTTCTGGGAACCCTTCTGGCTCTATCAATCTGTTTCTTCACTTCCGCAGGTGGGTATTGTAGTTGTAAGAATGCTTGATAGAGATCTTGTAGGTGTTTGTCTCTGTCTGAGGGGTTGGAGCAAATGCAGTTGTATCGCAGAGCTTGGCTATAGACAATGGATCGTGTGGTGTGGTCAGGGTGAAAGCTGGAGGCATGTAGGTAGGAATAGCAGTCAGTAGGTTTCTGGCATAGGGTGGTGTTTATGTGACCATCGTTTATTAGCACTGTAGTGTCCAGGAAGTGGATCTCTTGTGTGGACTGGACCAGGCTGAGGTTGATGGTGGGACGGAAATTGTTGAAATCATGGTGGAATTCCTCAAGGGCTTCTTTTCCATGGGTCCAGATGATGAAGATGTCATCAATATAGCACAAGTAGAGTAGGGGCGTTAGGGGACGAGAGCTGAGGAAGCGTTGTTCTAAGTCAGCCATAAAAATGTTGGCATACTGTGGGGCCATGCGGGTACCCACAGCAGCGCTGCTGATTTGAACGTATACGTTGGCCCTAAATGTGAAATAGTTATGGGTGAGGACAAAGTCACAAAATTCAGCCACCAGGTTAGCCGTCACAGTATTGGGGATAGTGTTCTTGATGGCTTGTAGTCCATCTTTGTGTGGAATGTTGGTGTAGAGGGCTTCTACATCCATAGTGGCCAGGACGGTGTTTTCAGGAAGATCACCGATGGATTGTAGTTTCCTCAGGAAGTCAGTGGTGTCTCGAAGGTAGCTGGGAGTGCTGGTAGTGTAGGGCCTGAGGAGGGAGTCTACATAGCCAGACAATCCTGTGTCAGGGTGCCAATGCCTGAGATGATGGGGCACCCAGGATTTCCAGGTTTATGGATCTTGGGTAGTAGATAGAATATCCCAGGTCGGGGTTCCAGGGGTGTGTCTGTGCGGATTTGATCTTGTGCTTTTTCAGAAAGTTTCTTGAGCAAATGCTGTAGTTTCTTTTGGTAACCCTCAGTGGGATCAGAGGGTAATGGCTTGTCGAAAGTGGTGTTGGAGAGCTGCCTAGCAGCCTCTTGCTCATATTCCGACCTATTCATGATGATGACAGCACCTCCTTTGTCAGCCTTTTTGATTATGATGTCAGTTGTTTCTGAGTTGTTTCTGAGACTGTGGATGGCATTGTGTTATGTTCTTGTGTTATGAGAAGGAGTAAATAACACTTCCTTATTTACTTTCTCCACACCAGTCATGATTTTATAGACCTCAATCATATCAGTAGTATAATGGCCCTACTGTCAATCAAACCCTAACCCCGCCCCTTGACCCCTTGACCCCTTAGCCCCGCCCCCAGCTCAAGGGGTCCTACAATCAATCAGACCCTTAGCCCAGCCCCTTGACCTCTTAGCCCCGCCCATTGACCCCTTAGTCCCACCCACTGGAAGTCCCACCCTCATGAGTTATTACTTCCGGTGTCAAGGCCGCCACATGACTGGAAGCAAGGTGTGTCATGTGACACCCACCCACCCCTTGACCCCTTAACCCCACCCCTTGACCTCTGCCCCCCACCGGAAGTCCCGCCCCATGGGGTATTACTTCCAGAGTCAAGGCTGCCACCTGACCGGAAGCAAGGTATGCCATGTGACCCCTCTAACAACTCCTCCCACTGCCCTCTCCCAATCAGGATGGGTTTCGCCCCTGTAGGACCTCCCAGAGAGGAGCTTTGACCAATCAGGGCGAGTTCCGGGGTGGGGGTGTCCTCTCTGGAAGTGGGTCTTGTGACCCCTCTAACAACTCCTCCCTCCACCCCGCTACCAATCAGGAGGGGTTTTGTTCTGATAGGACCAAGAGGAGATTTGACCAATTAGGATGAGTTCCGGGGGCAGGGTGACCCGTCCGGAAATGATTCGTGTGACCCCTCTAACAACTCCTCCCACCAACCTCTACCAATCAGGCCGGCCCGAGAGCAGATTTGACCAAAATAGGGCAGGTTCTGGGATGGGGTGAACCGCCCAGAAGAGGGGTGTATGACCCCTCTGCCAATCAGAGCGCAGCACCATCACCCCATAAGGCCCAGCGTCGGGCAGAAGAGGCTGTCTTTTACCGAGGGCACGTGTTTTAGAAATCATGGAAACATGGACTCCTTCACCACCCCCGTGAGAACTTCGGACTTTGTTTTAGCCCCGAAGGCCTTTGGACTTGTATGGAGAAAGCGCTACATCAGCGAGAGTTCTGAGGAGGACCCTTTGGCCCAGCCGTTGATGGACACACCAGAAACCGACCCCGAAACCCGGCTGCTTGTGAGGCACCGCGATGAGCGTGATGGTCTCTTGTTGTCCACCCCCCCGAGAGGTGGAAAGTGATCGCGGCTTGGGGGAGTTATGGGCGGACAACGTGAATGAAAAAGACGTGGCTCAGGTAAATGAATGCTTAAGAAGTGACGGTCGGGGTGGGGGTGTAACGGGGGCTAGGAGCCAGGGATTGTGTAAATCAAAAACCAAGCAGTGGTGTGCTTACGCTGTTTCTTTTTTGAAAAAAAAATCTCTCAACAGCTCGATGATGCCTTTCTGAAGGCCTTTGAGAACTTACACATCGGTAGCCCTGTGGGAGTAAATGTATCATGCATCAGCTGTTTTTGCTCATGTCTGAAACACAGATCTCAAGAGGAAAAGGACAAAATGGAAGAATGAACCAGCACAGACACCCTTATGTTAGGAGTCATGGCGTCCATTTTCACAGGAGGTTGTAAAAGGTTGTGTTAAACCAGGCGATTAATAAAACGTATTTAAATGTGTTAATATGAATGTTGTCCCCCGCCCACACTTGTGTTAGTAAAAGATGGTACCAGTAACAGTCATGTCTCCACAGGCGGCTCTGTTAAAGAAAATATATTACACCCCTGGGGAAGTTGGGAGCTTTGGCGGGGTGAACCCTCTTTTTCAAGTGGCCAAAAAGCATAGTAAAACTTTAAATAGAAGACAAGTAACAGCTTGGCTTTCAGACCAGGATGCTTATACTTTACACAAACCGGCTCGAATACGTTTTAAAAGAAACAAGACCATTGTTTCAGATGTGGATGCGCAATGGCAGGCAGATTTGGTGGATATGCACCAGTTCTCCAAACAGAACAGCAATTTTAAGTACATCTTAACAGTGGTAGACATTCTATCCAAATATGCCTGGGCCTTAGGCCTAAGAGACAAGACGAGTGGTGAGGTATGCAAGGCCTTTAAAGCTATTTTTAGCGAAGGGCGTGTGCCTCAAAAATTCCAAACCGATCGGGGGAAAGAATTTTTAAACAAACCCTTAAGCAGATTGTTAAAACGGCATGGCATTCACCATTTTGTTACTAATAATGAAGTCAAAGCAGGGGTTGTGGAGCGGTTTAACAGAACTTTAAAAACTAGGATGTGGAGATATTTTACAGCCCATAACACCTTTCGCTACATCGATGTGTTACCTGACTTTATAAAGAGTTACAATCAGAGCTTTCACAGAACTATACGTACCAGACCTGCTGATGTTAACCCTTCAAATTCTCTGAAGGTATGGAAAATGGAAAACCAAAGGAGCTTTTGAAAAAGGTTATGAACAGACATTTACCGATGAGATATTCATAGTGGATGAAGCCTTAACCAGGGGTCAGAGACCTGTATACCGATTAAAAGACTATGAGGGTGAGACAGTTACTGGATCTTTTTACTCTGAAGAATTACAAAAAGTAAACCCCAAACGAGACAGGATTTAGAGGGTTGAAAAAGTTCTAGCGGAGAAAGGAAAAGGGAGAAAAAAGCAACTACTGGTAAAATGGTTGGGGTGGCCTGATAAGTTTAACAGCTGGGTGAAAGCTTCTCAACTCTGTGACATTTAGACGCAAACAACAAACAAACAAAAGTTATTCCTCCCCGCAAAGTCAGAGAAGATGAGCGACGGCGGGTTTTACATTACTTTGCCCAGCAACGCCAGCTCTGCAGTTTTTCCCCAAAACACCAGCTCGAACTTTACAATATGGCTAATTAAGCCCTTGGATCTCCGGGGTGCTTGGGAGGTGGGGTTAGTGGAAATACAATACCCGATTTACTGGATCATATGAACAGTATCATAGCTCGTCACCCCAGACTGCCTGAGATGGTCATGAACTACGACCCTGTGGGTAGAAAAGTTAGACTTAAATCTGCCACTTTTACTTATATGTTTTCTACCAGCGGGGAGCTAGCTAACATTCTGGGCTTGGGCCCCAAACACAGCGTCCAAAAATTCCCTTTCTAAGCAGACATTACAGGGGGTTTTAATTCCTTGTATCTGTACACGGATATCGTAGAACATCAGTTTGTGGGGGACTTTTCTGTTCCCCTGTTATGTTGTGTCCCCGTCCAAGGAAGGAACAACGAGTTTGTCACCATCACCTACGATAAACCTCATTACGTCCCTATCAGTAAACACCACATCGACACCATTACCATTGAAATAAAGAAAGATCAGAACAAAAGCGTCTCATTTCGCTTTGGCAAGGTGATCATCAAGCTACACCTGTGCCCCCGGAGAGAGCGAGTTTCTAAAAAAAAAAAGCAAAACAGTATTATGGCGATCCTAAAAAATTACGGCGACCCCAACGTCTACAGAAACTATTACAAAGCCCAGGCGGGATACGCCCTTCCCGGATATCATGGGGCCCCCGTGATGTATGGGGCAGGCGTGGGTGGAATATTCCGTAGCCTCTTTCGAAAAGCCGTACCGCTTTTGAGGAGGGGGCTAGAGATTATTAAACCCCACGTAAAAACCGCCGCTCAAAACATAGCTAAAGACGTGGTAGGTCACGTCTCCCGCGCTGTTCTGGAGAAGGTGGGGAACACAGCTTCACAGGAAGGATCGGGGCTGATGTACATTAAAAGGAAGAAGAAGAGAAAGAGAAATGCGTCATACCCGCGACGTGCAGGTCCCCTGAAACCCTTTAAAAGAAGGCCTTTGACCCGCAGGGTCAGCCATAAGCGAAAGTCCAAGAGGAAGCCTGGGCGAAAGAGGAAACGCTCGCTGGCTGATACGAGAGATATATTTTAATCAACATGGCTTTCGTTCACTGCGGGTCTGAAGAATGCACCAAATCCGAACTAGACTTGTTCCAAATAGCCCCTACGCAGACCAGCATTGAGAAAAGCATCTACATCGAGGTGTCACCTCTGTCAGCCGTTACGGAGTCTGCCCCCATTGACTTTTTTATAGCAGGGAATGGCGTAGATTATATGGATTTAAACAACACACTGCTGTACCTGTGTTGCAAGATTGTAAAAGGAGACGGAACTGAACTCGAAGCGGACGCCGAGGTCGGCATGGTGAATTACCCAGTGGCCTCTATTTTTAGTCAGCTGGATGTCACGCTCGGAGACTGTCTTGTAAGCCAAAGCAACAACTGTTACCCTTACAGGGCCTTTATAGAATCGGTGCTCAATTACAGCAATGACACCCTCGCCACACAATTTTCCGCTGGCCTCTTTTACAAAGACACTGCCGGACAACAGGAAGACACAGACTTGGATGGCGAGAATCTAGGGTTTGTGAAGCGTGCAAAGCTGACCGCTCAAAGCAGAACAGTAGAGCTTCTGGGTCATCTACACAGCGACCTATTTTTTCAAGAAAAACTATTGTTGAACGGAGTGGATGTGAAAATTAAACTGATGCGCAGTAAAGATCCTTTCTGTTTAATGGGCAGCGGAACTGAAGGCTTTAAACTGCGCATTCTATCAGCATCCCTTTTTGTGAAGAAAGTACGGGTGGCCCCGAGCGTTCGTCTGGGGCACGCCGAGGCCCTGCTTACCGCTAATGCCAAATACCCCGTGGACCGTGTGGGAATGAAAGTGTTTAGCATCCCTGCGGGCAGCAGGGTCAGTAACCAGGAGAACCTGTTCTTGGGACAGTTACCCAAAATGCTTGTCCTGGGGTTCGTGGATAACGATGCCTTTAGCGGAAGTTACGCTAAAAATCCCTTTAATTTTAAGCATTACGATATTAATTTTGTGGTCTTGTATGTGGACGGTGAGCAGATACCGACCAAGCCTCTGCAACCAGACTTCGAGGCAGGACGCTGCATGAGAGAATACATGAATCTGGTACAGACGGCCGGTAAACACATGAAAGATCGTTCTCTGTTAATCGACTGTGAGGAGTTTGCACAGGGTTACACCCTGTTTGCCTTTGACCTGTCCCCCGACCAGGAATGCGCCGATCACTATTCCCTGATTAAAACCGGGAACCTGAGAGCAGAAATTCGTTTTGGGAAGGATTTAACCATTACCGTCAATATGATCGTGTATGGGGTTTTTGACAACGTCATAGAGATAAATCAGAGGAGAAATGTTCTGTTTGACTACATGTGAACATGGACACCGTGCAGCTCTCACGTGTCTTATCCACGGACCCTTACACGAAAAAGAATTTCTTAGACGTGTTTCCCTGCGATTGGCTCCCTGGTGGCAAGCTGTCTCAGGGACCCCTAGGTTTGGTGGTCAACACGCATCCACACAGCCGACCGGGTGAACACTGGCTTGCCGTGTATCTGGTGGAGCGTAACCTTGGAGAGTTTTTTGACTCATACGGGCATCCCCCGAACAGTGTGTTCTTTCCTAAAAGCATTATGAAATTTTTAAACAAAAATGCCACAGACATTGTGTTTCACAACAGACAATTACAAGACCCCAGCTCCGTTGCCTGCGGCTATCACTGCGTGTTTTTCTTACACCATCGTAGCAAGGGTTTATTTTTTGACCGGATTTTAAAATTGTATTCTAATGACTTAGTGTAAAACGACCGGATGGTGATGAATTTTGTAAAAAATAAATTTAAATACTTAGCCATGCCTAGCCTTGCTCAAAGCATGTTTCAACAAGCCCAGACATGCGTATCTTGCAACGATTTTCATAGTCATGTTACCCAATAAAGCACCCCAGGTAAGGGATTTAAAGACAATCGATGTTTGGCGTGGTTTTTTAAAAAAAAAAAAAACCACAATGACCCAATTCAGAAATGTTTTATTTAAAGCAAAACATTACCAGTTTTAAAAAAAATAGAACGTGAAAAAGATCACAAACTGAGCCATTCGGATCTTTTAGCCAATTTTCGTTTTTTAGATGGCAAAAAAGGGGTCACTGTTTCTTGGTCCACACCGGTGTCGACGATCGAGGCCTTGAGGTGTTCCAAAAGATCTCTGTTGGTCACGTTGCCCATGATGGAAGATGGTATGTTCAGTTCCGCCATGGCCTTCATAAACACATCCCATCCTTTAGGTACATGTCTGCTAGGAACAGAGCACGTCTGGGTGACGGCCCTGACTAAGTCGAGCATGTTAGAACCATTAACCACAGAGCCTTTGTACACAAAAGACCCTTTATCGGTCCATGAAGAAATGTTTTTATCTTGGCCCAGCTTATTTAGCAATACTGATGCATTTTTCTTGTAACGCTTATTCACGTTATCCAACACCTCCTGAGCAGCAGAGTCTGAGGTCTTTGGTGTTTCGGAGGGTTTGGCAGTCACACTCTGTTCCTGTTCTGGTAGAAACAGACTTATTTTTCCTTTGTCCACATCGCTCTGCTTCATGTACGTTAGGTACCTTTGAAGCACGGTGCTGTAAAGTTTAGCCTTTTCATATTCACCTAAGTCAGTTCTTTGAAGAACAGATTTCATTTCAGCATCCAGTAAGTGTGTTGCGGTCGTTCTGATATTTTCCTCTGCCAGAGGGGGAGCACTTAATTGCTCCAACTGCCGGCTGGGCACCAGGTACATTTTTTCTGCATACTCCATTATCAATTAGTTAAAAGTCCCGTTATCAGAGGGATAGCAAAACTTAACAGGGGTCCTATAAACCCCCCAGACTGCTTCACCAGACGCTTCTTTCTTTTAAGTGAAACCCTTTTATTACACAAAGTTTTTAGAAGCGTGTGTTTCTTTTTCAGCACACTCACTTGCTTTGGTGTTAAAGGTACGTTTCCTTTTAAGGTGTTGAGCGCTATTTCTGAGATGGCTGCTACTAGATCGTCAGAGGCCGAGCACAGTATAGCCCTTCTTTGCTGCGGGGACGATTTGCTAAGTAATTTTAAAAGGCCCAGGTTTCTTTTCACGCAGCTAGACATGTTTTCAGTCAGCACCCCCGGCTGCTAAAAAGGGGCCTGCCAATAATTCATCTCTTTTTATACCGGGCTGTTGTTCTTTTTAAAGTATAAACTGCCGGCCAGTCTGGAGGGAAAAGACCAGTTCTTAGCCTATAAGCTTCTGGTGTGGAAGCATTTAAATCCACCACCAGGTAGCCATAAGGCCTTTTGGTAGCTTCCTCAAAAGCTTCTAGAAAGAACTGAGCTTTGCCGGGGTCCATTTGCCGAGCGAGTGTAGCAATTTGTAATCTGTCCCTGGGGTTTTTGAACAGAACCATGTATTTTGTGTTTCGGTTAATAGTGCGACTCTTCTTTCCCTGGCAAAATACGTTCTGAACTATATACATAATGCTCAGGTTCCTGTGATGCACGTACTCGGTAAAGGCTTTCTCGATTTCATCGCTTTCACAAGCGGAGTTCATCAGATCGTCTATGATAATCATGTTCACTTTATTGGTAGGAAACAAATGGTCATCGTCAAAAGCATCAGGCAGACCCTCCACAAAATTGATAAAGGGGTATTTACAGAGCAGTTCTTTATACAGAGGTTGCCAACAACTGTAACACCACACAATATTCTCAGGCGTAACAGACAATGTTTGTTTGGCATTATCCAATACATTTTTTATAAAGTAACTTTTCCTGCAGTTGCTAGGCCCCGCGAGAATTGCAGAAAACGGGTGTTTCCACCTCATATCCATTTTTCAAAAGCCGTAGGGCAGGGTTTTAAACCCTTCTCCTAGGACCCTCTTGTTGTAAACGACTTTCTGTGTTTTTTTAAGGGTTTTTGTCTCTATTTGCCACTGATTTTTGTTTCTTACAATAGAGGGTTGCTGCACCTCTATCTTTTTTAAGGGGTTCTCTCGCAGATCCGTGCAGTAGTTCAGGACTAGATCTTTCAAACTGTCAAAGTTGATCTTTTCACAGTTTGCTACGTTCAGGGTAATACCTTTGACCTTCATACAAGCCTTTCCTCCCGACAGTTTATACCCATATGTTTTTGGGCCTGCCGACACAAACTCGGTGATGTGTTGATCTGGTGGGATCTCGCTCGTGAGGTCCCCTAAATAATCCCCCAGAGGGGGATTCCAGGCCCCCTCCCTTTTCACAAATATCACCGAGTCAGTGTCATGGTACAGGCACCGCTCTTGCAATCCGTCTAGGAGGTTGTATAGTTCTAAGCGGGCATAAGCGGTGGTGAAACAGGCTATGAAAACATTGGTATTGCCAGAGACAGAATAACGGTCTTTTGCGTGCTTCCAAGATACGCACGCTGTTTCATCGTCGATAAACTCACAGGATGAAACCTCGTAGTTGGGGGAAAATAGGTACTGAAAGAGTTCGTCGGGGTCTCTCACGATGCTGGCATTGGGTAGGTTGGTTCTTTGGCCGCATTTACCCCACAGAGAATTTAAAAAGAGTTTAGCAATTTGGCGTTTAGCGGGGTTTAGCCTGATCTCGTGTCGGCGTAAAAGCACGCCTTCTTTCTGGTAGAAATCGTTAACATACTTATTTTGTTTGTCTTCATCTGTGCACCAGCTGGGATACCCTGAAGCCTCTTGTTTCTGGCGGAGATGTAATTTTATGTACTCCGAAAAGAGTTCATCAGATTTTTCATTAAAATGCCAGATTTCATAGATTTTAGCCACCACGTACCCCTTCGCTATGGCTGCGTTCAATTCCACAATGCACCAAGTCCCCAGGATGGCCCTCTCCTCGTCAGTGTGGGTGCACGTCTCCCGCTGCACAGTTTCCGCGCAGGTTCGGCATAGCGGGAACATAAGCTTGCCGCCCACTCTGACAGGTAACAATGGGAAAAAGAGGCCTCGTGGGGGTACACTTTAACTTTTGCAATTCCAAAATAATTTGCAAGGGGTCCAAATTTGTCATAAACTATATCGGGGTGCCCGATAGGGTAGTCTTTGGTTTTGTTTACAAAAGGGTACAAGCTGGTAAAATCATAATAGTGGATTTCTTCGCCGGGCTTAGGTTTATAATATAGACGGATGGCGTTCGTCCTCCCCCAAAAAAGAGCATCCCTAGGCATGAGAGGTTGGGGTAACTGGGCTCGGTTTAAAAAGCTCACAAGCTCCCTGTCTGTTTCTTTCATCACCACCCACTCGTGCTCCCAAAGAGTCCTCACTACAAAACCGAGCCGTTTTAGATAGTCGGTCTTGAGCTGCGTCTTGTAATAAAGAAACCCAAAAGTTGTACCCGTCATAGGGTTTTGTGCTTTTTCACAATGACAGGTGACACAGCCGTGAAAAAAACACCCATTAAACTCAAAGGCTGTGTGTACCCCATCAATATTGGCATAACCATCTAAAAAGTAGGGGCCTACTTGTAGTTCCCCACCCTGTAAAGCGTGCCGTATTTGTATATGTTCTTTTTGAGAGATATACAACAGCCACTGGATAGATGGGGTCGAATATCTCTTTTTCTGTCTGTGATAGTTGTCTGGAGGGAGAAGAGCTACCGTGTTAGGTCCAAAAACATAAACCTGTACATAGCCATGCAGACGGATGCCAGCGTTATGTACCGGAACGGGTCTATACACAGTTTTATCTCGGTGAATTTACCGGGTTCTCTCTCTACTAGATCGACCTTCTCCGTCATATTCATAATTTCTTTTCTGTATAGGATACAAGCCTGTCTCAAAATTTTTACATCCTGCTGGCAGTGATACGCAAGCTCTTTCTGCAGGTCAAAAGTCTCAGAGCTGTGGTCTTGATACCAGTCGAGAAACTCTGCTTTTTCCCTGGGCATCATGCTTTCTACACCGTAGTGCTCCACACCGGGCATAGGCCCCACATAATTTTGATTTTCTAAAGTGTTAAAAAAATGTGGAAAATACCCTTTGCAACCTTCAAACCCCATCGCCTGTGGGAGCTTGCTAAGCTTCATGGGCAAGAAGTTTAAAGAGTCTATAAAACGAATGCCAAGGGCCTTAACTTCCACACACATTAGTTTACTGCCCTGAGTGATCAGTTCTATGCACATCTTTTCCTTCAGTAACTGTCTAACGCAGAAATACGCATCATAAGCTTTGGAATTGTGTGCTAGGAGCGTGTAGTCCCGGAACTCTTTGCCAATAAAGGTCTTAACAAACATAGAAAGACATTCATCACCCTTAAATTCCCAGGATTTTTCCGGCTTTAGGGACATCGCAAAAATATAATTGGGAGTGTGCAACGCTGTCTCCTGCATGCATTCAAAATCATAAAAAATATACTTTTCTGATGATTCGGGCTTTCTAAGGCTGTCCATAAAACAGAGGTGAACGTCTACATCTCCAACGATCAAACCCTGACACTGCTTACAGCGCCTCCCTTTACACCTGTGCCGCTTGTCCACGTACGCCTGACACTTATCGCCCAAAGTTTTAGACAGGCATTCAACTTGGTTTTTTGACACACAATTGACATGTCTGTCTAAACACTCTTTGGACCGACAATACAGTTTACAGCTAGGACACCTCCGCTGCACACCCACATTGTCAGAGCATGTTGCGCTCAAGCAGAGACGGCAACGATACCTGCAAGAATGGTCGTGACTTTGCACCGTGTGGCAAAACTCACAGTAATTTTTTGCTCCGAACAACTTTTTCACATCCAGAACCCCATAGTAATGTTCATCGTGCAACAGGATAAAATAAGTGTTAGGGTACACGGGGCCCCCCGTTTTAAAAAAACCCCAGCCACCTTTCACCACATACAACACCACCTGTATGTTAACTCCTAAATGCTGTTCAAACTTTGCTACGTCACTGAGCAGAACCTTTTTTTGATCTGACCACCCCAGTTTCTCGTGCAACTTTCTCGCCTCTGCTAACAATTCCGCATCTGTAGGTTTATGACCAGCCATGACGGCCAAGAGCCCTCCCGCAAAACATAGATTGGTACCGGTGTAAGTCAGGTCTACTAAGCATTGTCTCTTTTTATGAATAATCTGACTACTAAGGATAGAATTTAAAACTCTTCGAGCGCCCCCACCCCTATTTTTTACAACTGTCACAACGAGGCGCAACGTACCATCGAGATGCAATTCTCTATTGCTCTGAAGCAGCTTTGAGGTCTGATTTAAGAAATCCTCAGCGGACAGCTCATCCCTAGTTCTTCTGACCGAAAACAAAGGGTTAGTTAAACGACGGCTCTCTAAACGTAACTGTACATAATCATCAGGGCCTACCCTACCATTAATGTCATCGAGAACTAGCTGTATCCCTCTATGTATGGCTTCAACAGCCTGTTGAGCTGAATTTATTTGCTCAAGATGGACAAAACGAAACTCCTCACAATACACCAACCCCCCAAATCTAGGTAATTCACGTTGCCAATTTCTCACTCTCTCCATATACACCTCTGCATTTTCAGGGTTACTTGGGGGTTCCTCTACGGAACCATCAATGGCATCTTCTACATCAGATACTAATTGAGAGTCAGACCCTGAGACGCCTCCCTGTGGGTCATTGGGAGTAGATGGGACACAATCTAGAGAACTCGCTGGGGAATTTTCTAAACCAGAGTCTGATTTTGCCTCCCCATTTTCAGACAGGCCAGTCTGAGAGCCTCCAGTAGGGGGCGTCTCTTTTTGTTTTTTTTTCCTCATTACCTCTTTAGCCCTTTTTTAAATTTTTACAGCGACCCTGGCCTGGAACTTTTTGGCAGCCATCTGTTTATCCCCCAAGCGCTGTCCACCCTTTTGTTTACACGTGAGCTGATGTGCATCCTTGAAGGTACCCCTTTCCACACCTAGACAGGCCTGATCAGAGCCACCCTTTCCAGCCCCCCTTTCTTTTAGGACCCCTGAGGCTTCAGCCTCCACCAGTTTTCTGAACAAAGCGTATTTTTTCCAATCTTTTTAGAATGTCGTGGTTTTAGACCCCCCGAGGATACAACATCCATCAGTTTTCTGAATGACACATCAATCTCTCCCCAAATACTATCATATGGGGGATCTGTGAGAAGCTGATGGTTTTGGGAGAATGGCTTGTCGGTCCTTGGTTTTTTATTCACAGCCCCTAGAGCGCCTGCTCCGGGTTTGTGAATGTGTGTGTTTCTGGGCACATTCAGAGCCGCTACAGCGCGCTCTGGGTTTGTGAACGTGGGCGTTTTCGCTCACAGTTTTCTCAGGGCTTGGTGCAGCGGTGGCCGCTGAGGAACTGGAGTTGTGTTTGCAGGGGCGTTTTTTACCAGAGTGTTTTGTTTTGTCCTTGGGTTTGACGTAAATGAGGTTTGGACTGGCCTGATGCTTCATCTGCACGCTTGTGCTGCTTTGCGCTGTTAAAGGTCTCAGAGCAGATTCCTGGTTCTTTGATGGTTCTCGGCGGGATGTCCTGGTAGCTCTCACTACAGCCTTGTCAGAGGGGCTGCACATGACTGATTGGGGCAGGGGAAAAAAAAGAGCATTTTACAAAAACATAACTTTGCCACCTCTCGCACCTACACCTATGTATGTACTTAAAATACAAAACCTCATAAATTAACCAGACTAATAAGCAAAATATATTTACCCAGCTTCATCCATCCATCTGTCACTGATACTGGTGAATTTTTCTTTTCAGTTGTCTCTTTCCTTTTTCTTTTTACCCCCCCAGGTTTTGACCGTGCTGTAAAGCAAACCCGTTAATTGGAAACACACCATCACCATCAGTTTGTAGACATATACTTTTTAAAAACCACTTATGTTTTACACACACACACACACACACACAACCCCAGCAGCTTTATAAACACACCCTTACCATCAGTTTAAAACAGTTTGCAACAAAATACTTTTCAATACCCCCCCCACCCCCACATGCTTTTAAAAAGACCCCTGGTTGTTCTGTCCCCCACCCCACAGCCATGTGGGCTTGGGGCCTTTGGCTTTAAAAAAAAAACAAGCCAAAATGTTACTTAGTATTAGCCCCAAATGCCCCCTCCCATTTAAAAAACAACAACATTGGGCACAGTAAAAAGCCCCTGTTAGCTGGAAACAAACCATCAGTTTGCAACCAAGCACTTTTAAAACCCTGCATCTAGGTCTTTCACAGGCCCCTCTCTCACTCACACACACACAACCCCAGCAGCTTTATAAACACACCCTTACCATCAGTTTAAAACAGTTTTGCAACAAAATACTTTTCAATAAACCCCCCACATGCTTTTAAAAAGACCCCTGGTTGTTCTGTCCCCCACCCCACAGCCATGTGGGCTTGGGGCCTTTGGCTTTTTAAAAAAAAAAAACAAGCCAAAATGTTACTTAGTATTAGCCCCAAATCCCTATTCAAACTAAGTAGTACCTGAAGTTATTACTTAAGTTATAACTACACTTCAAATGGTTTTTACCGTGGCCTGGTGGTGAACTGCAACTTAAAGTTACTGGTTCCATTGTAAACAGATCACACTGCAATAAAGATAGACACCCTTATTTACTCAGGCAGCATGGCCAAAGCATGGCATTATAGAATATATATTTTCAATGTTAAAAACAGAGCACATACCTCCACTTGCAGTCCAGCAGCAATTCAAGAGAGTTTCTGTTGAAAGAGACAGTCTCCAGCTACCTGAGGTTTTTATACCATCCTAACTCTTTTGTTTCAAAGTAGTTAGCAGGTTGATTGGATCACCCCTCCCTAGCATTCCCTTTTTTGTGATCTGGGGAAGGGGTGGGTATAAGTTTTTTCTTTTTTTTTTCCTTTTTTTTTTTTAAGTTCAAATACATTTTATTTTTCCCCACCCCCTGTAGTAACCATTTCAAGTGAGGGACCCTTTGCAGATATCAATGAATGTCTTGGGACTTGTTTGTATTTTTTTGGGGGGGGACCACCTCCATTACTATGGGTGCACCCCCATCAAAATTAACCTTATGACAACCAGGGTGAGTAATCACAGTCACCCTGGCTATTCAGTGAGGGGTGGGGATGGTTAAACCCATTCAGTTCAACCGAATAAGTCAGTTCTATTGTACTCAACCACATGTCTGAACCATCCCCGTTTGTTTTATTGTAAACACACTTTTAGGATTTTTTTTCCCTTCCCACAACATACATTCCAGCTTTTTTTTTTTTTTTTTTTGCTGTAAATGAGTCTCTCTTACATAAAAGACACAAGAGCTAGGTTCTCACAAGCAATTTTATTTTATTTAAAAGTCATACAGCTCCTTGAAAACAAACCAAGATGCTCCATTAAAAAAAGAAAGAAAAAAAGACTTTAAGCTCCCTTAGGGGCCAGAGACCTTTTAACAGAAATACAGATAGTCAGAAAGCCCTTTTCAATAGATTTTTTTTTTTAAATTTACAGCTACCAAGTTTTATATCGCATGTTTGGCCCCTCACCATTTTCTAACTTAATCCTTTTAGATTTCTTACAAATAGACTTTTTCTTAAGCAGGGTTCTGTAACTTTTTGTGCGGACCAGACGGTCATATAACGCTCTAAGCAGGTATCTTCCAGTTTGGTCATTTTCTTTAAAACATGGTCAGGGTCTCCACTGAATTGCACAGCATTTATCAAGGTCACCCCTTGTGCTAAATGTTCTTGGGTTAGGCACAGACATTGCATAGCATAACCTATGGCAATCACAGTGTTTAATAAGCTTTCCAAACACAGCTCAGCACACAGGCCCTGGAGCTTGCAGTTTATATCCACTGAAGTCCAAGTCACACAGTCATGGTGCCGCTGGCCTGGTGCACCTATGACACAGCCCTTACAATCTTCAAAAAGCTTTTGCCTAAGACAGTGATTAAGAACAGAATAAACAGCAACGCGTACAATAGTCCGCATGACTTTTTTACGCTCACGACATGGCACTGGCTCAGTCAGTTCCATGCCACGCCTCCTCCTAAACTCCTCATAGCCGTCATCCTCAGAGTCCTCTTCAACATTTTGTATCGGCGTTGAGCAAAAACAAGGTGGGCCCAGTTCATCTTCGCTGCTTGGTGCAATGCTGTCCAGGGTCTCCGGGTCCTCTAGAAAGGCATCATCGAGCTGTTGAGAGATTTTTTTTTTCAAAAAAGAAACAGCGTAAGCACACCACTGCTTGGTTTTTGATTTACACAATCCCTGGTTCCTAGCCCCTGTTACACCCCCACCCCGACCGTCACTTCTTAAGCATTCATTTACCTGAGCGTTCATCTTGTCCACTAGTGACTTCCCCAAGCTGCGATCACCTTCCTCCTCCAGGGGGGTGGACAACAAGAGGCCATCACGCTCATCGCGGGGCCCCACAAGCAGTTGGGTTTCAGGTTCCGGGGTATCCATCAATGGCTGGGCCAAAGGGCTCCCCTCAATCGCCCCCTCCTCCTCGGAACTCTCGCTGATGTAGCGCTTTCTCCGCGGTTTGTTGAAGGCCCTCGGGGCTAAAACAAAGTCCGAAGTTCTCACGGGGGTGGTGAAGGAGTCCATGTTTCCATGATTTCTAAAACACGCGCTCTCGGTAAAAGACAGCCTCTTCTGCCCGACGCTGGGCTTTATGGGGTGATGGTGCTGCGCTCTGATTGGCAGAGGGGTCATACGCCCCTCTTCTGGGCAGTTCACCCCATCCCAGAACCTGCCCTATTTTGGTCAAATCTGCTCTCGGGCCGACCTGATTGGTAGAGGTTGGTGGGAGGAGTTCTTAGAGGGGTCACACGAATCATTTCCGGACGGGTCACCCTGCCCCCAGAACTCATCCTAATTGGTCAAATCTCCTCTTGGTCCTATCGGAACAAAACCCCTCCTGATTGGTAGCGGGATGGGGGGAGGAATTGTTAGAGGGGTCACAAGACCCACTTCCAGAGAGGACACCCCCACCCCGGAACTCGCCCTGATTGGTCAAAGCTCCTCTCTGGGAGGTCCTACAGGGGCGAAACCCATCCTGATTGGGAGAGGGCAGTGGGAGGAGTTGTTAGAGGGGTCACATGACATACCTTGCTTCCGGTCAGGTGACAGCCTTGACCCTGGAAGTAATACCCCATGGGGTGGGACTTCCGGTGGGGGGGCAGAGGTCAAGGGGTGGGGTTAAGGGGTCAAGGGGTGGGGTGGGTGTAACATGACACACCTTGTTTCTGGTCATGTGGCAGCCTTGACCCCGGAAGTAATAACTCATGAGGGTGGGACTTCTGGTGGGTGGGGCTAAAGGGTCAAGGGGTGGGGATAAGAGGTCAAGGGGCGGGGCTAAGGGGTCAAGGGGCGGGACTAAGTGTCTGATTGATGGTAGGGCCCCCTTGAGCTGGGGCAGGGCTAAGGGGGTCAAGGGGTGGGGCTAAGGGTTTGATTGATGGTAGGGCCCCTTTGAGCTGGGGGCGGGGCTAAGAGGTCAAGGGGTCAATGGGCGGGGTTAGGGTTTGATTGACAGTAGGGTCATTCTTCTCTTCCGTAGACTAAACATCCCCAATTCCCTCAGCCTCTCCTCATAACTCATGTGTTCCAGTCCCCTAATCATTTTGGTTGCCCTCCGCTGGACTCTTTCCAATTTTTCCACATCCTTCTTGTAGTGTGGGGCCCAAAACTGGACTCAGTACTCCAGATGAGGCCTCACCACTGTCGAATAGAGGGGAATGATCACGTCCCTTGATCTGCTGGCAATGCCCCTACTTATACATCCCAAAATGCCATTGGCCTTCTTGGCAACAAGGGCACACTGTTGACTCATATCCAGCTTCTCGTCCACTGTAACCCCTAGGTCCTTTTCTGCAGAACTGCTGCCTAGCCATTCGGTCCCTAGTCTGTAGCGGTGCATGGGATTCTTCCATCCTAAGTGCAGGACTCTGCACTTGTCCTTGTTGAATCTCATCAGATTTCTTTTGGCCCAATCCTCCAATTTGTCTAGGTCCCTCTCTATCCTATCCCTACCCTCCAGCGTATCTACCACTCCTCCCAATTTAGTGTCATCTGCAAACTTGCTGAGGGTGCAATCCACACCATCCTCCAGATCATTTATGAAGATACTGAACAAAACCGGCCCCAGGACCGACCCTTGGGGCACTCCACTTGATACCGGCTGCCAACTAGACATGGCGCCATTGATCACTACCCGTTGAGCCCGACAATCTAGCCAGCTTTCTATCCACCTTATAGTCCATTCATCCAGCCCATACTTCTTTAACTTGCTGGCAAGAATACTGTGGGAGACCGTGTCAAAAGCTTTGCTAAAGTCAAGGAACAACATGTCCACTGCTTTCCTTTCATCCACAGAGCCAGTTATCTCGTCATAGAAGGCAATTAGATTAGTCAGGCATGACTTGCCCTTGGTGAATCCCTGTTGACTGTTCCTGATCACTTTCCTCTCCTCTAAGTGCTTCAGAATTGATTCCTTGAGGACCTGCTCCATGATTTTTCCAGGGACTGAGGTGAGTCTGACTGGCCTGTAGTTCCCAGGATCCTCCACCTTCCCTTTTTCAAAGATGGGCACTACATTTGCCTTTTTCCAGTCGTCTGGGACCTCCCCCGATCACCATGAGTTTTCAAAGATAATGGCCAATGGCTCTGCAATCACATCCGCCAACTCCTTTAGCACTCTCGGATGCAACGCATCCGGCCCCATGGACTTGTGCACATCCAGCTTTTCTAAATAGTCCCGAACCACTTCTTTCTCTACAGAGGGCTGGTCACCTCCTCCCCATGCTGTGCTGCCCAGTGCAGTAGTCTGGGAGCTGACCTTGTTCGTGAAGACAGAGGCAAAAAAAGCATTGAGTACATTAGCTTTTTCCACATCCTCTGTCACTAGGTTGCCTCCCTCATTCAGTAAGGGGCCCACACTATCCTTGACTTTCTTCTTGTTGCTAACATACCTGAAGAAACCCTTCTTGTTACTGTTAACATCTCTTGCTAGCTGCAACTCCAGGTGTGATTTGGCCTTCCTGATTTCACTCTTGCATCTCCGAGCAATATTTTTATACTCTTCCCTGGTCATTTGTCCAATCTTCCACTTCTTGTAAGCTTCTTTTTTGCAAGCTAACAGGGGGTACGAGAGAGGTCTATAAAATCATGCCTGGGGTGGAGAAAGTGAACAGGGAAATGTTATTTACCCTGTCATAGAACACAAGAACCAGGGGTCACCCACTGAAATTAATAGGCAGCGAGTGTAAAACAAACAAAAGGAAGTACCTTTTCATACAAATGCACAGCCAGCCTGTGGAACTTGTTGCTAGGCATGTTGTGACGGCCAAGACTATAACTGTATTCAAAAAAGAATTCGATAAGTTCATGGAGAATAGGTCCATCAATGGCTATTAGTCAAGATGGTCTGGGATGTAACCCCAGGCTTTCGGTGCCCGTAGGATTCTGACTGCCAGATGCTGGGACTGAACGACAGGGTATCACTTGATAACTGCTCTGTTCTGTTCATTCCCTGTGAAGCATCTGGCACCGGCCACTGTCAGAAGACAGAACACTGGGCTAGATGGAGCATTGGTCTGACCCAGAATGGCCGTTCTTATGTTCTTAAGCTCTTTGGAAAATCCCACCTCAAAGCAAAAAGTCCTATATCTGATCTCTGCCCTGTCACACAGACCACACGGCCAGGGCTCAACTACATTAAACAAAATGATGTGAAAAGAACATTAAGGTTGCAAAGCTGAGCACACAGGTGCAGAAATGCCAGAATTAAGGTGGCTTGTGAAGGCGAGTTTAGTTCAGCCCAATTGTATGTGTGCATGATGAGACAGAGTTCAATTACATGATCACATTTTGTGATTTCTACAACATCTCTACCTCATTCCATGCTGAATGCCAGCTTCAGCCAGCTGAGGAGAGGAAGGGCATTTGGCATCTTCCTAGCTCAGAATGCATGGCCCTGCCCAAGTGCTTCTGTGGGGCACTTTGTGATGATAGCCATGATGGAGTCCTGGCCCAGTGACACCCTGGATCCCCAATGTAAGCCCTGGCTGGCCCTGACTGACCAGCCAATACTCACAGAGTGGGAAGGCAGAACCCCCACTGGTTTGGGGATTTCTTGCATTTGGAGATGTAGCTGCGATATGAAACAAGTATGGAAATCTTTGGAGCCCTCTCACCCCCATAACTCCTTTGGTCCTGAATCACCCCCAACCTCTCACATACGCACAGGAACTGCAGGACTGGGTTAGGCCAGAGTCCCTCTAGTCTGGTATCCTGCCACTAAGAGCAGCCAGCATTTGGAGCACAAGAGGAAGGTGAATGGGAGTCTCCTTCTGACCCTTATTAGTTGGAAGCAGATTGATCCTCAAAGCAGGAAGGTTTATAGCCCTGCCACAACTCTTGTTCATTTATCAGTATTTACTGTTATACCTTCTGCATTTTTTTTCAAAATATAAATATTTAATCCCTTTTGGAATCCTGCCCGATTCTTGACCTCAATTCTATCCAGTGGCAGCAAGTTCCACAGGTTACTTGTGCATTTATGAAAATGGATTTCCTTTTGTTTGTTATAAATTAGCAGATGTACCATTTTGTTAACTATCCCCTCACTCTTGTGTTATGAAACAGGGTGACTACAGGTTCCTGATCTACCTTCACTAAACCATTTTCTATGTTGCACAACCTTAACCACGTCTTCTTGTCTTTGTTTCTTGTAAACTGTCCCAAACTTTTCAATTTCTTATCATAGGAGAGGCTTTCTAGGCCCTAGTCATCCACTCTATTTCTATTCTCGGTTTTGAGATAGAGTGACTGGAACTGAACACAGTGTACCTGAGGAGGATGTACTAGCAATGGATAAAGTGGCATTACAACATCTTCCAGCTCTTTCCCCAACCCAGCCCTTACATACCCCCATGCATACACTGAGCAGAGGCTCAGGACAGAGCTGGAGAGCTTTCAGTGAGTGTCTTAAAGAGACAGCGCAGGGCGTCTCTCAGAAACTTTCCCAGCAGCCAGTGCACACACTGTCTCTGTGCCTCTCACACACACACAATCTCTATGACACACACACACACACACAGAGTCTCTGTCACACACACACTGTCACGCACACTGTCTCTGTTTCAAACACACACACAGTCTCTGTGTCACACAATGTCATACACACACACTGTGTCACACTTTGTATCATACACACACACTGGCATGCATGCACACACACACTGTCTCTGTGTCACACACACTCTGTGTCCTGCACACACACACATAAACACTGTCTCTGTCACACACGTACTGTGTCAAACACAAACACACATTGTCTCTGTGTCACACACACTCTGTGTCCCACACACACACATAAACACTGTCTCTGTCACACACGTACTGTGTCAAACACACACACACACTGTCTCTGTGTCACACACACTCTGTGTCCCGCACACACACACATAAACACTGTCTCTGTCACACATGTACTGTGTCAAACACACACACACACTGTCTCTGTGTCACACACACATGCACACATTGTCTCTCACTCACCTCCCCACACATACTTGTATTAGTGTTGTTACTTCTTGGTATTTCCTGCAATGCATATATATTCTCTGTAATTTTATTCTTTCCAAGTGTGTTATTTTAGTGTTTTGACCTGTCAATGCATTTCATAATTTTTATTTCTCTTACACTTAAATTTAATTCTTTGAGTAGTGGGTTCTAAAATGCCTAGCCTGTCGTGGCTGGAGTAATTTTTCCTATATAGCTTTTCAAAAATATATATTATAGCCAGGGTTTTTGTTTCTACTGGTGGCGCACATCCACACATACTTTGATGCACAGAACAAAATTTATTCTGCACATGGATGGAAAAAAATTAGAGGGAACATTGCCTCTGAGGTATCATTTGAAAACTCAGAATGTGCTGGTCATTACTGCCCTGGTAAAATACATGTGGCAACATTGTTAGAGTTATAAGATTCCACTGTGTGGTGTAACTAAAGCATGTTCCCAGTGTGGGGAGTGGCCAAATCAGTTCCTCAGAGACAAAGGGCAAGCTGATGCCTCAGCAGGTGTAAATGGCTTAAGTGGCCATTTTTTGGCAGGAAAAAGTGTGTGGGCAAAAAATCTACATTTTAGCAAAGAAACCTCATGGGCCTCCTATCCACAGAGTCTGCCTGTTGCCATGATCCAGAGAAGATGCTTCTCAAAGGGGGGAGAGGACTATGAAAAGAAAGGGAAAACACCCCAAGGCACCCTTCCCCTCCTCCTCACTCTGTCTGTCCATTGATTCACTGCACCAGAAGGAACAAAGGAAGCAGCCATTACACAGAAGAAGGGGTCCTGCCCGAAGAAATTTGACCAGTAAAACTAGTGAGACCATGCGGTGAGAAAAACTTTGCTTTGGATTTGATGTAGATTGTTGAAGTAGAGCACTAGTGTTTTATCATTATTTTTCTTGTAACCATTTCTGACTTTTATACCTCATTTCTTGTATTCATTTAAAATCTCTCTCTTGTAGTTAATGAATTTGTTTTATTATTTTATCTAAATCAATGTGTTTGAATTGAAGTGTTTGGGAAACTCTATTTGGGATAACAGGATTAGTGCATATAATTTCTATTAATAAACCGATGGACTTTATGTGAGTTTGTATTACCCAGGAGGTGGCTGGGCAGTGCAAAAGGTACATTTCTGAGGACAGGCTGGCACTGTGAGTGTGCTGAGGTCATCCTGCCATACAATTCAGGCTGGTAAAAGCCTGGGCAGGACTGGCAGGCTGCAAGTGCACACAGACATAGCTGGAAGTGACTTACAGGAACCCGAAAATTCTCTGTAGTTTTTCTCAGGGTCACACTGTGCTTACAGGCTGCTGCTTGTCTCTCTGTCTCTCTCAGTTCTTGCTAGTTTCTGTGTGTCCTGCTTTCCCTCACACAGAGTCACACACAGTCGCACAATATTCAGCAAAATCCTTTGCCCACTCAGTCCAAGTGTAGTGCATGTAGTGTATGTGTGTAGTGTAGATGTACCATTAGTTTCTTTAGTAACCACTTAGAAGGAATTTTTTCAAAAGCCTTTGGAAAGTCCAAATAACCATGTCAAATGTTCTCCTTTATCCATTACTTTGCTCACACAAAGAATTCACTTTTTATTGTTGTATAAATCCAGATAAATGAATTAAATAACAGATTAATGTGATGTGCTTTTACTTTGCAGAGCCATGTTTGCTAGACCATATCATATCATAATCTTCTAGGTTTTTCATGATTCTATTTTTAATTTTTTTTTCAATTCATTTACCAGGTACAGAAATACGCCTAACTGGTCTGTGACTCCAGATATTTTGACGTCGCTTGGTTTCTGAAGGATCTTTGGTTCAAATGACCTCTTGAATCTTGTCATCTATAGAGATTAGTTTTCTTCTTGCCTTCCTGCTTCCCTTTGCATTGAGAGGCTTGCCTGTCTCTTGAGACGACACTGGTGCTGCCTTAGGGCCCTTACGTGTGTTGAACATTACAAGTAACCCCACTGCAGTCCATGGGACTAATGGTGGAACAAAGAGCTAGAAAGCCAGAGTCAGGGTATCAGAATCTGGCCCGTAGGTAGCCTCCAGGCCAAATCTAAGGCCTGGTCTGGTACTACATGGTTAGATCGAGGCAAGGCAGCTTACATCGACCTAGTTGTGGATTTGTCTTCACTTAAATTTGGCTCCTGCTGGTGTAAGTGCCCCGCTATGCCAACTTAATAACGCCACCTCCCCACGCAGCATGGAGTCAGGGTCAGAGTTAAGTTAGTGCGGTGATAGTGTAACACTGTGTTACTTATGTCGACTGTTACTGGCCTCCAGGATCTGTCCCACAATGCCCCATACTGACTGCTCTGGTCACCATTTTGAACTCCGCTGCCCAGGGGCCAGGTGGACAGGAAGCCACCCCTTCCCTTTAAGCCCCCATGAATTTTTAAAATTCCTTTTCCTGGTTGCTTAGCTTCGCGAACACAGCTAGCAGCTCTCCATTGTTGCGTGCAACTGCCCAGCGGACCATAGCGGCTGCACACTGCAGACACGCTCCTGCCTGGAGTACACAGATGTGTGGGATCTCTTGACTCTGTGGGGAGAAGAGGCTGTGCATCGACATGTGGACATGTCTGAGCTGATTGCTCGGGGGATGCAGGAGAAGGGCATGACAGGGGCCAGTAGCAGTGCCACATGAAAGCCAAGGAGCTGCGGCAGGTGTACCAGAAGGCCAGGGAGGCCAACAGTTGACCCAGTGCTGAGCCACAGACCTACAGCTTTTGCAAAGAGCTGCAGGCCATACTTACTGGAGATCCTAACACCACCCCCAAGAGCCCTGTGGATTCTTCAGAGGAAGCAGAGTCCCAGGCCCCTGCCATGAGCAGCGAGGAGGAGGAGGTGGACAAGAGGAGAAGGAGTATGGGGGAGAGGTGACGGGGGATCCAGCTGTGCAGTGAGCCAGGACATGTTCTTGACTCCACTTCAGACCTCACACTCAACCCCGGGGGAGCCTGATGCCAGGGAAGGAACCGCTGGTGAGTATGATGTTTGCTTTTACACTACAGGAATGGAACCCCCAATGTAGCAGGACACCTCTGCTGATTTACTCTTTTTTACTTGTGCTAGAAGAGATAATGGAACAGCCAAGCAAGGCAGAATTGCTATCTGCTTTTCATTCCCCTCTAGAGTTAATGGGGGATGGGGCACGTGAAGCAGTTTGTTTATGTGTAGTGGGATTCCCGTGAATCCTTCATAGAGATTTCAATGAAACTTACTCAGCTAAAGGTTTCTGAGGAGGGTGCTTTATTTCTTCTTCCGGTAGGCCACTTTCCCACGCAAGTCAGCGATTACTTCAGCAGGCACTTCTGCGGTACACAGGCTAGCAGCATATGGGCTGGAGCATCATCAGGATGCCAGCAGCTGTGCTCTCTCTGCCTCTGTCACCCTCAGGAGTGAGGTATCAGTGAAAATCACCACTGCCTGTAGAAAACGGTGCCAGGATTCAGTGCCATTGGCCTACACAAATATACTCATGTGAACTATTGCCCCCTCATTTTCCCAACCTGTGCTGTGACTGGCGCCATGCTGTATCAGTCCCAAGGAGAGGTGAGAATTGTAGCGCTTACATCTTTTGGGGATCAAGGGGAGTGAGTTCAGTATCTTACATTTCGATTTCCTCTGTGAATGCACTGACAATGGTACCTCTGTGTATTGTATCTGCAGCTGCTGCTATTGTGGCCTTCAGGGACTCCCCTTTCACAACTGCAGAACATCTGAGCCTGATAAGGAGGAGAAAGCCTACTCAGGATGACATGTTCCAGGAGATGCAAGCCAGTGCTGCATCAGAGAATGAGTCTCGGGCTTGGAGGATCACCCTTGCAAACAGCATGGAGAAGTAAAAAGTGGAGAGGAGAAAGGCACAGGAAAAGGAGAGGGACATGCAGCAGGAGGTGCTTGTACTTCTCAGACAGCAAACTGCAAAAGATGCTGCAGACTCTGATAGAGCTGCAGTTCAACAATCCCATGCTTGCCTCCTTGTGCAGCCCATAGAGAACTCAATTTCGGGACCTCTCTACACTCTCTCGCAACATTCCATGTGGCATCAGGGGCCACTGCACTACCCCACCACTCCGCCCAGGGGGAGTGACCTGTGAAAGCCATGGGTGGTGTGTGTGTACCTGAAATGGAAATGACTGTTCTTTCCCCTTCATAAGTTCTGTTCCCTTAATTTATTTAAGTTGAAATGATTTTTTAAATTACCTGGTTCTTGTTACAGAATAAAATTCTATTTTTTGGAATAAAATTCATCTTTATTAGTTCACAGCATATGGTGTCTGGTGCTGAGCAGGTCTGACACCCACCAATTTCCTGTTTTTTGACTGTGTCACAGAACCCATAACATCACTCACAGACACTATTAATAGGTGCTTTGACAATGTGATATTCCTACATACACAGCAATCACTACAAGATTCATACTGGGCTGCAAAAGAGCAAGGTCAGGTAGAGCACACTCTGGCTCCGTATTAAAATATTCTTTCAAAGCCTTTATGAGCTGTATAGCTCTGTATTGAGCTCTTCTAATAGCTCTGGTATCTGGGTGTTCAAATTCAGCAGACAGCTGCTCCACCTCTGCTCTTTGCCCCAGGGGAAATTTTTCCCCCTTTGCTTCTCACAAATATGATGTAGGACACAGCAGGCAGCTATAACCATTGGGATATTTTTTTCACTGAGGTCCAATATTGTAATCAAACAACACCAGCGGCCGCTCAAATGACCAAAGGTTCATTCATTCTGCACCTGCTGAGCCTGTAGTTGAAGTGGTCCTTGGTGCTGTCGAGGTGGCCGGTGTACAGCTTCATGAGCCAATGCATCAAGGGGTAGGCTGGGTCTCCCAGGATCACTACTGGCATTTCAACATTCCCAGTGATAATCCGCTTGTGAGGAAGGAAAGTCCCTGCTTGCAGCTTTCTAAACAGTTCTGTGTTTTTAAAGATGTGAGCATCATGCACCTTCCCTGACCAGCCTACACTGATGTTGGTAAAGCGTCCCCAGTGATCCACCAGTGCTTGCGTTACCATTGAAAAGTACCCCTTTCTGTTGATGTACACTATGGCCAGGTGGTCTGGTGCTAAAACAGGGATTTCATGCCATCTATCACCCCACTGCAGTTTGGGAACCCTATTGCTGCAAACTATCCACCATGTCCTGCACATTGCCCAGTCACAGTCCTGCTGAGAAGGAAGCAAGTAATGGCCCCGCCCTGCACAAATGTATGACAATGGCCCCTGTGGTGGATTTCCCAAATTCAAAATGATTTATGACTGACTGGTAGCAATCTGGCCTGGCAAGTTTTCACAGTGTGATTGCCACTCACTTCTGTCCATGCAGATCTCATTTTGGTGTTCCTGTGCTAGAGGGCAAGTTCAGCACACAGATCCAGGACTGTGGTCTTGCACATCTGAAAGTTCTGCAGCCACCGCTCATCATCCCAAACCTGCATAACAATGCAATCCCACCAGTCAGTGCTTGTTCCTTGTGTCCAGAATCAGCACTCCACCATCTCCAGCTGCTCTGTGAATGCCGCCAACAACCTTGAATTGTTTTTTTCTATGTCCCACAGCAATCTAGCCTCTAAGGAATTGCCATGTTCCCCGTGGCTCTTCTTGGGGCTCTGCAAATAATGCAGGGTCATGCACACTGTGCTTGCAACACTCAGGACAATAGTGCAGAGCTAGGTGTAGGCTCCATGCTGCTGTCACAGATGGTGAACAGCAAGGAGGGTTTGTGGAGATTTTGAAAAGAAGGTGTGAAATATTATGGGATGCAGATGAAATCAGAGGATGAGAACACTGCATTATGGAAAGTTTACCCCATTTTCCCAGTCACCCTCACACAAATCATTCTGGCCCCATCGCGCATTTCAGAAACTTCCTAAAACACCCTGTGTTGGAGGGTGGAAAGTTGCCCAGTGGGATACTACCCATGGCAAACTGCATCGATGCAAGCACTGTTGGTGAGGACGCATGCTGCCGACACAAGGAGTGTAGTGTGCACACGCACAAGTGATGTGATAACTGTATGCCGCTGTAATTTAGCTTGACATAATTTTGTAGAGTAGGCATAGCCTAAGAGTTTTAATCTCTCTTTTTGTGACCCTAGGGCTTCCTTGGTTTTGTTTGAACCCATCTTTTCCAAAGTTTAATGTCACTGTGCAGGATTTTGGCACCTTTCCTACCCAAAGGATGTTCCGTCTAATTAAACTATGGTCACTAGAATTCAGTGCCTCCAGGGTGGATAACTCTGGGACTGACTCCTGTGTATTATTTAATCCTAAATTGAGATAAACCTGTTCCTGTGTATGCTCTGGAGCTGACTCTTCCAAGGATCAAGGATGTGAACTGTCGGAAAACGATTTCCCACGTGATCTAGGATAGTTGGCATCTTCTATTCTAATTGCTTATTACGCCGGCCTCTTTGATCCCACCCTTCATTTAGTCCTCATTCAATCCCCCCTCCCTATCACCACAGCCACCCGTGATTATTTGCAAAAAGAAAAGGAGGACTTGTGGCACCTTAGAGACTAACCAATTTATTTGAGCATAAGCTTTCGTGAGCTACAGCTCACTTCATCGGATGCATTCAGTGGAAAATACAGTGGGGAGATTTATATACATAGCGAACATGAAACAATGGGTGTTACCATACACACTGTAACCAGAGTGATCACTTAAGGTGAGCTATTACCAGTAGGAGAGTGGGGGGGAAGAACCTTTTGTAGTGATAATCAGGGTGGGCCATTTCCAGCAGTTGACAAGAATGTCTGAGGAACAGTGGGGGGTGGGGGTGGGGATAAACATGGGGAAATAGTTTTACTTTGTGTAATGACCCATCCACTCCCAGTCTCTATTCAAGCCTAAGTTAATTATATCCAGTTTGCAAATTAATTCCAATTGAGCAGTCTCTTATTGGAGTATGTTTTTGAAATTTTTTGTTAAAGTATTGCCACTTTTAGGTCTGTAATCAAGTGACCAGAGAGACTGACGTGTTCTCCAACTGGTTTTTGAATGTTATAATTCTTGACGTCTGATTTGTGTCCATTTATTCTTTTACACAGAGACTGTCCAGTCCTGAAGGTCGAAACAACAGACTGGACTTCTACATAGAGTGCTTCCGCCGACGTGCATGGACTGAAATTGTGGAAAAGCAGCATCGTTTGCCCCACAACCTCAGCCGTGCAGAACACAATGCCATCCACAGCCTCAGAAACAGAGAAACAGAGCCTCTCTGTTACAGTGTGTATGATAACACCCATTGTTTCATGTTCTCTATGTATATAAATCTGCCCACTGTATTTTCCACTGAATGCATCCAATGAAGTGAGCTGTAGCTCACGAAAGCTTATGCTCAAATAAATTGGTTAGTCTCTAAGGTGCCACAAGTACTCCTTTTCTTTTTGCGGATACAGACTAACACGGCTGCTACTCTGAAACTAGGTGAATGCTCACCCAGGGCAGCTCTGAGGCAAAGTGGTTCCTTGTAAGTATCAACCAGGCCCTGGATCTAAACAGTGACAAGAAAAATGAGGGTAATTGTCTCTCTCCCCTTAATCAGGGGCTTATGGTTAGCTGGTGAACCTGCAGGATGCTTTGGCTGTGTGTGCCTAACCCTTACCCTTCTAGACAAAGGGACTGTTTTGAGAGAGGGCAGAGAACACACCACAGAGAAGGAGTGCTTTGGGGGGCATGAGGTGAGGAGGGTGCAGGACCGGCCAGAGAGGGCTGGGACCCAAGGACCTCTTGATGCCAACTGGCAGAGGGCACAGGTGTGTACAAGGGTGACAGAGATCCCCTGGGTCTGGTATCTACATACTAGTCGGCCAAGGAGAAAGTCTGGGTCACACCGGTCATAGTGTGGTGTATGTATAGAAAAGATGTGGAGACTTAGGTGTATACACTAAACAATGTGTCCTCTAGGTCTCTGAGTGGAGGCAGGCCACCAGAAGGTGCTCTGCATGCTGCTGTCTGGCAGGGGAGGAGAGTCACATATCTCACTCCGAGTGGTCACCTGGAAACTGAGGACTGTGCGTTTCACAACGACTCCCATTTACAGCCTGACCAACATGCTAATCAGCACACTGTGGGGACTGCGGGAAAACACAAAACCAGCAGGAGCTAGACTGTTTAGGAGTCAGACAATGAGTGTAATGAACGCTATCTGTGGTGCAGATGAACCCCCCAGGTATTCCTTCAGCCTGTGAGGACAAGCTGCCAGTGGGCTTGGTGTTATGAGAAGGGGTTTCAGCCAAACTGCTTGAAAACACTTGGAAAAGGACTGGGATAAACGATCAAGGGGGAGACCAGAGGAATGGCTTGCAAGTTACCTTTAGACTTTAGAAAGCATGCTGTGATTGTGTTTTATCTGTAACCATGTGTCGCCAACGTTCTTACTTTCCATCACTTGAATCTCTGTTCTTGGGTAATAAACTTACTCTTGTTTTCACTGCAGATATCTGTAAGTGCCATGTGTTAAGCAGAGCGGGGTCTGAGGTGAATCCTGCCCGCTGGTGTGTACTGTTGCTTTGGGAAGAGTGGCTCTGAGAGTTCTGTGAGTCCGTGGCGCAGTCCGGGGCTGGGTACTCCAGAGGGACACTCAGAGGACTTAGGGTTGGCATGCGCTGCCAGAGGCTGGTGGAGTCAGGGACCTGATTCACAGACAAGACTTCCTCACACTTAGGGCAGGTGGGAGTGAGACCCTGGGTACCCCGGGACAGTATCACAAGGGCAGATTGTAAGCAAAGTACCAGTGCTCTGAAAGATGCTGTCACCCTGCTGACACCCTGTGTCACCCACACCTGCTTCCTCCTCCTTCCTGGCAAGGTGGAATTACATGTGAGCTGCAAAGGGGAAGGCCTGAAAGGATGTTATCATGAAGAAAAAAAATAGACAAAGTGTGTGTGTGTGTGTGTGTGTGTGTGTGTATACAAGTGAGTGTGTGTGTTCCATGTTAGAAACACAGGTCCTTTCTAGGCTCAAAGACTCTATCATGAGAGCAGAACTAATTACATTTGACATTGTGAAAGTCAGGGAAGTGGGAGGGGTGGGGAGGTTTAATCAGCCTGTTTAACTGTTTTCTGATTACGCCTACTTAACTCTGATGCCTTACAACCATTTGGTGGAGAGGACATTTTTACTAAAGGGCCAACATCCTCACCCTTCAGCAAAGGCATGAGAGAGATTCCAACTAAACATCTTCTGAGTCTTCACAGTGTCTGCCCGCAAAACCTAGGCAGATCAGTGGTGACAGTCCTGATACCTGTAAGCTGAAAGGCAAGCAGAAAAAAACCCTTTGAGGCCTTCTCTATCCCTGGGAGTGAGGGGAGAGGAAGAGGACAAACATTAATTGTTTATAAAATCCTTTGCAACTCCTCTTTAAAGTACTTTGTCAAATCCAGCCCATGCACACATGATGGTAGCTTTCTCTCAGTGTGGCTGGTAGCACAGCTTCTCTCTCACACACTCTTCCCCCCATGGATGTCAGAGCCATGGACAGACGTCTCCAGCCATGTATGAGCCACTGTGGGAAACTTCCCCCCTCTCCAGACTTTAGGCAGCAGGGCTTCCTCCTGGTTCTAAGACAAGGAAGCATTCGCCAACTGCTGTGAAGATCACTAATTTACAGCAGCCAATCCCAGTGTTGCTGCTAATTGCATCACCATTAATCAAACACAATTTAATTAAGTGTTGAGTTATCAGTAAAGCAAACAACAAGCCACCCTTTGTCTCCTCTCCCCTCCTTCCTTGTTTCAGACAGGAAATTGCATGGTGAGGTTTGACTTTTTTTTGCCACTAGGTTTCAGAGTGGGAGGGACAGGAAATAGCAACAGATAAAGCAGCAGCCTGTTAGTTAAAAGGCGGTGTGGATAAATGTCATCCTTGGGCTGAAGGATGTTGTGCAGAGCCCATATTGAATCTGCTGGATGTCCTTCCTTGGAAGAGCTGGTTTGAGAGAGCTGAGGAATTACTGATTCTGCTTTGGGTCCTTTGGAAAAACAATTTAATAAAATGTTCTGTCTCCTGTAATATTTGCATGGAGTTACCCATTAAATGCAGAATGGCTTGCGGTAGGGGTAGGGGCAAAACTAGGTCTGAAGAATGAACCAAAAGTAAAAGGCTCAGCTCAGTTTTCAGTAGAGGTGGGTGTGCAATACTAGGTAAATGGCATATCACTTTGCTTTCTCTCTATTACACCTGTAAATCCACAAAGCATCCACCCAGCAGCAAGGAGCACACAGAGGAGACACACACACACACATGCTGGGCTCACTCATGGAGACTACCAAGGGTTTGCTCTTCTGTGGTTGTTCTCCCACAGTCTGAAATAAGGAGTCATTTGGAATCTGGTTGTTCTTTGTGTTCAACCCAAACCCCAGGCCAGAACAGCCGTGAACCATGGGGAATTCCAGATACGACTTCACAGTGCTCCCTCACCACCAGATTTTAAAGGGCAGATTACCTGTGTGTATACAAGGGGAAAACTCCATTGGAGTCAGTATCAATATGAGCGTTTACACCAGCTGAGAATTTGGCCCTTTGTGTTTGCACCTCGTTTAATTCCATCCCAAAGGCACAAAGACTCACAGACTAGAAAGTACAGCTGGCAGCCGCTTTGCAGACTAGCCTAGCACTTCCGTGGGGGAGCTACATGATGTGCAGGGATCTTGGAGGAAGAGTGAGAACCTTGTGAACAGTCAACACCAAGCAAAGTGCCCCTGGCTGCTCTCTGGCCACAGAGAACCCATTTCTAGCCCCGTCTTTGCATTTGCTCCCTGCTGGCTGCATGGCAGCGGGGTTGGGTGAGCCAGGTCAGACCCTGTACTCTGAAAAAGGGAGTTCCTGCAGCACAATGTGATCACTAGGTCTGGCTTTGCTACATGCCAGGTGACCATGGCATATTAACCCTTATTCTTCCTATCTGAATGATTATTTTTCAATGGGGGTTGAAGAATAATGTTCTTCTACGGAGAATTCCATGAAGAATACCCTTCTTTCAAAATGGCTGCCATCTCCTATTGTTCTCAATGGCCACAGGTTTCCCTAAGTGTAGGTGGCTACTGCCTGCACTAGCCTCCGCTTCACAGTGCTCTTCTCCATCTACTGACAGCACAAGGGGCTGCCATCTTCCCTGAAGGCACTTTGACTTCTCACCCTAAATCCACACACACTGTTTTGTTTTTAAATATAAGTGTGACAGACTGGGAATATGTCTGTGTCAAATTATGAACCACATGCTATTTGGGGAACCCTATTTTGTTGCAAGTCCTCTACTTGGCATTGTAACCTTCATTTTAGAGTGTGGCCTTCGTGCTGTTTTGCAAACTCCTTTGTCCATTTTAGAGCATCTATTTTGTAGCAGGGGTTTGACACCTGGTGGAACGACTGTGTCTGAGAAAAAAGAAAAGGAGGACTTGTGGCACCTTAGAGACTAACCAATTTATCTGAGCATAAGCTTTCGTGAGCTACAGCTCACTTCATCAGATGCATACTGTGGAAAGTGTAGAAGATCTTTTTATACGCACAAAGCATGAAAAAATGGGTGTTTACCACTACAAAAGGTTTTCTCTCCCCCCACCCCACTCTCCTGCTGGTAATAGCTTATCTAAAGTGATCACTCTCCTTACAATGTGTATGATAATCAAGTTGGGCCATTTCCAGCACAAATCCAGGGTTTAACAAGACGGTCTGGGGGAGGGAGAGGTAGGAAAAAACAAGGGGAAATAGGTTACCTTGCATAATGACTTAGACACTCCCAGTCTCTATTCAAGCCTAAGTTAATTGTATCCAATTTGCAAATGAATTCCAATTCAGCAGTCTCTCGCTGGAGTCTGGATTTGAAGGTTTTTTGTTGTAATATCGCAACTTTCATGTCTGTAATCATGTGACCAGAGAGATTGAAGTTTTCTCCTACTGGTTTATGAATGTTATAATTCTTGACATCTGATTTGTGTCCATTTATTCTTTTACGTAGAGACTGTCCAGTTTGACCAATGTACATGGCAGAGGGTCATTGCTGGCACATGATGGCATATATCACACTGGTGGATGTGCAGGTGAACGAGCCTCTGATAGTGTGGCTGATGTTATTAGGCCCTGTGATGGTGTCCCCTGAATAGATATGTGGGCACAGTTGGCAACGGGCTTTGTTGCAAGGATAGGTTCCTGGGTTAGTGGTTCTGTTGTGTGGTATGTGGTTGCTGGTGAGTATTTGCTTCAGGTTGGGGGGCTGTCTGTAGGCAAGGACTGGCCTGTCTCCCAAGATTTGTGAGAGTGTTGGGTCATCCTTTAGGATAGGTTGTAGATCCTTAATAATGCGTTGGAGGGGTTTTAGTTGGGGGCTGAAGGTGATGGCTAGTGGCGTTCTGTTATTTTCTTTGTTAGGCCTGTCCTGTAGTAGGTGACTTCTGGGAACTCTTCTGGCTCTGTCAATCTGTTTCTGTTTCTTCTGTTTCTTCACTTCCGCAGGTGGGTATTGTAGTTGTAAGAATGCTTGATAGAGATCTTGTAGGTGTTTGTCTCTGTCTGAGGGGTTGGAGCAAATGCGGTTATATCGCAGAGCTTGGATGGATCGTGTGGTGTGGTCAGGGTGAAAGCTGGAGGCATGTAGGTAGGAATAGCGGTCAGTAGGTTTCCGGTATAGGGTGGTGTTTATGTGACCATCATTTATTAGCACTGTAGTGTCCAGGAAGTGGATCTCTTGTGTGGACTGGACCAGTCTGAGGTTGATGGTGGGATGGAAATTGTTGAAATCATGGTGGAGTATATTTTAAGTATTTATATGGCCTCATCATCCAAATTATCTGAGTTCCTCATAATATTTAATATTATTAATTTATTTCTCTTCAACACCCTGAATTTTTGTTCTGTATTGTAGTAGGACTTTGGCTTGAGCCTGGAAAACTACTCTTTTCTTTGTGTGTGTGTGTGGATACAGACTAACACGGCTACCCCTTTGATACTCTTTTCTTGTGAAACAAACAGGACACAAATTGCAGAGATCCCAAGCAATTACTTCCACTCATAGTCTTGATGGATACAGAAGTCCCCAAATGCATGAGCGTATTGTTACATCTCACCAGCATTTGTCTGACATCCGATAGGAAGCCTCTCTGATTCTCCCTGGCTGAGATAACATGTGCAGGTATCAGTTTTAGCAGTCAAACCGAAAACACAGACTGGAGGAAGTATAACTGGTTAATTGGGCACCCACAGCTTGTCTTCAGGACAAAATCGGGGCCTTCAAATAAGTGTCCTTTGATTTCTGTAGCCCAGCATAACCTCACAGTGTGTGTGATGCAGCCAGATTGCATGAAGGGAACAAAAGGCTTTGAGCACCTGCTGGAAATGGCTATTTTAGCTCCCAAAGATAAGGAGCAGCTTTCAAAGGCAGTGCTAGTACTGAAGAAAATCAAAATCCTAGGCTGGGAGCAGCTGGGCAGCGTGTTTGTTTGCGACAGGGAAGCCTGGCTGTTTAAAAATAGCCAGAGCTTCGCGAACCAGCTGAGCGGCGGAGAACCAGCTGAGCAGCGGGGACAGCAGAGCAGCTCACAGCAGGAGTTTGCCTGGGAGTTCGCCTGGAGGGAGCCCAGTGAGGCTTACGTCTTGCAAACTGCTCTGAGGAAGCTCATAGTAGGAAGGTGATATGGAAGGGGGGGGTTCAGCTGTTGTGACCTGCACTGGATGTGCCATGTTTGTCTTTCTTCCACAGGACAGAAGCGACTTTGTCTGTACAAAGTGCAAGCTGGTCTCCATATTGGAAGAGAAGATTGAAGGTCTGGAGCAACAGATAACAACCCTGCGTTGCATACGGGAAACTGAGGATTTCCTGGACGAAACTCAGGATAGGCTTCTAGGGGCACAAAGCTCTACAGATATAGAGCAGGTTGCACAGAGGAGCCAAGAGACCAGTGAAGAAGCTTGGCAACATGTGACCTCCAGAAGAGGTAAGCGGAATGTCCGGGTTCCAGTAACACAGACACAGGTAACTAACCGCTTTCATGTTCTCTCCACAGGTATCGTTGCGGAGAGTGGACCAGATGATATGTCTGGGGCGAGAAAGCAGAAGGAGACTCCGCTGGTTGGAAGGCATGAGATGCGCTGTCCTGAGGTTGGGGGTTCCACGACCACCACCCCCAAGAGGAGAAGGCGGGTGGTGGTGGTCGGGGACTCTCTCCTCCGGGGGACTGAGTCATCTATCTGCCGCCCTGACCGGGAAAACCGAGAAGTCTGCTGCTTGCCAGGGGCTAAGATTCGTGATGTGATGGAGAGACTGCCGAGACTCATCAAGCCCTCGGATCGCTACCCCTTCCTGCTTCTCCACGTGGGCACCAATGATACTGCCAAGAATGACCTTGAGCGGATCACTGCGGACTATGTGGCTCTAGGAAGAAGAATAAAGGAGTTGGAGGCGCAAGTGGTGTTCTCGTCCATCCTCCCCGTGGAAGGAAAAGGCCTAGGTAGGGAGTGTCGAATCGTGGAAGTCAACGAATGGCTACGCAGATGGTGTCGGAGAGAAGGCTTTGGTTTCTTTGACCATGGGATGGTGTTCCATGAAGGAGGAGTGCTGGGTAGAGACGGGCTCCATCTTACGAAGAGAGGGAAGAGCATCTTTGCCAGCAGGCTGGCTAACCTAGTGAGGAGGGCTTTAAACTAGGTTCACCGGGGGAAGGAGACCAAAGCCCTGAGGTAAGTGGGAAAGCGGGATACCGGGAGGAAGCACAGGCAGGAATGTCTGTGAGGGGAGGGCTCCTGCCTCATACTGGCAATGAGGGGCGATCAACAGGTTATCTCAAGTGCTTATATACAAATGCACAAAGCCTTGGAAACAAGCAGGGAGAACTGGAGGTCCTGGTGATGTCAAGGAACTATGACGTGATCGGAATAACAGAGACTTGGTGGGATAACTCATATGACTGGAGTACTGTCATGGATGGTTATAAACTGTTCAGGAAGGACAGGCAGGGCAGAAAAGGTGGGGGAGTAGCACTGTATGTAAGGGAGCAGTATGACTGCTCAGAGCTCTGGTACGAAACTGCAGAAAAACCTGAGTGTCTCTGGATTAAGTTTAGAAGCGTGTGCAACAAGAGTGATGTAGTGGTGGGAGTCTGCTATAGACCACCGGACCAGGGGGATGAGGTGGATGAGGCTTTCTTCCGGCAGCTCACGGAAGCTACTAGATCGCATGCCCTGATTCTCATGGGTGACTTTAATTTTCCTGATATCTGCTGGGAGAGCAATACAGCGGTGCATAGACAATCCAGGAAGTTTTTGGAAAGCGTAGGGGACAATTTCCTGGCGCAAGTGCTAGAGGAGCCAACTAGGGGGGGTGCTTTTCTTGACCTGCTGCTCACAAACCGGGTAGAATTAGTGGGGGAAGCAAAAGTGGATGGGAATCTGGGAGGCAGTGACCATGAGTTGGTTGAGTTCAGGATCCTGACGCAGGGAACAAAGGTAAGCAGCAGGATACGGACCCTGGACTTCAGGAAAGCAGACTTCGACTCCCTCAGGAACGGATGGCCAGGATCCCCTGGGGGACTAACTTGAAGGGGAAAGGAGTCCAGGAGAGCTGGCTGTATTTCAAGGAATCCCTGTTGAGGTTACAGGGACAAACCATCCCGATGAGTCGAAAGAATAGTAAATATGGCAGGCGACCAACTTGGCTTAATGGTGAAATCCTAGCGGATCTTAAACATAAAAAAGAAGCTTACAAGAAGTGGAAGGTTGGACATATGACCAGGGAAGAGTATAAAAATATTGCTCGGGCATGTAGGAATGTTATCAGGAGGGCCAAATCGCACCTGGAGCTGCAGCTAGCCAGAGATGTCAAGAGTAACAAGAAGGGTTTCTTCAGGTATGTTGGCAACAAGAAGAAAGCCAAGGAATGTGTGGGCCCCTTACTGAATGAGGGAGGCAACCTAGTGACAGAGGATGTGGAAAAAGCTAATGTACTCAATGCTTTTTTTGCCTCTGTTTTCACTAACAAGGTCAGCTCCCAGACTGCTGCGCTGGGCATCACAAAATGCGGAAGAGATGGCCAGCCCTCTGTGGAGATAGAGGCGGTTAGGGACTATTTAGAAAAGCTGGACGTGCACAAGTCCATGGGGCCGGACGAGTTGCATCCGAGAGTGCTGAAGGAATTGGCGGCTGTGATTGCAGAGCCACTGGCCATTATCTTTGAAAACTCGTGGCGAACCGGGGAAGTCCCGGATGACTGGAAAAAGGCTAATGTAGTGCCAATCTTTAAAAAAGGGAAGAAGGAAGATCCTGGGAACTACAGGCCAGTCAGCCTCACCTCAGTCCCTGGAAAAATCATGGAGCAGGTCCTCAAAGAATCAATCCTGAAGCACTTGCATGAGAGGAAAGTGATCAGGAACAGCCAGCATGGATTCACCAAGGGAAGGTCATGCCTGACTAATCTAATCGCCTTTTATGATGAGATTACTGGTTCTGTGGATGAAGGGAAAGCAGTGGATGTATTGTTTCTTGACTTTAGCAAAGCTTTTGACACGGTCTCCCACAGTATTCTTGTCAGCAAGTTAAGGAAGTATGGGCTGGATGAATGCACTATAAGGTGGGTAGAAAGCTGGCTAGATTGTCGGGCTCAACGGGTAGTGATCAATGGCTCCATATCTAGTTGGCAGCCGGTATCAAGTGGAGTGCCCCAGGGGTCGGTCCTGGGGCCGGTTTTGTTCAATATCTTCATAAATGATCTGGAGGATGGTGTGGATTGCACTCTCAGCAAATTTGCGGATGATACTACACTGGGAGGAGTGGTAGATACGCTGGAGGGGAGGGATAGGATACAGAAGGACCTAGACATATTGGAGGATTGGGCCAAAAGGAATCTGATGAGGTTCAATAAGGATAAGTGCAGGGTCCTGCACTTAGGACGGAAGAACCCAATGCACAGCTACAGACTAGGGACCGAATGGCTAGGCAGCAGTTCTGCGGAAAAGGACCTAGGGGTGACAGTGGACGAGAAGCTGGATATGAGTCAGCAGTGTGCCCTTGTTGCCAAGAAGGCCAATGGCATTTTGGGATGTATAAGTAGGGGCGTAGCGAGCAGATCGAGGGACGTGATCGTCCCCCTCTATTCGACATTGGTGAGGCCTCATCTGGAGTACTGTGTCCAGTTTTGGGCCCCACACTTCAAGAAGGATGTGGATAAATTGGAGAGAGTCCAGCGAAGGGCAACGAAAATGATTAGGGGACTGGAACACATGAGTTATGAGGAGAGGCTGAGGGAGCTGGGATTGTTTAGCCTGCAGAAGAGAAGAATGAGGGGGGATTTGATAGCTGCTTTCAACTACCTGAAAGGGGGTTCCAAAGAGGATGGCTCTAGACTGTTCTCAATGGTAGCAGATGACAGAACGAGGAGTAATGGTCTCAAGTTGCAGTGGGGGAGGTTTAGATTGGATATTAGGAAAAACTTTTTCACTAAGAGGGTGGTGAAACACTGGAATGCGTTACCTAGGGAGGTGGTAGAATCTCCTTCCTTAGAGGTTTTTAAGGTCAGGCTTGACAAAGCCCTGGCTGGGATGATTTAACTGGGAATTGGTCCTGCTTTGAGCAGGGGGTTGGACTAGATGACCTTCTGGGGTCCCTTCCAACCCTGATATTCTATGATTCTATGATTCTATGATTCTAAGGTAGGGAACAGAGCAGGCTGGAAATAGGATTTCCATTCCGGAGGAAATTCCAACATTTCAAAATTTGCTTTTGTTCTGAATCAGAGGAAAAGTCAAAATTCCCACAGAACTGACTTTCCAAACAGATTAAATTTGGAAACATTTCATTCCGATAATGTTGAGATATCATATTGTGTCGTATCAATCATGTTTTGAAAGACTTTCCTATACTGACATATGCTAATATAAAACTAAATGAATTGAAGCAATAACATAAAAATAAACCCTTTTTATCTGATCAAAACAAAATGTTTTGACATTATCAAAATGAAACAAGAAAATCAAAATGATTCATTTTGACATTTTTCCATCAACATTTTTTCATCAAAATCAACATCTTTCTGGAAAACTACTTTTCCTGGTTGGACAATGTTCAGTTGATTTTTTTTGGCCATTTCTAGTAGTGAGAATGTGTGGCTTAGTGATGAGATGAGCCACAAAGTTCATATCCAGAACCAAACATCACAGTACAGAGGCATTTGGATCTAGGTTTGGTGTCGAGCTTATTCCCTAGTGTTGACTAAATGTCATATAGACCTTGGTGTTGTCTCATGGTCATGGAGCCTTTCAGCTCCAGAGAGCCAGAGCAGGTTGGTAATGAATAAAATAGAGCTTCATCTAACAGTTTTCTCGTTGTCTCTTCAATTGTCATCTCTTCAGGGCAAGGGCTGTGTTTACCCTTCTCTTATGTTCATACAGCACCTATCACAATGGTGCCTGGTTCTCAGAAAAGCAGACTTTGACTCCCTCAGGGAACTGATGGGCAGGATCCCCTGGGAGGCTAATATGAGGGGGAAAGGAGTCCAGGAGACCTGGGTGGGGGGAGGGATAGCTCAAGGATTTGAGCATTGGTCTGCTAAACCCAGGATTGTGAGTTTAATCCTTGAGGGGGCCATTTAGGGATCTGGGGCAAAAATTGGGGATTGGTCCTGCTTTGAGCAGGGGATTGGACTAGATGACCTCCTGAGGTCCCTTCCAACCCTGATATTCTATGATTCTATGAGAGTGCAGGAACAAACCATCCCAATGTGCAGAAAGAATAGCAAATATGGCAGGCGACTAGCTTGGCTTAACAGTGAAATCTTTGGTGAGCTTAAACACAAAAAGGAAGCTTACAAGAAGTGGAAACTTGGACAGATGACTAGGGAGGAGTATAAAAATATTGATCAAGCATTCAGGGGTGTAATCAGGAAGGCCAAAGCACAACTGGAGTTGCAGCTATCAAGGGATGTGAAGGGTAACAAGAAGGGTGTCTACAGGTATGTTAGTAACAAGAAGGTCAGGAAAAGAGTGGGACCCTTACTGAATGGGGGAGGCAACCTAGTGACATATGATGGGGAAAAAGCTGAAGTACTCAATGCTTTTTTTTTGCCTTGGTCTTCACAGACAAGGTTAGTTCCCAGACTGCTGCACTGGACAGCACAGTATGGGGAGGAGGTGAGCAGCCCTCAGTGGTGAAAGAACAGGTTCAGGACTATTTAGAAAAGCTGGACATGCGCAAGTCCATGGGTCCAGGTCTAATGCATCCTAGAGTGCTGAGGGAGTTGGCTGATGTGATTGCAGAGCCATTGGCCATTGTCTCTGAAAACTGGTGGTGATTGGGGGATGTCCCAGACAATTGGAAAAAGGCAAATATAGTGCCCATCTTCAAAATAGGGAAGGAGAAGAATCCGGGGAACTACAGACCGGTCAGCCTCACCTCTGTCCCTGGAAAAGTCATGGAGCAAGTCCTCAAGGAATCCATTTTGAAGCATTTGGAGGAGAGGCAGGTTATCAGGAAGAGTCAACATGGATTCACCAAGAGCAAGTCATGCCTGACCAACCTCATTACCTTCTATGGTGAGATAACTGGCTCTGTGGATATGGGGAAATAGGTGGACGTGATATACCTTGACTTTAGCAAAGCTTTTGATACAGTCTCCCACAGTATTCTTGCCAGGAAGTTAAAGAAGTATGGATTGGACGAATGGACTATAAGGTGGATAGAAAGTTGGCTAGATTGTTGGGCTCAACTGGTAGTGACCAACGGCTCAATGTCTAGTTGGCAGCTGGTATCAAGCGGAGTGCCCCAGGGGTCAGTCCTAGGGTCGGTTTTGTTCAACAGCTTCATTAATGATCTGGATGATGGGATGAATTGCACCCTAAGCAAGTTCACAGATGGCATTAATCTGGGAGGAGAGGTACATACACTGAAGGGTAGGGACAGGATCCAGAGTGACCTAGACAAATTGGAGGACTGGGCCAAAAGAAATCTGATGAGATTCCATGAGGACAAGTGTAGAGTCCTGCATTTAGGATGGAAGAATCCCATGCACCACTACAGGCCAGAAGGCCAACAGCATATTGGGCTGCATGAGTAGGAGCATTGCCAGCAGATATGAAGGAAGTGATTATTCCCCTCTATTTGGCACTGGTGGGGCCACATCTGGAGTATTGTTTCCAGTTTTGGTCCCCCTACTACAGAAGGAATGTGGACAAATTGCAGAGAGTCCAGTGGAGGGCAACGAAAATGATCAGGTGGCTGGGGCACATGAGTTATGAGGAGAGGCTGAGGGAGCTGGGATTGTTTAGCCTGCAGAAGAGAAGAATGAGGGGGGATCTGATAGCTGCTTTCAACTACCTGAAAGGGGGTTCCAAAGAGGATGGCTCTAGACTGTTCTCAATGGTAGCAGATGACAGAACGAGGAGTAATGGTCTCAAGTTGCAGTGGGGGAGGTTTAGATTGGATATTAGGAAAAACTTTTTCACTAAGAGGGTGGTGAAACACTGGAATGCGTTACCTAGGGAGGTGGTAGAATCTCCTTCCTTAGAGGTTTTTAAGGTCAGGCTTGACAAAGCCCTGGCTGGGATGATTTAACTGGGAATTGGTCCTGCTTTGAGCAGGGGGTTGGACTAGATGACCTCCTGAGGTCCCTTCCAACCCTGGTATTCTATGATTCTATGATTCAGATGGAGAATCTGGGTGCTAATCTAATGTAAATGCTGAATAAAAAATAGTTATATGGAATGGGTTAGAGGTTTATGTAATAATTAGCACAAAGTAACAGCCCATGATTTTAGTATGAAGACTTCCTTAGCGGTGACAATGTTACTTTACTCGATACACGATAAAATGCTTCATAGCAAAGGAAGATCCATCATGGCTAACTCCTGAATGAAAATATCATGGTGCTCAGTGGGAAGGTGAACTTCACAGGAGATGTTGCTGTTGAATAATGGAAGGAGTTCAGACAATGATCTCTGATTTAGCTGGAGTGGCAGAGGGAAAGCCACAGAAGTTTAGCTTCGCTGTTCCTGCATGTGTAGGGAGATGCATCACATCAGACCACATTCAGCCTTGGAGCAAGGCATTGAAAGGAATCATCTGGATGTGGCTTTAAAGAGATCCAGTGAATCCCAAACTCCAAGGCAGAACAGAGAATGTGAAAGGAGCCAATTCTCTGTTGTGTCCAATGGCAAGGTGAAACAATAGATCACTATGTAACAGAGTTTGAAGCAAAAAGTACAACTTTGCTTGTGGTATTAACAAGCCCAGAGTTCAAAGGAGACATTGGTAAGAGATTCAGGCTGAACATTAATGAAAGCTGTAGGTATCGGCAGAGCTAAATGACAAATAAACTCCAGATAAACCAAGAGAAAAATAAAGATGCAAAGCTGACATGGATGGCATTACAAACTGTTCCTGGTAAGAGTGTACTTCATAAGGAATTAGCAGAATGAGTCAGCAAAAATAGGAATATTTTGGCAAAAACTAAGGCAAAAGGTGGGATGTGGGAAATGTGGACCTGCATGTCCCTGAATTAAGAGTGCTGCTTATTGGGAAGATGGCAGAAACTGCAACAGAAAGAAGCACTATGCAGAAATATGCAAAGCAAGTGATGTGCATGCAGTCCCAGAAACTGAGGATAAGAGTGAAGTAGTAGATGAACTTCTCATTGGAACCATGTACCAAACAAAGGCTGGAAAAGAGCTGTGGGATTAAATGGAGACCCTCACGCCATTAAACATGAGATAGGAACTGAAGCTGAAGATTTACCAGGAAATTAGAATTACATTAAAAAAATTAAAAAAGTCAAATTAGCAACCTAGTGTGGTACTGGGGACTATGTCTTTAAGGGCTAAACTTCCCAGAGAGAGAGAGAGAGATATCACCGAATCCCACACATGGAGTGGAGAGAACTACCAATAATTAGGGTATGGCCTGTGGAATGTACATATAAAGAGGCTGAAAGGTCAGTCAGTGAAGTGATTATAAGTAGATGCTCACTTTGTGAGTGTGAAGAATGAAGACTGATTTAATGTAAAATAGAGGCCTCTTGTGATTGAAATGAAAACAATAGACTAGAACATAAGGACTGATTAAATCAGTTTCTTTAAGGGTGCACATGAGATTTGTTTAAACCCTGGGGTAACCTTCTTTTCTGCTCCACCCAAGAAAATTCCTTTTGCACCAAGAGAGCAGGTTCTACAGGAAAGAACGTGTCTGGTGATTGATTTACAGCGAATGTCTGTTGTACCTGCTGACTCGGTAAATGGAATTATGGTTCCAGAAATCCAAGGAAGCTTTTGAGAGCATACCTCGCTCCAGAGGAATTTACTAAAGATATAAAAAGAGCTCCCTCTTTGGGAGGAGTGTGTTTGGGAGTGGCTGCCGATAAGCACTTCATGTACCCTTCCTCTGGGAGGTGATTTCTCATTTTATCATTAGATCTAACTGCCAGGAAAGTGTTTCCTGGTATTCAGCCTATATTTGCCCCTTTTGAATGGCATCCACTCACTCTGAGTTATACCATGTGTATCCCCATAATGGATTCCTCGCCATTCTCGGTGCATCCTTCCAAAGCTTGAAGGGCTGCCTCTTAAGAACATAAGAACAGCCAGATGGGGTCAGACCAAAGGTCCATCTAGCCCAGTGTCCTGTCTGCTGACAGTGGCCAATGCCAGGTGCCCCAGAGAGAATGAACAGAACAGGCAGTCATCAAGTGACCCATCCTCTGTCGTCCACTCCCAGCTTCTGGCAGACAGAGGCTGGGGACACATATAGCATGGGGTTGCATCCCTGCCTATCCTGGCTAATATCCTCCGGGGACTTATCTAGTTCTTCTCTGAACCCTGTTATAGTTTTGGCTTTCACAACATCCCCTAGCAAGGAATTCCACAGGTTACCCTCAGTTCTTGTGTTATGTGAAGGGGTAAATAACACTTCCCTGATCACTTTCTCCACCCCAGTCATGAATTTATAGACCTCTGTCATGTCCCTCTTTAATCGTCTCTTTTTTAAACTGAACAGTCCCAGTCTTTTTAATCTCTCCTCCTGTGGAAGCTGTCCCGTATGCCTAGTGTATATTACCTTGCACTTATCAACACTGAATTTCATCTGCCATTTTGTTGCCCAGTCACCCAGTTTAGTGAGACCCTTTTGTAACTCTTTGTGAGCAGCTTTGTACTTTGTATTGTCAGCAAATTTTTTGTGCCAATGTCCTTGAATAAGATTGGTCCCAAGACCGACCCTTGAAGAACTCTACTAGTAACTTCCCTCCAGCCAGATAATTCAAATTTCAACACAACCCATTGCCTTCCCCTCTTTAGCCAGTTCCTTATCCATCTTACAATGCTTGGACTGATCCCCATCTTCCCTAATTTAACTAATACTTTCTATTATATATTAACTAATAACTAATAATGTGGTACCATGTCAAATGCTTTAATGATGTTCAAAGATATTAGATCTATTGCACTTCCCTTATCTAAAAAATCAGTTATTTTCTCAAAGGAAGAAATCAGGTTACTCTGATATGATCTGCCGTTGTTGTATGCAGTTGTATACCGTGTAGTTGTAGCTATGTCATCCCAGGATGCTGTCTCTCTCACCAACAAAGGTTAGACCAGTAAAAGGTATTGTCTCACCCCCGTGTCTCTCTAACGATCTACCTTTGGTAAACCCGTGCTGCATTACATCCTCTTTACCAATTACCTCCCTGAACTAATTACTCTTTCCTTCATCATTTGTTCTAAAGCCTTGAAGTCAGACTAACACCTCTGTTTTGCCTGGATCACTTCCCCTTCCCCCCTTAAATATAGGTATGATACTAGCTATTCTCAAATCATATGGTACTACTCCCGAATAGATCGATTTACTAAAAGTCCTTGCTACCAGATTAGCAATCTCATGTGCCAGTTCGTTCAGTATTCTGGGATGAAAATTATCCAGTCTCCCCAGTTTCAGTACATTAAGCACTTTAAGATTGGTTTCCATACTGCTTTCATGCACATGTTGCATATTAATACCCTTATTGAAAACTGAGGCAAAATATTTCTTAGTTTTTGGACCATACCTAGATGATCTTTAATCTCCTTCCCATCCACACTGCATAGTAGACTAACCTCATCCTGCCTTATTCTCTTTTTATTTATATTACTAAAAACCTTAATTGTCTTGGCAAGAGCTAATTCAGCTGAACTCTTCACTATTCTCACTTTATTCCTACATTTTCTAACTTCCATGATGTCACTTTCTTTGCTGATCAGCCCCCTATTCCATTCCCTTTACGATCTCTGTTTACTACTGCTAACTTTTCTGAGATAGTTATTCATGCAGGATTTGGAGCCTTTCCATACAGGTTTTTACCCTTTCTAGGAATGCAATTTCAGATAGTTTCTGGATAGCTGACTTGAAGCAATTCCAAGCCTCCTCCACATTTAAGTCCTTGAGCTCTTCAGTCCAGTTGACTTTGTTAACTGATTCCCTTAATTTCCCAACATCTGCCCTTCTGAAATCAAAACCCAAAGTTAATGACCTGGGTTTGATGATCCTTCCTTTTAATTTAAACTGAATCAACTCGTGATGACTTGACCCAAGGTTATTTCCTATGACAAGCTCTTCTATGACCTTCTCACTACTTACTAAAATCAACTCTAAAAGCGTAACACCATGTGTTAGTTTAGTGACAATTGACAAAGAAAACAATCATCTCTCACATCCAGGAAAATGGGGCCCTACCGATGTTAGTAGCATTTATTCTACAGTCTATATCTGAGAAGTCAAAGCCTCCCATTATGATACAATTCCTACTAATATTTATCTCTAATAATATTAGAGAGATCACTATACATATTGGAGTCCAACCCTGGGGCTTTGTAGCAGACTCCTAGCACTATCCCAATAGATCCTCCTTTACAATCCTTCAGATTTTCAGAAAGCCTTTGACAAGGTCCCTCACCAAAGGCTCTTAGGCAAAGTAAATTGTCATGGGCTAAGAGGGAATGTCCTCTCATGGATGGGTAACTGGTTAAAAGATACGAAACAAAGGATAGGAATAAATTGTCAGTTTTCAGAATGGAGAGAGGTAAATAGTGGTGTCCCCAGGGGTCTGTACTGGGACCAGTCCTATTCAACATATTCATAAATGATCTTGAAAAAGAGGCGTAAATGGTGAGGAGACAAAATTTGCAGATGATACAAAACTACTCAAGATAGTTAAGTTCAAAGCAGACTGTGAAGAGTTACAGAGGGATCTCTCAAAACTGGGTGACTGGGCAACAAAGTGACAGATGAAATTCAATGTTGATAAATCCCAAGTACACTGGAAAACATAATCCCAACTATACATATAAAACAATGGGGTCTACATTAGCTGTTACTACTCAAGAAAGAGATCTTGCAGTCATCGTGGATAGTTCTCTGAAAACATCCACTCAATATGCAGCAGCAGTCAAAAAAGCAAACAGAATGTTGGGAATCATTAAGAAAGGGGTAGATAATAAGACAAAAATATCATATTGCTTCTATATAAATCCATGGTGCCCCCACACCTTGAAGATTGTGTGCAGAAGTGGTCACCCCATCTCAAAAAAGATATATTGAAATTGGAAAAGGTTCAGAAAAGTGCAACAAAAATTATTAGGGGTATGGGACAGCTTCCGTATGAGGAAAGATTAATAAGACTGGGACTTTTCATTTGTAAAAGAGAAGACTAAGGGGGATATGATAGAAGTCTACAAAATCATGACTGGTGTGGAGAAAGTGAATAAGGAAGTGTTATTTACTCCTTCTCATAACACAAGAACTAAGGATCACCAAATGAAATTAATAGGCAGCAAGTTTAAAATAAACAAAAGGAAGTATTTCTTCACATGACGCATAGTCAACCTGTGGAACTGATTGCCAGAGGATGTTGTGAAGGCCAAGTCTATAACAGGGTTCAAACAAGAACTAGATAACTTCATGGAGGATAGGTCCATCAATGGCTATTAGCCAGGATGGGCAGGGATGCTGTCCCTAGCCTCTGTTTGCCAGAAGCTGGGAATGAGTGACAGGGGATGGATCACTTGATGATTCCCTGTTCTGTTCATTCCTCCTGGGGCACGCCACTGTTGGAAGACAGGATACTGGGCTAGATGGCCCTTTGGTCTGACCCAGTGTGGCCATTCTTATGAACCCCTCACCCAGGGCAGGCTAAGCACAGTTCTGCTGCCCTCTACTCATACAAAAAGGAGAACAACATGTCATTACCCCTGCACTCAATACTAAAAATTTTATTAAGTTAATATTAAAAAATTGTATAATACACAAGTTGAGAAAAGAGTGTCTGTACATCTGGGTATAGTGCTTAGATTATCCAGAAATACAAAGTTTGTTTTAAAAGTCATAAGATACATATACTGCATAATCAGCAATAACCCAAATTTAGGTGAATAAATCTAACAATACAGTTTAGATTTTAGCATCCAAGTATCTGGGTACATGACTCATGAAAAGTTGCACAGTGAGTTGATTGTAGAAAGCAAATATAGGAATGAGTGAAGATTGTCCCTCAGTGATTGAGCATTTATGGTAGATTGTCCATTTAGAAAATACAATCCATCAGGGAAGTATTTCAGTTACTTTTCCAACTGCGCTTCTCATTGGCCCTCCAGCTCATCTCTCCTGGTATTGCCAATGTCCGGTGATGTGTTCTATGTAGATATCTCACGACCACCTGATGGTGTCTGACACTATGAATTGCCACATCAGCCAGGCGTAGCACTGACTGATTCCACATTCTCTCAGCACTCACTTGTTACTGGTGTTCCATGAGCCCAGGATACCGACAATCAGCACGTGTGTCTGAACCAGGTAAACCTTAGCTCTCAAGGTTTCAGCCAGATGGGCGTATTTCTCCACCTTTTGAGCTCGGGCGTCACGCAAGGCCAGGGTCCTGTTCTCAAAGGGCAATGTGACATAGAATCATAGAATATCAGGGTTGGAAGGGACCTCAGGAGGTCATCTAGTCCAACCCCCTGCTCAGAGCAGGACCAATCCCCATCCCAGCCAGGGCTTTGTCAAGCCTGACCTTAAAAAGCTCTAAGGAAGGAGATTCCACCACCTCCCTAGGTAACCATTCCAGTGCTTCACCACCCTCCTAGTGAAAAAGTTGTTCCTAATATCCAACCTAAACCTCCCCTACTGCAACTTGAGACCATTACTCCTCGTTCTGTCATCTGCTACCACTGAGAACAGTCTAGATCCATCCTCTTTGGAACCCCCTTTCAGGTAGTTGAAAGCAGCTATCAAATCCCCCCTCATTCTTCTCTTCTGCAGACTAAACAATCCCAGCTCCCTCAGCCTCTCCTCATAACTCATGTGTTCCAGGCCCCTAATCCACCATCCACAATCATGCTCTTCTGGTCCTTGTTAGTGATGACGATATCCAGTCACACTTGGCTCTTGGTTCCAGGGATGGTGGAGTTCACGGCCACCTTTTTCATGGATAGTGGGTGTTGTAGGAGCAACAGTGATCTGTATGCTATGCATGACTATGCTATGTATAACCTGTAAGCTCAAAAAGTCTGTGACACCTCCCCCACCCCTTTGTCTCCTCTCCCTCTTTGAATACCTGTGAAGTGGCTTTCCACCTCCTCCTCCCTCCTGGAATGCTTGTGGGATGAATGGGCTGGCTGAACAGCTGGAAGATCAGAAGAGCTCCCAGGTAGACAAGGTGTCTGGGACTCTGATTAGGCAGCGATCACACACCCAGTGCATGGACACTGCCCGGGTGGAGTGTGACCAACCAGATGTGGCCAAGTCATCTCTAGTCGCAGGGCATGAAGAGCAGGTCCTTAAAAGGGGAAGAGGTCATGTGCTCGGCAGTGCACTCATAAGCTTGTACCTCCCGTGAAGGCCCTTCGCCCGGACCGCCTGGCCAGTGTTTCACCGCGTTGCATTCCATTGTGCCTCGGGAAGACTGACCTTCATCGCCCCGCCCATCGCTGCACTGTGGGACACTTACCTTGAAGGATCCTGACATCTCCAGTGCCGGGCCTGTCCTGGGAGCGTGAGTATGCGAGTGAGAGTGTGACTCCACCCCCCCCCCACCGTCCTTCTTTTGAGCTTAGCTATAATAAACTTTATAATAAACTAAGTATAATAAACTTTCTGCTTTCTGCCAAACTCTGGTGGGTCATTAGCCCTCCCTAAGCTTATTAACTGGCCCAATTTTGGGTAACAGAGGGATGGCTCTGTCTAGGCAATCGTGGATGGCCTTGTGTCACAGCTGCCAGGCTCTGGAATGGGGCTTGCAGCTACACAGGACGTGGGGTAACGTCCTGTGTAGCTGCACTTCCTGCCTCGCTTGTCCCGATTCCCATGGTGGGTGGCTCATTTCAGCGGAACGCAGTTGAGCTGGGCCCTGTGGATGAACCTCCCGTCGTAAAATCAGGTGAAACTGCCCTCAGGGAGGAAGTGGTTGCTGGCGTCCCACTTGCACATCACCTCAAACGCCTTGCCCTGGTCCAGCTTCCGGTTCAGGTTTTGCACGTATTGGCAGCAGATGTCATCCTTCAGGGTCTTGTCCAGCATGGTTCTAGCTCTCGGAGTGACGACTGTGTGCTCTGTATTCATCACGTGTGGCACCAGGATTCCCAGTTCCTGGCGTTCCTCGCACCACGTCCAGTAGCAGCTGATATGCTTCTCCAATTGTCACGTAGCATTGTAGGCACGAGTCCAGAGTGAAGCAAAGCCACCCCTGTCTCTTCTGAATTCACCTTCCAGTGAGCTGCTCAGGTAGGTGGTGACATCTTGGTTGGAGGGGGTCCTTGCGATTAGCTTCTTGATGACATCCTGCATAGCACTCTCTGTGATGTTCCTCACCATGGCGTCCGGACATGTCAGAAGGCAGAAGGCATGAGCAATCTCAGCAATATCGCACAGGTCACCCATATGAGGGATGTTGGCACCACCCTGCCTGTGCGAGATGTACACCAGCTCATTGCTGGCTCTCTGGGGAAGAAACATCCACTTCTTTACTAGCTGCCTGATGGTGTGTCTGCCTTGTTCAGAGGTACCTTCACCATGGCAGATCCCCTCAGGACTAATGAGATACGGGGATCCGGAAGGTGTTCCAGGTGTTGATCTTCTGCCATGGTGCCAATAGGGAGGAGTTGATCCTGGTCACATCTTGTAGGATCTCCATGATGGTATCCTTAGGTGTCTGCGGGACACGGAAATCCGTGGGCGTGCCGAGATGTTGGTATGTTTCCCCATCATCGAGGAAGATCATGGGTTCACCCTGGATCTGAAACAGAAAAGAATCAATCCTGAAGCACTTGCATGAGAGGAAAGTGATCAGGAACAGCCAGCATGGATTCACCAAGGGAAGGTCATGCCTGACTAATCTAATCGCCTTTTATGATGAGATTACTGGTTCTGTGGATGAAGGGAAAGCAGTGGATGTATTGTTTCTTGACTTTAGCAAAGCTTTTGACACGGTCTCCCATAGTATTCTTGTCAGCAAGTTAAGGAAGTATGGGCTGGATGAATGCACTATAAGGTGGGTAGAAAGCTGGCTAGATTGTCGGGCTCAACGGGTAGTGATCAATGGCTCCATGTCTAGTTGGCAGCCGGTATCAAGTGGAGTGCCCCAAGGGTCGGTCCTGGGGCCGGTTTTATTCAATATCTTCATAAATGATCTGGAGGATGGTGTGGATTGCACTCTCAGCAAATTTGCGGATGATACTAAACTGGGAGGAGTGGTAGATGCGCTGGAGGGGAGGGATAGGATACAGAAGGACCTAGACCAATTGGAAGATTGGGCCAAAAGGAATCTGATGAGGTTCAATAAGGATAAGTGCAGGGTCCTGCACTTAGGACGGAAGAACCCAATGCACAGCTACAGACTAGGGACCAAATGGCTAGGCAGCAGTTCTGCGGAAAAGGACCTAGGGGTGACAGTGGACGAGAAGCTGGATATGAGTCAGCAGTGTGCCCTTGTTGCCAAGAAGGCCAATGGCATTTTGGGATGTATAAGTAGGGGCATAGCGAGCAGATCGAGGGACGTGATCGTTCCCCTCTATTCGACATTGGTGAGGCCTCATCTGGAGTACTGTGTCCAGTTTTGGGCCCCACACTTCAAGAAGGATGTGGATAAATTGGAGAGAGTCCAGCGAAGGGCAACAAAAATGATTAGGGGACTGGAACACATGAGTTATGAGGAGAGGCTGAGGGAGCTGGGATTGTTTAGCCTCCAGAAGAGAAGAATGAGGGGGGATTTGATAGCTGCTTTCAACTACCTGAAAGGGGGTTCCAAAGAGGATGGCTCTAGACTGTTCTCAATGGTAGCAGATGACAGAACGAGGAGTAATGGTCTCAAGTTGCAGTGGGGGAGGTTTAGATTGGATATTAGGAAAAACTTTTTCACTAAGAGGATGGTGAAACACTGGAATGCGTTACCTAGGGAGGTGGTAGAATCTCCTTCCTTAGAGGTTTTTAAGGTCAGGCTTGACAAAGCCCTGGCTGGGATGATTTAACTGGGAATTGGTCCTGCTTTGAGCAGGGGGTTGGACTAGATGACCTTCTGGGGTCCCTTCCAACCCTGATATTCTATGATTCTATGATTCTATGATTCTAACAGCATTGACTGGACCAAGTCCTTTCTGCTGCCATTGAGATGCAGGGATGCGCACTTCCTAGCACTGAAGCAGAGTCCCATCCAGCTGGCAGCCTGGCTGGTGATGTCAAGCATTTCTTGGAGACACTCGGGGTTATCTGTGATCAGGATCAGATCATCTGCATAGGCCAGGATATTCATGCTGTTGCCATACAGGTCTAAACTGCCTACACTGCTGGAGATGGCTCGAATGAGCGGCTCCATAGCTAAGTTGAAAACAATGGTGCTGGGGGGACAACCTTGCTTCAAGCTGCTACAGATAGGGATTTCAGGCCTCACTCCTTCCATGGAGCGGATGGTGGTGGTGCAGCCTTCATAAAGTTCCCAGATCAGTTGGAGAAAGTTTTCAGGCACCCTGAACTCTCGCAGCGTGGCAAAACTTTGCGGTGGGGCATCGATCCAAAAGCATTAGCCAGGTCGAGCCACGCTATGGCACACGGCCCCTGTACCCTCCTGGCCCGGTGAATGGCAGACTGAAGGATAAAGCTGTGTTCATAGCAGCCTTTGCATGACACGAAGCCTTTCTGGATGGAGCTAATGGCTCCTCTGTTCACCGACCAGTCTGTGATCCCAGCTGTGAGGCCGCTGGCATACAGTTTGTACATGGTGGAACAGAGAGAGATGGGTCTCCAGTTGCTGGGATTGTCTTTCTGGCCTTCCTTGTAGACGAGCATGGTCATAGACTTCTTCCAGGAGCTGGGGGTACAGCAGAATTGTTTGCATTTGTTGAAAATGGCAGTTAATACCAGGCAGCCGGGGTCTCGTTTTTTCAGGAAGTTATAGCAAATGCCATCTTTTCCTGGGGTTGTGTTTTTGGTCATGGCTGTAACACAACATCAGCCAATACTGATCAATTTGGAAAAGCAGTTCTGTTTTCTGAACACCTATGCAGAATAGGTGTAATTATGTAAATATGATCTACTCCTGAAGTCTTTTCCCCTAGCGCATCACTAGATGTCAGGGGAGAGCTCTTTCACACTCGGTTTACACTTCAGTTCCTGTGTTCCAGTCGCAAGTGTTATTCCACCATATTTCTGTATCCTCAGTAATATCTGGTTTGATCTGCACCAATAGTTCCAGTTTCTCCATTTTATCGCCCAGACTTCTTGCATTTGTGTACAAGCATTTCAATTGTTTCCCTCAGTTTTTGTCCAGATTTCTAGCTAGATTATACATAGTCCTTCCACTAGCTGTATCACCTACTTGACTACTACTTCAGTCAATATTTGTACTTTCTTCTTGCTGTCCATACTCTTGCCATGTGGAGATCCATTATCCCTTACTAGATCTTTATTTAACTATTTTCCTCCTCCAGTATATTGAAGACAGGTGTGGAGATTTCACAAGTCCCTCCCAACTTTCTCCCCTCATTTCCTAATTTAAAGCCCATTCTTACCAATGGTGCCAGCTTTTGAATCATAGAATATTAGAGCTGGAAGAGACCTCAGGAGGTCATCTAGTCCAACCCCCTGCTCAAAGCAGGACCAACACGAACTAAATCATCCCAGCCAGGGCTTTGTCAAGCTGGGCCTTAAAAATCTCTAAGGATGGAAATTCCACCACCTCCCTAGGTAACTCATTCCAGTGCTTCACCACCCTCCTAGTGAAATAGTGTTTCCTAATATCCAACCTAAACCTCCTCCACTGCAACTTGAGACCATTGCTCCTTGTACTGTCATCTGCCACCACTGAGAACAGCTGAGCTCCATCCTCTTTGAAACCCCCTTTCAGGTAGTTGAAGGCTGCTATCAAATCACTCTTCTCTTCTACAGACTAAATAACCCCAGTTCCCTCAGCCTCTCCTCGTAAGTCATGTGCCCCAGCCACCTAATAATTTTCACCGCCCTCCACTGGACACTCCAATTTTTCGACATGCTTTCTGTAGGTGTGGGGACCAAAACTGGAAGCAATACTTCAGGTGTGGCCTCACCAGTGCCGAATAGAGGGGAATAATCACTTCCCTTGAGCTGCTGGCAATGCTCCTACTAATGCAGCCCAATATGCCATTGACCTTCTTGGCAACAAGGACACACTGCTGACTCATATCCAGCTTCTCATCCACTGTAAACCCCAGGTCCTTTTCTGCAGAACTGTTGCTTAGCCAGTCGGTCCCCAGCCTGTAGCGGTGCATGGGATTCTTCCTTCCTAAGTGCAGGAGTCTGCACTTGTCCTGTTGAACCTCGTCATATTTCTTTTGGCCCAATCCTCCAATTTCTCTGGGTCACTCTGGACCCTATCCCTACCCTCCAGCATATCTACCACTCCCACCAGCTTAGTGTCACCTCTGAACTTGCTGAGGGTGCAATTCATCCCATCATCCAGATCATTAATAAAGATGTTGAACAAAACCAGCCCCAGGACTGACCCCTGGTGCACTCAGCTTGATACCAGCTGCCAACTAGACATGGAGCCATTGATCACTACCTGCTAAGACCGACAATCTAGCCATCTTTCTATCCACCTTATAGTCCATTCATCCAATCCATACTTCTTTAACTTGCTGGCAAGAATACTGTGGGAGACCGTGTCAAAAGCTTTGCTAAAGTCAAGGAATAACACGTCCACTGCTTTCCCCTCATCGACAGAGCCAGTTATCTCATCATAAAAGGCAATAGGTTGGTCAGGCATGACTTGCCCTTGGTGAATCCATGCTGACTGTTTCTGATCACTTTCCTCTCCTCCAAGTGCTTCAAAATGGATTCCTTGAAGACCTGCTCCATGATTTTGCCGTGGACTGACATGAGGCTGACCGGCCTGTAGTTCCCCAGGTTCTCTTTCTTCCCTTTTTAAAATATGGGCACTATATTTGCCTTTTTCCAATGCTAGCACCGCCAAAGGGGAGTAGCCACCCCAAATAGGGCTGCAGGAGGCAGGGCCATGCCCCTTCCTTCGCACTGGCCATGGAGGGGTGTATATGCTGCACCTGCTCAGGGGAGGTTCATCCAGGGAGGTGAGGGAAGCATCATGGAGTCGCTGCTAGGGGGATGCAGTTCCACCCCATCCCCCAGACACTCCCCATGGGTTCGTCTACACAGCCCGCAGTGGCAGGTCTCGGAGCCCGGCTCGACTATGGCACTGGCTAGCTGCATAGGCACTGCGGCTCAGGCTGGAGCACAGACTCTGACGTCTAGGGCGGGGGGTGGCTCAGTGCCCAAGGGGCACTGCCTACGTGGCTGCTTTGGCATGAAGTGTGAGCCCTGCCCGCCCAAGCCCCCCGGGCTGGAGCCTTGCTGCTTGGGCTGCTGCTCATAAAGTAGATGGATCCCTGATGACCCAATACAGCCCCAAAAGAGTTACTGGCACCAGACAAATGGCAAGAGCCCTGAGTGCTGACGGAGAATATCCCCTGCCAGGGGGCTGGAAAAGGAAGATCCTCCCAAGGAGATTGGCTGTTGTCTGTTTGCTCCCCCTCCCAGAGTTACCCAGTGGCCCTCTCTGTTTGCGGTCTGGCCCCTGCATGGATGTCGTCAGCAGCCTCTGAGCGTTTCCTGTTTCCATTCCAGTATCTGCAATGCTAACATGCGGCATTCTCAGGATTCCAGTCCTGACACACCAGGAAGAGGGTCCCAAGGGCAGATCCATGGGAACCCTGGTGCCCTCCATGCCCTTTCCCTGGTTAGACTGAATGCTAGCGATAACACTATGATTCCTTTGTTCTCTTGTTCCATCCCTGCCCCACTTCGGAAGTTTTCTTGCAATCTCCCCATATAGTTGTAAGCAGACTTGAGCCAGCTGGAGCATTCCATAGACAGAGAAGGGGCCTGGTTCTGTTCTTACAACTGGTCTAAATCAGGGAATGACTCTCTTTGAGTAGATGGTGTTACACCAGAGAAAAAGAGATATGACAGAGATCCGACTGCATCCAGGAGATTTTTCAAAACAGGCTAGCACGCATAATGTAAGCTCCCAATTCTATACAACAGGCTTGAGTCCCTTGTCACACTGGTGCAAATCAGGAGAAAGTCTATTGGCAGCAATGAGAGAAGACTTAGGACAAATATTTCTTAGTAATGACTTTGTTAAACTACTGGGCCAAATTCATCCCTGGATGTTGGGCAGTGAAGATGAATGATGCCCATTATGCACTATTCTCATCTTCCAGGTCTTTCTTGGGTTGGTTAGGAGAGCAGCTGTTTTACCACAAAAGTGGGGGCACATTGTACCCTGAGATGAAAAGCTCCTGTTGATTTCACTGCTTAGTTACACATGCATATCTGAGAGCAGAAACTGGCCATTTCCAGGCCATGTTACAGCAGAAGGAAGATCTGAGTAATAGTATGTGCTGATTCGCACTGTCAAAAAATTAAAAAAAATTAATCACTATTAATCGGAAGATTTTAAAAATTTGCAATTAATCACCATTTTTAATCGCACTGCTAAACAACAGAATACCATTTATTTCAATATTTTTGGATGTTTTCTACATTTTCAAACATATCAATTTCAATTACAACACAGAATACAAAATGTACAGTGCTCACTTGATATTGTTTTTGGTTACAAATATTTTCACTGTAAAAAAGATAAACACAAGAAATAGTATTTTTCAGTTCACCTCATACAAGTACTGTAGTGCAATCTCTTTATTGTGAAAGTGAAACTTACAAATGTAGATTTATTAATTTTTTTTACATAACTGCACACAAAAATAAAACAATGTCAAATTTGAGAGCCTACAAATCCACTCAGTCCTACTTTCTGTTCAGCCAGTCACTTAAACAAACAAGTTTGTTTACATTTACAGGAGGTAATGCTTATTTACAATGTCACTTGAAAGTGAGAACAGGCGTTCGCATGGTATTGTTTTAGCCGGCATTGCAAGATATTTACACCCTAGATATGCTAAACATTTGTATGCTCCTTCATGCTTTGATCACCATTCCATGAGCACTGTAGAAAAATATTCAAAAACATTTATAATAAATTTAAATTGGTATTCTATTATTGTTTAACAGTGCAATTAAAACTGCAACTAAATCATGATTAATTTTTAATCGAGTTAATTTGTTTTGAGTTAATTGCTTGAGTTAACTGAGATTAATTGACAGCCCTCGCACTGATATAGAAAATAGTCCCAGCATGCAGCTACTATATTGACTGTGAAAGGGAGATGACTTAGTTAACTAAGTTTCAGTATTGCCACATTTTAACTCCCTACAAAGAGGGGTTCGCATCTCAGTAGCCTTGCAGAACTGTTTCACATTTGGCGACAATGTATACCTTCAGATCAGCGGCACTGCTGTGGGTACCCGCATGGCCCCACAGTATGCCAACATTTTTATGGCTGACTTAGAACAACGCTTCCTCAGCTCTCGTTCCCTAATGCCCCTACTCTACTTGCGCTATATTGATGACATCTTCATCATCTGGACCCATGGAAAAGAAGCCCTTGAGGAATTCCACCATGATTTCAACAATTTCCATCCCACCATCAACCTCAGCCTGGTCCAGTCCACACAAGAGATCCACTTCCTGGACACTACACTGCTAATAAGCGATGGTCACATAAACACCACCCTATACCGGAAACCTACTGACCGCTATTCCTACCTACATGCCTCCAGCTTTCACCCAGACCACACCACACGATCCATCGTCTACAGCCAAGCACTACGATACAACTGCATTTGCTCCAACCCCTCAGACAGAGACAAACACCTACAAGATCTCTATCAGGCCTTCTTATAACTACAATACCCACCTGCTGAAGTGAAGAAACAGACTGACAGAGCCAGAAGAGTACCCAGAAGTCACCTACTACAGGACAGGCCCAACAAAGAAAATAACAGAACGCCACTAGCCGTCACCTTCAGCCCCCAACTAAAACCTCTCCAACGCATCATCAAGGATCTACAACCTATCCTGAAGGATGACCCAACACTCTCACAGATCTTGGGAGACAGGCCAGTCCTTGCTTACAGACAGCCCCCCAACCTGAAGCAAATACTTACCAGCAACCACACACCACACAACAAAAACACTAACTCAGCAACCTATCCTTGCAACAAAGCCCATTGCCAACTGTGCCCACATATCTATTCAGGGGACATCATCACAGGGCCTAATCACATCAGCCACCCTATCAGAGGCTTGTTCACCTGCACATCTACCAATGTGATATATGCCATCATGTGCCAGCAATGCCCCTTTGCCATGTACATTGGCCAAACTGGACAGTCTCTACATAAAAGAATAAATGGACACAAATCAGATGCCAAGAATTATAACATTCAAAAACCAGTCAGAGAATACTTCAATCTTTCTGGTCACTTGATTACAGACCTAAAAGTTGCAATATTACAAGAAAAAAACTTCAAAAACAGACTCCAATGAGAGACTGCTGGATTGGAATTAATTTGCAAACTGAACACCATTAAATTAGGCTTGAATAAAGACTGGGAGTGGATGTGTCATTACACAAAGTAAAACTATTTCCCATGTTTATTTCCCACCCCCTACTGTTCCTCACAAGTTCTTGTCAACTGCTGGAAATGGCCCACCTTGATTATCACTACAAAAGGGTTTTTTTTCTCCTGCTGGTAATAGCTCACCTTATCTGATCACTCTTGTTACAGTGTGTATGGTAACACCCATTGTTTCATGTTCTCTGTGTATATAAAATTGCCCTACTGTATTTTCCACTACATGCATCCGATGAAGTAATGCATGTAGTGGAATACAAACCATCCCGATGAGTCGAAAGAATAGTAAATATGGCAGGCGACCAGCTTGGCTTAATGGTGAAATCCTAGCGGATCTTAAACATAAAAAAGAAGCTTACAAGAAGTGGAAGGTTGGACATATGACCAGGGAAGAGTATAAAAATATTGCTCGGGCATGTAGGAATGTTATCAGGAGGGCCAAATCGCACCTGGAGCTGCAGCTAGCAAGAGATGTCAAGAGTAACAAGAAGGGTTTCTTCAGGTATGTTGGCAACAAGAAGAAAGCCAAGGAATGTGTGGGCCCCTTACTGAATGAGGGAGGCAACCTAGTGACAGAGGATGTGGAAAAAGCTAATGTACTCAATGCTTTTTTTGCCTCTGTTTTCACTAACAAGGTCAGCTCCCAGACTGCTGCGCTGGGCATCACAAAATGGGGAAGAGATGGCCAGCCCTCTGTGGAGATAGAGGTGGTTAGGGACTATTTAGAAAAGCTGGACGTGCACAAGTCCATGGGGCCGGACGAGTTGCATCCGAGAGTGCTGAAGGAATTGGAGGCTGTGATTGCAGAGCCATTGGCCATTATCTTTGAAAACTCGTGGCGAACCGGGGAAGTCCCAGATGACTGGAAAAAGGCTAATGTAGTGCCAATCTTTAAAAAAGGGAAGAAGGAGGATCCTGGGAACTACAGGCCAGTCAGCCTCACTTCAGTCCCTGGAAAAATCATGGAGCAGGTCCTCAAAGAATCAATCCTGAAGCACTTGCATGAGAGGAAAGTGATCAGGAACAGCCAGCATGGATTCACCAAGGGAAGGTCATGCCTGACTAATCTAATCGCCTTTTATGATGAGATTACTGGTTCTGTGGATGAAGGGAAAGCAGTGGATGTATTGTTTCTTGACTTTAGCAAAGCTTTTGACATGGTCTCCCACAGTATTCTTGTCAGCAAGTTAAGGAAGTATGGGCTGGATGAATGCACTATAAGGTGGGTAGAAAGCTGGCTAGATTGTCGGGCTCAACGGGTAGTGATCAATGGCTCCATATCTAGTTGGCAGCCGGTATCAAGTGGAGTGCCCCAAGGGTCGGTCCTGGGGCCAGTTTTGTTCAATATCTTCATAAATGATCTGGAGGATGGTGTGGATTGCACTCTCAGGAAATTTGCGGATGATACTAAACTGGGAGGAGTGGTAGATACGCTGGAGGGGAGGGATAGGATACAGAAGGACCTAGACCAATTGGAGGATTGGGCCAAAAGAAATCTGATGAGGTTCAATAAGGATAAGTTCAGGGTCCTGCACTTAGGACGGAAGAACCCAATGCACAGCTACAGACTAGGGACCAAATGGCTAGGCAGCAGTTCTGCGGAAAAGGACCTAGGGGTGACAGTGGACGAGAAGCTGGATATGAATCAGCAGTGTGCCCTTGTTGCCAAGAAGGCCAATGGCATTTTGGGATGTATAAGTAGGGGCATAGCGAGCAGATCGAGGGACGTGATCGTTCCCCTCTATTCGACATTGGTGAGGCCTCATCTGGAGTACTGTGTCCAGTTTTGGGCCCCACACTACAAGAAGGATGTGGATAAATTGGAGAGAGTCCAGCGAAGGGCAACAAAAATGATTAGGGGACTGGAACACATGAGTTATGAGGAGAGGCTGAGGGAGCTGGGATTGTTTAGCCTGCAGAAGAGAAGAATGAGGGGGGATTTGATAGCTGCTTTCAACTACCTGAAAGGGGGTTCCAAAGAGGATGGCTCTAGACTGTTCTCAATGGTAGCAGATGACAGAACGAGGAGTAATGGTCTCAAGTTGCAGTGGGGGAGGTTTAGATTGGATATTAGGAAAAACTTTTTCACTAAGAGGATGGTGAAACACTGGAATGCGTTACCTAGGGAGGTGGTAGAATCTCCTTCCTTAGAGGTTTTTAAGGTCAGGCTTGACAAAGCCCTGGCTGGGATGATTTAACTGGGAATTGGTCCTGCTTTGAGCAGGGGGTTGGACTAGATGACCTTCTGGGGTCCCTTCCAACCCTGATATTCTGTGATTCTATGATTCTAAGTGAGCTCTAGCTCACAAAAACTTATGCTCAAACAAATTTGTTAATCTCTAAGGTGCCACAAGTACTCCTCATCTCAGTAGCATCAACTCAACCTTTCATCCTCTTCAGCAGATGCACTGAGCTCCATGTCTTTTCCCCTGTGTGGAAGCAGTGTGATGAATCTGCTGACCCTTAGCCCTGGCTGGGGAAGACCATCTGGAGCATATGGAGCCTGTTACTGTGGCAGGCTACTTGCAAGGGGCAGGGTCCCAGCTACTTGGAAGTCTGTGGTGCCAAGGACTCTGTTCCATAGACAGTCACTTGAAATCTTGCCAATTATTGTGCATTCACGAACCTTTCTTTTCTTGGGGAAGGTGGCCTGGACACCACACCAAGTCCAGGTGATGTACAGTGGCAAGGCAGGGAGCATGAAGGAGTGGGGCAGAGAAGGACATGGAACTGCTGGTAGCAGGTAGTGATTTCGGCAGGACCCAGGTCCATTTCACACTGCCCCCAGGGAGCTATCACCCAGGAGCCTGCATTTGTGCTGTGGAGGAGCTCAGCTGCTGTGCTCTGGAGATGTCCCTGGAGGCCTCAGCTCCTCTGGACCCTTTGAAAGGTATTTGCAAAGGGAAGCAGGAGTAGGCCTCCTGGGTGGATGGGTGGTACAGTGTTGTCTTGCCATTGGCCTACTCTACTCTGAGCTCATCATTCCTAGATGTCCCCCCCAGTCAATTGTTTAGCTCGGGCAATCTGAATGCATTAAACCTTATATTATAGGTGTGGGGATAGCAAGGAAAGGATGGGTTGGAAAGAGAGATGGGATTTAGCTGGAGCTGGATACCTATGTGGGGGTGGGGGAGGAAAGGGACAATAGCCAAAGGGGACAGTGAAATCACAGGCATGGAGACAGGAAGGCTAGTGGAGATGTCCTGGGGGGCTAAAGCAGATGATTAGATAATGCAGTGGTCTGATGTTCTTTATCAGTCAGGCCTCAGTCACATCCCATTGACTCTAGGTTTGTGATGACAGATCCTGCATGACAGACCAGGACTCCAGAACCAGCTGCTCCTAGGAGGGGAGCCCCAGCATGCAGCAATGTGACAAAGAAAATAAAAGAGAAATGCAATTGGCTTCCCAGCTGCATGAGCTAGAACAAGGCAAAGCAGCCTTGAGGCATGCAGGCCTCACTCTCTCTGAGCCTGGGCTGCAAGGTTCCCTTCTGTGAAACTGTAAATAATCTCTTGTAGTCCAGATCCCCACAGGTGTTCTGGTACCTAGCTCCCATTGGAATCCCCCACAGGCGGCGAGTTATGATCAGTGTGTCTGTGATTCCCAGCCCCAGAGTCTTTTCCAAAGTTTTTCTGAATAGACTCAGAAGCCACTTTACCTACAACTGTTCCCTCCCCTTGGTTAAATACAATGGGTTTCCCTGGCCCCCCATATGCAGAAAGTTCAGCCAATCAATACACCAGATGTATGCCTTCAGCCATTCTTCATCAATCCTGTTTGAACCTCAAATAGTGCACTGTAGTCAGCTTCAGCGAAACTGCCATCACCCCCAGCTAGAAGGAGAAGGTCTGTGCCCACCCACCACAAAACAGTCAGTTGATCCCACCCAAACCTCAGAAGATTTGCAGATGTTCTGCTGAACCAAGAGAGGACAAATTCAGAGTTTTCCCAGAAGAGCTGCTCAAATCCAGTCTCTCCCCAGCCCCTTTTCCTTTCTGCCCCCCAGGCCTGATTTCTTAAAAATACAGACTTTACTGCTGTTGAATGTGTGTGGCTGTGTGAATACTTTTGGGTTTGGAATTGTCTCCATTTCTAGGAAAAATCCAATATTTTAAAAATCTTACTTTTAAAAATGTTTCCCTTTTTCTAGCAGAATAAGAGTTGAGAGGTACAGAAGTGACACAAATTGGGGGGAGGGGGGAAAACCAAACCAAAAAAAAACCACCACATTTTCTCTCACTAATTATTTTCTACTAGGAGAAAAATTCAAAGTATTACATTCTCTCACTTAAAGAGACAGAAAGTTAAAAAGTGAGAGAAAGTGTGACTTTTAAAAGTGAAAGTGTTACTTCTTAGATGTTACTTTCTCTCACTATCTCCTCTTTTTCTTTTTTTGCTACCTTCTCTCCACACCTTTCTTGTGAAAAAAAAGGAGGAAAAAAAGAAAAGCAGGGGGAGAGGGAATGTGAGAGACACAAAAAGGTGGAATTTCCTTACAATGCCTATATTTTTAAAAATACTAAAAAATTGTGTGTGGGGGGGGGGGGGGGGGTTTGCCAGAATTTTCATTTGGAAGTTTTTTCAAAATATTTTTCATAAAAAAATGTAGTTTTTGAAGAAACCCCATTTTTTGGGAAGAAGAATCTTCTAGTTAAAAGGTGTTGACCATCTTGTCTCAGTTTGCAGTTCCAGAAGTGACAGGAGTCACTACAGTCTCCTAGATCTTTGGAGACATGTGCGCAGGAGCTCAGTTGTGAAAACTGGACCGAGCTCTCTCCACAAAGGTAGCTCTGCCCATGTGAGCTGCCAGAATCGGACAGCAGATTGTGCAGATATTCACAATATATTGGTGGTGTCACTTGCCACTTCTAGGCTGCCTGCACTTGGTTTCCCATTGGTGGGGCTTGGACATAGCCATGGGCTCTGCCAAGTTGGCCTCCTTCCTTGTGCATCTCCTAAGCACCATCCACATGCAGCCCTATCCTGTGCTGTCACTCAAAGTGAATTGTGGAGGTCTGTGACCCGCCCTCTCTGCAGGTGGAAATAGGAACAATGCTGATATTTATATAATTGTCACTGGGAATCCTAGCTAACACCTCACTGAGCTGGATGGGCAATTTCCATTTCTCAGAGCTGTTGTTCCAGACTCTCTGCAGACTCAGCTTTGTGTTAACTATGCTCAGTTCACATTTTTGAGGTTTTCCAGGCTGGCTATAGACGGACCTTGTTTTAAATAAAAGTTAAGATTCTGGAGAATAGCACAGTCACTTGTGAGAGATGGTGGTATGGCTTATCATAGAAGATTAGGGTTGGAAGAGACCCCAGAAGGTAATCTAGTCCAACCCCCTGCTCAAAGCAGGGCCAACACCAACTAAATCTTCCCAGCCAGGGCTTCATCAAGCTGGGCCTTAAAAACCTCTAAGAATGGAGATTCCACCACCTCCCTAGGTAATCCATTCCAGTGCTTCACCACCCTCCTAGTGAAATAGTGTTTCCTAATATCCAACCTAAACCTCCTCCACTGCAACTTGAGACCATTGCTCCTTGTTCTGTCATCTGCCACCACTGAGAACAGCCGAGCTCCATCCTCTTTGGAACCCCCTTTCAGGTAATTGAAGGCTGCTATCAAATCCCCCCTCACTCTTCTCTTCTGCAGACTAAACCTCAGGTCCCTCAGCCCCTCCTCATAAATCATGTGCCCCAGCCCCCTAATCATTTTCATTGCCCTCTCCTGGACTCTCTCCAATGTTTCTACATCTTTTCTGTAGTGGGGGGACTAAAACTGGAAACAATACTCCAGGTGTGGCCTCACCAGTGCCGAACAGAGGGGAATAATCACTTCCCTCAATCGGCTGGCAATGCTCCTATGAGTGGAGCCAGTTGCTTCTGAGCCCTGCATGGGTGAAAGCAGCGGAGATCACAGTGCACATCCTAGCTGACCCACTGGCCAGCATTCTCAGTGAAGAAGCCAAGGCATGAATAGGGCATGCAGATGAACTCCCTCTGCCCAGTGGCTGCCACTTCAGTCAGGGTTGAGACATTTCCAGGGAGTGATCTGTGGGAAGTTGACAGGTGCTCTTGGGTACCCGTGCTGGGTACCTGCCATCAGCTGGGGAGGGCTGCCAAAATCTGGTTCCTTCTACACCTGTGGGGACACTGATCCCACAGGGAGAACGAGCATGGGGTATTTTGTCTCCCTCCTTGCTGGGTTCACTTCAAACAGCCCATAGCCCAGCAGACAGTCCACAGGCCAGGCACTGTTTGCTGAGCACAGTCTGGCAACAAGGTCACCAAAAATGAGCAAAAACGTGTGCATAGAACAGAAGAGATCCAACAATGTGCTGCCTGCATGTGCCACTTCCAAGCGATCTTCTCCTGCTACGTTCTCTCAGCGAGTTACAACTGGGGCAGGTCAGGCTGGCTTTTCTCTGCATTTATCATGACAAAGGGCTCTCCTGCAAGGTGCTGCCATTAATTATGAACATTCTGGATATTCTTAAAATCCCTGCAGATAGAATCAGGTTATGTTCTTTAGCCTCAATGGCTTAAGAAGACTGAGAAAGAGATTAACCAGTTGTATGCATATTCAGAATATCCAGTTATCATAATTAATGACAAACATTTTGGAAAGGACATTAAACCTCAAGCTTCAGGATTTAAGCTGTTCTCTTAACTATTTGAGATCTAATGGGGGAGGGGGACAGATTATCCCACATCTGCTACTGCAGGGTCCTTACATCTGCCTCTGAAGTATCTGGTGCTGGCCACTCTCAGAGAAGGAGCCTTGGGTTTGATCCAATCTGGCATATCCTGCGTTCCTCAAGGGAGAGGCTCAACAATCGGCATCCTTGTTGGGCACTTTGTAGAGTCATTCCTGAATGTGGAGGAACCTGCCCTCCAGGATGTAGTCTAGCCTTTTGGAGGGGAGTCAGGAGACTTGAGCTCTGTTGCTAACTCTCCCACTGACCTTAGCTATGGGTGACCTTCTCTGTGCCTCAGTTTGCCAATCTGAAAAAAATAATGAATATGGAAATCAGACACTTGTGTACCTTAGTGATAGGATTTACATCCACCTGCATAAACCCATTTAGGCAAGTTCTGCCAGTTGCCCATTCAAGTGACAGTGAGGATGATTTTATAGGGACAATCCTGATATTTGGGGCTTTTTCTTATACATGGGCCTATGACTCCACCTCCCTGTCCTGATTTTTCACCCTTGTGACATGCACAGTTCTCCTGCCCGCCGTGGGGAGACCACCTGCTGAAGTCCAGGCCCATTGGGTGCCTTTATTGAGGATTTTCAGTAATGCAGGCACAGGTGTATGCAAATGAGAGGCAAACATTGTGTTCCTGAAAAGCTGCCACTGCACTCCTCCATCTATGAAGTGTCCTCTCCATGCCAACCTTGAACTCACTCTGCTCCGTCTCTCTTCTAGCAGCACGTCTTCCCCCAGGCCAACACAGCATCCTGGATGGAAAGGTGAGCAGCACTGAGATTTGTAAGCAAAATACTACAGGGAGCTTTGAGTTCCCAGGCCATCTGGCCATCCCTGAGCACTAAGCGAAGCAGGTACCCAACTGTCCGATCAGCCCTTTTCACAGCTCTGCTGCTGGCAGGACTCCCAGTTCCTTCAGCTTGAAACCAACCATCTTGCCCTTCATTTCTTCTCTCCATCACCATTTGATGCACTTGGGAGTACAAATTTCAGCATCACAGCCATATAAAAGCATCTGCTGCTGTCTCTGTTCCTTTGTCAGCTGGAGGCATCCGTACAATATATCTTGAGAAGACACCACAGGCAGGTTTTCACAGGGGCCTTGGGAATGGCCATTTACCACCAGTTCAGACCTCTAAGCAGAAGAGGGTACTCCCTGTTCTGCTTCTGGGGGCTCAAAATCCTATGCTGCATCTGGATTCCCCAGTGACCCAACAACAGAGCTGGGCTCAGAACCTGTCCTCTGCTACACTTGTTCCAATTATTAACATAATGTGCTTCACATGTGTCCATGCCCTTTCCACAAGCATCCTAGCAAATGACTTAACTGGCAGGAATTTTGTGCAGAAAATATCCAAAGCAAATATTTTGGGACTATCCATAGAGAATAAATTTGGGGTAATTGTGAGTCCTTGCACCAGAATACAGCATGTTGAAAAATCTGTAGTTTTACTTCAAAGTATTTCACACAAAAAATTAATCCCACATTTGAAATGTTTTCATTATTTGCAGGAAAATTTCAAAATGAAATGAAATTTTCCTTTTGCTTCCATTCAAATTAAGTTTTGTTTTGAAAATCAAAAAATTTTGTTTTTCCCTTTACTTCTCCCCTCCACCCTTGCATTCCCATCTTCCCCCCCTCCCCCCAACTTCAACTGAAGGAATAAGGGACAATATGGTTGTTTGGTTTGTCTCTCCCTCCCCCTCAATTTTTCATTTATTCATTCGTTCAGTAACTTTCCAAAACTTCTTCAACTTTGGAAAGTTACAAAGCAGCAAAGATGAAAATGAAATAAAGTTGCTGAGTGGCAGAGTGACAGTTATAATGAACGCGGTCCCTGGGGCCCCTTGAGCCCTGCAGACTGCCCCCGCCACGGCTGCTGGGCTGAAGGAGCTGTCAGCTGCCCCTCCCCCGGGGCAGCAGGGCATTTTTGCTATAATGAGCCCCTGGCAATAATGAACCAATGGCTTGGATCCCAATTGGTTTGTTATAGCAGTGTGCTGTATTACTGCTTATTATTCATTATTATTTGGTGTCTACATTTAATTTGAGCCTCTGTTATGGTGCTTATAAATAATTTTCATGCAGCTTTCAGGCATTTCTCTTGTGACTGTTCCTTTTAATTTCTGCGGTCTTCATAATTTTTTGCAGTTCCCCTTTTTGAAGTTAAATGCTACTGTCATGGATTTCTTTGGCATTCTCCCCCTACAAGGATTTTAAAATGTAATTACTTTATTGTTGCTATTACTGAGCGGTCCGGCTGTATTCACCTCTTAGACCAGATCCTGTGCGCTACTTAGAACTAAGTCAAGAGTTGCCTCTCCCCTTGTAGGTTCCAGGACTAGCTGCTCCAAGAAGCCGTCATTTACAGTGTCTAGAAATGTTATCTCTGCACCCCTCCTGAGGTGACTTGTACCCAGTCAATATGGGGATTGGCAGTCTGGGAGCTATTCTTAGCTCTGGGTGTCGCCTTCCTTGTGCCAGTCCCCCCCTCTGTAAAATGACTTATCCTCCCATTGTGAAGCACTGTGAGAGCCCTGGCTGGCAGGGGCGAGAGAAACACAAAGTATTCTTTTCTCCCCCATAGTCCCTGGGGTGTTCAGAGGGAGACCTGGGGGAAATGTCCAGCTCCACTGTCTGCTGCATGCTCAGGATCATGTTGAGTATCAAGATACTCAACATCAGCCACTGAGCAGGTTCGGGGCTGGCTCTGTAAAATGGGGTGTTTTGCTGTCAGTGAAATCTTTCCTAGGGTGATGGCACTCAGCCCGGTCAACATAAACATCTTCATCTCTCAGAAGAAGGGCCGGGGAGGCTTCTGAGGCAGGGGAAACAGCTGTTCTAAGAAACCATCTAAACCCATCCCTAAACCTCCCAGCTCTCCACAGGTAAGGGATGCACTAGCAGCTGGGAGGAGAAGGGTGGCAGGAGACTCAGTAAAATGTATTCTCCTTCCTCAGGTACTGCTCAGGCAGAGGGAGTTATCCAGTTGTGACCTGATTTTGAGTTAACTCTAACCTGACTGCGTAGACTCCAGCAGCCCAGCTGCTCTCCATTCTCACTCATTGCCTTATGGTTATTGATGGGAACAGCTCCCGAGCCAGCATAAGCAAGCCCATGGCTGAGAGAGCAGGGATTTTCAAATATACATTGACTACATACCCAGAGGGGTCACGGACTGGTTGGTGCCTCAGAATTACACCATTTAACCCTTTCACTGAAGGAGCTGTGATTTCCAGGTGATGGCCATTATTGCATTTTGCAGTAGTCAGTGCTGTTTCATACCCTCAGCATGGAGGGCTGGGGCATGAAAAGCTGTCTCTCATCAGGTTCTATCAAATCAGTACCAGTCTCCCCCCACCCCCTTCCCCCAGTCAAATTCAGTTAACTGAGCAAAAAGCGAAATCAGGCATGGTTCCAAAGGCATCGTCTTTTTAAGAGGCAAAAGACCCTCTGTTTCAGCTTGCAGAAATAGAAATCGGGACCCCTGTCCCCTCAGAGCGACAGATCTACCAGAACTGAGCTGCCAACACCCACGTCCAGCACAGCTGCCCTTTAAGTCCTGACTTGAATCGGCAACGCTTGCTGGGTAGGGTCTGGCTCATGCACTCACTTCCCAGCCAGAGAGGCTGATCATTCAGGGGTGGCAGAACAGCAATTCATGGAGCAAGGAGAGGCCTTTGGAAGTGAGGGAGCAGGAGTCGTTTCCAGCCCAGAATTTCCCTCCCATTATTAGCCTTTTGAAATATTGAAGATATTAATAGGTTACCATAGTTGAAAGTGAGATAATGGGAGATTTGAGGAAGCTAGAACTATAATTGTTTGCAGAGAGAGAGTGGGCTCAGGAGAGGAAATTGAAAGGGATTCATTATGAATTTAGCCTCCCTGATACATTTTCCCCCAGGTTAGGACCTTATGGTGTTAATTATTAACCAGAGTCTTGCAAAGGCTCAAATAGCCGCACTGCACAGGAATATCATCCTCTCAGCATTCAGCATGAGGACGAGCCTCGCCTGCCAGTCGCCGGTTACTGTGGCAACAGCACATCTGCTTTCCACAATATCCTTCATCAATCATTTACACCCAGTAAAAAGCCCTTGGAGAAGCGACGCACACGTGCTAGATTTCCTGGCCTAGCGCACAGGACCAGCTCTGAACGCAGCCCTGCGACTGCTGCACATAGGCAGGGGAGCGAGGGAGCCCTTTGCCGCAGAGCCACTCGAGAGCCCTGATTTTATTAAAGGCTTCACTGGTTTTGTTCAGTTATTTACTTACTTGGGCAAAGCTTGGCCTGTGCCTCCAGTGTCAGCCAGGGAGCCAGGTTGTGAGGGAGGGGCTGGGGTCTTTGGGAAAGTGGCCTGCCTCCCTAATCGCACTGGAATAGGATGCTGTCTCCCAAAAGTACATGGTTCGGGGGGGGGGATGGGTTAGTGCTGGGGGCATGTGGGAACGGGGCATTTAGTGGGGCTGGTAAGAGAGCCAATGGGCCTAGGAGTGGCCTCGATGTTTGGATCCAGCATGAATGAACTCTCCTAACAGAACAGGAGGAGACACATACCTGTCATGGGTTCCCCAAGATGGGCACCTCCCCAAAACAAAGCATGTGACCTTGTCCTCCCTCACTCTCCCTTCTTCACCATGGCCTGCTGCTTTCAGTTGCTGACTCATGTCCCATCTAGAAGCTTGAGGATCTATCCCTGGGGTTCTGGTCACTGACTCCCTGGGGCAGGGACTGAGTCTGGTCTTTTCATCTGCTCTGTGCAGCAATGACCAGTAATGGAGATGGCCTCTGGCTCCAGAGTTTGCCTCTGGATTTGGAACCTCTCAACATTTGAGTTTGGGTCTCAGCCCATCTCTGCCTGACAAGGCACCAGCCTCCCCTGTGTACTGATTGTTCACAGATCCTTGGCTCTGTTCTGCAGACAGGAGACTAAAGCTCTATTCCTTCCTACCTTGTGCAAGACTGTCAGGCTGGGGGCCTTGCAGACTTGACTAGAACAATGAGCATCTCTGAGCCATGCCAGACTGGAGTCTGTTCCAGCTGCCACTCATGCCATCTGGAGAGGGATGCATGCACAGCATTGCTGAGACAGGGAATGGGGCCTGTACACCCTCCCCATCACTCACCCCACCAGATCATTCATCTCAAAGCATTTTCTCTGTGTCCTGCCCTTGGGAAAACTGCTTCTCTGCAGGCTGAAGCAGTTATTTGAACAGTGCAAATAGGCTCAGCTTTAAAGTAATTACTGTTAAAATATTTCCTCAGCTGCCCAGGCTAAGAGGAAATGTGTAATTAAAATGTAGCTGTAATATCTGACCCTTCTGTCGTGCTCCCCCTCCAAGGGCCTCACGGTACTTTACCAGCATTGGCTGATAAACGTTCCCAGCAAGCTGGGGGCTAGGGGAATATCTTCCCCATTGTACAGATGGGGACTCAAAGCCACAGAGATATGAAGTAGTTATTCCAGGACCATTGATTCATAGACATGTATTAATTTAAAAACCAAACAGGACCAATAGATCTAGTCTCACCTCCTACACAGCACAGACAGAAATGCCACCTGTACGGAGCCCAATAACTTGTGTTTGGCTAAAGCATCTCTTGCAGAAAGGCATCGACGCAGGGCAATGGGTTCTTCCTAAAAATCGGTGGGGTCCCTCCATGGCCTGGCTCCTTCCCTCCAAGGCCCGTCCCCTAGCCAAGCTGAAAGCCGGATCCAGACCGGGGAGCCTGCCTGGGGTGGAGGGGCGCGAGAACAGCCCCCCCTCCCCCCAGGGCAAGTGGAGGGTCCACAGCTGCCCACAGGGCTCTTACCCCTACACAGCTCTGGCTTCCATGCCCTGGATAGTGCTGAGCACATTCCCGGTGATGGAAGAATACTAAGAGTCTGCCTGTGCGGCTCTCCTGGCTTCCCCAGCCCTGCTGTTCCCCCAGGCCATTGGGTGCATCTGAGCCACATTGTAAGGCCAGCATCTTCAAAGCTTAAAATCATCTGCATCTCCCACTGGTGCCCGGATATAAATATAAGGCCTAGCTTTAGACACCCAAGTTTGCAGACTCTGCTGCAAGCTCACTAGGACAGGGCCATTGATTCTGATACGTTCAAAGTATATTCCTGACACTATAAATAAAGAATAGTTGAAACAACAGGAACTATTTCCTGGAGTTCTCTGGCAGGTGCTATACAGGAGGTCAGTCTGTCCGTCTGGCCTTGGAATCTATGAAACACACTGTCACACAGCCATTAACAATGCAGTTCGATTAAACATGGACTCCCTTGGACTTACATTGAAAATTACCAGAATTAGAAAGGCTCTAAGTGAAACCTTCACAATTTGAATTCACCCGTTTCCCTGCCCTGGGCCCACCGAGCTATCATTCTGAGGACTTCTAGGAGGGGGCTTCTTCTGGTGCACAGCGCCAACCTGTCACCGCGAACATAACTGAGCTTGGTCCAAACATGAGCTTTTTTCACAACACAGCCATGTATCAGCGGTGTTTGTGCGTCCACACCTACCGTGCCGCCCCGCTGTGTTTGTACCAGTGCCTGCAGGGAAAGCCTGGGCAGGTGTCCCATACCACCCCAATTATACAGACGCAGCTAAGGGGTCATATCGACCCTATAAAACGAAGGGATTGTACATCAGGGCTTCTGTCAGCTGAGCTCATTGCATACACCAGAAGTTTCTTGTACCCCTCCATTCTCCCTCCAACTCTTTCCCTGTCTGCGACCCTCCCCTTGTGTTTCAGGGACTCTCCAAATCTCTCCCGCCCCGGCACTGTTTCTCTGTGCTCCCTATGGACCCCCTTTTCTCCCCACACCGCTCCGAGTGTCTCCCCACGCCTGATCAAGTACTTGCCTTCCCCCCAGCCTGGAAGGGAGGGGTGGGCAACTGGTGTCTCTCCTCCCCCCCACCCCATATCAGGCTTTGTGGAGGCAGGATGTTAGGAAGCAGGAGGAAGGAAGGAATCAAGCCTTCTTGCTTCAGTCCCTGTGTCCGTCCTGGCAGCCAAGCTCCTGCCCCACAGCTCCCAGAAGGGAGAACAATTAGTTCTCTCTCATTCAGCTTGAGGTATTAGTCACGGGTGCCACCAGCAGCGACAGCAGCTCCATGTGCCCCCATTTTCCCTCTTTTGATGTTCTGATTCTCTCCAGAGTCAACATGGTTCTGGCCCTTGATGCCTAGACCATTCCCTGCCATTCTGGAATGGATGGGTTGTGGTGTTCAGAAGCTCTGGCAGACAGAGTAATGCCACTGAGTTACGTGTAAGGCCTCGCAAGCTCAGCCGATTACAATATTCTGACCTGGCTACAGAAAAACAACCCCAGGCCACTGTCAGAGGCAGGCGGGGTCAGCTGCTGTTGTGCTCTACCAAGTTTTAACCATGCTGGTAACTGGCTGCAAACGAGGTTAGAAAAGCAGCATGCAGGACACACTGCAGAATCCCTCCACCCCCTTTCCCTGACCTTACAAGTCCAGCCTCTGTGGAACTGTTTTTACATCTGATTTGCTCATTCATAGAATATCAGGGTTGGAAGGGACCTCAGGAGGTCCTCTAGTCCAACCCCCTGCTCAACGCAGGACCAATCCCCAACGAAATCATCCCAGCCAGGGCTTTGTCAAGCCTGACCTTAAAAACCTCAAAGGAAGGAGATTCCACCACCTCCCTAAGTAACCCATTCCAGTGCTTCACCACCCCTGTAGTGAAAAAGGTTTTCCTAATATCCAACCTAAACCTCCCCCACTGCAACTTGAGACCATTACTCCTTGTCCTGTCATCTGCCACCACTGAAAACAGTCTAGAACCATCCTCTTGGGAACCCCCTTTCAGGTAGTTGAAAGCAGCTATCAAATCCCCTCTCAGTCCTCTTCCATAGACTAAACATTCCCAGTTCCCTCAGCCTCTCCTCATAAGTCATGTGTTCCAGTCCCCTAATCATTTTTGTTGCCCTCCGCTGGACGCTTTCCAATTTTCTCACATCCCTATTGTGGTGTGGGGCCCAAAACTGGACACAGCACTCCGACACTGGTGAGGCCTCATCTGAATAGAGGGGAATGATCACGTCCCTTGATCTGCTGGCAACCCCCCTACTTATACAGCCCAAAATGCCATTGGCCTTCTTGGCAACAAGGGCACACTGTTGACTCATATCCAGCTTCTCGTCCACTGTAACCCCTAGGTCCTTTCCTGCAGAACTGCTGCCTAGCCATTTGGTCCCTAGTCTGTAGCGGTGCATGGGATTCTTCTGTCCTAAGTGCAGGACTCTGCACTTGTCCTTGTTGAACCTCATCAGATTTCTTTGGCCCAATCCTCCAATTTGTCTAGGTCCCTCTGTATCCTATCCCTCCCCTCCAGCATATATAACTCTCCTCCCAGTTTAGTGTCATCTGCAAACTTGCTGAGGGTGCAATCCATGCCATCCTCCAGATCATTAAAGATCTTGAACAAAACTGGCCCCAGGATTGACCCTTGGGGCACTCTGCTTGATACCGGCTGCCAACTAGACATGGAGCCATTGATCACTACCCCTTGAGCCTGATGATCTAGCCACCTTTCTATCTACCTTATAGTCCATTCATCCAGCCCATACTTCTTTAACTTGCTGACAAGAATACTGTGGGAGACCATGTCAAAAGCTTTGCTAAAGTCAAGGAACAACACGTCCATGCTTTCCCTTCATCCACAGAGCCAGTTATCTCATCATAGAAGGCAATTAGATTAGTCAGGCAGGACTTGCCCTTGGTGAATCCCTGTTGACTGTTCCTGATCACTTTCCTCTCCTCTAAGTGCTTCAGAATTGATTCCTTGAGGACCTGCTCCATGATTTTTCCAGGGACTGAGGTGAGGCTGACTGGCCTGTAGTTCCCAGGATCCTCCTTCTTCCCCTTTTTAAAGATTGGCACTACATTAGCCTTTTTCCAGTCATCCGGGACCTCCCCCAATCGCCATGAGTTTTCAAAGATAATGGCCAATGGCTCTGCAATCACATCCGCCAACTCCTTTAGAACTCTCGGATGCAGCGCATCCAGACCCATGGACTTGTGCTTGTCCAGCTTTTCTAAATAGTCCCGAACCACCTCTTTCTCCACAGAGGGCTGGTCACCTGCTCCCCATGCTGTGCTGCCCAGTGCAGCAGTCTGGGAGCTGACCTTGTTCGTGAAGACAGAGGCAAGAAAAGCATTGAGTACATTAGCTTTTTCCACATCCTCTGTCACTAGGTTGCCTCCCTCATTCAGTAAGGGGCCCACAATTTCCTTGACTTTCTTCTTGTTGCTAACATGCCTGAAGAAACCCTTCTTGTTACTCTGAACATCTCTTGCTAGCTGCACCTCCAGGTGTGATTTGGCCTTCCTGATTTCACTCCTGCATGCCCGAGCAATATTTTTATACTCATCCCTGGTCATTTGTCCAATCTTCCACTTCTTGTAAGCTTCTTTTTTGTGTTTAAGATCAGCAAGGATTTCACTGTTAAGCCAAGCTGGTCACCTGCCATATTTACTATTCTTTCTACACATCGGGATGGTTTGTCCCTGTAACCTCAATAAGGATTCTTTAAAATACAGGCAGCTCTCCTGGACTCCTTTCCCGCTCATGTTATTCTTCCAGGGGATCCTACCCATCAGTTCCCTGAGGGAGTCAAAGTCTGCTTTTCTGAAGTCCAGGGTCCGTATTCTGACAGGTTTCAGAGTAGCAGCCGTGTTAGTCTGTATCCGCAAAAAGAAAATGAGTACTAGTGGCACCTTAGAGACTAACCAATTTATCTGAGCATAAGCTGTAGCTCACGAAAGCTCATGCTCAAATAAATTGGTTAGTCTCTAAGGTGCCACAAGTACTCCTTTTCTTGGTCCGTATTCTGCTGCTCTCCTTTCTTCCCTGTATCAGGATCCTGAACTCAACCATCTCATGGTCACTGCCTCCCAGGTTCCCATCCACTTTTGCTTCCTGTACTAATTCTTCCTGGTTTGTGAGCAGCAGGTCAAGAAGAGCTCTGCCCCTAGTTGGTTCCTCCAGCACTTGCACCAGGAAATTGTTCTACACTTTCTAAAAAGTTCCAGGATTGCTGGGAGAGCAATACAGTGGTACACAGACAGATATCAGGGTGATTGAAGTCTCCCATAAGAGCCAGAGCCTGCAATCTAGTAACTTCCATGAGTTGCCGGAAGAAAGCCTTGTCCACCTCATCCCCCTGAGGTGGTCTATAGCAGACTCCCACCACGACATCACCCTTGTTGCTCACACTTCTAAACTTAACCTGAGAGTCTCTGGATTTTTCTGCAGTTTCATACTTGAGCTCTGAGCAGTCATACTGCTCCCTTACATACAGTGCAACTCCCCCACCTTTTCTGCCCTGCCTGTCCTTCCTGAACAGCTTATATCCATCTATGACATGGACACCAAAAATCATGGACTGAACAGAAATACAAGTTATGGGTTTCAGAGTCTTATTACAACAATCTAACTCACTAACCCCCTCTTTTGTCTCATGACTGCAGAGGTGTTAATGGGACACACTACCTTGAATGGTCCCTTCCAATATGTGCTAACTCCTTGCGCTAAACACTCTGCACCTTGCATTTTGCTGGGAGGCTAGGAGTTCCTTTCCCAGGCTTGAAAAGAGCTCTGTTGGCTTGTTTCTCTCACCAAGAAAAGTTGGTCCAGTAAAAGAAAAGAAATTCTCTCCCACACCTTGTCTCTCTAATATTAGATCACTGTCTTATATCTCCTTTGGTGACTGCAGTACAATTGCCTAAAGAAGATGTCTCAAACAGGAAAAGTAAATCTGGGCACATTTTGCAGACAACTAGTTTATTTGCTAAAAATGCAGTTTTGGTTGATCTGAAACTATTTGCAAATTTGGCCCAAATTTTCTGAACAGTTTCAACAAAATAAAGAAATAAATACAGTTGTTTCATGCTGGCTTCATAAAAAGACTCTGCTGCCATTCAAGCCATGCTCTCCCCCACTTAGCTCTTTAACCTACTGGTTAGAGATGGAGGTGGGAGACCTTGGTTCAAAACCCTCTTCAGGAAGTGGACCTTGAACCTAGGTCTCACCCCTCTTAGGGGAAGGCCCTAACCACAAGCTGTTGAGGGGTGAAGCTTGCTAACTTATGCTGAACTGTATGCTGAAGCTGTCCACTTTAGAGGTGGGACTAGAAATGAATGCTTCTCGCATTCTCACTCTCTCTGGCCAGTCACCATGCAGGCCTTTTGTCAGGGTTCCCTCCCAACTCTGAACTCTAGGGTACAGATGTGGGGACCTGCATGAAAGACCCCCTAAGCTTATTTCTACCAGCTTAGGTTAAAACTTCCCCAAGGCACAAATTTTTCCTCGTCCTTGGAACGGTATTGCTGCCACCAGCAAGTGAGTTAGACAAAGATTTAGGAAAAGGACCACTTGGAGTTCCTGTTTCCCCAAAATATCCCCCCAAGCCTCTTCACCCCCTTTCCTGGGGAGGCTTGAGAGTAAACAAGGTGAGCACAGACCAGACCCTTGGGTTTTTAGTGTCCTAAAAACCCCAATTGGATTCTTAAAAAGAGAACGTATTATAAAGAAAAAAGTAAAAGAAACACCTCTAAAATCAGGATGGAAGATAATTTTACAGGGTAATAAGATTTAAAACCACAGAGGATTCCCCTCTGGGCAAAACTTTAAAGTTACAAAAAAATCAACCAGGAATAAACCTTCCTCTTAGCATAAGGGAAATTCACAAGCTAAAACAAAAGATACTGTAACACATTTCCTTGCTATTACTTACTATTTCTGTAATTTTAGATGTATCATTCAGTAGGAGCTGGATTACTTGCTTGGTCTCTCTGTCTCCAGAGAGACCACACTGAAACACAAAACAAAAACCTTCCCCCACAGATTTCAAAGTATCTTCTCCCCTTATTGGTCCGGTGCCAACCAGGTTATCTGAGCTTCTTAACCCTTTACAGGTAAAGAAGGGATTTTATGCTACCCTTAGCTGTATGTTTATGACACCTTTAAGCTCAGCTGAACAGCACAGATCACAAGCACCAACCCCAAATACCCTGGAGGTTAGGGCACTGACCTGGGTTTAAGTCCCTACTTCAGAGTGGGAATTTGAACCTGGGTCTCCCACAATGAGTTCATTGGGGCTGAGGCTCTGTCTCATGTGAGCATCTGTGCTCAAATCCCTGAACTCTCCCACCAGAGCACTGGCTGTAGAAATCCACCCCAAAGACCATTTTAGCTGGGACACGACTCTGGATTCATCCCCTCCTGTGCAGGGTGGATCACTCAGCTGCTGCCCAAGGAATTTTGCCCAGAGTCAGCCTGACAGGATTTGTATTGAGCTATTTATTTGCCTGAAGTCCTTGCTTACGGGAGGGGAGGGGAGACTATTTGTACCCAGGGAATCTAGGGGTGGTAGGTCCTTTACACATTATGGGGATATTGCCAGATGAATTTCCTTTTCATAGGAGCAATTTACATGCACAGTTTATGCACATAATGTAGTGCCTAGTGCAAAATAGTTGTTTGAATTCTAAAGGGCCCAGATCCCCTTGTTCTCTCTGAACTCCCCCTGACCCACCCTCTTGTAGCCCCTCCAATGCACCTCCATGGACCAGAGCAGCAAGGAGGAGCCTGGAATTTGCTCCAACTGCATCTGTAACTGGGGTCAAGACTCACCACTGCTGGCACCTCCCACTGATTGTTCCAGGAATTAGCTCTGTCCACTGCAGGGTGTCCACAGTACATGGTGTCTTACCTATTGTCCATTCTGCTGCCCTAGGACCCAAGTTGCTCCCCGCTCAGCAGCGTCCACTTCAGGACACTGCCCTTCCAATAGTGGCCACTACCCCAGACTCACCCCCTTCCAGGGGGGTGGTTAACAGCAGTCTTTGGGACTCGCACCTGCCTCAGTGGCCAACCACAACCTAAAGTCTAGCCCCTTCGCTCAGGGACAAGTTGCAGTCTGTATTAGCCACCATCTTCCATGACCAGGTGCAGTATAATGGTGGGGATGAGGGGGATCCAGGCCTGCCCACTTCTCTGGTTCCCAACCCAGGGACCCTCTAGCAGCAGCCTCTTTCTGCCCTCCTTCATTCCCCTCTTGTCCACCTATTCTTCCCTGGGCTACTTCTCCTTTGGCCCTGTGCACCTTCTAGACCCTTTGTAGCAGGGTCTGCAGCCTGGCAGGTAACAGGGCTAGATCCCTCTCCTGAGCTTGCCCAGCACTGCTCTGTCCAAGGTGCTGGCTCCTTGCCTCAGGAGTCCATTCTTCTCCCTCACTAGTCAGGGAGAGACTGCCTTAAATCATAGAATCATAGAATATCAGGGTTGGAAGGGACCCCAGAAGGTCATCTAGTCCAACCCCCTGCTTGAAGCAGGACCAATTCCCAGTTAAATCATCCCAGCCAGGGCTTTGTCAAGCCTGACCTTAAAAACCTCTAAGGAAGGAGATTCTACCACCTCCCTAGGTAACGCATTCCAGTGTTTCACCACCCTCTTAGTGAAAAAGTTTTTCCTAATATCCAATCTAAACCTCCCCCACTGCAACTTGAGACCATTACTCCTCGTTCTGTCATCTGCTACCATTGAGAACAGTCTAGAGCCATCCTCTTTGGAACCCCCTATCAGGTAGTTGAAAGCAGCTATCAAATCCCCCCTCATTCTTCTCTTCTGCAGACTAAACAATCCCAGCTCCCTCAGCCTCTCCTCATAAGTCATGTGTTCTAGACCCCTAATCATTTTTGTTGCCCTTCGCTGGACTCTCTCCAGTTTATCCACATCTTTCTTGTAGTGTGGGGCCCAAAACTGGACACAGTACTCCAGATGAGGCCTCACCAATGTCGAATAGAGGGGAACGATCACGTCCCTCGATCTGCTCGCTATGCCCCTACTTATACATCCCAAAATGCCATTGGCCTTCTTGGCAACAAGGGCACACTGTTGACTCATATCCAGCTTCTCATCCACTGTCACCCCTAGGTCCTTTTCCGCAGAACTGCTGCCTAGCCATTCGGTCCCTAGTCTGTAGCGGTGCATTGGATTCTTCCATCCTAAGTGCAGGACCCTGCACTTATCCTTATTGAGCCTTCTTCTCTGCTAGGCTGCCTTTATATAGGGCCTCACCCGGCCCTGATTGGCTGCCTCTTCCTTCCCCTGATTGGCCAGCCACAGTCCTTTATTGATTGGTTGCCGGTCTGCGCAGCCTCAAAAGGCCTGTTCCAGCCCTTTTCTCAGGGGGTGGGGTGACTCCCCCACCACTGCGTCCCAGAATCAAAACTCTTCCAAAGCACTCAAAGTCCTGGCCTCACCCCGCCTCCCCTCAGTCTAGTGATGTTCTACAAGAGGATCTCAGACACTTATCCTGACGGGGCCTTGTATGATTTCCGCCAGCCCTAACCTGGGCTTATGTCTCCTGCAAGTGTGTTTGTGCCCCAGCAGTGTTTGCTAGGGAATGCCAGATGGAAAAAGAATGTCTGGCGTGTGCCTCGGTTAGGCTTCCTTAAATAAACACAATCTTCTCAGTAAAGAGTGTGAAATCTTCAGACTGCCAAATCCCTGCATAATCCCTGCAAACAGCCCCCCCTGATTAGGGAGACTGGTCTCTTCTGCAGAGGGGTAGGGGAAGCTGGCTTTGCCCGGCAGCAGTACAAGACTGACACTCGTGCTGTGTTCGCCCAAAGGTGACAAGCCTCTGACTTCCATTCCAAACTCAATAGCCAGGCCTCTCGCATCTCCTGGTCTCCCCTCCCTTGCCATCCCTACACCTGCTTATCAGCATCGGATTCAGAAAGCCCAGGATTAATATTCCTGGGAATCCTGCCCAGCCTCAGCCCCCGTGAACTCAGAGATAACACAGCAACACAAGGGCTAGATAGTGGGACAAGAGGGGACAAACCTGGTGCAGACACCCCTAAGGAACTAGTGTTTGCTTAAAGCCAAAGCTATGGCTGCAAAGGCTCATTTGGCTCCATGAGACACGCGCGTGCTGTGCGAAGCCAGTGCATTACTGACACTGATTAAGGAAGCCAGATCACTGACAGCAAGGTCCTGGTTAATGAGCAGGGACACTAATGAATCCGTGTGTCCTCTCAATGTTCTCTCTGCCTCTGGAACAGCCCCAGGGTCTTTCAGCAAACAGATGAGGGAACATGTCCGTTCGGTCCCTGCTACGCATCTGGGCCAATCCAACAAGCGCAGAGCCCACAACAATTATTCCCCCCTCTCCCCCCATGAAAAATGGAGACAAGAACAAACCCATCATTTTACTGCCATTTTTCTTTGCTGTGTTTAGGCTTTTGTCAAACATAGAAAATCTGATTTGGGGATTTCAGAGTCTCCATGACGACCTGAACATTTTGGCCAAAAGCCGACACTCCCCATTTGGACAAAAAAGCCAGTTTTGGTCAAAACAAGGTTTGGATGGAAAGTTTCCAGCCAGCCCTTTAGCAGCGTGAGGCCCTGCTGGGGGCTTGGACCTCCAGAGTTGCTGGCCTCTGTCCATGTCTTGTCCTAAAGAGTGTCACCAGGGAATGGCATCAATGGCCTCCTGCTCAGTGGCCTCTGGAAGCCTGGGATGGGAGTCTTCAGAGCAGCACCCCACCCAAAGCCTTTACAGGCCTGGCCTGACTTGAAAGGGGTCTCAGCCCAGAGCCCCATTTTGCTCCCATTATATTGTGTAAGCAAATAGCCGGAGGCCCCGTTCTGGGGTGGGGCTGCAGATGAGGAGTGAGGGGTGCAGGATGGTGCTCTGGGCTGGGAACGAGGCGTCTGAGGACAGGAGGGGGATCAGGGCTGGGGCAGGGGATTGGGGCATGTGATGGGGTCAGGGGTGCACGCTGCCCCATCCTCAGGTGCCACCCCTGCAGCTCCCATTGGCCACAGTTCCTGGCCAATGGAAGCTGCGGGGGCTGCACTTGGAGCGGAGGCAGCGTGCGTAGCCCCCTGGATGCCCCTACGCATAGGAGCTGGAGGGGGGGACATGCCGCTGCTTCCAGGAGTCACACGGAGTGGGACAAGCCCCCAATCCTGCTCTCCGGCTCGAGCGCCAGAGTGGGGCAAGCCCTGGGCCCTGCTCCCCAGCAGGAGCTCGAGGGCCCAATTAAAATGTCGGGGGGGGGGGAATGCAGCCCCTGGGCTGTAGTTTTCCCAACCTTGCCCTAAACAAACGAATGCCTCCATGAGACCCTAACCACTAGATAAAGGGAGAAGGGGTGGGTCAGAGGGTGGAAAATTATGCAGTTGTGTTACTAGTTTCACAAAGAGCCTGGCTTTGGCATGTCTCAAGGGAACAGTGGTAGCTGTTAGATAAACCCGCGCTGGGCTTTCCCTACAGCATAACCTGAAGTTCAGGGAGCTGGCAGGACAGCCCCACTCATGTCCCCAACTGAGCTGTTCCATGAGTCACGACAGATGTGTTGGGTGCCCCCTTGCCTGGGTGTTCCCAGTTAAATCTGGGACATCAAAGTCTGTCCCAGTCCCACAGCTATGCAGATTAGATAATGCACCTCCCTGAACGAACATAGCTCGGTCACATCCCTTTGCTTCATAGTGCCTGGATCTATCAAGAACCTCCACACAGTTTGCAATCTCAGGCAGATGCATTAAATGGAATGTGTACTCCACTCCCCTCTGCTTTGAACCAAAGCCCAAAGGGAAGGTGACAAAATATTTGCATTGAGCAAGTGTGGACCCATCCTTACCCTATAGTCTTCACGCATCACTAGTACCATAAAACCAAAAGCAGCCCTGGGTCTGCCAAGGTTGGTGCCAGTTTACAGAGGTAGCTTTGCAGCCAGAAAAAACAGGAGGAAGGCCAGAGAATTACACCAACACCAGGAAGGGGCCGGTCTACATGATTAGTGACTCCCTACTAGCAAGAGTGGACAGGCTTGTCACCAGAGCTGATCAGGAGAACAGAAGGGCGTGCTGTCTGCTGGGAGCAAAGATACGGGATGTGGACTGGAGGCTGAAGAGGATCCGAAGGGGAGCAGGAAAGAATCACTGATTGTCCGTCTTGTGGGAACAAATGATACAGCTAGATTCTCACTGGAACGCATCAAGGGAGACTCTGTCAGGCTGGGGAAGATGCTTAAAGAAATGGAGGCTCAGGTGATCTTGGGCGGGATTCTGCCTGTTCCTAGAGGAGGAGACTGAAGGAAGACAAGATTATGATGATCAACAGATGGCTCAGGCAGTGATGCTATGAGGAGGGCTTTGGGAGACCGCTGGGAAGCACTCACGGACAGAGGACTGTTCTCATGGGATGGACTCCAGCTGAATAGGGAGGGAAATAGAGTCTGGGATGGAGGCTGCACAACTGATTAAAAGAGCTTTAAACTAGGAATTCAGGGGAGATGGTTGGGAGATGCTTATGTAATCTCCAGACCTGATACTAATATTGACTGGGAAGAAAATCAAGAAAGAGAAAATACAGCAATGGAGAAAGGAAGAGCAGTGGGTAGGAGAATGGACATTGAGAGGAAAGATAGTGCCAATACCCGTGATGCTAACAGTCAGGTGGGTGATACTGGCAGGAGAATGACCGTACCCAGTTGGGCGAGGAATCTGGGCAAAGCCAAGCAGAAACAAGGAAGATGATAGAACTGCGAGGAGCCGAGGTAATAAAATGCAGGAGCTAGAGGTACTGGTGCAGGAAGTGAAACCGGATATTCCAGGGGTAACAGAAACAGGGTGGGACAGCGGTCGTGACTGGAGCGCAGGGACTGAGGGGTCTGTGCTGTTCAGGAAAGACAGAAATCAAGGTGAAGGCGGTGCAGTAGCGTTGTATATCAATGATGCGGCAGACTGTAAGGAAATTAGATGTGGTGGAATGGATAAAACAGAGTGTGTTTGGGTCAAAATCACTTTGGGGAAGAAAGTTACCAGAGGTTCCCCTGGGATAGTGCTTGGGGTCTGCTACGGACCCCTGGATCCAATTTGGATATGGATAGAGACCCATTTAATGATTTTTAATTAAATAAATGCTACTGGGAATTGTGTGGTTATGGGAGACTTTAACTTCCTAGATTCAGATTGGACGATAAGTGCTACTAATAATGGTAGGGCCCAGATTTTCCTGGGCGCGATAGCTGACAGATTTCTTCACCAAACAGTCGCTGAACCAACAAGAGAGGATGCCATTTTAGATTTGGTATTGGTGAGTAGCGAGGACCTCATAGAAGAACTGGTTGTAGGGGACAACCTTGATTCGAGTGATCATGAGATAATTCAGTTTAAAGTAAATGGAAGGACAAACAAAAATAGATCTGCAATGAGGGTCCTTGATTTCAAAAGGGCAAACTAAAATATTAAGGGAATTAGTTAGGGAAGTGGACTGGATCTGAATGTGGAGGTGGCTTGGAATTACTTTAAGTCAAAGTGCAGAAGCTATCTGAAGCCTGCATCCCAAGCAAGGGGAAAAAATTCTTAGGGAACAGTTGCAGACCAAGATGGATGAACAAGCATTCAAACAGGTTGTCACGGTTCCTCCCCCACTCTGAACTCTAGGGTACAGATGTGGGGACCTGCATGAAAAACCTCCTAAGCTTATCTTTACCAGCTTAGGTCAAAAATTCCCCAAGGTACAAAATATTACATCCGTTATCCTTGGACTGGCCGCTACCACCACCAAACTAATACTGGTTACTGGGGAAGAGCTGTTTGGACGCGTCCTTCCCCCCAAAATACTTCCCAAAACCTTGCACCCCACTTCCTGGACAAGGTTTGGTAAAAAGCCTCACCAATTTGCCTAGGTGACTACAGACCCAGACCCTTGGATCTTAAGAACAATGAACAATCCTCCCAACACTTGCACCCCCCCTTTCCTGGGAAATGTTGGATAAAAAGCCTCACCAATTTGCATAGGTGACCACAGACCCAAACCCTTGGATCTGAGAACAATGAGAAAGCATTCAGTGTTTTACAAGAAGACTTTTAATAAAAAATAGAAGTAAATAGAAATAAAGAAATCCCCCCTGTAAAATCAGGATGGTAGATATCTTACAGGGTAATTAGATTCAAAAACATAGAGAACCCCTCTAGGCAAAACCTTAAGTTACAAAAAAGATACACAGACAGAAATAGTTATTCTATTCAGCACAATTCTTTTCTCAGCCATTTAAAGAAATCATAATCTAACACATACCTAGCTAGATTACTTACTAAAAGTTTTAAGACTCCATTCCTGTTCTGTCCCCGGCCAAGACGACTACAGACAGACACAGACCCTTTGTTTCTCTCCCTCCTCCCAGCTTTTGAAAGTATCTTGTCTCCTCATTGGTCATTTTGGTCAGGTGCCAGCGAGGTTACCTTTAGCTTCTTAACCCTTTACAGGTGAGAGGAGGTTTCCCCTGGCCAGGAGGGATTTCAAAGGGGTTTACCCTTCCCTTTATATTTATGACACAGGTTGTTAAGAGAAAGCAGAAAGCCTACAAGGAATGGAAGAAGGGATGGAACAGCAAGGAACGCTACCTCTTGGACATCAGAAAGTGTAGGGAAAAAGTGAGAACTGCCAAAAACCAAGCAGAGTTAGGCCTTGCAAAAGAAATTAAAACCGATAGTAAAAGGTTCTATAGCCATATAAATAAACAAGGAATGAAGAAACTAAGCATTGACAATGGGGTAGAGATTAAAGAAAATCTAGGCATGGCCCAGCACCTAAAGAAATACTTAGCCTCAATTATTATAAGGGGAATGAGAAGTTTAGTGGTAGTGGCTGAGTGGCTAATGAAAATGAGGATATGGAAGTAGAAATGATCACATCCGAGGTGGAAGTCAAACAGAAAAAGTTTAATGGGACTAAATCGGGTGACCCGGATAATCTCCATCCAGGAATATTAAAGGAACTTTCAGAGTAACAGCCGTGTTAGTCTGTATTCGCAAAAAGAAAAGGAGTACTTGTGGCACCTTAGAGACTAACCAATTTATTAGAGCATAAGCTTTCGTGAGCTACAGCTCACTTCATCAGATGCCTCTGATGAAGTGAGCTGTAGCTCACGAAAGCTTATGCTCTAATAAATTGGTTAGTCTCTAAGGTGCCACAAGTACTCCTTTTCTTTTTATTAAAGGAACTGTCACATGAAATTGCAAGCCCAATAGCACAGATTTTTAATGACTGTAAACTAAGGGTCATACCCTATGCCTGGAGAACTGTTAATAGAGTACCTATTTTTCATACAGGATGATCTGAATGACATTGAAAACTGTAGTAATAGAAATGTGATTAAATTTAATAGTGCAAAGTCATGCACGTAGGGACTAACAACAAGAATTTTTGCTATAAACTGAGATGTTATCAGTTGGAAGTGACAGAGGGGAAGAAAGAGCTGGGTGTATTGACTGATCACAGGATGACTATGAGCCGCCGATGTGATGCAGCCTTAAAAAAAGTTAATGCAGTCCTAGGATGCATTGGGCGAGGTATTTCCAGTAGAGAAAGAGAAATGTTTGTGCTATTATACCAGGCACTGGTGAGACTTCATCTGGAATACTGTGTGCAGTTCTGCTCTTCCATGTTTAAGAAAGATGAATTTCTGGAACAGGTGCAGAGAAGGGCTACTAGGATGATCAGAGGAATGGAAAACTTACCTTATGAGAGGAGACACAAAGAGCTTGGCTTGTTTAATCTAACCAACCAACGGCTGAGGAGAGATACTACTGCTCTCTATAAATACATCAGAGGGATAAACACCAGGGAGGGACAGAAGTTGTTTAAATTAAGGGCCAGTGTTGGCACAGGAACAAATGGTTATAAACTGGCCATCAACAAGTTCAGGCTTGAAATTCGATGAAGGGTTCTACCCATCAGAGGAGTGAAGTTCTGGAACAGCCTTCCAAGGGGAGCAGTGGGAGCAAAAAATCTAACTGGCTTCAAGATGAGCTTGATAAGTTTATGGAGGGGCTGGTGTGATGAGACTGCCTAGAATGGCACAGAGCCGATCTGCAACTGCCAGCAGCAAATATCTTTTATGGCCAGGGATGGGACACTAGCGGGGGAGGGCTCTGATTTACTACAGAGAATTCTTTCCCAGGTGTCTGGCTGGTGGGTCTTGCCCACAAGATCAGAGTCTAACTAGTCGCCGTATATGGGGTGGGGAAGGAATTTTCCCCTGGGTCAGATTGGCAGAGACCCTGGGCATAGGCACCTCCTTTCTAATTTCCCATGTGGTGCTCGACCCCTCCCCTGCCCCAGGTCTCGCCCCGACTCCACCCCTTCATAGAATCATAGAATATCAGGGTTGGAAGGGACCTCAGGAGGTCATCTAGTCCAACCCCCTGCTCAAAGCAGGACCAATCCCCAACTAAATCATCCCAGCCAGGGCTTTGTCAAGCCTGACCTTAAAAACTTCTAAGGAAGGAGATTCTACCACCTCCCTAGGTAACGCATTCCAGTGTTTCACCACCCTCCTAGTGAAGAAGTTTTTCCTAATATCCAACCTAAACCTCCCCCACTGCAACTTGAGACCATTACTCCTTGTCCTGTCCTCTTCTATCACTGACAATAGTCTAGAACCATCCTCTCTGGAACCACCTCTCAGGTAGTTGAAAGCAGCTATCAAATCCCCCCTCATTCTTCTCTTCTGCAGACTAAACAATCCCAGTTCCCTCAGCCTCTCCTCATAACTCATGTGTTCCAGACCCCTAATCATTTTTGTTGCCCTTCGCTGGACTCTCTCCAATTTACCCACATCCTTCTTGTAGTGTGGGGCCCAAAACTGGACACAGTACTCCAGATGAGGCCTCACCAATGTCGAATAGAGGGGAACGATCACGTCCCTCGATCTGCTCGCTATGCCCCTACTTATACATCCCAAAATGCCATTGGCCTTCTTGGCAACAAGGGCACACTGCTGACTCATATCCAGCTTCTCGTCCACTGTCACCCCTAGGTCCTTTTCCGCAGAACTGCTGCCTAGCCATTCGGACCCTAGTCTGTAGCTGTGCATTCAGTTCTTCCGTCCTAAGTGCAGGACCCTGCACTTATCCTTATTGAACCTCATCAGATTTCTTTTGGCCCAATCCTCCAATTTGTCTAGGTCCCTCTATATCCTATCCCTGCCCTCCAGCGTGTCTACCACTCCTCCCAGTTTAGTATCATCCGCAAATTTGCTGAGAGTGCAATCCACACCATCCTCCAGATCATTTATGAAGATATTGAACAAAACCGGCCCCAGGACCGACCCCTGGGGCACTCCACTTGACACCGGCTGCCAACTAGACATGGAGCCATTGATCACTACCCGTTGAGCCCGACAATCTAGCCACCTTTCTACCCACCTTATAGTGCATTAATTCAGCCCGTACTTCTTTAACTTGCTGACAAGAATACTGTGGGAGACCATGTCAAAAGCTTTGCTAAAGTCAAGAAACAATACATCCACTGCTTTTCCTTCATCCACAGAACCAGTAATCTCATCATAGAACGCGATTAGATTAGTCAGGCATGACCTTCCCTTGGTGAATCCATGCTGACTGTTCCTGATCACTTTCCTCTCCTCTAAGTGCTTCAGAATTGATTCCTTGAGGATCTGCTCCATGATTTTTCCAGGGACTGAGGTGAGGCTGACTGGCCAATAGTTCCCAGGATCCTCCTTCTTCCCTTTTTTAAAGATTGGCACTACATTAGCCTTTTTCCAGTCATCTGGGACTTCCCCCGTTCGCCACAAGTTTTCAAAGATAATGGCCAGTGGCTCTGCAATCACAGCCGCCAATTCCTTTAGCACTCTTGGATGCAACTTGTCCGGCCCCATGGACTTGTGCACATCCAGCTTTTCTAAATAGTCCCTAACCACCTCTTTCTCCACAGAGGGCTGGTCACCTCCTCCCCATGTTGTGATGCCCAGCGCAGCAGTCTGGGAGCTGTCCTTGTTAGTGAAGACAGAGGCAAAAAAAGCATTGAGCACATTAGCTTTTTCCACATCCTCTGTCACTAGGTTGCCTCCCTCATTCAGTAAGGGGCCCACACTTTCCTTGGCTTTCTTCTTGTTGCCAACATACCTGAAGAAACCCTTCTTGTTACTCTTGACATCTCTTGCTAGCTGCAGCTCCAGGTGTGATTTGGCCCTCCTGATTTCATTCCTACATGCCCGAGCAATATTTTTATACTCTTCCCTGGTCATATGTCCAACCTTCCACTTCTTGTGAGCTTCTTTTTTATGTTTAAGATCCGCTAGGATTTCACTGTTAAGCCATGCTGGTTGCCTGCCATATTTACTATTCTTTCGACTGATCGGGATGGTTTGTTCCTGTAACCTCAACAGGGATTCCTTGAAATACAGCCAGCTCTCCTGGACTCCTTTCCCCTTCATGTTAGTCCCCAGGGATCCTACCCATCCGTTCCCTGAGTCTGCTTTCCTGAAGTCCAGGGTCCGTATCCTGCTGCTTACCTTTCTTCCCTGTGTCAGGATCCTGAACTCAACCAACTCATGGTCACTGCCTCCCAGATCCCCGTCCACTTTTGCTTCCCCCACTAATTCTTCCCTGTTTGTGAGCAGCAGGTCAAGAAAAGCTCCCCCCCTAGTTGGCTCCTCTAGCACTTGCACCAGGAAATTGTCCCCTACGCTTTCCAAAAACTTCCTGGATTGTCTGTGCACCGCTGTATTGCTCTCCCAGCAGATATCAGGAAAATTAAAGGTAAAGTCACCCATGAGAACCAGGGCGTGCGATCTAGTAGCTTCTGCGAGTTGCCGGAAGAAAGCCTCATCCACCTCATCCCCCTGGTCTGGTGGTCTATAGCAGACTCCCCCCACTCTTGTTGCTCACGCTTCTAAACTTAATCCAGAGACACTCAGGTTTTTCTGCAGTTTCGTACCGGAGCTCTGAGCAGTCATACTGCTCCCTTACATACAGTGCTACTCCCCCACCTTTTCTGCCCTGCCTGTCCTTCCTGAACAGTTTATATCCATCCATGACAGTACTCCAGTCATGTGAGTTATCCCACCAAGTTTCTGTTATTCCAATCGCGTCATAATTCCTTGACATCACCAGGACCTCCAGTTCTCCCTGCTTGTTTCCAAGGCTTTGTGCATTCGTATATAAGCACTTGAGATAACCTGCTGATCGCCCCTCATTCTCAGTATGAGGCAGGAGCCCTCCCCTCACAGACGTTCCTGCCTGTGCTTCCTCCCGGTATCCCGCTTTCCCACTTACCTCAGGGCTTTGGTCTCCTTCCCCCGGTGAACCTAGTTTAAAGCCCTCCTCACTAGGTTAGCCAGCCTGCTCGCAAAGGTGCTCTTTCCTCTCTTTGTAAGATGGAGCCCGTCTCTGCCCAGCACTCCTCCTTCATGGAACACCATCCCATGGTCAAAGAATCCAAAGCCTTCTCTCCGACACCACCTGCGTAGCCATTCATTGACTTCCATGATTCGACGGTCCCTGCCCCAGCCTTTTCCTTCCACGGGGAGGATGGATGAGAACACCACTTGCGCCTCAAACTCCTTTATCCTTCTTCCTAGAGCCACATAGTCCACAGTGATCCACTCAAGGTCATTCTTGTCAGTATCATTGGTGCCCATGTGGAGAAGCAGGAAGGGGTAGCAATCCGAGGGCTTGATGAGTCTCAGCAGTCTCTCCATCACATCGTGAATCTTAGCCCCTGGCAAGCAGCAGACTTCTTGGTTTTCCCGGTCAGGGCGGCAGATAGATGACTCAGTCCCCCGGAGGAGAGAGTCCCCGACCACCACCATCTGCCTCCTTCTCTTGGGAGTGGTGGTCGTGGAACCCCTCATCTCAGGACAGCGCATCTCATGCCTTCCAACCAGCGGAGTCTCCTTCTGCTTTCTCCCCCCAGACGTATCATCTGGTCCACTCTCCGCAATGGTACCTATGGAGAGAACATGAAAGCGGTTAGTTACCTGTGACCGCGTTTCTGGAACCTGGACATTCCCCCTTCTTCTTCTGGAGGTCACATGTTGCCAAGCTTCTTCACTGGCCTCTTGGCTCCTCTGTGCAACCTGCTCTAAATCTGTAGAGCTTTGTGCCCCTAGAAGCCTATCCTGAGTTTTGTCCAGAAAATCCTCAGTTTCTCGTATGCAACGCAGGGTCATTATCTGTTGCTCCAGACCTTCAATCTTCTCTTCCAATATGGAGACCAGCTTGCACTTTGTACAGACAAAGTCGCTTCTGTCCTGTGGAAGAAAGACAAACATGGCACATCCAGTGCAGGTCACAACAGCTGAACCCCCCCTTCCATATCACCTTCCTACTATGAGCTTCCTCAGAGAAATTGGCAAGAAGTAAGCCTCACTGGGCTCACTCCAGGCGAACTCCCAGGCAAACTCCTGCTGTGAGCTGCTCTGCTGTCCCCGCTGCTTAGCTGGTTTGCGAAGCTCTGGCTATTTTTAAACAGCCAAGCTTCCCTGAAACAAACAAACAGATGGCCCCAATGCCCACCCCCTGCAGGCTACCAGCCAATCAGGCACTCGCTCACCTTCACCTAAGGCCCCACCATGTCTCTTCCCACCCCGCCATGCCCAGCCTCTTCCCGCCCCACCCCTGCTGCACTCCGCCCTGCCTCTTCCTGCCCCGTTCCAGCCCCTTCCCCCAGCATGTCCCACCCTCGCTCTGCCCCCCCCTTCCCAAGAGCCTCCTGCATGCCACTGAACAGCTGATCTGCGGCAGGCAGGAGGTGCGGGGCAGAGAGGTAGGAGCTGATCAGGGGGCTGCTGGTGGGTGCTAAACACCCACTATTATTTTTTCCATAGGTGCTCCAGCCTCGCAGCACCCTCGGAGTCAGTGCCTATGAGCCTGTGGGTTTTTCACCTTCCTCTGCAGCATGGAGCATAGGTCTCCAGCAGATTTTAACTAGTGTAAATGGTGGATTCTCTGTAACTTGAAGTCTTTAAACCATAACTGGAGAACTTCAGTAACTCAGCCAGAGATTAGGGGTGTCTTACAGGTGGGCGAGGTTCTGTGGCCTGTGATATGCAGGAGGTCAGACTACATGACTATGATGGTCCCTTCTGGCCTAAAAGTCTATGAGCCTAATGGAACCATCCAGGTCTCCCCAAGAGGCCTGGGTCTGACCAAGAGCTGCAGGTCCCCTGGGGAATGTGTCAGTCACTGACCTGCCTGCAGATACTGTTGTGCAGTGTTAGTGGAGCGGAGTGGCTAGTGTCAGAGGCAGCTGGTTTTCGGGCCTGGCTGATGTGCTCCCAGTACACAAAGTGTTTTAGGATCCATGGGGGTGAAAGGAGTTTGGGAAATCTCAGGGATCCTCCTGTGATTCTTCCTATCTCATCAGCAGAATGTGTATCAGCGATCCAGAGAAGCACGACCACTGCGAGCCTCTCCCCACTGCCCATTAACCCTGGGTCTATTCTGACACCCTCTGAATAGAAAAGAGACATCTTCTCTGTCCACTCTTGTGGACATCCAGAATGCTACAGATGACACCAGGGATGGATTTTGGAGCCTGGGAATCCCTAGATGTTGCATATTTTATTATACATTACCCAGTGATTTTGCTTCAGGACAACAACCCTGCTGCACATAAGAGAGTATAATGTAAGTGAGTCAATTCAGTCAGAGCTGCCTTTCTCATGGTGGCACAAGCATTCATCTCCTTGCTCAGGTCCACTCAACAAGAGCTGTTATAAAGACAATTATACATCTCACCTTGAGCTTAGCCACAAACTGCTCCAGATTAGAGCTGGCCAACAATGATTTGTTTCCATTGTAAAATGCCACTTCGTCAAAACAGAATTGTTTCTGAATGCAAACCACTTTCAACAAATCATCACTGGGCGGCTTCCTCAGGTGCGAGAGAGACACATGCCTCACCCCAAGCTACCCAACAGCGTGGCAGGCAGGGCAGTCATGAGGAAGATGCAGCTTCAGAGGCCTCTTTTGGAGCACTGATTTGAACATGGGTCTCCCATCTCTGAAGCTGATACCCTAATTGCTGGGAAAATAGCTACCCTGGGGTGAGAGCCCTCTGGCTTGCTGGGCCAATGACTATTTAAGGATTTATACAAAGCAGTGGGACTGTAGCACCAGAGTTTGACTTTGCAGCCTTGTGGTCAGGCTGCTCCCCTGGGTGACCCAGTTTCAAGTCCTTGTTCTGTATCAGGCAGAGCTGTGACTTGACCTTGCTGTTTACCCTGGGATATTAGCTGCATGGAGCTCTCATTCACCCTGCCTTCTGTGAAAAATTTCAAAAGGCCTCAGGTTCATTCTTCATCAGAACAAAAACAAATTCCAAAACCTCAAAAGTTTTTTGTGAAGTGGAATTGTTTTCCAGCCAGCCCTTCTCTAGTCCCACGCCAGCCATGGGAAGCACAGGAGAAGAGCTGGTCTTGTTTAGATATATTAAAATGTAAATTAAAGTGTTTGGGAGTAATCGAGCAGGGACAGCGGGGTGCTCTCCCTCAGTATGGCTGGACTCTTATCAACACAACACCCCTCTGCTCACAGGCCATTGCTGCTCACCCACTTGACTCCAGCTGTTGTAACAGGAGCCCAATGGAAAGTGTCATGAGCCAGATCAAGACTGAAAATGTCCCCAAAGGCTGGGTCTCTGAGTTTGATTAAGGGCCGGCTCTGATGGCTTGTCTGAGTGAGTGGAAAATGGTGACCTTTAGTGGTCTGGCCCACAGAGACTCAAAAGGAGTTGTTTGGGGGAGTCTCCTTCACCACAAGTGGTTGAAGACTGCCTCATTGGTGCTAAAGGTCAAGGGTTCTAGTCCTGCTCCCCACATGTGTGTGTAATTAATTTGGTAAATGGGTTTTTTATTTGCAGCTCATGAATTCTCCTCAGAGTGATGTAAAGGGCTTATTAGTTCACTAAGTCCATCCCCCTGGTGAGCACAGGGTTCCCAGATGTCAGGCATGTTTAGTTTTAAATATGGGTGGTAAAATCCTGACCCAATGGCAAAACTCCCATTGACTGCAGTGGGTCCAGGATATGACCAAAAGCTCAACGCTAGCGCTCCGCAGTGAGCTGGGACAAGTGATCTACTTGTGGACAGTGCCTTCTGGTTTAATCAAAAACACAAGGTGAAAATGCAAACCCTTTTTGCTTTCCCTCAATGCAGTCAAACCCAGGCTTTATCCACGGGAAAGCATTTGGAATCTGGGTTTTGCCTAACCTGACCCTGCCTCCCGCTGATTTGCTCTGCACAGAGGATTTGCCTTCTATTGGCATTGCAGCCATTTCCACAGCAAGGTGCCCTCAGGCCAGGAGAAATGGGAGGATCCAAAGGTCAAGGTACAGGGGAAACTGCAGATTTTGCACTATAACCTTTTGGGATGGAAAATAGCTCTGAGCACCAAAGAAGGGAATTTTAATGATGCATTTCTTATGTCTGAATGAGCATCTCACAACACAAGATCATTTAAGACCATGTGATTAAGTCCAGCCAGTTAGAAAGCCTGTATTATCTCATTCTACATTAATACATATATTTACATTTTGGAGCTTGAATTTCACTGTTATATTCTTTCACAAGTAATTAACCAAGGCTTGGAACGAGAAATTAACCTTCCATTCTCTCTGCCCCCCAACCACCCATGAATATTAAAGGAAGTGGTCAGAAACCGATCCCATTTGTGGAGAAATTATAAATTAATTAAATGTAGTTTCCCTTCCCTGCAGCTTCATTCAACCTTTATATCAAAAATTATATGAAATGCATCTGTATTAATTTGTTTTTAAAAAAATCCTTTGAATGTATTTCCATCTTCTTTTAACTTAAAAAATGACTTCCAAAGAAGATAACAAAAAACGTTCTGTACAGGAATACAATGAATAATGAACTTCTAATTATATCTGCATGAAGATTGTCAAGTTAGGTATTGTTTTTCCATATGACCTGTTTTTTCTAATTATTGTATTTTTTCTGGCTCTGATTTTATAAATTGTGGCACCTCTCCCCTTTGCTTGCTCAAAAAGAGGTTTGTTTAATCTTTGACATTTCTGATTTCACTGGCTTTCTTGCAAGTATCACACAATAGGGCTTTGTTGGTTTCAGTTTAATTAAACACAGTCACTGTGATTTAAGTATTTGAAAAGCTAGCACTTTAAAAAGTTCTGACTCAAACAGTTCCTGTTCTACTTGAGAAATAATACAGTGTCAGGGAATAATTAAGAAGTATAAGTAATCAGAATTAATTAACATCTTGCCACTTTTAATTTTCTCAAGTTTCTTTACTTCAGAACTTTTCTTTTTGGAGACTGCTTTGTCTATGGCATCATACATAGTCATGGACAGAGACCCTCTGCTGTCATACCTTTCCAAGCAACGGTGATATGTTTTTAAGCTATAAAATAATGTTTCAAAGCCACATGTACTATCAAAGGCTGTGTTTCCTGTGCATATGGAGAACTTGGGTTCTTAGCACCTTCAATACCCATTAAAGTCAGTGTGAGCAGAGGGCGTTCAGCATCTTGCAAGTTTGAGCCCCTAATGAGCCAGAGCTATCCTAAGTCCATCTAAGATACCAAGAGGTCTCCTACTATTTCACTAAGGCCTTGTCTACACTGTCACTTTACAGCACTGAGACTTTCTCACTCAGGGGTGTGAAAAACCAACCCCCTGAGCGATGCAAGTTTCCGAGTTGTAAAGTGGCCGTGTAGACAGTGCACCAGGGCTGGGAGCTGCGCTCCTTGTGGAGGCGGTTTTGTACAGCGCTCGGAGCACTCTCTCCCAGTGCTGGTGCCATGACCACACAAGCCACGGTAAAGTGCTGCCACGCTGGTCGTGAAGACATACCCTAATAAGAAAGCAAGGCAACAATTTCCATTCGCTGATCTATCAGTCTCCATAGATTCATAGCTGACCATTAGGATCGTCTATCCTGACCTCCTGCGTAACACAGCCCAAAGAACGCCACCCAGCAAATCAGCTCCAATACCAGATCCATTGCGCTGTATTTCAAGATGCTAATCTATTGTTTTTATGCAACCCATAGATTCTTATACACTGATTTGTCAATTGTCCGTTTGTTTGCAGTGCTGTTGTAGCCATGTGGTACCAGGATATGAGAGAGGCAAGGTGGGGGAGGTCATATCTTTTATTGGACCAACTTCTGTTGTGGAAGAGACAAGTTTTGAACTTCACAGAACTATTCTTCTGGTCTGGGGAAGGTAACCAGAGAGTCTAAGCTAAATACAGTATTCTCAGGGTGAGCCTGGTGGCTTAAATGTTGGGGAGTGTAATTGCATCAGGAATGTTGGCATGCAAGTGACCAAGATTCAGCCCTAAAAAAGACTTTGAATGCGGTGTGCAGGTTGGATCTCCAGTTTCCCCAGTCTGAACTGAGTAAGCCCAGAGTGCGTGATGAGACAGCTGATCCTCGTGTGTAGAAAGGACAAACCAAGGCTCTGTGCTGGCACCAAGACTTTTCAACCTGTGCACAAACAACCTTCTGCTTACCCAGTCCCACGAGCTCACCTACACAGACGACATTTGCTCGGGCATCCAAACACAGTCATTCCCCGAACTTGAAGTCACCCTCAACTTGATTACGCTGGCCAATTCCTGTCGTCAGTGACATTCACAACCGAGTGTGATCAAAACCGTGTTGAGTGTGCTCCATCTTCACACTGCCTGAGCAGCCAAAGACCTGAATATTTTTCTCAGTGGGCATCGCTTGAAAGGTGAATCCCACTCACTCTATTCTGGAGTAACCCTCGACAGATCTCTCCCATATTTTAACCACCTGAGGAACCTGTGCGGAGGTGAGGACATGTAACAACCTTGTAAACAGATTGGCTGGCACTTCATGCGGCACAAACACTCAAACTCTCTCTCCATCTGGTTTAGCCCTCTGTTCGGCTGCAGCAGCCGACTGTGCTCCGACCGGGCTCATTCGTTGCACGTCAGGTTAATTGATACACAACTACAGTCAACCACGTACATTGTAACTGGCACAATGCCTCCCCATGCTATGCAACATCACTCCTCCACATGTTCATTGCAAGGACACGACAGCCAGAATGGGTTGAGAAGATCAGGGCAAACCCAAGCCCAGACTAACCCCAGAGCTCAGAGCAGTTGCCTGAAAGGGGTAAGACCCCGTCCAAATCCTTTCTCCCCCAAAGGCAGAGAGGAAACTGAACCTGTTGTGATATTGTATGATTAAAATATGACCATGTAGATCATTGTTGCTACCACTGTTCTATAATTGCAACAAATCTTGTACAAAGTGTGTCATGTAAGGTGTCAATGGAAAGGTTGTGGTTAGCTGAATATGATTATCCTATTTGTATGCATGTATCATTTTAGTATCAAAAGTTATGAATATTGACTATATACCTGTATTTCAAATGTGTTTGCTCCTGGTTAGCACCCACAAGGTAGTTTACATCCAGTCTAGTCAGCACGTTGTGAATGAACTATTCAAGTTAATGGCCCATCAACGAACACAATGGGCCATGCAAGAAGCTTATCCCCACCTGATGGACTTTCCTGTGGACATTCCAGCCAGAATATGTGTAATGGCTATGACTCATCAAAGGATTCAAGGGCATGTGACCAGCTCATGTGACACTGGACTCCATCTTGTGCCTGTACTTTTCCACAAACTGTTCTGGGGGTTTTGCTTGGAACAGTGAATTTCCTTCCACATGGCAGAAACTATAAAAGGCCCTGGAAGCATCTCTATTTTGCCTCTTTCTTGTTCTGATCTTTGGACTATGGACTTATACTAATAGGAGCATTCTAACCAAGGGACTGAGGACTTTCCAATCATTTGGAAGCAACCAGAGACTTGACTTAAGCCAGCAGTTTATGCCATCACTGCTTCAAGCCTGATCCAAGAACTTTGCAATTATTGTGTGGATTTGATTCCTTTAACCGTTTTAACTCTCACCTCTTTTTTTGTCTTATAAATAAACCGCCAGATATTAGATACTAAAGTATTGGCAACAGCATGATTATTGAGTAAAATCAGAGTTATATATTGACCTGGGTATGTGACTGGTTCTTTAGGATCAGAAGAACCTTTGGTTGATGAAGTAGGGGTCTACTACAGAGGACCAAACCAGGAAGAAGAAGTGGATGAGCCTTTTTTATAAACAACTAACAAAATCATCCAAAGCCCAGGACTTGGTGGTGATGGGGGACTTCAACTACCCAGACATCTGTTGGGAAAATAACACAGCAGGGGCTCAGATTATCCATCAAGTTCTTGGAATGTATTGGAGACCATTTTTTATTGCACAAGGTGGAGAAAGCTATTAGGGGAGAGGCTGTTCTAGATTTGATTTTGACAAATAGGGAGGAACTGGTTGAGAATTTGAAGTGGAAGGCAACTTGGGGGAAAGTGATCATGAAATGGTAGAGTTCATGATTCTGAGGAAGGGTAGGAGGGAGAACAGCACAATAAAGACAATGGATTTCAAGGAGGGAGACTTTAGCAAACTCAGGGAGTTGGTAGGTAAAATCGCAAGGGAAGCAAGTCTAAGGGGAAAAACAATTGAAGACAGTTGGCAGTTTTTCAAAGAGACATTATTAAGGGCACAAGAGCAAACTATCCCACTGCGTAGGAAAGACTGGAAGTATAGCAAGAGACTACCCTGGCTTAATCAGGAGATCTTCAATGACCTGAAACTCAAAAAAGAGTCCTACAAAAAGTGGAAACTCAGTCAAATTACAAAGCATGAATATAAACAAATAACACAAGTATGCAGGGACAAAATTAGAAAGGCCAAGGCACAAAACAAGGTCAAACTAACTAGAGACATCAAGGGTAACAAGAAACATTCTACAAATACATTAGAAGCAAGAGGAAGACTAAGGACAGGGTAAGCCCATTACTCAATGAGGGGGAAAAGACAGTAACGGGAAATGTGGAAATGACAGAGATGCTTAATCACTTCTTTGTTTCAGTTTTCACCAAGAAGATTGGTGGCAATTGGACGCCTAATATAGTGAATGCCAGTGAAAATGAAGTAGGATCACAGTCTAAAATAGGGAAAGAACAAGTCAAAAATTACTTAGATGTCTTCAAATCACCAGGGCCTGATGAAATACATCCTAGAATACTCAAGGAGTGGCCTGAGGAGATATCTGAGCCATTAGCAATTATCTTTGAAAAGTCATGGAAGACAGGAGAGATTCCAGAAGACTGGAAAGGGGCAAATATAGTGCCCATCTATAAAAAGGGAAATAAGGACAACCCAGGGAATTACAGACCAGTCAGCTTAACTTCTGTACCCGGAAAGATAATGGAGCAAATAATTAAGCAATCAATTTGCACACATACAAAATGGGAATGACTGCCTAGGAAGGAGTACTGTGGAAAGGGATCTGGGGTCATAGTGGATCACAAGCTAAATGTGAGTCAACAGTGTAACACTGTTGCAAAAAAAGCAAACATCATTCTGGAATGTATTAGCAGGAGTATTGTAAGCAAGACACGAGAAGTAATTCTTCCATTCTACTCCATGCTGATTAGTCCTCAACCATTTCCTGGACACTACAGTGCTAATAAGCGATGGTCACATAAACACCACCCTATACCAGAAACCTACTGACCGCTATTCCTACCTAGATGCCTACAGCTTTCATCCAGACCACACCACATGATCCATTGTCTACAGCCAAGCTCTATGATACAACTGCATTTGCTCCAATCCCTCAGACAGAGACAAACACCTACAAGATCTCTATCAAGCGTTCCTACAACTACAATACCCACCTGCTGAAGTGAAAAAACAGATTGACAGAGCCAGAAGGGTACCCAGAAGTCACCTACTACAGGACAGGCCCAACAAAGAAAATAACAGAACGCCACTAGCTGTCACCTTCAGCCCCCAACTAAAACCTCTCCAGGGCATCATCAAAGATTTACAACCTATTCTGAAAAATGATCCCTCACTCTCACAGATCTTGGGAGACAGACCAGTCCTCGCTTCCGGACAGCCCCCCAACCTGAAGCAAATACTCACCAGCAACCGCACACCACACAATAAAAACACTGACCCAGGAACCTATCCTTGCAACAAAGCCTGATGCCAACTCTGTCCACATATTTATTCAAATGACACCATCATAGGACCTAATCACATTAGCCACACCATCAGGGGCTCGTTCACTTGCACACCTGCCAATGTGATATATGCCATCATGTGCCAGCAATGTCCCTCTGCCATGTACATTGGCCAAACCGGACAGTCTCTATGCAAAAGAATAAATGGACACAAATCTGACATCAGGAATCATAACATTCAAAAACCGGTAGGAGAACACTTCAACCTCTCTGGCCACTCAGTAAAAGATTTAAGGGTGGCAATTTTGTAACAGAAACAGACTCCAATGAGAAAACAGACTCCAAAGAGAAACTGCTGAGCTTGAATTAATATGTAAACTAGATACCATTAACTTGGGTTTGAATAGAGACTGGGAATCGCTGGGTCATTACAGGTTTCAGAGTAACAGCTGTGTTAGTCTGTATTCACAAAAAGAAAAGGAGTACTTGTGGCACCTTAGAGACTAACCAATTTATTAGAGCATGAGCTTTCTTATGCTCTTATGCATCTGATGAAGTGAGCTGTAGCTCACGAAAGCTTATGCTCTAATAAATTGGTTAGTCTCTAAGGTGCCACAAGTACTCCTTTTCTTTTTGGGTCATTACACGTATTGAATCTATTTCCCCATGTTAAGTATCCTCACACCTTCTTGTCAACTGCCTAAATGGGCCATCTTGATTATCACTACAAAAGTTTTTTCTCCTGCTGATAATAGCTCAACTTAACTTATTAGCCTCTCACAGTTTGTATGGTAACTTCCAACTTATCTGTATGTATATATATATCTTAGTATATGTTCCATGCTATGCATCCAATGAAGTGGGGTGTAGCCCACAAAAGCTCATGCTCTAATAAATTTGTTAGTCTCTAAGGTGCCACAAGTACTCCTGTTCTTTTAACTGGAGTATTGTGTCCAGTTCTGGGTGCCACATTTCAGGAAAGATGTGGACAAATTGGAATAAGTCCAGAGAAGAGCAACAAAAATTATTAAATGTCTAGAAAACATGACCTATGAGGGAAGATTGAAAAAACTGGGTTTGTTTAGTCTGGAAAAGAGAAGACTGAGAGGGGACATAGAATCATAGAACTGGAAGGGACCTTGAGAGGTCATCTACTCCAGTCTCCTACACTCAAGGAAGGACTAAGTATTATCTAGACCAACCCTGACAGGGTTTGTCCAACCTGCTCTTAAAAATTCCCAATGATGGAGATTCCACAACCTCCCTAGACAATTTATTCCAGTGCTCAACCACTCTGACAGTTAGGAATTTTTCCTAATGTCCAACCTAAACTTCTCTTGCAGCAATTGAAGCCCGTTGCTTCTTGTCCTATCGTCAGAGGTTAAGAAGAATATTTTTTCTTCCTCCTCCTTGTAACAATCTTTTATGTACTTGAAAACTGTTATCATGTCCCCTCTCAGTCATAGCTCCATTGTCACTCGTGTGCCGTGATGGGGACTTGACAGGACCTCTGCTGCAGATACTCTGTAATTTCACATGCTACCCCAGCCTTGTGAGATGTGGAAGGACTAAGCCATCTGGGAGGATGGATGGTCTTATGGCAGAAAGCCCGGACCAGGTGTGATGGGTTGTCACCCCCGGGGTGCAGTCTGGGAAGTGTGGGAACCGCTGTGCCCCTCTAACCACCCAACTGGGCTGACTCTGCTCACAGGGCTTTGTTGGAGATACAGCCAGTCTTCCCTATCCCTATTATCACCCAACACGACAGCAGGTGGCACCACACACCCAAATTTAGCTACCTGAGTGCTTTACCTAAGCCACTGAAAGACAGACAGGAGACAACAGCCAATTTCCCAGCTCGTCCACCTTGCACCCTTGCTGGAGTATAAATCCAAAATTATACTGTCTTGCACTGCACAGGGATCTGTATAATGTAAGCACAATAGCAAAGTTTGCCTTCCCCTGGATGTGGGAAGGATAGGCAACAGCCTTTGCTCACAGAGATGAGATTTTACCTAGACACTTCATTCGAAACACACTGGTTATGATAAAGCATAAAACAAGTTGATTAACTAGAGAAAGATAGATTTTAAGTAATTATAAGTGATAGCAAACAGATCAAAGTAGATTACATAGCAAATAAACAAAACTGCAAACTAAGCCTAACATATGAGATAGGTTTCAGAGTAACAGCCGTGTTAGTCTGTATTCGCAAGAAGAAAAGGAGTACTTGTGGCACCTTAGAGACTAACCAATTTATCTGAGCATAAGCTTTCGTGAGCTACAGCTCACCACGAAAGCTTATGCTCAAATAAATTGGTCAGTCTCTAAGGTGCCACAAGTACTCCTTTTCTTCATATGAGATAGATTGGATATGAATTAGTAATTTCTCACTAATACAAGGAGTCCACCAAGTTTCCATACACAGGCTAGAAATCCCTTTAGCCTTGCACCAGCACTTCCCGCAGTTCAGTCTTAGTTCCTCAGGTGTTTCCAGGAGTTCTCTTGTGTGGGGAGTGAGGCCCTGAGATGATGTCACACCCCCACTTTATATAGCTTCTCCATATGGCGAGAACCCTTTGTTCCAAACTCAGTTCCCAGTCCAGCTTGTGGAATAATACAGGTATGAAAATGGAGTTCAGTGTCATGTGGTCTGGTCACATGCCCTTGCAGGCCCTGCTGAGTCATGGCAGCCATTACTTACAGGCTGGCTGGAGCATTCTCAGGAAGGCTAAGCTCTTCCATGGTCCATTGTCTTTGCTGATGGGGCATCAGCACTGTCTAGCTTCTTCATTGTTGTACCTGAAAGGCCAGCTGTGGGTGTTTTCCACAGTAAGCACATTTGAAATATAGATACATAGTCAATATTCATAACTTCAGATAAAAAATGATACATGCATACAAATAGGTTTCAGAGTAACAGCCGTGTTAGTCTGTATTCGCAAAAAGAAAAGGAGTACTTGTGGCACCTTAGAGACTAACCAATTTATTTGAGCATGAGCTTTCGTGAGCTACAGCTCACTTCATCGGATGAAGCTGTAGCTCACGAAAGCTCATGCTCAAATAAATTGGTTAGTCTCTAAGGTGCCACAAGTCCTCCTTTTCTTTTTGCATACAAATAGGATAATCATATTCAGCAAATCATAACTTTTCCAGGGACACCTCACAAGACATATCTTGTACAAGATGCATTATAACTATGTCATAGTCATATCATAATGATACCACTATGATGAATATGGGGTGTAGTGTCACACCGGGGACTCTGGAGACCTTGTTTCTATTTCCTGCTGTGTCAGATTCATTGTGTGGCTGTGGTCAAGCCACTTCCCCTCCCTCGGCCTTGTGTTCCTCACAAGGTGTTGGAAGGCTTTATTCATTGCCTGCTCTGGGCCAAGCCCCCTGCGTTCATAGAATCATAGAATCATAGAATATCAGGGTTGGAAGGGACCCCTGAAGGTCATCTAGTCCAACCCCCTGCTCGAAGCAGGACCAATACCCAGTTAAATCATCCCAGCCAGGGCTTTGTCAAGCCTGACCTTAAAAACCTCTAAGGAAGGAGATTCTACCACCTCCCTAGGTAACGCATTCCAGTGTTTCACCACCCTCTTAGTGAAAAAGTTTTTCCTAATATCCAATCTAAACCTCCCCCACTGCAACTTGAGACCATTACTCCTCGTTCTGTCATCTGCTACCATTGAGAACAGTCTAGAGCCATCCTCTTTGGAACCCCCTTTCAGGTAGTTGAAAGCAGCTATCAAATTCCCCCTCATTCTTCTCTTCTGCAGGCTAAACAATCCCAGCTCCCTCAGCCTCTCCTCATAACTCATGTGTTCCAGACCCCTAATCATTTTTGTTGCCCTTCACTGGGCTCTCTCCAATTTATCCACATCCTTCTTGTAGTGTGGGGCCCAAAACTCGACACAGTACTCCAGATGAGGCCTCACCAATGTCGAATAGAGGGGAACGATCACGTTCCTCGATCTGCTCGCTATGCCCCTACTTATACATCCCAAAATGCCATTGGCCTTCTTGGCAACAAGGGCACACTGCTGACTCATATCCAGCTTCTCGTCCACTGTCACCCCTAGGTCCTTTTCCACAGAACTGCTGCCTAGCCATTCGGTCCCTAGTCTGTAGCGGTGCATTGGATTCTTCCATCCTAAGTGCAGGACCCTGCACTTATCCTTATTGAACCTCATCAGATTTCTTTTGGCCCAATCCTCCAATTTGTCTAGGTCCCTCTATATCCTATCCCTCCCCTCCAGCGTATCTACCACTCCTCCCAGTTTAGTATCATCCGCAAATTTCCTGAGAGTGCAATCCACACCATCCTCCAGATCATTTATGAAGATATTGAACAAAACCGGCCCCAGGACCGACCCTTGGGGCACTCCACTTGATACCGGCTGCCAACTAGACATGGAGCCATTGATCACTACCCGTTGAGCCCGACGATCTAGCCAGCTTTCTACCCACCTTATAGTGCATTCATCCAGCCCATACTTCCTTAACTTGCTACAAGAATACTGTGGGAGACCGTGTCAAAAGCTTTGCTAAAGTCAAAAAACAATACATCCACTGCTTTCCCTTCATCCACAGAACCAGTAATCTCATCATAAAAGGCAATTAGATTAGTCAGGCATGACCTTCCCTTGGTGAATCCATGCTGGCTGTTCCTGATCACTTTCTTCTCATGCAAGTTGTCATAAATATAAAGGGAAGGGTAAACCCCTTTGAAATCCCTCCTGGCCAGGGGAAAGCTCCTCTCACCTGTAAAGGGTTAAGAAGCTAAAGGTAACCTCGCTGGCACCTGACCAAAATGACCAATGAGGAGACAAGATACTTTCAAAAGCTGGGAGGAGGGAGAGAAACAAAGGGTCTGTGTCTGTCTATATGCTGGTCTTTACCGGGGATAGACCAGGAATGGAGTCTTAAAACTTTTAGTAAGTAATCTAGCTAGGTATGTGTTAGATTATGATTTCTTTAAATGGCTGAGAAAAGAATTGTGCTGAATAGAATAACTATTTCTGTCTATGTATCTTTTTTGTAACCCCTAGTGGGGTTCTCTATGTTTTTGAATCTAATTACCCTGTAAGATATCTACCATCCTGATTTTACAGGGGGGATTTCTTTATTTCTATTTACTTCTATTTTTTATTAAAAGTCTTCTTGTAAAAAACTGAATGCTTTTTCATTGTTCTCAGATCCAAGGGTTTGGGTCTGTGGTCACCTATGCAAATTGGTGAGGCTTTTTATCCAACATTTCCCAGGAAAGGGGGGGTGCAAGTGTTGGGAGGATTGTTCATTGTTCTTAAGATCCAAGGGTCTGGGTCTGTAGTCACCTAGGCAAATTGGTGAGGCTTTTTACCAAACCTTGTCCAGGAAGTGGGGTGCAAGGTTTTGGGAAGTATTTTGGGGGGAAGGACGCGTCCAAACAGCTCTTCCTCAGTAACCAGTATTAGTTTGGTGGTGGTAGCGGCCGGTCCAAGGACAACGGGTGGAATATTTTGTACCTTGGGGAAGTTTTGACCTAAGCTGGTAAAGATAAGCTTAGGAGGTTTTTCATGCAGGTCCCCACATCTGTACCCTAGAGTTCAGAGTGGGGGAGGAACCTTGACATGGTGGCATAGTGGTGGGATTAACCTGAAATCATTTTGAGATCCAGCTGAGATTTTTTGAACTAGAAATACAGATTTTAAAAAGGAATTTTTTTTTTCCTGTGGAAAGGAAGTCCAGAAAGCAGCTTTGAAACTGAAAGCAGCTTGTTTTTCTCTGCTTTGTGGCCAAGCAGAGACAAAAGGGGATTATCTTGTGAATTGCAGGTTTTCTTTGCCTGGAGGCAGGGTACTTAACTCCTGCAGGGAAATTCACAGTCTTCCAACCCAGAGGGTTTTTTTTCTTTTCTTCCTAAAAGTAAATAGGGAGTGTGTGTTCTACCCATTTGCTTTTTCTTTGGGCTGGGTAAGCAGGTTTCCAAGTAGTTGGAGGTTTTTTGCTTTAATTTGGGCCCAGAGCAGAGACAAGGGAATTGTCTTTTTCTGTAGGCTGACAGTCACTATCAGAGAATAGGTATTCTATTCCAGCACAGCAAAATTTTACAGCCACGTTTTGTTTGTTTATTTCTAAACCTCAGGTGTAAAGTTAGTTAAAAACAGAGAGGTTAGAATGACCAAATCCTCAGCTTGACTACAGCTGGAATTAGCCAAATTTCAGGCTGAGGAAAAACAAAGGGAACATGAAAGACAGATAGAACTCATGCGGCTGGAGAAGGAGGTACAGGAGGCTGCCCACAAGAGGGAAATGGAGGCAAGGAAGCATGTGGAGGAAGAGAAGGAAAAAGAGAGGAAGCATGTGGAGGAGGAGAAGGAAAAAGAGAGGAAGCATGTGGAGGAGATGGAGAGGATAAAGGCCCAGCAGAATATCCCAACAAACCCTAGCAATCCTTCTCCAGGTACCACTTCCCATCCCAGAAAGTTCCCCACCTACAAGGCAGGTGATGATACTGAGGCCTTCTTAGAAAACTTCGAAAGGGCCTGCCTTGGGTACAACATCTCTACTGACCAATACATGGTAGAGCTGAGGCCGCAGCTCAGTGGACCCTTAGCTGAGGTGGCAGCTGAAATGCCTAAAGAACACATGAACAAGTATGAACTGTTTAAATCCAAGGCGAGAGTCAGAATGGGGATAACACCCGAGCAGTCTCGTCGGAGGTTCAGAGCCCTAAGGTGGAAACCAGACATGTCATTTACCCAACATGCCTACCACATTGTGAAACATTGGGATGCCTGGATATCAGGAGCAAGTGTTGAATCTCCAGAAAATTTGCCCTTCCTAATGCAAATGGAACAATTCTTAGAGGGGGTTCCTGAGGAAATAGAAAGATACATCCTAGATGGGAAACCCAAAACTGTAATCGAGGCAGGAGAGATTGGAGCCAGATGGGTGGAGGTGGCAGAGAAGAAGAAAACTGGTCGCAGTTGGAGCGGAGACCAGAAGGGACCACCCCAGACCACACCCTATTACCGGGGGCCACCCAAAGCCCCACCTACCTCCCAAAGAACCCTCCAGACCCCTTATCGTCCCACCACCCCGTTCTCCAGCAACCCTCCTCGCCCCAGTGACCCGTCAGCTGGACGATGTTTTAAGTGTAACGAGCTGGGGCATGTAAAGGCCAACTGCCCCAAGAACCCCAACAGATTACAGTTCATTGCACCGGAATCACACCAGAGGTCCACAGGCCCAGATACCTCCCAGATACCCTTGGAGCGGAGGGAAACTGTGAGTGTGGGCGGGAAGAAGGTCACCGTGTGGAGGGACACCGGAGCACAAGTGTCAGCTATCCATGCTTCCTTAGTGGACCCCAATTTAATCAACCCAGAGATCCAAGTGACGATTCAACCCTTCAAGTCCAACTCTTTCGATTTGCCTACAGCCAAGTTGCCTGTCCAGTATAAGGCCTGGTCAGGAATGTGGACTTTTGCAGTCTATGATGATTATCCCATCCCCATGCTGTTGGGGGAAGACTTGGCCAATCATGTGAAGCAGGCCAAGAGGGTGGGAACGGTCACCCGCAGCCAGGCTAAACAAGCCGTGAGGCCTAGCTCTGTTCCGGAAACTTCTATCAGGACCTGGTCAGAGGTGATGGACCCAGACCCCAGGCCAATGTCTGCAACAGCAGTAGTGGATCCAGTCCCAGAGACCCAGACAGAACCAGTCCCAGAACCGGAACCAGTCGAACAACCAACACCAGACCCCGTGTCAGCACTGAATCCAGTACTTGCAACCTCAACACCAGAGGGCCCCACTGAACCTGAACTGCAAGCAGCCAATAACCCTACACAAGAGGCTCAGCCGGAGCCTGAATCCCAACATAGTGCACCAGCGGAGAGCGCTTCACAGTCAACAGAAACAGCTCCATCCCCTATATCGCTTCCAGAGGGACCAAGCCTAGGTCCCCAATCCAATGAGGAACTGATGTCTCCAGCATCAAGGGAACAGTTCCAGACCGAACAGGAAGCAGATGAAAGCCTCCAGAGAGCTTGGACGGCGGCACGGAGCAACCCACCGCCTCTCAGCTCTTCTAATCGATCCAGGTTTGTTGTAGAAAGAGGACTTTTATACAAGGAAACTCTTTCTGGGGGACACCAGGAAGACTGGCATCCTCAGAGACAGTTGGTAGTTCCAACTAAATACTGGGCCAAGCTCTTGAGCTTAGCCCATGATCACCCTAGTGGCCATGCTGGGGTGAACAGGACCAAAGACCGTTTGGGGGGGTCATTCCACTGGGAGGGAATGGGCAAGGATGTTTCTACCTATGTCCTGTCTTGTGACGTGTGCCAAAGAGTGGGAAAACCCCAAGACCAGGTCAAAGCCCCTCTCCAGCCACTCCCCATCATTGAAGTTCCATTTCAGCGAGTAGCTGTGGATATTCTGGGTCCTTTTCCGAAAAAGACACCCAGAGGAAAGCAATACATACTGACTTTCATGGATTTTGCCACCCGATGGACGGAAGCAGTAGCTCTAAGCAACACCAGGGCTAAAAGTGTGTGCCAGGCACTAGCAGACATTTTTGCCAGGGTAGGTTGGCCCTCCGACATCCTCACAGATGCAGGGACTAATTTCCTGGCAGGAACTATGAAAAACCTTTGGGAAGCTCATGGGGTAAATCACTTGGTTGCCACTCCTTACCATCATCAAACAAATGGCATGGTGGAGAAGTTTAATGGAACTTTGGGGGCCATGATACGTAAATTCGTAAATGAGCACTCCAATGATTGGGACCTAGTGTTGCAGCAGTTGCTCTTTGCCTACAGAGCTGTACCACATCCCAGTTTACGGTTTTCCCCATTTGAACTTGTATATGGCCGTGAGGTTAAGGGGCCATTGCAGTTGGTGAAGCAGCAATGGGAGGGATTTACATCTTCTCCAGGAACTAACATTCTGGACTTTGTAACCAACCTACAAAACACCCTCCGAACCTCTTTAGCCCTTGCTAGAGAAAACTTACAGGATGCTCAAAAAGAGCAAAAAGCCTGGTATGATAAACATGCCAGAGAGCGTTCCTTCAAAGTAGGAGACCAGGTCATGGTCTTAAAGGCGCTCCAGGCCCATAAAATGGAAGCATCGTGGGAAGGGCCATTCATGGTCCAGGAGCGCCTGGGAGCTGTTAATTATCTCATAGCATTCCCCACCTCCAACCGAAAGCCTAAGGTGTACCATATTAATTCTCTAAAGCCCTTTTATTCCAGAGAATTAAAGATTTGTCAGTTTACAGCCCAGGGAGGAGATGACGCTGAGTGGCCTGAAGGTGTCTACTACGAAGGGAAATGGGCTGGTGGTGTGGAAGAGGTGAACCTCTCCATGACCCTTGGGCGTATGCAGCGACAGCAGATCCAGGAGCTGTGCACTAGCTACGCGCCAACGTTCTCAGCCACCCCAGGACTGACTGAACGGGCATACCACTCCATTGACACAGGTAATGCTCACCCAATTAGGGTCCAACCTTACCGGGTGTCTCCTCAAGCTAAAACTGCTATAGAACGGGAGATCCAGGATATGTTACAGATGGGTGTAATCCGCCCCTCTGAAAGTGCATGGGCATCTCCAGTGGTTCTAGTTCCCAAACCAGATGGGGAAATACGTTTTTGCGTGGACTACCGTAAGCTAAATGCTGTAACTCGCCCAGACAACTATCCAATGCCACGCACAGATGAACTATTAGAGAAACTGGGACGGGCCCAGTTCATCTCTACCTTGGACTTAACCAAGGGGTACTGGCAGGTACCGCTAGATGAATCTGCCAAGGAAAGGTCAGCCTTCATCACACATCTCGGGCTGTATGAATTTAATGTACTCCCTTTCAGGCTGCGAAATGCACCCGCCACTTTCCAAAGACTTGTAGATGGTCTCCTAGCGGGATTAGGAGAATATGCAGTCGCCTACCTTGACGACGTGGCCATATTTTCGGATTCCTGGGCAGACCACCTGGAACATCTACAAAAAGTCCTTGAGCGCATAAGGGAGGCAGGACTAACTGTTAAGGCTAAGAAGTGTCAAATAGGCCTAAACAGAGTGACTTACCTTGGACACCAGGTGGGTCAAGGAACTATCAGCCCCCTACAGGCCAAAGTGGATGCTATCCAAAAGTGGCCTGTCCCAAAGTCAAGGAAACAGGTTCAATCCTTCTTAGGCTTGGCCGGTTATTACAGACGATTTGTACCGCACTACAGCCAAATCGCTGCCCCACTGACAGACCTAACCAAAAAGAAACAGCCAAATGCTGTTCAGTGGACCGGAAAGTGTCAGAAGGCCTTTAACAAGCTTAAAGTGACACTCATGTCTGACCCTGTACTAAGGGCCCCAGACTTTGACAAACCGTTCCTAGTAACCACAGATGCGTCCGAGCGTGGTGTGGGAGCAGTTTTAATGCAGAAAGGACCTGATCAAGAATTCCACCCTGTAGTGTTTCTCAGCAAAAAACTGTCTGAGAGGGAAAGCAACTGGTCAGACACTGAAAAAGAATGTTACGCCATTGTCTATGCTCTGGAAAAGCTACGCCCATATGTTTGGGGACGGCGTTTCCACCTGCAAACCGACCATGCTGCACTGAAGTGGCTTCACACCGTCAAGGAAACTAACAAAAAACTTCTTCGGTGGAGTTTAGCTCTCCAAGATTTTGATTTCGACATCCAACACATCTCAGGAGCTTCTAACAAAGTGGCTGATGCACTCTCTCGTGAAAGTTTCCCAGAATCAACTGGTTAAAATCGTCCTTGAGATGTGGAAAATATTGTTAGTCTTTATGTACTTGGTAGTATATTTAGAGATGCATGTGTCTTATTAACTCTGTTTTTCCTAGAGCTCCAGGAAGAAATCCCAGCCAGTGTTTCATCCTAGCTGAGATTTGGGGGGGCGTGTCATAAATATAAAGGGAAGGGTAAACCCCTTTGAAATCCCTCCTGGCCAGGGGAAAGCTCCTCTCACCTGTAAAGGGTTAAGAAGCTAAAGGTAACCTCGCTGGCACCTGACCAAAATGACCAATGAGGAGACAAGATACTTTCAAAAGCTGGGAGGAGGGAGAGAAACAAAGGGTCTGTGTCTGTCTATATGCTGGTCTTTACCGGGGATAGACCAGGAATGGAGTCTTAAAACTTTTAGTAAGTAATCTAGCTAGGTATGTGTTAGATTATGATTTCTTTAAATGGCTGAGAAAAGAATTGTGCTGAATAGAATAACTATTTCTGTCTATGTATCTTTTTTGTAACTTAAGGTTTTGCCTAGAGGGGTTCTCTGTGTTTTTGAATCTAATTACCCTGTAAGATATCTACCATCCTGATTTTACAGGGGGGATTTCTTTATTTCTATTTACTTCTATTTTTTATTAAAAGTCTTCTTGTAAAACACTGAATGCTTTTTCATTGTTCTCAGATCCAAGGGTTTGGGTCTGTGGTCACCTATGCAAATTGGTGAGGCTTTTTATCCAACATTTCCCAGGAAAGGGGGGGTGCAAGTGTTGGGAGGATTGTTCATTGTTCTTAAGATCCAAGGGTCTGGGTCTGTAGTCACCTAGGCAAATTGGTGAGGCTTTTTACCAAACCTTGTCCAGGAAGTGGGGTGCAAGGTTTTGGGAAGTATTTTGGGGGGAAGGACGCGTCCAAACAGCTCTTCTCCAGTAACCAGTATTAGTTTGGTGGTGGTAGCGGCCAGTCCAAGGACAAAGGGTGGAATATTTTGTACCTTGGGGAAGTTTTGACCTAAGCTGGTAAAGATAAGCTTAGGAGGTTTTTCATGCAGGTCCCCACATCTGTACCCTAGAGTTCAGAGTGGGGGAGGAACCTTGACACAAGTGCTTCAGGATTGATTCTTTGAGGACCTGCTCCATGATTTTTCCAGGGACTGAAGTGAGGCTGACTGGCCTGTAGTTCCCTGGATCCTCCTTCTTCCCTTTTTTAAAGATTGGCACTACATTAGCCTTTTTCCAGTCATCCGGGACTTCCCCCGTTTGCCACGAGTTTTCAAAGATAATGGCCAATGGCTCTGCAATCACATCCACCAATTCCTTCAGCACTCTCGGATGCAACTCGTCCGGCCCCATGGACTTGTGCACGTCCAGCTTTTCTAAATAGTCCCTAACCACCTCTATCTCCACAGAGGGCTGGCCATCTCTTCCCCATTTTGTGATGCCCAGCGCAGCAGTCTGGGAGCTGACCTTGTTAGTGAAGACAGAGGCAAAAAAAGCATTGAGTACATTAGCTTTTTCCACATGAAAAATGCGTTGCTCACATGAAGCTTAGTTTGGGCCGACCTGAAATGTTACAGAGATTTCTGTGCAATAGCTTTAACCAAAGTGGCAGGATTCTGCAGACTAAGTTATCCAGCCCTGAATCTATTAGAAAGCTGGCTAGATTGTCGGGCTCAACGGGTAGTGATCAATGGCTCCATGTCTAGTTGGCAGCCGGTATCAAGTGGAGTGCCCCAAGGGTCGGTCCTGGGGCCTGTTTTGTTCAATATCTTCATAAATGATCTGGAGGATGGTGTGGATTGCACTCTCAGCAAATTTGCGGATGATACTAAACTGGGAGGAGTGGCAGATACGCTGGAGGGGAGGGATAGGATACAGAAGGACTTAGACAAATTGGAGGATTGGGCCAAAAGAAATCTGATGAGGTTCAATAAGGATAAGTGCAGGGTCCTGCACTTAGGATGGAAGAACCCAATGCACAGCTACAGACTAGGGACCGAATGGCTAGGCAGCAGTTCTGCAGAAAAGGATCTAGGGGTGACAGTGGACGAGAAGCTGGATATGAGTCAGCAGTGTGCCCTTGTTGCCAAGAAGGCCAATGGCATTTTGGGATGTATAAGTAGGGGCATAGCGAGCAGATCGAGGAACATGATCGTTCCCCTCTATTCGACATTGGTGAGGCCTCATCTGGAGTACTGTGTCCAGTTTGGGGCCCCACACTACAAGAAGGATGTGGATAAATTGGAGAGAGTCCAGCGAAGGGCACCAAAAATTATTAGGGGACTGGAACACATGACTTATGAGGAGAAGCTGAGGGAGCTGGGATTGTTTAGTCTGCGGAAGAGAAGAATGAGGGGGGATTTGATAGCTGTTTTCAACTACCTGAAAGGGGGTTCCAAAGAGGATGGATCTAGACTGTTCTCAATGGTAGCAGATGACAGAACGAGGAGTAATGGTCTCAAGTTGCAGTGGGGGAGGTTTAGATTGGATATTAGGAAAAACTTTTTCACTAAGAGGGTGGTGAAACACTGGAATGGGTTACCTAGGGAAGTGGTGGAATCTCCTTCCTTAGAAGTTTTTAAGGTCAGGCTTGACAAAGCCCTGGCTGGGATGATTTAGCTGGGAATTGGTCCTGCTTCGAGCAGGGGGTTGGACTAGATGACCTTCAGGGGTCCCTTCCAACCCTGATATTCTATGATTCTATGATTCTATGATTCTATTCTGGTTCAGTGCTCTGATAGCCAGGTGCCCCCTGGGCCAGCCTAGCCCCAGTGCAGATTCCAATCGCTCTCGTCACCTGTACTGGGGAATATTGACGCCTTTCCTTATTGTGGCTTGTGATGTCACAGATAAATTACAGTCTCTCCTCAAGTGTATTCCAAGCAGCACCCCACGGATGCTCAGTAACCAGCAGCTAATCTAGTTAACGTGCATTACAAATGTACAACACGCTGTGACCGCAACGCCAATTTCAGGACATTGCATTAGATGGAAACCTTGAAATTATCTTAACTGAAGCCTTCCACCTCCATGCTGCACTGTTAAATACCTGCATAAACTGCAACACAAACCCTGCCCCAGCGCTGCCTCGATGTGTCCATTGTAGTCATCCCCAGAAGGAAAGTGCTACATTTCTGGCCCAGGTGGAGTGATCAGTGAGCATCCCTTGTGCCTTCTCTGGGGCACTTTCTGGCGCTTAGTCCCTTCTGAGAGGATCCCTGCTCACCTGCATGGCGGAGAAGGACATCAGCATGTTAGTTTTTCTCCAACCCCCTTGGCATTTAATTGTGATCCATGCTCTGTCACCTTATGTCACAGCATGTTGGTACCTGGGACCCCATGTAACACAATGTGGCCGTAGTTTCAACAGGACCAAGTTTCCATTTGGGAAAGTCACCTGTCCCCAGCACGTGAAGCTCTGTGCAGTTTAGGACTTCTCCGAGCCCTCCCTTGGCTGATTGTGAGATCACTGCCCAGATTGGGAGGGCACCAATGTCTCAGCACTCACACAGCACTCACACATCCACACTCACTCGCACATGCTGCACGGGCACGCACCCATATATGCAGACGTGCACGAACCGGCAGACACACTCAGGCTCACACACACACATGCAATGATCTGAAATTGCCCTAAGGCAGCAGAAAATGTGAGCAGTCAGAATGTCACCTCAGTTTACATCAGTGAGGCTTCCTAAGATGAGGCCAAACAATTTCTTAGAGCCAAACAATGTGGGTGATTGGTTCAATGAACAGGCAGCTTATCCCTGCTGGTTGGGCTGCATTCCCGAAAACCTGACTCCCAGAGTCACTTTGGCTCCATGTGCTAAGGTGAGCAGCCAGGCTGGCCTTGGCTGAGGACTGCAGGTGCTGTCAAGTTTGGGTGGTCCCACTCTCGGAGGTAATCTTACCACAGTGAGGCTTCCAGCTCTCTGGATTTTATCATATGTGTCGGGCAATCTCAGCCTTGCAGATATAAGAGGTCGGTGTTAAAGTTTCAGTCATCGTTCCAGGGTAAGTTAGTGATATAGAACCAACAATAAACTACTTGTCTGCTGTGGATTCTGACAACGAGCTTTGAAAAGAAGGCAATGTTTTCCTTAGATAACTGATAATAGTCCTGGTATAATATGCAGCCAATTTAATACTTAGCAGCTTTACCCCTCTAGCAGCTGTTTGTTTAAGAGAGACTTCACAGTGCAGAGAAAGGGAAATAGCAGATTTCCTCAGGCTCATTAGGCTACCTTTCACTCTCTAGTGCACAAGGTTTTATTCATTAAAGGGAGCTTGACTTGATTTCCAAGTTCTTTTCTCCCTTATCAAGGATTCACTTAATACACTGTAGTTTCACATCCGCAGGGAAGAACAGTGGGTACATTTCTTCTTCTAACAGGTATATTTTCTAAATCCAGAAACAACCCCTTTCACACACTTCATCAGAAGCTTCATGTTCTCTGGGCAAATTGATTTTTATCTGAAAGAAAAAGGGAATGTCTGAAATGTTGCACTTTTTGGCTTGAAAGTTGGAATACTGATAGAACTAAGAAAGGAAACATTATGGAGTTTGCCTTTTTTTTTTTTCTAAGCTAACCCAGTTTCGGAAATTCAAAAGAGAATGCAAAGTGCTTGGGGTTATGGTTAGACCCTTTCTCAGATTTATTTATATGTAATGTATAAATGTGTCCTATCAAGGCCTTGATCGTACAAATGCTTGTGCACAGAACTTTATGCCTGTGATGCTTCACTGAACTCTGCGGGACAACTCACATGTGCAAACTGTGAATGTACACAACTGGTTGCAGGATGGGTCTGACTGCTTAGAGAGCCAGCACAACACCTGATTAAAAAACAGATACAAAGACAAAGCAAACAGGAAGAGCTAGGCAAACCCATTGGGCTTCAGATACATTAGCTGTGAAGTTTTGATCCTAAACTGACCAATTGTTTCTTGGGGGATCATTCTTGCCAGAATTTGGCCTGTTTTGTGTATTGGGCTGAGTTAGGCCCTGAGCCTGCATGCACTTCCACAGATGTTTAGCTTTACATGGGAGAGCAGGGCATCAGAGACAACAGGATACTGTTGCATGTAAGGCTATGCAGCTGCATCAGAGCCTTAGTGTTTAAGGTGCTCTCCGCAGGTCCTGATCTCTATGTCCTGTAAGGAGACCCGTGCATTTACAGGCTTGATACAGGATCATAATCAGACTCTAGTGGTTATCACCTCTCACCCCCTATAGGCTGGAGACCTACAAAAATACAGGGCCAGATACTCAGCTCCCATTCAGGACCCTTTGACCAACTGAAATGTTGGTCCAATTGAAGTGTTCTCTGACTGGTTTTTGACCTACTGAGTGTCACAGAGGGGCTGAAATCAGCTCTGCCACAGCCAACAACTGGAGAGTTCCCACAGCAGAGAGGAATTCTTGCGTCTTGTACCAAAGGCCACCCACCCTCCCTCCTTCCTTGGCCATGTTGGGAGGTGGAGGGGGCAGAAACCTCTGCTCTGCCAGTTCAAAGCTACTGAGCTTCCCCTAGGGATCACAGACAGCTGTCATAAATTAGAGAAGCCCCCAGGCTGTTCTAACCTGTGTAGGAATCAGGATAGTCTCAGAACCCAGGAGCTGTAATCAGCTCCCTGAAGGCCCCTCACTTCTCTCCTGCACCTAATAGATCTGGGTGCAGGAGAAAGCACGACCCTTATGCATTAATGCCACTGACAATGAATGAAGCTTCATCTTTAAGGGGGAGGCCCGTGGAATCCACATTGTATGTCCCACCCTGAGGCAGAGTGCAGCATCTATTGCCATGTCAACAGGCCATAGGGACTTAGGGCACTGCCCTGGCCATGCCTCTTCCTGGTGCCCTGATCTCTACGGGGTAATTGTTCCAGCTTTCCCACTCAGAGAGAGGAAAGGTTGGCCCCTGCCCTCATAGAATCATAGAATCATAGAAGGTTAGGGTTGGAAGGGACCTCAGGAGGTCATCTAGTCCAACCCCCTGCTTGAAGCAGGACCAATCCCCAATTTTTGCCCCAGATCCCTAAATGGCCCCCTCAAGGATTGAACTCACAACCCTGGGTTTAGCAGGCCAATGCTCAAACCCTCCTGTTCTCTTGGGGCTCTCAGGTCCTGCTGGAATTTGCTGAACTAAAAGACTTCTGTAAGACAAGAATGAAAATAAACTGGAGAGACAGGTTTCAGCGTAGTAGCCATGTTAGTCTGTATCAGCAAAGAATCATAGAATATCAGGGTTGGAAGGGACCTCAGGAGGTCATCTAGTTCAACCTCCTGCTCAAAGCAGGACCAATTCCCAATTTTTGCCCCATATCCCTAAATGGCCCCCTCAAGGATTGAACTCACAATCCTGGGTTTAGCAGGTCAAAGCTCAAACCACTGAGCTATCCCTCCCCCTAAACAACAAAGAGTCCTTGTGCCAACTCTGTCTGCATATCTATTCAAGGGACACTATGATAGGACCTAACCGCATCAGCCACACCATCAGGGGCTCGTTCACCTGCACATCTACCAATGTGATATATGCCATCATGTGCCAGCAATGCCCCTCTGCCATGTACATTGGCCAAACTGGACAGTCTCTATGCAAAAGAATAAATGGACACAAATCAGATGTCAAGAATTATAACATTCAAAAACCAGTCGGAGAACACTTCAGTCTCCCTGGACACTCAATAACAGACTTAAAAGTGGCAATTCTTCAACAACAAAAACTTCTAAAACAGACTCCAATGAGAAACTGCAGAACTGGAATTAGTTTGCAAACTGGACATCATCAAATTAAGCCTGAATAAAGTGGGAATGGATGGGTCACTACAAAAACTAACTTTTCCCCCTGCTGTTACTCCCACCTTCTTGTCAGCTGTTTGAAATGGGCCACCTAGATTACATTGAACTCATTAGCACCACAAAGGAGATTTTTCCTCTCTTCTTGTCAACTGTTGAGAATAGACCCCTTCCACCTTAATTGAATTGGCTTGTTAGCAATGACCCACCATCTTGGTAAGACATCAAACTCCCATCTTTTCATATGCTGTGTATTTATAGCTCCCTACTGTATGTTCCACTCCATGCATCTGATGAAGTGGGTTTTAGCGCACGAAAGCTTATACCCAAATAAACTGAAGAGAGCAGATCATCCTGTCTGGGAATACATGGGGTTATCTCTGCATATCCCATACAGCCATGAGCAAGGCCTCTCATTGTGCCTCTAATCCGCACACGCAGTCACGGGGCTCTTGGTACAGGAATAGGAATGTAAGTGTTTGCCTTTCTGGTACTTCTCTGAGCACAGAAGGGACCCTGCCCATCTGAGCACATTGACCCTCTGCCCACAGCTGAGAATAATGGTGGAAACGCAAACAGAAGTTGGGGGGTTTACATGCTTTATTGCTACTCAGAAATAGTTTCCTAGATGAACGTTGAGCTCCTTGCTTTATGCACCCACGAATTGTATCATGATTTTAATATGCAAATGTAGTGTTCAGGTGCACCAGTCACAAAGACTTGATACACCAGAATAGCTCCAGAAATATTACTCTGGTCTATGCACAACTGATCCACCAGCTAAGAACCCATTAGGGTTCACAGGGATGGTTACTGCCCCTGGAGCCAGTAATCTGCATTTAAAAATACATAGTTACTGCTCAGAAGCTGAATTTGCAAAGGTCTCTACATTCACATTTAGATGACAGATCAGTCATAATGGTTCTACTGTGTCATCTAGCCTGCACTTCTGTGGGATAATTATATTTACTCTGAGAATAGAGGAGTGAATGCATGATACAGCTTTGAATTGACAACCATATTATTTGGCAATAGTGTATTAAAATTCCTGATCAAAGAAAGATTAATGGCCCAGATGCACAAAAGCAGCAAACAAACAGATGCTTCCTGTTTGTACACTCAACATTTCTATGAACCAGTGAAGCGATAGTAACCGGTGTCAGGATGAGACCCTCGAGTCACAACACAGAGGAAGCTGCAGTGAAGCCTGCATCTCCAGTACACCATATTAATAAAGAGCAATAATATCTAACAATATTAATAACAACACTTCCATCCTGTCCTTTATCCTGGGATGGCTCAAATATATTGTATTTGGATTACAATGGAAGCAAATAAATTAACCCTCCGGGGCCCCCTTAGAGATAGGTAAGATTATTAGAGCATTAATCCCATCCTGGCTGTTGTTGTTTGTTGCTGTATTTCAGTATCACCGGTCAAGTGTGGGTGTCAGCAGACACCCAAGGAGACACACACTTCCTGCATTTGAAATACCAGTAAAAGTTTGCCAGGTTTTCAGTTCCTGGGCAATACAAAAAATGTTCATAAAGCTGAGACATGCAGGAATCACTGAGTCATCAGTTTTAAATTAAAATGGCACATTCATTCCTTTTCTTTTAAAATTGTAACTTTTGCAAATCCTGGAAGAGGGGCTGGTGCCCACCCAAAGCCAGGCAGTCTCCCCACCACCCTGAATAACGCTTGCACTCATGCAACCCCCAGTTTAACAACTCACTTAAGCACATTTTTAGCTTCAGGCCCTTGCTTAAGTCACTGACGTGTGGAACTGGGGCTCCACACTTTACAAGTATTGGTCCAGATACTCAGCTGGTGTAAATTGTCATAAGTGAAATATGCCAGCTAGGGATCTGGCCCAGCACTTAATTATGAAGGAGGGTGAAATTCTGTGAGACACAGAAGAGAACTTATAGCTGAGAGGGGGAGGGGTACTAGGTGGATTTAACTCTCCTTTGTGCCCACTTTCTTCTGGGCTGCTGCTAAGTCAGGGCAGCCTCCCTGGGCTGCCCTCTAGGTGTTGTCGCGGCCTGGAATCTCCACAGCATGGCATGCTATGGCCCCACCACCTGACATCCCTCCATCCCGAGCCAGGACTGCGGGAAGCTCCCGACAAGCGGGGAAGCCACTGGTGCCCAGTCCATGGCCCCGCCCCCTGCTCTGCCCTTCCCACGAGGCCTCTCCCTTCCTCTCCCCTGAGGCCCTGCTCCTGCCCAAGCTCTATTCCCCCTCCACCTGATGAGGAGACTGGATTTGAACAGGGCTCTGCTGCTGCTCAGGGGACAGCCCTAAGCACTGGGCTAAGGGCTGCTCTGATGCAGGGCCCTGCTTCACTGTGGATACATTATGAATGGCCATGGGGAGAAAGAAAGAACACATGCCATTGACTGTCTAGCCCAGTGGTTAGAGCGCTCACGCAGGACGTGGGAGCTTCAGTGTCTAGCCCCCCTGCTCCAATGACTCTTCTATTATTTATCTCAGCAGGAGAGCCCGAGGGAGCCCTCCCGGCAGAGGAGCCTAGAGCACAGTAGTTAGGACACTCATTCGAGAGGTGGCAGCTCTCCGTTTAAATCCCATTTCCCCCTCAAGGCAGAGAGGGGACTTGAACTGGGGGGTCTCCCTCACCCCATGAGAGGGTCCTAACCCATGGGCTGAATGTCATGAGGGAGGCCCTTCTCCTCCCAGCTTCTTGCACAGACCAACTCCAGGACATGGTTCAAAGCTGAGAATCACAAGCCGAACTAGGGACCTCCCGGCAGCCTGGACTTAAGCACCTGCCTCTGTGAGGGGGTGGGGCCCAGGACACACCTCTCCTGTCAGCAGCTGCCATTGGCTAACATGTTGCTTTTTGTGAATCACAGTCTAAGGCACCTAGCTCTCCCATTCATGGGCTAGGAGCCTCACTCAGGCTTTGTGAATCGTAGTGTGGAATGTAGTGTGATTACCTCGGTACCTTGTTGGGCAATGCAGCAAACGTTCCAGCGTTCCAGCATCTAAGTCTCTTTGCAAACCTCGCTGGCATTTCTAAGGCTCTTAGTCCATAATGTGGCCACTAAGCCCCTTCTTTTCTTTTCTTTTTTAATTTAGAAATGGCTGTGTTAATATTTTTCGTGAGCTACAGCTCACTTCATCGGATGAGCTGTAGCTCACGAAAGCTCATGCTCAAATAAATTGGTTAGTCTCTAAGGTGCCACAAGTACTCCTTTTCTTTTTGCGAATACAGACTAACACGGCTGTTACTCTGAAACCTGTTAATATTTTTGTGAATCAGCTCTGATTGTGCAGATGACTCCTGTCTAATGGTATGTAATACACATGCCTGTATTAGCCAAACGGCAGCTCCATGACGAGAACTGACAGGATACAGCAGACTGTACACAGCATCTGTCAACTGGGTAATTTGCATTTGATAAAGCATCTGATTATTTATGTGCAGTATAGGCCAGACTTGCATATCCCTGGTTTGTTCCATTTTCTGTAACATTACTAGAAAAAAAATCACAGGAAATTGAACTGCTAACACTGCAGTAAGCCAAAGAACAAAGTGATGTCTGCACCCTGAGATGGAGAATTGCCAACTTCAGCTCCCAACCTTGTTCCAGGATTTTGCAGGTCACCCCAAGCCCAACTGCAATAAGCTGAGGGGGAGGAGAAATTTCACCCAGAGGGCACCATGTCAGAGGAGATGGATGGCCTAGCACGTGCAATGGGGTCCTAAAGTATGGGCCTCAACATCCTGCCACGTGCAGCCTGACACTAGGGGGCTGATACTGCTTCCAGTGAAACCACGGATTCCCATGGGAGCAGGGGCAAATATTGGTGGCCCCACTTTACCCATGTGTGTGACATGGTGCCTCATGGCTCCGCTGACCATGCCGGTGATTGGCTGAGTCCAGTAACTGTTGATATTTGTCTTATTTCCTGTACTTCATTTCCCCACCTTTTTCTTTCCTTTTTACACTGGGCTAGAGCCATTCTCATTAGCGCAGGGGCCTAGAAATCACAGCTTCTCTGTGTTCCAGGGAAGGACAGCCAATCTTTGCACTTGCCCTCTGGATTCACAAGGGAGGTAGGAGCTTTGGCTTCCAACCCAAGGAAGCCACATCAAGGATGTGTTGAATCAGCACTTCCCCTGGCCAGCACAGCCTAATGTTTAGGCAATGCCGAGCATCCTACACGCCTCTGGCTAAGGGACTGTGAAAACTCTCTCTGCCGTGCTGACCTCCCGCTCCAGGTGGCTCCAGAGTCTGCTGTTGAAGTCAGCAGAGGGACACCAGGATGAATCTGGCCCTGAGTCTTTGACTCCAAAACCACATGCTGCTGCTCAGTAAGTTACAGACGAGCTATCTCTGACTGTACCAGGAAGGGTTCCATGTGTGCAGGTCTGCCATGTGTCAGTAGAGGTCACTGCTGCACACACACACAAGCCAACAGGTCTCAGCATGTGCAGGGTGAGCCTGGAAATGGTGGATTAACTAATTTCCAGGACAATTAAACATTCCTGTCCTCTGCCACTCGATCCCAACAATTAAGGACAACAGCTTTCCAAACGCAGAGTGAAACTCATCAGCAAACAACCCAGGAAATGGATTTCCTCTAGCAGGGACACTGCAAGATTCTCTGTAACAGTCCATCCCATTCCTCATCAATACATCCAGGGGAACGTGAAGTGTGTATATTACAGTTACACCCAGAAAGACTTACAACCGCTGTGCACATCTTATGGTCCTTATCTTCAAAGCTCTCTGTGGCCTGTACCCATCTAAAGCTCTGTGCCTAAGCCTGAGATTGACAGCCATGCTCCTCTGGCCCAATGGAACTCTCAGCTATAAGAGTAAAGCACATCTGTGTGGGAGACAGAACTTTCTCCAGGGGCCCATCCCAGGCTGGGGAATGAACTCCTACAGGAAATAAGGACCATTCTAACCCTCACCACCTTCCATTCCAAGTGCCAGATGCACTTCTTTGACCTGCCTTCTGTAATATAAACCCATAACAAGGTGTGTGTACCTGACAGATGTGTAGTCATGTGCCTTACCACACTACTGAATGGCCCTCAGATCCTACAGTGATAAGCGTGGTATAAAACCTATCTAGACAAGAACTATGGTTAGCGTGCAAGTTGGCAGCCAAGATCAGAGCTCCATGGTAGCAGGCATAATACAAACACACAGTGAGAGCCAATCCCTGCCCCAGAGAGTTTGCAATCTAAAATGACCAGACAAAACACAAGTGACTTGCCCAAGGTCATGCAGCAGAGCTCAGATTAGAATCCAGATCTCCAAACCAGCTGGCCAGGGCCCTTTCTGTTAGGTCAGGCTGCTGCTCAATGTGTAGAATTCTGTTCATTAGAAGAAAAAATCTACTAGATGGTTTGGCACAAAAAGCAAAGCTCATCTCCATGCTGAGTTAGGAGGTAAATATCTTATTTAACAGCAACACGAGCAAGTGAGAAAGTGCAATGGAGAGAACTGTTGTGTCAAGATGTTAGAAAACAAGCTAGTGAGTGGCAGTTGAGGAGCGGTGGGAGCTGGCTGTTCAGCTCACTAGGAGCTTTCTAGCCACTCCAGATTTTTTCATCTTTGATTACATAAAGTCACCCTTGCTGCAGACACCAGCCTGGTGATTCTTGCTATTCGTGGCCAAGTTTGGTAGGGGGTGTTTGGTAGCAACTAGTTTTGTGAATGACTGTCAGGTTCTCTTCCTTGGTTTGCAGAGTGGATGCTGTGGGACTGAAAGTCCTGTTGCTTTTGTTGGGTTGAGCCTTCCTGGCCCTGTCCTGTGGAGCAGCTGTCTCTCATCTGGGTCACACATAACCAGGAACTGTAATGGACAGGGAGGATGAACTGTTATTTATGTCAAGCCTGCCTGATTAACTGATTAGTGGGAATCCGGAGGGGTTAAGATAGCTGAGGCTCAGGTCCCTGAGCTGGGAGGTGATACAGAGCTCCAGGCTGCCCTTTCAGCACTGCAGGCTGCTTTAGGAGGGATTATCCCAAACCTTGGTTAGGGCAGGACATGCCCTATGTGGGTCAGTGCACTGTAGCCAGGCTGCCAGGAGCTCTGCATGGAAACAAAGCAGCAGGCTGATGCTGAGGACTTTCCCCTCCTCCTCCCATCAGGAACAAGCATGAGTTTGAAGAGCCCAGCAGCTTTTCTCTGTGCCTGTATAAACAATGGAGCCGGGAAACAGAGACGAGTGCTGAATGAGAAATGTGTTGGGCCTTATCCCCACCCACGTCTGCGCTGCCCCCTGCTGCTACATTAGCTCCAGCCATCACCTCCCTGGTTTGGTTTGTCACCTGGCTGGGGCTGCATGGAGCCCTCATTCTCCCTTGGGACAGTGGGGGGAAAGCTAGCCCTAGAGTCGGGTGCAGGGGACCTGCATGCAGTTCCCAGCTGCATGTCCTCAGTGACCTTGGGCCAGTGACTTTTCCTACTTTGTGCCTCTGTTCCCTGAATGTGAAGCAGGGCTAATACTTCCCTGCCTCCCTGGGCTATGGCGAGGTTATATCTATTAATGACTGCAAGGGGCTCAGATGGCAGGTAATGAGGGGCATATTAATAACTGCATAGCTAGGGCGGGCCGCTTCTCGTTTATTGCTCTCTGTCACCATCTGCATGATTCTGTGTTTGCCTCCAGACATTCCCTGCTCAGTGTTTAGTTCCCTGTGAACTGCAATATGGTGAGTGTCTCGGGTTCTCTGGCTGGTGTGTAGTGTGGCCCATGTTTTAGCAGAGCACCCCCTCTTCTCCTCCATTCACAATATGTGACATCTCTGGGGTCACCACAGCAAGTGCTGCCGTGGGAAAGGACGATGAGGAAAGTATTGGTGCATCTGAGGTTCCTTCAGGGGGACGACGTAGCAGGAAACACAGAGAAGCCAGCACCCTGTGAACAGCGGGTCTTGTTGGCCCAAGAGCAAGTACCCTGCAGAGATCATTTTGAGAAGCTCTGTTCTCATCCAGAGATTTACCCTTTCCCCAGTGTTCTTCCTATCTGTTCTCCCACACAAATCCCCACTCATTCATCCATCTGTCCATCCCTTCCCACAAATCCTGTCTCATCCGCCCACCCCTTCCCCACAAATCCCCCATCTCTCCTTCAGCATCACCACTACTACCACCCTACTTGTAGGCCCCTCGTGTCTCCTTTTCTACTTATTCCATTCTCCTTTCCTCTCTCAAGATGTTTGTGTTCTCCCACCCCATCTCCTTGCTGTCCTTGACCCTCCTCTGCCTCTATCCCCATCCTGACTTTGCTCCTCCTCCCTGCCCATGACTAGGTCCCTCTCTTCTGTCTCCCCTTCTCAGTGCCCCCCCTCCAATAACTCTGCTGCTGGGTTCTGAGGACTGGGGTACGGGAAGGCTGACACTGCTTAATGCAGAATTCCTCACTTTGTTGCAGACAGGCTATTGTTCAGCCCATAGGATCCCTCTAGCCATGACAGACTAAGACTTTGTGACACAGGAAATAGAACTGTAGAAAACTGATAAGGGGAGCAAAAGGACACAAGGTGAAATCTATGGCCAGCAGAGTTGGGGAGAATATGAAGAAGTTTTCAAAGTATATTAGAAACAAAAAAAATCCCAACAATGATATTGGTCCATTGCTAGACGGAATTGCTCAAATTATCAACTATAATGTAGAAGTGTTCAATAAATATTTGTTTTATATTTAAGAAAAAACAGATGATGTAGGCATGTGATAATACTCTTTCCATTCCACTCACATCTCAGGAGGATGTTAAACAGCAGCTACTAAAGTTAGACATTTTTAAAATCAGTACATTCAGATAACTAACATCCAAGAGTTTTAAAAGAGCTGTCTAAGGAGCTCACTTGATGATTAATGTTGATTTTCAATAAGTATTGGAATATTGGGGAAGTTCCAGGAAACTGGAAGAAAGCTAATATTGTGCCAATATTTAAAAAGGATAAATGGGATGACCTGGGTAATTATAGGCTGTCAGTCTAACGTTGATCCTGGGCAAAATGATGGAGTGGCTGATGCAGGACTTGAGTAATAAGGAATTAAAGGAGGTAATATAATTAATGTCAATCAACATGGGTTTATGGAAAATGGATCATGTCAAACTAACTTGCTACCTATTTTTGAGGAGCCTGCAAGTTGAATTGATAAAGGTAATCATGTTTATGTAAAATACTTAGACTTCTGTAAGGCATTTGATGTGGTACCACATAAAATTTTGATTAAAAAACAGGAAAGATATAAAATTAACTTAGCACACATTAAATGAGTTAAAAAACGGCTAACTAATAGATCTCAAAATGTGACTGTAAAGGGGGACTCATCGTTGTACAAGTATGTTTTCAGTGGCATCCGGCAGGGATTGGTTCTTGGCCCTATGATCTTTAATATTTTTATTAATGACTTGGAAGAAAACATAAAATCAGCACTGATGAAGTCTGCAGATGACACAGAAATTAGGGAAGTGGCAAATAATGAAGAGGACAGATCATTGATACAGAGCAATCTGGATCAGTTAGCAAACAATATGTGTTTTAATATGGCTACATGTAAATGTACACATCTGGGAAAAAGAATGTTGGCCATAGTTACAGGATGGGGGATTCTGCCCTGGGAAGCAGGGACTCTGAAAAAGATTTGGGAGCTAGGGTGAATAATCTGCTGAACATGAGCTCCCAGTGCAAAGCTGTGGCCAAATGGGTTAATGCAATCCTTGCTGTTCCGAGATCCATCTTGGCTCCCCATTTCTGTAACTTTTTCTCCTGTATTGAAAGCAACAACATTTAAACCCTGTCTGTTCACACCTGTCCTTTGTCTCTCACTGTAACCATGCTGAGTTCACATGTTCAGCCTTCCAAGGCATTATGCGTTCATGTTCGGACATGGGGCACCTGTTGTCTCTTCTGGATTCTCTATTCAGACATGTTCATTCAAGCCAGTTCATGTTAAGGTATCTGATCTGAACCCAGACAGCATAAGTGACTCTTAGCCAAACCTCATTCCCTTTTAGACTCATAGAATCATAGAATATCAGGGTTGGAAAGGACCTCAGGAAGTCATCTAGTGCAACCCCCTGACTCAGTGTATAGAAGTACATAGTGAACAGAGTAAGGCATGCATATAGATCAGAAAGATATTACCAAAATTCCCACATTTATTACACATACAAAACCATTATAGCATATATGAAGTGGATTAGAAACTGGCTAACTGATAGATTTCAAAAGGTAGATGTTAATGCAGAATCATCAAAATATCTGTGTTTTTAGTGAGATCCCAAGGGATCAGTTCACAGCCCAACTCTATTTAATATTTTCATTAATGATGTGAAAGAAAATATACAATAATGGCTGAAGTTTGCTTGTGGTACTGGTGGAGGGGTAAATAATTACAGGTCAGTTATAGAGAGACCTGGATTGCTTGAGGAACTGGGTGCAACCAAACAACATGCATTTTTAACAGCATCAAATGCAAGGACACATGTCGCAAATTAAGGAATGTAAGTCATACTTATAAGATGGGGGACTGTACCCTGAAAAGCAGGGATTCTGAAAAGGAATTAGGGGTTACAGTAGACTACCAAATGAACATGAAATCCCAGTGCAAGCCTTGGATGTATAAATAGGTTATATCAAGTAGGGAACTCGTATGACTTCAGTAAATTGCATTGCTAGAATATTGTGTCTAGCTCTTGTGTCCACACCTTAAAAATGATGCTGAAAACTATTAGCCATTCATGAAAGATCCACAGGAATTATTCTGGTTCCAGAAAACTGTCTTATAGTTAGAGATTAAAGAAATTCAACCTGTTAATTTCATAGAATCATAGAATCATAGACTATTAGGGTTGGAAGAGACCTCAGGAGGTCATCTAGTCCAACCCCCTGCTCAAAGCAGGACCAATCCCCAACTAAATCATCGCAGCCAGGGCTTTGTCAAGCCTGACCTTAAAAACCGCAAAGGAAGGAGATTCCACCACCTCCCTCAGTACCACGTTCCAATGCTTCACCACCCTCCTAGTGAAAAAGTTTTTCCTAACTTTTCAGAAAACAAGGAGTAATGGTCTCAAGTTGCAGTGGGGGAGGTTTAGGTTGGATATTAGGAAAAACTTTTTCACTAGGAGGGTGGTGAAGCACTGGAATAGGTTCCCTAGGGAGGTGGTGGAATCTCCTTCCTTAGAGGTTTTTAAGGCCCAGCTTGACAAAGCCCTGGCTGGGATGATTTAGTTGGGAATTGGTCCTGCTTTGAGCAGGGGGTTGGACTAGATGATCTCCTGAGGTCCCTTCCAACCCTGATATTCCATGAGTCTATGATTCTATGATTCTAATATCCAACCTAAACCTCCCCCACTGCAACTTGAGACCATTACTCCTTGTTCTGTCATCTGCTACCACTGAGAACAGTCTAGAGCCATCCTCTTTGGAACCCCCTTTTAAGGTAGTTGAAAGCTGCTATCAAATCTGCCCTCATTCTTCTCTTCTGAAGACTAAACAATCCCAGTGCCCTCAGCCTCTCCTCATAAGTCATGTGTTCCAGTCCCCTAATCATTTTTGTTGCCTTCTGCTGGACACTTTCCAATTTTTTCACATCTTTCTTGTAGTGTGGGGTCCAAAACTGGACACAGTACTCCAGATGAGGCCTTACCAATGCCGAATAGAGGGGAATGATCATGTCCTTCGATCTGCTAGCAATGCTCCTACTTATACAGCCCAAAATGCCATTGGCCTTCTTGGCAACAAGGGCACACTGTTGACTAATATCCAGCTTCTCGTCCACTGTAACCCCTAGGTCCTTTTCTGCAAAACTGCTGCCTAGCCATTCAGTCCCTAGTCTATAGCAGTGCATGGGATTCTTCCAGCCTAAGACTCTGCACTTGTCCTTGTTGAACCTCATCAGATTTCTTTTGGCCCAATCCTCTAATTTGTCTAGGTCCCTCTGGATCCTATCCCTACTCTCCAGCGTATCGACCACTCCTCCCAGTTTAGTGTCATCTGCAAACTTGCTGAGGGTGCAGTCCACGCTATTCTCCAGATCATTAATGAAGATATTGAACAAAACCGGCACCAGAACCAACCCTTGGGGCGCTCCGCTTGATACCAGCTCCCAACTAGACATGGAGCCATTAGTCACTACCTGTTGAGCCCGACGATCTAGCCAGCTTTCTATCCACCTTATAGTCCATTCATCCATCCCATACTTCTTTAACTTGCTGGCAAGAATACTGTGGGAAATCGTATCAAAAGCTTTGCTAAAGTCAAGGAATAACGTTAGGGAATGTTATCTCCAGCTTATCATCTACTTTACTCAGCTTTACCCTTTTATGTTCAGCACCGGTTTCAGAATAAATGACATCCTTTGCTCGGTTCTTTGAGAAATTGTCTGTCATTTTCACAGCCCTGAGCTGGTGCAGATTGTAAATATCACTCCCTTCCCCACCACACAGGACATCATAACCCCGCATTGGCTGGAGAAAGTCACAGCCACCCTCACCACTCAGGAAATTACTTCTTTCATTTCCTATCAGGATGTCAGCATGGCTTGTACCAATCACATTTTCCACCCCAAAGTACAGATCACCTTCGGCATCAGCCCCTCATCCATGTCCAAGATGCAAGTTGACAAGCACTCCTGTGTGTTTCTGGGGTCTCCCACAAACAGCCAAGTGTCCAAATCAGAGCCCACCATAAACTGTGTCCCAACCCTGTCCTGGGTAGAGAATATCATCCCCAGCTCCTCCCAGAGTATAGTCATCCCCACTGCATCCATGGATCTCATCATCGCCAGTGTCCCCAGAAAGGTAGTCCTTCCCACCAGAGCCCTGGAGAATGTCACTTCCCCCTAGTCCATGCAGAACATCTGTTTCCTCCTATCAGTGTCTTGTCAAGGTTGTTTCCAAAAAATGCTGCTCTCAGACTGAAGCGCCCCATATACAGTGTCTATGGAGGTGAGATCACCCTCTGAAAGGTTCAGGTGCAGCTCTCACAAGGAATCGCCTGTCCAAAAACAAGGGCTGAATTTCAAACATCACCTCAGAAAACATGAGCCACACATTGTCTCTGGTTTGCAGAATCAAATGCCTCTTCTTATTATTTAGGGTGTACCTTTGCAAGCAGACATATCCACTTAGCCACTCTGGGGGAACTGAGTCCCAAATCTCCCCTGGCAGTTTTTCACATTTAATATCCTTAGACTCAGCATCCAGGGAAAGAAAATCAACTCTCCCATCATCTGCAAAATTGTCATGTCCTTTGTATGTTTTTCTTGTGATCTAGGTACCTTTGTAAGTTTTCTAGTGATATAGGTATCTTGTCCACCTTGTCTGCTGATGAAGCCATCACTGTTCGTTGGGTCGATATAGTTATCCTCATTTCCCCATATTTCACTGACAGCTATAGAACCAGTTATTTTTGTGGCTCCAAGGAAACTCCACTCCTAGTGTCTATATTATATTATATGTGAGGTTTAGACTTGATTTTGAATAATCTATGGCATAAACAGAGAGCTCATTTGTCTGGGTACCCTGGAAAGTAATCCCATCTTCTGTATGGACCCACAAATGCCTGCTCTCTTCAGACCTGTGCCAGTCCTTTAACGAGATGTCACATTTCCCTCTTCTGATAAGATCAGAGGGACTGAGCTCAGAGGAACTGACATCTGAGGAGTTGAGAAAAACTAGATTTTCAAATTTCTCTCTTAAAATCAAAACATCAGTTAATTTATCTTTGGCATAATTATCAATGACCATGTCTCCTCTGTTCTTGCAATCAATCACATATGTATTACTCACATTTCCTCCATACAAGACATCATCTTCACTACCACCAATGAAATTTGTCGTTATTGCCTACAGTGAAATCTGGGATGGGGAATCAAAGCACTGTCATTATGTGATCATTCTCTGTAAGAACAATTCTATTGAATGTTACATTTAAACCATTTTTGGGGAGAATATATGGGCTAAATTTTAGACCGGAGCCATTCCTTGTGTGACTGAAGTCCCATAACAAAGGGACAGGTTCTGGAACCTATTCTTTTATTAATCTTGTAAAGGGCAATTGATACTTGGAAAACCACAAAGCCAATGGTTTCATAGATGATGTGTTGCCATTCCCTTCTTGCTTCCAGCCATCGATTGTCACATAGATTAAAGAGTTAGTGTCCCGCACTTGTAGAGATGATTCTGTGAGCTCTACTGCCACATTGTCATACTCAGTTTCTAGTTGTACCAGGTCTATTTCCCCATCAGAAGCAAAATTATTGATGTGGTCACAAGAGTTTTTCTTCTCCACAACATACATGTCTTTTCCGTTATATCCAGGGAGGGAATTGCTTCCCTTTCCTCCATGAAGAACGTTAGCCAGGTTGTTCCCCAGTATCATTCTGACAATTTCCCCTGACAGTAATAACATTTTCCCAGGGTGAGGACTGTAAGTCTACATTTACCACAGTGGATTGGCTGGAATAATCAAGGGCTGAAGGCTCTAGAATGACCCTCCCACCTACCTGAACTTTGCCGACACGGAATAGCTTCTTTTAAAGCTCGGATGTTGAAATGAGGCTCCAAGAAACCAATTTTTGATCACAATATGATGGCTATTGTTATAAAATAACTTCAGATCATTTTCTATTTTCTTTGCTGATATGTGAGTTTATGAAATATTTATCACTGGAAGGTCTCTAGCTATGTCTTCTGCCTGATTACAGATCTCAGTGTCCCCAAAATCTTCAGGAATATGGTAAACACCCTGGCCATTTCTCCCATAAATGAAGCTTTTCTGTGGCCCTTGGGTTAAGTCAACTATCTCACTACAGCCATTGTCTTCTAAGTGCTTATGGATCTTAACATAGTTCCTAGGAGATTGCAGGTCCTTCACGAGTTCCATACCCTTATTATGTTCTTTCTCAAGCTCATGGATTTTAGAGGTTATGCTGAAAGCTGTAAACTGATTAAATATATCCAAAAAAGGTATTAAAAATGTCTCTTAGACCAAGAGCTATTCCTCTTAGGACAGGTTTCAGAGTAACAGCCGTGTTAGTCTGTATTCGCAAAAAGAAAAGGAGTACTTGTGGCACCTTAGAGACTAACCAATTTATTTGAGCATGAGCTTTCGTGAGCTACAGCTCACTTCATCGGATGCATCCGATGAAGTGAGCTGTAGCTCACGAAAGCTCATGCTCAAATAAATTGGTTAGTCTCTAAGGTGCCACAAGTACTCCTTTCCTCTTAGGACAGCTACTAAATGCTTTCCCACACTGTTACACGTTCAGGTAAGAAATCTAGATCATGTTTTATTTCATGGTACATGGGGTCGATGCCCAAGCAGATTACACTTAAAGCAGCTGTTAATGGGACTGTTCCTGGCCTGGTCGAACTACTCAGTAGTATAGATGCATCTAGAATTGCATCCGTTTTATCAATTGTGCTGTTTTGCTGAAGATTTTAATATATAATGAATGCAGTGAAACCAATGGATAGCAATGGGACACCTTTTGTAACTTCTGCTATTCTAGTTGCTGAGTTTATAAAGCTAATTGCCTCCGCCTCTTAAAGCACCTCTGAGATTTTGGTGACAGCCTGTTGAATGTTGGCTCCAATCAAGTCTGAAACAGACCCTGGGCTACAAAAAACCCTCCTTCCCAGTCTTGCCCCTCTGCAAACATCTGATTTGCTGCTTGGAAGCCCATTAAAGTCTGATAAATACCTATTTCTTCATTAATCTTGTAAAGGGCAATGTTAGCATTTTAAAAATAAGAACGAACCAGCTCCTCAGATCTGAATACCTCTGGCTCTCCAGGAATAAGTATCTCTTTGGTTTTCTGAGGGTCTTTTTGCTCTGTAATTTAAGCTTCAGGCCACCACTATATTTTTCAATAGGTCCTATGCTCTCCAGCTTCTCCAGATCATTTTCAGACAGAGCATTTTGGTCTATCTGGCATGTATAAACAGTGGCTTCATCATATGTTGATAATGGTTCCATTTTACCTTTCATTTGATGGCTTAGGTCACTAGGAGAGGAGGAGGATCATTTGTCCCTGCTCTATCTTTGAACTCATTTCTCTACTTCCTCATAAGCCATAGCTTCATGACTGCCAGGGAATTTTCAAATACCTGGTGTCCAGGGGAGAACAGTAATCCAGGCCTATTACTGAATGATTATCAGACCATGTCCCTTCTCTCGTCATGGGATTCATATTTTGAAAATCCCCCCATTTGGAGACCGTATCCCATCGCAGCCTGTTGATTAGAAACATACTGGGGTTACTCATAGTCTGACAGGTTTCAGAGTAGCAGCCATGTTAGTCTGTATCCGCAAAAAGAAAAGGAGGACTTGTGGCACCTTAGAGACTAACAAATTTATTTGAGCATAAGCTTTCGTGAGCTACAGCTCACTTCATCATGTTACTGGAACCCTTGTTGTGATCGCCAAGTACCCAGTGATAGGCCTTCTTCACAAAGTTATCTCAATTTTTCATTCCTTTCATGGCAGAAGAGGTTTCAGAGTTCTGTTCCTTTTTTTGTTTGTTCCTGCAGTAGTCTCATATACTGAAACATAGACGTTTTCTAGATTTAGTCTGTAAATATAAGGTTTTAAATAATACATAAATCTTTTGCTTAATTCTTTATGAATATTTTTTTCAGTTTAATGAGGTTTTGACTGAATCTTGCTTCATTAGGTATTTTATATAGCTCTTCCCAAAAGGTTTTCAGGTAGTTTTTATCAACATACTTATTAGAAATAATTCCTTCTGCCTCTAAGTATTTTATATTGTTTTCAAATATTTCTTCTCTGATGCGCTTAGCCTCACTGATGATACCTCTAATGTTATTTAGTTGGTCATCATGTCTTGTTATCATAGTTACAAGCACAGTGTTTTCCCCACTCCTATCCAAGGGATGAACACTCATCTTCTCTTTCTTTGGCTCTTGCGATGGAGAATTACAAAGCTCTCTAACTTTGGAATTAATTATGTCATCTATAGCATGATTTTCAACTCAGTGGGTACTTCATACTAGTGTCAGTGAAATAAAGAGGCTTATCATGAGGGAGAGCAAGGGGATTTTACTCCACTGAGGGCCCCCCCTTGTTCAATCTACTCTTGACTCTTGCCCGAGATATCTGAAGCCTCCCATAGTTTGTTGTCACTTCCTACGTAAAACTTGTGCTTGTGACTTGGGTTCACCTTGCAAGTTCAGCGGCATCTGTTTTGCCAGATCTCTTACTCCCACCAGGTAAGACATACACATTGGTATTTGGTGCTGAAATAGAATTGAAAACTTTGACACCTGCTTCTCTCAAATGCCCAAGGAATTCTTCCATGTATTTCCTCCCTTTCGCTCCAGCTCCAAACTGATTTTGCTGAAGGTTTTCATTTTGGGGGGAAAATGCAATGGGGCCCTATTTCTAGAAAGGGTCAAAATGGCTTCAGCTAGCTCTGCCGAGGTCTTTTTTCCCAGAGTAACCTCTCCATCTGAAAGATAATGGCCAATGGCTCTGCAATCACATCCACCAACTCCTTTAGCACTCTCGGATGCAGCGCATCCGGCCCCATGGACTTGTGCTCGTCCAGCTTTTCTAAATAGTCCCGAACCACTTCCTTCTCCACAGAGGGCTGGTCACCTCCTCCCCATGCTGTGCTGCCCAGTGCAGTAGTCTGGGAGCTGACCTTGTTCGTGAAGACAGAGGCAAAAAAAGCATTGAGTACATTAGCTTTTTCCACATCCTCTGTCACTAGGTTGCCTCCCTCATTCAGTAAGGGGCCCACACTTTCCTTGACTTTCTTCTTGTTGCTAACATACCTGAAAAAACCCTTCTTGTTACTCTTAACATCTCTTGCTAGCTGCAACTCCAGGTGTGATTTGGCCTTCCTGATTTCACTCCTGCATGCCTGAGCAATATTTTTATACTCCTCCCTGGTCATTTGTCCAATCTTCCACTTTTTGTAAGCTTCTTTTTTGTGTTTAAGATCAGCAAGGATTTCACTGTGAAGCCAAGCTGGTCGCCTGCCGTATTTACTATTCTTTCTACACATCAGGATGGTTGGTTCCTGCAACCTCAATAAGGATTCTTTAAAATACAGCCAGCTCTCCTGGACTCCTTTCCCCCTCATGTTATTCTTCCAGGGGATCCTGCACATCAGTTCCCTGAGGAAGTCAAAGTCTGCTTTTCTGAAGTCCAGGGTCCATATTCTGCTGTTCTCCTTTCTTCCTTGTCTCAGGATCCTGAACTCGACCATCTCATGGTCACTGCCTCCCAGGTTCCCATCCACTTTTGCTTCCCCTACTAATTCTTCCTGGTTTGTGAGCGGCAGGTCGAGAAGAGCTCTGCCCCTAGCTGGTTCCTCCAGCACTTGCACCAGGAAATTGTCCCCTACATTTTCCAAAAACTTCCTGGATTGTCTGTGCTCTGCTGTATTGCTCTCCCAGCAGATATCAGGGTGATTGAAATCCCCTATGAGAACCAGGGGTTGTGATCTAGTAACTTCCATTAGTTGCCTGAAGAAAGCCTCGTCCATCTCATCCCCCTGGTCTGGTAGTCTATAGCAGACTCCCACCATGACATCACCCTTGTTGCTCACACTTCTAAACTTAATCCAGAGACACTCAGGTTTTCCTGCAGTTTCATACCGGAGCTCTGAGCAGTCATACTGCTCCCTTACATACAGTGCAACTCCCCCACCTTTTCTGGCCTCCCTGTCCTTCCTGAACAGTTTATATTCATCCATGACAGTACTCCAGTCGTGTGAGTTATCCCACCACGTCTCTGTTATTCCAATCACATCACAATTCCTTGACTGTGCCAGGATTTTCTGTTCTCTCTGCTTGTTTCCCAGGCTTCTTGCAGGAGTTGGTGGATGTGATTCCAGAGCCATTGGCCATTATCTTTGAAAACTCATGGTGATCAGGGAAGGTCCTGGATGACTGGAAAAAGGTGAATGTAGTGCCCATCTTTAAAAAAGGGAAGAAGGAGTATCCGGGGAACTAAGGACAGTCAGCCTCACCTCAGTCCCTGGAAAAATCATGGAGCAGGCCCTCAGGGAATCAATTCTGAAGCACTTAGAGGAGAGGAAAGTGATCAGGAACAGTCAACATGGATTCACCAAGGGCAAGTCATGCCTGACGAACCTAATTGCCTTCTATGATGAGATAACTGGCACTGTGGATGAAGGGAAAGCAGTGGATGTGTTAGTCCTTGACTTTAGCAAAGCTTTTGATACTGTCTCCCACAGTATTCTTGCCAGCAAGTTAAAGAGTTATGGGCTGGATGAAAGGTGGATAGAAAGTTGGCTAGATCGTCGGGCTCAACGGGTAGTGATCAATGGCTCCATGTCTAGTTGACAGCCGGTATCAAGCGGAGTGCCCCAAGGGTCAGTCCTGGGGCCAGATTTTTTCAATACCTTCATTAATGATCTGGAGGATGACGTGGACTGCACCCTCAGCAAGTTTGCAGATCACACTGAACTGAGAGGAGTTGTAGACACGCTGGAGGGTAGGGATAGGATCCAGAGGGACCTAGACAAATTAGAGGATTGGGCCAAAAGAAATCTCGTGAGGTTCAACAAGGACAAGTGCAGAGTCCTGCACTTAGGACGGAAGAATCCAATGTACCGCTACAGACTAGGGACCAAATGGCTAGGCAGCAGTTCTGCAGAAAAGGACCTAGGGGTTACAGTGGACAAGAAGCTGGATATGAGTCAACAGAATGCCCTAGTTGCCAAGAAGGCTAACAGTATTTTGGGGTGTATAAGTAGGAGCGTTGCAAAAAGAAAAGGAGTACTTGTGGCACCTTAGAGACTAACCAATTTATTTGAGCATGAGCTTTCGTGAGCTACAGCTCACTTCATCGGATGCATACCGTGGAAACTGCAGTAGACATTATATACACACAGAGACCATGAAACAATACCCCCTCCCACCCCACTGTCCTGCTGGTAATAGCTTATCTAAAGTGATCATCAAGTTGGGCCATTTCCAGCACAAATCCAGGTTTTCTCAGGGGGTGCCACAAGTCCTCCTTTGGTTTTCACACTGGAAGCAGTAACTCATTTAACTTCAGTCGTATAATAGCCATCTGGTGTGCTCCACCTGGAACCCACAACATGAGCACATGGATGCTAAAATAGTAATTTATCATTATTGGCACTGGCAACCTCAGATCACAAAGGAAGGTAAATGTTGTGGTCTCTATTTAACAGATCTGGAAACTGAGGCACAAAGCCCTTATAGGACTTTCAATCCATCCACACTACAACACACTCCATCTTAACATTAACTCAGGGCTTTAACCTCTGAACTCAGACAGACCCCTAGATCTGGCACCTAGCACTCCCACCTAGTGGTGGACGAATTAAAATAATCCTAGCAACCATTGTTCTTGCAGAAAACTCCCCTCCAGTAGAAGTTCTTTTCAAAGCCTAATGGGCATGCTGGACGGGTCTGGACATCTGCAGGCAACTGCTATTAGCTGTCACCCTCTGTACTGGGTCTGTTTAACCAGTTGTCTTATTAGGGAGACAAGGATGCAATTTCCAGAAAGGTCTGGTAGGTTTTGAGCTGCCCTGACCATCCAACAGATGAGAGGGGATTTTGCTTTGATTTGGCTTTCTGTATCTTTCGAGATTGAAATGCAAGTAACCCTAGAAATTTATTATCCCATCCATTAGATGTGCTTTGTAAACCAGGACTTGAGGTTAGTATCTCTGACTGCCAGGTAAGCAGTCATGCCTGCTCTTGTTTACCAGGGATATTTAAGGGCCTTGTAGCTGAGCTGAGCCATTACAATGAGTGGATCCCTGGCAGCATGGGGCTGCAAAAGCATTTTGCCCACCTTCAGCAAAAACTGAACAGTGCACTGGGATTTGCAATGTGAATTAGCTGTCAAGGCTGAGTTATTTCTCTTGCCCTGAAAGGAGTGGGAAGAGGAAAGGTGGGGAATAACCTATCTAAACAAGTTTATACACGCATATGGTTTTCTAATGCCCTGCCTGGAAGAGACATGCAGCTACTTTGTGGGAAAGCATGAAGACTGTATCATAGAGTTCCAACCTGGAGCCTCCTTGCAGCCTGTAGATAAATAATGCAGGGGTCTTTCCTCCCAGCATAATGCTTGTACTTGGTTCCACCTCTGCATCCCTCTTGTTGGACGTGAGTGCAGCTGGATAGCGAGCACAGCCTCACAGAAACAGCCCAGACCCAACAGATGAGGTAGTGCCTTCCTCACTTCCCCTGCAGAAATTCCATGGGGGTGAAGAAGGTGGGGCCGGGAGGGATAGTAAGGTAATTCCTTCTTGCTGCTATTTTCCCATGTAGGTAAATCACAGCACAGCAGGGGATTCCAACACAGGACATGCGCTCTTTTGGGGAGAGACCAGATGGAGAGCAGAGATCAGAGCTCTCCCACTAGGAGTAGGGAAGGGGACCACTCTACCAACTGGAATACATAAAATAACAATAATGATTGAGAAAGGGGGAGGAGGATCCTGGGTTCTAATCCCAGCTGTGCAACTGGCTCCCTGGAAATCCCGAGGGAAGTTCTTGGGTGGGGAATGAGGTAAGAGCCAAGCACCATCCTGAAAACCAGACTCAGGGGTGGAGATGAGCTTTACTGGGGAATCCCACCTCTCCCCACACATATGACACATGGATAGTCAGTAGATAGGCAGGCAACTTAATAAATACCACAGCTAGAGGAGTTGGTTGGAGACTGTATGTCCGGAAACCAAAGGCTGATTCACAACTGAATTTTCTTGGGAAAAGCATTGTGTTTTCAAACCCATTTCACTGCAAAACTATCTAATTTGCAAATTACTTTGCCCAAATTCAGGTCCCATTGGTTAGCACATGGTGAGTATTGGTACCTTGGTACCAAGGGGATCCTCTGGGGCACGACAGGGGATGCTCTGGTATCTCTGAAGCCTGGCCACCTGCATGACTCCCATTACCAGAGCATCTGGGTGTCCTGCAATCCGTAATGGATGTGTTCTTCCTCACAACCCTGTGGGAGCTATCACATCTCTGCAGCGTGCGGGCATGTGTGACTGCATCGAGAACATGCAGATTCGAGGTGGTACCTGTATCTTTCATGCTTGTAAATGACCGTCTAATAGTAGTGTGTCCTTGTTAAACGTGAACGGTGAATGCCTGGCTCATTTGTCCTGCAATAAGTGTGCATGATTCTGCATTTCTCAGTCATCAGCAGGGTCCATCCTCTGGATGCTGCGCCTTCCACTCAGGAAGGGTTAATATTTAATATAGGGCTCTGCCATACCACGCTGCAGCCACCTAAATGCAGGATCTGATTCACTCATGGCTCAGCTCGGCCATCCCGGGGAGACACACAAACCCTGCCGCTGCATGGGCCTCTGGTTACAGTTATCTTCCTGGTGTGATTCAGCATCATTCTCAGCCTTGTGAGTCCAGTACTCAGGAAGAATCCAAGGAATCAGAAGGTTTTCCCATCTGCATCTGCTCCCTTGGCCTTGGCTTTGGTACTAACAGCTGCTGCCAGTTTAATTTCATTCTGTTTCCACGATCCTACCGAGTGGCTGAGAAGAGAGTTTGTTTTGTAATGGGTTGTTTGGTAACAGCCTCTGGCCCAGCCAGCAGTGCTGAAAGTGCAAAGGTTCAATCCCGACTTGCACTGGTGACATCATGAGCAATGCCACTTGAGGCCATTGCAAATCAGGAGTAAGAGAGAGGAGAATCAGGCCCTTCCACCTCATTCCCCTCGAACCAGTCAGACTTGTAATCTTCATCAGCACCACTTTCTGCTTGAAATGCTTTTCATTAGCTGCTCATTCAGTGATCACAACCATTTCTGCTGCCTCAGCAAAACACACACCGCACTTCTGGCTCCACAGCAAAAGGCAAACAGCTTCATTGAATCGTAATCACTGGCATTTTCTGCAATGGTGCCCGGGTCTGCAGTCTCTTCTGACTGCCTCACTGCTACTCTGGCTGGTGGAGTTGCGTGACTGACCTGTGTCTATTCTACATCCGACCCAGTCACAGTGGGCCTTACCCAGCACACAGGGAAGTCAATGGATAGAGCTCCTTTGACCTCAGTGATCTTTTGGATCAGAAGTGAGACAAGCTGAGCATGGATCCTTGCAGGTTAGCTTGAAGACGTGACCCCCCAGCTGAGACCTGCTCAGCACTCCCCATTGAACGTGTAATTGGATTTCACCCAGGGGAGAGCATGGTGCAGTGAGTTGCTTTACTGCCCTTACTCACGGGGACATGGGTTCAAATTCTGCTTGATCTCATGAGAGAAATGAGTCTGGAGCAGGAGGCTTGCATTGTGCTCACAGTGAGGTCAATGGGACGCTTCGTCTTCTCAGGCCAGAAGTTTTGGGCACCTGGAAAAAGGGCCATTGCAGTGGGAAAGCCTAGGCAACGAGGCTCCAGCTGTCATTCTGTGCTACAGCTATAATGGGCCTGACCCTTCAGGCACCTCAACCTTTTTCACACTAGTGCAACTCATTTGATTTTGGTGGAGTCGCTCCTGATTTACCCCAATGGGAGGGACGGGGAGTCAGCCCCAAGGTGTTTACAGAAGGGCCGAGCGCTCTGGGGGATTGACTGGGATTTATTATGCAGTTTCCAAAAGAAGTGCCAGGCACTGAAACTCCACAGAAACCAAGAACAAAGGAACAAAGAAGGGTTTCTACACGTGTGTTAGCAACAAGAAGAAAGTCAAGGAAAGTGTGGGCCCCTTACTGAATGAGGGAGGCAACCTAGTGACAGAGGATGTGGAAAAAGCTAATGTACTCAATGCTTTTTTTGTCTCTGTTTTCACTAACAAGGTCAGCTCCCAGACTGCTGCGCTGGGCATCACAAAATAGGGAAGAGATGGCCAGCCCTCTGTGGAGATAGAGGTGGTTAGGGACTATTTAGAAAAGCTGGACGTGCACAAGTCCATGGGGCCGGACGAGTTGCATCCGAGAGTGCTGAAGGAATTGGCGGCTGTGATTGCAGAGCCATTGGCCATTATCTTTGAAAACTCATGGCGATCAGGGGAAGTCCCGGACGACTGGAAAAAGGCTAATGTAGTGCCCATCTTTAAAAAAGGGAAGAAGGGGGATCCGGGGAACTACAGGCCAGTCAGCCTCACCTCATTCCCCGGAAAAATCATGGAGCAGGTCCTCAAGGAATCAGTTCTGAAGCACTCAGAGGAGAGGAAAGTGATCAGGAACAGTCAGCAAGGATTCACCAAGGGCAAGTCATGCCTGACTAATCTAATTGCCTTCTATGACGAGATAACTGGCTCTGTGGATGAGGGGAAAGCAGTGGACGTGTTAGTCCTTGACTTTAGCAAAGCTTTTGACACGGTCTCCCACAGTATTCTTGCCAGCAAGTTAAAGAAGTATGGGCTGGATGAACGGACTATAAGGTGGATAGAAAGCTGGCTAGATTGTCGGGCTCAACGGGTAGTGATCAATGGCTCCATGTCTAGTTGGCACCTGGTATCAAATGGAGTGCCCCAAGGGTCAGTCCTGGGGACAGTTTTGTTCAATATCTTCATTAATGATCTGGAGGATGGCGTGGATTGCACCCTCAGCAAGTTTGCAGATGACACTGAACTGGGAGTGGTAGATACGCTGGAGGGTAGGGATAGGATACAGAGGGACCTAGACAAATTAGAGGATTGGGCCAAAAGAAATCTGATGAGGTTCAACAAAGACAAGTGAAGAGTCCTGCATTTAGGACAGAAGAATCCCATGCACTGCTGAAGACTAGGGACCCAGTGGCTAGTCAGCAGTTTTGCAGAAAAGGACCTAGGGGTGACAGTGGGCGAGAAGCTGGATAGGAGTCAACAGTGTGCCCTTGTTGCCAAGAAGGCCAATGGCATTTTGGGCTGTATAAGTAGGAGCATTGCCAGCAGATCGAGGGACGTGATCATTCCCCTCTATTCAACATTGGTGAGGCCTCATCTGGAGTACTGTGTCCAGTTTTGGGCCCCACACTACAAGAGGGATGTGGAAAAATTAGAAAGAGTCCAGCGAAGGGCAACAAAAATGATTAGGGGACTGGAACACATGACTTATGAGGAGAGGCTGAGGGAACTGGGATTGTTTAGTCTGCGGAAGAGAAGAATGAGGGGGGATTTGATAGCTGCTTTCAACTACCTGAAAGGGGGTTCCAAAGAGGATGGATCTAGATTGTTCTCAGTGGTAGCAGATGACAGAACAAGGAGTAATGGTCTCAAGTTGCAGTGGGGGAGGTTTAGGTTGGATATTAGGAAAACCTTTTTCACTAAGAGGTTGGTGAAGCTCTGGAATGTGTTACCTAGGGAGGTGGTGGAATCTCCTTCCTTTGAGGTTTTTAAGGTCAGGCTTGACAAAGCCCTGGCTGGGATGATTTAGTTGGGGATTGGTCCTGCTTTGAGCAGGGATTGGACTAGATGACCTCCTGAGGTCCCTTCCAATCCTGATATTCTATAATTCTATTATCATCCCTTCCAGGGTTCTGCTGCTTCCTTTAATGTTATGTGGAGTAATCGCTGCCTAACATAACCTAATCCTCCTCACTACCAGCACAACATCTGCCCCTCCACGCAAAGCCATGCTCTGGCTGCTTTGTTGCAAGATAATATTGCGATAATTCATATGAAATTCCAGTGGGATTTCCCAGGCAATTCTCTCTTGCAGACGGATTTTGCTGAATTTGCAGAGGAGTTTAGTGTGGGGGAGGGAGCCTTTGTATTCCCCCAAGTTTCCTAGCTTTCTCCTCTCTGTATTGACCCATATGTCAGTCAAGTGTGGGAGCTGACAAAGGACAGTGATACAGCCAGACTGTTTGCATTTAAGAACTTCTGAGCCACATCAATTATTCAGTGTCTTTCCCCAGGCTTTCTTCAAGGTCACATTGGTAGGTTGTGTGATCTGATGAAAGGGAACAAGAAAAACCAACAACCAACAACCAGAAAACTGATCCAAAGCTCTCACTGCAGCCAGCAATGTAAGCCTGCTCCCTTCTGTTCTGATTGGCTCTCTCATTGCACTTAGGGAGGACACGCTTTCTAGATGATTCTGAAAGAAATTATGTATTCAGGTATTCAAAGACCTGGCTGACTCCTTCCTCCAGTGGAATCATATGGCCTGGGGCATGCTACTTATGTAAAGCATTGTGTAACCCTGGCCAGCTGCAGTGCTTGTGTTTCTGTCAGCTGGGGAGAGACTAGAGAGAAAGGCAGTCCCAAAAACATCCAACTGGGGAGGGCAGGGCCCTGCCTGGGAGCTCTGAGGTACCAAGTTACCCGTTATTACAAGCCTGACCCAGTGCTTAGCCAAACCCCTTCCCTGCAGGACAGAGCTCAGACCTAACCTGATCAACAGGGAGGCTGGTCAGTGGAGAAAGGGGAATGATTCCACTACATGGAAAGGAGAGGAGATGTTTGTAAATGCCGACCCATTTTAAAGGCACTGTCACCCTCCTTCTAGCATGTCTCTGCCAGATCCATGCTTGAGAACAGTAAGTGGGAGAGATTGAAATTGAAGTGGATGGGATTCCTCCCTGTGAGGGATGGGTAGCTCCCTCCTTTCTAGATCTCCCTCAGGGCCCCTGCTAGCCCCAACCACCCACGGCCACCCCTGTAGTTCATGGGATCTTAGAAAGCCTTCATGAGTCAGGAGGAGGGGCTATGGGCTGAGACGTGTGAGGGCTTGGAAGAGCAGCAGAGAAGGTGGGACATGGAAAGCGCCAGCAGAGTATGAGGGGGCAGTGGACGGGGGAACATATGAGCTCCATCTAGCCCAGCGGCCTGTCTGTGACAGTGGCCAGTACCAGGCGTAAGAACCTAACCGTTGGCAGATGTGGGATAATCTGCCCCCACTTTAGGTCTTTTCCTCGTGCAGTGCGGTGCTGTGCAACCAGAGGCAGTTCAGCCCACCAATGGTGCCTGGCCTCTCAGAACACAGCAGTAGAGAATTACCCTCCGTTAGAGCAGGACTTGCCCTGTACAATAGCCAGCAATGGGTTGTGCAGAGACATGCTGCTCGCGAAGATCCGTCTTGGTGCTGCGATCCAGCGAAGGCGCCGGTCATAAACCAAGATAAGTATGGTTTTCAAAGATGCTGAGGTGATTAGGAGCTAAGTCCTAAGTGTCTCCATTGCTTCTGAGAATGGTACATAGGCTCCTAAGTCACTGCGGCATTTGTGAAAATGTTGTCCCAGGGCTGCATCGTGCTGGGTGCTTTACCAAAACCTAAATAAGTATGTCCCTGCCCCAAAGAGCTTCCAGCCTAGTGATAAATAAGAGCTAACAGGTGGATACAACAAACAGAGCACAAGGAACCAATAAGACAAATCTGCTCGGTGAGACATGATGGCGGCTCTGCTCATGGATTATGCAATGGTATTCTACAGAAGGGAAAGATTGAAGTTATGTTTCCAATGGAGGAGTGTGAGGAGAGACCTGGTACTAGACAAAAAGTCAGCTGTAGAAGTCATGCAGGCCAATTATGGCAGTTGAATAGCTGTTCCCAGTGCCAGTAAACAGCCTGAATCACTTCTTATATTGCAGCTGACTCTAAAAAGCTGTTTGCAGCAATCTGTGGGATGCCGGCTGCCTTGGTAAGCAATGTAGGACTTGATGTGGAAAGGAAACTGAGCTACAGTCCAACATTTTGTCTCTGAACAGCTCCAAGAGAAGTGGAAATGAAGCTAACCTCAGGGAATGCTGAGCAAGAACCTGGGCCTATGTACTACAAGGATGCCGACTTTTCGTGTTGGAACTTGTAGCAAATTCTTCTACCTCTGCTTTTAGCTCCTTGCTTTTATTTGCAGTAGCAATCTCCTTGTATTGAATCCAACCATCTGCTCTCTGCAACCCTCAGCTTTTCTTACGGTCTGAAAGATACGGTATGGAGAACAAGCCAGCACTGGCTCACGGGGCCATGGGTTGGGCTGACAGAAGAGGCTTTTTCCAGCTCCACGGTTTGATCATTCTCAGCAAGATTCATGGCAATGCTGGGGCAATGTCGTGCCAATTGCCATAACAATGACAGAAATTTTGTCTTGGCTCAGTTCAAGTGAATTTAGCTCTGAGGGCTTTTCATATTTTTGAGAGCATTTTAAAGAAAGAAATCAAAATGATGGCACTAGAGTAAGACTGCAAAGTGTCCATTGGGCGGGAAGGGAAGGCTGTCTCAGAAGGATCTTTACCCTATTCATTCTGGATGAGAAGGCAGGAACAGGCAAATCACGCTATTAATTGCCATTCATTGCATACATTCTGCCAGTGTATCCCCTAGAGCCAATGTGATGGAGATGCTGCATGCATAAAAAGACTAATCCACAATTTCAGCTGTATCTCATTATGGCTATTGCCTTGAGTCTGGGCTGGCAGGAATCTCAGATCCCAGGTCAAACAAATGGCACATTTGTTTTCTTCTTTTAATACTAGGGTAAAAAAACCAAAAGGGAATTTTAAAAAGTCTCTTTGCTTAAGTGACTTTCAGGTTCTGACTCAACAACTCGAAATGCAGGAATTCCAAATAATGGCAGGATCTCCCTCCTTAGGGGCTCTAAGCACAATGGAGTGGCCCATGGGCTGGGCCCTTAAGGGCTGAATCAGAGCCAGATGCGATTGCAGCCACTAATATTGGTTTTGTACAGACTCATTCCAAAAGCCTTCACACTCTGCAGTAGAGGAGAAGGAACCAGCCGAAGTGACTGGCAAGTCACGCCAATGGAATGCAGCAGGTGCGGAGACGAGCCCTTTCAAACTGCAGCAGCGCCCTGCCTTGACAGGAGCGTTAGCGACAGGCAGTTTGCAGAGAGAAGCCTGGTGTTTGCAGGTGGGATGAGGATTAGAGAGAGAACAGTTCCACTTCATGTCAGCAGGGGGTAATAGAGACTCCCCTTCCATGCAATAATTGAGAAGATTGCAGTTTCCTGAGCTACAAAACCAGCTTGGCAACTCTATGTATCCCTTTAACCAGCAGCCTCTGGCCCGTGTAATATGCAGTACAGCTAAGTGGTTCTTGTGGGGCACTGTGATCTGTGCCAGCACAAACCAAGGGCTTCACTGTACAGGCTGGCATGTCTTTCACATGGAGCATCCAGCTCTTGCCCGGCTGAGAGCCATTAGCAGCAGCTTTCCAGGAGCCCCAGGGCCACACCTCCTGGGCATAAAAGGCAGCAAATTGTGCTGCTCCTCATCTTAAATATGATTGTGCAGGACATAGACAATAGGTCCCTCGTGCAACTCTCAGAGCACTGGGAACAAGAGGAACTGGTACATGCTGGGAATCTCTCATCTTCGAAAGCAGAATTTCCATGTCAAAGATGAGGGTGATTGTGGGGCCCATAGTATGACTTTATGGGCTCTGTTTTGCCCCCAGCAGCCTTTTGCCATTCCTGTTTTAGCATGTAATTAATAGTCTACTAGCCTGGGAATTAACATGTGGTGCATCCTCCATCACGTGGAGGTTTTACAACACGACTGAAGGTCTTTCTAAAAGATATGTGCCAGCTCAACCAGGTATGTTGGCCTTGATGCAGAAATCAGTCAATGAAATTCTCTCTTGTGCAGAGTGTAAACTGGATAATCACAATGGTCCCTTCTGGCTTTGAACTCTGTGGGTCTCTAATAATATATTCAGCTTCCCTGCCCATTGCTTAAGGGAATGACCTGACTTATGCCTCTCAGCTCTCTGTGTTATGCTATGCTATGGGTCAGATTATAGTGAAGCTCCCTTTTCACTCAGGCCATTCCAGACCTGAATTTTGGCATTTCCATTCCTCTTATTTATGTGAGTGAGCACTGAGAGGCTGTTATGGTGAGCACTGGGGGAATTATTTTAGCGTGAGTGCCAGGAGGGCTGAGTGGGATGACCACTGAAGTGCTGTTTTGCATGAGTGGAAAGGGAAGTGTTTGGGTGAGAAATAGGGGAGCTATTCTCCATGAGTGAACACAGGAGCAGATAAGAACATACGAATGGCCAGACTGGGTCAGACCAAAGTCCATCCAGCCCAGTGTCCTGTCTACCGACAGTGGCCAATGCCAGGTGTCCCAGAGGGAATGAACAGAACAGGGAATCATCAAGTGATCCATTCCCTGTCACTCATTCCCAGCTTCTGGCAAACAGAGGCTAGGGACACCATCCCTGCCCATCCTGGCTAATAGCCATTGATGGACCTATTCTCCATGAATTTACCCAGTTCTTTTTTGAACCCTGTTATAGTCTTGGCCTTCACAACATCCTCTGGCAAGGAGTTCCACAGGTTGACTGTGCATTGTGTGAAGAAATACTTCCTCTTGTTTGTTTTAAACCTGCTGCCTATTAATTTCATTTGGTGACCCCTAGTTCTTGTGCTATGAGAAGGAGTAAATAACACTAAACTGGGAGGAGAGGTAGATATGCTGGAGGGTAGGGATAGGATACAGAGGGCCCTAGACAAATTAGAGGATTGGGCCAAAAGAAATCTGATAAGGTACAATAAGGACAAGTGCAGAGTCCTTCACTTAGGACGGAAGAATCCAATGCACCGCTACAGACTAGGGACGAATGGCTCAGCAGCAGTTCTTCAGAAAAGGACCTAGGGGTTACAGTGGATGAGAAGCTGGATAGGAGTCAACAGTGTGCCCTTGTTGCCAAGAAGGCCAATGGCATTTTGGGCTGTATAAGTAGGAGCATTGCCAGCAGATCGAGGGACGTGATCGTTCCCCTCTATTCGACATTAGTGAGGCCTCATCTGGAGTACTGTGTCCAGTTTTGGGCCCCACACTACAAGAAGGATGTGGAAAAATTGGAAAGCGTCCAGCGGAGGGCAACAAAAATGATTAGGGGACTGGAACACATGACTTATGAGGAGAGGCTGAGGGAACTGGGATTGTTTAGTCTGCGGAAGAGAAGAATGAGGGGGGATTTGATAGCTGTTTTCAACTACCTGAAAGGGGGTTCCAAAGAGGATGGATCTAGACTGTTCTCAGTGGTGGCAGATGACAGAACAAGGAGTAATGGTCTCAAGTTGCAGTGGGGGAGGTTTAGGTTGGATATTAGGAAAAACTTTTTCACTAGGAGGGTGGTGAAGCACTGGAATGGGTTACCTAGGGAAGTGGTGGAATCTCCTTCCTTAGAAGTTTTTAAGGTCAGGCTTGACAAAGCCCTGGCTGGGATGATTTAGTTGGGGATTGGTCCTGCTTTGAGCAGGGATTGGACTAGGTGACCTCCTGAGGTCCCTTCCAACCCTGATATTCTATGATTCTATGATTTACTTTCTCCACACCAGTCATGATTTTATAGACTTCTATCATATCCCCTGTTAGTCGTCTCTTTTCCAAGCTGAAAAGTCCCAGTCTTATTAATCTCCCCTCATTCAAAAGCCTTTCCATACCCCTTATCATTTTTGTTGCCCTTTTCTGAACCTTTTCCAATTCCAATATAGATGTTTAGCCTGGGCATGGGGGAAGAGTTTGGGGTGAGAATAAGTGGAGCTGTTTATCCTGAGGATGGGGGAGAAGTTTGGGGTGCACACTGGTTTTGCATGAGCCCCAGATAGCGGTTTGGTTTGAATGCTTAGGCAGCTGTTTACCATGTGCACAGGGGATGGTTCGCAGTGAGGGAGCTATTTAGTATGAGCACCGGGGGAGTCGTTTGGAGTGAGCACTGGAGAACTGTTTAGCATGAACACTAGGGAACTCCTTGCTGAGCTTCTCATAGCTGTTCTGAACTGAAATTTGAACACTTGGAGCCAGCTCATAGTGGAGTCAATGGCCAAATTCCCATTTACTTCAGTGGGAGCTGGTTCTGGAGGCTGGTTACAACCCACTGTCATAGCACAGACATGAGAGCTTGATAACAAAGCTGGATCCTCCATTACGTCTTGCTGCTGATCATGCTGGAGATACTCTGAGAAGAGTTTTTTTCTCCTGGTGTTTCTGCACATTGCTTCCCTCTGAAACCCACCAGTGCAGACAATCATCCAGAAGGGGTAGGAGCAATTATATGACAGGACAGCTCCAATCTGCTTTGAGGTTGGAAAGAAGTTTCATGGCGAGATGACGGGTCTGATTTTACTGGACAGCTTCACTTATCCTTAGATGAAAGCAGATTATTTCAGTCTTAATTCTTCAGTTCTTCTTGGCTTTGTTTTACTTTTGAAGGTCCATTGAAGAAGGGCCTGGGCCTATTTCCCAGGTAACATTGTAAAAAAAATAACGTGGTGAAAGATTTCAGAGTAGCAGCTGTGTTAGTCTGTATTCGCAAAAAGAAAAGGAGGACTTGTGGCACCTTAGAGACTAACCAATTTATTTGAGCATAAGCTTTCGTGAGCTACAGCTCACTTCATCGGATGCATTCAGTGGAAGATACAGTGGGGAGCTTTATATACATAGAGAACATGAAACAATGGGTGTTCCCATACACACTGTAATGAGAGTGATCACTTAAGATGAGCTATTACCAGCAGGAGAGCTGGGGGGAGAAAACCTTTTGTAGTGATAATCAAGGTGGACCATTTCCAGCAGTTAACATTAGAGAAAGAGCAAAAAGTCATGGCTCAATGCAGATCAGCACACAAACAAAGCCACCCTGTGTATATATCACTATTCTTGCATGAACACTGCAGCGGATCGCGCCACCATTGTATCCGAATGAGCAACTTCATAGCCCCTGAGCATAACCTGAAATTATACAGGCTGCATCAGAAGTATATTAAAATTCTCAATAATGCTTTCCATTTGCTCTCTCAGATATGTATCTAATTATGATTTAAGACAACAGTTGTGTGTTAAATATGGAACAAATTGATCATTAAAAACATATTTGTTGAGTTTTACAAAATGCGTCCCAGATTAGTATATAAGCCAGACTGTGTTTATGAGAAAGAAGAAATGCCAGAGTGTTTTTGAGTTTCTGGAAGATGCAGGTAGAGAGGCCCCCTAGGTCAGTGCTTAATGCAAAAGGCAAATAGTGTTCCCAAGGGGGTAGAGTAGCATGGAGATAACGCTTCGTGTGCTAACGGCTGCAAAATCTCATCAGAGTCACTACAACCCAAAGTTCCTGCTCAATAAGTTCTGTCATCCTCAAACAGTCTCAAAAGTGAGATCCTCCCATCAGTTTGGAATCTCTCTGGGCTCCTTACAGACATTTCAGTTTTACTGAAGATGACAGAAACCATGACGTTCTGTTTTTCCTTGGTAAAGTGTCTTTTGTGTGAGAGGCAGATGCTCAGTTCTGCCACCAACCCCTGGAGGCAGAGTAGGAACTGTTGGTAAAATGAGTGTTCCTTTGAGGTACTTATCCCCATATTGCTCACCAAGTCACTCCAGTCCCTGCTCACACATTCCCAGTGTCATCTGAGGAGGGGAAAAGGGCAGAGTCAACTACAGCACACAAAGGTCCTGATGGCTCCAAACACTGTTAAACATTCTCAGTCACACCAACTCAAATGGGCTGCAGACTGCAGCTTGGGCACGCATAGAAAACACAGCCTTTCCTGCCACACAACTGAAACCAACGGCCTCTATCGATACCAACACAGTGCAGATTGACAGATAGGCCAAGAAAACCGTCGGGCTGGATTGTGCCAGTTCCACGCCACCCACAGCCTGGATCCATTCATAAGCCCACTGCCCCTAGAGCTTCAGCGAGGCTGTGGCAGCAGAGACAGGAACGCTGGCTTGTAGTCAGCCTGTTTTGCACCAGGCCTGGTGGTCGCTGCTGGGGAAGGGATGGTGTCTGTGCGGGAAGCTCTGGCTCAACACGAGCACTCCCAGGAGGGCTGTGGTGCAACCAGCGATGGTGCTTACAGGCTCCAAGTGCCCTTCTTGGAGGCAGGACCCCGCGAGTGCAAGCAGGTTGAGGGAGGGTGGCAGTGGGGTAAGGAGCTGACACCCAGGAGTGAGAATCTTGCCCACATGCTGATTTTAGAGAAGTGTAATTACCTCAGGTCTTACACAAAGTGAAATGGGATCCTTAATTCCACAAATGTGGACATCGCGATACCCAGAGATTTGCTTTGACGTCTAACCCAACTGATCAGAGCAACACAGCACCTCCTGGCACCCTGCTGGGGCATTGGTCTGGTGCTGATTGAGAGGGAACTGCACCCGCTGCGGGTCTCTAACACCATCCAACATCTGGTGGTTACAGCACAATGTTGGTGGAAAGTGTGGAAACAGAACCAGTGAATCGAAGGAAAAGGAGAAAGCAGCACCAAACAGACACAGAGCTGAACCCACACTGATCTGCTACCAGGCCAGGACTCTAGCAACAGAGCTCTGCTTTCAGGAATTGACCTCTGGTCAGTGCCTCTCTCAGGTCCTGTCTTGGAGCAGCTCGAATTTGGGACTTGCTGGGGAAGTGGGCACGGGTGCATTATGTTTCTCCCAAAGAGAGAAGAGGGCATTGCCCCCTGAAACTTTCAGTGATTCTCCAGGCATTATGGCCTGTGATCACTTCTTTTCTCCCTGCTTCCTAAAACTTTGGTTGGGGAGGAGAGCTCGTTACCAGGCTACCTTCACGTATAACAACAACAAACTGCCTTTTAAATCCGTTAAGCTGTCTAAGATTCTTATAACAACCCTACTTAAATCTAATGATGTTCCAAAGTTTGCAAAGTGTTTGAACAGTGACCTGGTATGTCTGTCAGTTTATGTTCAGAGCAAATAGTTTACCAGCTAAGATAACACAGAGGAAATCCACTGAATAACTCAGGTAATTAAGATGTTTGTATTGCCAGAAGCAGGTGCTAGATGTGGTTGGAGAAAATTAGATGAGTGCTAATAATGCAGGGCACCATTAGAACATGCCAGACATTTCATTTTGGTGCTCTCCTGATCTATATAATCTACAGTCTTACACCCCTGAGCACCGTAGTTAGGCCAGCCTAACCCTCAGTGTAGCTATGGATAGGTTGATGGAAGGATGATTCCGTTGACCTAGCTACCACCGCTCGGGGTGGTGGATTCTCTACAGCAATGGAAAACCCACCACTGTAGGAACTGCCGTGCAGCGGGGATGCTGTAGAGCCCGTAAGGTAGACATGGCCTCAGACTTCATTCCGTTCCTTGAGAAATGGAAGCAGGGTCTGAACCTTCCTTAGAGGTTTTTAAGGTCAGGCTTGACAAAGCCCTGGCTGGGATGATTTAACTGGGAATTGGTCCTGCTTTGAGAAGGGGGTTGGACTAGATGACCTACTGGGGTCCCTTCCAACCCTGATATTCTATGATTCTATGATTCTATGAATGAGCTCTCCCCTGACATCTAGTGATGAGCTGGCAGGAAATGTTTTGGGAGCGGACTGTGTTTGCATGGACACGACTCTCTGCCTAGGTGCACAGCATGATGGATCTGCGTTGCCAAAACCATCACTTTTGGTTGGTGTTGGGTTACAAATCACTTTCGTATTGAGTGCAGGGGTAATGACATGTTGTTCTCCTTAATGTACGAGTAAAGGACAGCAGAACTGTACTCAGCCTGCCCTGACTGAAGGGGTCACCCTAAACTGAACCTCATTCACTCAGCAGCGGATAGGGATGCCAAAGCCCTGGGAAAGTTGTAGGTGTTCCTGTGTGGTAGTGTGAACTATGCTGTAAGAGTCCTAGACACCATTTAACAGTCTTCTCTCCAGTGTTTAAAGACAGAGCTGGTTAGATTCAATTGAGAGTCATTGTTTCTGTTCAGGGACTACCGGAGCTGGATTGCTGGTAAGCAGGTCTCGGGGCTATGCTTTGGACCTGGAAGAGGGACAGTAGCAAAATGAAGGACAGTGCAGAAGCTATGCTGGCAATGAAGTTTCCTGCTACCCAGTGAACTCACTAATAGCTGAAATCACGAAAGACCCGGTTAAGCAGTGAAACCTGAGAACATGGTGTTGCAGGAGTGCCAGTGAGTGTCCACCACAGGACAGCAGGGTAGCAGGGGAAAGCGGTGGTCGCAGCAGCAAACAATCAGGTTCACAGTGACCACAGAGACATCGCTTAATTCCCCCGCCCCTCTGGAGTGGGAAGAGACCCCCTGTAAACACACCTCTGGACTCTGGGTCTTTGCTAACCAAGGACAGTCAGCTGTGAGTGGGGTGCAGCGAAGGGAGAGGGATGATGTGTTAAAGGGATATATGTTTATAGGACTTTCCCACCACAAGATGGGAAACTGAGGCAAGAGACACTGCCCAGTGCATGTAGATTTGGGTTCACTTATGGTCATATGCTTCTGAATTGTGGTTGTGATGTTTTCCCAAATTAATGCTTGGTTCTCTTCCCTTTCAATAAAAGTTCTCTTTTGTTGTACACAGACTCAGTGCTTGTGAAAGGGGAAGTATGGCCTCTTAGGGGTGCCCAGGGTGGTGTTAAATTTTCCTGGATTACAGGGTGGGGGCTCGAGCTGGTTCTGTTTTGTATTGTTAAGAGGAACCCCTAAACACTGAACCTGGCCATTGTTGCTGCCGACTCCACCTGGCAGACAGGTTATGCAGAGAAGAGCTGGAAGGGGGTGTGAACATGGGTGAGTGGGTGCAATGGAATCTAGCATGGGTGTGCTATGTGCCTGAAGAAGGTGTCAGTTACACCAACCAAGGGCCAGGCTGTGAACCCCGACTCCTGCTGGTGAGCAGAAAGGCACACAAGTAACTGCTCCCCAGTAAGAGGAAACAGGCTCACAAGCTGACCTTTAGACTCACATGTGCAGATCATTTCTGAATCCAGCCCGTGGCCTCCATTGCTGCCCCAACCTTTGGAGATTGTTCCTCACAGCCCTCTCTGAAGACATTGAACTTACAACTCATTTCAGTTTCCTATTCCTCCAGCAAGCTGTGGTGAGTGGTGGTATTAAAATCAGGGTTTCAGAAGGATTGTTTTGAGCAGGCATTTTCTTTCAGGCAGGGTTGTCAGAAGGCAGCTTTGATTCAGGACTCAGGCCCAAGTTCTTTTCTCAGTTATGCCAGTGTGAATTTGGAGTAGCTCCACTCTTATGCTGTTTTGTCTCTGGATTTACATCAGTGTGCCTAAGAACAGAACTTGCCCTTCAGATGGAAGAGCTCCATCTTCCAGGTTGGCTAGGTCTCTCCATCCCAGTACCTGGAAGGCTAGTGGACAGTGCATGGCCTTCTAGCAGAGCTCTGAAGTCACATGTTATTGGTTTCATTATGTTCTGTCACCATTCATGCCATTTCAGCAGCTTTGGAGGCCCCTGCGGGAGCCCAGTGACTTTACAGCATCTTATTTTGCAGTGTTATGTACAGTCCTTCCCCAAGCCTCATTTTATGCCATAGAAGCAACAACAATGCTACCCTCAAGCCACCTTCCTCAGGTGCCATTTTATTCCCAGATAAATCCTGTCCCAGCAGCACTTGGTTGTAGAAAAGGGATCCCAGGACAGATTAGATTAATTGCAGGTACAGTGCTGAAGTCTTCCAAATTCAACCCCCCCCCCCCTCCCCCAGACTGAAACCAAGCCAGTTCTGAAGTTACCCCTGGCGTACAGATCTGGACTTGATCATTTGAACCATTGCTAATCACCTCTCTCGCCACAAGAAAGAAGACGATCCAACCCTCAACATCCCACCCCACCCCCCCAGCAAAGGGAGGCTGTCCCCTGTGTGATTCCATTGTGGAAAAAGATTCCTCCATCAGGGGCCTGTAGGGCTTCAGAATCGTAGGTGTTCCCTAAGGAAATCCAACAAGCGAGATCTTCTCCCAACACCTGCCCTGTGTTTTCCTTCTGCAAAATGAAGCCTCCATTCAGATGAAACACCAGCCACCTGCTGGGTTTAATGCATGGCTGGCTTTCAGTTTCAGTGACAGGCGAATGTGATTGCATGAAAATACATTCTCAGCTCTTCATCCTGTGACTGTGACATTTTATCTGCCTTTCCCCTCCAGGAGAGACGGTGAAATGATCAGATTATGCAGCACAGACAGTCTGAGATTTCATAGCAGGATCATATCTGCCAGGCACAGTTAGCTGCAAATTCAGTGTGAAGGCTCAGTCCTCTTCCCCACACTGGTAGCAATGTTTGTCTGCTAACTCTATGCAGAAGCAATAATGGTGATATTAGCTCCTTGGAAAGAGGTTTCACTCCTGGTGCCAGGCCCCCCGCATTTCACAGGCCACCTGCCCTAGCAACACCCACTCGCAGTAAGCTAATTCCTCTTGCTCCAGGCCCAAAGAGGGCAGGTCAAAGGGAAGGAAACAGCAGAGCATCAACAAGAAAGAGTCACCTTTATCCATGCTCTTGAGCATGAGCTATGCTATGGTGACATTTGTCTTTCCCAAGGATTGAACCAGTGACAGGTATCCACACACACTACGATGCCTACCCTTGCTTATGGACCAGACTACAAATGCTTCAATGACATAAACACTCTTCTCCTCTAGTCAGGGATGGAGGATGTGACCCAGCATCCATGGAGATATCCAGTCTTATTCTATAAATAATGTAGAGCTGGCAAGTGTAGACAGTGACTTCCTGGTCAAAGCACCATATTACCCTGATCCTGGAAGGGGGTTTCTAAGGGCTTCTGTGACACAGATACTACTGTAATAACAATAATTAATATCAGGACTCATTTTCCCTGGGAAGGAGTGGTGTCCCAGTGACTTGGGTCATATCACATAATGTGATAAATGAAAGGGGAGGTGGCTCCCTTTTGTGGACACCCAGCCAGCCAGTTGGCTGTGGAGTTCCTCTTGGTGGTTGTTCTCTCCTTGATTTGCCTGTAAAAGGTTAAAAAGTCTCCCTGCATAAGTAAAAGGAAGGGAGTGGGCACCTGCCCAAAAAAGCCAATGGAAAGGCTAGAACTTTTTAAAATTGGGGAAAAACTTCCCCTTTGTCTGTCTGTGTTGTTCTCCCAGAGAGAAGGGACAGGGCAGAGCTATGCTGTAAAAAGCTTGGACCAGGTATGAAAAACCACCAGATCATACCTAGAAACTCCTCATTTGAAACCCCAGATATGTGAGTAGATCAGGAAATGTCTAGGAAGACGTGATTTGGTTTATCTCTTTTTATTTTTTTGTGGCTTGTGGACTCCTCTCTGTGCTAACTCCAAATGCTTTTGTTTTGCTTCTAACCTTTAAGCTGGGCCTCAAGAAAGCTATTCTTGATTCTTAACTTTTGTATTTGTTTTTTTTTTTTTAAATCTAGCAATAGCCTGAGTTTCCAGATGTATTTTCTTTCTTTTTGTTTTTTAATAAAATTTACCTTTTTTAAGACCAGGATTGAATTTTTGTGTCCTAAGAGGTTTGTGCACATGTTGTTTAATTAGCTGATGGCAACAGCTGATTTCCTTTGTTTTCTTTCTCAGCTCTTCCCTGGAGGGGAGTGGGGGGTGAAAGGGCTTGAGGGTACCCCACGGGGAGGAATTCCCAAGTGTGCCTTCCTGGGTTCTCAAAGGGGTTTTGCACTTGGGCGGCGGCAGCATCTATGCATCCAAGGTCAGAGAAAAGCTGTAACCTTGGGAGTTTAGTACAAGCCTGGAGTGGCCAGTATTAAGTTTTAGAATCCTTGCGGGCCCCCACTTCTGCACTCGAAGTGCCAGAGTGGGGAATCAGCCTCGACACACACTCTGAGCACAGCAATCACAGTGAGATGAGGATGGGCTGGACAACCTGCTAGAGGCAACGTCAGCACCTTCCAGGAAACGTGCTGTTTCCCACTCCCAGCTAACCCACAACCACCCTGCACCCTGCTGTGCTCTGGCCCCGGGCAGTATGGCTTACTCAGGACGGTCAGGCTGAATGACTGACGGAGCCAAAGGACTGCACATGGTCCAGAGTTTCCTCATGAAAGTCCACCCCAGAAGGGAAGGGCATTGTTTTCTGCCACTGGAGAATCGGGGTAAACGTCTCAGCCTGGTTTTACTTTTTCCAGCATTTACAAACCAGATGTGTGGACAGAATGAGTCAGAGTGCAGCGTGGAGGGAAAGGGGAATGTGAACTGTGGCGTTAGGACAAGCCCCATTTCAGGGGATGATAGCTGGGGCAGGTGTGATGCTGCAGGAGCAGGATTCATGAGCACTTGACTGAATTCTGAGCAGCTGATTGGGTTGCACTTGATCACACCTCTCACTGTTCACAAGTATTTGCACAAGATGTAAATTTTTAACATGAGAGTAATTAGCTACTGAAACAATTTACCAAGGGTCCTGGCGGAGTCTTCATCACTGATGGTGTTTTTAATAAAAACTGGATTTTTTTTTTCTGAAAGATCTGCTCTAGAAATTATTTCAGGACAGTTTTCTGGCCTGGGCTATCCAGGAGTCAGACTGGATGGTCACAGTGGTCCCTTCTGACCTTGGAATCATGAAATCTCAGACAAGTGGGGTTTCACTGCCATGCATGTTTGAGGAATGGCTGTTCTTCATGGGTGTGATTCACAGCCCATTGAAGGATTTCACAGTGGAAGGATTTCTATTGATTTCAATGGGATTTGGATCAGTCCATTTGAACACTCATGTGTGAACGAGGCAGTTTGTACACAAATACAAGCATTCACTGTTCATTATTTACTATTTGTCATTCATCCCTTATGATCTGTTTATAAAACAAATTTCAGTGATCCAATCAGAAAGCAAAACAAACCCATGTGGCTAAAATCATAGAATCATAGAATCATAGAATATCAGGGTTGGAAGGGACCCCAGAAGGTCATCTAGTCCAACCCCCTGCTCAAAGCAGGACCAATTCCCAGGTAATCATCCCAGCCAGGGCTTTGTCAAGCCTGACTTTAAAAACCTCTAAGGAAGGAGATTCTACCACCTCCCTAGGTAACGCATTCCAGTGTTTCACCACCCTCTTAGTGAAAAAGTTTTTCCTAATATCCAATCTAAACCTCCCCCACTGCAACTTGAGACCATTACTCCTCGTTCTGTCATCTGCTACCATTGAGAACAGTCTAGAGCCATCCTCTTTGGAACCCCCTTTCAGGTAGTTGAAAGCAGCTATCAAATCCCCCCTCATTCTTCTCTTCTGCAGACTAAACAATCCCAGCTCCCTCAGCCTCTCCTCATAACTCATGTGTTCCAGTCCCCTAATCATTTTTGTTGCCCTTCGCTGGACTCTCTCCAATTTATCCACATCCTTCTTGAAGTGTGGGGCCCAAAACTGGACACAGTACTCCAGATGAGGCCTCACCAATGTCGAATAGAGGGGAACGATCACGTCCCTCGATCTGCTCGCTATGCCCCTACTTATACATCCCAAAATGCCATTGGCCTTCTTGGCAACAAGGGCACACTGCTGGCTCATATCCAGCTTCTCGTCCACTGTCACCCCTAGGTCCTTTTCCGCAGAACTGCTGCCTGGCCATTCGGTCCCTAGTCTGTAGCTGTGCATTGGGTTCTTCCGTCCTAAGTGCAGGACCCTGCACTTATCCTTATTGAACCTCATCAGATTCCTTTTGGCCCAATCTTCCAATTGGTCTAGGTCCTTCTGTATCCTATCCCTCCCCTCCAGCGTATCTACCACTCCTCCCAGTTTAGTATCATCCGCAAATTTGCTGAGAGTGCAATCCACACCATCCTCCAGATCATTTATGAAGATATTGAATAAAACCGGCCCCAGGACCGACCCTTGGGGCACTCCACTTGATACCGGCTGCCAACTAGACATGGAGCCATTGATCACTACCCGTTGAGCCCGACAATCTAGCCAGCTTTCTACCCACCTTATAGTGCATTCATCCAGCCCATACTTCCTTAACTTGCTGACAAGAATACTATGGGAGACCGTGTCAAAAGCTTTGCTAAAGTCAAGAAACAATACATCCACTGCTTTCCCTTCATCCACAGAACCAGTAATCTCATCGTAAAAGGCGATTAGATTAGTCAGGCATGACCTTCCCTTGGTGAATCCATGCTGGCTGTTCCTGATCACTTTCCTCTCATGCAAGTGCTTCAGGATTGATTCTTTGAGGACCTGCTCCATGATTTTTCCAGGGACTGAGGTGAGGCTGACTGGCCTGTAGTTCCCAGGATCTTCCTTCTTCCCTTTTTTAAAGATTGGCACTACATTAGCCTTTTTCCAGTCATCCGGGACTTCCCCGGTTCGCCACGAGTTTTCAAAGATAATGGCCAGTGGCTCTGCAATCACAGCCGCCAATTCCTTCAGCACTCTCGGATGCAACTCGTCTGGCCCCATGGACTTGTGCACGTCCAGCTTTTCTAAATAGTCCCTAACCGCCTCTATCTCCACAGAGGGCTGGCCATCTCTTCCGCATTTTGTGATGCCCAGCGCAGCAGTCTGGGAGCTAACCTTGTTAGTGAAAACAGAGGCAAAAAAAGCATTGAGTACATTAGCTTTTTCCACATCCTCTGTCACTAGGTTGCCTCCTTCATTCAGTAAGGGGCCCACACATTCCTTGGCTTTCTTCTTGTTGCCAACATACCTGAAGAAACCCTTCTTGTTACTCTTGACATCTCTGGCTAGCTGCAGCTCCAGGTGCGATTTGGCCCTCCTGATAACATTCCTACATGCCCGAGCAATATTTTTATACTCTTCCCTGGTCATATGTCCAACCTTCCACTTCTTGTAAGCTTCTTTTTTATGTTTAAGATCCGCTAGGATTTCACCATTAAGCCAAGCTGGTCGCCTGCCATATTTACTATTCTTTCGACTCATCGGGATGGTTTGTCCCTGTAACGTCAACAGGGATTCCTTGAAATACAGCCAGCTCTCCTGGACTCCTTTCCCCTTCAAGTTAGTCCCCCAGGGGATCCTGGCCATCCGTTCCCTGAGGGAGTCGAAGTCTGCTTTCCTGAAGTCCAGGGTCCGTATCCTGCTGCTTACCTTTCTTCCCTGCGTCAGGATCCTGAACTCAACCAACTCATGGTCACTGCCTCCCAGATTCCCATCCACTTTTGCTTCCCCCACTAATTCTACCCGGTTTGTGAGCAGCAGGTCAAGAAAAGCGCCCCCCCTAGTTGGCTCCTCTAGCACTTGCGCCAGGAAATTGTCCCCTACGCTTTCCAAAAACTTCCTGGATTGTCTATGCACCGCTGTATTGCTCTCCCAGCAGATATCAGGAAAATTAAAGTCACCCATGAGAATCAGGGCATGCGATCTAGTAGCTTCCGTGAGCTGCCGGAAGAAAGCCTCATCCACCTCATCCCCCTGGTCCGGTGGTCTATAGCAGACTCCCACCACTACATCACTCTTGTTGCACACACTTCTAAACTTAATCCAGAGACACTCAGGTTTTTCTGCAGTTTCGTACCAGAGCTCTGAGCAGTCATATTGCTCCCTTACATACAGGGCTACTCCCCCACCTTTTCTGCCCTGCCTGTCCTTCCTGAACAGTTTATAACCATCCATGACAGTACTCCAGTCATGTGAGTTATCCCACCAAGTCTCTGTTATTCCGATCACGTCATAGTTCCTTGACATCACCAGGACCTCCAGTTCTCCCTGCTTGTTTCCAAGGCTTTGTGCATTCGTATATAAGCACTTGAGATAACCTGTTGATCGCCCCTCATTGCCAGTATGAGGCAGGAGCCCTCCCCTCACAGACATTCCTGCCTGTGCTTCCTCCCGGTATCCCGCTTTCCCACTTACCTCAGGGCTTTGGTCTCCTTCCCCCGGTGAACCTAGTTTAAAGCCCTCCTCACTAGGTTAGCCAGCCTGCTGGCAAAGATGCTCTTCCCTCTCTTCGTAAGATGGAGCCCGTCTCTGCCCAGCACTCCTCCTTCATGGAACACCATCCCATGGTCAAAGAAACCAAAGCCTTCTCTCCGACACCACCTGCGTAGCCATTCGTTGACTTCCACGATTCGACGCTCCCTACCTAGGCCTTTTCCTTCCACGGGGAGGATGGACGAGAACACCACTTGCGCCTCCAACTCCTTTATCTTTCTTCCTAGAGCCACATAGTCCACAGTGATCCACTCAAGGTCATTCTTGGCAGTATCATTAGTGCCCACGTGGAGAAGCAGGAAGGGGTAGCGATCCGAGGGCTTGATGAGTCTCGGCAGTCTCTCCGTCACATCGCGAATCTTAGCCCCTGGCAAGCAGCAGACTTCTCGGTTTTCCCGGTCAGGGCGGCAGATAGATGACTCAGTCCCCTGGAGGAGAGAGTCCCCGACCACCACCACCCGCCTTCTCCTCTTGGGAGTGGTGGTCGTGGAACCCCCAACCTCAGGACAGCGCATCTCATGCCTTCCAACCAGCGGAGTCTCCTTCTGCTTTCTCGCCCCAGACATATCATCTGGTCCACTCTCCGCAACGATACCTGTGGAGAGAACATGAAAGCGGTTAGTTACCTGTGTCTGTGTTACTGGAACCCGGACATTCCGCTTACCTCTTCTGGAGGTCACATGTTGCCAAGCTTCTTCACTGGTCTCTTGGCTCCTCTGTGCAACCTGCTCTATATCTGTAGAGCTTTGTGCCCCTAGAAGCCTATCCTGAGTTTTGTCCAGAAAATCCTCAGTTTCTCGTATGCAACGCAGGGTTGTTATCTGTTGCTCCAGACCTTCAATCTTCTCTTCCAATATGGAGACCAGCTTGCACTTTGTACAGACAAAGTCGCTTCTGTCCTGTGGAAGAAAGACAAACATGGCACATCCAGTGCAGGTCACAACAGCTGAACCCCCCCCCCTCCATATCACCTTCCTACTACGAGCTTCCTCAGAGCAGTTTGCAAGACATAAGCCTCACTGGGCTCACTCCAGGCGAACTCCCAGGCAAACTCCTGCTGTGAGCTGCTCTGCTGTCCCTGCTGCTCAGCTGGTTCTCCGCCGCTCAGTTGGTTCGCGAAGCTCTGGCTATTTTTAAACCAGCCGCTACCCACTGTAAATGAGCCGCTACCCACTGTAACTAGCGGATGGTCTAAATGAACAGCTCCCTGATACACCATAGGTTGAACATGGTTCATAGAAACTATCTGGTGAATACTTGTGAATAAGAAACACTCCTCAAAATCAGGATGAGGATGCAAATCATTCATGAGTAGAAAAACCATCCACGTTCATCCATAGTTTATTCATAATGAATAGTTTGAGCAGCTCTAGTGCCCCTTTGGGGTAACAATCTGCGGCTCCGTATGGGTGCTACAGGGGAGAAATGAAATTTCATGAGAGAACAGGAGGAAATGGGGCACTGGGGACTCCTGAGACACACGGGGCAGGGATCTGGAAACAGGCCTGACATCTCCATTTCAGGGCAAACAGAAAGCAGGTGCAGCAGTGATCCCTGACCCTGAGCAAGGCAAAAACAGCTCAACAATGGATCCACTGAGATGCTGAAATCAGGGAGCAGGCAGGGGGAAAGGGGCTGCACCTGCATGCAACAGCCCTGTCACGTGGCTCATCACTTTGGAAGTCTGGGAAGTGAGAAACTAGATAACTCCTGAGTTGCTCCCTCCTCTTTTGCCCTGCAGAGATTTGGCTGGCCCACAAGCTGGTTTCGCAGATCTCAGAAGGTGTCAGGCATGTGGCCAGGGCTTGTGGCTATCAGGGAAAGACAGCTGCCTCAGCAGCCCTCGTGTGAGGTAATGGGGCTGCCACAGGAGAAATAAGAGGTGAGACAATCAATTTGGAAACATAGTTGCCCTTTATTGATTGCACAGGGCACGATCCAACTGCTACTGAATTCTGTGGAAAGGCTCCCATTGGCTTCAGTGGGAGCTGGGTTGAGACAAAACTCAGATGCTCAGTACCTAGCCAGGCTGTAAACTATTTTCCTTTATTGAACCATGCAGTTGCACTAATGCACACTGCCTCTCCCATGCAGTCCGGGGAAAGCAACAGAAGATCTCCCAGCCCAGTGATAGTGTCATGTTGGTGTAGAAGCCCTGGGCTGGAAAAAGTGTATTAATTGTGTTCCTCCTCTGGCTAAGCAAGATATGTACCTCATGGGCCAGGTCCTAAGCTGCTTGCAAGGCACTGCCCCCACTTACCAGCGGCCCGTGCACGTTCTCTGGGCTTGCGTGGAGACTGTCCACTGTCTCCCACATACTTGCTGCTCCAACTCAGTGTGTTAAATACATAGCTACTTTTCTAAAAGTAGAAGGAATTCACTTTAATTATAGGCATTAAGGGTTGTAAAGTCTTTAATAAATATGTGACCAGCTTGAAAAGTCCTGTGCATTAATAAATGAGGAGGAATGATGAGTCTGACATGGCTGTGCTCCTAACAGCTGGACCAGTCATTTACAAATCAGAGCCTGACTTAAGAGGAAGGCTAAAAGAACTAAATATGGGTGACGGAGCTAAGTGATGAAAAGGTTAACGATCTGCTGCTATTTGACTGAGCTGAACACAAGGAGGGAAAGGAATTACGTACCGTAATAAAAGAGGGTCTGGCTAGGAGTAATGGATGAAATTAAGAAGAGGAAAAGTTAGGCTGAATCTCAGGAAAACCTTCCTGACAGGCAGATGTATGAGCCTGAGGAAACATCTCCCCAGGGAATTGTTGAGAGAGCCATTGTTTGGCACATTTAAAACAGGAACAATCCTCCACTGACCGGCTGATGGACTAGCTGCCCTAACAGGTCTGTTCAATCTCTCCACTCAGTGTTGTCTGTAAATAACGGGTATCAAAAGGACATCCTCTGCAAAGGCACCAAGAACGGGGACCGGCACCTGCATGTGGCTGTAGGCAATTAATCTCCACTCCAAAATATCTGACTGATAAGGGCTGCCTCAGAGTAACCTCCTCAAACAAAAACAAATTCCAAGTTGTTTAATTATTAGTGAGTGCCCCAGCAGGGGCCCACTGTAAGATGGCTGATTGGAGCCCTTGCTCTGGGCAATCTTGCATCTCATTTGCGGTGCTCAATGTGCAGCAAACATAAAAAAACAAACATTTTTGAACCAAATGGGGACACCTGCATCAGCCAATGCAGGAAAGCAGGAAACTGCATGGATCCTGCTGCATCTTGTCTCCTCCTTCTGGCTCTCAGATCTCCTTTGAGAAAAGCATGCTGTAGTGCTGCTGAGCGAAGCCTTTGAGGCTAGTTTGGGGTTCTAACACAGAACCCAAACCAGATACATTTCCTGGGCAACATTCTGTGACCCCAGGAATCTTTCCTAGGAACTTAAAGGAGACTTTGTGCTGTCTCTGGACGAGCAGTCATTTCTCTAAGCTGACTTTCATGGTTTCAGGTGTTTGTACTGAACCAGCTGGTTGCATGGCAGCTCTCTGGGTCCAGTGGCCCTCTCAGATGCATCTGCCAAGCTTAGAGCTTCACAGGGCTCATGGCTTTCATTCTGAGCTTTGCCTTCATCATGGACTAACCCAAAAATTGGCAGGTAATGGCTGTTAAACCCCATGAACTGAACTAAGAGAACCCACAGGAGCCTTGCACAGCTCTGGTCCTTCATTTCAGCTACCTTCTGAAGGGCTCAGTCATATTCCCGTTCACTGGAAGTCTTGCCTTTAGCTTCCATGGGAGCAGAATTGGACCCTATAGTTGCCAACCCCAGACTCAGAAAAGACCTAGGCGAGCCTTGGGATCTGACCGAGCAGACTATGGTCCTTGTTACAGAGTGGATGGACAGAGCTAGAGAGTAATCCATTACTGGTACCCTGTGTACAAAACTACCTTTTACAGCAGACCCACCAGAATGTGCTACCAGATCTTAGCAGGAGTCCAGGGAGATGACTGATGAACCCAGGAAGCTGAATAGCACCTACCATCTCCTCAGCCGCTCTGGAACTTGCACAGGGCATAATAATAAACAAAAACTTCCCGCGTGCAAACCACCAAAACCCACAACCTGGAGTCCAGCCACAGCAGCTGCATCTGGGGAGGCTTAGCCTCCCTGGGCTATTATACCCGCTGCCCACGCTGAACATCTCGGGCAGGTTTTGTGCCCAACTGATGCCTGGGAGTCTCTCTCCATTCTTCCCTGAGACTGTGTGAGCCACTCACATCATCCTGGAATTAAGGGCCTAGGGAAGGCTGCAGGCTGTACTGGTGCCATTCCTATGCTAGATCCCAATGGGGCCATATGAGCTCTCCAACCACCAGTGCACCTTGCTTAACTTTCACTGCACAGCTCAGGAGCACACACAGGAAAGTAATTGTGCTTTCAGAGCCCATCATGGCAGAGCCTCTGTCATTCAAAGATGACCCCTCCTCCCACGATGGTAGATAACACTGGATGACTGGGATTTCCTTCATTCTGGCAGTCATGTTCTGTGTGATACCCCACTGGAGACATACTTCTCAGCAGTAGCTTTTCGTTGGAGAGTGTTGCATGGTGGCAGTGCCCTATCAAGATGATCTGGAACATTTGCTTGTTAACCCAGAAAACACAAGATGCCCGAGGTTTCCCTGGCAACCTGCTTGCAGGCTTGGCAGTCCACAAACTTCCCATAATATGTGTCATCAAGGGCCACTGTACAGAATGTGCACATTCACCTGGTCTTGAGAGACAGGACATTCCTCTCAGGTTGGGATCCCAGCCTTAGAGTTGTTCTAATTTGAGCCTAGCAAGTTGCAGTGGGGGAGGTTTAGATTGGATATTAGGAAAAACTTTTTCACTAAGAGGGTGGTGAAACACTGGAATGCGTTACCTAGGGAGGTGGTAGAATCTCCTTCCTTAGAGGTTTTTAAGGTCAGGCTTGACAAAGCCCTGGCTGGGATGATTTAACTGGGAATTGGTCCTGCTTTGAGCAGGGGGTTGGACTAGATGACCTTCTGGGGTCCCTTCCAACCCTGATATTCTCTGATTCTATGATTCTATGATTCTAGCTGTGACCTCTTTCCAGCGGCCAGGGATACCCACCTTTGACACCAGGCACTGCCAAGGGGTATGGCACAGCCCTATGTGGAGAATCCACAAATGGCCTCTTAAACCTCTTTGATGCACTGGAGCAGCGTAAACCAGGCTAAGTGGAGACCAAATCTGGCCCATTACGTCTATCCAGGCCCTGTCTAAATTAGGCAAATAGGTCATGTTTCAAACTGTGTTACCTAACAGTGAGCTGGTAGAGCTGCTACCGGAAACCGAAATCAGCCCTCAACACGTTCTATGGGAAGAGTCATCCTAATTTCTTCAACCAAGATCAGTCAGATTCATTTTGAACTGACACAGAAATGTTCATTTTGTTTAATTTTGAATCAACCTTTCAAAAGGAAAATTTCACTGGCAGTTCAAACATGACTTTTTTTTATTCATTTTGACTTTTTTCCCGTATTTGTTACTTATTTTTGTTTCTTTCTTTGAGAGGGGTTATGCTTTTCCCTCCTTTTTTTAAAAAAAAATTCTTCCTCTCTTTTTCCCAACTGGAACAAGGTGGGAGGGGTGACGTTGGGAAAACCCTCGTTTTCTCACCTCTGTGCTGCTTTCCAACCAGAAAAAAAAGTAAACGGGAAAGTCGTTTGTGGAAATATTGTTTCAAAATGAAATGTTCAAACTTTCCTGATCAAGAAAATTGAAAAAATAATCAAAGTTGGGAGAATTCTCAAGGTGCAACATTTCACTCAGCTCTACCTAGATGGTGTTAAAAAACGAGGGTAGAGAGAGTTTGATACCTTTAGAAAACTATTAGCTGGTTGTGACTAGCTTAGGCTATGCCCTTGTGACATTGGCAGTCCGGTGCCAGCTCTTGCCAAGGCCCGGGGCCTTACTGAACTCTGACAAATGCACGGCTGGAACCCAGTCTGGCTCACCTGTGTGTTAGTGTTGTTGAAACAGCAACGTGTGTAGTGTTTAGACTTTATGGAATGCTTGTAGCATGGGCGCCGACTTCTCAAACTGCCGGGGGGTTCTCGACCCCAGGCTCTGCCCCAGGCCCTGCTCCCACTCCAGCCCTTCCCCCAAGACCCCCCCCCTTCCTGCTTAGTTCCACCCCATCCCCCAAGCATGCCATGTCCCTGCTCCTCCCTCCCAGCCTCCCTGCTCGCCACAAAACAGCTGTTCGTGGGGGGCGGGAGGTGCGTGGAAGGAGGAGGGAGGTGCTGATCCGCGGGGCCACCAGCAGGCAGGAGGCACCATGGGGGGGTGGGCAGGAGCTGATAGGGGGGCTGCCTTTGGGTACTCCGCACCCACCATTTTTTCCCCGTGGGTGCTCCAGCCCCAGAGCACCCATGGAGTCGGCACCTATGGCATGTGGGATGCTGCATGTATTAATTCTATTTATAATAACTGTACACCGTGTTATAAAGGAATGTTTAAATGTTTGCCCTGCAATTGTAAAAATGTTTGCCAAGACGGTAAATTCCCCACAGTCGGGGTAGAAGCATTACTAAGTGTGAAATGCTAGTTTCACAAGAGGTGTTATCTTCTCCCCAACAAAAGAAGGTCTACAGATACCCATCAAGCCATTGTGGAGAAAATACTTTGTTGATTGCTATCCTCCATACCCCAGAAGAGGGTACGTGCACAAAACTGCATGCCATCACAGCTTAAATCTGGAAGGAGGAAATAAAAACACCTGTTCCGGAGAATTTGGTACCTGGACTCAGAGGGGCAAAGATTCCTAAACATCAGCAAGAGATCCCCTAGCTGTTTGGCTTGAGTTAGCCCTAAAGGGCATAAAAACTTGTTTGTTGTAGAAGTTTCTATTGCCTTTTAAACTTAAGATTGCACCTCATTTGTGTGTGTATATTACCTGCTTTGACCTTGTAAATAACTCTCATTTCTTTTTCCTAGTTAGTAAACCTTTAGTTAGTTTGTTACAGGATTGGCTACAAGCGTTGTGGTTGGTTTGAGATCTGAATACAACTGACCTGGAGTACATGACTGGTTCTTTTGGGATTGGGAGTAACTTGAATATTGTTAAAAGAAAAGGAGTACTTGTGGCAGCTTAGAGACTAACAAATTTCTTTGAGCATAAGCTTTCGTGAGCTACAGCTCACTTCATCGGCTGCATTCAGTGGAAAATACAGTGGGGAGATTTTATATACAGAGAGAACATGTATATAAAATCTCCCCACTGTATTTTCCACTACATGCATCCGATGAAGTGAGCTGTAGCTCACGAAAGCTTATGCTCAAAGAAATTTGTTAGTCTCTAAACTGCCACAAGTCCTCCTTTTCTTTTTGCAGATACAGACTAACACGGCTGCTACTCTGAAACTTGAATATTGTTGTGATTTTTGGTGTAAGTGACTATCACTAAATCCAGCCTGTCTGGGTGGTAAGTAGGGTTGCCCATTTTGATTGGATGTATTCCTGGAGATTTCATCACATGACATAATTAATCTTTTGATTAATCTTTAATTCCTGGAGACTCCAGACCAATCCTGGAGGGTTGGCAACCCTCATGGTAAGATAGCCTGGAGTGCCCAAGGGTCCAGGTTCAGGTTGTTATGGTGTTTTAGGAGTTCTCACTTGGTACTAGGCTGGTGACATCTAATTACAGAACATACACCAGTTTGGGATTTTTTACCCTGGTTGTTGACAGTCCCGCTGTTGGCATTCACGGGCCATTCCAGCCAGCGTGACAGCCCCTACATCCTCCTCGACGGATGACCAGGAGAAAGCACGTCAGGGTATGCTCTGCAGTGGGACATGTGATTTCCAGCCCAAACAGGCAGCCCCACGCTAGCTTGCGCGAGCTAGTGAGCTAAAATTGAAGCATAGCATGGTGGCATGCGCAGTGTGACGGGTTCGCCACCCCAAGTATGATCTCGGCTGACACCCTCAGCGAGCCACTCCGGCCACCACAGCTAAACTGCTATTGTTAGCTGGAAACTACCCCTCCAGGCCCAGGCAGGCTCACCCTGACAGAAATCACATTCCATAAAAACACCCTGCCATAGTACAGTGCATCTCAGAAGGCACACCACAACAACCAGTGAACACCACACTCAGTCATTGGCCAGCAATCTTCTGCCACGTTTTGCAGCCTTTGCACAGCCTTTAAGAGAGTGCCATCCGGCATCCTGTCCAGTCAGCCATATCGCAGTGAGGGCTCCCTGCCGCTGGCACCCAGCACCAGTCCCTGCAAAACTTCCTGCGGCATCTTCCTCTGCTCATCTGCCCTGCCTGTCTTACAAATGTAGGTTTTCATCATCTGATTGTCTTGATGATTTCAGTTTTCACTCCGGTTATGCTGTAAATTCAGGCGGTTCCCTCTGCGTTAGTCATGTCTGAGGTATAGCTAGTGCACAGCAATTGCCTATAGCCTTCCAAGCCTCTCGCATGCATACAGCAAGATGCTGAAGACAAGAGGCTGCAGTAATTTCATTTTACGCTTCATGGTAGTACCTTTGCTTCTCCAAACATGGCTCAGTGTTGTTAGAGCAGCAGTTGCAAGTCCAGTTCTATGTTAGATCTCTAAGTGATGTTTAGTGTTCTTTGTAATCAGACTTCCCCGGTAGCTGAACTGCTTCAAACACAAGAATGCCTCCTCAGTTTTGAGTAGGAATATCTTTGCCTTCTCAACAGGCTAAGATGTCACCACTGGCTTTTGCAGTGTTGTGGTATCTGGCTTGGTCCCAGGATATTAGAGAGACAAGGTTGGTGACTAATACCATTGGACCATATGATCGGGAACCATAAACTCACTGAACATTAAATCCTACCAAATGAGGGTAAATCCATCCTCATCATCGTATCCACTCATTATACTCCACACCTGAACATAGCCATTATATGAACAACATACCCCCATATCTCAATGTCTGTACTTTGACCCGTTAAACTTTTACCTCCAATCGGGGAGATTGCAGATTATGTATTCCTTACGCCACCCGTTCCTAAACCGAATTTCGCACCCCTTGATAATCTGTACCTTATTCCATGATAACCAGAAACTTCTATGCTTAAACTCTGTACCATTTTCTTTTTACTTCAACATCATCTTAATAAAATTATTAAATCTGTTATTGGACCATCTCCTGTTGGTGAAAGAGAGAAGCTTTCAAGCTACACAGAGCTTTTCTTCAGGCCTGTGTAGCTTGAAAGTTTGTCTCTTTCACCACTGTCTTTGTCTTTTCATGTGATATCTTTAGACCTAACATGTCTGCTTCCACCACTACTCTTTCTGGCACCTCTTCTTGTGACAATCCAATCAGGTCAATACCGGCAGCAAAGCAAAGGTGACTAATTTTTTAGTCCATGGAGGGGTAAGCCCTCCTGTAGGTTTCCGTCCGTGGTTCTTCTTAACATTTCTTCAGGATAACAGTTGAAGAGGCTCAGTGATAGCAAGCAGCCCTGTCAGACTCCTATCCTTAAGCCAAACCAATTACTTTGCTCACACCCTGCAAACACAGACGCCGTCACGTTTCCATAGAAATTTTTGTATCAGCCTTATTGCATTTTCACCATCTCCAACCAACTGCAGGCTTGCCCAGATGTGGCATTTGACATATACTGTCAGATGCCTTAGCAAAATCCACAAAGACATCAGCCACCTCCCTCTTGTTCTCCAGCACTTTCTCACATAGTCGTGCAGATTGAACATTTGCTCCACTATAGCTCTTTTGGGTCTAGACCCACTTGTTCTTTGCCAGAAAGTTCTCGATCTTGGACACAATTCTCTTCAGGATGTGTGCAGCAGATTTTGCTAGGGTCTGTCAATAATCAGGTTGTGCAGTAATTTCCACAAGCAGCCAGGTCCCCCTTTTCATGCACAGGAACAGCATACAGCTCTTGAGACATTTTCCATCCTCCCAAATCACACTGACAAGATTATGGGATACTTGGATGAGTGCCTCTCCACTTGAATTAGTTCTGCTTGTATGTTATTCACTCCAGAGCATAGATGCTAGAACTAGGGGTCCTGGGCTGGGGGCTGCCATACTCCCTGGTTTGAAGTGGTTTCCATTATATGCAGGGTTTACAGTTTGGTTCAATGGCTCTCAGCCCCCGCACTATACAAATTGTTCCAGGACCCCTGTTCCAGGGGCTTTATTGCTTTTCACTGTCCACAGCACATTCTCAGCTTCTTTGATCGAAGGAGAAGGTTTATTGGAGTAAGTCAAGCTTCTCACATAGATCTCCTCTGCCTCTTTCACTTCCAATTTAGAACTTGTTTTGATCATATTATACAGGTCTCAGCAATACCCACCCCAAGTGTTGTGTGCAATGGTACTTTTCCTGCCAGAGAAACCTTGCAAAAGAATCTTGGTGGTGGCCTTCCTAGTGGCATTTGCTGCAGAAGAGTTCTATATATTGATGTACTGTTGTTCAAGCCAATCTTCTTTCGCTGCTGTAATCAGTAAAAAGAAAAGGAGGACTTGTGGCACCTTAGAGACTAACCAATTTATTTGAGCATAAGCTTTCGTGAGCTACAGCTCACTTCATCGGATGCATACTGTGGAAAGTATAAAAGATCTTTTTATACACAGAGACCATGAAACAATACCTCCTCCCACCCACTCTCCTGCTGGTAATAGCTTATCCAAAGTGACCACTCTCCTTACAATGTGCGTGAAAATCAAGGTGGGCCATTTCCAGCACAAATCCAGGTTTTCTCACCCCCCCCCCCCCCCGCAAAAACACACACACACAAACTCACTCTCCTGCTGGTAATAGCTTATCCAAAGTGACCACTCTCCCTACAATGTGCATGATAATCAAGGTGGAAATGGCCCACCTTGATTATCATGCACATTGTAAGGAGAGTGGTCATTTTAGATCAGCTATTACCAGCAGGAGAGTGGGATGGGAGGAGGTATTGTTTCATGGTCTCTGTGTATATAATGTCTTCTGCAGTTTCCACAGTATGCATCCGATGAAGTGAGCTGTAGCTCACGAAAGCTTATGCTCAAATAAATGGGTTAGTCTCTCAGGTGCCACAAGTACTCCTTTTCTTTTTGCGAATACAGACTAACATGGCTGTTACTCTGAATACTGTAATCAGTGTATCTATTTTCTTGCGTCATATAGGAATACTGCTCTCTTGCAATTTCATGCATCTTCCCTTGTGCTCTTGGTTTCCTTCACTGATCATACAACTTGATAATCTTTTCTGTGATCCAAGGTTTCTTCTTTATATCTGTTTCCCCAGGGATTCATCCATGGTCTCTCTAATGCAGCACGAGATGTTGTGCCACAGCTGATCTACACAACCCATGCAGCGGTCAGCAGCTTGTAGCTTTTGTTCAATTATCTTCATGATTTCCACTTGTGTTTTATGGCTTTTCAGTTTGTTGGTGTTATAACGGACACTGGAGGTGTTGTTGTTGTTTGTTGCTTCACAATTTGATTTTTATTTTCCCTTTTATTAAGTTATGATTGGATCCTGTGTCAGCCTCCTGGAAGTGTCAAGTCCCCATGACATCAGAACAGCACCCACCGCTTCGAGATCATGATAAAGTTGATCTCATTCTGAGTCTGCAAATCCAGCAAAATCCAAGTTCCTTGCCTTGACAGTTTGTGCTTAAACATGTTAGTGAACACATTTTAAAACACTGCCTCTCTTCCTCATCTAGACAGAACTTAAGGAACGAAGGACTTGACTTCACTAGGATAAAGGTGTGTTCTCACTGTGGGTTAGCTAAGACCTGGTGGTAGCTAACAAGGTAAAATCCTAATGAAAACAGCCCTTGCAATTTAACATCTGAGCAGGTGGAGTAGTCCCTTCATTCTGGTGTGAATAATGACGTAGTGAGAATCAGGGCCGATATCCCTATAAAGTGGGTGAATAATGGACAACACCTTTGTTTCTTTGAGAAGTATCACAACATTTCTAGCCTGCGTTATTCACTGACCATGGACTGATCAGGCTTTTTGGGGTCTCTCATAATTTCCTGCCTGCTACTCTCTTGTCCTGGGGCTCTAGGAGAAGAAGGCCTGAGGGTGACATGTGCTGCATGGTCCTTCCCTGGGATGCTGGGGAGGTTCCATGTGCATCAAGGTCTTCCACACTATGAAAGTTCAGAGCTGAGGAAATCATTGTGCTTATATTAGCCCCATAGCAAAGTGGGAGGAAGGAGAGTGGGACTGAAATTCTAGGAGAACCAGTGAAATCCTCAGAGAAGTGTTGAGAGTCTATGAGCCACTTCACTCAGGCCTTCCGGACAATTGAGACCTGTGACCAGAAGGAATTAGAAACTCCAAAAATAATAAAATACAGCTGGAATGATGCAATTCAGCCAGATTAATTGTAAGGGAGTTGGATTGGTGGAGGAGCCCTTACAAAGCTCAGGTGAGATACTGACCAGGGAGCAAATTCACCTCTAGGGCTTAATTCTTATTTCAGTTGCACTGGTGTACACTGGAGTAACACCAGTGAAATCCAGACATGGAGAGACCCCGGAGCCACATAGTGGTACACCAGGCCCATTGCTTCTATGCTTTTCCAGACCTTGCAGAGAAGCAAGTAATTGTACATGAATGGCACAGAGAGCTTTAGGATCTCAGCAAGCAGCCCAGAAGAACCATACTTCACTTGTCCTAGGGGAAATCGCATCTCATACACATAGCCTTTCAGAGCTCGACTGCGCTCCTTTCCTTTCAGTGTTTGGGGCTGTATGCAGGACATTTAACTGAAGTATTAAGAGCTCTGCCCAGTCGGTGAAAATGAGTGCGTTAGAACTGTAGCTCAGCCAGTACAACTGCCATAGCCCTGCAGGGGCAGTAAAATATCTATAGGCCTCCCCTTTACAGAATTATCCAGCTCTCGGCCTAGCTGGTGGATCGTGGGAGTGGCTTCCCCTTCCCATATGATTCCAGTGGACACACTCCTCAGTTCCACAAGGCAAGCCCTTCTTTCTACTCTGCAGCTTCAAAATGGGTCAAATGCTCAAGAAACAGCCAAGATTTCTGAGCTCCCATAAACTCTATGTCTCTTTTTGTGCCTCAGTGTCTCTTACCCAGACTGCAGGAGCAACATATCAGCTGCAATACACCAGCCTATCTATACTGAAATATGTGCTTCTCTCTGACCAGCCACCTAGCTGCCTACACATCTGTGTGGCCACCCCACTGCCTGGTACTTGACCTGTTCTCCCTCTGCCTTCATCGGTACCAAAAGGAAGAGATGGTCAAAAAATTGCGGGGAGGGGATTCCAACGACAAATTCCACAGAAACAAGACATAAATGATGTTTTTCTAAATTTTCCATAGAAAAATTAATTTTTTTCACAGAAATTTGAAAGCCCCCCTCCTCCCCGAAAGAGGAGGCGGTGAATCCTGAGAGACCTGGGGCATGGGGCGTCATGGGAGTTGCAGCCCATAGAAGAGAATGGAGACATGAAGCAAATGAACTGTTGCCAAATCAAAACATTTTGGTTTTCAGCCCAAATATTTTAGGGTTTGAGTTTTTTGGTTTTTGACTAAAAATTTAAATGTTTAATGCAAAGCAGATGCTTTTTGCAAACAAAATTAATTTAACTGGAAAACTGTTTTGATTGAAAATTGTCAACCAGCCCTCGGTAAGATCATACCCTCCCTGGCCCAGCTGCCCACTGACAGGAGCGGCTGCAGCCTGGGGAGCGAGGACTTGTTTGTTGCAGGGCTGGAGTGATTCTCCTCCAGCACAAGCCTTGCGGGGGGAGGACAGGACCTACCTTCCCAGGCAGCAGGCTGACCGACCATGACTGGGACCCTCCACTAGGGAGTGTGTGGGGGTGGGCTGCTGGGGCTCAGCTGCAGCCTCACTTACAGGCCTTGCTGTCTGCCAGGAAGATGGCTTGGTAACTGGTAGCAGCTCTGTGTGCAAGGGCTAAAAATAACGACCCTTGAGTCTCACAATGACTCAGACCTGCACACGGGAAATCCACAGACTCTTTGCTTGGCTGTCACTACAGCGCACTGAAAAATTTTCATCTACACCTTTTTTTAACCAAAAAAAAATGGCTTTTTGGGGGGGGGGGGAAGGAACAAAAACAAACAAAACCCCTCAAATCTTTCCACCAAAATTTCATGTGGAAATTTCTGTTTTTGTCTAACTGTGGGAAGGGGGTTATCAAGAACCAAAAACATTTCCATTTTCGACAATTGAAAACTTATTTCAGTTGTCAGACAGAAGAAAAATTCTGTTTCAGATTTTTGGTGTTTTGATGAAAGCCGAGACAACTCTGATCAAAAAGAAAAAAATCGTATTCTTTGAAATGTTTATGGAAATACATTTCCCAACAGTCAAGCTGTCCTGCAGTATGAGGGTGGGGTCCAACCTCCAGGCTGATTGTTAAAAACCAGGGCACAAATCCCAAAGTGAGGTCTATACTTCAATTTCACCAACTAATTATCAAGTCTAAATTCCACAGGCACACCAGTGGTAATATTCAGTCACAGACAGTCTGCTTGGGTACTTTAATCTGTCTTGCCACCCAAGTAAGCTTGCCTTTGTGATAGATGTCCTCTTACACCAAGCATCACACAATATTCAGGTTACTCCCCATCCCAAAGGACCAGTCACTTACCCCAGGTCAATTGCACCTTAGATCTCACATCAAAAACAATGCTTGTAGCCAATCCTATAATAAACTATCTACAGATTTATTAATAGGAAAAGGAAACAAGAGAGTTATTTACCAGGTTAAAGCAGGTAAACATAGATACACAGAAAGAAAAGGAGGATTTGTGGCACCTTAGAGATTAACACATTTATTTGAGCATAAGCTACAGCTCACTTCATCGGACGCATTCAGTGGAAAATACAGTGGGGAGATTTATATACACAGAGAACATGAAACAATGGGTGTTGCCATACACACTGTAAGGAGAGTGATCAGGTAAGGTGAGCTAGTACCAGCAGGAGAGCGGGGGCAGAAGGGGGGAACCTTTTGTAGTGATAATCAAGGTGGGCCATTTCCAGCAGTTTACAAGAACGTCTGAGGAAGAGTGGGGGGGAGGCGGAATAAACATGGGGATATAGTTTTACTTTGTGTAATGACCCATCCACTCCCAGTCTTTATTCAAGTCTAAGTTAATTGTATCCAGTTTGCAAATTAATTCCAATTCAGCAGTCTCTCGTTGGAGTCTGTTTCTGAAGTTTTTTTTGTTGAAGAATTGCCACTTTTAGGTCTGTAATCGCGTGACCAGAGAGATTGAAGTGTTCTCCGGCTGGTTTTTGAATGTTATAATTCTTGACATCTGATTTGTGTCCATTTATTCTTTTACGTAGAGACTGTCCAGTTTGACCAATGTACATGGCAGAGGGTCATTGCTGGCACATGACGGCATATATCACATTGGTAGATGTGCAGGTGAACGAGCCTCTGATAGTGTGGCTGATGTGATTAGGCCCTGTGATGGTGTCCCCTGAATAGATATGTGGGCACAGTTGGCAACGGGCTTTGTTGCAAGAATAGGTTCCTGGGTTAGTGGTTCTGTTGTGTGGTGTGTGGTTGCTGGTGAGTATTTGCTTCAGGTTGGGGGGCTGTCTGTAAGCAAGGACTGGCCTGTCTCCCAAGATCTGTGAGAGTGATGGGTTGTCCTTCAGGATAGGTTGTAGATCCTTGATGATGCATTGGAGGGGTTTTAGTTGGGGGCTAAAGGTGACAGCTAGTGGCGTTCTGTTATTTTCTTTGTTGGGCCTGTCCTGTAGTAGGTGACTTCTGGGTACTTTTCTGGCTGTTTATCACTACAAAAGGTTTTCTCTCCTCCCACCCCACTCTCCTGCTGGTAATAGCTTATCTATTATATTATATTATATTAATATAAGCTATTACCAGCAGGAGAGTGGGGTGGGAGGAGGTATTGTTTCATGGTCTCTGTGTATATAAAGTCTGCTGCAGTTTCCACAGCATGCATCCAATGAAGTGAGCTGTAGCTCACGAAAGCTTGTGCTCAAATAAATGTGTTAGTCTCTAAGGTGCCACAAGTACTCCTTTTCTTTTTGCGGATACAGACTGACATGGCTGCTACTCTGAAACCTCTCATAGATACACAGATGAGTTCCAATCTTAAGTTTCAAAAGGTAATAGAATTTTCTATAATAAGCAAGCTCTAGCTGACCTTTAGGGCTAAGCACTGGGGATTTCTTGCTTATACCTAGAAACCTTGCCCCCCTGAGTCCAAGTAGCACAGAGATCCAGTTCCTTCTTGTTAGGGGTTTTATCCCCTTCCTCATTTGTGCTCTCAGCTGCAAACTCAACGGGCAGGAGGAATTCACTTGCATGACTCATCTTCACTACCAGGCCCTTTTTAACTGCACAGCCTGCCCTGACCCCACCCAGAAAGCCGGAACTTTGTTACCAGAGCTGATACTATTTGATACAATTTTGGGAGATGCTTGGTCGATTTCTTTTACTTCACTGCCGCCTCCAGCCAACTTGAGAGCCCAAGTGGCCCCCTGCAGACAGGGCATCCAAGCATTCTGGCACATGGGAGGGGTGTTGCGTAGAGGGGAGGGCAGGGGAAAGAGTTATATGTGCACTCACCAACTCGCTCAGTGCCTCAGTTTACCCAGCTCTACAATTGCTCTTCTACTACTTAGCTCAATTCTTCTTTAGGTGTGTCCTAAACTTCTGACAGTGCACGGCTCTGGCCCCACATGGTCCCCAGCACACACAACACGGGACTTGGGGGAGGCTGTAGAGAGGTAAATCATGGTGTCCCCCAGGCGTCTGTACTGGGACCAGTCCTATTCAACATATTCATAAATGATCTGGAAAAAGGGGTAAACAGTGAGATGGCAAAATTTGCAGATGGTACAAAACTACTCAAGATAGTTAAGTCCCAGGCAGACTGTGAAGAGCTACAAAAGGATCTCTCAAAACTGGGTGACTGGGCAACAAAATGGCAGATGAAATTCAATCTTGATAAATGCAAAGTAATGCACATTGGAAAACATAATCCCAACTATACATATAAAACGATGGGATCTACATTAGCTGTTACCACTCAAGAAAGAGATCTTGGAGTCATTGTGGATAGTTCTCTGAAATCATCCACGCAATGTGCAGCGGCAGTCAAAAAGCCAACAGAATGCTGGCAATCATTCAGAAAGGTCCCGCCAGGTCCCTGCAGTCCCTAGACGCGTGGGCCACCAGGGGGATTCCACACTCTGCCCTAGCACCTGAGACACCACCCCCACAGCTCCCATTGGTTGTGGTTCCCGAGACGTGGAGCAGCTCTGGGGGTGGGGTCAGCTCATGGAGCCTCCCTGGCTGCCCATGTGCCTAGGGGCCTCAAGGACCTGGCGGCCGTTTCTGGGAGCTGCGCAGAGCTAGGATGGGCAGGCAGCCTGCCTTAGCCTTGGACTCCCGTTACACCGCCAATCGGACTTTTAATGGCCCAGTTGACAGTGCCATCCAGAGCCACCAGCGTCCTTTTTTGACCAGGCATTCCGATCAAAAACCAGATGCCTGACAACCCTACTTCACCAGCTGGAGAAGAATGGAAGGTAGCCTGGTCACAGGCCTGAGAACTAGGGCTGGTGAGGTTTCCAGCTGTCAATGGCTCTATGGAGCCTCTGATGTCTAGCTCTCTGGCTCCAGCCCAGGTGAGCAGTGACAGGTATCACTCTCTGGTGGGTGTTTGGGTGAGTTGAGCACATGGGCTTAGAGACACATAGTCCACTTAAGGCCTTGTCTGCACAGGAAAGGTTTATGTGCTAGCCTGTGGTGTGAATTTAAACGGCTGCAGTTATACCGGTGTAACCGTCCGTGTGCACAGTAATCAGAAATAAAAGGGACTCTATGACAGTATATGTTATTCGACTCCCAAAGGGGAGTAATTCCACTGGAACAAAGTCACCTTTGTTCTGGAACAGAGGGTCCATGTGAGGAGTTGAACCAGCACAGCTGTAATTCCACTGCTCCTATTCTGCCAGTCACTGTCCTCCTGCAGGGCTGCTGGTGCTGTGGGCAGACTCGGACCCTCATTCTACTCACCTTGTCGGCTAGCCAGAGCTGCTAGGTTTTGTGTCTCTCTTTTTTGGTCTCTTATTATCCCCCACAGATGGTCTTCCCCTCCTGAGAGCGCTTTATCTCCAGCTCCCACTCAGCCCACCCTGGACTCTGCGATCCAGAACAGCAGAGCTGCTTCTATTAAACAAACTTCTATTTCTCCCTCAGCAGGTCTCTACTGTGGCGTGTGTGCGCCAAAGTGACTGATATCTGGGGGCAGGTTTCACGCCTGCCAGGGTGACAAACCACAGGGTCTCTGGTAGTTCAGAACTCGGGGACACAGACTGGGGGGGCCTTGGGACCAGAAGGGATTGTTGAGGAGAAACTGGGCTGGTAGAAGCCAGGGTGAGACCTTGTGCAGTTTGGCTGGCTCCTGGTCCCAGATAGCTGAGCCATTGCAGCGTAGTATTAACCGCTGCCCCGCTGCAGTGCTTTCATGAAGACACTCTAAAAGCCAGCAGGAGAGACTCTCTCATCAGCGTAGTCACTCCGCCGCCCTGAGAGATGGTAGCTGTGTCCCTCTGACATCGCACTCTCTACACCAGGGGTAGGTCAGGATTATTTTGTTTAGTGGGGGGAATTTTGATGTAGTGATATTGATATAAGTCTGTAGTGTAGACCAGACCTAACAGACTAAGACAGTGATTCTTAAACTGTGGGTTGGGACCCCAATGTGGGTTGGGATCCCATTTTAATGGGGTCACCAGGGCTGGAATTAGACTTTCTGGGGCCCAGGGCTGAAACCCAAGCCCCACTGCCCAGGACTTGGGCTTTGTAGCTTTAGCCCTGGGTGGGGGCTCGGGCTGCAGGTGCAATGAAGTTTGAGAACCTCTGGACCAAGGCATAATGAGATCCAGTGTAGGAAGCTGAAGCTAAGCAAATGGGCACTAGAAATAAGGTGCAAATGGTTAACAATTGGGATAATTAGCCACTGAGACAATTTAGCAAGAAGGTGGTGAATTCTCCATCACTTGAAGACATTAAATCAAGACAGGATATCTTTTTAAAAGATATACTCTAGTTCAAAGAAAAGTTATGGGCTTCATGAAAAAATTACTCAGTGTAATTCTCTAGCCTATGTTATGTAGAAGGTCAAGCCAGATGCTCCTAATGGTCCCTTCTGGTCTTAAAATATGTGACTGTGTGAACTTTTTTGAAGCAGCACACTTAATAGTCCAGTGAATTTACACTAATGAGAAATTGCTTAAAATTCACTGAAATTAGGCATTTCCAGTACAGGGCTAGAGAGTATTGATCTAGATTCCAAGTCCAGAAGGGATCATTGTGATCAGCTAGTCTGACCTCCTGTATATCACAGGCCAGAGACCTGCCCCAAAATAATTCTTAGAGCAAGCTTTTAGAAAAACATCCCATCTTAATTTTAAAATTGTCAGTGATGGAGAATCCACCACAACCCTTGGTAAATTGTTCAAATGGTTCATTATCCTCACAGTTAAAATTTTACACCTTATTTCCAGACTGAATATGTCTAACTTAAACTTCCAGCCACTGGATCATGTTATATACCTTTCTCTGTCTCCCCTATAGCTACTCACAGATGGTAATCAACCCTCCCCTTAACCTTTTTGTTAAGATAAATAGATTGAGCTCTTAAGTCTATAAGGCAGGTTTTCTAATTCTCTGATCGTTCTCATGGCTCTTCTCTGAACCCTCTCCAGTGTATCAACATCCTTGATTGAGCTCTTAAGTCTATCATTATAAGGCAGGTTTTCTAATTCTCTGATCATTCTCGTGGCTCTTCTCTGAACCCTCTCCAGTGTATCAGCATCCTTCTTGAATTGTGGGGACCAGAACTGGACACAGCAGCAGTCGAACCAGTGCCAAACACAGAGGTAAAACAACCTCTCTGCCCCTACTCAAGATTTCCCTCTTTATAAATCCCAGTGTCACATTAGCTCTTTTGGCCAGAGCATCACACTGGGGGCTCATGTTCAGCAGATTATCCACCACTGCTCCAAACCTTTTTCAGTCCCTGCTTCCCAGGACCGAATCACCCATCCTGTAACTATGACTGACATTCTTTGTTCCTATTTGTGTACGTTTACATTTAGCCATATTAAAACACATATTGTTGGCTTGTGCCTAAGCACAAGATCCAGATCATTCTGTATCAACAACTTGTCTTCTTCATTATTTACCACTCCCCCAATTTTTGTGTCATCTGCAAACTTTATCAGTGATGATTTTATGTTTCTTCTAGGTCATTAATAAAAATGTTAAATAACATATGGCCAAGAACCAATCCCTGTGGGACCCCACTGAAAACACATCCACTTGATGTTTCCCCATTTACAGTTACATTTTGAAACCAATCAGCCAATTTTTAATCAATTGAATGTATGCCATGTTAACTTATATTGTTCTAAATTTTTAAATCAAAATGCTGTCTGCAGCATCAAGTCAAACGCCTTACAGCAGTCTAAGTACATTATTTCAACACTTACCTTTATCAGCCAAACTTTTAATCAAAAAAAGATATAAAGGTAGTTCGACAAGATCTATTTTCCATAAAGCCATGTTGATTTGCATTAATTACATTATCCCTTTAATTCTTTATTAATCGAGTCCTGTATCAGCCACTCCATTATCTTGCCCAGGATTGATGTCAGGCTGACAGTCTTACCCGAGTCATCCCATTTACCTTTTTTAAAAATTGGCACCATACTAGCTTTCTTTCAGTCTTCTGAAACTTCCCTCATGCTGTAAGGCTTACTGAAAATCAACATTAATGTCCCAGTGAACTCCTCAGCCAGATCTTTTAAAACACTTGGATGCAAATTACCCGGACCTGCTGATTTAAAAAATGTCTAACTTTAGTAGCTTCTTTTTAACATCCTAAAGCGAGACTAGTGGAATGGAAAGAGAGTTATCATCACCATATGATGAAACTATATAATCTGTTTTATTAAACGCTTCTGCCTTTTCGGCATTATTATTGGTAATTATACTATTTCCATCTAATAATGGACTAATGCCATTGTCAGGATTCTTTTTGTTCCTAATACATGTAAAAAAAACCTCCTTCTTATTGTCCTTAACTCTCCTGGCCAAAGATTTCTCCTTGTGTCCCTCAGATTCCCTTACCAATTTTCTACAATTCCTAACTTCTGATTTATATTAATTACTATCAACTTCCCCTTTCTTCCATTTGTGTGTGTGTGTATATATATATTGTGATACCGCAATGGCCAGAGGGCAGCAGGAGAGTGGTTTTTTTTTTTTAAGCAAAAAAAGGTGTTTTTATTTGCATAACACACTTACAAAACAAAAACCACAGCATATGCAATGTGTAACACAGCAACTAATCACAATTGTTTTCTCATTAGCTTCAGGGGAGGGAAGTGTTCAAGCTTGCCTGGGCCCAGGGCGGGGGGGCTTCCTTGACTCTCGTGGTCTTCCACCCTTCCGAGTTACCTGGTGGCCCAGAGCAAGGGGGCTTCATCGACTCTCAAGGTCTGCCACACCCTCGAGTTACCTGGCCCATGCCCAGTGTCACCAACAATTCCCTACTTTGAAAGCACCCAACAAGAGGGGCAGGCTGTGGGGTGGACAATCCGGGGGGGGGGGGCGTGCACCCATGTGTGAAAGGACCCTCTAAGGTGGTGGTGTCCGCAGCAGCAATGGCTGCGGCTGGGGTCCCTTACTCTCTCCCCCAATCAAAGGGTCAAAACAAAGGGAACCAGATGGGAACACCGAGCAGAGAACCTCGGACAGCACCCACCGCTCCTCAAAAGCATCAAGGGAGTCAGTGGATGCCGCCCAGAAGAACTCCACCCGGATACGTGAATGGACCGAGGATCGGAAAGTGGCCCCACAATCACAGGAAACTCCATCGGCCAACCTCCTCTCTCTGGTTTTATAGATGGCCATTTTAGCCAGGGCCAGGAGGAGGTTAACTAGGACATCCCGCGACTTTGTGAGGCCACAGATGGGGAGTGCATAAATAAAAAGGTGAGGGGAAAAATGCAACCAAAAACATAATAGAAGATTTGTGAGGAGCCGAAACAGGGGCTGCAGCCTGGCGCACTCCAAATATACGTGCACCAGGGTTTCCCTCACACCGCAAAAGGGACAAGTATCTGGAATGGGGGTGAACCGCACCAAGTACGTGCCCGTGCTCACAGCTCCGTGAAGGAGCTGCCAACTGATGTCCCCGACGGGTCTCAAAACCAAGGTGGAATATAGGCTGGCCCACCGAGGCTGCTCACCCTCCAAAGGTGGCAGAAGGTCTCGCCACTTTGTGTCGGGGCGGGATGCTAGGGTGAGGGTGTGAAGGGTGTGGAGCACAAGCATGTATAGATGTTTCCATGGCATGGTTTGGAAGCATACTGGCTGCAGTTCATGCAGCCGGCTCGCAGTAAAGGGGTGAGGGGGTTGATTGGGTCTACGGGGCAGGGATCCAATTAAAAGGTCCAGCGGGCCTGGGGTAGAGGGTGGGCGGGGCGTGCCCTCGAGCAGGACCCAGTCGAGGTAAGCTCAAGCAGCGGGCGGCAAAGCGGCCTTCACCTCCTGAAATACGCGCCGGAGGGTACAAGGTCTGAAGAGCCCCATGTGCTGAGCGAGCACCAGGGGATCCAGCCAGTCTCCCCGGTCGAAGTCCAGGAGGTCTCCGACTCTCGTGATTTCTGCCAGGATCAAGCTCTGGCACACTGAGCGGGACTCTGCCACCTGCACACGGAGCTGGGGGTCTGTAGCAGGGGCTCCGCGAGGAGATCTGCCCCCTCGGTCTGCCCCCTCTCCCCCCACGCCTGGTCGTTAAAAACAGTTTCCAAGTCAGGAGGAGGTCCTGGTAAAAGACCAGCAGCCTGGAGAGGTCTCATGGAAGACCTCCCGGACGGAGATAAAAGAGCTGCCGGTCATATCGGAGCCCTCGGATGCGGCGCAGGATGGCGTGCGCCAATATGCTCCACACCGAACTGCCTGCACCATAGAGGAGCCTCTGTAGGGCCTGGAAGCAGAAGACGCGGACCTGAGTGTGCAGACACTTCAGACCCTGTCCTCCTTCCTTCAGGGGTAGATGAAGAACCCCTATAGGGGCCCAGTGTGTTCCTGACCAAAAGAACCCCAGAATCGATGTCCGGAGGTTGGTCAGGAAACCCGGGGCCAGGACCAGGGTGTTGAGCCGGTACCAGAGCATGGACAGGACTAGTTGATTAAGCACCAGCGCTCTCCCTTGGAGGGAGAGACATCAGAGTAGTCCCATCCATTTCCAGAGCCGCTCTATCACCGCACCCTCTGAATTTTCCCAGTTCTCCGGCGGAGAGGGATGCATGGCAGAAAGGTAAACGCCAAGGTAGAGCAGCGGACCTGCGCTCCACCGGATGGTCTGAAGCACGGGTGGGAGGGAGCTTGCCTGCCGCCAGTCTCTTACCGCCAAGCCAGAGCTCTTGACCCAGTTGACCCAGGCGGAGGAGGCTGCCCAATAGATGGCCTGGCAAGCCTCCACCCGCGCCAAGTCACCCAGGTCCTGGACCACGAGGAGCACGTCATCAGCATACGCCGACAGGACCAGCCGCAGTTCCGGCTCCCGCAGCACCAACCCTGTCAACCTCCTGCAGAGGAGACAGAGGAAGGGCTCGATCGCCAGAGCGTACAGCTGGCCTGAGAGGGGGCACCCCTGCTGTACTCCTCGCCCGAAGCTGACCGGTTCGGTCAGGGTCCAGTTGAGCTTAACCAGACACTCTGCGGAAGTGTACAGCACCCGGAGGAAACCCACAAACTGGGGTCCGAAGCCAAAAGCCTGCAAAGTGCTCAGGGGTACCCTGTGGTCCACCCTATCGAACGCCTTCTCCTAATCTAGGGACAGGAGGTTGAACGACAGACTGTCTCTACACCCGAGTTCCAAAAGGTCCCGAACCAGAAATAGGTTATCAAAGATACTGTGGTCCGGGATGGTGTAGGTCTGGTCTGGGTGGATCACGTCCGCCAGCACAGACCCTATCCGCAGCGAGATTGTTTTCACTACGATTTTGTAGTCCATGCTGAGGAGCGAGATGGGATGCCAATTTCGTAAATCGCGGAGGTCCTCCTTCTTCGGCAATAAGGCGAGCACAGCTCGCCTGCACGAAAGAGGGAGGACCCCGCTCTGCAGAGACTCGGCCCAGACGGTGACTAGGTCTGGGCCGAGGACGTCCCAAAACATGAGGTAGAACTCCACGGTCAGCCCGTCCATGCCTGGAGACTTATTAGTGGGCATACGACAGAGGGCTTCTGAGAACTCAGCCAGAGTGAGAGGCAACTCTAGCTGGTCTAGGTCGCTCACGCTGACAGTAGGGAAATCCTCCCAGAGCACTCTGCAAGCGCCAGGGTCAGTCAGATCCGGGGAGAAAAGACTTGCGTAGAAGGCTCAGGCTCTCCCGCACATCTCCGCCAGTTCCGTGAGGGGCGTGCCGTCTTCTGCCAGGAGGCAGGTGACGCGTTTCTTGGCCCCCCTCATTTTCTCCAGGGCATAGAAGAAGCGGGAACGGTGATCCATCTCCCAAAGGAGGCAGATGCGGGATCGAATGAAGGCGCCCCGGGCCCGATGGTCCTTGAGGGCCCGGAGCTCCTCCCGCTTCTCTCGGCACGCTCCACAGAGGAGCAGGTCCTCGGGGCTGGCGGCCAGACGCCTCTCCAGCTCTAAGACCTCCCGTTCCAACTGCTCTATCACTGCATTTCTCCGTCGGCTGGTGCCCCGGGTGTAGTTGCGGCAGAAAAGCCGGGCGCACACCTTCCCCAGGTCCCACCATCGCCGTGCTGAGGGAAAGGCACATTGCTGCCCTCCCCAGGCCAGCCAGAATTCCCAGAAGGACGTCACGAAGCCCTCATCCTCCAACAGGCTGTTGTTAAAATGCCAATAGGCTGGCCCCGGCCTCTCCGCACCGAGGGAGGCTGTCACGGTGGCTAGGTGATGGTCAGAAAATGGGGCCAGCCGAATGCTGGAGGAGTGGGCTCGTGAGAGATGGAAAGCGTGATAAATAAATGCGGTCCAACCGGGAGTGGCGTGACCAATGGGCTTCCACCCGGACAAAGGTGAATGTGGAAGTGTCATCCGGATGGTGGTCACGCCAGATGTCCACTAGGGAGTGATGTTTGACTATCTCCCGGAGGGTGTTCGCAGCAGCCGGGCTCTGCTCGGTCCCCGAGTGGTCCCGTTCCTCGAGGGTGGTATTAAAATCCCCTCCCAGGACCAGGCACTCGTGAGGGGGGGGGGTTACGGTTTCCCAATTGTTCCCCGGTGGGACCCTTGGTGCAGCCCCGTGGCCCACTAAAACAGGCAAGCAGGGTGCGGACCCCCGACAGGGTGCCTGATGGGCTGGAGCTTCTAGGCCCGCCTCAAACCCTGGGGCAATAGGGGGCAGTGGAGGGAAAATAGCAGCACCTAATGGGTCGGGGCAGGAGAACACAAAGGCCACTCCCTGGGGGTCATCAGTTGGAAAAGGGAAGGAGACAGACCCCCGGGGGCGGCGATAACATTGCATGAGGTAAACTGGATAGGGGTAAGGGCAGGGGCAGAGGCAAGGTTCTGGGTTTTGGGAGGCAAGCAGCTGGATGGTGGCGCCTCCTGATCAGGCTCAAGGGTTAAGGGGGTGGGGAGGGAGCTCTCAGTGATACCGGGCGTGGGCTCTATGGTGGATTTAGCGGCTGCAGCAGCAGGAGGTTGATTATCTTCTGTTGGGCCCCCACCCGGGAAGGAAATCGATTGCTCCGCACCAACGTGGCGCTGGTTGTCACCTGAGCAGGCTCGGTGGTCGTCAGCGGGGTGCCATCAGCGGCCGGTTAGATGCAGGAGTCCAGGGGCTCCTCGGAGGTGGGAGCAGAAGCAGCAGTTAGGGGGAGGGAGCATGGGGAAAAGAGGGGTGGAGTGAGGTCACCCAGATCGAGGTTTGCTGGCAAAAGGTCGTCCTCCCCCTGGGCGACTGGGGTCAGATCTAGGGCCTCGATCTCCTCGAACATGGAGGAGAGGACACTTTCCGCCACCCCAGGGTTCTCCCCGCTGGCACCCGCCACGACGGTTGCCTTAGGGTTCACGGGGGCTTCGGGTAGTGTCAGGACAGAAGGGGCTTCCTCGAGGGTCTTGGAGGGGAGGGTCTCCCGTGGAGGGGAGACACTACCTTCTGGTGCTGCCACTTCTTTCCCGGCTGACACCGGTGGATGGGATGCACTCGTGGGCAAAGCGGAAGGCTCGGCATCCGTGCCCCCCTTCCTGGTCTTCTGCAGGGCCTCTGCTTCGGGTGGATGAGGCAGAGCTCGAGCCTTCTGCTTGCCTCGCTTCCCCTGGACTAGGGCCCGGCCCTCCATGGCATCATCTGGGGGCTGGTTAGCAGGGGTCGTGTCAGGGGGTAGAGGCGATGGCTCAGGGACTTGTGGGGGGAAACGGTGGGGCAGCATAAGGGAGGGAGGATTCTCCCTGGGGCAGGCTCTCTCTCATGCCTGGTGGTATCTCTGCCACACCCTCCTCCATAGGCCCCGCCAGATTGTCAGCAGCGAGAGCGGGGCTCTCCCGCTTGTCTGGGCGTTGTAGGGAGGTGCCCCTTGGGCCTGAGTGGGAATAGTGGTGGTCCGAAGAGGAGGGGGGCGGGTTCGGGTACCGGGTGGCCAGGGGTGTTGGCAATGATGGGGCCGATGTCCTGCCAGGTCTCGGGGATCCCAGGTGCCCCTCCTTGCCGGGCTGAGGGGCAGTCCCTCCGGACATGTCCCGACACCTGGGAGAAGTAGCACCGGGCTTCCCCCGTGGAGAAATACACCCAGTAACGGGCCCCCTGGTGGGGGACTAGGAAAGACCCCTCGAGCGCTTCTCCATCACGCGCCACCGACGGCAGTAGAAGCTGCACTTGCCGGCGGAAGGAAAAGATGTGACGAAGGGTGGGGTCCTTGCGGCCCAATGGGAGAGGGCTGATAACAGAAACAGGTTTCCCCAGGGTGGAAAGGGCGGGTAACAGGGCAGCATTGGGGAGAAAAGGAGGGACAGAGGTCAGGACCAGGCGGACGTCCAGGTCCTCTAGCGGCTCTAGGGGGACAAACACTCCCACCACCCCCAGGCCCCTCTCCACCACTTCCTGGGTGGCAGCCTCCGATGCTAAGAAGAAGACGACCTTCCTGTACATTTTGGAGGATGCCACAATGGCCAAGGGCCCCACTACCCTCGCCAATGCCCGCACATAGGTCTCCACGTGGGGCGAGGTGGGCACCAGGAGGCATCAGACACCGTGCTTCCTTGTCATGGTGGGAAAGGGGCCCCGGCCACTACTGATGGTGGCGGAGGTGGTGGGCGGGAGAGATGACGAGGCGGCAGGCGGGAGGGCTGCCGCCGCCCGGGCACACATCATGGGGGCTGAGGGAGGGACACCCGCAGAGCTGCTGGAGGAGGCAGTGGGGAAGGACGCTGTGGTCGGTGGTGGGGCCGCAGCAGTGGGGATGGCCCCTGCCATGGAGGGCCTGGTGGTTTTAGCGGGGTCCTTCCCCTTCTTCTTGCCCTGGCCTTTCCCGCCGGCTGGGGGGGCTCCCCTAGAATCTGAGGAGGCGATGGGCATGGCAGCGGCAGAGGTCACCCCGGTGCCCTCCATTGCCAATGCCCCAGCAGGGGCGGTGGCAGGTGGTTAACAGGAGTTGGGGTCAAGTAAGAAGGGACAAGCTGTGGGGTGGACAATTCGGGGGTGGGCACATGAACCACCATATGCTTGTACAGAGAGTCCTATTTGGTTGGCTGGTGCTTCTGGCCCACACGGTGGAATCAGGGCGAGCAGCTGAGTCCAGAGGCAGATGTTAAACAGCCAGCAAAGACGGTGGAGGGGGGCAGTGGTGAAGATAGTAGTGTGGGGGTTGGGAGGACACAGATGGATCAGGGGCCAGCTCCGTGCCACACCCCCTGTGTCTCTACAAACACAGTCAAGACATAGTCAAGGCCTCCCCCCACACAAGAGCACAGTTTGAAAGTTACTCAGTCTTAAGGCCCCCTCCATGGCAATTTGTAGATTCCCCGGGTGGTGTTCCTCCAGTAGATGGCTTTTTCCTTTTCTTTTCCGGGCTTTCTTTGCAGCTGTAGCATTCCAGGGATGCCGGAACAGATGATAAAAGTCTCCCTCGGCCGGATACGGGTCCACAAACAAACAGCAAGTGGCTGGGTCTGGGTCCCTCCACTCCCTCCTTCCAGGGAGCAGGTCAGCAGGCCACCCCTCTCTCAGGGAGTTTCAGCTGGAGCGGTAGCAGTATCCGAGGGTGGGCAGGGGATGGGGGGGCTGACAGCCAGCCGGCAGCCAACCAGCACTCAAGCAACAGCAGAAAAAAAAGGGGGGGAGAGCGTCTGGCCCGGTCGGGGGGGGGAAGCTGAAAGCAGGGGCAAAAAGTAAGGAAAGCCCAGGCCAGAGGGCAGCAGGAGAGCACCAGAAGGGAGCCTTATTCCCTGTAGAGGGAAGAAAGTTTGCTATAGATTAATTAAAGCACCTGAAGCCAATTAAAGCACTTGAAGCCAATTAGAGCACCTGAAGCCAGTCACCTGATAAAACCCCCCTGCTTCAATCAGACAAGGGAAGGAGTTGAAGCAGAGTGGATTGGTGTTGGAGCAGAGAGCAGTTTGGAGGGAAGCAGAGGAGAGTTTGAAGAAGTGCTGCAGTAGGCTTGGGCTAAGACCAAGACCCTAGGTAAAGGGACATCTGGTTTGTGCAGAGGGAGGGCAGGAAGCCTCACAAGCTGAAGGGCAGGAGAGGGAAGTAGCCCAGGGGAAGGAACTGCTAGTTCAAATGGTTTATTGCTATCCCTCAGGCCCCTAGGCTGGGACTTGGAGTAGAGGGTGGGCCTGGGTCCCTCCTTCTCTACTCCCCTCCTCTAGGTCACTAGTGGAGCAGTTAATATCCCAGTTCAGGGGAGAGAAATGGTGCCCTGAACCCTCCCCATGAAGAGAAAGCATGAGACCCATCAAAGTAGAGCTGACAATTTGCCACTATATATATATATACACACCCACAGCTACCTTTACTTCCCCTCTACACCAGGTAATTGTTTTAACCAGTATGACCTTCTTCCTTGACTGTTGGACTGTGGTTTTTTGGGCATCTAGTAAGGTGTTCTGAAATGATTCCCAATTACTTTCACATTTTTCTGATTAAATTCTTCCCAGATTAATTGTTTTCAGCTTTGTGAAATTGGTCCTATTAAAGTATCAAACATATATTACTGGTCAAAACTTTATTCTGCTTGCACATTGTAAATGTAATTAAGTCATGATCATTTGTATCCAAGGTACCATTTATTTTTAGTTCTGTGAGTAGTTCCTCTTTATCTATTAGGAAAAGATCTAATAAAGAATTCCCTCTTATTGGCTGCAACACTGTTTGAGTTAGGAAATTGTCATCTATAATACTTAGAAATTCCAAATTTAGTCCTGGCAGCATGAGACCTCCAGCATATGTCACTCAAGCTGAAATCCTGCATGATCACACAGCTTTTTTTCCCCCAATGTATTATAGATAGGTGTGTAAGGAGGTGGTTGTCCTGTCCCCTAGTGTGATTTGGGGATCTGTATCAGACACTACCTAATACTCCATCTTGTACTTTATCTGTTAGGACATAAGCATTCAAGAGCATTTTCTTCCAATTTGTCAGTGACTCGGAACAGGTAATGCCATTTTTTACATAGAGTGCCACTCCCCCTCACCTTCTGCCCACTTGATCCTTCATTGATTTTAACATTCCAATCATGTGAATCAAACCACCAGGGTCCCTTCCAACCCTAATATTTTATGCTTCTATGTTTCAGTCACATCAACTAGCTCAAATTTATACTAAAAAATGAGCAATTCCAATTCCTCTTGTTTATTACCCAGGTTCCAAGCAGTGTGTATAAACAATACAAGAATTTCTTTTCTTCATGTCCTTTGGTTCCTTGATTCATTTTGTTCTCAACATCTCAGTTTTGTGCTCAGTGCTCATATCTTCCCTCTTTTTACTCTCCCTTTTTCCATTAGCTTAACCGCCTCCTGATTACTCTAGTCAGCCTATCCCCCAGGAGATTGGTCCCCTTTCTACTTAGGTGGAGGCCATCCAAACTATACAGCCCCTTCTCCCCATGAAACGTGGAGCAATGTTTCACAGAACCAAAGCCCTCCACCCTACTCCACTTACCTAGCCAGCAGCTCACTTTCAGAACCTTCTGCCTCCTGTCTTCCTTTGCTCATGGGACAGAAAGTATGTCAGAGAGGATTGCATGGACGTTCTTCTTCAGTACACTTCTGAGTTCCCTGAAGTCCACTACTATCTGCAAGATATCCTACAATGCAGCGTCATTAGTGCCAGTATGACCCAAACCAATAGATCCTTTCCTGTTAACTTCAGAAACCTAGCCAATCTTACAGTGATGTATTGTGTCTTGGCTCTGGGAAGGCAACACACTGTCCCATTGTCTGCTTCTCCCTTGCAGAATGTTCTTTTGAGTCTTCTGAGTATTTAACCTCCAGCAAGGATTGTCTTACTTCCTTGGATGGTTGGAGAACTCTTTGCAGGCAAGTCTTATTTTCATACAGTTTGGGTCAAGCTATTCTTGCATGCCACAGTATTCTTGCCGGCAAGTTAAAGAGTTATGGGCTGGATGAAAGGTGGATAGAAAGCTGGCTAGATCGTCGGGCTCAACGGTTAGCGATCAATGGCTCCATGTCCAGTTGGCAGCTGGTATCAAGCGGAGTGCCCCAAGGGTCGGTCCTGGGGCCAGTTTTGTCCAATACCTTCATTAATGATCTGGAGGATGGCGTGGACTGCACCCTCAGCAAGTTTGCAGATGACACTAAACTGGGAGGAGTGGTAGATATGCTGGAGGGTAGGGGTAGGATCCAGAAGGACCTAGACAAATTAGAGGATTGGGACAAAAGAAATCTGATGAGGTTCAATAAGGACAAGTGCAGAGTCCTGAACTTAGGACGGAAGAATCCCATGCACTGCTACAGACTAGGGACCAAGTGGCTAGGCAGCAGTTCTGCAGAAAAGGACCTAGGGGTTACAGTGGACGAGACGCTGGATATGAGTCAACAGTGTGCCCTTGTTGCCAAGAAGGCTAATGGCATTTTGGGCTGTATTAGTAGGAGCGTTGCCAGCAGATTGAGGAACATGATCATTCCCCTCTATTCGGCATTGGTGAGGCCTCATCTGGAGTAATGTGTCGAGTTTTGGGCCTCACACTACAAGAAGGATGTGGAAAAATTGGAAAGAGTCTAGCGGAGGGCAACAAAAATGATTAGGAGGCTGGAACACTTGAGCTATGAGGAGAGGCTGAGGGAACTGGGATTGTTTAGTCTGCGGAAGAGAAGAATGAGGGGGGATTTGAAGCTGCTTTCAACTACCTGAAAGGGGGGTTCCAAAGAGGATGGATCTAGACTGTTCTCAGTGGTAGCAGATGACAGAACAAGGAGTAATGGTCTCAAGTTGCAGTGGGGGAGGTTTAGGTTGGATATTAGGAAAAACTTTTTCACTAGGAGGCTGGTGAAGCACTGGAAGGGGTTACATAGGGAGGTGGTGGAATCCCCTTCTGTCATAAATATAAAGGGAAAGGTAAACACCTTTAAAATCCATACTGGCCAGAGGAAAAACCCTTTCACCTGTAAAGGGTTAAGAAGCTAGGATAACCTCACTGGCACCCTGACCAAAATGACCAATGAGAAGACGAGATACTTTCAAAAGCTGGGAGGAGGAAGAAACAAAGCCTCTCTCTCTCTCTGTGTGTGTGATGCTTTTGCCAGGAACAGAACAGGAATGGAGTCTTAGAATTTAGTAAGTAATCTAGCTAGATATGCGTTAGATTCTGATTCCTTTAAATGGCTGAGAAAATAAGCCGTGCTGAATGGAATGTATATTCCTGTTTTTGTGTCTTTTTGTAACTTAAGGTTTTGCCTAGAGGGATTCTCTATGTTTTGAATCTAATTACCCTGTAAGGTATTTACCATCCTGATTTTACAGAGGTGATTCTTTTTACTTTTTCTTCTATTAAAATTCTTCTTTTAAGAATCTCATTGCTTTTTCATTGTTCTTAAGATCCAAGGGTTTACGTCTGTGGTCACCTATGCAAATTGGTGAGGATTTTTATCAAGCCTTCCCCAGGAAAGGGGGTGTAAGGGTTGGAAGGATTTTGTGGGGAAAGACAGTTCCAAATGGACTGTTTCCCAGTAATATACCTGTTAGACGTTTGGTGGTGGCAGCGATAAAGTACAAAGGCAAAAGGTAAAATAGTTTGTACCTTGGGGAAGTTTTAACCTAAGCTGGTAAAAGTAAGCTTAGGAGGTTTTCATGCAGGTCCCCACATCTATACCCTAGAGTTCAGAGTGGGGAAGGAACTCCCCCAATATCAGGGTTGGACTAGGTGACCTCCTGAGGTCCCTCCCAACTCTGATATTCTATAATTCTATGTATCTTCCACAGTTTCCACATTGAGAACCAAGTATCAATTTAAACTTCTAGTTGTGTGGAATTACTCCTGGCCCTCTTCTGTCTGGGGCCCACAGCCTGCCCTTCTTGATCTGTCTGCAGCTGTGTAGAATGCTGCCATGACCTCTTGATTCTGGTTGTTCTGAACTGCCAGGCCTTCTCTTTGACTTCCTCTCTGTCTGATTTCTTGGTGCCCAGCTCCTTTCTTCTGAAACCAGGGGACTGGTATTCCCCAACCCTGGTTGTCTAGGAACTCGTCAGCTTTTCTGATTCTCAATAGCATCTCTGCTTGCCTCGCCAATCTGCACATCTTTTCCTGCAGCACAGCTACCCCCATTCAGTCTGCAGATGAGTCTATGGGGCTAACAGGAGGGTTTGTTTCCCTGAGAGACGGCAGCTCTGGCTGTTACCTCCAAGAGGCATTCTGTGCAGCACAAAGGGGCTGTTCTACCAGGTACTTCTTGCTGCTAACTGCAACTGGTAACAGAGCTGACCTTGGTCCCCTCCTTTCTGTGAGGCCAGGCTTTTGGAGCACATGGCCCTGGTAGCTCCATATCCCCTCTCAGCAGTTCTACATGGAGGTTCCTTTTAGTGTGAGGAGCCTCTCATGTTTCAGCATTTCCAGACTCTGGGAGTGCTTTTGCAGGGCTGGGAGATTGGCTCCTGGGTGGGGGAGATGTCTAGCTTGCTATCTCAGGGTTTTATCCTGCTGTCCATCACTGCAGTATCTGAGCCCCTTCCACATAAGCTCAATAGCAATAAGGAAGTCCCTAGTGACTGTCACCCTAAGTAGAGAGTTAGGTACTGGGCAGGTGCCAATGTCACCGTCACAGGTGGGGACATTAAAGTAGGCATTCCATAACTGAAGAGTAGACTCCCTATGCTTCATGAACCCAGCCTAGCCCCCGGTTGGAGGGGGTTGAAGAGATGGGAAATAATGGGCCCTGGTGAGGAGAGTCTGTACAGAAGGGGAAAATAAATAAAATTCTCTAAAAATAATGGGGAGCAAGCCCAGGTCACTTGTTCCTGGTGTGAGGCCTTGAGGGGGTCCCGGGGATCTGGTTTCATAGGGAACTCTAACAATTCTATTTTTAAAAAAACACCTGATTTGGGACCTGCCTGTTGTCAGGCTCCATATCTTCAAGAGTCCCTCATTGCTACCCTCCTAGTATTCATCACATTCACTTGTTGTGTTGGCTTTTAACAATGATTGGAACTATTTGGAGTAGGGGCCATCCGTTATTCTGTGTTTGTGATATGTGTATTCTCATGAATGGAACCCTGATCCTGATTTAAGCAAGGGAGCCACAGGGTTAATGCCCTCCACAGCCAGAGAAGGAGAGATGCTGAGATTGTGGATCACTTAAGAGCTGCCCAAGGAGCCCAAGCCACGGTGGGGAGTCCTGGACCCTCCACGTGCCCTGGGCGGTGGGCCAGGGAGCCCAAGAGCAGCCCCCAGCCTGTAAGCCACAGCGGCCAAAGGCTCCCTGGGCAGCTCTTACTATGTTCCCGCTCCAGCTTCTGGGGGGAAGGGGAGAAGCAGGGGGTGGGGCCCATGGCTGGGGATGTGGGAGGCCCAAATGTTCTTTGTGCCAAGGGCCCCAATAAATCTTAATCTGCTTCTGTGTGTGTGTGGCATTCAGCACAAAAATAGCTAGGAACTTGTCACTTTAAAATTCTGTCTTGCCCTCCGGTAATTCCCCTCAGCATGGCCTGGACCCCTGAAGAGCTCCCAGAATGCCTCACTCGGTGAGATACCAAGGGCACTTGTCAGAGAGAAAGTGAATTTTAAAATGCTGTGAGGTATTTCCATGAGAAACCCTCCTGCACTGGCTAGAGGGCATCCTCAGCTCACACCTCTGGGCTGCACTCCATTAGCACTGTGTGCTGTGCAGCTCACTTTGCGTGGAGGTAGGGTGATCAGATGACAAGAATAAAATATCAGGACACATTGGGGGGGGGCAGCCACAGGCTCACCCCCCCACACACACACCAGGGCCGACTCTAGGTTTTTTGCCACCCCAAGTTAATAAAAAAAAAAAAAAAAAAAATGCCGGAGAGCCACCGAAGCAAAGTATCGGGACAAATGGCATCCTGACCGTACATCAGTCGGGACGCGGGACAAAGAACTAAATATTGGGATTTTATCGGGACGTGTGGTCACCCTACATGGAGGGTAGGTGTATCCAGGGCAGAGACACTCATGACAATGACAGCAATCACAGAATAATATCAGTTAGGGTTGCCAACCCTCCAGGACTGGCCTGGAGTCTCCCGGAATCGGCATCAATCTCCCAGTGACTACTGAAAGCAACTCAGGAGATTTGAATAGGATATTTTAAGAAAATGACATTGCACCATGTTGGAGGGGAAAATCTCCCGGAATAGCTTCAGTCAGAGTTGGCAAGCCTAATAACGATGTGGAGCTGGAAGGGATCTCGAGAGGTCAGCTAGGTCCCCTGTGCTGTGACAGGACCAAGTAAACCTAGACCATCCCTGACAGGGGTTTGTCCAACCTGTTCTTAAACCTCCAGTGACAGGGATTCCACAACCTCCCTTGGAAGCCTGTTCCAGAGCCAAACTACCCTTAGTTACCCAAACTAACCAGTTTTTCCTAACACAGGCGCCAGCTTCTTCCAGGCCGCAGGCCTTACCCAACCCCACCCCTTCTCCCAAGCCACCCCCCATCCCGCCTCTTCCCACCTAGTTCCGCCCCCTCCCCCGAGCACGCCCTGTCCCCACTACTCCCCTGCTTCCCCCCAGTGCCTCCTGCACACCACAGAACAGCTGATCGCGGGGGGCAAGAGGCACTGGGAGGGAGAGAGAGGAGTTGAGTGGCAGGGCCACCAGCAGACGGAAGGCCCTGGGTTGGGGAGGGAAGGAGCTGGCTGCCGGAGGGTGCTAAGCTAGTTGGCGTCTATGTTTCCTAATATCAAACCTAAGTCTCCCTTGCTATTGCTGCAAATTAAGCCCATTACTTCTCACCCTCCCTTCAGTGGAACTGGAGAACAATTGGTCACCGTCCTCCTTCCAGCAGCCCTCACTGTTTTGAGGACTCTTATCAGGTCCCCACTCCGTCTTCTTTTCTCAAGCCTAAACATGTCCAGTTTTTTTAACCTTTCTTCAGAGGTCAGGCTTTCTAAACCCTTTATAATTTTTGTTACTCTCCTCTGGCCTCTCTCCAATTTGTCCACATCTTTCTTAAAGTGTGACACCCAGAATTGGACACAGCCCTCCAGCCAAGGCCTCACCAGTGCCAGAGAGGGACAGTTACCTTCCATCTCTCATATATGACACTCCTGTTAATACATCCCAGAATATTAGCCTTTTTTGCAGCTGCATCACATTGGTGATTCATATTTAATATGGAATCCACTCTAACCCCCAGATCTTTTTCAGCAGTACCACCACCTAGCCAGTTATTCCCCATTATGTAATTGTGCATTTGATTTTTCCTTTCTAATTGAAGTACTTTGCACTTGTCCTTATTGAATTTCAGTTTGTTGAAGTCAGACCAGTTCTCCCATTTGTCAAGGTTGTTTTTAATTCTAATCCTGTCCTCCAGAGTCCTTGTAACCCCTTCCATCTTGGTGTCATCTGCAGATTTTATAAGTGTCCTCTCCACTCCATTACCCAAGTCATTAAAGAAAATATTGAGTAGGGCTGGAACCTAGAACTGACTCCTGCAGGATCCCACCAAATGTGCCCTCCCAGTCTGACAGTGAACCATTGATAACTATTCTCTGAGTGTGATCTTTCAACCAGTTGTGCACAAATTTCAGCTAGACCACATTTCCCTAGTTTGCTTATGAGAATGTTGTGTGTCAAAATTCTTACTAAAATCAAAGATCTTTCATGTCTACCACTTCCCCACATCCACTAGGTCAGCCACCTTGTCAAAGAAGGAAATTAGATTGGTTTGGCATGATTTGTTCTTGACAATTCCATGCTGGCTGTTCCTTATAATCCTATTGTCCTCTAGGTTTTTGCAAATTGATTGTTTGAAAATTTGTTCCAGTATCTTTCTGGGTATGGAAGTTAGGCTGACTGGTCTGTAATTCCCTGGGTCCTCTTTGTTCCCCTTTTTAAACATAGATACTGTGTTTGCCCTTCTCCACACTCTGGAACCTAACCCCTCCTCCCTGTGTTCTCAAAGATAATCACTAACGGTTCCAAGATTGCTTCAGCTAGTTCTTTAAGTAATCTAGGATTAATTTCATCAAGCCCTGCCAACTTGAATATATCTCATTTATCTAAATACGCTTTAACCTGTTCTTTCCCTTTTTTGGCTTGTGGTCTCTCTCTTGTTGTTAATATTAATTGTGTGGAATATCTGGTCACCATTGACCTTTTTAGTGAAGAATGAAGCAAAATAGGCATTAAACCCCTCAGCTTTCTTTTGATGCCATCCATTATTAGTTCTCCTTCCTTACTAAGCAGAGGGCCTGCACTTTCCTTATCTTTCTCTTGCTCCTAATGTATGTAAAGAACCTTTTCTTATTGGCTCTTATGTCCCTTCCTAGGTTTTACTCATTTTGTGCCTTAGCCTTTCTGATTTTGTTCCTATGTGCTCATGCTATTTTTTTTTGTACTCCTCCTCCACTTTTTGGAGTATTCCTTTTTGATTTTCATGTCATTAAAGAGTTCCTGATGCAGCCATATTCTTCCTATCTTTTCTTCACATTGGAATAGTTTACAGTTGTGCCTTTAATACTGTATCCTTGAGAAACTACCAACTCTCCTGAATTCCTTTTTCCCTCAGATTTTCTTCCAATGGATCTTACCTACCAGTTCTCTGAGTTTGCTAAAGTCCATTGTCCTTATTCTGTTGCTGTCACTCCTTCCTTTCCTTAAGATTATGAAATCTGTCATTTCATGATGAGTTTCTGAAGGTTGAAGGCAATTTGCGTGATTCACTACCAATTCCTCCCTGTTGGTCAGAATCAAGTCTAGAATGGCTGTCCCCCAGTTACTTCCTCCACTTTCTGGAACAAAAAATTATCCCTAGTACATCCCACAACCTTATTGGAAATGTTCTGTTTTGCTATATTTGGGTAATTTTAATTGAGTGTTTAAAGTCCCCCTGTCAAGTCTGAATCCCAACTCTTTGACTCCGAGGGCAGAAGTGGGGCCCACAAGGATTTTAAAAATTAATACCGGCCACTCCAGGCTGGTATTAAACTCCCAAGGTTACAGCTTTTCTCTGATCTTGTCTTGGTAAACGCTGCCACCACCTAAATGCAAAAAAAACCACCTTTGAACCCAGGAAGGAGCACTTGGGAATTCCTCCCTGTGGGGTACCCTCAAGCCCTTTCACCCCTGCTCCAGAGAAGATCTGAGAGAGAAAACAAAGGAAATTAGCTGTGGCTACCAGCTAGTCAAACAACATGCACAAACCTCTTAGGGCACCAAAAATCCAATCCTGTTCTTAAAGGTAAATTTTATTAAAAAGACAAAGAAAGAAAATTTGTCTGGCACTTAGGCTTTTGCTAGATTTTAAAAGGAATTCCAAAAATCAAGCACCCAAAATAGTGTCCTTGGGGGTCCAGCTTAAAGGTTACAAGCAAATAAAAGCATCTGCGGTTAGCACAGAGGAGTCCACAAGCCAATCAGAAATAAAAGAAATAACCCTGGTCACACCTAGCTAAACACTCGGATCTACGGACACATTGGAGTTCAGGTAAGTGGTTCTAGGCATGATCTGATGATTTATGATCATACCTGGCTTAGCTGCCTATAGCATGGCTGCTCTGTCACTCCAGCACAGAGAACAACAGACAAAGGGAAAGTTTCTTTCCCAATTTTAAAAAGTTCTACCTTCCCATTAGCTCTTTTGGTCAGGCGCCCACTTTTTTTTTCTTTACCGCAGGGACTTTTGAACCCTTTACAGGTAAAGCAAGTAAAGAACAGCTACCAAGAAGAATTTTACAGCTAACTTGCTGGCTGGATGTCAATCAGGAGCTATCCCCTGCCTTTATTTATCTCACTCCCGTTACTACCAGCCCCTGTGTTTTGGAAATTTCTGTTATTTGTTCTAGTAATGCCTTATCTGCCTCCTCTGTCTTTGTAGGTCTATATTAGACCACTGCAATCATGTCACCCCTATTTTTACCCCTTTTATCTTTACACTGAGATTCTCAAATGATCTGCCTCTCACTTCCTACTGGCCCTCAGAACAATTGTACATATTCTTGATGTATAATGCAACCCCTCCTCCAATTTTATCCTGCCTGTCCTTCCTGAACCAGCTATACCCCTCTATTCCAATATGCTAGTCATGAGACTTAGCCCACCAAGTCTCTGTGATGCCAATAAGTTATAATTTAGCACATGTACTAAGCTGTCTTGTTCTTCCTGTTTATTCCCTTTATTCCTTCTTGAGAAAGAACTATTCTGAGTAAGTGCCCAATCAAGAAACTTAACTGACACTGAACTTTGGGAGACACCAGTCCACATCTGAGCTTTTCTGGGAACGTTCAAACTAACATGTAAACAATGGCATCGGCCTGCAAAAAGCTGAATCATTCATGGGCATGTGACTTGCCCAGGTGGCTACAAACTCCATCTTGTTGCTGTGATTTTGCACAGAAGAAAAAAAGGATTTCTGCCCACAAGAGAGAATATAAAACGCCCTGGAAGCCCCATTCATTTTCTCTTCAGCTGGCTTAAGAGATGGCTTCTCCACCCCAAAGAGATGCCTGAAAGAAACTGGAACAAAGGACAGTAACTACAGGGGTGTGAGTGATTGCTGGACCCAGGCCATAAACTACAACTTTGGTCTGAAAGGGATTGGGCCCAGACTAGGAAGGAGTCTAGTCTCTGAAAGAAGCTTATTGGAACATCTCTGAGGGTGAGATTTATCTGTATTCAGTTTCCGACTGTATTAGGCTTAGACTTGCATGTTTCGTTTTATTTTTCTTGGTAACTTACTTTGTTCTGTCTGTTATTACTTGGAACCACTTAAATCCTACTTTTTCTACTTAATAAAATCACGTTTTGCTTATTATTGAACCCAGAGTTAGTGACTAATACCTGAGGGAGCAAACAGCTGTGCATATCTCTCTATCAGTGTTATAGAGGGTAGACCATTTATGAGTTTACCCTGTATAAGCTTTATACAGAGTAAACCAGATTTATTTGGGGTTTGGACCCCACTGGGAGCTGGGTGTCTGGGTGCTGGAGACAGGAGCACTTGCTAAGCTGTTTTAGTTAAGTCTACAGCTTTGGGGGCGCGGGTCAGACCCTAGGTCTGTGTTGCAGCAGATTAGCATATCTGGCTCAACAAGACAGGGTTCTGGAGGCCCAAACTGGCTGAGAAAACAGGCTCAGAGGTAATCTCAGCACATCGGGTGACAGTCCCAAGGGGGTCTCTGTGACTGAACCCATCAGTCGGAACCAAGGATAGGCCCTAAAACTGCTTTTGTTTTGATGTTTTGCCTAAGTTTTACATTTGAAGAATAAAATTGTGTCCAGAAAGAGACTTGGGTATGACAGGAACTCCTTCCTGGGCAGGGCAGAAGATCCTATCTGAGTAAGGGGAAACTGAGGCAGCAACTACCTTGAAGCCAGGCTGGATAGGTGGCACTGTGACACCCTGGCTCTTCCCTGCCTGGCTTGCTATGCCATTGTTTGCACGTGTGTAAAGCAGGTGTAAAACATGACCAGATGGGAACTGAAGTATTTGCACATGTGCAAATAGTGCCCCAAGGTGCAGGGAGTGGAGAACTGAACCAGGCTGTGAATGAATGAGGAACTTTCTGCCTTCTCCTCTGCAGCATGCCTCCTGAATTCAGCCGAGGAGGACTGTGCGGAACAAGCCTCAAAGCTCCTAGCTTATGGTGGCACCTTGCAGTGGCAGGAGCCATGGTCCTTCTTGCCCTGCAATGGATCTGAGACTGACCCAAGCCCCCGGGGTTTGTGATATCCTGGCAGGAGAATTAGCACTGAGGCCCACATCCCTGATCTGGTCCCTGCTGCAATGACACTGGACCCTCCTTGGCATGTAGCTGCCCTAAGAACCCCTTTGACAGTTTACTCCAGCATGACAGAATGAGCTGGGGACACTCGGCAGATGCATGGACAAGCCTGCTCCCCAGAACCAGCAGCATCCCCTTCTCATCACCCCCTTTCCAGCCCTGTTCACCCCTGAGAAAGGGGAAGGATCCAACCCCTCAGGACAGAGAGCCTAGAGCCAGGCAGCCAGGGACTCCATCTAGCACAGACACTGTGAGAAGCTGTAGGGCTGGGCCCATATGGCCAAGGGGCTGGGGGCGAGTCCATGACTCAGGTGATGTCACTTTGTTGAGTGGGGCTGTTAAATGCCGCATCCAGGATCCACAGCTTGAGCTGGGCTCCTGCCTGAAGCTTTGGTCCAGCCAAAACTGCTACACTTGGTAATGGTGAGAGTCAAGAAGGCTCAGCCGCAGGATGTTGATTCAGCCGCCCAGATACTCAGCCACTTCCTGTTTGGATGCACTAACATGATTTGCCTCCTTTAAAGAAGGCTGCTGGTTCAGAGGAGTGAAGTGCTGTTGACAAAGAGGAGGCTGACAGAGCTGAGCCGGAACAGCTGGGCTGCCTCCCCAAGTGTAATGGAAAGAAAGCCGAGCAACCTGCCTCCCCCGCCACGTCTCACGCAGCATCGCTCACGGCACAGCGTGTGTCTAGCTAGCACTCTCCTGGCAGCCTGTGGACAAACCAGTGAGAATCCAGCTAAGCTCAGCAGCACCCCATACGAAGTTTCACCCCCACAGCTCTTGTGGCTGCCCTGGATGCCTTGATATTAGTTCTGGCTGCAGATCACAGAGAACAGGCTGTCTGTGTTACTTTGAGAGAGAGCGTAGTCGAGTGGTTGGAGCAACGGCCAAGGATTCAGGACTTGGACACCTGGATTCTACTCCCTTTTCTGCTGCTCTGGTTTATCACCTTTGACACCTCACTTAGGAACAATGGATGACCTGCCTTTTGTACCCGCAATCTTTGCCAATAAACAGTGGCCCAAATGGCCACTTTGGAGTCTAGCTATCGCTGAAGGGTGTGATACAGCATGTGGCTGTAAGGCAGGTGCTTAGGTTTCCACCCTCCATGTATTTTGTGTAACCCAAATTGTGTCTGCAAAGGGAAGCCCCGCCACTGCCCCTAAAACGGGGGGACAATTAGAGCTGTTGGCCAATTTGTGACTATATTTGAGAACAGAGGAGGGGAGTTGGAGTCCCTGCTCCTGGTGGAGTCTGAGGACTTATTATGGGGGATGTTTGTATGGTTGCCAGGGATTCAGGGCAGTGCTTAAAAGTCACCAAAATCTCATGAATTTGCGAACTCTGAGCCCAGTTGTGCCTCCAAGACCCTCTGCTTATGGGCCACATCTGGCTGTGCTGAAGGGGTCATGCTTTTGGAACCCAGCAGGCAGCACCAGAAAACCACAAGCACCATGGAGCCTGCATGAAGGTGCCTTGACCTTTCATTGGTCCATGCTGGTCAGTGTCAAGCCCTGTGTCCCAGGGGGTTCAAACACCCCTCTCCGCCCACACACACTGGAGTGATCAAGAGAACCTTGCTGGGAATTGCTGCAGGATTCATCCAGCCCTATATTCTGACTGCAAGATATTTTTCTGGTGATGCCTGGGCCACTAAGTGCCCAGCTTGACTCTCAGATTCCAGACACTAAAATGAGTCCCTCCCATCCCCACTGAGTGGGCTTTCAGAGCAGGGCCTCTCTCCAGAACACAAAGCATTTAGCCCTTCTTGTGATTTTCAGGTCACTAGCCAGGCTGTGCTGATCTCTGAGACTGGGTTAGTTATTGGCTGCTATCCACCAAATAGTCCGGCCAAGTTGTTTGCAGACAAGGGCGGAGACGCCACGGAGGGGGTGGGGGTGCATGTCCGGTCATGTCCTCCCCCCAGAGTTGCTGCTTGGTGTGTACTGAACACCTGCTGAAGCCACTGCCCTCAGGCTGACCAGCCCACTATCAGCAGGCACGGCTCATCTATGGTCAGGGTGATTGCATGAGCTTTTTGCTAATGGATTCGCTCGGGCTAGTCACTGTTGCTAGCTGAGGTGTGCAAGTTGCCACATGAACCCAGCACTTCAGAAGTGACGAGAGATTTGGGGGCCTGCATTGGGGGCCATGCCCAACTTGAGACCCCTGGTTTTCAGAAAGGGCCCAGCACGTGTCCCCTGAAATAGCCCCCTTTAAAGTATCTCAAATGGGGTCTGTAAAAGTGAGGCACCCGGAATCGTTTGTGACTTTGGGAAACCACCCATGCTCCCTGGTTAGGTGGGCAAAATGTTTACGCAGGAGAGTAACAAATGATAAACACCCACTGAGACCAGCTGGGTTCTGTGGGACTTAGCCTAGCTCAGCAGCAAAGGCTCCGGAGTGAGACCTTGGGTCACAATTGTGTAGCTGTCGTGTGAGCAAGAACAGAATCCTGCCCCTCTCCCGCAGCTGGGCTGGCTCCACAGGGTGAAGAGTCAAAAGGGAGAAGCATTTTAGTTTCTATGTGAGCAGGGAGCAGAGCAGGCCTGTGACGTGGGAAAGGGCCATTCTGACCCAGTGATGTTCCTGGGTAGAGCTGCATTCTGAGCCCAACTCTCCAAAGCGGGGGGCCGAGTAGTCGTTTATTCACTCGGAATTTAAGGTTTTGTGTGCCGGTAATAAATTTTAATGTTTTTCGAAGGTCTCTTTCTATAAGTCTATATAACTAAACTATTGTATGTAAAGTAAATAAGGTGTTTTAAATGTTTAAGAAACTTCATTTAAAATTAAATTAAAATGCAGATCTTATCAGTTTCGTGTGATCCTTGCCCTTGCTTTTCCTTGCTGAGTTTTCCAATGTCTGGCACGTATTTGAATACTTCAAGCTGCACACAGGCTTCTGAGTGATCAGTTGTTAACTGGCTCTGAGAGGGACAGAGGACAGATTCCATGTGTGAAAATACCTCTTCACACAGGTATGTGGATCCAAATGCTGAAAGCATTGAAAACGCAATTTTCTTCAAACTGTTAAATTTCACCAGCAGGGACATCCAGCAGGTCAGAATAGAGGCCCCATGATCTCTCTCGGTAGCTTCAAGTGCATGCTGCAGATCTCCAAACTTTGATGCCCACAATTCTGATCTTTTTAACTGAATAAGCTGCATTTCGAAATCTTCAACACCCATCCACTGAAATACAGACAAATCCAAGTCGCTTTCATTGAACTTTTCAGGTTTAATTAGAAAAGAAAGCCTTGGGCCAAATCGCTGGAAATCTTGAAATCTGTCAGAAAATTCTGATTCCAGTTCTTGCGTGTACATTCTAATCTCAACGTCCAACGCAGCGCGCTGGTCCACGTGGCGTGAGAGTGATGTAAGCCGCAAATCAGGACTTAAAAATATCATAGTACAGTGGCGCTGGCACAATTTTTAAGGTGGGGGTGCTGAGCTGTGCCCCCTCTTGCCCCTGTCTGCACCCCTCACTGCCCCAGGCTGGGGCCAGTAGGCCACAGCTGCGGGCGGCTGCAGAACCCTGGGCCGGTGGCCGGGACCCCAGGCCAGCAGCGGAGCCCCCTGGACTGGTGGTTGGGACCCGGAGCCAGCAGCAGGCTGAGCGGGGCCAGCGGATGGAGCCCCAGCTGGCAGCGGAGCCCCCGGGACCGGTGGCCAGGAGCCGGGCAATGTGAGTGCCGCTGAAAATCAGCTAGCCTGCCGCCTTTGGCACACGTGCCATAGGTTGCCTACCCCTGGCCTAGAGTCTAAGGTGCCCTGCATGGTCCATGTCAAGGAAGCACCTCACTTGTGCATGGTTTAAAATATACTCTGATTTTAACTTCAAACGGCAACTGGTCAGGTCAGCGAGGATGGTAAATAAAAATGACAGACCTGTGAACAAACAGAGCTCAGTGTCACTGTGACAAGACAGGGTAATGACGGCAGGTGCAGTGTGTGCTGTTAGCTTATCCCCACTCCTCTAACGTGACTGGAGGCTGTCTGGGAGCAACCAGAAATGTTATCTGGAAATCTCCACCAAGTCCCGCAGTGTGATACAGCCAGGGAGACGTGCATACACACACTGCATAGTGCTTGGCTGAGAGGTGAGTCTGCTGAGGGCAGAGCCGGACGACGCTTACTACTCCGCAGAGAAATGCCAGCGCCCCACATGCCAGGACAGGTGTGGACAGGAAGAATCACAGATATTTGCAGCTCACCCCAGAGTCACGGCGGGGTGCTGGACAGCAAGTGTTTCCCGCCTCAGTGAGGCCCTACGGCTTAGCCAGTCCCACTTTGCAGAGACCAGGGACAGAGCCAGCAATGCAGAGTCTGAGGGGTCTGCCCTGCTTTTGACACTCTGCCCTGAGGTTGGCACTCAGTCATGCCAGCTGGATCACTGTGAAAGTCTCACCATGGAGTCACAGACAATCCCTTAAACTGGAGAGTCTATCTTGCCACACAGGCAAACTGGACTTAATTATAAAGGGTCACTTAAACCAAAAATCACCCCATACCAGTTGCTCCTAGTCCCAAGAGACCAGTCACTTACCCCAGATCAACTGGTACCTAGATTTTACACCAAAGACAACGCTGCTAGCCAATCCTGTAATAAACTAGCTAAAGGTTTATTAACTAGAAAAAGAAATGAGTTATTTACAGGTTAAAGCAAGCAAAGAATACACACAAATCAGTTACCATCTAGCTCCTGGGAGTGACAGAGTTGTTGTGAGCTGTCAATTTAAAGTGTCTTTCAGGGCAGAGCCAGGAGGTAACCCCTGGGGATCTCTGGCTTCAGTTTAGAGTCTCTGGCCTTGTGAAAGTTCAAACACCAAAGAGATGAAAAATCTTCACGTCAATTATTTTTATTTCCCTCTTCCAGCATTCAAAGCAATGGGACAAGGCTTCTGAATGTAGCTCTCCCTGGGTGGATGGGACAATTAGCAAAGCTTTTGTCTTGTCATGGCCCACTTAAATTTTGATAGTCTTCCTGGAGGGGGAAGGGAAGATTCCCGAGCCTGGGTTCACAGATTCAGAGCAAACATTTTCAAAGTGATAAAGCAAAATTTACATATTTCCTTACAGCCTGGAATACATACATTACCAGTGAGATTAATTCATGCAGCATCTTACAAGCATTTCACAGAGTGGAAAGACTAAATACATTCTCCTAAGACTAAGACCTATTTTGAGCCAAGCTGACATACACGTTAACTGGTCTGGTCTCCAGATATGTGTTTTTCAGTTCTTAGCTACTGCCTGCAGCCTGGGCAAGAGCTCGTGCCTGATCTGCCAGCATCACACTGAAAATGTCTTATTACTGATTGTTTTTGCTCTTTAGTTACAGTGCCCACAAATGTCAGCATGGGTGCAAATGGTGACCTATGATGCAGGGCAGTGGCAGACTAGGCCTAGTGTGAGCAGTTCACAAATGGACTGTTTTAAAGCTATTCAATGACAAATTTTAAAATGCTGTTTTTATCTAATGCAGAATTAGCCTGTGGAACGCACTGCAACTAGCTATTGAGAGCAAAAGCTTGGCAGGATTCCAAAAAGGCCATGTATATAGATCATAGAAATGCTCACAGCCAAGCCTGCAGACCTGGAATTATTTGCTGAAGGAATGTGCAAATAGTTTTGAACAATGAGCAAATGTGGTAATTTCACAATCTGTCGTGAACAGGAAAAAAAGTTTGAGTAAGAGCCGTGTTAGTCTGTATTCGCAAAAAGAAAAGGAGGACTTGTGGCACCTTAGAGACTAACCAATTTATTTGAGCATAAGCTTTCGTGAGCTACAGCTCACTTCATCGGCTGCATACTGTGGAAAGTGTAGAAGATCTTTTATACACACAAAGCATGAAAAAATACCTCCCCCCCCCACCCCACTCTCCTACTGGCAATAGCTACACTTTCCACAGTATGCATCTGATGAAGTGAGCTGTAGCTCGAGAAAGCTTATGCTCAAATAAATTGGTTAGTCTCTAAGGAAAAAAAGTGAAATTCATCCAGTACATTGCCCCACCAGTCTGTGGGGAATTTCACAATCAAAACAAGTGCTGAGATTCACACAGCATCCTGGGGAAAAGGAGCCTATGCAGAATCCGCTGCTCCAGAGATGGGACGGCGCATGTGGGCACGCAGTGAGTACCATGATGAGGGAGCAATTGACTCTGGCTCTGGCTTGCAGCCTAGGACTCCGGAGGTCTGACTCAAGAGTTTGTCCCTTAACCAGCCTGTGACTCATTCTTCCACTTCTCAGTGCAGGGCTGGCCTTACATGAGGCGAACTGAGTCAGCCGCCTCAGGTGCCAGACTGTGGGGGGTGCCACTAGGACCCGGAGTTTCAAAGTTCTGGCCCAAGCCAGGGGGTATGGAGGGGTCATTTGAGCTCCCCGCCTCAGGTGCCAAAATGTTGTGGGCCAGTCCTGTCTCAGGGCCACAGCACAATGCGAATGGGCCTCTGTGAGCTCAGGGTGCCGAGGTCAGCGAACCTGATTGTGACACTCAGGTGAATGCATTGGATGTGAGTCAGCTCTGGATGTCCCCTCCTGGTGAAATGAGCTAAACAGAGAGACTCACATTAGAGTCTCACAAATAGAGAGTTCTGTACCACTCCACCCAGTCCCCCACTCCCCAGAGCTGGGTGGGTGCTATGCTGCCCCCCACCCCACATCTCTTGGGCATAGGCCATACTGACAATAAGCCTATAGGACCCAAACCTGCTCCCACTGAAATCCAGAGCAAAACTCCTATTACCTGCACAGGCCATAGGATCAGGCCCTAAATGTCTATTTACTGGAGATTCTGAACATTCCCCTAACAAACCTCTTTTAGTAATTTTATGATCTCCATTGCTGTAGCAGTAGTAACTCGTCTCCTCTCACAGCAGCCCTGTAGAGTGAGGAAATATCAGCATCCCTCTGTGACAGGCAGGAAAGTGAGGCAAAGACTCATTAGGTGACATACCCTAGGTTACATGGGGAAACCTGTGGCAGAGGTGGGACGTGAATGCCAATCTCCTCATTGCCCAGACACTGCCTTAACCACAAGGCCATCAGCCCATGATTGCCCTGCTTCCTCTGTGGGCTCTCAGGAGAGTCTCTGCATCCAACAGCCTTGTGGTGGCAAAGAACAAAATGCACTGCCATAGGAATACACAGCGCAGCTGAGACCCCGGCAAGTGACAAAACACGGACTGCTGGCCAAGGGCTCACCCCAATTGGCCACTCAGCACGGCAGAGTCCCTGGCCCCGTACCTGTTGGGTTTGTCTGCACTCAGTTTGTTTAGCCTGTGTCAAGGTTCCTCCCCCACTCTGAACTCTAGGGTACAGATGTGGGGACCTGCATGAAAAACCTCCTAAGCTTATCTTTACCAGCTTAGGTCAAAACTTCCCCAAGGTACAAAATATTCCACCCGTTGTCCTTGGACTGGCCGCTACCACCACCAAACTAATACTGTTTACTGGGGAAGAGCTGTTTGGACGCGTCCTTCCCCCCCCAAAATACTTCCCAAAACCTTGCACCCCACTTCCTGGACAAGGTTTGGTAAAAAGCCTCACCAATTTGCCTAGGTGACTACAGACCCAGACCCTTGGATCTTAAGAACAATGAACAATCCTCCCAACACTTGCACCCCCCCTTTCATGGGAAATGTTGGATAAAAAGCCTCACCAATTTGCATAGGTGACCACAGACCCAAACCCTTGGATCTGAGAACAATGAAAAAGCATTCAGTTTTCTTACAAGAAGACTTTTAATAAAAATAGAAGTAAATAGAAATAAAGAAATCCCCCCTGTAAAATCAGGATGGTAGATATCTTGCATGGTAATTAGATTCGCAAACATAGAGAACCCCTCTAGGCAAAACCTTAAGTTACAAAAAAGATACACAGACAGAAATAGTTATTCTATTCAGCACAATTCTTTTCTCAGCCATTTAAAGAAATCATAATCTAACACATACCTAGCTAGATTACTTACTAAAAGTTCTAAGACTCCATTCCTGGTCTATCCCCGGTAAAGACCAGCATATAGACAGACACACAGACCCTTTGTTTCTCTCCCTCCTCCCAGCTTTTGAAAGTATCTTGTCTCCTCATTGGTCATTTTGGTCAGGTGCTAGCGAGGTTACCTTTAGCTTCTTAACCCTTTACAGATGAGAGGAGCTTTCCCCTGGCCAGGAAGGATTTCAAAGGGGTTTACCCTTCCCTTTATATTTATGACAGCCTGTCTGCCTGTTGCCAGCCTGGCCAGTGGTCACACAGCAGCAACCAGCTAGGAGTGTGCACAGGATGGGGATAGCTTTGCCAGTGGAGTGTCTGATGAGTGCAAAGTTTGAGGAGTGCAAGCCAACAAGCCCAGAGTCCAGGGGATGGGCTCCCACTGTAAGAGTCAATGATAGCTGGGTGCCACCTCTGCCTTTGCTATTTTAAGTAAAACCCAAACAAATCTCCTCTGGCATGTCCTCCCCTTCCCCTAAGGATGGACCATCTGCTCCTCCTGGCTGCTCATAGCTGAGCCAGTGGGGTGTTTGCTGCGGGAACAGCCATTCTGGGCTCACCATTTCAGAGCATTCTTGCACTAGGGCAAGAGATAAGATAACACGCTTCAGGCCCTTAGGGCAGCAAGAGGTCTGACTGGCTGTTGGGTGCCAGGGTCTCCTCTGCTTCTAATAGGGCCACCTTATTTTAAGGTCAAAGAAATCAGAATCAACAAGCAATTTGTTTCTTTACTAACGGATTTATATGTAGTGTCCGGCAATGGGGTAGCCGGGGGTGGGGCGGGGGGGCTGCAGGTCAGTAGTGAGGGGCATTGGCAGAGCCGTGTGTGGGGAGCCCAGCGCTGGGGGAGCCGGGGGGGGCTGTAGGTCAGTAGGGAGGGGTATTGGCAGTGTCATGCGGAAGCAGCTTGGCGTATGCCTTATGTACTGTACTTGGTACAGAGCCATTTGCCTCCATTTCACATGCACAGAGCTCAGCATGTCCACCCCAAAGGGAGCGTGCTATGGAACTGGCTGATCCCTGGAGTTAGCTGTGGCTAATGAGAGAGGGGCAGAGCAGAGTTCTTGGCCAGGAGTGGTCCCTGATCGTGGCCAAACAGGTGGGGGCTCTGATCTTGGGGTTCCCGTCAGAAAAAGCAGAGATTCAGAAAGCCAAAGGAGGGTAAACGCTTCCCTTTGTGCAGGCTCTCAGCCAAGATGGTATTTTAGGAAATTCCCCTGCAGCTTCCTTGGTGTGTGCTGCATATTTGAATATTGATTCAGCTCATTTGCATGTGCTCTGTACCTGCACTTGGGCTCCTCATTTGTCGGCTGTCTCTGATTGAGTGGAGACGATATGCTAATGCTGCACATCTACATTTGCTTAAAAAAAGAAACCCGGTGTCATTTCCTCAAGATTTGCCAGTCTGTCCCGGGAGCGCTCAGCAAGCGAATGCAAAGCAGCTTCCCCTCCCCCAGGCTCAGGAGGCGGCCTGCACAATAGCAGCTTGCACGCTGGGGACCTTCAGCAATCACAGCACGAGACCACAGGGGAGTACGTGGGGCACCCAAGGAAGACCAGGTTCCCATTTAAAGCAGGGCACCAGAAAATGCTTAAACTGAGCAGGGAGCCAGCCAGGCCACTGGGGCTAATAACAATCTGTCACTGCAAGCCCAGCATACGTATCAGGCCGGAGTTTTACATCTCTCAGCTGTGATTGTGCAGCCCCACCTAGCACCAGGCCAGAGTGCTGGCACCCCACAGGGCCCAGACACTGAGGTCCTCATTCAGGGCTGGCTGAGTGACACTGGCCTGAGTCACCCCGTCAAGTTCTCGCCTGTAGAAGAGAGCTACTCCATAGGGATTGGTGAACCTTTTACATCTCAATGGTTTTTCAATGGAAAACTGGGTTTTTATTCAACAACATTTTTCATGAAAACTGCTTTCCATGGAAAAAATCAACTTTCTGTTGAAAAACTGAACATATAGAAATAGGAAAATGTGGTCTGAAAATAAAAAATGTCGATTCAGAAATGCCACTGCGGTGCCTCATGGGAGCTGTAGTTCAGATCCCTTATACCCTTGTTCTCTTGTATGAACTGGATTCTACTGCAAGACTACATTACCCATGATGCACCATGTCCATAGGCTTCCTGGGATGCATTGTGGCAGCTGAGCAAAAAAAAGGGGGGGGGGGGTCTAAAAAAGCGGGGGAACCATAGAGATTATCCAGCAAGTTCTTGGAATGCATTCGAGACAACTTTTTATGACAGATGGTGGAGCCAGCAACTAAGGGAGACGTTGGTCTAGATTTGATTCTGACAAATAGAAAGGAACTGGCTGAGAATTGGAAGGTGGAAGGGTGAAAGTGATTATGCAATGGCGGAGTTCATGATTCGAAGGAATGGTAGGAGGGAAAACAGCTGAATAAAGACACCGGATATCAAGAAGGCAGACTTTGGCAAACTCAGAGAACTGCTAGATACAATCCCATGGGAAGCCAGTCTAAGAGTTCAGGAGAATGGGCCGTTTTTTTAAAGAGACATTAAGAGCACAAGCATGGGCGGCAGGCTAGCCCCCAGCCCCTCCCCTTCTGCCCAAGACCCCGGCCCTCCCTCTCCTCTTTCTCCTCTCCTTCCCCACCCAGAGTACCGGCACCAGGGCTGCCCCCACCCCTGCCCCAGCCCCCGCACCCCCAGCCCTGGAGCGCGGGGCAGACGGTGCCATGGCAGCCCCCCCAACCCCAGCCCCGGAGTGCGGGGTGGGTGTCATGACCACAGCACCCCCAACCTCAGCCCTGGAGTGTGCAGCCACAGTCCCCCACAACTCCAGCCCCGGAGCGCACCACCGCAGCGTCCCCAACCCCAGCCCCGGAGCACGGGGCAGGCACCTGCCAGCCACAGCATCCCTCAGTCCCCAGGCAGCAGCCTGGACCACGATGGGAACTTATTCCTGGGGGCGAAGCATAGGCATGACCATGCCGAACCATTTGGGGAGGCACAGCCTCCCCCACCCTATGGTACCCACCACCCATGAGCAGAAGAGCAAACTATCCCAAAGTGTAGGAAAGATAGGAAATACGATAAGAAACCTGGCTTAACCAGGAGATCTGCAACAACCTGAAACTCAAAAAACAGTCCTACAAAAAGTGGAATTACCAAGGATGACTATCAAAAAAACAACACAGACAACATAGGGACAAAAGTAGAAAGGTCAAGGCACAAAACAGGAGTAAACTAGCTTGGAACATAGAGGGTTAACAAGCAAACATTTAACATTAAACCTTTAATTTTGCATTAAACATTTTACATTGCATTTTACATTAATAAATACAAAAATACATTTCACATTAAACATTTAAGAAAATATTAGATGCAAGAGGAAGACAAGGACAGGGTAGACCCATTACTCAATGAGGAGAGAAAGACAATAATAGAAAATACAGCAATGGCCAAAGTGTTAAATGTTTGTTTGTTTGTTTGTTTGTTTTTGCTTCAGTTTTCACCAAAAAGCTAAGCAGTGACTGGACAACTAACATCAGGATAAATGGGGTAGGATCTGAGGCTGAAATATTGAAAGAACAAGGGAAGAATTATTTAGAGAAGTTAGATGTCTTTGAGTCACAGGGCCTGATGAAAGACATCCTACAATACTTAAGGAACAGTCTGAAGAGATCTCTGAGCCATTAGCAATTATCTTTGAGAACTCCTGGAGGACGGGAGAGATCCCAGGGGAAAAGACCAACTATAGAGCCTATCTATAAAAATGGGGAATAAGGACAATCCCAGGAATTACAGACCAGTCCACTTAATTTCAGTACCTGGAAAGATAATGGAGCAGATAATCAAACAACTAATTTGTAAGACCCTAGAAGATAATGAGGTGATAAGGAACAGTCAATATGGATTTGTCAAGTACAAATTATGTCAAACCAACTTAATAGCCTTCTTTGACAGGGTAACAAGCCTTCCGGATATGGCGGAAGCAGTAGATGTGATACATTTTGACTTTACTAAAAAGAAAAGGAGTACTTGTGGCACCTTAGAGACTAACCCATTTATTTGAGCATGAGCTTTCGTGAGCTACAGCTCACTTCATCGGATGCATACCGTGGAAAATACAAAAGATCTTTTTATACACACAAACCATGAAAAAATGGGTGTTTATCACACCAAAAGGTTTTCTCTCTTCCCCCCCTCCCCACTCTCCTGTTGGTAATAGCTTATCTAAAGTGATCGCTCTCCTTACAATGTGGATGATAATCAAGGTGGGCCATTTCCAGCACAAATCCAGGGTTTAACAAGAACGTCTGGGGAAGGGGGGTGGGGTGGTAGGAAAAAACAAGGGGAAATAGGTTACCTTGCATAATGACTTAGCCACTCCCAGTCTCTAGTCAAGCCTAAGTTAATTGTATCCAATTTGCAAATGAATTCCAATTCAACAGTCTCTCACTGGAGTCTGGTTTTGAAGTTTTTCTGGTGTAATATTGCAACTTTCATGTCTGTAATCGAGTGACCAGAGAGATTGAAGTGTTCTCCGACTGGTTTTTGAATGTTATAATTCTTGACATCTGATTTGTGTCCATTTATTCTTTTACGTAGAGACTGTCCAGTTTGACCAATGTACATGGCAGAGGGGCATTGCTGGCATATGATGGCATATATCACATTGGTAGATGTGCAAGTGAACGAGCCTCTGATAGTGTGGCTGATGTGATTAGGCCCTGTGATGATGTCCCCTGAATAGATATGTGGGCACAGTTGGCAACGGGCTTTGTTGCAAGGATAGGTTCCTGGGTTAGTGGTTCTGTTGTGTGGTGTGTGGTTGCTGGTGAGTATTCGCTTCAGGTTGCGGGGCTGTCTGTAGGCAAGGACTGGCCTGTCTCCCAAGATTTGAGAGAGTGTTGGGTCATCCTTCAGGATAGGTTGTAGATCCTTAATAATGTGTTGGAGGGGTTTTAGTTGCGGGCTGAAGGTGATGGCTAGTGGCGTTCTGTTATTTTCTTTGTTAGGCCTGTCCTGTAGTAGGTGACTTCTGGGAACTCTTCTGGCTCTATCAATCTGTTTCTTAACCAGACTCCAGCGAGAGACTGTTGAATTGGAATTCATTTGCAAATTGGATACAATTAACTTAGGCTTGAATAGAGACTGGGAGTGGCTAAGTCATTATGCAAGGTAACCTATTTCCCTTTGTTTTTTCCTACCACCCCACCTCCCTTCCCCAGACGTTCTTGTTAAACCCTGGATTTGTGCTGGAAATGGCCCACCTTGATTATCATCCACATTGTAAGGAGAGTGATCACTTTAGATAAGCTATTACCAACAGGAGAGTATGTTTGTTGGGGGGGGGCGGGGGGAATCTGGAATTTTGCTGGAAATGGCCCAACTTGATTATCCTACACATTGTAAGGAGAGTGATCACTTTAGATAAGCTATTACCAGCAGGAGAGTGGGGTGGGGGGAGAGAAAACCTTTTGGTGTGATAAACACCCATTTTTTCATGGTTTGTGTGTATAAAAAGATTTTCTGTATTTTCCACAGTATGCATCCGATGAAGTGAGCTGTAGCTCACGAAAGCTTGTGCTCAAATAAATTGGTTAGTCTCTAAGGTGCCACAAGTCCTCCTTTTCTTTTTGCGAATACAGACTAACACGGCTGTTACTCTGAAATTTGACTTTACTGAGGCTTTTGATATTGTCTCATGTGACCGTCCCATAAGCAAACTAGGGACATATCGCCTGATGAATCTCCTATAAGGTGCGTGCACCACTGGTTGGAAAACCATCCTCAGAAGGTACATCTACACAGCAATTAAACACCATGGCTGGCCCAGTCAGCTGAATTGGGCTCACAGAGCTTGGGCTGTAAAATTGCTGTGTAAACATTTGGGCTCGAGCTTTCTGATGCTCAAGGGAGCCATTTTGTGTTCAGAGGCAGTCTATGGCTGAGGAAACACACTTACACACACGCAAACACACACTGTGCTCTCTCTTGGAGACTTTACTTTTGTTCTTTCTTGTTTTGTTGTTCTCTGGCTCTAAAGCAAAGACCATTCTGACTTCAGGGATACAATTGCTCTTTGTGTAAGGATGTAAAACCGGGACAAATAACTATTTAGCCTTCAAGCTCTGGAAGAGTCCCAACCCACAGTGCTGATCTCTCGTTCTGTATGGATCTGGGTGGGTTTGACAGAGGCAAGATGTGGATTCTGGCTACCAGAGGTATGATAACTAGAGCCAGGCAAACAGTGAAGCTTCTGAAAATCTTAAATCCTGTTCTTGGGCTGCAGACTCCGCTGGGGACCACATCCCTCCACTCCTGCAGACTGTTCACTCTCTCCCAAGACACAGGAAAGCCCTGCTTTGGGGAGAGCACCTCTGCTTGAACAGCAGGTACCCCGAACTTTTGAGTTTAAGGGCAGCTAATTGGGGGAATGAGAAGGCTCCCAAATAATCTGAAGGGAGCTTTCAGGACTCCCAGGGGGTGCGTTGAGTGGACAAAGGGTTCCCCACTCCAGGGAGGGGATGCAGCCAAGAGCGAACCAGGAGAGCAGGAATAACCAGGGCTTCTGCAAAACTGAGTGATCCCTGCAGTTGGGAAGTGTGGAAGTATAACATTGTATAAGTATAACGTTGTATAAGGGGACATGCTGGATACATTGTATATAAGAGGGCATGCCAAAACATGTTACAAAGTATCTGAGGGAGCACACGTAGGGACAGTTAGCTTTTGAATGGAGAAGCAATTAAGATAGAGCCAGCACGTCTAAGAAGCAGGCATCAGAATGGAAGGTGTGAAGGGCAATTAGTTAAGTTAACTGGAAGCTGCTAAAGGAGATTGTTAAGGGTGGCAGGTAATTGAAGATACGTGACTGGTCTCAGGGATCTCGAAGGGTGGTGACTAAAATCTTTTTCTTCTTTTGTCTGTAACTTCTCTGTAACTTGTTCTCCAGCAAGCTGTATAAATTAAGAGACACAAGCCCCACTCGGGGGGCTCACTTCTAAATGTATTAGCAGAGCAGCTTTGCTAATAAAACAGAGTGGTCTGATAAATTGGGAGTCTGAGTCAAACTTTGACAGAAGCAAATGCAAAGCGCAGTGATGTGCTAGGAAGAATGATGAATAATGCCTGGCGTTACCACAGGCAGCATGTTCCATGTGCTGAGGCACCCTGTAGATACCAGCCTGGAGCTCCACGCAGAGTGGAAAGCTGCCCCCACAGCTTTGGGGGGGAGGGATAGCTCAGTGGTTTGATCATTGGCCTGCTAAACCCAGGGTTGTGAGTTCAATCCTTGAGGGGGCCATTTAGGGATCTGGGGCAACTATGGGGGATTAGTCCTGCTTTGAGCAGGGGGTTGGACTAGATGACCTCCTGAGGCCCCTTCCAACCCTGATATTCTATGATTCTATGATTCACAGAGCAGTGTGCGCCACCTGCCAGTAGCCTGTCGCTGTCCTCTCCCAGCCACAAATCTGAGTGGGGGGCCAAAGTGGAAAGTTCCAGAACACCTCGGGAAAGGCTGCCTTGTACCCCGGCAGGCTGGAGGGGGGCGTCCATTCCCAGGAGAGTCTCTGCCTGATTTCTCAGGCAGAGGGCATTGGCTGGATTCAAAGCGCACAAAGCCGGAAGGTACCATTAGTGTTATCTTGTCTGGCCTAATCATCACCCAGGCCAAGAAAGCTGACCCAGCGATTCTTGAATCCAGCCCATAACGTCTGGCTGAGCTAGAGCACATCTTCTGGAATGGATCACCTAGTCTTGGCTGAGAGAATCCACCCTCACTCTTGGTAAACTGGTTGGATTAATGATGGACATAAGCCAGTGTTTAAATATCATGATGACAAGCACCTCCGAGAAACCTGAGAGAGCAACAGTGAGCGAGAAAGAGAGAGCGAGAGAGAGCTCCCGTATCCCTCAAACTTTCAGGAAGCTCCAGTCTCCAGTTTGGGGAAACTGGAATCACCATCCGCGTGGCTGCTCCCCCAGACTTTCCAGGTGGCCCCATCTGATGTGCTCCTGCACCACAGGCATGGCTGAGCGATGAGAATTCCCTGGCACAAGAGGGAGAGCCCTGCAGTGGACTATGGAGGGTGGAGTGCACTCCTGGGTTGCAACATGCCAGCTGGGACTCTGGATAGCTCCTGCTGTGGGCGTTACTTCTGCTTTGTCGATGCAATGGAAAATGGAGCGTGTATGTTGCATGGAGGAACCAGGCAGTTGCCGTTGATTCCTAGAACTCTATTTCAGTACAGAGAGGAAGCAGTGTCCAGCTGCCCACCACAGAAGGCAGCATGGCAGTGTCACGTAACTGAAAACAGGGAGAGGCATTGCAACAGCCAGAGGCCAGAACGGCTTATTAAGTCACACGGCTTCCCGTCGGGCTGGGCAGCTGTTTCCCCATAATTGGCACCATGGCTGGGCCACTAAGGGCAGGATGCTGTAGTCCTGTCTCCTATCAAGGCGGAGGGGATCATGGCAGGAGAGATGGCAGGGAGCCCAGAAGGCTATGAGCTGCAGTCACTCTCCTAAAGAAAGAAGGGTGCCCAGCTAACCCAATGCATGCAGACTAGAACTCTCAGCCTCTGAATCTCAAAATACAGGCTGGCTTCACTTGAGCTGATGAAGTCTCCCCATCAGCTGCTGCTGGTGACGGGGCTATAGCCTCTTTGCAGACCCCAGCCACTAGAAGGTACAGCCATTCTTGTTATTTAATATGTCAATTGTGGTAACTCCTGGAGGCCTCTGCCAGGTGGGGCCCTTGAGTGCTACGTGCTGTACATACACTTAGGGAACGACAACTCCTACCCCGAAGAGCTTGGAGGCCTAGTTGTGTAGTCGTGGCTTGTGAGCTCCCTATTCATACACCAGGCCTGGCCCTGCTCTGCACCTTGGCTTGTCATTTACGCCAGTGCGAAAGGTGGTGTTTGCTCTCACTTTCCACGGGGTGCAGGGCAGGGAGAACAAGGCCTTTTGTTCAGCGTTCCTTCAAGAAAGCGTCTGTGATACACGGGTGACAGGGATGGGGTGAATGGCCAAGCCAGTACGAGTGCAGCTGAGGAGAGCAGCAGTGCAGGGTTTCTCCACACTTCCCAGCAGTGCACCTCGCCCCTTCACCAGAAAGCTCTCCCTCTGTCGCTCAGAGGGGAGCCCAACTAGGCCATAATCCTCAGTGCTGAGATTGTTCACAAGGGGAAAAGGCCAGAGGAAGGGAAAAGGAGCTGGTGGTTTCTTGGGATGTGGTCACCTGTCCCTGCCCTCTAGGCATGGGCTGGCAACCTCCAATACATTTCACTTAAACCACCGAGCATGCACTCCCTGCCACTAGCGACCTGGGCTATAACTGACCAAGTGGACACCAACTCCCATTGCTTTACCAGTCCCCGATCCAGGTCAGCTCAGATCCTCATTTGCCAACACAGACTTATACATTTAAAGGCCAGAAGGGACCATCATGATCATCTAGTCTGACCTCCTGCACATCTCAGGCCAAACAACCTCGCCCACCCCCTCCAGTAATAGATCATAGAATCATAGAATATCAGGGTTGGAAGAGACCTCAGGAGGTCATCTAGTCCAACCCCCTGCTCAAAGCAGAACCAATCCCCAACTAAATCATCCCAGCCAGGGCTTTGTCAAGCTGAGCCTTAAAAACCTCCAACACCTCCCTAGGTAACCCATTCCAGTGCTTCATCACCCTCCTAGTGAAATAGTTTTTCCTAATATCCAACCTAGACCTCCCCCACTGCAACTTGAGACCATTGCTCCTTGTTCTGTCGTCTGCCACCATGGAGAACAGCCGAGCACCATCCTCTTTGGAACCCCCCCTCAGGTAGTTGAAGGCTGCTATCAAATCCCCCCTCATTCTTCTCTTCTGCAGACTAAATAAGCCCAGTTCCCTCAGCCTCTCCTTATAAGCCATGTGCCGCAGCCCCCTAATCATTTTCGTTGCCCTCTGCTGGACTCCCTCCAATTTGTCCACATCCTTTCTGTAGTTGGAGGCCCAAAACTGGACGCAATACTCCAGATGTGGCCTCACCAGTGCCGAATAGAGGGGAATAATCACTTCCCTCGATCTGCTGGCAATGCTCCTACTAATGGAACCCAACAGGGCCTTCTTGTCAACAAGGGCACACTGCTGACTCCTATCCAGCTTCTCGTCCACTGTAATCCTCAGGTCTTTTTCTGCCAGACTGCCACTTAGCCAATCAGTCCCCAGCCTGTCGCAGTGCATGGCATTCTTCCATCCTAAGTGCAGGACTCTGCACTTGTCCTTGTTGAACCTCATCAGATTTCTTTTTGCCCAGTACTCCAATTTGTCTAGGTCACTCTGGACTCTATCTCTGTGTATCTCCAGGATATCTACCTCTCCTCCCAGCTTAGTGTCATCTGCGAACTTGCTAAGGGTGCAATCCATCCCCTCATCCAGATCATTAATGAAGATGTTGAACAAAACCAGCCTCAGGACCGACCCCTGGTGCACTCCGCTTGGTACCAGGTGCCAACTAGACATTGAGCCATTGATCACTACCCGTTGAGATCGATGATCTAGCCAGCTTTCTATCCACCTTATAGTCCATTCAACCAATCCATACTTCTTTAACTTGCTAGCAAGAATACTGTGGGAGACGATATCAAAAGCTTTGCTAAAGTCAAGATATATCACGTCCACCACTTTCACCATATCCAAAGAGTCAGTTATCTCATCATAGAAAGCAATCAGATGAGTCAGGCATGACTTGCCCTTGGTGGATCCATGTTGACTGTTCCTGATCACCTTCCTCTCCTCCAAGTGCTTCAAAATGGATTCCTTGAGGACCTGCTCCATGATTTTTCCAGGGACAGAGGTGAGGCTGTAGTTCCCCGGATTCTTCTTCTTCCCTTTTTTAAAGATGGGCACTACATCAGCCTTTTTCCAATTGCATTGCAATCCAGCCCCATGGACTTGTGCATGTCCAGCTTTTCTAAATAGTTCTTAACCTGTTCTTTCACCACTGAGGACTGCTCACCTCATCCCCATACTGTGCTGCCCAGTGCAGCAGTCTGGGAGCAGACCTTGTCTGTGAAGACTGAGGCAAGAAAAGCACTGAGTACTTCAGCTTTTTCCACATCATCTGTCACTAGGTTGCCTCCCCCATTCAGTAGGGGTTCCATACTTTCCCTGACCTTATACTTGCTACTAACATACCTGTAGAAACCCTTCTTGTTACCCTTCACATCCCTTGCTAGGTGGTTTCAGAGTAACAGCCTGTTAGTCTGTATTCGCAAAAAGAAAAGGAGTACTTGTGGCACCTTAGAGACTAACCAATGTATTATGCTCAAATAAATTGGTTAGTCTCTAAGGTGCCACAAGTACTCCATCCCTTGCTAGCTGCAACTCCAGGTATGATTTGGCCTTCCTGATTACACCCTGCATCCTCGAGAAATATCTTTATAGTCCTCCCTAGTCATCTGTCCAAGTTTCCACTTCTTGTAAGCTTCCTTTTTGTGTTTAAGCTCACCAGAGATTTCTCTGTTAAGCCAAGCTGGTCGCCTGCCATATTTGCTATTCTTTATGCACCTTGGAATGGTTTGTTCCTATGCCCTCAATAAGGCTTGACTAACCTCTGTCTGAGTTACTAAAGTTCTCAAATCAGGATTTAAAGAATTCAACTTACAGAGAATTCACCTGTGACGTTGCACTCTATATGATTTTATGAAAATATGCTTATGAGTGTGAATATAATGTAACTGGAATATGCTTTACAAAAGGTCTCTTGTAAGGTATCATTACAAAGCTTATAATCTACTGAGTGTGGTCATCCTATTTGTATGTATGTATCATTCTTGTACCTGAAACTAGAAATATGAAATATAACTCTGAGGGCCTATTGTAATTATGCAAAGTGTGGGACATTAACGGTGGTTTGGAATCTTGATGGCTCCCATTAACCAGAACAATTGACTGTAGATGGCTCTGTTTACTTGTAAGTCTTCCTGTATAGTGTGTGCTGGCAAGTGGGCAATGACATCTTACAGTGACATGTGATCATGTCAGTTGACCTGGAATCCATCTTTAACCTGGTGCTTTTCCATTTAGAAAGAGGGGTGGGAACCCAGAGAGGGACAAAGGATTCCCGCCTTGTGCAAAAGATATATAAGGGGGTGGAACAGAACAAAGGGGGCTGCAGTCATGAGAAATCCCCTAGCTCGCACCTGAGCTGGAACAAGGGCTGTACCAGGGGAAAGGATTGTGCCCAGACTAGGAAGGCAACCAGTCTGTGATAGAAGCTTATTGCAACATCTCTGAGGGTGAGATTTTATTTGTATTCAAAAAAACAACAAGGAGTCTGGTGGCACCTTAAAGACTAACAGATTTATTTGGGCATAAACTTTCATGGGTAAAACACCACATCTTCAGATGTTTTACCCATGAAAGCTTATGCCCAAATAAATCTGTTAGTCTTTAAGGTGCCACCAGATTCCTTGTTGTTTTTGTGGATACAGATTAACACGGTTACCCCCTGATATCTGTATTCAGTTTTCTTACTGTATTAGACTTAGACTTGCGTGTTTTATTTTATTTTGCTTGGTAATTCACTTTGTTCTGTCTGTTATTACTTGGAACCACTTAAATCCTACTTTTTGTATTTAATAAAATCACTTTTTACTTATTAATTAACCCAGAGTATGTATTAATACCTGGAGGGGAAAACAGTTTTGCATATCTCTGTATCAGCGTTATAGAGGGCGAATAATTTATTAGTTTACCCTGTATAAGCTTTATACAGGGTAAAACGGATTTATTTGGGGTTTGGACCCCATTGGGAACTGGGCATCTGACTATTGGAGACAGGAGCACTTCTTAAGGTGTTTTCAGTTAAGCCTGCAGCTTTTGGGGGACGTGGTTCAGACCTGGGTCTGTGTCTGTAGCAGGCTGGCGTGTCTGGCACAAAACCAGACAGGACATTGAAGTCCCAAGCTGGCAGGAAAACCAGGCTCGGGTAGTCTCAGCACATCAGATGGCAGCTCCCAAAGGGGTTTCTGTGATCCAACCCATCACAGCACCATTTACACTAGTTTAAACCTGCAGGTGACCCATTCCCCATGCTGCAGAAGAAGGTAAAAAGCTCCCTGGGTCTCTGCCAATCTGACCCGGGGGCAAATTCCTTCCCAAACCCAAATATAGCGATCAGTTGGACCTTGAGCATTTCAGCAAGATCCACCAGCCAACACCTGCGAAAGAATTCGCTGTAGTAACTCAGAGCCCTCCCCATCTAGTGTCCCAATCACCAGCCGTTGGGGACTTTTGCTACTAGCAGTCGCAGATGGGCCACATGTTATTGTAAGCAGTCCCATCATACCATCCCTTCCATAATCTTATCAAGCTCAGCCTTGACACCAGTTGGGTTTTTTGCCTCCTCTACTCCCCTTGGAAGGCTGTTCCAGAACATCACTCCTCTGATGGTTAGAAACCTTCATCTAATTTCAAACCTAAACTTGTTGCTGGCCATTTTATGTCCATTTGTTCTTGTGTTCACATTGGTGCTTAACTTAAATAACTCCTCTCCCTCCCTGGTATTTATCCCCTCAGGCTTCTTTTGGTTAGGTTAAACATGCCAAGCTCTTTGAGTCTCCTCTCATAAGGCAGGTTTTCCACTCCTTGGATCAGCCTAGTTGCCCTTCTCTGTACCTGTTCCAGTTTGAATTCATCTTTGCTAAACATGGGAGACCAGAACTGCACACAGTAGTCCAGATGAGGTCTCACCAGTGCCTTGTATAATAGCACTAACACTTCCCTGTCTCTACTGGAAATACCTCGCCTGATGCATCCTAAGTCTGCATCTCTTTTTCATGGCTGCATCACACTGGTGGCTCATGGTCATCCTGTGATCAACCAATACACCCAAGGACTTTCTCCTCCTCTGTCACTTCCAACTGATACTAAGCCCCATCTTATAACAAAAATTCTTGTTGTTAATCGCTCAGTGCATCACCTTGAACTTTGGACTATTAAATTTCATCCCATTTCTATTACTTCCATTTTCAAGGTTGTCCAGATCTTCTTGTATGATGTTCTGGTCCTCCTCCACATTGGCAATACCTCCCAACTTTGTGTCATCCACAAATTTTGTTAGCACAATCCCACTTTTTTTTGCCAGGGTCATTAATAAAAATGTTAAATATGACAGGTCCCAAGCCCGATCCCTGAGGAACTCCATTAGTAACCTTCCTCCCGTCTGACGGTTCACCTTTCAGAATGACCCATTGTAGTCTCCCCTTTAACCAGTTCCATACCCACCTTTCAGTTGCCATATTAATCCCCATCTTCTCCAACTTAACTAATAATTTCCCATGTAGTACTATATCAAAAACTTTACTGACATCCCGGTAAATTATATCTATGGCATTTCCTTTGTATAAAAAATCAATTATCCTCTCAAAGGAAAAGTTTGTGTTGGTCTGGCACAATCTACCTTTTATAAAACCATGTTGGATTTTATCCCAGTTACCGTTTATCTCTCTGTCCTGAACTACTTTCTCTTTCAAAATTTGTTCTAAGATCTTGCATACAACTGAGGTCAAATTAACAGGCCTTTAATTTCCTGGATCACTTCCCCCCCTTTCTTAAAAATAAGTACTATATTAGCAATTCTCCAGTCATAGGGTACAACTCCTGAGTTTATGGATTCATTAAAAATCCTTGCTATTAGGCTTGCAATTTTGTATGCCAGTCCCTTTAATATTCTTAGATGGATATTATCCAAACCCCCTGATTTGGCCCCATTAAGCAGTTTGAGTTTGACTTCCACCTTGGATGTGATAATTTCTACTTCCAAATCCTCATTTCCATTAGCCACTAGCCCTAAACCTCTCATTCCCCTTATTAAAAACTGAGCCAAAGTATATTTTTGCCTAGATTATCTTTAATCTCCACTCCATTCTCAATGTTTAGTAGTCCCACTTCTTATTTCCTTGTTTTCTTTTTATTTATGTGGCTATAAAACCTTTTACTATTAATTTTAATTTCTTTTGCAAGGTTCAGATCTCCTTGGCTTTTGGCAGTGTTCACTTTTTTGCAACACTTTCTGACCTCACAGAGGTAGTTGTCCTTGCTGATACTTCCCATCTTCCATTCCTTGTAGGCTTTCTGCTTTCTCTTAACAACCTCTTTGAGAGGTTTGCTCCTCCAGCTAGGTCTTCAAACCTTCCCTATGGATTTTTTCCCCTTGTTTGGGGTGCAGGCTTCAGATATTTTCTGTAACTTTGACTTAAAGTAATTCCAAGCCTTCTCCACATCTAGATCCTTGTTCTTCAGTCCAGTCACTACCCTAACTACTTCCCTTAATTTTTTTTTTAAGTTTTCCCTTTTGAAATCAAGGACTTAGTTGCAGATCTATTTTTATTTCTATTTCCATTTAGTTTAAACTTCATTAGCTCATGATCACTCAAACCAAGGCTCTCCTCTACAATTAGTTCTTCTATGAGGTCCTTGCTACTTACCAATACTAAATCAAAAATGGCATCACAAGAAATCTGTCAGCTATCACATCCAGGAAAATCTGGGCCCTACAATTATTAGTAGGACTTGTCCTCCAGTTTGTATCTGGGAAGTTAAAGTCTCCCATAATCACACAATTCCCAGTAGTATTTATTTAATTAAAAACATTAAAGAAGTCTTCATCCATATCCAAATCACATCCAGGGGTCTGTAGCACGCCCCAAGCACTATCCCAGGGGAACCTCTGGTAACTTTCTTCCCCAAAGTGATTTTGACCCAAACACACTCTGTTTTATCCATTCCATCACTTCTAGTTTCTTTACAGTCTCCCTCATCATTGATATACAATGCTACTGCACCACCTTGACCTTGATTTCTGTCTTTTCTGAACAGCACAAACCCTTCAGTCCCTGCGCTCCAGTCACGACCGCTGTCCCACCCTGTTTCTGTTACCCCTGGAATATCTGGTTTCACTTCCTGCACCAGTAGCTCTAGCTCCTCCAATTTGCACCCCGGCTCCTTGCACTGATGTACAAACTTCTTCATTGTTGCTGCTTGGCTTCGCCAGGTTCCTCACCTGACTGGGGACAGTCATTCTACTGACAAAAAGAACAGGAGGACTTGTGGCACCTTAGAGACTAACAAATTTATCTGAGCATGAGCTTTCGTGAGCTACAGCTCACTTCATCGGATGCATCACAGGTGCCACAAGTCCTCCTTTTCTTTTGCAGATACAGACTAACACGGCTGCTGCTCTGAAACCATTCTAATGACAGCATCACCTACCTGACTGTTAGCATCACTGGTATTGGCACTATCTTTCCTCTCAATGTTCATTCTCCTACCCACTGCTCTTCCTTTCTCCATTGCTGTATTCTCTAGTTCTTGATTTTCCTCCCAGTCAATGTTAGTACAGGTGTGGAGACTACATGAGCATCTCCCAACCATGTCTCCTGAGTTCCTACTTTAAAGCTCTTTTAATCAGTTGTGCCAGCCTCCATCCCAGAAGTCTATTGCCCTCCCTACAGAGGTGGAGTCCATCCTATGAGAACAGTCCTCTATCCATGAATGCCTCCCAGAGGTCAAACATCCTAATGCCCTTCCTATAGCACCACTGCCTGAGCCATCTGTTAGTCATCATAATTTTGTCTCACCTTCACTCTCCTCCTCTAGGGACAGGTAAAATCCTACCCAAGATCACCTGAGCCTCCATTTCTTTCACCATTTTCCCCAGCCTGGCAGAGTCTCCCTTGATGCATTCCAGCAAGAATCTAACTGTATCATATGTTCCCACATGAAGGACAATCGGTGGATTCTTTCCTGCTCCAAATAGGATTCTCCTCAACCTCAGCTCCATATCCTGTATCTTAGCCTCCAGCAAACAATACATCCTTCTGTTCTCCAGATCAGCTCTGGTGACAGGTCTGTCTGCCCTTCTTGGAGTAACTGGCTCTGTGGATGAGGGGAAAGCAGTGGATCTGTTGTTCCTTGACTTTAGCAAAGCTTTTGACACGGTCTCCCACAGTATTCTTGCCAGCAAGTTAAAGAAGTATGGGCTGGATGAATGGACTATAAGGTGGATAGAAAGTTGGCTAGATTGTCGGGCTCAACGGGTAGTGATCAATGGCTCCATGTCTAGTTGGCAGCCGGTATCAAGTGGAGTGCCCCAAGGGTCAGTCCTGGGGCCGGTTTTGTTCAATATCTTCATACATGATCTGGAGGATGGTGTGGATTGCACCCTCAGCAAGTTTGCAGATGACAATAAACTGGGAGGAAAGGTAGATACGCTGGAGCGTAGGGATAGGATCCAGAGGGCCCTAGACAAATTAGAGGATTGGGCCAAAAGAAATCTGATGAGGTTCAACAAGGACAAGTGCAGAAAGTCCTGCACTTAGGATGGAAGAATCCCATGCACCGCTACAGACTAGGGACCGAATGGCTCGACAGCAGTTCTGCAGAAAAGGACTTAGGGGTTACAGTGGACGAGAAGCTGGATAGGAGTCAACAGTGTGCCCTTGTTGCCAAGAAGGCCAATGGCATTTGGGATGTATATGTAGGGGCACTGCCAGCAGATCGAGGGACGTGATCGTTCCCCTCTATTCGACATTGGTGAGGCCTCATCTGGAGTACTGTGTCCAGTTTTGGGCCCCACACTACAAGAAGGATGTGGAAAAATTGGAAAGAGTCCATCGGAGGGCAAAAAAAATGATTAGGGGACTGGCACACATGACTTAAGAGGAGAGGCTGAGGGAACTGGGATTGTTTAGTCTGCGGAAGAGAAGAATGAGGGGGGATTTGATAGCTGCTTTCAACTACCTGAAAGGGGGTTCCAAAGAGGATGGTTCTAGACTGTTCTCAGTGGTAGCTGATGACAGAACAAGGAATAATGGTCTCAAGTTGCAGTGGGGGAGGTTTAGGTTGGATATTAGGAAAAACTTTTTCACTAGGAGGGTGGTGAAACACTGGAATGCGTTACCTGAGGAGGTGGTGGAATCTCCTTCCTTAGAAGTTTTTAAGGTCAGGCTTGACAAAGCCCTGGCTGGGATGATTTAGTTGGGGATTGGTCCTGCTTTGAGCAGGGATTGGACTAGATGACCTCCTGAGGTCCCTTCCAACCCTGATATTCTATGATTCTATGATTCTATGATTCTATGAATCACATAGACCGGCCACTTCCTGGTGTCGATGTGATTCTCCGACCTTCCTCCTGTTCTTTCTGGCTGCAAGTCCTCTTGTCTTTTGTTCTCCCTTGCAATCTTCTGCAAGTCGTCCTCTGTCCTCCTGGGGTCTGAACTCTGATTGTCTCCATTGACTCTTCCCCTCTTCTTTTGGTCTAGCTGCTCTTCTCTTCTTCCTGGCCCTCCCACCTTCTGCTACTGCCTGTTGTGCCCTTTCTTCATTATCCAACTCCGCAAACCTGTTCCTGAGCTCTATTTCCCCTTCACTAGCTGGTCTTGTCCTCCACCTGGTTCTCATAGTCACATGCGTCCATTGGCCACTTTCCTCACCCAGCAGCCTCCCCTCAGAGTTCTCCAGTTCAGCTTGCATCTGCTAGTCTTGACTTTTCCTTTCAGCCTCCTCTTGCCTTCCCCCCATCCATCTGCTCAAATCCCCTTCAAAACTCAACCATAGTTTCCACCTGCATCTCCAAACCTCGGATCTTCTATCAGCTCTATCAGGAGGCACTTCATACAAAAGAAGCTCTTTTCAGGTACCTGTTCCAGGATAATGTACATCCCGAGGCTTCCACATGTAGTCATCTTCATTGTATCTTCCCTGCTAGTGGAATAATGTCAGGGAGGCAAACTGAGCCTGGCAAGAGGCCAAGTGCAGTTGGTGACTGTCCTGCACCCTGTGTCATGGTCCGGGCTGATCATGGTGACTCAGCCTCTGTCCCTTCTTAAAAACATCATCCCCGTTTCTCTGGAAGCAGGAAAGACACACATGTTGCTGACCTATGAGCAAGCACTGCATAGACGTTAAGTAATGTGCATTGGCTAAATCTGTCTGGGAGTCAGCAGATGAGAAGAATTTATCCAATATGTGCCCCGTGTCTTGGAATCGAATGATGAGGCACTATTGCAAAACCTCCCACTAACTCCAGAGACCCAGGAAAGAAATTCAGATGGATAGCAGTATCTCTTCTAGGCCTGTTGCATAACAAATCAACAGATAATCTTGTAATATTTGCATGATGCTGTATCCCTTTACTGGCCTCACTACTGGTATGATTTTCCAGAGTTTAATTCCTAGGACACTCCCAGGTCACTAGATTCACTGTGGGGTGGCTATGATCCAACTATTGCACCATGCTGCTGTGAAATCAACGAGAGCTAGGCACCTAACCTGCTTAGAAGCTGTTGAAAATCCCACTGGAAACCTACCTGCAGCTTTAAGCCCCTCAGTCCCTTTGGAAATCTGGCTTTTAGGCATTTTTGAAAATGTTACCCAATATCATCTCTGTAAAGTGAGCCTCACATGGCAGGTGCTATACATGCAAGTGCAAAAGAATGATGATTATTGCAATGGGAGCAGAACCCTGCCCTGCCAGAGCTCCTGATACCTCTGTGTAAACACCCAGTAGCACCAAACGGGGTAAATTCCTGACCTGCAATTCACCTGAGCCTCAGGGCCTAATGATAAGGAGGCAATACAAGATTGATTAGACTGAGGTCCACCAGTGACCACCTGCAGCCACCACCACATACTTTCAGAGAAAAAAATACAATTGTAAAGGGTTTCTCCAGCTCCTAAAGGAATATAAGAAACCAATGGAACGACCAAAGAAATCATTTGGAATCAGATCTGAAAAGCAATCGTTCTGCTCTGTTAATGTTCCCTGTGAGCAGCTTCCTGCAGGCTTCCGAGGAGTTACTCTACCCTCAGCAGGTACCTCTGTGATCAGATGGAACTTTCCTATCCCTTTACAGGTGCCAGGCAGAATGAGAAGGGTGTCTCATGCCTTAAAATCATCTGCTCTGGGGACCAAGAAGGCATTTGTTTTCCAGTCTTGTGCTAGATAAATGTAGCTCACAATAGCACGGGCTTTGTTCCCTTCCCCTTCTACAACTTATGGTTCACACAAGAAGATAAGGGATAAGGACCTACTATAGCTGCCTACTAATGGAGCTACTCTTTTAGCTCAAGTACATAGGAACATAGGCCTGGAAGGGACCTCATGGGTCATCAAGTGCAGTCCCTGCCAGCACAGGAAGCTGTGTCAGATAATCTTGTTCATCAAGCTCCATTTTAACTGGTAGAAGCTGGTGCTTTCAGTGACAAAGGTCTTAGGTTCGTGTGACACTCTGTACCTCAGGGGAACACCCTGCACCCCCATGTTCATCCTTATAATATGATTGTGTGGTATCAAATGCAAAGGATTTTTTTGTCAGGTCGGGTGTCTTCAGAAGGCTCATAATGCACTGAGCATTGCTGTTATAGTGATGTTATAGGCTGTAATTTCATGTATTTAGTTATGAGGCTGAAAATGTGTCTTCATGGCTTAAAATAAGTCCAGGAAAAACTCTCCAGGAGCAGAGGGGAAGTTCACACCTCATCAGAGCATGTATGGGACAAACCCAGCCAGTCTCACAGGACCAAAGGACACTGGCCTAGGCAGCAACAAAGGATCTGTTAGACTCTTGACTGAGTCACCCCCCTTCCCTTGGTCAGGTTGGGACTATGATGAGGTAATGTTCACCTGACTCTGAAGGGCGGGCGGGGAAAAGCCAAGAGGGAAGAAAGAACATGATAAAAGGGAGAGACGTTTGCCATGCTCTCTCTCTTCCACCTCTGTCTACAGACACCACCACTAAGCAACTGAAGTGCTGATCAAAGGAGAGAGCCTGGCTGAAGGGCAATCAGCCAGCCTGTGATGAGAAGCATCTAAGTTTGTAAGGGCACTGAAAGTGTTAAGATCAGCTTAGAATGTGTTTTGCTTTTATTTCATTTGACCAAATCTGACTTCTTGTGCTTTGACTTATAATCGCTTTAAATCTATCTTTTGTAGTTAATAAATGTGTTTGTTTATTCTACCTGAAGCAGTGTGTTTGGTTTGAAGCATGTCAGAAACTCCCCTTGGGATAACAAGCCTGGTACATATCAATTTCTTTGTTAAATTGACGAACTCATATAGGCTTGCAGTGTCCAGCAGGTATAACTGCACGCTGCAAGACAGAGGTTCCAACGGTTACGTCTGGGACCGGAGATATTGGCTAGTGTCATTCGGTTACACAATCCAAGCAGTGGCTGGCCAAAAGTGCCCACTCACATAGCTGGGAGCAGCTTACATGGCAGAGGTTGTGTGTGAACAGCCTGGGAGTGGGGGTTCTCACAGCCGAGCAGGGTAAGGCTGGCTCCCAGAGGCGAGGATTGGAGTGACCTAGTAGATCACCGGTCCAGATAACACCAGGGGAACATCCCAGTTCATCCCACACAGGCCGTTGCATAAAGCTTCTCACAATTGACTGGGGTGAGATATAGATAGCTGGGCGTTAGTCCTCGGTAGCATGGGACGAGCCTGAAGGAGGATCCTGAGGGAGCAGATAGCCCAGCAGTGGGATCCAGAACAGCAAGGCCTAGGGACATGCTTTGTGGATGAAAAAGAAGGGAATGTTTTGATGAGAACTGCCCTCTTCTCAGCAATGTACCTTTAACCCTGGAGGTGCCACATGGGCCTGCGCCTCAGAAAAAGACAGGGCGCCAGCCAGACATCAGTCACCAAACTGACAAACCTCTGGACACAGCAGCAGAGATGTTTCCTGCCTTCTGATGCCAGCAGCAGCAAATCCAAACCTCGGGTCTAGCTGTTGAGCAGGGAAATCCCTACTGTATGTTCCTGTGGTGGGTCCCTTCTGGCTTCTGCTGTTAACAGGTCTCATGCTTTGCCACAGTGACACCCAGCATGGCGATGGCAGGTGGGCCCATCCCCAGAAACAGGAGGTCTGGGAATAGGTGGCTTTGGGAGTGGCTGGTCTCACACTCTGCCTGGCTGTGTCCTTTGCAGTGGGCTGATCAAACACTTGGCCATGGGGCTGCCAGGGGGTGGGATCCAGGCAGATTTTCCTAACACTTGCCCCAGCATGGCCCTGGGGGGATGCGTGATTCTCCTCTTCCCCGCAGTCAGTTCCACTGTGAAGGGGGGGGGGGTGATTCTACCTTGCTACACTGGTACGAAGGCCTTCTTCTCTTCATTTCGATCTCTGCTAGGCCCATTGCAATGGCACAAGTGCCTGAGGTCCCCAGCCCCATTTGGGATTGCAGCTCTGTCCCTGCAAGCACAGGATCAGGGGGAAGGAAGGTGTCTTCCCAGGGCCTGTGGAGCTGTGTGAAGCTGCATGTGAAAGGGGACTGGCCTGACCATCACTCACAGAACAGCTGGGCTCAGGCTGAGAATTCACCCCTGGAGCCAGCTCACAAGCATCCCAAAATTCCCAGGATGTGCAGGGCAGTGGCTGTGCTTGGGCTGATTGTAGGGACCAGGCCCCTTGGAATCAGATATGAGTCCAGTGGGACATCCCACCCCACCCAGAGCTCTGGGCCCTTTGGAGCCAGCATTCTGGCTAAGGTCTACTCATGGAAGGGGACATGTTCATCCTTGTTCTCTCTTTAAACAAAGCCCCTGGCATCCCAGGAGAAGCGTGTGCTGGCAAGAGAGGCGCTAGTAATTGCTGAAGTGCAGGCTTCCCTGGCACTGGGCACCTTTGGGGGACCATTTGCATGGCCCAAAGGTAGGGAACTGACAAACCTGCCCCTCCTTGCCAAGCCCCATGGTCTGGAGTTTTGGGCACACTTGCAGACAGAGGGTTGGCACGGATGGTTATTTAAGGGAGATACAGAACCATCTTCCACAGCTACTTTGTGCAAGTTTCTCCCCATTGCCCTTCAATCAACAGTGGTCATCTGGGTGGAAAACAGGCATGCATCCACTTCTCTGCAGCCAAGTACAGGGTGCCCTGGGGAGGGGCAGCTCTCTGTAAGTGCCAGACCCAGGACACTTGCTGGGCTGCCCTCTGGGAAAAGGCCCAGGGCTCATCCATGGTGAGGTATCCATGGAACAGAGAGAAAAGACGCTCCCACTGCAGGGCCAGTGGTGAACCCTCCCTCCCCGTGCCACCCCAGCCCAGCCAGGCTGGATCCGCAAGCTCCCTGCACCCTTCCTGCTAGTTCTACCCAACCACGCTTAGCCCGAAACACCCACTGCTCATACAGGTCCTCGGGGCCCAGGCAGCAGCAGGAACTCTGGGGCACCCTAGCTCCATGGAGGGGGCAACTCTCCACCCAACATTCCCCCTGGCCTCAGGAAGCATCATCCACTTGTCCCTGCCTTTGGAGGAGGCACCAGCAGGAAAGGCCAAGGCTGTGCCAATGGAATCTGTTCAGCTTTGGCCTGCTATCAAGTCCTGAGCACTTGCTTTTCCCCAGGAGATAAAAACCAGGGTCCCAACGCTCCACTGTCCAGCCCCTGATGCTGCCATGTGTCCCCAGTCAGACCAGGACCATTCACACCCACGTGGCCTCGGAGTGACTGATGCCATCGGGTGCAGGCAGGGGTGAATCACGCTCTGGCCCTGGCACCAAGCTGCAGGGAGATGCTCCCCACAGACGTTTGATGGGGGTTTGTGACATGCTGAGCCAGCGCGTGTGGCCGTGATGCACAAAGGGCAGCTCAGGGACGTCAGGGCACTGGGAGCTCAGGACTGAAAGGCCAGTTACAGATGAAACAACAGGGCTGTGGGGCTGTTCCATACCAGAAACTGGCCACTACTGCACTCCCTGGCACCCAGCCACCAGCACAGAGGTGAGTCACCCCCATCAGAGGGTCCCAGGGTACGTTACAAGCACCAATGAACCCAGCTGCACAGCACCCCAGGAGGTGTGTCAGGGCTACTATCCCCATTTTAGCTGATGGGAAAACTGAGGCACAGAGCAAGGCCACCTGGCACTAGGTCCCACAGCAATTCAGTGGCAGAGGTGGGACTGGAATGCAAAGACCCTGACTCGTAAGGCTGCATCCCGTTACACTGCTGCACTCCAGAGGTCGCTCCTGAGAGCAGTGGCCCCAGGAGCAGAGGAAGAGCCCAGTGACCATGTCCTGCTCAAACTGGGTGCAGTGTGAGCCCCCCCCACACACACACACACACATCCTTTGCAAAGCCTGTAGGAGAGGCGCCCTAGCCTGAACCAACCCGTGGTCTCAGACAGACACCAGGCCACAGTGTGAGGAGCCCAAAGGGGGAGCTCCTGGGGTGGGCTTTCTTAGTGACTTAGGAGCTCAAGAGCTGCAGACTCTCACTGACTTTCAATGAGCCTGATGATGTCCCTCACCCAGTAGTCACCAACCAGTCAATCGCGATTGACTGGTCGATCCAGGAGACTCTCCCAGTCGATCGCAATCTCCAACCACTAAAAGTCCGGTGGGGCAAAGGGGCTGCCACTAAGGCAGCCTCCTTACCTGCCTGGCCCCACGTCACTCCTGGAAGCGGCCAGCGCGCCCCCCACCCAGCCCCGGAGGGTGGGGCAGGGGTCTCGGTGCACAGCTCCTGACTACAGGCACCAGCCCCGAGGCTCCCATCGGCCGGGAATGAGGAACTGTGGCTGCACTGCCGACTGAGAGCCGCCTGAGGTAAGTGCCTGCACCCCAACCCCCTGCCCCCTCCCAGAGCCAGCACCCCACGCCCCTCCTGCACCCCAACCCCCCTGCCCCCTCCCAGAGCCAGCACCCCACGCCCCTCCTGCACCCCAACCCCCTCCCAGAGCCAGCACCCCATGCCCCTCCTGCACCCCAACCCCCTGCCCCCTCCCAGAGCCAGCACCCCACGCCCCTCCTGCACCCCAACCCCCTCCCAGAGCCAGCACCCCACGCCCCTCCTGCACCCCAACCCCCTGCCCCCTCCCAGAGCCAGCACCCCACGCCCCTCCTGCACCCCAACCCCCTGCCCCCTCCCAGAGCCAGCACCCCACGCCCCTCCTGCACCCCAACCCCCTCCCAGAGCCAGCACCCCATGCCCCTCCTGCACCCCAACTCCCTGCCCCCTCCCAGAGCCAGCACCCCACGCCCCTCCTGCACCCCAACCCCCTCCCAGAGCCAGCACCCCACGCCCCTCCTGCACCCCAACCCCCTGCCCCCTCCCAGAGCCAGCACCCCACGCCCCTCCTGCACCCCAACCCCCTGCCCCCTCCCAGAGCCAGCACCCCACGCCCCTCCTGCACCCCAAGCCCCTGCCCCCTCCCAGAGCCAGCACCCCACGCCCCTCCTGCACCCCAAGTCCCTGCCCCCTCCCAGAGCCAGCACCCCACGCCCCTCCTGCACCCCAAGCCCCTGCCCCCTCCCAGAGCCAGCACCCCATACCCCTCCTGCACCCCAACACTCTGCCCCAGCCCGGAGCCCCCTTCTGCATCCACACTCCCTCCCAGAGCCTGCATCCTGCACCCCAACCCCCTGCCCCAGGCTCAGCCTAGAGCCTCCTCCCACACTGTGACCCCTCGGCCCTAGCCCAGAGCCTGCACCCCCTTCCAAATCCTCATCCCCTGCCCCAGCCCGGTGAAAGTCAATGAGGGTGGCGGAAAGCGAGTGACTGAGAGGCGGGGGATGGAGTGAGCAGGGCGAGGCCTTGGGGAAGGGATGGGGGAGATCCTGGGTTGCCCTTAAATTCGAAAAGTGATCTTGTGCGTCAAAAGTTTAGACACCACTGCCATAGACTCTGTTTGCCAGAAGCTGGGAATGGGCAACAGAGCACGGATCATTGATGATTCCCTGCTCTGTTCATTCCCTCCGGGGCTGCTGGTTCTGGCCACTGCTGAGGGACGGCATGCTGGGCTAGATGGACCTTTGGTCTGACCCAGTCTGGCCGTTCTTATGTTCTCCTTAAGTCACTTAAGCACTTGAGAGACTCCACCCTATGCCCCAGGCCCTTGGCCATGCACCTCTGCAGTGGTCAGTCCCAGCCTGGCCTTCAGGCTGCAGGGAGACTCCCTCCCTTGGGCCTGGCATGCCAGGGCCTTGCACTCGCTCTCTGTGTGTCAGCAGTGGCCTTTCCCTGTCTCTGCCTGGGTCCCTACAGGGTCCCTCTTACTCACTCGCAGGGCACCATGCTCCACTGGCCATTCAGAAATTCTCCAGAGAGTGCTACCGCCCAACTCTGGGCAGGGTTCACAGAGAAAACCTGGCATCATCCACACCGTGGGTGAACACAGCAGAAACAGAAAGCAGAGAGAACGGAGCCAGCCTTGTCCCCAGAATGAGTCACCGACCTGCTATTTATAGAGGGGCACTTGGGGGCGGGCAGGCAGGAAGAGGCAGGCCCAGAGGAAGTGTTTTCTCTGGTTCACTCACCACACCCTGGGATTCTCCAGGGTCCCTACCAGGGGTGGGAGCCAGTGACCCCCATGCATGGCCATCAATCCTGCATTCATTCATGCTTTTATCTTTCCCAGCCATCATGATACAACTATTGTCTCCTTCCTCAGCTCCCTGATTCATGTGGCACGCCTGTCACAGGAGAGGTGCGGCGGAGCCGGCCTGGGGGATGCATTTTGTGAGTCTAAAAGCCAGGCCATGGGCACCGCTGGCTGTTACACACTCATTTAGACAGCACTCCTGGGGCGATGTACAAGTCGCTTCCTATGAGGTAACAGTATGAGTTGGTGCCCCGGGGCGCAAAGGCTCAGTTCCCCAGGAGAGGAGTGCTCTCCACATCCTCTGCTGGTGCAGAGCAGCCCTAAAGCCAGCGAGCAGCCTCTGTCACCTTCCCTGGGTTGCTAGCGAGGCTGTAGTGGCTCATGCCTTGTGCTCCCTGTCCCAGATGCTGTTCTTCAATATTTCAATGAAAACTCGAAAGAGTGCATGGACCCCTCCCTTCCTTACCCCCCGCACTCCCGCCGGCTGTTTACCTGCCAGCTCTGCAAAGAACATCTCCGCCCTGTTCCCCCACAGCATTAATGGGCAAAGTGGGTGTGTTTCTGAAAAAGGACCAGACTGAGCATCTGAACCCTTGCCTGCTGGACCCCTGTGGGCCTGACCCCCAGCCTGCCTACCCTGCAAGTCCACTGTGGGTCTGATCCCCTGCTTGGCACCCTCCAGCCCCTGTGGGCTGCACCCTGCAGCCTGGCTCTCTTGCCTGCACCTTGTGTCAATATCTTGGGCAGAGTTAGTGTAAATGCTCAGAATTCTGGGGGGAGGGGGTTGCATGCTCCCTTTGCCCAGGTGTAAATGACACCCCCGGCCCCCCGGGGAGACTCAGGGCCTGGAGACTGTTCCCAGGCAAGGGGCATGCCCTGGACCTGCACACTACCATCTTCCCTCACACATCACTGTCGACCACTGGGCTTTAGCTCTGATCTGGGGTAGTAACTCTCTCTCCGTGCTCTGCCAGTCCTTGGTCCCTTTGGCAAGGGTACATGTTAGTGCTGTGGAGACATGTGCCCCTGAGGGGGGTGAGGCACCACCCTGCTCTTGTCACACAAGCCCCCAGAGGAAGCTATCACAACTGAATCAGCTGTGCAGGTGGCAGGCCCTAGATCCTGTTGCCAGTGACCTCGGCAAGCCACCCCGCATTCTAAGGGTCTCATTCTGCCCACAGGTTATCCTAGGTGATGCCAGCTGCAGCTGGATTTATCTGCAGGCAGGATCTAGCCCTAATTGACACTCTCTAGACAGAATGGGCTGGCCCTGGCATGGGTGTGTGGGGCAACGGGAGGGCTCCAGCAGAAGGGCCAGCAACAGCCTGAGGTCCTGCACTCCAGGGAGTGCTTGGGCTGCTCCTTCGGTGCACCCTCAGGGTCACAATGCACCCCAGAGCAGAGGGGAGGGAGAGGGGAGGTTGGCCCATGACCCCACCTATAGATGGGCCCCGGGAGCCAGCCAGGCATGGTGTGGGGAGCACACTGCACAGCTGGGGAGGGTCGGTACTTAGAGTCATAGAATCATAGAATATCAGGGTTGGAAGGGACCCCAGAAGGTCATCTAGTCCAACCCCCTGCTCAAAGCAGGACCAATTCCCAGTTAAATCATCCCAGCCAGGGCTTTGTCAAGCCTGACCTTAAAAACCTCTAAGGAAGGAGATTCTACCACCTCCCTAGGTAACGCATTCCAGTGTTTCACCACCCTCTTAGTGAAAAAGTTTTTCCTAATATCCAAACTAAACCTCCCCCACTGCAACTTGAGACCATTACTCCTCGTTCTGTCATCTGCTACCATTGAGAACAGTCTAGAGCCATCCTCTTTGGAACCCCCTTTCAGGTAGTTGAAAGCAGCTATCAAATCCCCCCTCATTCTTCTCTTCTGCAGGCTAAACAATCCCAGCTCCCTCAGCCTCTCCTCATAACTCATGTGTTCCAGTCCCCTAATCACTTTTGTTGCCCTTCGCTGGACTCTCTCCAATTTATCCACATCCTTCTTGAAGTGTGGGGCCCAAAACTGGACACAGTACTCCAGATGAGGCCTCACCAATGTCGAATAGAGGGGAACGATCACGTCCCTCGATCTGCTCGCTATGCCCCTACTTATACATCCCAAAATGCCATTGGCCTTCTTGGCAACAAGGGCACACTGCTGACTCATATCCAGCTTCTCGTCCACTGTCACCCCTAGGTCCTTTTCCGCAGAACTGCTGCCTAGCCATTCGGTCCCTAGTCTGTAGCTGTGCACAAACTTCCTGGGGCACAGTCCCTCCCTCCTGGTGCTGCCACCTGCAAGGCTGCACAACCCTAACACAGGGCAAGGGGCCCTTGTGTGGTGCTTACTGTGGGCCCATACACTGTGTAGGACCCATAAGGAATCCTGCTGAGCCAAGTGGGAGGGGTCAAGCAGCAGAGCACTGTCTGACAGAAAGGCTTGGGCAGTGTAAGGCACTATGCTATGGAAAAGGGCGAGGAGTCAGTACTATCTAATGGGAGGGATCAAGGAATCGGGCATGGGGGATGGAGTCTGGCCCTTTAAAGACAATTCTGTGAATGAGAGTGAGCCTCCCCCAGCACAGTACGTTCCCACAAGCCTCTGGGATTTCAGACCATTGCTTCATTGGCATGTTCTGGGGATCAACAACTTCTGTGCCAATGCAGCAGATTCTGCAGCACATCAGTTACTATGAGACTGTTTCCCAACAGGAGTATTAATCATGGTTTATTTAAATACCATATCACACTGTGGCAGTCTTTATCCCTATAGTAACCCTTTTTACAAAACTAGAATGGATTTTGTACGAAGTATGCCTCTGAAAACTCATCATTTGCTGATCATTATTGTCCTGGTAAAATATGTGTGGCAACATTGTATGTAAAGTTATAAGATCCTACTGTATTACATTACTGGGGCATGTTCCAAGTTCAGAAAAGCTGGCACAAGCCAGTTCCTCAAAGACAAAAGGCAAAGTGACATCTCAGCCAGGTGTCAACAAAATCAAATGGACTATCACCTAGTTAAGCGGCCATTCTTTGGCAGGAAAAAGGGTGTGAGTGAGAAATCTACATTTTGGCAAAGATACAGCAGGAGGATCCCATACCCCCAGACCTTTTGTCTTCTGAACCTCAGCTGGAGATGACTTTCAAAGAAAGGGGATCAGATGCCCCCGAATACTCCTCCCTTTCTTTCTGCTTACAGCATCAACAATACTTGAAGGACAAGGAAATTAACCCTGAACTAGAGGAGGAGTCCTGTCTGAAAAGATTCCAGCCAGTAAGACTGCGAGAGCATGTACTGAGAGAAACTTTTGCTTTGAATTCATTTAGCTTGTTAGCTATTAATTGCTGTTTACCGTCTATTTTCTTGTAACCAATTTGACTTTTATGCCTCATTACTTGTAATCACCTAAAATCTGTCTGTAGTTAATAAACTTGTTTTATTGTTTTATCTAAACCAGTGTGTGTTTGAACTGAAGTGTTTGGGAAACTCTATTTGAGATAACAAGATTTGTGCATATCATTTTCTATTGATGAAATGATGGACTTTTTATGAGCTTGCATTAGCCAGGACACACATTTCTAGGGGAAAGTCTGGGCCGGGGAGTTTGCTGATGTCACCCCGCAGTGTAATTCATGGGTGGCTGGCCAGAGCACTCAGAATAGCTGGGAGTGATTCACATGCTGGAGGCTGGGTGGGGGCAGACCAGGAGTGGTGGCTTTCATTGCGAAGCAGGGTAAAAGGCAGCCCAGGTTCGAGAATTGAGGGGACACAGCTGTACCCTGAGGGAATGTCACACATGCTGTCTAGGATAAACAATCCCAAATGATCTGATGGAGCAGTGAGGGAGCTGTGGCAGCACCTTGGAGTTAGACCCAGGTCCTGCCAGACTCAGGCAGGCAAACCCCCTTTACCAGTCCCTGGGAGCAGTGTTTGACTAACAGCTGCAGGCTTTGGGCCTTGCTCTTAATGTAAGGGCATGTCTGAATCCACCCTAGTACCAGGGAGTGCTGGTCTCTCTATAACTCAGGTCAGAAAGCTCAGAGGTGGGAAAGGCCTACAGAGTCAGGTCAGCACGCTCCCTTCCCCTAGGGGCTAGGGCAGGGCTGTGCCTTTCGGGGCACTTTCTGGTGCTAATTTAAAGTCACCCAGTGAAGAGCCCAACGTGCCTTAACTCTGACCTACAGGAGCCTGTCGGAACAGCCATAGGATGGATCCTCACCTGGTATAAATCAGGGAAGCCACATGATCTCCAACGGAGGCCAACTTACACCCACTGAGGATCTGGCCTCAGGTGTGCCCACTGCAACTAGGGCCCGCACTGCGTGCAAAAGCCCAGTGAGAGGGAGAGCAGTGGGCATCAGAGCCGCCGTGCAGAGAGAAGCTGACTAGACCTAGAAGCACCATGACCTTGAGCTCCCGAAAATAGCCTCACCATTCTCAGAGCACAAGTCTGGAATCAACCAGCTCCTCTGACCCTGCCCCAAGGGAAAGAGCCCAGAGCCCGTTCCTTCCTCACCTGTTGCAGGGTGACTTGGCATTGGCAGAACCTTCACGGACTAGGTTTTGTGTTGGGAACAAACGGCTGCTCTTTGCCCAAACACCTGGGTTCCCATGCAAGCAAGGGCCTTTGTACAGAGAGAGTACGGCTGCTTGCTATTTATCATTCTTCACTCTCCTGTTTACAAACTTTCAATAAGCTTGGGAAGAGAAGCAATACCATGTGACTACGGTGACCCGCCACGTGCCACAAATGAATAATGGCAAACAGGGAAGAGTCCAAGACAGCAGTCTGTGAACATTAGAACTGTGCAGGAATTTTTTAAAATGTTTTGTCGTTGAATAATGCCAATTTGTCAAAATCAGAACTGACCACGGGATGAGAATGATTTTGATGAATCTCCTGATTTAAAAAAATAAGTTTTGAAATTGTTGAAACAGCCCACTTTATTATTAAATGAAATTCTTCAGGTTTGGTTTGCAATGACTTTTTGTTTTGAAATTTTAGATACTTTATACTAAAGAAAGATGGTAAAGATCAAAACTGGAACAAAACATTTCAAAATTATCAAAAAAAGTTTTGATGTACCCGATCTGAAATTTTATTTTATTTCATTTTTGGCTAATTTTTTTTTTTTTTGAGAATTCAACTTTTTGTGACAGAAAAAAAATCTCAGGATGAGAAATCTTTTGGGATGGGAAAAATATTTCCAGTCCAGATCTAGTGAACACCCTATTGGCTGAAGATTGTCCATCCAAGAAGTACTCATGAATAACAAATCAGACCAAAGGAAACCAGGGTTGATTCATGTATGGGGAAAGGGGTTACATTTACACACAATGAATACGTCAGCCAGCTTTCCCCCCGAGTGACTGAATACAGTGCAGGAGTCAGGGGACTCCCCCGAGACATGCAGTTTCTAGCCAGACCTTGTTTTCTTCCTTGCCTCCTTTTTTTGGTTCATGCCAATATGATGTGTAGTTTTGCGTTTTTTTCGGACTGCCTAGAACTGTTCAGTGGAAGTCCCAGCTATGCAAATAGCTGCAGTTCTGCTGTGTCAATTATTGCATGTCTCTCTCAGACGTCTAGTAAACTGCAGTGACTAGAAAGAGCCTCAGACCAGGTGGTAATTGGCAACAAGAGCAGATAAAGTTGAAAAGCTGAATCAAAGAATGAGGAGGAGGAGGTGGGGAATATTCAGCTCTGTAGTTTCACATTGACTGTTCTCCTCTTGTGTTTCACAAGGTGGCACTGGGCTGGGAAGTGCCGGAGGGGCAGAAAGAGCCTTTGAAGTTTAATCCGAGCTAGTGCTGAGGAGTGGAGTGAACTGGCAGGTGCAAAGGCAGCTGACACAGCCATATTCCCCACAGGAGAGGGTCCCCGCCCTGGTGCAGAGAGATGTGGGGTAGGTAACGTAACAGCTCTGCTGAAGGACCTCGGTGGGGTTTCCAGTGTTGATTCAGCAATATCTATCAGAGGCTCAACAACTTTATTTTCTTTTTGTTCTGCTTTTATTCCCCTCCCCCTCCCCCCCTTGCATTTCCCATTCACAGACATCATTTGAGATCTGGGAGCAGATTCATCTCTCGTTTCCATCTGTGTATCAGAAGTGAAAAAACTGGTAGCCTCATTGGTGACCACCCTTGTGCTTTCAAGCAATCTGTGCTGGCAAACACCTGAGCTCAGCAGCTTATGGGGGCAGACCCAGTGCCAGTAAAACAAGGCTTGCTCTGAACTGTCATCCAAAAGAAGAACCAGGCACCAGCAGTTATGAAAAGCTAACTTTATGGTGTGATGTAGAGAGAAAGGATCTCCAGAACTGGAGGCCATCTAGGACTCTTGCTCTGCAAGTGACTGGCACCAAGAAGGTGCAAGTAACTCAGAGTTACTCGATTACAGACCTAAAAGTGGCAATTCTTCAACAAAAAAACTTCAAAAACAGACTCCAGCAAGAGACTGCTGAATTGGAATTAATTTGCAAATTGGATACAATTAACTTAGGCTTGAATAGAGACTGGGAGTGGTTAAGTCATTATACAAAGTAAAACTATTTCCCCATATTTATTACCCCCCCACACACACATGTCCTTGTCAACTGCTGGAAATGGCCCACCTTGATTATCACTACAAAAGGTTCTCCCCTCCCCCCGCCCCCGCTCTCCTGCTGGTACTAGCTCACCTTACCTGATCACTCTCCTTACAGTGTGTATGGGAACACCCATTGTTTCATGTTTTCTGTGTATATAAATCTCCCCACTGTATTTTCCACTGTATGCATCCGATGAAGTGAGCTGTAGCTCACAAAAGCTTATGCTCAAATAAATTTGTTAGTCTCTAAGGTGCCACGAGTCCTCCTTTTCATTTTGTCCACTGTTTTTCTAGTTCAAAGTGGTTCAGAAACAACAGCTGGTCTTGACTCATCTCTGTTATGCAGCAGCAGAGCAGAGCGGTCACAGCAGCAAGAGCAAGAGGAAAAATCTGGTGGAGAGATAGGGGAAATCCATTATACAAATCCCTGATTTCTTCTGGATTCCTCTCTCTAGCCAGGCCAGGACATCCCTCAGGATTAGGACATAGAAGGTTCAGGGTCCCAGGAGACGGTGGGTGTGGCAGCCATGGATGGTGAAGCTCGCTGCAGTGGCCTCTGTTCTTCCATCTGAGCTTCTTGTTCTTTCATTCTTTCCCCACAGAATCTCTTACTTTAAGGACCCAAGAAGGGAGCAGGGGGTGGAATAGCCTAACCCCTCATTATTTTGTGCACTACTTAGTTCTAGTATCTGACATACCAATTTTGGCTCATTAACTTCCAGCTCCACATCTGTTTTTAACAAGCATCATTTCAACCCAGTCTTTGAATCAGATCAGCTTGGCCTTTTCATTTAGACCAATTAAGTTCTTCTGTCTCCCTTTCATACCTTTTCTCTTCAGCCTTAGTTATTGTAGGGTATTGTAACATCTTATGAACTTTTACATACTTTTTACAGTTGAACTCACATTCGGGTAAATCATAGAATCATAGACGATTAGGGTTGGAAGAGACCTCAGGAGGTCATCTAGTCCAACCCCCTGCTCAAAGCAGGACCAACCCCAACTAAATCATCCCAGCCAGGACTTTGTCAAGCCTGACCTTAAAAACCTCTAAGGAAGGAGATTCCACCACCTCCCTAGGTAACCCATTCCAGTGTTTCACCACCCTCCTAGTGAAATAGTGTTTCCTAATATCCAACCTAGACCTCCCCTCCCACTGCAACTTGAGACCATTGCTCCTTGTTCTGTGATCTGCCACCACTGAGAACAGCCCAGCTCCATCAGCCTGGCTGTCACAACGGGCACCACCAGTCCCTGATACACATCGGGCAGGCGTTCGTCTAGATTCCTTGTTACTAACAAATAATCAGCATGACATAGTGTCAAAACAGTATCATAGGTCCCCCTGAAAGTTGTCATATGAGATCATTGTTCCTTATAGCCTGAGATCCTGACTACACCAGCAGCCAAACCCTGATCCTTCAGTGTACAGTCTAGCCCTGCCATGCTGCCCCAATTCATGGTATGACGCAGAACCTCGGTGAAGATGCTCCATGAGTCAATCAGCCTATGGCCTGAGGCTTGGGTAATATCTTTACACATATCATTCATGGCTTGTTAATGTTGGAGATGAATTCTTTCAGGCTTTCAGCTAGCGGGATGAGCCTCACTGCCCACATCTTCATCTCACATTGCCTCAGCTCTGATAGAGCAGAACAGCTTGGGTAACTCTAACTACTATTGATTATGAGCTCAGACTCATTTGACGCAAACATAACAATGAGACATGTCCACACAATGTGGATGTGAGGTAAGTCAAGCATGGAACAAAGATCTAGCAGCCTCATTAGATCTCTCAGGCTAGCTTCCTCCATGAGTCATAGAAATGTTTTCTGCGCAAAGCCATCTGAGATCCCACATGACTGTGTCCATGCAAGGCCAATGGTGTTTTCACAGAGATTTCCACAAACCCTCTAGCCCTCAGGGCCCATTCCTGCTTCTCAAGCCCTGTCTGTGCATCTGGCATTATACAGAAGTGACTGTGGTTCTACAGGATGAATCAAAGCAACTTAGAGCCGGTGACAGTCCACATGAGTCCGCCTGCTGTGGAAGGATTTCAGATCTGGCTGCATCACAACAAGCCCCAGCGGCAGAAGTGAGCCGTTAACAATTCACTCGCTAAAAGCTCTTGTTTCTTTTTTTCCGGGAGAAGAACCTGAGCTTTCGATATGCCCCATGCAGGTTCCATGGTGGCTGAGGGGGAAGTATGTGTCATGTAGCTTCCTGGGTTCACCAGGAATCTCACTGGAGCCCAGGGAGATTCCTGATAAACCCAGGAAGCTGAACAGCAGATACCACCCCCTCAGCTGCCTCAGAACCTGCAAGGGGCACAATAAGCAAAAACCGTCCCCTGCCAAAACTGCAGCCGGTGTCCACAGCTGTGCCAGGGCAGGCTTAGCCAACCCTGGCCTCCATGCTAGCTCGTAAGTGTGCCCAGCCAGGGATGGTGAGCACCCAGCCTCCTCACACCAGGCACAGGGCAGACAAGGCACTGATGGAATGGAAGGATGATACTGAAGAATCCAAACCAAAGTCTCCCTTAGCAGCCCTTCCTTTGGAGATTAGGCTGCTAGACAACAAGCGCTGCCTCTCAGGCCTCTCAAAGATTACCGCTGCTGCCCAGCAGCACCCCATGACTCCAGCCTGGAAGGGTCTAACAGATTCCAGCTGTCAGAAGAACCCCGAGTTTTCGGGCGCAGGAGCCAAATCTGGACCAAGGAGAGGACAGGCAGGTTATGGCGAATGTATCTGATACACTGAGAGTCTTTGGGGAGCTAAATCCTGGCCAGTAACAATGAAATTGTTGAGTTCTTTACTCTGTTTCTGAGGGAGCAACACAGAAAGACTTGAGAGCACAGCCGAATATTATAGAACTGATGTACAAATGTTTGTGCCAGTGAAAGCTTTATTCACCATTATTTGTGGAGATCTGTTATTTGTTATTCACAAATGCTGTGATGAGCGTTCACAAACATTACAGGAAATGTTCATGAATCCCAAAAATATCACAAAAGAAGTCTAAAAATTCCCCCTGGCAGCATGTGCTCTGTTCATTATTCACTATTCATCATTCATTATTCTCTAGATTTAGAAGGCCTGATAGTCAATCAGTGAGCAGAAATGACATCACTTTCCACCAACAGTCAGGTGAGTTTTCCTGACATCAACACTCATGGAGAGCAAATTTTAAGCTCTCACACTTGGATAATCATGGGAAAGGAGTTCTAAACTGACACGGATGTGCTGAGATCAGGATTTGACCTAAAAAGCACAATATGAGTGCTAAGTATCATTACTTAAGGTAAGTGAGAGATCTAGCTATCTGTCTGTCTGACTCATGTGGCCCCTATCACCATAACATTGGCACAATTCTCAAGTATAAATTAAAATTATAGGAATACACTCTCTTTTACCCAGTGGCAAGTGTTTTTTTGCTGGTATGCATGCATGCCTCTGTGTGTGTGTGTGTGTTGTGTGTAATGAGCCACTGTCAACATGTGAGTTTTACATTTAATTCTGAATGTGATGGGTGGAGGTAAGCCATGAGCTTTATCAGTGAGGGTCTGTCTGCTCTGCAATAAGAAATGTGTGGCTGGCCCATGCAAGCTGACAGGCTCACAGGGCTTGGGCTAAGGGGCTGTTTAATTGTAGTGTACACGTTTGGGCTGGGGCTGAAGCCTGGGCTCTGGGACCCTACAAGGTGAGAGGGTCCCAGAACTCAGGCTGCAGCCAGAGCCTAAACATATACACTGCAATTAAACAGCCCCTTAGCCCAAGCCCCTTTGCCCAGCTGGCCCGGGCCAGCCGCAGGTGTCTAATTGCAGTGTAGACATACACTAACAGTCCCATAACCTGCAGTGTCACTAATGTAAGCTGCAGCAGTTTGGATCACAGCTGTGCAGCACTGTAGCTCTTTCTATGTAGGGGAAGGACCATCCACAACCCAGGGCCCCGGGCTCTAAAACAATAGGACCATAGCTTGTATCACCCTCATTGTGACTGATCCTCCAGGTTTGCCACAGCCAACATGACCACACTGTTTGGTAATGCAGATTTGGCTCAATCAGTGCGAATCAGATTCCCAGGTTCCCGGGGCTCCTGCTGCCACATGGCAGCTGCAGGATGGGAGTGTGACTGCTTCTCCCAAAAGAGGGAAGTGTTGAAATATCTCCTCCATGGACACCTGAGGACTGCATGTTGAGCAGCTGCAAGGGAGAGATCCAAGCTCACAGCACGGGGGTATGCAATGAGATGTCATTAGCATGAATCTCTAGCCATTCCCCTTCCCTGGCAGCTGGCCGCTGATATGCAGAAGGAAGCAATCCTGATATGGGTCTCACGGATGATTCTCCTCTACAGCAGCTAAAGACTTGATCCTGCACCAGAAATGACTTCATTCTGACAATGCTGTCTCTGGTGATGATCTGATGAAAAGCTTCCATCTCCGGAACAAATACACTTTACTTTTCTCTAGCTGGGGAAAATAAGAACAAACACCAGGTTTTAATGGGAGCTTCACACTGTGGGTCTGTTTAGATCCAGACTCAACCCACACCTCCCTAACCACCACTATGAGAGCCTGAGAGGAATTATGTTATAGGAACTCTGTCCCGGTTATTTCCGACAGCAGAGAATGAGCTAGATGATTCAGGAAACCAGCAATGGCCTAAAGGCCCCTCACCTTTAGGCCAGGCCCTATGAACACTGCACTGATGCAGCCATGCCATCAGCTGTGTACTGCTCCCTCTTCATAGATTCATAGCTTTCAAAGCCAGACAGGACTATTCTGCTTACCCAGTCTGACCTCCGGCATAGCCCAGCCCAGAGAACCTCACCCAGTGATTCCTCAGTCAAGCACAATAATTTATGGAAGAGCTAGAGTGAATCTTTTAGAAAGCAACACTCAGTCTTAAACATGGATTTAAAGACTCCAAGGGATGGTGAATCCACCGCATTCGTAGATAAATTGTTCCAATGGTCAAATTGGAACAAATTTGCACCTTATTTATAATCTAAATTTGTTTTGCTTCAGCTTCCAGCAATGGATTTTGTTCTGCATTTGTCTGCTGGATTAAAGAGCCCTCTACGATTGGAAATTTCTTTCCTCTGAAGATACTGGTTGACTGTGATCAAGTCACTGTCTCGTGATAAACTAAATAGATTGAAACTCATTTGTTTCTCACTTTAATGCAGGTTTACCAAATCTTCAATTGTTCTTTTGTAAAACAGCTGCATCAATCCCTTTTATACTGTGTTGTCCCTTGTTTTTCCGTTTAAGGACAGAAAAATCCCATGCACTGCTACAGGCTAGTGACCGACTGGCTAAGCGGCAGTTTGGCAGAAAAGGACCTGGGGATTACAGTGGATGAGAAGCTGGATATGAGTCAGCAGGATGCCCTTGTTGCCAAGAAGGCCAACGGCATATTGGGCTGCATTAGTAGGAGCCTTGCCAGCAGATCGAGGGAAGTGGTTGTTCCCCTCTATTTGGCACTGGTGAGGCCACATCTGGAGTATTGCGACCAGTTTTGGTCCCCCCACTACAGAAGGGATGTGCACAAATTGGAGAGAGTCCAGCGAAGGGCAACGAAAATGATTAGGGGGCTGGGGCACATGGCTTATGAGGAGAGGCTGAGGGAACTGGGGTTATTTAGTCTGCAGAAGAGAAGAATGAGGGGGGATTCGATAGCAGCCTTCAACTACCTGAAGGGGGGTTCCAAAGGGGATGGAGCTCGGCTGTTCTCAGTGGTGGCAGATGACAGAACAAGGAGCAATGGTCTCAAGTTGCAGTGGGAGGGGAGGTCTAGGTTGGATATTAGGGAACACAATTTCACTAGGAGGGTGGTGAAACACTGGAATGCGTTACCTAGGGAGGTGGTGGAATCTCCTTCCTTAGAGGTTTTTAAGGCCCGGCTTGACAAAACATTGGCTGGGATGGTTTAGTTGGTGTTGGTCCTGCTTTGAGCAGGGGGTTGGACTAGATGACCTCCTGAGGTCTCTTCCAACCCTAATCTTCTATGATCCTATGAAGCAAACTCTTCCTCCAGCCACAAGCAAGGAAGGAAGAAAAACTAGTGGGCAAGCACATGTGTGCTGCGTGCCCTCATTGGCAGCGATTCTCTCTGGTGCCTCACCAGCATGCAGGACACTGTGACGGTGTTCAGCGTGGGCCTCTGGAAGGGCAGGGAGTGGAGGCCTTGGGGGGCAGCCAGCCACTTGCCTGGGGACACTGATGCCATCTGCTGCCCCCCAAAGGCAGAAAAGTTGCTCCAAAGAAGTATTTCTATGTGCCCCAGTGATAGATCATCCCTGGCAGGGAACTTCAGACTGAGAACTGCTCCAGCAGACCTTGCGCTTGAGGGTGGCCTGTCAGACCACAGCTGGGCCAGGGGTCCCATGCAGCAGTGCCAGGGGAACACAGATCTGGCACCTCCTCTCACCTTCGCTGGTGAAGCTGTTCTCACAGCCCCGAAGAGATCTTGTAGGAAAACAAGGAGAGGTCCAACAGCAACAGGGACACTGGGGGCGGTGAGGAAGAGAGTGCTTGGGCAGTGAGGAAATCACAAGCAGCAGAGCAAACCCTGCAGGTCACAGAACCGTGAGCACTCAGGGGTGGCTCCAGCACCCACTGAGGTAAATGGTAAGGTTCCCACCAGCTTCCATGGAGGTTTGGTCAGCTCCCTGCTGCACCTTGCTGCTTGCTGGGCCCCTTAAGCCTCTGGGCGAGTGAGACTAGAGGAAAGTCATCAGCCTCAGACCCTGTGAGCGGCGGCTTGGCAGCTCGGCTGTGCACAGGCCCCCACGGGCCTCTCGGATTAGGCAGAGCCAAGAAGGGTACGTAAAGATCAGAGCCAGTAGGGAATGACTAATTCCTTCAGTTGCGGCAGGGCGCCATTAAACCAAGAACATGTGTGGAAACGGGGGCTGATTTGTGGAGCCAGGCAGCAGCCGGCCTGAATTAAACATGGCGGCTGAGATGTGGCTGCTCCATGCTACGGGTCGTAGATCAAGTCGGGCTCCCCAGCACCCCAGCTGCTCGCTCCATCAGCGGGAGCAGGGCTGGGGCAGGCGAGCTGCGAGCCGCTCAGGCGCTGCGGTACGATGGCTTGGCCTCTGGCAGCGCGCCACGCGGGCCGCACGCCAGGCCTCAGAGCCGAGCAGCTGGCGGGGGGCAGGGGAAAGCAGAGCTGCGCCCCACTATTGTTATGACTCCTCTGAGCCAGCAGTGAGACTGGTGCCGACAGGCAGTGCTCTCCAGGGCATGGGGGCAGGGGCGCTGGAGGGCTGGGTGGGGCGCACAGGAAGAGCGGGTGGCTCGGGGGGTGGCCCGCAAGGGCTGTGCGCTAGGCAGGCGCCTTGCAGTGAACTGCTGCGGAGCTGGGCTGCACGCTGCGATGAATCGCAAGAGGCCAGCAGGGAGCTCGGCAGAGTGCCGTCCCCAGCGGTCAGGACCTGCCACTGTGCATTGCGCTCCGCAGCAGGAAAGCCGGGGATGCCACACAGGGCCGACTTGTTCTGGCCTCCCTGGTTCTGACAGGCCAGCTCCTCCCTCCATGGCCCAGCTGAAGCTAGAATCATCATCTGAGGGAAGCACAACACCGGGCACGGAAAAGTCCCATTCAGCTGGTTCACTGGGTTTGGGGGTTTACATCTCTTGGGGCATCCCCATGCCCCGCTGCCGTGAAACCAGTGGGAAGCCCACTCTGCCCAGCCAAACGATGGCCTCTGTGACCTCTGAACAGCCAAGCTGCATGTCTCATAGTCTATCTGTTCTCAGCCCAAGCTGCTCAGTGCCAGCACCCTGCCTGGGGAGAGCACAGAGGGAGCATCATCACCCACCAAGAGTCAGGGTCAGCAGGTTTAGTTGTCACAGTGTTCAAAAAAGTCACAAATTTTAACACCCATGATTCTTCACGGAACCATGCCCCAGCAGCTGCATTAGCCTGTGTCTGCCATTCATTAGGCTTCCGCTGGAAAAGCGCCAGTTGTCCAATAAGTCATCAAGAACAATACCACGTGACGAAGGTGAGCTGATGCCATGAGAACACAAGAACTGCCAGGTTGGATCAGATCTGAGTTCCATCTAGCCCAGTTTCCAACAGTGGGGTCATCAGTAGGCCCTTCCAAGGACAGTAAAGCACCCACAATAAGTATGTGGGATAATCTGCCCACTACATTAGACATTAAGGCTTATCCTGGTCTCCAATAGTTAGAGATCAGTGAAAGCCCTGACACATGAGGTTTAAAATGAATGAGAAGAGAGAGAGAGATGACCAGTCATACATCACAAATAATGAATAGGGAATAAAAAAAGACTGCATACTGTTTGCCTAAACTCTGGGGTGAATACTTAAGAATAACTAAGACATGCCAGGAATCAGCATCAGTTCCTGAATGATTCCTGCAGGGCAAAGGGTTCTATTTGGTGGACAGAGTAATTCACCCCAATAATGTGATCAGCCCTAACTTGTCCCAGTCAGGCCAGGGATGGAGGCACAGCAAAAGGCAAGCCCCTCCTGTACCACACCACCCCTCTGAAAATCACATCCAGCTGCATAGTGCTCATGGTGAGCAGGTTGTGGACACAGTGGGAGATGTTATTCACCAACCTGATTTTGGCATTTAATTATGGAGCATCAGCCCTTCCCCTTTACTACTGCAATGCCCAGCCCTTCTTTGGCAGGATGTGCTGTGCTGTCTGGATCCCTGCCCACAATCCACTTCATTGTTTTCCCCATCACAGCTCATCACATGGATGGGGGTTTAGAAGGGAAAAGCAAGAGGCAGTGGAATCCCCAGATGGTGCTTTTCCAGCTGCCAGAGCAGCAAAGTCCTGCTCCAAACAAACAGTGACCTCCATGTGTCCTTTGGCTACTGCTGCAAACTGACAGCTAAAGGATCCCTACCTGTGCAGGGGGAAGGCCCAGCAGGGCTGACTTCCAGCCCCAAGGGCGAGAGCACAAGCAGCAAAAGGCAGGGAACTCACCGGGAGGACTGGGCTGGCCCAGATTTAGAGGAGATGGGACTCCAACGAGCAGGAGTTCTTCCCAAAGTCAGAATAGGACAAACCATCCCCAGAGCAGCGAATTCTGCTGTTGCAAGCGGAGCAGTAACGCGTGTTGGCAGGAGCCAGAAGGAGAAAGGGTGGGTTACAAGGAAGACTATTTCTGTCGGTACCCACACAACAAGCACCAGCATGCAACCCCCACCCCCCCACACCCCCCCCCACACAAGTCCACTGCTCATCTCTCTAGCTCTAGGAAGGTTTCCTGAGGTGCTGACCAGCTGTACTGGGGTTTCAGAAAAAGTTGAGGGCTTGGAGAAAGGAAAGTTGTGTCAGCATATAGAAATTCTCTGTCCCAAGCAGCATCACAAACGAGAAAAACTGGGCAACTGCTGCTCTCCTAATGACCATGCTGAAGTCGGGGGTGGGGGGGATGGAAGACATATTGGAGCACAAAGACCTATGAGAAGTTAGGGGCATGGGGCAAACCAAGGTATGGGGTGGGGGGCAACTGCCCCCTGTCTCCCATAGCAACAACACCCCACTGTGCATCCTGTTCCCTAAACGCAGAGAGGTGCTCCCATTAATCTCAGTCTCTGGGTAAGCAGGGGCTCCCCACAGCTCCCCCTCCTTGGCTGATGGAGGTCCCCTTCTTGATTCAGTCTGCTGTAACCACTGCCTACGCCTACCCCAGCCTCCCACACTCAGAAATGTGCCTGCACGCTCACAGGCTCACCACTCACATGTGCACTGATTGCCATGTGGCCGTGCAAATGAGTGCTACTCAGGACAAATTGTCTTCAGCGAAAGACCCAGGGTTGATGCTCGCACCCTGGTCTTTGGCCTCCTGCCGATGAGTCTCTGAACCAATTATCCTAACAAAGCCCTGTGAGATGTGCTGGGACATTCCAACCTGCTGCATAGGGGTCCACGGGCGCTGGGCACTGTACATACGTGGACAGGCTTGGCCCTGCCTCTAAGTGCTTGAAGTCTAATCTAAGACACGAATCAGGATGTGAGAACAGACGGAGAGGGCTGTAATAGGATCGTGCAGTTACATTGTAGCCCTGGCCTACGTTCCTAGCTCCAAATGAGACAAAAGGTTTTTATGAACTGAATAAACATCTGCTCTCCCCAGCCGGCCCTGGCCCAGCCAGCCGGGGGGAAGGGGCAGATGTCGGGAAGGTGGCCCAGCAGACAAGGGTGTTCAGCTAGGGACTGGAAGGAAGAGAGGTCAGTGGAGCAGCACAGGGGGCTGCGTAAGGGGCAGCAGGAAGGAATATCAGGCATGTTGGGGGCCGAGCTGACATGCTTTGAAGAGAAAAGAGGGCGGGACCACCCCCTGACTCCGAGTTCATCAGATTTCCGCATAACTCACAAGAGGAGAGCCGTGCCCTCTTCGGGCTTTTGGCGTCAAGTAGCTTCTGAATGCGGCGTCCCCTGAGCCTCTGGAGCAGGTGTGCTCCACTCCCCCGAGCTGGAAGGCCCCTCTGCCAGCCCTGCTGCTCCTGTGGGGAAGCCCAGAGCATGAGGTTGTTCATATTCCCAGACTAGCGCACACCAAGAATTGCTTCCGTTGGAAGCAAGGCACAGGGGGAAGGTTTCCAGCCCAATGGCAGTGGGGATCTTCAGAGGAGTGCTAGGGAGGGAGGAGTCAAGTCCCAGGACCCTCAGGGGCAGTTCGGGGCCCAGCCCTAAGGAGTAAGCAACGCGACTCCACAAGGAGCATTTTACTAGCAAGGGTATCTACACCTGAGCAGCCCCGTTCTCAGCACCAGGGGAGCGGCAAACTGGTTATTTAGTTTGCAGTGCCAGGGTTCCCACTTGAGTTTGGGATGCAAACAGACCCCCAGGCCTCTCACGGTGACTCCCACCTTTACCCCAAGCAGTGGGGTTTTCCTGGTTTCTCACTGAAAGAGGAAAACCACCAAGTTTGGCCATGAGACCATTGTTCAACTCCAGCCACACTCTGAGATCCAGTGGACCTGGCCCGAGATTCCAGTTTGTAACTCAACACCCAGCGTGCCTGCTGTGGGGGCTCCTCCAGAAATGGTGACAAAGGGGCCCAAAGCAACTCACAGCTGGAAATCATGAAGGGGACAGAAACCCTGATCCACAGTTTGCAGCTCGGATCCTTCTTGCCTACAGCCAAGGTAGGATTGCCAGGTGTCCAGTTTTTGCCAGAACACCTAGTCCATTAAAAGTCCATTAAAAGTCTGGTTGGTACGGGACTGGCAGGCTCCCTACCTGGCTCCGAGCGGCTCCCCGTAAGTAACAACATGTCCCTCGGCTCCTAGGCGGAGAGACGGCCATGGTGGCTCCATGCGCTGCCCCAGCACTGCCATAAGCACCAGCTCTGTAGCTCCCATTGGCTGGGAAACAATGGGACCTGAGGGAGTGGTGCCTGCAATGGAGGCAGCACACAGAGCCCCCTGGCCCCTCCGCCTAGGAGCCGAGGGACATGTCGTCGCTTGTGGGGAGCCGCCCGAGGTAAGTGCCACCCAGAGCCTGCACTCCTCACCCCCTCCCATCCTCCAACCCCCTGCCCCAGCCTGAGCCCCCTCCCGGACCCATACTCCCTCCTGGAGCCTGAACCCTGCACCCTCACCCCCTCCCACACCCCAAGCCCCTTGGCCCCAGCCTGGAGCCTGCTCCTGCATCCCAAACCCCTCAACCCGGCTCCACCCCAGAGCCCACACCCCCACAGCCCAGAGTCCATATCCTTTCCCACTCCCCAACCCCCTACCTCAGCCTGGAGTCCCCTCCCACATGCTGAACCCCTCGGCCACACACCCCAGTCTGGAGCCCCCTCCTGCACCCCAAACCCCTCATCCCCAGCCCCACCCCAGAGCTGGCAACCCCAACTGAAGCCCTCACCCCACCTCCTTCACCCCAACCCTCTTCACCCCAACCACCTGCCCCAGCCAGGGGAAAATGAGTGGGTGAGTGAGGATAGTGGAGAGCAAGCGCCAGAGGGAGGGGGGGATGATGTGAGCAGGGCCTCGGGGAAGGGGCAGGGCAGGGTTTGGTTTTGTGCAGTTAGAAAGTTGGCAACCCTAAGCTGAGGAGATGGTGCACAGACAGACATGCTTCTCTTCAGACAGCTGGTGTCTGTGACATCACAACAAATCAGCAGGGAAGCAGCTGGGATGCAAATTGTGCACCGTGACATCACAGAAAGGATGGGGCCGCGTCTGCTGACTCAGCAAATGGATATCAGGATCGCCCTGGTTGGGTCAGCTGCGAAGCCTGAACCAAGGACTTCAGCATCTAGAAGCAGAGGCTCAGCAGCTTGGACTAACAGACAAGCTGTTACCACGCAACAGCGAAATCTTGGACAGTTGTGGACAGTTCTCAATGTCCAGCGGCCGTCAAAAAAATGAAAAGAATGTTAGGAACCATTAAGAAAGGGAGAGATAATAAGACAGAAAATACCATAATGCCTCTGTATAAATCCACGATATGCTCACACCTTGAACACTGTGTGTGTGACCCGCACGCCTGCTGGGTGTGGTGCTCTGTCCCTGCTAGTGGGACCGAGGCCACTTCGAGATTAATGAGTCTACTACAGCTTTACCTAAGGGACATGTGGCTTTTAGCTCATGCAGCAGAAGCTCATGAATTTAGCTTCAAAGGTCCCAGGTTCAATCCCACCCGCTGACGACAGTGTTACACATGCAGGTCTGGTCACCCTATCTCTAAGAAGAGGCATTAGAATTGGAAAAGGAACAGCGAAGGGCAACAAAAATTATTAGGGGCATGGAACAGCTTTAGGGTGACCAGACAGCAATTGTAAAAAATCAGGATGGGGGTCGGAGGTAATAGGAGCCTATTCAAGAAAAAGCCCCCAAATATCAGGACTGTCCCTATAAAATTGGGACATCTGGTCACCCTCGACAGCTTCCCTGTCAGGAGAGATTAAAAACACTGGGACTGTTCAGCTTAGAAAAGAGATAAATGAGGGGGGGGGATATGACAGAAGTTTATAAAATCATGAATGATGTGGAGAAAGTGACTAGAGAAGTGTTGTTATTTACTCCTTCACATAACACAAGAACCAGGAATTCACCCTATGAAATTAATAGGTAGCAAGTTTAAAACAAACTAAAGGAAGTATTTCTTCACACAACGCACAGTCAACCTGTGGAACTCATTGCCAGAGGATGTCATGAAGGCCAAAAGTATAACTCGGTTCTAAAAGAAATGAGATAAGCTCCTAGAGGACAAGTCCATCAGGGGCTATTAGCCAAGATGGTCAGGGAATCAACCCCCTGCTCTGGATATCCCTAAACCTCTGAGTGCCAGAAGCTGGGAGTAGGCAACAAGGGATGGATGACTCAATAATTGCCTGTTCTGATCATTCCCTCTGAAGCATCTGGCACCAGCCACTGTGTGAAGACAGGATGGACATTGGTCTGGCCCAGTGTAGCCATTCGTATGTCCTTACGTACAAGCATGGCTGGGGTTAGGCTGCAGCTGACTTATAAACCTCTATATATGCTCTCGCCATTAGAGGAGGAGAGAGAGTTAAACTAGGTTAACATGGGTTATGAACTGGGCCAGACCCTCAGCTGGTCTGAACTAGTGTAGTTCCACTGAACTCCACAAAGCCATGCCAAGCCACACCTGCTGGGGGATCCAGTGTCGCTAGATGATAAGCAAAGCCTGCACTCCCCTTTATGACCTATTATCCACTGGGAGTGCAGTATGCAAATGCATTCGAATATGCAGGAGCAACCCTGACATAGTCAGTTTGGGTTCATTCCCTTTCAGAGAATCAGAGAATCTCAGGGTTGGAAGGGACCTCAGGAGGTCACCTAGTCCAACCCCCTGCTCAAAGCAGGACCAATCCCCAACTAAATCATCCCACTTTCACTGAGTTAAAAGCTCTAAGTGTCTGTTGTCTGGGACTTTCTGTTACAGATGAAAGTCCCATCTTGGGCTCTGGGAGCTATCTGGTGTCCTCGCTGCAAAAAAACTCTGGCTTTGGGGCTCACTCACTAACCAGGGGAGCTTTGCTCTTTGTCTCATGCCATAAAATAAAGGGTTTGTCACCCCCCTTTCCAGAGGATCAGGTTTGAAATCTGTCTCTCCCTTCCAACTGAAAGGTCTCCTGCTCCCACACATCTCAATGGAGTTGAAAGTCCCGGTTTTTACCACTGTCTATGACAGCATTTGAGTGTCGGCAAGAGCTCAGGTCTGGCCTACACTAGAACTTTTCACCCACAGAATTATTTTGGTTGGGGTGGGAGGGGTGGATTTTTATCAGAATAGTTATACTGGTAAGAGCCCTAGTGTGGACACAGTCATACTGGGATGAACTGCCTTATAGTGGTATAGCTATTCCCCTTCCCATGCGGGAGCAGCTAAACTGGGATAATGCAGCTTTATTACCAATATAACTGCACCCACCCAAGTGGTACAGTTAAAGAGGTGCAATGTCCTAGTGTAGACGAGGTCTCAGAAAGCTGGTGTTGATATTTTCTTTAAACTCCTCAAATCAGAGACACTGGGCTACATTCTTCCTGCCTGGCTCTTTGTGGAGCTGTTCACATCACACCTGTGCCAGGCCAGTGTGAAACACTAGTGTTGTGATCTAGTAGGGTTTGCACTCCCTTGCACTGCGGGATGTGAACACACAAGGCATGGAGAATCAGACCCACTGAGCTTTATGTCTCTGCAATCGTAGAGCAAATAAACAAATAAATGCAACAATAAACTGAGCACTTTCCCACCCAAAAGCTCTGGACTCGTCTGGGGGGGAAGAGTTAATCAGCAGTTTCTCCTAATATGGCTAAACTCCAGCAGGCAGTGCTGGCTGGTTTCTGTGCAGCTGAAGTTAACGTAGGGTTGCTCTGCCTGCCAGAGGAGGAAGATGCCTTTGTGAGCAGTTGATGCATAATAGATCCTCTGCGCAAGGAGGCACTGGCCCTTTGCTCCAGATACGATTTACATGAGGTGAATAGGAGTGTAATCCTTGAGCAGCTCCTCTGGAAACTGACCGTGGGAGAGGCAAACATCCCTTCCCCCATCACGGACCCCTTGTATGCAGAAAGGGAAAGCCACTCTCTCCTTCCACTGACCCCCCCCCTTCCTTCTAGGAATGTCTGGCCTCCAAAACGCCTCAGCCAGGGACCATCTGCTCCAAGGGCAGCCCTCCCCCCCGGCCCAGCCCAGCGAGCGCAGCCTGCCAGTGGGTTTGCGAACAAAGACAGCACTTCAAGGCTGCTGCTTTGAGCCCCCCTGCCCCTGCCTCCGCCCCCACAGTAAAAGAAGGGAGGGGAGTCAGTCGGGGGGCGGCGGGGGCAGAAGGAGCCTGGGGTGCTCTAGGGGCAGGCGGACCCAGCTGCTTCCAGCACTAGGTCTGGGGAGCATATTCCTGCCCCACGTGGTGCCACCATAAAGACACCAAGTACTCGGACCAGACCCTGTGGGACTAGGGTGGTGTCTGCATGCTGGGGTGTCAGAGCAGCCCGAGGCCCATGCTTGTCCTCCTGCTGCTGGGGTTTCTAACACGGCCACTAGGGTTCAAGAACTCAGGCGGGGGGCTGAGCTGGGGATCCCTCTGTGCGGTTCCTTAGATAAGGTCAGGGCAGCCCTGGATGAGGGAAAGCAGCCGGCTCTCGTCCTCCAAGCTCTTTGTGGTTGGAGAGGGAATTCCCTCTTGCACTGAAATTTCTCAGACATGGGGTGAGCTCAGAGGGGACAGTTTTTAGAAAGTTCTAAGTACTGTGAGTTGTGTGATCAGGAATCCACTGAGTTTTCAGCCCTTGAGACAATTGTTGAGACACTTCCTAGCACTCAGTGGGCTACCACAGCAACTCTGGTTTGTTCCCAGTCTAATGTGGTGCGTGCAGTGTGCAGCCTACGGAAAGAGAGCTGGGGCTTTGTTTAAAGTGCATTTCTCAGTGTTGTCATGTCTGAGAATATTTGGTACTTTTCTTCAAGTCAAGTTATGAGACTTTCAGTTTTCCTTCTTTCTTTCTTGTTTTCTTCCTGGTTGCAGAGAAAGGCCTGAAAGTGTGACGCCCCCACCCCCAGGCTCAGAAACAAGAAGGCAAATTAATAGAATCCCACACTATTGTTTTTTAATCTAATTATTGTTAAGCCTATCTCAAGGTTTTGGGGCCTGACTCATAGTCCTTTAAATAATTTCTATTTGAATACAAAAATGGCAGCATGGTGCTCAGTAATTATTTTCCATTAGATGTTCCAAATCATACATGGCTGGCTACCAGCAGAAGAGAGGGGCGTTAAACTGCCAGACCCATAAGCTCCCCTTGGGATCTGAGAGTCAAGCTGATCTCTTTCTTGTCACGCATTCTCAGCAGTAACTGAGTTCTTCAGACCCAGGTAGGCCTTTGGTGGTATCTGTGCCACCCCTTTAGGCTTGGGGAGACTGGCCCTTAGTAAACAGTTCTGTTAATGACAGGTTTCAGAGTAGCAGCTGTGTTAGTCTGTATCCCCAAAAAGAAAAGGAGGACTTGTGGCACCTTAGAGACCAACAAATTTATTTGAGAATAAGCTTTTGTGAGCTACAGCTCACTTCATCAGATGCATTCAGTGGAATGCGCAAGAAGGAATAGACCCCAGCTTCCTCCCTGTTGGTTCGTCAGGGCTAGAAGGAGCACAAAGCAATAGAAATGTACTTTTCTCACTAAAGTCAACAGATCTGACTCTGAATACACACAGCTGGGCATAAAGTGACTGCAGGGCATGGGTGAATTCCCCCAAGGAACACATCTGCTGAGTAAGAAGGGGCCATTGTTACAGTCACTTTTCAGAACAGAACTGCACTTCAAAGACATTTGGCTTTGCATTATGAATAGTTAAAGGTCACACACTGAGCATGGGCAGTTCGTTATTTTCCTAACACCAAAGTGTGATGCAAATATTTCCAGGTGTGAATATCTGTCTGATCATTCAAATAGCTGCCAGCAAGTGTAGCTAACTTCACAATCAGATGACTCTGAAGGTCGGAGCCAGAGTCTTTAGGCACTGTATTATTCTACAATCATAGTCCCTATAAAGAGCTTTGATCATTCCCCCAGGTTGAGTGCTGCTCAACAACATCCTCTCCCGGTTAACAATAACCTCCTTAGCTTTCCAGCTTGTCACTTATGCTGCGGTTTATAGAATGCTAAAGCCCAAGGCATAGTGAACACAGATAATGCAGCTGCAGATGGATGAATGCATTTTGGGGTGGATAATTGCTGGGTGGTTGGACTTGGGGCCCAGTCCTGCTCCAGCTGACTTCAATGATTGTTAGGTGGGTGAGACAGTGCTGTAGCCAGAGGTGAGTGCTAACAGAACATTGTGTAATAACTTTGTGAGTGACATTGGACTGAAATTCCTCCTGCTCTCTCCAACCTAGCATCCTGCATTCCATCCTTTGTACTTTACTGAAGTGCCCGAGAAAGCAGGCGAGGGGTAGCATATGAGTAGGACCCTCACAAAAGAACCAGGCATGTTAGCCAGGGTGCTATGCCCATGAATGCAATTTCAATCTATACGTAAATTGTTGTTAACCCACAAGGCAGAGGAAACGCTTTGTCCATGTCTTATACCTGATACCCACAGAAACAGCAAAGTAAAATCTATTTGCAAGTCATTAAAAACATCTAGAATATATATACACTAAACATTTTCCATTATAAGGAAATATAATTTGGAAAATGAAATGAACAAGGTATCTTTTTATCAGTAGTTAATGTACCAGTACAGAACCAGAAGGGCATATTACAGACACAAACACCCTCACAGAACATGACTTTACACACAGCTTTATGTCTTTGAGGTCTTGTTTGTTCACTTGCAAATCAAAACAATTTGCTTTCTCATTAGCTCGGTCCTTTAGATCAACCTCAACTCTGGAAACCTTGCTAATTCCTTTCCTTTCTGCTTTCTGTATCATTGCTACAAAACAGAGAGATAAACCCATCCTAATTCCTTGTTATTTGTGAATGACACAGGATTAAGCAGATGGAAACAGAAACCTGATTTTGCAAAGCCAATTGATCTTTGAACTGTATGAGAAATAAACAATTTGGTTTGGCCAGTGCAATGTTATGGGGGGGGGTGTAGTTATTCATATATTTGTGATAGTAAACCTGGAGTTGTAAATTCTGGTCACAAAGGTTGATAACTTTGCAAAGGAGAATACCTTTTAGGCTAAAAGTTCGTGAAAGAAATTATCAGAGGCAGAAATAGGGTGAAAAGTCCAATGAATATAAGCCAGCTGGGTTTTGTAAAGAGAAATGGTATACATTAAAGCTTGCAAACATATCCTCATGCTTCTTTTGTATTTGCTTTCCACAAACATTCAAGTGATTGAGTTTTACTAGCACAAATGTTGGCGGAAAGTGAATTTCAAAGCTGCATGCATGAGTATCCATGGAAACTGAATTTATATTTGTACATGCAAGTATTTGTATCAGAAGTGCTTTGCATGGTCATCCAATCGGGGAACAGAAACAACACCGTGGCCAACTGACCAATCACAACTAAGAAACACAGCTTGAATTTCAAATATCACGTACATACAGCAAACATCAATCCACAGAGCGAAAAAAAAGAAATGTGAAAAAACTTGCATCAAATCACCATCTGCTTGTGAATATTCCACAATTAGCAAATGAGTCGGACTCACTGGATAAGTGATTCATTGTGGATTATTCGCTTGGCTCTAATGGAGATCCAGGTCTAGACATTTAGATTTCAGAATGATAGACAATTTCAGAAATAGGTGGTATCTGTCTAGGTACCATGTGGGTATCCATTGAAGAGAGACACATGTCTGTACAGCAGCTGGACTCTGTAGTGATGATATCCATGTAATAAATCCCTTTTCCTCTGCATCCATAAGAAAAACTGGGGAGTCCTGTGACACATTGCATTTATTTTGCCCCTTTCACTGTGTCATTCGTCGCCTGCCCTATCTATCTCCCTCTGGTCTAGTGTTAATGGTCCAACCTCAGAGCAGCTTCCTAATAGCTGCCATTATACTGACAGACATAGCTCCTGTGTCTCTCCCCACACGAATGTGGCTCAGTGGCTGGAAGGATTCAGTAATATGCGGAGGCCATGGAAGGCTGGCAGGGCAGGATGCTCTCAGATCATCTTGATACTGTTCCCAGCTCTACCCCAGGCCTCCTGGCGCTAGTAACTCACGGAGACCACATTTATCAGAAGAGGCCTGTGACAGTGAGTGACTCCATGTTTGTGTGACCAGCTTCAGTCTCAAAATGGGCACCCAAAAATGGCATTCTCCAAATTAGGGGGGAACTTGGCATTGAATTGGGGGTGCCAGGAGTGGAGGAGGGAAGGATCTGTATAGCCAGCTCTGAGGGAGCTCCCACCCCTTTGAGCTATGCATGGCCCCCCTACTGCAATGGATTTGGGTGGAGCGATTTGGCCCATTCTGGGTTTTCTTAATGGGAGACAAAGAAGAAGAAAAACAGGCAAAAGGAAAAGCCATCTAAGGCACTAAGTAGTTCAGTACAGAGTTGTGCAACTGTGTTTTGTCCAGCTCTGTACCAATGTTACCTCTGTCCATACACAAACAATCCATCTCCAGCATTGCAGACTTGCACAAATGTGGGTTGTGCAATCCACACTGCGGCCAACCATTGCACAACTCAAACCTGAGTCAAAATTCTGCACTGCTCATAACAACCCAGGATCTTATACACGGGCCGTACAGTCACCAAAAGAGATGGAACCAGGGGCTTTCAGCCCCAAAATCACAGACCCCCCCAGCTGAGCTAGGGGAGAAGTACCCTAGCTGTGTAATAGAAGCAGGATGTACAATCACTGGGATGAGCCACCAGAAGGAGACACAAAGTCTGCATAGATCAGTGTTATTGCAAGATAATGGGGATTAGACAAACTTGCCTCAGGGCAATAGGAATTCAAGATCCATTTTGGAATGAGCCTTGGCCACAGACACCTGGGACCAGCATGTCTACCTGGGGAGCATGTCACACACAGGCCTCGTGTGTGCGATCCCAGCACCTGCGCCCAGACTACATGGCCTGCTAGGATCTCGTAAGCTCAGGAGCTTTCCTGTGGTGTAACTTGGAGAGCCCTGTGCTGCTGGGGCTAACGGCTGAATCCTCAGTGACGGGACCGTGTCAGCGTGTGCATCTGGCCTCAGTGCATTACACTAGCGGGCAGAATTTCTAGTCACTTCCTTTTATTTATAACTCCTGCCTATTTAGCAAAGCGACTGTCCCTCGCTCAGCACTGGGGGGAGTGAGGTGCCAAACTCTGGCTGAAATGAAACCGGCAGCGTACCCACTAGAATCACCCTTAACTCCATCTTACTGCAGTGTTTGCCTTGGAATGGAGATCTGAGAATCGGGGTCAGGGGGAAGGGGATATCACTGGGTTACGTAGGAGTTCGCTCTCCAGGGAGATTTCCAGATGGTCAAAGCTCAGGGGGCAGAGGAGAAGCCTCTTAAACACAAGTCCCTGATTGGCCTCTCCCTTTCACTGGGGTAACTCCGGGTGTATCATGAGAAGTCAATGGAGTCACTCAGGGGATGGTTTGGTTTGAGCAAGAAGGGAATCAGGCCTGAGACTGTTTTTAAAAACCTGCCTAGCTGCTAGTGATATTGGCACCATTTGTAGTTAACCACTGGAACAGCCTGGGTTGGATTCTCCACCACCTGGAGTCTATAGGTCAAGACTGGGTGTCGCTGCAGCAGTCTGGATGCAGGAAGCCCTGGCTGAAGTTCCTGGGCCTGGGACCTGCAGGGGGTCAGAGTGGGTGACCCGAGTGGTCCCTTCTAGTTTAGACTCGCAGGGCCTATGAAATGGTTTTCTTGGTCCCTGCAAACAGAAGGCCAGAGCAACGTTCAAATCCCAGCAGCCCCTCAGTGGGGTGTTCACAATCCAGCCTTTCCACTGATTGCACCCACCTGCTGGCTCTGTTCATGTGCAGGGACTCGGCGCACGGGGAACGGGACTCAGTGTGAGGGAATCTGCAAGTCAGGGGCGTTGCCGCATGGCAGAACTGGCTCGCTGTTACCCAAGGGACAGAGCAGCAGGAAGATCCCACATGATGCTGTGGGCTCCCGGATTGGTCCCTGGCATGTTTGCTGAACACACATTTTCCTAATGCAGCAAATTACAGGGAAAGCATTTTGACACTGACTTTACCCTCAGCATGATGAGTAGGGTTAAGCAAGACGGAGTGGCAATCACCTCGTAAAGGGCCTGTGGGTGCCACACAAACCAATACAGATCGTTACCCTGGATTTGCCAGCTTCAGCCGCGGCTCTGGGACCTACCCTGGGAAACCGTGTGGGGAGCTGAGATACCTCCACCCCTGCAAACACTTATCCTCTCTATCAGCCACACCACAAACACACCCGAATACACACACACACCCCACTCCTCTCTGTGCACGCACACACACCCCTCCTCTGTGTGCAGACACACACCCCTCCTCTGTGCATGCACACACACCCCTCCTCTGTGCCCACACACACACCCACTCCTCTGTGTGCAGACACACACCCCTCCTCTGTGTGCAGACACACACCCCACTCCTCTCTGTGCACGCACACACACCCCTCCTCTGTGTGCAGACACACCCCTCCTCTGTGCCCACACACACACCCCTCCTCTGTGCCCACACACACACCCCACTCCTCTCTGTGCAGACACACACACCCCTCCTCTGTGTGCACGCACACACACCCCTCCTCTGTGCACGCACACACACCTGAAATATCTTTGTGAGATGAGTTTTATGGACAATTCTCCAGCTAATTTTAAACCCTAAACATATTAGCCAGCTGTTAAATTCTACCCAAGGCTAAGGCTGATTTTGCTTTCCGTCACACAGATGGAGATCAGGAAGCAATCAGTCCCTTGAATCACTGGAGTTATACTGCTGTAAGCACAATTGGGGTCAGGGCTCTGACTGTAGGGTGCAACCCCTCCATTGACGCAAGACCCTAGAGCAGTCAGAAGGATAGAGCTGGCGAAACCCATCACTTTTGGTGCCATCCCCAACCTGCATAATCCAGAAATAAAATCTGCCTTTTATAAAGCCAGAGAACGTGCAAATGACCTGCAGCCCCAACTGCTCCCCGCCCCAGTGAAAGTCCATGAGTTCAGTGGAAGGGTTCTCCATCAGGGCCATACAACGAAGCAGCAGCTGGCTTCCAGGAGGCCCAGCTTGGTCATTTCCTGGGGTGGATCTTGTCTCCAGTCTCTGCATTCACCTGCAGTGCTTTACCCCCGGGTGTTTGATTTCAGATGCCACCCCAGCGTCAGGATCAGCACTGCCAACCCACATTCCACACCCAGGCTACTGACAGCCCCTGTGTCCCCGCCCAGTCCCCCTCATCCAGTCATTTAGCACAGGAGAGCAGCAAGGATAGCTCAGTGGTTTGAGCATTGGCCTGCTAAACCCAGGGTTGTGAGTTCAATCCTTGAGGGGGCCATTTAGGGATCTGGGGCAAAAATTGGGGATTGGTCCTGCTTTGAGCAGGGGGTTGGACTAGACGACCTCCTGAGGTCCCTTCCAACCCTGATGGTCTATGATCCTATGAGTCTAATGCCACAGACATAGGTGCTGACTCCATGGGTGCTCTGGGGCTGGAGCACCCACAGGGAAAAATTGGTGGGTGCGCTGCACCCACTGGCAGCCAAGCTCGCCCCCCTGCCCCACCTTACCTCCACCTGTTCCCTGAGCGCACCATGTCCCTGCTTCTCCGCCTACCTCCCAGCGCTTCCACTGCAAAACAGCTGTTTTGTGGCATAACAAGCTCCGGGAGGGAGCGGGGAGGAGCAGGAATGCAGTGCGCTCAGGGGAGGAGGCGGAGAAGAGGCGGGGGTGAGACAGCAATTTGGGGAAGGGGTTGGAATAGGGGCAGGGAGGGAGCAGAGTTGGGGTGGGGACTTTGGGGAAGGGGTTGGAATGGGGGTGGGGCAGAGGGCAGTCGAGCATCCTCCAGCTCCAGCAGAAGTCGGCTCCTATGGCCACGGATCCTTATTTGTGTGGCCGACTGTGTAACACACCATGAACCCGGATACACCACAGCGCACCTCGCAAGGCCTGATAGGACATAAAGAGTCCTGAACATCAGGACACGGGCATACAAGGAACAGAAAATAGCCTCTAAATGCTTGGGGTAAAGAGGGAAGCAAAGACATCCTGGCTGTGCCTTCTGTTGCCCCTTTGTGGTGCATAGAGACAATCTCTAGATTCCGAGATGATAAGGCCAGATGGAGAGACTGTGATCATCTAGTCCAACCCCCTGCATAATGCAGGCCAGGGGACTTCCCTGAATGAATTGCTGATTGAACTGGAGCATGTCTTCAGAAAAATATCCAACCTCGAATCCACCACAGCCCTTGGTAAATGGTTCCAAAGCCGTTCCTATCAAACACATTTCCTACGGCCCATGAGCATCAGGCCCTGCCTTCCCACCCTTCGCTGGAGGACCCAGGCAAGACCACTAGTGATGTCACACAAGGCTGAGCTGCAGCACCCCTCCCCGCAGCTCGGCCAAGACAGGATGCTGAGACTCCTGAGCTGTCTATGGTCCAGAAGTGACCCATTGCTGATAACGGGTGTAGGCAGCAGGTGCAGCTGCACTGGACTTGAGCAGTTCCACTGAAGATGCGGACCAGGAGAGAGCATGTTGTGTATTGTTTCAGACTCCAGGTTTCAACCTGGCAACCGGGCTACTGAGGTGGTGCTGAACACCAGAGCTGGTGGGAAAATAATGAGCTAGACCAGTTTTCCATCGGAAAACATACTTTCATCTCAACCAAAAGGTTCATGGGAACATATCTATTTCAACAACATTTTTGATGGGAAAGACAAAATTAATTCTTTTGACTGTATCATTTCAGATCAGTTCTTTCTGTTTTATATTATATTAAATATTAATTCTAATATATTTATATCTGCTATTTCATCTAATATATAATGTATTATCTCTAATGTTTCAATGTAATATAAAAGTAAATGAAAGGAATCAATGTTATCAAAAAATCCATTTTTACCCTCTCGAAATGAAACATTTTGACATTTTCTAACAAATCCAAATTTTTCAGAATTTTCGTTTGATGGGAAATTTCAGAACTGTGGCCTCCCGTTCTGCTCTGGGACACTTCCCCCCAAAATGTCAGATTTCCCCCCGAATAGACATTCCGGTGTGTGGCCAGGTGTAGGACGCACGCAGTTTCCTGGGATTTGCACTTGCAGCTACAGTGCACGCAGCACTTACAACTGTAGTCAGGCACAAGTAGTTTGTGTTACACAGACACAGGCCGGTTCACCAGGCAGGGGGAATGCCAGACAGCTCACAGCCTTGTGTGACTCCACTCTCCAAAGAGTTTGCTCAGCTCCTTCAGAACAGCAAAGCAAATGAGGCCTGAAAAAAAGTCTTTTGAGGGCTGGAGGCAGCAGGGGGGCTGGGAGTTCAAAATTCTGAGACTGCCTTTAGCTGAGTAGCTCATTCCTGGGGCCAGGCTGGTTCATTCGAGCCTTCCCCAGAGGGTTAGCTCCCTTCCTGACTGGAAGCTGTTCAGATCAGGCAGAACATACCATTCCTAGCCCTCAGGCCTGCAGGCATTTGCACAGATGACTAATTTTATGCACATCCCATTAACTTCACTTTAGCCTCTTTGACGTCACTGGGAGCTGCTCATGTATGTCAGTATTAGCAGGCCCAAAGCCTAGGGCTGCACTGGGACAGCTCTTAATTAACCAAGGCCTGGTCTACACTCAAAATGTAGATGGACATAACTATGTTGCTGGAACACTTTACCCAGGGCTGTGGTGGATTCTCCACCCCTGACAATTTTAAATCAAGATGGGAGGTTTGTCTAACAGATCAATGCTAGGAATTGCTTTGGAGCAGTTCTCAGCCTGGGCTGCACAGGGTCAGCCTAGATGATCACAACGGTCCCTTCTGGCCTTGGAATTTAGCAGTATAGGAATGCGGCCCTGCTAAAGGCTGGGGCCTCAGGCCTTACCATACTACACCAAATAGCTGCATAATTACGGCAGTGACTCAGCTTCCATCCAAATCTCCTGCACAGTGTCCCCAAAGCTCCCCTCTGGGGCTGATGCTCTCCGGGCGGGGTCTGAGCTCTCTGGTTCTTTTTGTTTAAATGTGAAGGAAAATCCAGTCAAGTGAGCAAGAAAATAATTAACTTTTCTCATTTAAAAAAGCCCACAAGCATTAAGATTTGCAAATGAATGACTCAGAAATAGCTGAAATTTCAAACTCTGCAGACACTTAAACCTGAAAGAGTAAATTTAGAATAAAGTTATTAATAGTTAAAAATTAGCTTGGCACCAGCACAGCCTGTCACCTGGAAAAGGCTTGGAGTTACATAATGCTCAGCACTCTGGACTTGTTCTTAGACACCAATCTCCCACTTAGGGTTGCCAACCCTCCAGTATTGGCCTGGAGTCTCCAGGAATTGGCATCAATCTCCCAGTGACTATTGAATCCAGGAGATTTTAATAGGATATTTTAAGAAAATAACATTAGGTCATGATGGAATAAAAAATCTCCTGGAATAGCTTCAGTCACTCCTGGAGGCCAAGCAAAGGAATCAGCTGATAACTGCAACTCAGAGTAAATCCCTATTTGTGTTTCTCTACAGATTTCCTTTGGGGCCAAAACTTTCCCCTGCTGGATTCAACCCAACGCTGATTTCATGAGCAAGAGAAGTGTGGACAAAATACAATTTGCAGCTAAATCCAACCTAGCTGCCTGAGGTGTCAAAGATCAAACGGGCACATGGCAAAACTCCCTGGGGAGCAGTCTCTGCGGGAAGGCTGAGAAACCAGTGAATAAAAATAACATTAACAGCTACTAAGGCTCCATTTGGGGTGGGCACGATCCAGGCACAACAGCAGAGTGATGTGTGGAGCCCCAGGATCATGGGGAGGGGCGGAGGGCGGGAGATGGGAGGGCTGAGTATCAGGGGAGGGGCATTGGCAGAGCTGGGGGGATTCAGTGGGGGAGATGGGATGCTGCATGTCAGGACTGAGGTGCACTGACAGAGGAAATCCGGGACAGGAGAAGCACAGGGATGCGGCAGGGCAAGGCTGAGGTGTGTTGGCACAGCTGTGTGGACAGGAAGCCTAGCACCGTGCCCAGGAACGAGCAGGCAGGATCCTAGCAGGGGTAATGTGTTCCCATCCCATTGGCTGCTCTGAGACCTCACGCCACCGCCACATGGAGACGGCTCAGCTCAGAGCAGAGCTCTCTGCAGCAGGGACAGACCAGAGGAGGCATCTTGGAAGCTAATCCTGGGATTCTCAAATCAGTTCACTTGTTCTTTGGCCAAAATCAGAGAACCACCCCTCAGCAGAGGCTGCTGCCTGCTGCCCTGAACGAGCAGGCGATACTGGTGAACCCGAGTCAGGCTGGCAAGTCAGAGCCCCTGTCTCACCAGGCACCTTCTATTCTGTGTCCGATGAATGAAGCGGAAAGGAAGAACCCCTTCCCCCAGCCCGGCGCAGCCCCCTCGCCAGCACCTCCTGCATGCACTCATATTATCTCTTTCAAGCACATTGGAAACATTCCTTTCAGAGGCACAATGCATCCCAGACTAAGCCCCGGCATGGAAACGCACATTTCTCCTGCCTCAGCTGCTCCTCCAGACAAGCAGAAGTGTGGCTCCCAACAAAGGAATATGGTAATTCTGCACCATCTGAGGGTTGGGGGAGGGGACCAGCCAGGGACCAGGGTGCTTTCAACAACAGAAGAAAAGCAGGGTTCCTGGCATGGCCAGGAGTCAAGAAGGAGAAAGGCCCCACAGCTGGATCAAGGGATGTCATGACAGGCAGCCAGAGCACCCATCACAACAAAGCACTGGCCCTGTGCTGTATGCTGAGATTCACTGCAGGTGGGGGCTTTGGGGGCTTTTCTATATAAGCAGAGGGTTAAAGATGCTGCCTGAAATGTATTTATACTAAAAGAATATGAGCATGGCTGCAAAGTCAAGCACTCCACAGTTCAGAAGTTTGTCTGTGCAACCTTAATCCCGACCCCTTCTGCATATGCACTGCAGCAGTGGTTCGCAACCCTCAGTCTGCAGCTCCCGGGGGCCACGAGCAGGTTTCAGGGGGTCCGCCAAAATAAACCAGAGAGCAGGGCCAGCGTTAGACTTGTTTGATCCCAGAGCAGAAAGCTGAAGCCTGAGCAACTTAGCTTTGAAGGGCCCCCTCTGGCAAGGGGCCCCTGGCAATTGCCCTGCTTGCTACCCCCTAACACCTGCCCTGACTTTTAATCTACTGGATATGCATAAAACCAGTTGTGACACAGGTGAGCTGTGGGGTTTTTATAGCATGTTGCGGGGGATGGGGAGGCTCAGAAGGAAGAAGGTTGAGAACCTCTAGTCCACTATATCCCCCTGCATTATGATACAGTCTTTACTTCATGGCCAGATACCATTTTTTCCACGATCTCTGAGTGCCCCCTCTTTGAGTCTGCACCTCTTCTGGGGGGGAAGTTCACAATTCTCCCACTCTTAGACTGGGCCCTGGGCTTCTGTACCCTGTAGATCCATGTGCTCACACCACCAGGCTTTGGCAATTGGCACCTGGTTCCCTTCACAAGTCGGAGCAGCGGGGAATACAGCGACCGCACACAGCCTTCTAAAAACCCAACTGCGGTTTATATGTAAGAGTAGGAACAAAGCATTCAGAGAAAAGGATTTTAAACAACAAAGAGTCTCTGGGCATGTCTGTCTTCCCTACAGCCCTGCCATATGGTGGTGGTGGACCAGGCAACCCTGGCTTCTTTAGATACCCCAATAAGTCCTGGGTGTCTGCCTGAACGTCTTCCCAATAATTGCCCTGACCTAGGGAGACAGAGAGTCATTTTAGTCATTTGTTGGCCTTTTCAACTGCCAGCTCCCAGCATGCCCCCCACTGGCAAAACAAGTTTTGTAACTGGGCCAAGCCTTGAGGTGGAATCTTCGCAGCTAATAACTCAGGCATTGTCTCTTAACAACCCTGAAGTGTTTGCTGGAGGAAGGGAGGAGCTTATCTTGACCCATACTTCATTCTTCCTGCTTCTTTTCCTTAGAGCCCAATATCAAATCAAACCAACACAGCCAACAGAAAACATCCCAATAACTAGGTCGCATGCAGTATTCGTCAGCTATTACAGAACAGGCCCACATCCCTCACAATCACATACTATTTTTTCCACAGGACCCCTGCTTCATTCATGCACAGGATGCTCAGGAAAGGAAGCAGGGGTAGTGAAGGAGGCTGTTGTCAGCAGGACCCCTGCCTCATTTGTTGTGGAAACTGGAAGGTGAGTAGTGAATGAGGCACCAAAGTGCAGGAAGAGAGAGGCTGATCTCAAAGTGGAAGCAGTCGAATGACATCCTGGAGAACTGGATTCTGGCCCAGCCTCTGCCCTTCAGTTCCTACATGATAATGGATAGGTCATTTAAACCCAACTTTTCACACGTGGCCACAATTGTGTGTTCCTCATTTTCTTGGTGCCCAACTTGAGACCCTGGGGTCTGAATTTCAAAAGTGCTTATACATCCCAGAATGATGTTCGCTTTTTTTGCAACAGTGTGACGTCGTTGACACATATTTAGTTTGTGGTCCACTATGACCCCCAGATCCTTTTCCGCAGTACTCCTTCCTAGGCAGTCATTTCTCATTTTGTATGCGTGCAACTGATTGTTCCTTCCTAAGTGGAGTACTTTGCATTTGTCCTTGTTGAATTTCATCCTATTTACTTCAGATCATTTCTCCAGTTTGTCCAGATCATTTTGAATTATAATCCTATCCCCCAAAGCACTTGCAACCCCTCTCACAAGATTGTCCACAAACTTTATCAGTGTACTCTCTATGCCATTATCTAAATCACTGATGAAGATATTGAACAGAACCTGACCAAGAACTGATCCCTGCGGGACCCGACTTATTATGCCCTTCCAGCATGACTGTGAACCACCGATAACTATTCTCTGGGAACAGGTTTCAGAGTAGCAGCCATGTTAGTCTGTAGTGGCAAAAAGAAAAGGAGGACTTGTGGCACCTTAGAGACTAACAAATTTATTTGAGCATAAGGTTTCATGAGCTACAGCTCACTTCATTCCAACCAGTTATGCACCCACCTTATAGTAGCTCCGTCTAGGTTGCATTTCCCTAGTTTGTTTATGAGAAGGTTATGCAAGACAGTATCAAAAGCTTTACTAAAGTCAAGATAGACCATGTCTACCGCTTCCTCCCTATCCACAAGGCTTGTTACCCTGTCAAAGAAAGTTATCAGGTTGGTTTGACACGATTTGTTCTTGACAGAGCCATGCTGACTTATTATCTTCTAGATGTTCCCTTTCTGCCGCAACAGGTTCCAGCTGCTCCTGGGGATCCCCCAGAGTTCCCAGGCCAGCCAGGAGAAATAATCCCTCCAGCGTGTCCTGGGTTGGCCTTGGGGCCTCCTCCCAGTTATTTTTATTTAGCGTGTGCATAGTTGTCTAGCCAAGCGATGGCATCCTCAGTGGCGTGATGCAGTTCTTCTAGGCCACCGCTGAACCTCGACCGTTGTGCGTCATCATCTGTGCTGTGCCGCAGCTGCACAAAGGGCTGTCACGAAGGCCCCAGCAACACTGGCTGGCTGCTTGGAGACCTTGCCTGGTCCGGAACCTGTTCAACAGGGACCATTGGTGACGGGGCAAGTCAAAACCAGGCGGCCGATTGTGGGGTCGGTGATGAGAGACTGGCTGGGGATTATAACAGATATCCATTCCTCTCACCAGAGTGTTTCAGCCCTGACATCCTGGCATGGCGGATGAGACCATAATGGGCGATGTGACGGCAAACCTGCAGCTGGTGGTTTAAAAAGGTCATTGTGCAACCTCAGGCTTGAGTTGGCACATACTTTCTCCAGTAACTTGCCAGTGGCAACCTCTTGTCTGATATGAGGAGGAGCGCTACTGTTCAGAACTGGGAGCCATGGGAATGGAGTCAGACACAGGGTGCCGGAGATGATACACATGGCAGCATGCAACTGCGAATCCACCGGTTTGGTGTGTGATGATCGACTCCACACTGGTGCGCAGCACTCTGCCACTGGATACAAGGTGGCAAGAACTGACGTCCGCAGAGTTGGAGCACGAGCACCCCATGACGAACATGATGAACCTGTCTGTTTGCTAAGAAGATTGTTGTGTGTCTTAACTTTAGCTTCTGTCTTCTTCAGGCGGGCATGGTAACTCAGTGTGCTGTCGAAGGTTACACCTAGACAGACCGGTTCTACTTCATGCTTCATCGTCTGACCATTCGGATAAACATTCAGTTCTTGGGCTGTGCTGGCATGATGAAGATGGAACAAACTGGAGACTGTTTTTATGACACTTGGCTGGAGGCCCCAAGTCATACAGTAGTCAGCTAACTTTGCCATGTCCCGGTTTAAGGTGGCGTCAAGCTCGTGAAATATCCAGGCCTGGGTACTGCAACAGATGTCTTCTGCATAAATGAACTTTCGTGACTCTGTTGTTGGCAGGTCATTAATGTAAAGGTTGTACGGGGTTGGAGAAAGCACAGAGCCCTGGGGTAACCCATTGTTCTGTTGTCTCCAAGCACTCATCTTCTCCCTCATATGGACTCTGAACTGCCTATCATGGAGGAATAGTTCAACAATGCCTGAGACCCAAGGTAGCAGGACCCGTGATACCTTCATGAGCAGGTCAGTGTCCCATACTGTATTGTACGCTGTTGTTAGATCAATGAAAACAGCACCTGTTTTCAAGTTTCTTTGGAAGCCATTTTCAACAAATGTGGTCAGCGCGAGTACTTGCTTGCATGTGCTGCGGCCTTAGCAAAAGCCGGCTTGGTCAAGGCTCAAAATTCTCTCCACGTTGGGTAATATACGTGGTAAAACCAAGGGCTCCAGGGCCTTGAAGCACACCTACAATAATGACATGGGACGACAGCTTGATGCTTGACTTGGGTCCTTTCCAGGCTTTAGGAGGCCAATGCTCCAGCAATCTAGCACAGGTGAGCCCAGTGCAGGGGAAGGTAAGTGTGTAAATGTATTTCCCATGACAGTGATGGTACCCACAACTTAGCAGGACACAGCGATCTTTAATTTACTTGTAACAGAAGAGTAAACAGACAAAGAGAGGTAGAGTTGCTTTTCATTCCCCCTGCAGAGTTAAGTGCGGAGATGGGGGGGGGGGGAGGTGCCCAGGGATGTCCTTTGAATCCTCCTGAGAGAGCTCGATGAAACTTCCATGAAGGTACACTGCAATCCTCTGACGAAGGTTTCCAGGCATGGCAGCCTCATTGCTTCCTCCATGGTAGGAGACTTTCTTATGCCCTTTGGCAATAACTTCAGCAGGCGCCATTGCAGTAGACAGGCTAGCAGGATATAGGCCTGGGCAGCTCTGGGACGACAGCAGCAGCTGTGCTCTCTATGCCTTTGTCACCCTCAGGAGTGAGATAGCAGCTAAAGTCCCCACCCCTCGTGGAAAATGGTGCCAGCATTCAGTACTACTGCCCTATCCTCATAGCTTCATGCAACTGAGCAATTCCCTCTTCATCTCCCTCACCACTGGCAAGCTGTACTCACCAAGGCTGGAGCTGCGTAGTGCAGTGTACAAGAGCTCTGAGGCAGAAGTTTCAATCTGCATGCCTGGTTTAAAACTTTAGGGGGGCCAGGGAAAGGAGTTCAGAATCTTAATGTTTGCTTTCCATTGTACCTCTGCATTGCCTGGAGCTGCTTCTGCCATTGCGACCTTGAGGCAGTCCCCCTCCACACCCATGGAACCAGAAAAGAAGGAGAATGAAGAGGACTCAGAGTGACATGCTCAGCGAGATCCTGCAAGCCAGTGCTGCATCAGAGGGCCTGGAGGGTGAATATTGCAGATAGCCTGGAGAAAGAAAGAGCAGATAGGAGAAAGACCCAGGAGCCCTGGCCAGAAAAGGAGAGGGAGATGCACCAGGACATCATGGATCTTCTCTGGCCACAAACACAGATGCTGCAGACTCTTGTGGACCTGTAGGTTCAACAATCCTGGGCTCACCTCCCTGTGCAATCCATGGAGAACTCCATTCCAGCACCTGCGTCCCCCTCTCAATATTCCACCTGGTATCAGGAGCTCAAGCCCAGCCACTGCCACTCCATCCCAGGGGACATCAAGGATAGCCACAGCTGCACAAACACTGACCTGTGAGAGCCATGGTTCGTGTGCGTGTGGCTAAAATGGACACAAATGTTCTTTCCCCGTCAGACGTTCTGGTCTATTCATTTATTAAGTTTTTAATATATTTTCTTTAAAAGTGCACAGACTTTTCTTTTCACTGATTTTGTTACTGAATAAAATGCTACTATTTGGAATATAATTGATTTTATTAGTTCACAACATATGCTGCAGAGTACCTAGCAGTTCTGAAAGCACTGACTTACTTGTTATTGTACAGTGGGACATAGGCTCAGTGACAAACACAGTGTAAGGAGAATGAAGTATCTACATCTACATCTACAGTACAAAATTATTTTGAAATTATTCTATTCAATTTTTCGGAAGCGATTTTATACATTTGGTCTTGTGTGTCCCCGCTAAAGTGCATGAATTTCGGCGGAGTGTGTTCACAGTACGGAGGCTAGCATCAAATGTCTCAGCGGTGCACTGTGGGTAGCTATCCCACAGTTCCCGCAGTCCCCGCTGCCCATTGGAACTCTGAGTTAAGCTCCCAGTGCATGATGGGGCAGAAACATTCTCGCGGGTGTTCCTGGGTGTGTGTCGTCAGTCGCTCCTCCCTCCGTGAAAGCTATGGCAGACAATTGTTTTGCACCTTTTTGGCGTGCAGACGCCCTACTGCTTTCAGCAGACGGTGCAGTACGGTGCACCACTTCTCTCCTGGTACTATGAATCCACCTCGCATTTGTTATCGTCTTTCTGTGTAATCTCTATAAGTATCTGCTCTTTCTCTTCCTCATCAACCGCTGCCAACTCTGCTCGGCCATCGTGAACCGAGCAGCACAGCTTCCGCCGCCCACTCTGCTCTCCCGCTCTTGCCGCGCTACCGAGCTTCCCCATGCTGTCTGTCCTGGGCTCCCGCTGCTGTGAAAGCTACAGAAGACAGCCATTTCCCGCCTTTTTTCGGCTATCGTGAACCGAACAGCACCTCTTCCGCTGCCACTCCGCTCTCCTACGTTTCGTGCCCTTTGTCCAGGATTACCCGTGCAGGCGCCATAGCCGTGGAGCCCGCTCAGATCTCCACTGCAGTTTTGACCATTGTAAATACCTCGCGCGTTATCCAGCAGTGTGTTCAGTACCTGCAAAACCGGGCAAGGAAGCGACAACAGCGCCATTACTATACTGATGAGAACATGGACATAGATGTTTCTAGAAGCATGGCATGTGGTGACTGGGAGATCATGGTGGCAATGGGCCAGGTTCATGCTGTGGAATGCTGATTCTGGGCCCGGGAAACAAGCACAGACTGGTGGGACTGCATAGTGTTGCAGGTATGGGATGATTCCCAGTGCCTGCAAAATTTTCATATGCGTAGGACCACTTTCATGGAACTTTGTGACTTGCTGTCCCCTGCCCTGAAGCGCAAAGACACCAAAATGGGAGCAGCCCTCACAGTTGAGAAGCGAGTGGCCATAGCCCTGTGGAAGCTTGCAACGCCCAGCAGCTACCGGTCAGTCAGGAATCAGTTTGGAGTGGGCAAATCTACTGTGGGGGCTGCTGTGCTGCAAGTAGCCAATGCAATCATTGAGCTGCTGCTATCAAGGGTAGTGACTTTGGGAAATGTGCAGACCATTGTGGATGGCTTTAACGCGCTGGGGTTCCCTAACTGCAGGGCGATAGACGGAATGCATATCCCTATCTTGGCCCCGGAACACTGGGGCAGCCAGTACATAAACCGCAAGGGGTACTTTTCCATGGTGCTGCAAGCACTGGTGGATCACAAGGGATGTTTCACCAACATCAACATGGGATGACCAGGAAAGGTGCATGACGCTCGCATCTTCAGGATCTCTGGTCTGTTTGAACAGCTGCAGGAAGGGACTTACTTCCCAGACCAGAAAATTACTGTTGGGGATGTTGAAATGCCTATAGTTATCCTTGGAGATCCAGCCTACCCCTTAATGCCATGGCTCATGAAGCCGTGCACAGGCACCCTGGACAATACTAAGGAGCAGTTCAACTATAGGCTGAGCAAGTGCAGAATGGGGGTAGAGTGTGCATTTGGACATTTGAAAGCACGCTGGCGCAGTTTACTAACTCAGTTAGATCTCAGCACAACCAATATTCCAATTGTGCTTGTTGTGTGCTCCACAATATCTGTGAGAGTAAGGGGGAGAAGTTTATGGTGAGGTGGGAGGTTGAGGCAATTCGCCTGGTGGCCAGTTTCGCACAGCCAGACAACAGGGCGATTAGAAGATCGCAGCAGGGCGCACTGCGCATCAGAGAAGCTTTGAAAGCCAGTTTCATAACTGGCCAGGATATGGTGTGACAGTTGTGTTTGTTTCTCTTGAAGTTACCCGCCCCCTATATATATGAAAGGAAATAAGGTCACAATTGTTTTAAAAAAATGTTCTTTATTATTTGTTGCACAACACATTGAGAGAAATCAGAAGGTAGACAGGGGAGGAGGGGCAGGGTATTGGTTTAGGGGGGTGGAGGAGGAGGGAAGGTACAAATCCAGAAACCAAATCAAAATTTTGGATATGCCAGCTTTCTGCTGCTTGTGCAATCCTCTGGGGTTGAGTGTGTGGGTCCCCGTAGCCTCTCCCCCCTGCCCCACCCCGTGATCTTGGGCGTCTGGGTGAGGAGGCTATGGAACTGGGGAGGAGGGAGGGCTGTTATACAGGGGCTGCAGCGGCAGTCTGTGGTCTTGCTGCCTTTCCCGCATTAGATCCACCATACAGTGGAGCATGTCAGTTTGCTCTCCCATGAGCTTGACCGTAGCACCCTGCCTGCTCTCATTGCACACGTCCCTCCTCTCTTCATGTTCATTTAATGCTTTATGGGACTCCGCAATTGTCTGCCTCCACACATTCAGCTGGGCCCTATCAGTGCGGGAGGACTGCATGAGCTCGGTGAACATGTCATCCCGAGTTCGTTTTTTCCACCTTCTAATCTGGACAGCCTCTGGGACAGAGTAGATAGGGGCTGCGTTGAAACATTTGCACCTGCAGGAGGAGAAAAAGGGAGGGTAGTATTTTAAACGACACATTTTAGAGAACAAAGGGGAAACTCTTTCTCAGTGAAACAGGCAATTCATAGTACACAGCACATGTTCTTTCTGTACAAGGTCGCATTTTGCCTCTTATACTGAAGTGCCTGCCACTCTGGTGTGAGTAAGCCATCACACGTGGCCGGGCAACAGAATTCAGCTTGCAGACAGCCATGGTAATCTCTAGGGGCATGCAGCGTTCTGCTTCTTCTGCATTCATTTCAATTCTTTTAAACTGCTGGGCCCCCTTTCCCATAGCAAGCAATGCCTGGTGGCGACACTGCTCTGTGTCCCTGAAGTAGCCTTTTTCCGTCATGGCCCTGGAGACTTTAGCGTACGTATTTGCATTTCTTTTTTTTTGGAACGTAGTTCTGCCATAACAGATTTGTCTCCCCAACATGCAATGAGATCCAGTACCTCCCATTCGGACCATGCTGGAGCTCGTCTGCAAATCTGGGACTGCGTGGTCTCTTGTGATGGTGGACTCTGCATGGTCGCCTGTGATGGTGGACTGTGCTGATGGTGACCAAACAGGAAATTAAATTCAAAAGTTCCCAGGGCTTTTACTACCTACCAGGCTAGTACATCGGAGTTGAGAGTGTTGTCCAGAGCGGCCACGAGGGACCATTCTAGGATAGCTCCTGGAGGCCAATAACTTCGAATTGTGTCCACAGTGCCTGTAACCCAGAACTGCGATCTCGATTTTAGCACTACTCCACTTGCCGAGGTGGAGTACAGAAATCAGATTAAAGAACCCTTTAAATCGAAAAAAAACAGTTTGGTCGTGTGGATGGAATCCGTTTTATTTCAAATTAACTCAGCTAATTCCAAAATAACCGAGTACTGTAGACCAGGCCTAATACACATAAATGTAGAGTAAGCAACGCAAAATTAATAGATGCATTGGCTGTGTTATAGCGTATATGCACACCAAGCACCACACAATTCCTAACCAGCCTGAAACAGCAGGGCCAGGTAAAGCACGGTACATCACAGTGGTTAACGTGGCTCACTGTTAAAGGGCACTTTCAAAGCCTGCCTGAACTATATAACCCTTGTGTCCAGATGTTCACACTCAGCAGACAGCCCTTCCACACAAGTGGCAAGTTTTCCCCCATTGCTTCACAGATATTATGCAGGACACAGGAGGCAGCTATAGCCACTGGGGTATTTTTCTCACTGAGAGCCAATCTTGTGAGTAAACAACACCTGCATCCCTTCCCCTACCAAAAACACATTCAACTGTCATTCTGCACCTGCAGATCTGGTAGCTGAATCTTTCCTTGATGCTGTCTAGGGGCTGGTGTATGGCTTCATGAGCCATGGGAGCAAGGGGTAGGTTGGGTCCCCCAGGTATCTATGGGCATTTCAACATTCCCAATGGTAATCCGCTGATCAGGAAAGAAAGTCCCTGTGTGCAGGGACTTTTTGAAAAGTCCTGTGTTCTTAAGGATGCAAATATCATGCATCTTCCCTGACCAGCCCACATGGATGTCGGTGATGCCTACCCAGTGATCCACCAATGTTTGCATAACCATAGAAAAGTAGCTCTTTCTGTTGAGGTACTCTGTAGCAAGGCGAGCATGTGCCAAAATAGGGATGTGTGCGCCATCTATAGCTTCACCGCAGTTTGGGAGCTCCATTGCTGCAAATCCATCCACTATGTCCTGTACATTGCCCACAGTCATGGTCCTGCATAGCAGGATGCAATTAATGGCCCTGCACAATTGCATGTCAATGGCCCCCACGATGGATTTTCGAACTCCAAAATGATTTCCCACTGATCAGTAAAATCTGGCATTGCAAGTTTCCACAGTGCAATCACCATTTGCTTCTCCACAGTCAGTGCAGATCTCATTCTGGTGTTCCTGCACTGGAAAGCTGGGGAGAGCTCAGCACAGAGATCCAGGAATATGTCCTGGTGCATTCAAAAGTTCTGCAGCCACTGCTCATCATCTCAAGCCTGCATTGCAATGCGATCCCACCAGTCAGTGCTCCTTTATTGGGCCAAGAAGCTGCATTCCACCACCTGCAGCTCCTCTGTGAATGCCACCATCAACCTTGAATTGGTTCTCACCATGTCCCACAACAATCTGTCCTCCAAGAAATTATCATGTTCCCCACTGATTCAGTTCTTCTCACAGCTCTGCAAATCCCAGAGGGTCGTGCACCCTGTGCTTGCAATGCTTGTGACATTAGTGAAGAGCAGTGCAGACTCCGTGCTTCTATCAGAGGTAGCGGCTAGCAAGGAGGGATGCACATGTTCGTGTGATTTTCAAAAAAGGTGCAAAAATTATGGGATATAGATGACATTATGGGATGGGAAAAGTTGCACAGGGGGAAGTTGACCCTTTGCCAGTCACCCCTGCACAACTCATTGCAGCCCCACCATCACTGCATACTGGGATATACTCATGGTGAACCACACTGTGCATTGACATAAGCACTCCTGGGGAGTACGTGCCACACTGAAGCAAGAAGCCAAGTATGCACACGCACAAGTGATATACTAACTGCAGTGGCTGTGTGCCAACATATCTTACATTGACCAAAGTAGGCATGGGCTGAGACAGTTTGATTTGCACCCCATTAAGACACAGGGCAAAACACACCCTCTGTGGGAGGCTGATAGCCAAACTGGGAACTGTCCCAGGAGACTCCCTAGCCAAAGAGTGCAGGACCTGGCTCTCAATGTCAGGGAGGGAGAAAGCTCAGGAGTTTGCACTTTGTCCTGCCCTGTTCACTCCTCCCCACAGACTGTGAGGATTAGAAGCAGGTCTGGCGCTGGAGCCAGACCTCTGTATTTTCCACTAGCACTTGTGTTTGCAGAGATGCTGCACTGGCAGAGGACAGCTGCCCTTTGTGCTAATGGAAAGTACAAGCCAATGAATTTTTCATGAAGGATTCATGTTGTTGTTGCAGAGGGGGAAGTGCTGGATAATGATTGCAGGGCAAGACAGGACTTCTGGGGAGAATCCCTCCAAAATCACTACATTTTTTAGGATAAAATACAATTTTGTTCCTCGCATCTCCTATTCTGGGCTGATCTTAGAGTATCCCTCAGCTGAGACAGAGTGATGCTTGGGACAATCTCAGGTTTGACATAGAGTAATATCTGAAGTGCTTTGAGCTGATCCAGGTTGCTCTTTGGGTCTGATCTCTGTATGCATCTGTTTGATCTCCATGGTGATATATAGTGATTTCCAAAGGAATCTAGGGTTCTTCAGGGGGATCTGGGAGGTCTCCAAAGGGATCTCCAAGGGGCTCCAGGAGGATCCAATATTTTAATTTTTTTTAATCAGAGTTGAAATCCCTATAATAGCAGCTGACAGAAAGAATAAAGGAATTCTATACCCATAACATGTGTGAGCTGGGACAATGATTAACCAACAGACAAATTAGTCAGAAATGGACCTAGTCAAGAATATCCAGCAAAAGAGGTCTTGCTGGAAAATTGCAATTCATCAAAACCAAAGCTTTTCAAGAGGACACACCAGATTCAATTCACGTGTCACCAGGGAGCTTTTTCAGGGCCAGGCTAGAATGTCTGGCCAGAGAAAGCAAGAACGAGCAAAGCCCCCTCTCAACTAGCAAGTGGTGAGGGCTTCAGCTGGGCTGCAGGAGACCCAAGTTCAAGTCCCTGCTCTGCATCAGCACAGCACAGCTCTGTGCTCCAAGCATTGCACTATTGGCTAGTCTGGGGCCTCCTCTCATGCTGTGCTTGCTCCAGAAACGCCACAGCATTAACAACCTCCCTCAGAACACCATCCTTGCCACCATGTGTGTCACCTCCCTCCATGATGCCTCATCATGATGGCATCGCTGCCTGTCTCAAATATTTACAAGACAATGGGCAGACCTCAGATATCATTGCCAAACTCATTCATTTCATCCTCACCCATAACAACTTTACACTCAGCAGCAAACACTTTGTTCAAACCAGGGGAACAGCCATGGGTACTAGGATGGCTTCCTAACATGCCAGCCTCTTCATGGGCCACCTGAATGAAAGACTTATGGACAAACGCGCCACAAAACCAATGGTACACCTGAGATACATTGATGATATTTGCATCTTCTGGACAGGCAATCTAAACTCCCTCACAGACTTCCACCACAACTTTAACAACCACCTCTCGAGGTACAACATTGACATCGCTGCTCTCAGCAAAACAAGATGTGCAGATGAAGGCCACCTGAGGGAAGAGGGTGCTTTCTTCTGAAAAGGAAAACCAGCAAGCAACAGGTGAATACACACTGTTGGCTTTGTAATCAAAAACCTTCTAGTCAACCACCAGACTGAGCTCCCCATTGGCATCAATAAGCACCTTATGACCCTCCGCATCCAACTGGTCAATAAGTCATTTGCCACTATCATCAGTGCATATGAACCGACTCTTGACACTGAAGAAGAACAGAGAGAAACCTTCTACACTGACCTTGATAAAATTTTGTCATCCATTCCAAAAACAGATAAGATAATCCTCTTAGGAGATTTTAATGCAAGACTTGGCCAAGATTCTAACATATGGAGTAGCACCATTGGGAAGGAAGGAGTGGGCAAGACCAATTCCAATGGCATCCTTCTACTCAGCAAATGTGCAGGGCATGACGTTGTGATCACAAACACAATCTTCAGGCAAAGCAACAAGTACAAAACAACTTGGCAACATCCCTGCTCAAAACAGTGGCCCCTCCTAGACTATGGCATTGTAAGAACACAGGGTCGCAGAGATGTCCAAATCACTCATGTCATGAGAGGAGCAGACGATTGCTGGACTGACAACCGCCTGGTGAGGTCACTCATGTCCATCAGGATTGCACTGAAACACAGAAAGCAATCCAAATCACACAGACGGCAACACAACATCCAAAAGATTTCAATCCTCAGCACACAAGAGAACTTTCAAACACTCCTCAGTAAAAAAACTGGCCATATGCACACCTGGAAATGGCAACACAAGAGTAGAAGAAGGCTGGGAAGCTCTAAAATATACCATCCATCAGGCATGCAAGGAACCATTGGCCTTGCTACCCACCGCCATCAGGACGGTTTGACAACAACAACATTGAGATTACAGCCCTTTTGAACCAGAAGAGAAAAGCTTTCTGCAACTGGCAAAACCAACCGTTATCCCCTGTCAGAAGCCGAGCTCTTTCCATCACCTCAAAGTTGAAGTTCAAAGGAGGATCCAAGAAATCAAAAACAAATGGTGGGAAGACAAAGCAAAAGAAATCTAAACAATCAGTGACGGACATGATATGCGGAGCTTTTTTTGTGAGACAAAAACCCTGTATGAACCAAACTCATGTGGCCTCACACCTCAGAGATCCGAAGATGGTAGTGCCCTTCTTAAAGATAACGAACCCATCAAAGAGCGCTGGAAGGAACATGACCAAAAACTTCTAAATTCAGATTTGAGTGTGACTGATAACACCATCAACTCCATCCCTTAGCACCCAATCTGAGAAACTCTTGCCAATCCACCGACATGTGAGGAGGTCTGCAAAGCAATTAAACAAATGACAAACAATAAAGCTTCAGATCCTGATGGCATACCAACTGAAGTACTGAAAGTAGGGGGAGAAACACTGACTAACAAGCTTCACTCATTGCTGCTCAAAATCTGGCGCACCAAAGAAATCCCTGCTGACTTGCGTAATGCTACTATCATCACCATTTTCAAAGAGGGAGACAGGGCCAACTGTGGCAACTATCAGGCATTGCCCTCCTTTCCATCGCTGGGAAGATCCTTGCTAGAATCTTACCGAATCGCCTGCTCCCTCTTGCAGAGGAAGTACTTCCAGAGTCCTCGTGCGGCTTCAGACCAACACGAGGCACAACCGACAAGATTTTCGCAGCCAGGCAGATCCAGGGAAAATGCCAAGAACAACACCAGGAGCTGTATAAAGACCTTTAATGATCTGACCAAAGCCTTCAAATCTGTCAGCCGTGAGGCTCTGTGGAAAATCTTGTCAAAGTTTGGCTGCCCAAGCAAATTTATCACCATTGTCAGACTCCTCCAGGACCAGATGACTGCCTCCATCCTGTGCAGTGGCTCTATCTCTGAGCCCTTTGTCATCTGAACTGATGTAAAACAAGGCTGTGTACCGGCACCCACCCTTTTCTCCAATTTCTTAGCTGCTATGAAAACACTAACCCAAGACTGTCTACCACAGGTCATTGGCATCCAGCATTGGACTGACGGCAACCTCTTCAACTTTTCTCATCTCTGTGCCAGAACTAAAACCAAATTCTAGTATGCAGATGATTGTGCACTCAAAAGAGGATCTTCAAATAGCCCTTAGTTGCTTTTCTGAAGCTTACAAAAGCCTAGGGCTAATTCTGAACATCAGCAAAACAAAAGTTCTCCACTAGCCAGTCCCTGGTCAATCATCAGACCCAGCAAGGAAGATCTGTATCAACAAAGAAGATCTGGAAAATGTAGAATACTTTGCCTATCTTGGCAGCCATCTCTCACAGAGGGCAGACATAGATGTTGAGATTCAGCACAGAATTCGCTGTGCCAGCCTTGCCTTTAGCACACTGTCTCACCCGGTGTTCAACAATCACAACAACAGAACACACCCTAGACTTTTAGTTTATACAGCGGGGGTAATCCCAACTCTCCTCTATGGCTGTGAGACTTGGATGACCTACAGGAAACACCTGAAAAACCTGGAATGCCAGCACCAGCACTTTCTTCGGAAGATCCTCAACATAAAGTGGGAGGATCATCGCACTAATGTCAGTGTCCTCAGGTAGGCCAAAATCTTCCGTTTGGTGGGCTGATTATCCAGCATCATCTGAGGTGTAGCATGCACAGTGTGTGCATGCCTGATGTACACTTACCAAAACAACTACTAAAGGAGGACTTGGGGCACCTTAGAGACTAACAAATTTATTTGAGCATAAGCTTTCGTGAGCTACAGCTCAAGCATATGCTCAAATAAATTGGTTAGTCTCTAAGGTGCCACAAGTCCTCCTTTTCTTTTTGCGAATACAGACTAACATGGCTCTTACTCTGAAACCTGTCAAAACAACTACTGTATGCCCAACTCACCAAAGGAGAAAGGAAATGGAGAGGCCAAAAGAAACACTTTAAAGACACCCTCAAGATAAACATCAAGAGATGTGGCATTGACACCCCACACTGGGAGACAGTAGCCCAGAATAGGGGTAACTGGTGAAGACTTGTCCACTTTTGAGGAAAATTGCCTTGCCCTGGTGTGACGTTACCTGATTAAAATATGACAATGCAGATCATTGTTGCTACCACTGTTATATAATTGCAACAAATTTTATAGAATATGTGTCAAGTAAGGTGTCAATAGAAAAGTTATGATTTGCTGAATATGATTATGCTATCTGTATGCATGTATCATTTTTGTATTTGAAGTTATGAATATTGGCTCTATACCTGTATTTCAAATATGTTTGCTCCTGGGGTAATGCCTATGTAACAAAGCGACCTTTGTCGGAACGCTACTGAGAGTATCAATTCAGGACAAATTGCTTAGAGCAGGGCAGTCACAGCCCAAGGCTGGGGGTCCTTTACTACTAAGGCACACCAAACAAGCCAAACAGAGAGGACTTCGGCTTCACCCCACTGGCTAATCAGGAGTCATACAAGCAATTCCCTCAGACACTTCAGTTTCCCAGGATCACCACCAGCGTCACTTCTTATGGGGATGAATGATTATGAAAACTAATACCCCAGTAAAAGAAAAAACGTTTCTCCTGATCCCAAAGCACCAAGCCCGAGACCCAGGTCAATATACCAGTTAGATCTTACCCACAAATCATGCTGTTGCCAATCCTTTAGAATCTAAAATCTAAAGCTTTATTCGTGAAAAGAGAGAAATACAGATGAGAGTTAAAACTGGTTAAATAGAATTAATTACATACAGTAATGGCAAAGTTCTTGGTTCAGGCTTGTAGCAGTGATGAAATAAACTGCTGGCTTAAGTCAAGTCTCTGGAGTACATCCACAGCTTGGATGGGTCATTCAGTCCATTGTTTAGAGCTTCAGTCTGTAGAAAAGTTCCTCCAGAGGTAAGAAGCAGGATTGAAGACAAAATGGATAAGATGCAACTGCCTTTTATAGTCTCTTGTCATGTGGCCTGTCTTTCCTTTGTTTCAAACACAAACTGCCTTGGAAGCCTTAGAGTTCTCTCCATAGGCATCTCCCTGCATGCCTTGCTGCGTCATAAGGTGTATCTGCCTTCTCTCAATGGGTCAATAGTGTAGCTGATGGTCCTTAATGGGCCATCAAGCAGGCTAGTCAGAGGTGATGCCAAACTGTCTGGGGTGTCACCCAGAAGCATAGCACAAGTTTGAAATACAGACATATCTATAACTCATAACACAAAGGTGATACAAACATATAAACAAGATTATCATATCTGGCAAATTATAACATTTTTTGCAGATATCTTACATGGCATATCTGGCTGATTACTTCATGGGCATTACCCCAGGAGCCAACATTTGAAACAGGTATAGAGCCAATACTCATAACTTTAAATACAAAAATGATACATGCATACAGATAGCATAATCATAACCAGCAAATCGTGACCTTTTCATAGACACCTTACTTGACCTCCTTTGTATGAGATTTTGTGCAACTACAGGACCTTGGTTGCAACAATGATTTATACAGTCACAGTTCATGTCAATAACATCACAGCCTACAAGGTATTTAGCCTGCACATCTTGACGGGACTATTCAAGTTAGGTGGCCCATCAAAAGAACACTTAACTCACACTGGAAGACACCCATCTACACTGAATGGACTTTCCTGTGAACATTCCATCTGAAGTATAGGTAATGGCCTCTGCTATGACTAAGCGAAATCATGCATGGACGTGTGACTTGCCCACGTGACTCCAAACACCATCTTGTTCCCTGTGATTTTCCACTAGCTGTGCTGCGGGCTTTGTTTGAAACAATGGGTTTCCCTTCACATGGCAGAAGCTACAAAAGGCCCTGGAAACATCTCCATTTTGCCTCTTTCCTGCTCAAACCTCTGGACTATGATGAACTTGTACTAATGGGGGCATTCTAACCAAGGGACGGAGGACCTTCCAATGATTTGGAAGCAACCAGAGATTTAACAAGCCAGCAGTTTATTCCATCACTGCTACAAGCCTGATCCAAGAACTTTGCAATTATTGTATGTATTCAATTCCTTTAACCAATTTTAACCCTCACCTTTCTTTCTTTTTTATAAATAAACCTTTAAATTTTAGATACTATAGGATGGCAACAGTGTGATTATTGAGTAAGATCTGAGCTGTATATAGACCTGGGTGTCTTGCTGGTCCTTTGGGATCAGAAGAACCTTTTACTTGATAAAATTGGTTTTAAAGAACCACTCATCATTAAGTCTAGTGTTTCTGGTGGTGATACAAGGACTGGAATACCTAAGGAGGCTATATGTCTGACTTCTTGTTAGCCAGTATGGTGAAACAGAAGTTTACTTTTGTTGCTGGTTTGGTATACCTTATGGAAGAATAATCCTCGGTTTTGGGTGGTGTCTCCCTATTTCTCAGCAGTTTGTCCTGAATTTGGTATTCTCAGTCATGATCCACGAAGGCACAGTGACACCTGGTCACAGAAAAATGCCAAAAAAGAAAGGCAAGACAACTGTTAAGCAGCAATTGTGGCCCAACCCTGTCTTCCCCTGGGTTGGGCAATGTCTGCCAATGAGCAATGTCTGCCAACAAGCCTGTGGCTCAAGAATCAGACTACTCAGTCACCAAAGGACCCATGAAAAATAAAACCTGTGAAAGAGATCATCCTTGACCTCGAGGGATCGCTGACAAACAACCACTCTCTCTTGAGCACTCCGATGCCCTCACCAACTTCCTGGACTCCATGATCAGTTTCAACAATGGAACCCTACAGACAACCAGATACCCATGGATCATCCCATTTACCTTCAAGATCCAGTAACCACCCCAAACCCAGCAAGAAATCTGTTATCTACAGCCAGGAACTCAAACACCACAGAAAATGCTCCGAGGAGAAAGTCCAGGATACACACCTTAACGCACTTAAAACTGCCTTCACCAAACAAGGACACTCCACCAAAGAAGTAGATTGTATCATGGAACAGGCCTCCCAAACAACCCAAGAGACCCTGCCTTCAATATGGAAAAATAAAAAACAGCCCTCTGACTGCTCATCAACCACCCCACATTGGAATCCACATGGGGTATAATTACACAATTACAACCCATCGTCAACAGGGACCACATCCTGACAGAAATCTTTCCCCAATCCCCTCCTTGGCCTTCAAACAACCCCTCACCCTCACCAAGCTCATCACTGGAAGCCAGCTACCCACAGACCAGGACCCATGAACTGCCAGAACAACAGACGCTAAACCTGCAGACAAATCTGAACTGCTACAATGATCAACCCCCACCCCCCACACACCTTTCAAGATTTATGGGTCCTACACATGCCTATCACAACATGTGATGTACCTCAGCCAGTGCAATGAATGCCCCAATAAAGACTGTGTAGGTGTGTAGTGGGAAGGTCCAATGACAAGCTGGCCTAGTTGTCAGCTCATGGCCTTACAGTTTCTGCTGGCCTAATCATCCCAGAGGGGGGCCCCAGCTGTGGCCTCAGTTCACCCCAGAGTGCTTCAATTGCTCCCCCAGAGAGTTTGTCACTATGGAGGAGCGGTTGGGGGGAGGGAAGGTAGGGGGACGCAGGCCCACCCACTCCACCAGGTCCCAGCCCAAGGCCCTAGGGGTTTATCAAAGTGTCAGGCCCAGTTGAGTTAGCCCAAATTCAATTTTCCCCTGGGTCACTTCCTACCAGTCTGGAGGTCCTCAGTTTGGGGTGTGTTCGTGGCCTTAGCAGACTTTCCTCAGTCTCTTAGGGTATGTCTGCACAGCAATAAAACTCCTTCAGCTGGTCTCCATGGGGCAATCAGTCCTTGGACTGTCTGTCTCAGCTGCCTTAGGGTTTTGTCTTGCTGCCCATCGTTATGGTATGTGCAATCAACAGCACTAGCTCAATCCCTCGTAGATGCCATGGAGTCTCTAGCCTTTGCTGAGACGAGCCATGAAGGGTCCGCGAATGACACTTGCGATGGTGGTTTGTGTGATGAGGGATCCTGCCCACTCCGAATGGCACTGAGACCACCAATCTATTTCACACCAAACAGCAACTTTCAGTCCTTCATGGCCTGGGCCAGACCAGAACATTTTAAGTACAACTTAATCGAGCTGCAATTCAGAGAGTGGGGCCCTGTGCTGCATGCCACAGCCATTAGCTAACTCAGCCTGTGCCTACCAATCACTGACCTCTGCAAAACATCAGGGACAGTCAGTGATTGCAGCCTTCTACAGGCAGCAGGAACATGGAGAGCCAAGGGCTGATTTCACAGCAGGAGCCAGCCATCCCCTCCCCCGCAGAGAGAGCATAAAACATCAGGGGAGCTGTCAAATCCCCAGGCAAGAATATGTCCTAGAACTCATACGACTCCACCTTCCCTTCTGAGATGAGTTACTTACTGACAGCCCCATGGGAACAGCGGCTTTTGCCTCTTTACCCAGTGGTGGGGGCAGCTCACAGAGAAGGGGAAGCATCTCCAAGCGCATTGCCTAGACACTAGCCAGTGCTCTCACTTCCTGATCCCTGTGAGTGCTCCACAGTTTCCCATTCCAGTACTCTGCACATACATCCCTTTTTCCTAGGGCTTGGGGGGGCGGATGCAGCCAGGCGGTATCTCCCTTGTTGCAGGCTCTGAGGCCTGAGAGGGAACTCTTTGCATTGACTGGGGACGAGATTCTTACACTGTAGCTCTGTCATAGGGCCAGGCTTTCAGACATGCTCTGCTCCCAGGGTGATATTCATGGCTCAACACCCAATGTCCTGAGTTCATAGAATCATAGACGATTAGGGTTGGAAGAGACCTCAGGAAGTCATCTCGTCCAACCCCCTGCTCAAAGCAGGACCAATCCCAACTAAATCATCCCAGCCAGTACTTTATCTAGCTGGGACTTAAAAGCCTCTAAGGAAGGAGATTCTACCACCTTCCTAGATAACCCAGTCCAGTGCTTCACCACCCTCCTAGTGAAATAGTGTTTCCTAATATCCAACCTAGACCTCCCCCACTGCAACTTGAGACCATTGCTCCTTGTTCTGTCATCTGCCAATACTGAGAACAGCCGAGCTCCATCCTCTTTGGAACCCCCTTTCAGGTAGTTGAAGACTGCTGTTCCTGCTGTTCAAATCTCCCCTCACTCTTCTCTTCTGCAGACTAAATAACCCCAGTTCCCTCAGCCTCTCCTCGTAAGTCATGTGCCCCAGCCCCCTCATCATTTTCGTTGCCCTCCACTGGACTCTCTTCAAGTTTTCACATCCTTTCTGTAGTTGGAGGACCTAAACTGGACACAATACTCCAGATGTGGCCTCAGCAGTGCCGAATAGAGTGGGATAATCACTTCCCTCCATCTGCTGGCAATGCTCCTACTAATGCAGCCCCATATGCCGTTAGCCTTCTTGGCTACAGGGGCACACTGCTGACTCCTATCCAGCTTCTCATCCACTGTAATCCCCAGGTCCTTTTCTGCAGAACTGCTGCTTAGCCAGTCAGGCCCCAGTCTGTAGTGGTGCATGGGATTCTTCCGTCCTAAGTTCAGGACTCTGCACTTGTCCTTGTTGAACCTTGTCAGATTTCTTTTGGCCCAATCCTCCAATTTTTCCTTAGCCCATTGGCAAAAACATCCAGTGCCTCAGACTGCTCCCTGCCAATCCAGAGTATCAAACCCAGCACCTCCCTGCCTTGTGTTCTGTGCCTGTCCCATCTATGTCACAACTGAGCAGCTGGCTGTGAGGGGCCTGCCGCCTGACAGGTCCATCCCCCAGGAGCCCTTTCAGCTCCCTCGTGTTTCTCACTGGCACCTCTTCAGCCTGTGGTTTGTTTCCTCCCGTGGAGCCAGTAACCAGACTGTCACTCACATGGCCCATCAGGCGTGCAAGGAGACAGGACAGGAGCATTTTTAAGGTGGAAGGTGTGAGACAGGACTCTCAAAAATAGACCCCTTCAGTCACTTCGGATTACAATAATAATGCTCAGCACTTGCATGTGCATGGAGCTCTTGGTCGCCAAAGTGCCACGCAGACATCAGAGTGTTAAACAAATCTCCATTCAATATAAACGAGTGTGAGCAGATAGAGAGAGAGAGAGATGGATTGATGTGCAATTGGCATGAGTCTGGCATGACCACAGATCACTAATGAGCACTTTCTTCCATGTCACCCTGGCCTCTCTTCTGTATGTGCAATGCATGTTGCAGAAAGGCTTTTACAAGGGATATTTTATGGAGTTTTTAACTATTTTATTGGGACTGTTTTGTATCCTTCTATCTATAAAGCCAGGCACCTTAGCTTCCACGAGTCCAGCTGCACAGGGTTTAGGGGGATGTCAAGGTTCCTCCCCCACTCTGAACTCTAGGGTACAGATGTGGGGACCTGCATGAAAAACCTCCTAAGCTTATCTTTACCAGCTTAGGTCAAAACTTCCCCAAGGTACAAAATATTACCCCCGTTATCCTTGGAATGGCCGCTACCACCACCAAACTAATACTGGTTACTGGGGAAGAGCTGTTTGGACGCGTCCTTCCCCCCAAAATACTTCCCAAAACCTTGCACCCCACTTCCTGGACAAGGTTTGGTAAAAAGCCTCACCAATTTGCCTAGGTGACTACAGACCCAGACCCTTGGATCTTAAGAACAATGAACAATCCTCCCAACACTTGCACCCCCCCTTTCCTGGGAAATGTTGGATAAAAAGCCTCACCAATTTGCATAGGTGACCACAAACCCAAACCCTTGGATCTGAGAACAATGAAAAAGCATTCAGTGTTTTACAAGAAGACTTTTAATAAAAAATAGAAGTAAATAGAAATAAAGAAATCCCCCCTGTAAAATCAGGATGGTATATATCTTACAGGGTAATTAGATTCAAAAACATAGAGAACCCCTCTAGGCAAAACCTTAAGTTGCAAAAAAGATACACAGACAGAAATAGTTATTCTATTCAGCACAGTTCTTTTCTCAGCCATTTAAAGAAATCATAATCTAACACATACCTAGCTAGATTACTTACTAAAAGTTCTAAGACTCCATTCCTGTTCTGTCCCCGGCCAAGACGACTACAGACAGACACACAAACCCTTTGTTTCTCTCCCTCCTCCCAGCTTTTGAAAGTATCTTGTCTCCTCATTGGTCATTTTGGTCAGGTGCCAGCGAGGTTACCTTTAGCTTCTTAACCCTTTACAGGTGAGAGGAGCTTTCCCCTGGCCAGGAGGGATTTCAAAGGGGTTTACCCTTCCCTTTATATTTATGACACGCCCCCCAAATCTCAGCTAGGGTGAAACACTGGCTGGGATTTCTTCCTGGAGCTCTAGGAAAACAGAGTTAATAAGACACATGCATCTCTAAATATACTACCAAGTACATAAAGACTAACAATATTTTCCACATCTCAAGGACGATTTTAACCAGTTGATTCTGGGAAACTTTCACGGGAGAGTGCATCAGCCACTTTGTTAGAAGCTCCTGAGATGTGTTGGATGTCGAAATCAAAATCTTGGAGAGCTAAACTCCACCGAAGAAGTTTTCTGTTAGTTTCTTTGACGGTGTGAAGCCACTTTAGTGCAGCATGGTCGGTTTGCAGGTGGAAACGCCGTCCCCAAACATATGGGCGTAGCTTTTCCAGAGCGTAGACAATGGCATAACATTCTTTTTCAGTGACTGACCAGTTGCTTTCCCTCTCAGACAGTTTTTTGCTGAGAAACACTACAGGGTGGAATTCTTGATCAGGTCCTTTCTGCATTAAAACTGCTCCCACACCACGCTCGGATGCATCTGTGGTTACTAGGAACGGTTTGTCAAAGTCTGGGGCCCTTAGTACAGGGTCAGACATGAGTGTCGCTTTAAGCTTGTTAAAGGCCTTCTGACACTTTCCGGTCCACTGAACAGCATTTGGCTGTTTCCTTTTGGTTAGGTCTGTCAGTGGGGCAGCGATTTGGCTGTAGTGCGGTACAAATCGTCTATAATAACCGGCCAAGCCTAAGAAGGATTGAACCTGTTTCTTTGACTTTGGGACAGGCCACTTTTGGATAGCATCCACTTTGGCCTGTAGGGGGCTGATAGTTCCTTGACCCACCTGGTGTCCAAGGTAAGTCACTCTGTTTAGGCCTATTTGACACTTCTTAGCCTTAACAGTTAGTCCTGCCTCCCTTATGCGCTCAAGGACTTTTTGTAGATGTTCCAGGTGGTCTGCCCAGGAATCCGAAAATATGGCCACATCGTCAAGGTAGGCGACTGCATATTCTCCTAATCCCGCTAGGAGACCATCTACAAGTCTTTGGAAAGTGGCGGGTGCATTTCGCAGCCCGAAAGGGAGTACATTAAATTCATACAGCCCGAGATGTGTGATGAAGGCTGACCTTTCCTTGGCAGATTCATCTAGCGGTACCTGCCAGTACCCCTTGGTTAAGTCCAAGGTAGAGATGAACTGGGCCCGTCCCAGTTTCTCTAATAGTTCATCAGTGCGTGGCATTGGATAGTTGTCTGGGCGAGTTACAGCATTTAGCTTACGGTAGTCCACGCAAAAACGTATTTCCCCATCTGGTTTGGGAACTAGAACCACTGGAGATGCCCATGCACTTCCAGAGGGGCGGATTACACCCATCTGTAACATATCCTGGATCTCCCGTTCTATAGCAGTTTTAGCTTGAGGAGACACCCGGTAAGGGTGGACCCTAATTGGGTGAGCATTACCTGTGTCAATGGAGTGGTATGCCCGTTCAGTCAGTCCTGGGGTGGCTGAGGACGTTGGCGCGTAGCTAGTGCACAGCTCCTGGATCTGCTGTCGCTGCATACGCCCAAGGGTCATGGAGAGGTTCACCTCTTCCACACCACCAGCACATTTCCCTTCGTAATAGACACCTTCAGGCCACTCAGTGTCGTCTCCTCCCTGGGCTGTAAACTGACAAACTTTTAATTCTCTGGAATAAAAGGGCTTTAGAGAATTAATATGGTACACCTTAGGCTTTCGGTTGGAGGTGGGGAATGCTATGAGATAATTAACAGCTCCCAGGCGCTCCTGGACCACGAATGGCCCTTCCCACGATGCTTCCATTTTATGGGCCTGGAGCGCCTTTAAGACCATGACCTGGTCTCCTACTTTGAAGGAACGCTCTCTGGCATGTTTATCATACCAGGCTTTTTGCTCTTTTTGAGCATCCTGTAAGTTTTCTCTAGCAAGGGCTAAAGAGGTTCGGAGGGTGTTTTGTAGGTTGGTTACAAAGTCCAGAATGTTAGTTCCTGGAGAAGGTGTAAATCCCTCCCATTGCTGCTTCACCAACTGCAATGGCCCCTTAACCTCACGGCCATATACAAGTTCAAATGGGGAAAACCCTAAACTGGGATATGGTACAGCTCTGTAGGCAAAGAGCAACTGCTGCAACACTAGGTCCCAATCATTGGAGTGCTCATTTACGAATTTACGTATCATGGCCCCCAAAGTTCCATTAAACTTCTCCACCATGCCATTTGTTTGATGATGGTAAGGAGTGGCAACCAAGTGATTTACCCCATGAGCTTCCCAAAGGTTTTCCATAGTTCCTGCCAGGAAATTAGTCCCTGCATCTGTGAGGATGTCGGAGGGCCAACCTACCCTGGCAAAAATGTCTGCTAGTGCCTGGCACACACTTTTAGCCCTGGTGTTGCTTAGAGCTACTGCTTCCGGCCATCGGGTGGCAAAATCCATGAAAGTCAGTATGTACTGCTTTCCTCTGGGTGTCTTTTTCGGAAAAGGACCCAGAATATCCACAGCTACTCGCTGAAATGGAACTTCAATGATGGGGAGTGGCTGGAGAGGAGCTTTGACCTGGTCTTGGGGTTTTCCCACTCTTTGGCACACCTCACAAGACTGGAAATAGGTAGAAACATCCTTGCCCATTTCCTCCCAGTGGAATGACCCCCCCAAACGGTCTTTGGTCCTGTTCACCCCAGCATGGCCACTAGGGTGATCATGGGCTAAGCTCAAGAGCTTGGCCCGGTATTTAGTTGGAACTACCAACTGTCTCTGAGGATGCCAGTCTTCCTGGTGTCCCCCAGAAAGAGTTTCCTTGTATAAAAGTCCTCTTTCTACAACAAACCTGGATCGATTAGAAGAGCTGAGAGGCGGTGGGTTGCTCCGTGCCGCCGTCCAAGCTCTCTGGAGGCTTTCATCTGCTTCCTGTTCGGTCTGGAACTGTTCCCTTGATGCTGGAGACATCAGTTCCTCATGGGATTGTGGACCTAGGCTTGGTCCCTCTGGAAGCGATATAGGGGATGGAGCTGTTTCTGTTGACTGTGAACCGCTCTCCGCTGGTGCACTATGTTGGGATTCAGGCTCCGGCTGAGCCTCTTGTGTAGGGTTATCGGCTGCTGCCAGTTCAGGTTCGGTGGGGCCCTCTGGTATTGAGGTTGCAAGTACTGGATTCAGTGCTGACACGGGGTCTGGTGTTGGTTGTTTGGCTGGTTCCGGTTCTGGGACTGGTTCCGTCTGGGTCTCTGGGACTGGATCCACTACTGCTGTTGCAGACATTGGCCTGGGGTCCAGGTCCATCACCTCTGACTGGGTCCTGATAGAAGTTTCCGGAACAGAGCTAGGCCTCACGGCTTGTTTAGCCTGGTTGCGGGTGACCATTCCCACCCTCTTGGCCTGCTTCACATGATTGGCCAAGTCTTCCCCCAACAGCATGGGGATGGGATAATCATCATAGACTGCAAAAGTCCACATTCCTGACCAGCCCTTGTACTGGACAGGCAACTTGGCTGTAGGCAAATTGAAAGAGTTGGACTTGAAGGGTTGAATCGTCACTTGGATCTCTGGGTTGATTAAATTGGGGTCCACTAAGGAAGCATGGATAGCTGACACTTGTGCTCCGGTGTCCCTCCACGCGGTGACCTTCTTCCCACCCACACTCACAGTTTCCCTCCGCTCCAAGGGTATCTGGGAGGTATCTGGGCCTGTGGACCTCTGGTGTGATTCCGGTGCAATGAACTGTAATCTGTTGGGGTTCTTGGGGCAGTTGGCCTTTACATGCCCCAGCTCGTTACACTTAAAACATCGTCCAGCTGACGGGTCACTGGGGCGAGGAGGGTTGCTGGAGAACGGGGTGGTGGGACGATAAGGGGTCTGGAGGGTTCTTTGGGAGGTAGGTGGGGCTTTGGGCGGCCCCCGGTAATAGGGTGTGGTCTGGGGTGGTCCCTTCTGGTCTCCGCTCCAACTGCGACCAGTTTTCTTCTTCTCTGCCACCTCCACCCATCTGGCTCCAATCTCTCCTGCCTCAATTACAGTTTTGGGTTTCCCATCTAGGATGTATCTTTCTATTTCCTCAGGAACACCCTCTAAGAATTGTTCCATTTGCATTAGGAAGGGCAAATTTACTGGAGATTCAACACTTGCTCCTGATATCCAGGCATCCCAATGTTTTACAATGTGGTAGGCATGTCGGGTAAATGACATGTCTGGTTTCCACCTTAGGGCTCTGAACCTCCGACGAGACTGGTCTCCGCTCCAACTGCGACCAGTTTTCTTCTTCTCTGCCACCTCCACCCATCTGGCTCCAATCTCTCCTGCCTCAATTACAGTTTTGGGTTTCCCATCTAGGATGTATCTTTCTATTTCCTCAGGAACACCCTCTAAGAATTGTTCCATTTGCAGTAGGAAGGGCAAATTTACTGGAGATTCAACACTTGCTCCTGATATCCAGGCATCCCAATGTTTTACAATGTGGTAGGCATGTCGGGTAAATGACATGTCTGGTTTCCACCTTAGGGCTCTGAACCTCCGACGAGACTGCTCGGGTGTTATCCCCATTCTGACTCTCGCCTTGGATTTAAACAGTTCATACTTGTTCATGTGTTCTTTAGGCATTTCAGCTGCCACCTCAGCTAAGGGTCCACTGAGCTGCGGCCTCAGCTCTACCATGTATTGGTCAGTAGAGATGTTGTACCCAAGGCAGGCCCTTTCGAAGTTTTCTAAGAAGGCCTCAGTATCATCACCTGCCTTGTAGGTGGGGAACTTTCTGGGATGGGAAGTGGTACCTGGAGAAGGATTGCTAGGGTTTGTTGGTATATTCTGCTGGGCCTTTATCCTCTCCATCTCCTCCACATGCTTCCTCTCTTTTTCCTTCTCCTCCTCCTTCAGCCGCATGAGTTCTATCTGTCTTTCATGTTCCCTTTGTTTTTCCTCAGCCTGAAATTTGGCTAATTCCAGCTGTAGTCGAGCTGAGGATTTGGCCATTCTAACCTCTCTGTTTTTAACTAACTTTACACCCGAGGTTTAGAAATAAACAAACAAAACTTGGCTGTAAAATTTTGCTGTGCTGGAATAGAATACCTATTCTCTGATAGTGATTGTCAGCCTACAGAAAAAGACAATTCCCTTGTCTCTGCTCTGGGCCCAAATTAAAGCAAAAAACCTCCAACTACTTGGAAACCTGCTTACCCAGCCCAAAGAAGAAAAAAAATTTCTTTTCAAACCTGTGCTCCTTGTAAAACAAAAAAAAAAAATCAAAATCCTAAAAAAAACCCTGCCACTTTTGTCTCCAGGCAAATGGGTAGAGCACACACCCCCTATTTACTTTTAGGAAGAAAAGAAAAAAAAAAAAACCTCTGGGTTGGAAGACTGTGAATTTCCCTGCAGGAGTTAAGTACCCTGCCTCCAGGCAAAGAAAACCTGCAATTCACAAGATAATCCCCTTTTGTCTCTGCTTGGCCACAAAGCAGAGAGAAACCAAGCTGCTTTCAGTTTCAAAGCTGCCTTCTGGACTTCCTAAAAATTCCTTTTTAAAATCTGTATTTCTAGTTCAAAAAATCTCAACTGGATCTCAAAATGATTTCAGGTTAATCCCACCGCTGTGCCACCATGTCAAGGTTCCTCCCCCACTCTGAACTCTAGGGTACAGATGTGGGGACCTGCATGAAAAACCTCCTAAGCTTATCTTTACCAGCTTAGGTCAAAACTTCCCCAAGGTACAAAATATTACCCCCGTTATCCTTGGAATGGCCGCTACCACCACCAAACTAATACTGGTTACTGGGGAAGAGCTGTTTGGACGCGTCCTTCCCCCCAAAATACTTCCCAAAACCTTGCACCCCACTTCCTGGACAAGGTTTGGTAAAAAGCCTCACCAATTTGCCTAGGTGACTACAGACCCAGACCCTTGGATCTTAAGAACAATGAACAATCCTCCCAACACTTGCACCCCCCCTTTCCTGGGAAATGTTGGATAAAAAGCCTCACCAATTTGCATAGGTGACCACAAACCCAAACCCTTGGATCTGAGAACAATGAAAAAGCATTCAGTGTTTTACAAGAAGACTTTTAATAAAAAATAGAAGTAAATAGAAATAAAGAAATCCCCCCTGTAAAATCAGGATGGTATATATCTTACAGGGTAATTAGATTCAAAAACATAGAGAACCCCTCTAGGCAAAACCTTAAGTTGCAAAAAAGATACACAGACAGAAATAGTTATTCTATTCAGCACAGTTCTTTTCTCAGCCATTTAAAGAAATCATAATCTAACACATACCTAGCTAGATTACTTACTAAAAGTTCTAAGACTCCATTCCTGTTCTGTCCCCGGCCAAGATGACTACAGACAGACACACAAACCCTTTGTTTCTCTCCCTCCTCCCAGCTTTTGAAAGTATCTTGTCTCCTCATTGGTCATTTTGGTCAGGTGCCAGCGAGGTTACCTTTAGCTTCTTAACCCTTTACAGGTGAGAGGAGCTTTCCCCTGGCCAGGAGGGATTTCAAAGGGGTTTACCCTTCCCTTTATATTTATGACAGGGGACAAGAAAATTATTATTCCAATTTAAAACATGAGAATGTCACCATTTTATAGCCCGATAGCTGTGGTCATCCAAGGGCTGGGGACAAGAGCTGTGCTTCCTGCTGGGAAGATGAGAATCTCCTCTTTCCTAAAGAATCCTGCTCCTGTTTCTAGCTCCACACTGTCCAGAGATATCAGCCCTTGAACCTGTCACTGGCACAGTGAAGGGGCCCTATACCCTTGTGTGTGACTAAGGGATTACATCACAATGGGACTGAAATGCAGCCATAGATGGAACTCAGCACCTTGCAGGGGGCCTCAGGACACTTCTCTTGGGCTCAGGCAGTGGGCAGGATCCTGACACACTTGACCAACTGAAATAACACCATTGGCTTCACATCCTCGGTTCCTGGGCTGCAAAATACATTTCCACAGAAAGGGAAGTGTTTGCGAATTACAGGATTGCCATGAGCTTCCTAGATCACACACTCACCATCCATCTCCTCATTGCTCCCAAATCACCATCTCACCATCCATCTCCTCACCACTCTCAAATCACCCACTCACCGTCCATCGCCTCACCGCTCCCAAATCACCCACTCACCGTCCAACTCCTCACCGCTCCCAAATTACCCGCTCACTATCCATCTCCTCACTGCTCCCAAATCACCCGCTCACCGTCCATCTCCTCACCGCTCCCAATGCACCCGTTCATCATCCGTCTCCTCACTGCTCCCAAATCACCCGCTCACCGTCCATCTCCTCACCGCTCCCAATTCACCCACTCACCGTCCATCTCCTCACCGCTCCCAATTCACCTGCTCACCGTCCATCTCCTCACCGCTCCCAATTCACCCTCTCACGGTCCATCTCCTCACCACTCCCAATTCACGCGCTCACCGTCCATCTCCTCACCGCTCCCAAATCACCCGCTCACCGTCCAACTCCTCACCACTCCCAAATCACCCGCTCACCATCCATCTCCTCACCGCTCCCAAATCACCCGCTCACCGTCCAATTCCTCACCACTCCCAAATCACCCGCTCACCATCCATCTCCTCACTGCTCCCAAATCACCCGCTCACCGTCCAACTCCTCACCACTCCCAATTCACCCGCTCACCATCCATCTCCTCACTGCTCCCAAATCACCCGCTCACCGTCCAACTCCTCACCACTCCCAATTCACCCGCTCACCATCCATCTCCTCACCGCTCCCAAATCACCCGCTCACCGTCCAATTCCTCACCACTCCCAAATCACCCACTCATCATCCATCTCCTCACTGCTCCCAAATCACCCGCTCACCGTCCATCTCTTCACTGCTCCCAAATCACTCGCTCACTGTCCATCTCCTCACTGCTCGCAATGCACCCACTCATCATCCATCTCCTCACTGCTCCCAAATCACCCGCTCACCGTCCATCTCCTCACCGCTCCCAAATCACCCGCTCACCGTCCATCTCTTCACTGCTCCCAAATCACCCGCTCACCGTCCATCTCCTCACCGCTCCCAAATCACCCGCTCACCGTCCATCTCCTCACTGCTCCCAAATCACCCGCTCACCGTCGATCTCCTCACCGCTCCCAATTCACCCTCTCACCGTCCATCTCCTCACTGCTCCCAAATCACCCGCTCACCGTCCATCTCCTCACCGCTCCCAATTCACCTGCTCACCGTCCATCTCCTCACCGCTCCCAAATCACCCGCTCACCGTCCAACTCCTCACCACTCCCAAATCACCCGCTCACCGTCCATCTCCTCACTGCTCCCAAATCACCCGCTCACCGTCCAACTCCTCACCACTCCCAATTCACCCGCTCACCATCCATCTCCTCACCGCTCCCAAATCACCCGCTCACTCTCCATCTCCTCACTGCTCCCAAATCACCCGCTCACCGTCCATCTCCTCACCGCTCCCAAATCACCCGTTCACCATCCATCTCCTCACTGCTCCCAAATCACTCGCTCACCATCCATCTCCTCACTGCTCCCAAATCACTCGCTCACCGTCCATCTCCTCACCACTCCCAATTCACCCGTTCACCATCCATATCCTCACTGCTCCCAAATCACTCGCTCACCGTCCATCTCCTCACTGCTCGCAATGCACCCACTCATCATCCATCTCCTCACTGCTCCCAAATCACCCGCTCACCGTCCATCTCCTCACCGCTCCCAATTCACCCTCTCACTGTCCATCTCCTCACTGCTCCCAAATCACCCGCTCACCGTCCAACTCCTCACCGCTCCCAAATCACCCGCTCACCGTCCATCTCTTCACTGCTCCCAAATCACCCGCTCACCGTCCATCTCCTCACTGCTCCCAAATCACCCGCTCACCGTCCATCTCCTCACCGCTCCCAATTCACGCGCTCACCGTCCATCTCCTCACCACTCCCAAATCACCCGCTCACCGTCCATCTCCTCACCGCTCCCAAATCACCCACTCACCGTCCAACTCCTCACCACTCCCAATTCACCCGCTCACCATCCATCTCCTCACTGCTCCCAAATCACTCGCTCACCGTCCATCTCCTCACTGCTCGCAATGCACCCACTCATCATCCATCTCCTCACTGTTCCCAAATCACCCACTCACCGTCCATCTCCTCACCGCTCCCAATTCACCCGCTCACCGTCCATCTCCTCACTGCTCCCAAATCACCCGCTCACTGTCCAACTCCTCACTGCTCCCAATTCACCCGCTCACCGTCCAACTCCTCACCGCTCCCAAATCACCCGCTCACCGTCCTTCTCTTCACCGATCCCAATTCACCCTCTCACTGTCTATCTCCTCACCGCTCCCAAATCACCCGCTCACCGTCCATCTCCTCACTGCTCCCAATGCACCCGCTCACCGTCCATCTCCTCACCGCTCCCAAATCACCCGCTCACCGTCCATCTCCTCACTGCTCCCAAATCACCCGCTCACTGTCCAACTCCTCACTGCTCCCAATTCACCCGCTCACCGTCCATCTCCTCACTGCTCCCAAATCACCCGCTCACCATCCATCTCCTCACTGCTCCCAATTCACCCACTCACCGTCCATCTCCTCACTGCTCCCAATTCACCCGCTCACTGTCCAACTCCTCACCACTCCCAAAACAGCCACACAGCTTTTGAATGTAGGATCTTGGTGATCCAGTCATTGACGAGGAGCTCGCTGTGCTAGACACCTTCCTTTAAAGCATCTGGTGTTCGCCGTTGTCAGAGACAGGCTACTGGACTAGACAGACCTGGGTCTGATGGGTCTGTCATTTCCTCCGGAAATCATGCTGTTCTGCTATAGAAACAGTAGAACATGCTGTTTTCCAGAGCAGGCCTGGCCATCCCTATCATCTGGAAGCAAGGCCAGCTGGGGTTCCAGTGAGCAGCATGAACACCTCAGTTTGTCCTTTTTTCCCAGGATAATGGTGATGGCACAGAACAGGACTAGCACATGGCAAACCTGGGGGATCACTTCACAGCTGGCCCAACTGGGAAGCATTGAGTCAATACAGGAGTTTTTGGAGCCTCCACACAAAGAAACTGAAACAATGGTGGCAGTGCGAAATCCAGCTCTTCGTGCCATTGAGAACCAGGGAGGCTTTCACCCCATTTCTTTATAGAATAGTCATAGATTTACAGATTTACTTGCTCCTGCCACAGCACAGGGGGCTGGGCCTGATGACTTCTCAAGGTCTCTGCCAGCCCAACATTTCTATGATTCTAAGGCCAGAAGGGGTCACCGTGATCAGCCAGTGTGACCTCCTGCACAACACAGGCCTCAGGACTTCCCTAAATTAATTCCCCTTTGAACTAGAGCAGGTCTGTTAGAAAAACATCCTAGTTTGATTTTAAAATTGCCAGCGATGGAGACTCCACCATTGAGGGAGAGTAGCTTCAGTGGTTAATTATCTTCACTGTTAAAATTTGTGCCTTATTTCTCGCTTGAATTTGTCTAGTTTCAACTTCCAGCCATTAGATCTTGTTATACCTTTGTCTGATAGACTGAAGAGCCCTCTCTTATCAAATTTCTGTTCCCCATGTAGGTACTTCTAAACTGTGATCAAATCACCTCGTAACCTTCTCTTTGTTAAGATGAATAGATTGAGCTATTGAGTCTGTTGCTAAGGAATGTTTTCTGTTCCTTTAATCATTCTAATAGCTCTTCTTTGAACCCTCTCCAATTTATCAAGAGCCTTGAATTGTGGACACCAGAGTGCCAAATAGAGAGGTAATATAATCTCCCTACTCCTACTCAAAGATCCCTTGTTTATATATCCAAGGATTGCATCAGTTCTGTTGTGTAAATGGCATTGTATAATGGAATGCTAAATACACAACTGTTCAGATATTTATCCCATGACACACTGGACATGAATGGTGTTGCCATGGAAAGCAGATAGCATAGGTAGGTGTGTGATGTGAAAACAGGGATCATCCAAACAGCATACACCAGATACAGCCATTGCTATGGAAATCATAGAATCATAGGGTGGGAAGGGACCTCAGGAGGTCACCTAGTCCAAACCCCTGCTCAAAGCAGGACCAATCCCTAATTTTTGCCCCGATCCCTAAATGGCCCCCTCAAGAATTGAACTCCCAACCCTGGGTTTAGCAGGCCAATGCTCAAACCACTGAGCTCTCCCTGCCCCCAAATCAACAGTAGAGACAGAGCATCTTAGGCTGTGTCTACACTGACACTTTCAGCGCTAAAACTTTTGTCGTCCAGGGGTGTGAAAAAGCACCCCCCGTGCAACAAAAGTTTTAGCGCTGAAAAGCAGCAGTGTAGATAGCGCTTTATCACCAGGAGCTGGGCTCCCGCTGCTCATTCGGGGTGGGTCTCTTATCGCTGGGAGAGCTCTCCCCCCGCGATAAAACATGTCTGTACCACCCACGTCACAGCGCTGTCGCGGCCGTGCTGTAACATGGGTAGTGTAGACATACCCTTAGCACACACATTGCGCTAAACAGGCTCTTTACCAGGGTGGCTCATCACCCCTGCAGGAGCTCTTTGAACTGTCCTGTTTAAACAAGATCCCACTACCTGATCCTGTCACCAAATAAGGCCCCGCTGTGACGCCGGCAGACCAGGTGCCAGCTCATGCCAAGGCCCCAAGGCCCCATTGAACACGAGCAAATACATGGCTGGAAACCCATCTGGCTAACCTGTGTGTTGGCACTGTAAGAATGTGCCTAGTGTTTAGACATTATGAAAAGTTTGTAATGCATTCTTCTCACTTCTAATATCTGTTGTCCCATGCTATAAGATAACACTGAAGTTTCGCTGCAAGTCACCAGACAGGACAGAAGCATTAATGAGAGAGAAATGTGAGTCTCCAAGAAGTAGGTGTTATCTCCAGCCCAGCAAAGCAGGCCCAGGAGAAAAGACTTTGTTAATTGCTCCCTCCCCACCCCCCCCAAGGTGAGTCTTGCAAGTGAATTCCTCCCAACAGCTGAATTTGCCACTCCAAACTGAACAGGGAAAGAGTATAACACTCTAACGAGGAGGAACTGCATTTTTTATGTTGTATGACAATGAGGGGCCAGGATTACTAGGCATAAGCAAAAGATCCCCAGTGCTTCGCATGGGTTAGCCCTAAAGGACATAAAGAGCTTGCTTAGCATAGACACTTCTAGTAATTTTTTTAACTGAAGATTGGAACTCATTTGTGTTTATGAATGGTTACCAGCTTGACCCTTGTAAATAACTCACTAACTTCCTTTCCCTAGTTAATAACCCTTTAGATAGTTTATTACAGGATTGGCTACAAGTGTTGTCATTGGTGTGAGATCTAAAGTGCAATTGACCTGGAGTGACTAGTCCTTTGGGACTGGGCAGGGCCATTCGTAACGGGGTGCGGGGCCCGGGCCAACCCCCACCTCTGCCCCAGGCGCCACCCCCATTCCACCCCTTCCCCCAAGCCACACCACTGCCTGCCTCTTCCTGGCCCTGTTCCACCCCCTCTCTGCCCCCATTGCACCCCTTCCTCCAAGCCCCTGCCCCTACCCCCGCCCTACCTCTTTGCAGCTTCCACCCCCTCCCCTGAGCGACACCAGGAGCTGGAGGGGCAAAGCAGGGTGGAGCAGAGCTGGGTGGAGCGGAGCGGACTGCTGCCCACACCAGGCCCCCCGCTAACCCTCCAGGCCACCCAGGACCCCACATCCCCTGAAGCGCAGGGCCCCCCAAAGCACGGAGCCTGGGGGGTCGCCCCAGTCCATCCTATGGACAGGACAGCTCTGGAACTGGGAGTAACCTAGACAGTGCTGTGATCCTCAGTGTAAGGGACCATCTATCACAAGGGCTCACCTGAGTGGGGAGACAGAACAGGGTGCCCCAGGGGGCTGTCTGTGGCTCCATGTTAAGGCTCTTACGGTGCCCGAGGAGTTCAGTCTAAATATAGAACTCAAAATTAGTTTGGGGTTTGTACTCTGCTTCTGCACAGTCTGCCCTGAGGTTGGTACTCGCGCTCGGGAGTCTCTGCAGGACAGTTTGACACCAGCTGTTCAGCTCTCACTCATGTCAGTAGCACTTATTCACAGGAGGAATCGCACTGGTTTCAGTGGCACTCCTGACACATGTGCTCACCAACATAAGGGATGCCAGCGGGGCCCATGGTAATGCAAGAGGAAGCAGGGTCTGGTAGGCATTGGGTGTTGCTCAGAGAACAAACTGGTTGGATGTGCACACACAGAGGTCTCAGAGGTACCTACTCCCAGCCAGCGTGAGCATGGTGTGGAAATAACTGAGGGACGGCCCTATTCCGAGTCATTGCCCAGGGGGAGCCTGCCTCTTGTTGTCTTTTCAACTCATCTCTTTGTAGCCCCCTCCTCCAATTGTAACCTCTGATTGCACCAATTATCTGTTTGCTGGAACTCCTCTGATTATTTTCCCCCAGGCTGTGGGAAAGTAGCCAAGACTGCATTGCTGCCCAGGCCAGGGGGCCACAGCAGAAACCCGAGGTGGAGAGCTGAGCATGTCTGCGTAGAGCAAATTAACATTTCAAGGGCTCATTAACAAACACTAAATCAGAGTTGGGCCACTTCTGGAAGTGTGTGTGACTCTCACATGAATACAGAGCAATTCATTATCATCAGGGCTGCTGCAATGAATAACAAATGAACTAGTTCACATCCCCTTCTCGGCCAGGTGAGGAAGGGTTTGCAATAGACACGGTGGCAAGACACACAGCATCACACATGTGCACGCACACACACACCCATTTGTATCAAGAAAGAAAAAAAGCCAGCCATGCATTTACTAAATTAAATCCAAGAGAAATGTCATTTCTCAGCTGCAGGGTTGTGTTGAGGCTGAGAGTAACTTATAGCGCCTACAATCAGGCAGTGCAGCTTTGAACTGGAAATGCAAATATACATATAATTTATATTCAGTAATGCAGTTGATGCATTGTGTGGCCAATAAAGGACCACCTGACTCGATAGAACATTTGCTGAGGATAAATACTGTGTGAGTGGTAATGGAGCTACTTGGAGTGGTGTGTTAATAAAAATGCACACGTAGCTGAATGCAGAGCTCTCACAGCTGGAAGAGACGAGGACATGGCAAGCACTGTGTTTGCTTTGGAAACATGCCATCAGTCAGGCCCCAGAGTATTGGGAAATCTGATGTAACCCATATCAGCTCCAGTTACTGAATGAACCAGCTCTGCCAGTACCCAAGAGTAAGGAACTTGACAGGACAGAGACTCTGCTCCGTTCAAACCACTCACCCTGGGAATTAAACAGCTGAGAAACACTGGCACTTTCCCCATGTTCATATGAGCAACGGGTACTGGATCATAGGTGGTGCTGGAAGTTTTCATGGCAATAGGGCCCAGGGTGGTTTTAATTTAAATGGTTCGTGTGCTTTGAAACATGCAGTGAACGGTGTCTGCGCAGATTTTTCACACCCCCGACCGAGAAAGTTTCAGCACTGTAAAGTGAAAGTGTAGACAAGGCCTCAGTCTGCCAGAGCTGTACAGAACAGCCATACTGACTGTCAGACAAACATGCAGACCTGATTACCTATTTATCCACCTCTATAGCACCCATCACTGTAACACGTATACACTGATAAGGATCTAAATAATAGATAGAGATCTACTTTGACATTACCCTGCTGTAACCACAACAGAGAGCTTTCTCCCGAGCGTGCTTAATGGCAAACATTGCATAGAAGATCAATGACATGAATTAAGGATAAATAAAAGAAATATTTTATGCTGTGTTTGAATTCCAATGAGTCAACAACACAGATCTGAATCAATGGCACACTGCTGAATACACCCACGGTCACACACAGACATCAGCCCATACCCAGACACACACTAATTCACAAATAAACACATCTTTGCAGCAAACATTCAGCTCAAATACTGCACTCCCCTTTGTGCACAAGGATCAAGGGCAACCCAGTATATGGCTGCAAAAGTCCACAAATGGCTGATAGACTGATCCAGCTGTTGGGGTGGTGGGCTCTGGCCTCAGCTGGTTGGACAGTCTTCTTCCTGTAAGACGCACCGTGACTTGAGGGGGTCAGGAAACTACAGCATTGGGCAGTAGGTGTGCTTGTGACCCCCTGCCCTATGGAGAACTTCAGAAAATGGGATTTGTTGTAGGAAGAGTGAGAGCCCAGGTGCAAGTGCAACTACATACCCAGGTTTCCCTGAGAAGCCAAAATGTTTTTTCAGAAGTTTAATATTCTTCTTCCATCTTCTTCTGATGGCCACTCAGACACTAGGCTTCTTTCTTGTTTGTGCCCTGCACACCAGTCGGCAGCTGCTGTAGTCTCTGCATTGGGGTGTGGGGGTTAAACCGATTGGTCAGCTCAAGGTTTTTAGCCTAGATCAGGTAAAAAACTATTTTAAGGGTGGCCTGCCAAGGGGAGGGGCATGGAGGGTGCTCTGCAGCACCATGCAAGAGGTGGTCAGTAGCTTGCTGGCTTAGGAGCCAGGAGTGGAGGCAAAAGCATTGTGCCCAGCCCGGATGGAGTGTGATCCAGTAAACAGGGTAGAGGAAGAAGACCTGGGTTCTGCTCCCTACTCCTCTACAAACCTTGGCTGTGAGCTTATGCTAATTCTCCCCCTTCTCTTTGCATAGGTTTTCCTAGTTGTAAAATGGGGGGAACCCCCCCTGGGTAACAGGCTTCAGAGTGGTAGCCGTGTTACTCTGTAACAGCAAAAACAATGAGGAGTCCTTGTGGCACCTTAGAGACTAACAAATTTATTTGGGCATAAGCTTTCATGGGCTAAAACCCACTTCATCAGATGCTTGGAGTCGAAAATACAGTAGCAGGTGTATATATATATACACAGTACATGAAAAGAGGGAAGTTGCCTTACCAAGTGGGGGGTCAGTGCTAACAAGACAATTAAATTAACAGTAGAATACCAAGGGAGGAAAATCACTTTTGTAGTGATAATGAGGGTGGCGCATTTCAAACAGTTGACAAGAAGGTGTGAGTAACAGTAGTGGGAAATTAGTTTTTGTAATGACCCATCCACTCCCAGTCTTATTCAGGCCTAATTTGATGGTGTCCAGTTTACAGTTCTGCAGTCTCTCGTTGGAGTCTGTTTTTGAAGTTTTTTTGTTGAAGAATTGCCACTGTTAAGTCTGTTATTGAGTGACCAGGGAGATTGAAGTGTTCTCCGACTGGTTTTTGAATGTTATGATTCCTGATGTCAGATTTGTGTCCCTTTATTCTGTCCGGTTTGGCCAGTGTACATGGCGGAGGGGCTCTGCTGGCACTGAGGCATAGGAAGGAGCGGTGTGGGCTAAGAGCTGAGTGGAGCTATCTATTGTAGCAAAATTGCACTTGAGGCAGTGGAGGAAATTGTCTCACTTTTGTTGGTCCCATGGAAAGCAAAATATCTGGTGTATTTTTCTTAATGTTCTTAATTAATAGACCCAGGATCTGGGGAAGCCAAATCAGGGCCCCGCCAGGCCACCCCCTGCCTTGGGTCGGCACAGAATTCACCCCCATTGTCCATTTCCCAGGGATTTGTAGAACTGGCTCTTTCTTCTAAGAGTGGGAGGAGATGCTAGTAAGTAGAAATGGCATGTGCAGGGTACGGGGGGGGGGGCAGCGTACAGCTGGGACAATGGCAAGATCTTGCATGGGGTATATTTTGATTCATTCCGGACCAGAATTGTGCCAGTTTTTACTGGAAATTGGTCAGAAATGGGGGAAGGGCTCTGGGCTGGTTGCTGTGGCTGTGGTGGTTGTTTTCTAGGGCTCCGTTGCACCGTTCAGACAGCCCAGCGTTGGAGGCTACTTGCTCCATTGGCCAGTGTCGCAGAGCCATGGCATCTCTTCTTCCCCCTCTCCCCCACCCCTGGGGGTGGCACACTGTCTCACTCCCTGTGCTCCCTTGAGGATCTTGTGCACTCAAGGGGGGATGGGAGGAGGGTTCCTTGTACCTTTCCCCTGCTGCACACCTGTGAACGGGCCCAGCAGAATTTGATCCTTGGTGACTATTGTACTGGAGAAAGGGGCTGGACCGGCAGCTCTGGGGTTCACTGTTCTCTGCCAGCAGCAGAAGCAGAACAGAGGCTGGGGTGCCCCTAGCAATGTGCCCAACACTCACTAGGGTTGAAAGGGGAAGTCATTCCCCTATGGCCCCTAAGCACTTGGCCTCTTTGCCAACAAGGGGGCCAGTTTGTGCCGGGGATGGTGACAGTCTGTGTAATGTGGGCACTTGTCCCATTTGGAACTTAATGGAGGCTCCCAGCTCCTATCACTCTGGCTGTCAGGGCTGGCCCTGAGTTACAAGGGACCCACACGTTATCCAAACAGGGTCCTCTGCCCCCTCCACACTCCTGTGAACACAATCCCTGCTCTGAGCCCTGCTCTCATCACGGGACCTCTGCAAACTGTCAAAGCCCTGCACATCCCCTGCCGGACATGCGTCAGTTGGCACCAGCCTGGGCCAGTTCACAGTGGCCCACACCCGTTACCATGTCCTGGGACACACATGCACGTTCTTTTGGAAACTCATCTAAATCTTCATTTTCATATATAATAATTGTTAATTTCCTGCAGCTCCATCAGCACCCAGCCCAGATGGCACCTTTCCCAGCCCTTAACTAGAGGGACCCTCTCCTGCTACCAGAAAATAAACCCTCCTTGTAAGAAACCCATGAGGCTGAGCTAAATGAGGGGCAGGCCTGGGACCACTCAGTGTTCAGATCAGCTGGAAACCAAGCTGCCCTAATACAAACCCTTCTTGTGCCCTTGACCGTGGCTCATCTGCTGAGATCTCAGTGTCCTCACTGCAGATCACTTCAGGACTGCTCATGCACAGCGGGGAGGGAGGAGCAAGCCTGTTGGCCTTGGGAAGATCATGGCACATAGGGGAGGGAATGGACCAAGGGTCTGAATGCTACTTTCTAGGGCTGATTGAGTGTGAACTGGCCATTGAATTTAGCCCTTTATTTTACCACCTGATCCTAATGTCCATGAATGGATTCCTCAGTCATAAGCACTCATCCAAGAGTCTGGAGAAGCTATTCTCAGCCTAAGGGGTAGCCATAAGCTATTCACTTGGACTACTAACTCTTCAGGGTGTGTGACTGGTCACTGCAGGCTCATGTATGTATAACAGATATTGAACCCCAGGTAGCCTCTTTGGGGACCACATTGTATTACGTTTGCTGATGGTTTATGTACCACTGTGGGCCAGGGACTGTGTGCAACTTCAGCGGAGAGAGTTACTACAGTTCCTCCGGGAACCAAAAACAGGGTGGGGAGGGGGAGTGTGATTATGGTGAATCACTTAGATTGTAAACACCTCCAGAGGAGTGCCACCCCCTTGAGTGGTTTGCATAGATTGGTTTAAAGTCAGTTGTCCAGAGACCAACAGACAGACAAAGAGCTTCTGATATAAAAGAAGTCCTGAACTGACTCAGAACCTTCTTTCTGGTCCAGCAAATGGACAGGACCTAAACCTGGTGGATGGGTTGGAAAGACTTTGACCTACTAGGGCCCCATAAGGCTGATGGGTGAGCTGTGGTGAGCTTTTAGCATGTGTGTAGGCACTTTGATTGTTCTGTTTTCTTTGTAATGCTTCTACCTTAAGAATAAATGTGCTTGCTTAGAAAATGCCGTGTGATCACTTGCAACTTCATAGCCCCTGGGTGCTGGCTTGCTGGGGATATCACAGTGTAAGGCAGGGAGCTGTGTAGCCTTTAAAGCCTTGATGGGAAGGAAGTGGGACAAGGGTGCCTGCCTGGATGGCAGGAGACCTGGGACCTGTCTGGGCCTCCTGCAGTGGACCTCGAGCAGGGATACAGGTGCGGTTACCCTGAAACTCTGACAGTATAGATTTGCTTCCCTGAGCGGATGGCTGAAACTTTTGAAACAGGAGAATAACAAGTGGTGAATAACAAATAACCAGTAGCAAATGCTCCATCCTTTGTTCCCAGGTGAATACAGTTGTTCATACAAAGAGAATCCCAAGTATTTATATGACTGCTACCCTACCTAAGAACATCCATACTGGGTCAAATCAATGGCCCATCTAGCCCAGTATCTTGTCTTCCAACAGTGGCCACTGCCAGATGCTTCAGAGGGAATGAACAGAACAGAGCAATTTATCAAGTGATCCATCCCCTGTCTGGCAAACAGAGGCTGAGGGACACCCAGAGCAGTGGGTTACATACCTGACCATCGTGGCTAATAGATTGGCTACCCCTTCCTGCTTTTCCACGTGGGCACCAATGATACTGCCAAGAATGACCTTGAGCAGATCACTGCAGACTACGTGGCTCTGGGAAGGAGGATAAAGGAGGTTGAGGCGCAAGTGGTGTTCTCGTCCATCCTCCCCGTGGAAGGAAAAGGCCGGGGTAGGGCTTGTCGAATCGTGGAAGTCAACGAATGGCTACGCAGGTGGTGTCGGAGAGAAGGCTTTGGATTCTTCAACCATGGAATGGTGCTCCAAGAAGGAGGAGTGCTAGGCAGAGATGGGCTCCACCTAATGAAAAGAGGGAAGAGCATCTTCGCGAGCAGGCTGGCTAACCTAGTGAGGAGGGCTTTAAACTAGGTTCACCGGGGGAAGGAGACAAAAGCCCTGAGGTAAATGGGGAAGCGGGATACCGGGAGGAAGCACGAAGAGGAGCGTGTGAGAGGGGAGGGCTCCTGCCTCATACTGAGAACAAGGGGCGATCAGCAGGTTATCTCAAGTGCCTATATACAAATGCACAAAGCCTGGGAAACAAGCAGGGAGAACTGGAAGTCCTGGCAAACTCAGGGAATTATGATGTGATTGGAATAATGGAGACTTGGTGGGATAACTCGCATGACTGGAGTACTGTCATGGATGGGTATAAACTGTTCAGGAAGGACAGGGAGGCCAGAAAAGGTGGGGGAGTTGCATTGTATGTAAGGGAGCAGTATGACTGCTCAGAGCTCAAGTATGAAACTGCAGAAAAACCTGAGTGTCTCTGAATTAAGTTTAGAAGTATGAGCAACAAGGGTGATGTCGTGGTGGGAGTCTGCTATAGACCACCAGACCAGGGGGATGAGGTGGACGAGGCTTTCTTCCGGCAAGTCAGAGAAGCTACTAGATCACACGCCCTGGTTCTCATGGGTGACTTCAATCATCCTGATATCTGCTGGGAAAGCAATACAGCGGTGCACAGACAATCCAGGAAGTTTTTGGAAAGCGTAGGGGATAATTTCCTGGTGCAAGTGCTGGAGGAACCAACTAGGGGTGGAGCTCTTCTTGACCTGCTGCTCACAAACCGGGAAGAATTAGTAGGGGAAGCAAAAGTGGATGGGAACCTGGGAGGCAGTGACCATGAGATCGTCGAGTTCAGGATCCTGACACAAGGAAGAAAGGAAAGCAGCAGAATACGGACCCTGGACTTCAGAGAAGCAGACTTTGACTCCCTCGGGGATTGATGGGCAAGATCCCCTGGGAGAATAACATGAGGGGGAAAGGAGTCCAGGAGAGTTGGCTGTATTTTAAAGAATCCTTATTGAGGTTACAGGGACAAACCATCCCGATGTGTAGAAAGAATAGTAAATATGGCAGGTGACCAGCTTGGCTTAACAGTGAAATCCTTGCTGATCTTAAACACAAAAAAGAGGCTTACAAGAAGTGGAAGGTTGGACAAATGACCAGGGATGAGAATAAAAATATTGCTCGGGCATGCAGGAATGGAATCAGGAAGGCTAAATCACACCTGGAGTTGCAGCTAGCGAGGGATGTTAAGAGTAACAAGAAGGGTTTCTTCAGGTATGTTGGCAATAAGAAGAAAGCCAAGGAAAGTGTGGGCCCCTTACTAAATGAAGGAGGCAACCTAGTGACAGAGGATGTGGAAAAAGCTAACGAACTCAATGCTTTTTGTGCCTCTGTCTTCACAAACAAGGTCAGCTCCCAGACTACTGCACTGGGCAGCACAGCATGGGGAGGTGGCCAGCCCTCTGTGAAGGAAGAAGTGGTTTGAGACTATTTAGAAAAGCTGGACGTGCACAAGTCCATGGGGCCGGATGCGTTGCATCCAAGAGTGCTAAAGGAATTGGCAGACGTGATTGCAGAGCCATTGGCCATTATCTTTGAAAACTCATGGCGATCGGGGGAAGTCCCGGAAGATTGGAAAAAGGCTAATGTAGTGCCCATCTTTAAAAAAGAGAAGAAGGATGATCCTGGGAACTACAGGCCGGTCAGCCTCACCTCAGTCCCCGGAAAAATCAGGGAGCAGGTCCTCAAGGAATCAATTCTGAAGCACTTAGACGAGAAGAAAGTGATCAGGAACAGTCAGCATGGATTCACCAAGGGAAAGTCATGCCTGACTAATCTAATTGCCTTCTACGATGAGATAACTGGTTCTGTGGATGAAGGGAAAGCAGTGGACGTGTTGTTCCTTGACTTTAGCAAAGCTTTTGACACGATCTCCCACAGTATTCTTGTCAGCAAGTTAAAGTATGGGCTGGATGGATGCACTACAAGGTGGGTAGAAAGTTGGCTAGATTGTCGGGCTCAACGGGTAGTGATCAATGGCTCCATGTCTAGTTCGCAGCTGGTATCTAGCGGAGTGCCCCAAGGGTCGGTCCTGGGACCGGTTTTGTTCAATATCTTCATAAATGATCTGGAGGATGGTGTGAATTGCACCCTCAGCAAGTTTGCGGATGACACTAAACTGGGAGGAGTGGTAGATACGCTGGAGGGTAGGGATAGGATACAGAGGGACCTAGACAAATTGGAGGATTGGGCCAAAAGAAATCTGATGAGGTTCAACAAGGACAAGTGCAGAGTCCTGCACTTAGGACGGAAGAATCCAATGCACCGCTACAGACTAGGGACCGAATGGCTAGGCAGCAGTTCTGCAGAAAAGGACCTAGGGGTGACAGTGGATGAGAAGCTGGATATGAGTCAACAGTGTGCCCTTGTTGCCAAGAAGGCCAATGGCATTTTGGGGTGTATAAGTAGGGTCATTGCCAGCAGATCGAGGGACGTGATCGTTCCCCTCTATTCGACATTGGTGAGGCCTCATCTGGAGTACTGTGTCCAGTTTTGGGCCCCACACTACAAGAAGGATGTGGAGAAATTGGAGAGAGTCCAGCAAAGGGCAACAAAAATGATTAGGGGACTGGAACACATGACTTATGAGGAGAGGCTGAAGGAACTGGGACTGTTCAGTCTGCAGAAGAGAAGAATGAGGGGGGATTTGATAGCTGCTTTTAACTACCTGAAAGGTGGATCCAAAGAGGATGGATCTAGACTATTCTCAGTGATAGCAGATGACAGGACAAGGAGTAATGGTCTCAAGTTGCAGTGGGGGAGGTTTAGGTTGGATATTAGGAAAAACTTTTTCACTAGGAGGGTGGTGAAACACTGGAATGCGTTACCTAGGGAGGTGGTGGAATCCCCTTCCGTAGAAGTTTTTAAGGTCAGGCTTGACAATGCCCTGGCTGGGATGATTTAATTGGGATTGGTCCTGCTCTGGGTAGGGGGTTGGACTAGATGGCCTCCAGAGGTCCCTTCCAACTCTGTTATTCTATGATTCTATGATTCTATGACCTGTCCTCTAGGAGCTTATCTCATTCCTTTTAGAACCGAGTTATACTTGTGGCCTTCATGACATCCTCTGGCAATGAGTTCCACAGGTTGACTGTGTGTTGGGTGAAGAAGTACTTCCTTTTGTTATTTTTAAACCTGCTGCCTGTTAATTTCATTGGGTGACCCTTGGTTTGTTTATTATGTGAAGGGGTAAATAACTTTTCCCTATTCACTTTCTCTACACCAGTCATGATTTTATAGCTCTCTCTCACATCCCTCCTCACCCTTCTCTTTTCCAAAATGACCAGTCCCAGTCTTTTTAATCTCTCCTCATATGGAAGCTGTTTCACGGCCTTAATTTTTATTGCCCTTCTCTGTACTTTTTCCAGTTCTAATATATCTTTTCTGAGATGGGGCTACCAGGACTGCACGAAGAATTCAAGGTGTGGGCGTACCATGGATTTATAGAGTGGCATTGTGATGTTTTCTGTCTTATTACCTATCCCTTTCCTAATGATTCCCAACATTCTGTTCACTTTTTTGATGGCCGCTGCACATTGAGCAGATGTTTTCAGAGGACCCACAATGACTCCAAGATCTCTTTCTTAAGTGGTAACAGCTAATTTAGATTCCATCGTTTTGTATGTGTAGTTGGGATTATGTTTTACTTTGCATTTATGAACATTAAATTTCATCTGACATTTCTTGCTCAGTTACCCATTTTTGTGAGATCCCTTTGTAAATCAGTCTGCTTTGGACTTAACTATCTTGAGTAATTTTGTATTATCTGCAAACGTTATCATGTCACTGTTTAACCCCTTTTCCAGATCATTTCTGAATATGTTGAACAGCACTGGTCCCAATACAGATCCTTGGGGGACCATGATATTTACCTCTCTCCACTGTGAAAACTGACCATTTATTTCATAGATTCATAGATATTTAGGTCAGAAGGGACCATTATGATCATCTACTCTGACCTCCTGCACAACGCAGGCCACAGAATTTCACCCACCACTCCTGCAAAAAACCTCACACCTATATTTGCGCTATTGAAGTCCTCAAATCGTAGTTTAAAGACTTCAAGGAGCAGAGAATCGTCCAGCAAGTGACCCGTGCCCCATGCTACAGAGGAAGGTGAAAAACCTCCAGGGCCTCTTCCAATCTGCCCTGGAGGAAAATTCCTTCCCGACCCCAAATATGGCAATCAGCTGAACCCTGAGCATATGGGCAAGATTCATCAGCCAGATACTACAGAAAATTCTTTCCTGGGTAACTCGGATCCCACCCCATCTAATATCCCATCACAGGCCATTGGGCCTATTTACCATGAATATTTAATTACCAAAACCATGTTATCCCATCATACCATCTCCTCCATAAACTTATCGAGTTTAATCTTAAAGCCAGATAGATCTTTTGCCCCCACTGCTTCCCCTGGAAGGCTATTCCAAAACTTCACTCCTCTGATGGTTAGAAACCTTCATCTAATTTCTAGTCTAAATTTCTTGGTGGCCAGTTTATATTCATTTGTTCTTGTGTCCACATTGGTACTGAGCTTAAATAATTCCTCTCCCTCTCCAGTATTTATCCCTCTGATATATTTATAGAGAGCAATCATATCTCCCCTCAACCTTCTTTTAGTTAGGCTAAACAAGCCAAGCTCCCTGAGTCTCCTTTCAAAAGACAAGTTTTCCATTCCTCGGATCATCCTAGTAGCCCTTCTCTGTTTCTGTTCCAGTTTGAATTCATCCTTCTTAAACATGGGAGACCAGAACTGCACACAGTATTCCAGTTGAGGTCTCTACCCTTTGTTTCCTATCTTTTAACCAGTTACGGATCCAGGAGAGAACCTTCCCTCTTATCCCATGACAGCTTACTTTCCTTTGGTGAGGGACCTTGTCAAAGGCTTTCTGAAAGTTCAAGTACAGTATATTAACTGGATCACCCTTGTCCACATGTTCGTTGACACCCTCAGAAAATTCTAATAGATTGGTCAGCCATGATTTGCCTTTACAGTTGCCATGTTGACTCTTCCTTCATATATCGTGTTCATCTATGTGTCTGATAAATTCTGTACTTTACTATAGTTTCAGACAATTTGCCTGGTCTGTGTCCCCCTCTGCTCTGCTTCCTGGTAACACCCTAGATCTCTGGTGCCCCAGGGCACTGGCAGATTCTTGAATCAAAGCATGCCAACCAGATACTAAAGTAAATTACTATCAGCCTTGTTGAACAGGGGAGTCTGATGCACGCAGCCAGGGATCACAGAGCTCAGTGTAAAGCCAGGGATGGAGTCTTTGTGGGTATCACTCTCTCTGATTATTCCAAAATTCTGGCCAGGAATTTGGAAGGGATTATTCCAGGACAGCTTTCATGCTGGTCCAGCCTAACCTGCCTGTACGCCAGAGAATTCTTCATGTATGAGTTGTTGTGCTCAGAACAGGAATTGCTGAGTGCAGCTCTCTGGCCTGTGTTACACACAAGGTCAAACTTAACGGTCCCTTCTGGCCGTTAAATCTGAGACAATGTCAATCAGGATGTTACAGAGCTGTGTGCTCTGCAAAGGGGAATCACTAAAGTAAAGTGGGACGCTGGGATTCCTGCCTGTGCTCTGACTGGGAATGTCTTCTATGATCGTACAGTGACCGGACGAATGGGGTCTGATCTAATTGGGGTCACTGGGGGGGCACTGTAATAAATAATCATGATGATAATATATTGAGATGGAAAATTCTTGTATCTCCCACCTCATGAATCCCGAAATCTGTCTTGTTCTGGCTGGGATCCTGGGTCTCTCTGCAGAGCTAGGCCTAGTGGGGGGCTGTTATGTGATAGCTCAGCTCTCTTCTCACTCAAACTCTGGACATCGTGGGAAGCCTCATTTTCCTCAGGATCGACTCTCCAGTTTCTGAGGCAGCCCAGTGGAAAAGCACCAGGAGCCGGCAGTGCATTCACAGCATTGTGCTTCCCTTACAGGTCAGGACAGAAACAAGCACAGTCAGAGAGTGTGACCGCCAGTCAGAAGGTTGTAAACCTTGGCCTAGCTTAGTCTTGACACCTTAACTCCACCCATCCCACTGCCATGATGCCCACAGGGACTGCCCACCCTGCATCGCCTCTACCCAGAGAGACAAATCAAATGGAAGAAAGACTCTTTAAAGGCTAATGTGTCCCAGTCCAGAGCTTCCAGACTGGACTGCAGAGCATGCTCCTTGCATCTACTGCTACATTCAGTAAAGGGAAGTTACAAACGCCAGGACTACTAGCCTACAGTTACCGCTGGGGCAGTTGTGGCAGAGATGTTATTCAGCCACCAATGTGGGGAGGTGGGGCCGGGAGATGGCGAATGGGAGGGGAGGTGGGGCCAGACAATAAGCTACTTAGTGGTTAGAAAAGGAGAAACTGCGGGTCCGGACGCCTGGGTCCTTTTCCTGGCTTTTTCACTGACTTGCTGTGTGACTTTGGGTAAGTTACTTAGGCACAAATTTTCAGAAGTGGCTTCTAATTTGGGGTGCCTCCATTTCTGAGTGTCCAGTGTCAGCTGCCAGGTGGCCCACAAAAATGAAGGGTCTCACAATTAGAGGTGACTTCTGAACATGTGGGCCGAAGGCTTTCTGCACCTCAGTGCTGCTGCTGAGGAGTTGGTGTAATCCTCCCTGCCTTGCCAGGCCGTGACCCTTCACTGAGCACTCAGCCTCAGGCCTGGAATCCGCTTTACATGGGCTGTCCCTGCCACCCAAGCACAGGGTCAGGGGCTCCCCACCTGGAGCTGATTGTAGGATCGCGGCCTTGGGTCACTGACCTCTTTGAGATCATTAGCTGAGAAGCGCTGTAGCAGCCCAGTGTTCAGATGACATCTTGGCAGTCCCTAAGCAGGCCCAAACCAGCAAGCAAGCCGCACCCTCTGTATTTCGGTATCTACCCCCTGCTCTGTATGTGACAGAACAATGGAATTTCCCCAGCCACTCACACCTCACCTGTGCCATCCTGCTATTTCAGAATGGGGTTACATTCTGTCTGCTTAGCTTCCTGCCCCTCTAAAATCCAGAGTGGCAACCCAGAGCCAGGCCCCACACAAGCAGCAATCCAGCTTGGCTTGGTTTGGGCAAGGTCCTAGGATTTCCCTGCACCCAACTCCACTGAGCATCCCGAGCTGGGGTGCAGTAAGTCCACCCTGTCTCGGAGCTGGGAAGTTGGGATCTGTTCCCATCTTGGCTCCAAGGCACCCAGATGCAGTCCAGCACACAGATCCACTTGTGGCTGAGCCTTGCACACAATGCACGGGCTATTGAAGCTTTCAATAAAGGCAGCTCTCATTAACAGGCCACACGCTGGCGGAGGACAGCTCCAATCGCATCAGATAACAGTTCAAAAGCCGAGGGCTCTTTCCCTCTCTCACCCTCTTTTAAACAGCAACAAAGAGAGAAAGAAAAACAGACAATAAAGAGGCTCCTTGTAGCAGGGCAGTAAAATGCCATCTGTCTCCCTGCTGGGGGCTCGAGGTCCTGGTGACAGACGTCTGGCCAGTTAAAGCCTGAGACAAAGGCACATGGCAGACAGCCACTCCCAGCCAGGGAGTCTCTGCTTCTCTCTGCTCTCCAGAGGGATGGTACTGAGCAGGACAGCGGGAGGGAAGCACCTATTACAAAGCATTTTATTTGGGGGATCAGAAGTGGTTTTGAAGCCTGATCTAGATGCAATTCAAATGGGAAAGCCTCTTGCTGCCCCTGCCCCGCCGTGCCATAGAGCCAGAGTCCCCAGGCCTCCACAGACAGGAGCTGCCCTGATGACCAGGTAACAATGTCGGAACTATCTGTGTAACGTGACTTTTCATTCACTTGGGATCCCTGCAGACCCACCTATTTTCCTCTTGAAAGCAATGCTCCTGGGACACAAAGGACTCTCCCACTAGCTCTCTGTGAATGGAAATCCCCCAGCCCAGCCCTTTTAATTACCTCTTGGGAAAGAATTTCTAGGACCCTCCTAAGCTGAAAGATCAAAACAAGAAAGCTGTGTCAGGAAACAGCGAGCTCTTAGCCCGGCTCCCTGCTGCACTGCCCCTCCTCCATTAGGTTACTGATCCCTGGCTTCCAGCTAGCCGGGCTCCCCCACCCAAGCCTACTGCTCCCATCTGACGACTGCCCTGGCCCTGGGGGACCTGTGGGCTGGGACTATGTGCCACACCCCAAGTGTCAGAACTTGCCATCTCCTCACCTAACATCAGAAGCTGTTGACACTGCTTGGAGCTGTGTAGAGCAACCCCTAGGACTGCACGTCTGCACAGGGCCATGGGGCAGAGTAATGGCTCCCCTAATGCCTCTGCCCAGGCTGCCTGGACCCTGGGTTGGCATGCTGGAGCGGGCAGGTGCTGTGCACTCCCACCTCCTCCCCAGAGCAGAAGAGTATGGAAGGGCTGCAGAGTGTTGGCTCCACCCCCATGTGGCAGCTGACCCCAGGGACATTGCAATTGGCCAATGGAATAGGCCACAAATTACTATGCCTTTCCCATGGGGAGCAACAGGGGCCTGTGACTTTCCTTCACTGTGCTTCTCGTTTGACACAGCCCTATGTGCCTGATGAGTGTAACCCTCTGAATCAGGATTGGCCACCATTGCAAATCCCACTAACTGGGCAAATCTGCTCCGCCCCACGCTGAAAAGGGGCAGGCGAAGGGAGCGAGTCCACCACAAATACTCCGCGCAGCCTCCCAGCCACTCTGGGGTGCAGCAGTCGCCTGGCTCTGGCCAGAGCACACAAGCCGGGCCTTTTAGACACCAAGGGGCTTTGGAAACACAAAGCAGACAGGCCGTCTGAGTAGATGCGCTGGGAAAGAAGCTGCCCGCAAAGCAGCAAACACACTGAATGTAAAAGCGTCACCGTGGAAAGTCTGAAGGGACCCGTGAGAGCAGTTTGCAACAGGAAAAGCAGCCGTTGAGTCCTGGCTGACAGGTGCAGGCTGGCTGGGCACACTCCCACTGTGCAGCATCATACCTGCTGCGGAAGGAGCTAAGGCACATTGGGGCCTCGCGGGTTCAGTCAATGTGTCATTGTTGGGTACAACAACAGTAGCTCATATTGCTAATCCCCTAAACTTGGGTCTCAAGGAGGTAGTTATAAAAGGAGTGATCAGCCATGCACACACCTTTACCCAGGGACAGAGAGGGACGGCTCTGCAGCCATGGGAGGGAGTGACAAGTGCGTCATTGATACCGGGCCCCAGAACCTGGGGATAAGCAAAATGTAGCTGGGTTTCTTGATAAGGTCTGGGGCAAAAAAGCTTTGGAAACAGGACGCTGCAATGGCTGGACCAGCTGGGCTTAGGGGCCAGTGGGACACTGTCATGCAGGAGGGCAGGGGCTGGGCTAATCCTCTGTCTTGGGTGGTCCATGGGTGGCTCTCCAGGAACCCACATAAAGCCTGAGTCAGCATGGTGCAGCTGGGTGTCCTACACAGGGGCCTGGGAAAGATGAAACTCCCAGCCCAGCCCAGCCCAGGGGCAGGCCACAAAGAGACAGAGTGAGGGGGGTTGGTAGCGGATGAGGAAGGCACTTGTCTGAAGGTGACCCAGGTTAGTGGTGACCAAGCCTCTGTAATCTGCTGGCAGTAAATACACACGGGGGGCGGGGGGGCAGTGTGTGGGCAGCTCACCCCAACCCACTAGAATACCCTGTGGGTGCAAACAGGAGTGCAGGCTGCATCGCTGCCCCCTCTGCACAGAGCTCACAGGGAGCCGATCACAACACAGCCAGGCTCACTGAGCGTCACTGACACTGCAGAGCAGCTGCCAGCCTGCTCTTCCAGCATTTCAGACCCCTGCTGCATCCAGCCCTGGCTGCCAGCTCTCCCAGATTCATCATGTATATATTTCACTAGGAAGGTGGTGAAGCACTGGAATGGGTTACCTAGGGAGGTGGTGGAATCTCCTTCCTTAGGGGTTTTTAAGGTCAGGCTTGACAAAGCCCTGGCTGGGATGATTTAGTTGGTGTTGGCCCTGCTTTGAGCAGGGGGTTGGACTAGATACCTCCTGGGTACCTTCCAACCCTGAGCTTCTATGATTCTATGATTCTATGAGATGTGCGATATTCGGGGTCGGGGGGGTCCTACATCCCCAGCTCCTGGTGGCATGTGACTAGGTGAGGACCTCAACTTTTTTCTTTTTCTTTTTCTTTTTTTCAGTATGTTTCTAGCCATCAGGGCTGCAGAGAAAACATGTGAATATGACCCAAGAGCATCCTAAAGACTCAGAAACCAGACAACAAATAAAAAGACCCCAAATTCACTATTTTTTAAAACCTCCTGACTTTTAAGCTGCTGTCATGATTTTGGAGTATTGGTGTTAGCAGTCATGCACTGGCCCTGACCCGCGGGCCCAGCCTTGCTGTCCTGAGCACAGGACAAGTGGGGAAGCAAAGGTGGCCCTATGGCTCCTTTGTGCATCCCCAGCCCTGGGTCTGGCCCTAGACTAGGGCAGCCTCCAGCAACACCACTTAGGGCAGCCCCGGTCTGCACCGGCCCCAAGGCATCAGCCTCTGCTCCTCTTATGACTCATCCCCAGCCTGGGGACACCCCTCTCAGGCTGGCTGTTTAAAGCCACATGATGGACCCACCCAGAGGCCCTGGAGCACTCCTGGTGTAAGGAAAGCGACACAGAAGCAGAAGCCAGACACGAGCACAGGATAGGAACAAGCACAGCAGAGAAAGCAAAGCCTTGATGAGGGGCTGCGCTCCTCCTCATCATGCCGGTCGGGGCTCAGTTTGAATCACTAGGGTGATGCCCAGAGCTGGACAAACAACTGAGTTTCCAGTTTGCTGGCCGCACCGAAAAATCAACAATAAGGTGGTCTGAGTCTAACAAACTGCTTTGTTCGACCCAAAATGAAACGGGTCCTTTTGTTTTTGAGGGCTTGTTTACGTTTTTTTTAAAAATGAAATTGAAGCAAAATTCAGCACAAAGCATCGTTTCAGATCAAAACCTCAAAATGTTTCAATTTGTTGGGAATTATTTTTTTTCTGTTTCAGCCAAAACCACCTGGTGAATGTGACGCAAAACCATGCACCGGGTCAAGTCACCCCAAAGCTGCATTTTTTGGGTAAAAAATATTTTGCCCAACAAATTTTGCCCAACTCTAGCAACATGTTGCACTGCACAAGCAGCCTGGCAAAGCAATCAGGGCTGGGTAACCTGAGACCCCACTGCTGCAGCCACTACACTGAGCCGAGGGGCGTAATTTCATTCTGGTAGGAAGTTTGTGGTTTCGTGAAGTGTGGCCAGTGAGGCTCCTCGGTACCAGCTGTCATCACCAGGCCTTCAGAAATCCAGGACTTAGAATCAAAAGCAAAGACGCACACTGGATTGTTTTTCTTTTGTTTTTAATGTAGATTCAGAGATTTCAAGGCCGGACAGGACCATTCTGCTCACCCAGTCTGCCTTTCTACATAACACAGGCCAGAGAACCTCACCCAGAAATTCCTGCAGCCAGCCCAGAACTTCTATCTAAGCTAGATTTCAGAGTAACAGCCGTGTTAGTCTGTATTAGCAAAAAGAAAAGGAGTACTTGTGGCACCTTAGAGACTAACCAATTTATTTGAGCATGAGCTTTCGTGAGCTACAGCTCACTTCATTGGATGCATACTGTGGAAACTGCAGAAGACATTATATACACACAGAGACCATGAAACAATACCTCCTCCCACCCCACTGTCCTGCTGGTAATAGCTTATCTAAAGTGATCATCAAGTTGGGCCATTTCCAGCACAAATCCAGGTTTGTGTGTGCGGGGGCGGAGGGTGAGAAAACCTGGATTTGTGCTGGAAATGGCCCAACTTGATAGTTACTTTAGATAAGCTATCACCAGCAGGACAGTGGGGCGGGAGGAGGTATTGTTTCATGGTCTCTGCGTGTATATAAGGTCTTCTGCAGTTTCCACGGTATGCATCCGATAAAGTGAGCTGTAGCTCACGAAAGCTCATGCTCAAATAAATTGGTTAGTCTCTAAGGTGCCACAAGTACTCCTTTTCTTTTTATCTAAGCTAGAGCAGAGCTGTTAGAAAGCAACATCCAACCTCTATTTCAGGCTATCAGATGGGACGGCCAGTCACTACTGACAGTGGCCTGATTCCACATAACCCTGCACTGTGTGTGCAAAGCAAATGGCATATGCTGTCCCTCTGATCCGCTGGCGTGGCTACACTAGAGTTGCCAACTTTTTGATTGCAGAAAACCGAATACCTCTGACCCGCTCCTTCTCCAAGGCCCTGCCCCCACTCACTCCATTCATCCTCCTTCCGTCACTTGCTCTCCCCCACCCTCGCTCACTTGCTCATTTTCAGGGGGCTAGGGCAGGGGGTTGCAGTGGGGAGGAGGGAGGGCTCCAGCTGGGGGTGTGGGCTCCAGGTTGAGGCCAGGGATGAGAGTTTTGGAGTGCAGGAGGGGGCTCCAGGCTGGGGGGTGGGGCTGAGGGGTTCAGAGTGTGGGAGGGGGTCTGAGATGGGGCAGGATGTTGGGGTGTGGGAGGGGGTGCGGGCTCCAGCTGGGGGTGTGGGCTCCAGGTTGAGGCCAGGGATGAGAGTTTTGGAGTGCAGGAGGGGGCTCCAGGCTGGGGGGTGGGGCTGAGGGGTTCAGAGTGTGGGAGGGGGTCTGAGATGGGGCAGGATGTTGGGGTGTGGGAGGGGGTGCGGGCTCCAGCTGGGGGTGTGGGCTCCAGGTTGAGGCCAGGGATGAGAGTTTTGGAGTGCAGGAGGGGGCTCCAGGCTGGGGGGTGGGGCTGAGGGGTTCAGAGTGTGGGAGGGGGTCTGAGATGGGGCAGGATGTTGGGGTGTGGGAGGGGGTGCGGGCTCCAGCTGGGGGTGTGGGCTCCAGGTTGAGGCCAGGGATGAGAGTTTTGGAGTGCAGGAGGGGGCTCCAGGCTGGGGGGTGGGGCTGAGGGGTTCAGAGTGTGGGAGGGGGTCTGAGATGGGGCAGGATGTTGGGGTGTGGGAGGGGGTGCGGGCTCCAGCTGGGGGTGTGGGCTCCAGGTTGAGGCCAGGGATGAGAGTTTTGGAGTGCAGGAGGGGGCTCCAGGCTGGGGGGTGGGGCTGAGGGGTTCAGAGTGTGGGAGGGGGTCTGAGATGGGGCAGGATGTTGGGGTGTGGGAGGGGGTGCGGGCTCCAGCTGGGGGTGTGGGCTCCAGGTTGAGGCCAGGGATGAGAGTTTTGGAGTGCAGGAGGGGGCTCCAGGCTGGGGGGTGGGGCTGAGGGGTTCAGAGTGTGGGAGGGGGTCTGAGATGGGGCAGGATGTTGGGGTGTGGGAGGGGGTGCGGGCTCCAGCTGGGGGTGTGGGCTCCAGGTTGAGGCCAGGGATGAGAGTTTTGGAGTGCAGGAGGGGGCTCCAGGCTGGGGGGTGGGGCTGAGGGGTTCAGAGTGTGGGAGGGGGTCTGAGATGGGGCAGGATGTTGGGGTGTGGGAGGGGGTGCGGGCTCCAGCTGGGGGTGTGGGCTCCAGGTTGAGGCCAGGGATGAGAGTTTTGGAGTGCAGGAGGGGGCTCCAGGCTGGGGGGTGGGGCTGAGGGGTTCAGAGTGTGGGAGGGGGTCTGAGATGGGGCAGGATGTTGGGGTGTGGGAGGGGGTGCGGGCTCCAGCTGGGGGTGTGGGCTCCAGGTTGAGGCCAGGGATGAGAGTTTTGGAGTGCAGGAGGGGGCTCCAGGCTGGGGGGTGGGGCTGAGGGGTTCAGAGTGTGGGAGGGGGTCTGAGATGGGGCAGGATGTTGGGGTGTGGGAGGGGGTGTGGGCTCCAGCTGGGGGTGTGGGCTCCAGGTTGAGGCCAGGGATGAGAGTTTTGGAGTGCAGGAGGGGGCTCCAGGCTGGGGGGTGGGGCTGAGGGGTTCAGAGTGTGGGAGGGGGTCTGAGATGGGGCAGGATGTTGGGGTGTGGGAGGGGGTGCGGGCTCCAGCTGGGGGTGTGGGCTCCAGGTTGAGGCCAGGGATGAGAGTTTTGGAGTGCAGGAGGGGGCTCCAGGCTGGGGGGTGGGGCTGAGGGGTTCAGAGTGTGGGAGGGGGTCTGAGATGGGGCAGGATGTTGGGGTGTGGGAGGGGGTGCGGGCTCCAGCTGGGGGTGTGGGCTCCAGGTTGAGGCCAGGGATGAGAGTTTTGGAGTGCAGGAGGGGGCTCCAGGCTGGGGGGTGGGGCTGAGGGGTTCAGAGTGTGGGAGGGGGTCTGAGATGGGGCAGGATGTTGGGGTGTGGGAGGGGGTGCGGGCTCCAGCTGGGGGTGTGGGCTCCAGGTTGAGGCCAGGGATGAGAGTTTTGGAGTGCAGGAGGGGGCTCCAGGCTGGGGGGTGGGGCTGAGGGGTTCAGAGTGTGGGAGGGGCCTCCGAACTGGGGCAGGGGGTTGTGGTGTGGGAGGGGGTGAGGGTTCCGACTGGGGATGTGGGCTTCGGGGTGGGGCCAGGGATGAGGGGTTTGGAGGGCGGGAGGGGGCTCAGGGCTGGGGCAAGAGGTTAGGGTGTGGGAGGGGGTGAGGAATATGGGCTCCAGGCGGCGCTGGCCTCAGGCGCTGGCCTCAGCCCCAGGGGCTCCGCAGGCTGCCCCCATCCATAGGTGCCGCCCCTGCAGCTCCCATTGGCCATGGTTACCGGCCAATGGGAGCTGCAGAGCCAGCGCTCAGGGTGGGGGCAGCGGTGGAGCCCCCCTGACGGCTCCTGCACCTAGGAGCCAGTGGGACATGCCGCCGCTTCCAGGGGTCAAGTGGAGCCATCCGCTGCGGCCAGCTGGACGTTCAGCAGCTGACCAGAGTCACTAGGGTCCCTTTGTGACCAGGGGGTTCTGGTTGAAAACCAGACACCTGGCAACCCTCGGCTACACAGGGGCTATGCGGCTGAGACTCAGAGCCTGGCTCTTTGCAAGTGTGCCGTCCAGGAGGGGGCTGATGTGCAGGACACTGAGGGTTGGGAGGTGGTAATAAGACTAGGCTGAAACTGGAAGAGTTTGTAGGCTGTGTCCTTGGGAGGCCAGCAGCCCGAATCCCAGAGCCTGCCTCACTCAGACATCTAGAAGTGAGCATTGCAGGGGAGCGTTAGCACAGCCTGGAAACAGAACTGGCTTCGCAAGGCTAGATGCGCAAGGTGCTGCCCTGGCTCCCCTCCCCCCAGGAGGAGGCAGAGGCCCATGCAGCCCTGGGCTGTGAGAAATGCTGGCACAGCCTGTGAGTGCCTGCTGTGTTTAACCTTGGTAATGATTAGCCAGGTAGAACCTTCCTGCTCAAGGACACCCGGTGGAAACAGCCCTCCTGGCTTTGCTTACACAGCATACACAGCTGGGCCTTTCCCCACAGCCTGCCCTGCACCACCCAGGCAGGGCAGGAGCAGCCTCCCCCCGCTGCGGGCTGGATCCCCCAGGTTTCCCCTCTAACTTCTGGCAGTGCAGGGGTTCTGAACGCAGCTGGTGCCATTTGGATGCCGGCGGCAGGGGCCAGGACTGGGGCCGAGGCACGAACCTGCCCAGCCCGGGCCTTTGCCCCGGACGACTGTGAAACCCACACTGTCTGCAGAGGCACACAAGTCTGGAGCAGGTTTTGGTTCTGCAATAGCAGGAGCCAGAAGCTCAAAGAGCGAAGTACCTCTGACCCCCGGGCCAGTGGGCAGGTGCTTGGGCTAGTCTAAGCGGACCCCCAAGCATTCGCCGTCACTCATTTTCTCCCGGAGCTCGATCCTCGGTGCTTTCAAGTGGCTGAACCGGCCCCTTTGAAGTCAATGGAAACGTTGTCATTGGCTGCAGTAGGGCTGGATTTGGTCCTCAAAGCTCAAAACCAGCTGGGAGCAACAGGTGCAAAACATCCGTTTGATGTGACTCATTCTCTTGTTCTTTCTTTCCTTGTGCTCGTGCCAAGAACTCGCCCTGGCAGCATCTGGACATGCAGGAGGAGCTCACAGCACAGGCTGCATCAGCAATCCGCTGGGCCCAGAAGTGGGGCTCTCACCCCCTTCGCACAAGTGGCGGCAGTGAGGGCTCGGGTGCTCCTGCAGTATGTCTTGCAGCACGCGGATCGTGCGCTATTCTCTGCAGTGACAGCCACGCTGCCCTGCTCTCCTGCTCTGCTTGTGCTTTATTATCGATGTCTCACAGGAGCCCAGCCGGAGAGGCACAGCCTGCCCTCAGCACCCTCAGAGGCCACAGGAGCTGGGTACTCAGAGCTGTTTGTTCCCTTACTCTAGAATTCATCGCCAGCCAGTAGTTCCCAGTCAGTCACGCGAATTCACCAGGTTCTGGTGCCATTCAGCTCCCAGGCTGCCAGCAAATTGTCGGCATCGAAACCAGGGAATGGGAACAGCCCCAGGCAGTTCTGTGGGCACAGCTCAGAGCAGAAAGATCCAGTGAAGTGAGACAGCCACAGTGGCAGGGCCCAGCATGGGGCTGGAACAGCTCTGGGCAAGGGCAGAGCAGGGGCAGGAAGAGCTGAGGAGCGAATCTGAAGGCCCAGGGCACTGGGCGCAGTGCTGGGTGGCACAGGAGGTCGCCCTGCCGTCATCTGAGCGCGGCGCCCCAGACGGGCACACGCTGCCGAGGAACAGGCAGCCCTTTCTCCACATCCCGGAGCGCATGGCAGTGTGTCCACAGGCCTGCCCAGGAGGGTCTCAGACAGGCACTGGCCACAGCAGGGGAGGCAGCAGAGCCCCAGGATGTGGCACAGCCAGAACCCGGGGGCTTGTTGCCTCCTGACAGCCAAGGTGCCGAAGCCGCAGGGGCCTCCCAGTTCATTCCTCTCTGACTTGCTGCCCATGAGGCGATGGGGTCCCCAGGGAGGGTCCACCGGGCTTGCTACAAATTCATCCTCCAGTATGTCCTCCTGTCCAGACAGCCAGAAGCATCCTCCCTTCCACATCTCGTGGAAGGTCACTAGGGCCCAGGTTGATTCAGATCAAACGCACCTGGTTTCACCTCTGAATTCAACCCCCAAATTAGTGTCCCGGGTCTCTGCAGCCAAATGGTTGCACGGCATTGACCACACATATGGCAGGCCCTGGGGAAGTTTGGGGCTGGAGGGGGCAACCCCTGCCCTTTGTGAGATGACGGGGTGTTTGAAAGCCATTCAGAAATACAGAGAGAGCAGCCAGAGCTGAGTGACTCCCTAACTGGCCAGGGAACGGCACATCCTGTAGAACCAGCTAGAGACACACTCCCAATAGCAAGTGAAACACCTTCCACAGGGGCTAGCTCCTTAGAAGGAGCCAGCCCCGGGAGCCCCTCGGCACAGGGCCCTGCACAGCCAGCATCCAGGAGCTTGGGACATTTGTTTGCATTTTAGAGCCTTCCCAAACTAAACAAGGAAGTGAATTCCCCAGCTGCCCAGTATAACCCAAGCTGTCTGTGTCCCCGGCCCTCCCTCACTGCCAGGTCTGTCACGCACAAAGGCCATGCCACATCCCACACCCACCTGCTCTTATCACAGGGTTCACTCCACTCCCTCACTGACAGTAGGAGGGATGTGCCCATGCTGTCTCCAGCCCCTGCCCTCCCCTCAGAGTCTCCACTCTGGCACTCTGCTGGCAGGCTGTTGCCCTGGGACGGAGGGCTCCTGGAAGACGCAGAAATTGAGGGATGAAAGCCAAGCGGCATTTTTACAAAAACTAGAGGTGGGAGAACATGAACCCACTCAACATCCTGGGGTCAAGAGTTCAACCCAGCCCTGCGTAGGCGAGACTGAATACCGGAACAGAGAGAGGAAGGGAGAAAGTCAGGGGGGAATAAATATTCAATTGTAAGCTCTGTGAGGCAGGGCCTGTCTTTTTGTTCGGTTTGACGGGTTGGATCACAGAAACCCCCTTGGGAACTGCCAACTGATGTGCCAAGACTACTTCTGCCCCTGCTTTCCTGCCCTGGCAGCTTGGGACTTCAGTGACGTGCCTGGTTTGAGTCAGACCCACTAGCCTCCTACAAACCCAGACCCAGGTCTGAACCACGTCCCTAACAGCTGTAGGCTTAAACCAAAAGCAGCTTAAGAAGTGTTCCTGTCTTTAACACAGATGCCCAACTCCCAGTGGGATCCAAACCCCAAATAACTCCGTTTTACTCATAAATAGTTTGCCCTCAATAACACTGATAGAGAGATATGCACAGCTGTTTGCCCCCCCAGGTATTAATAATTGCTCTGGGTTAACTAATAAGTAAAAAGTGGTTTTATTAAATACAGAAAGTAGGATTAAGTGGTTCCAAGTAGTAACAGACAGAACAAAGTGAATTACCAAGCAAAATAAAATAGAACACGCAAGTCTATGTCTAATACAGTGAGAAAACTGGATACAGATAAAAACCTCACCCTCAGAGGAATTCCAGTAAGTTTCCCTTTACAGACTAGTCTCCTTCTAGTCTGGGTCCAGCAATCACTCACACCCCCTGTAGTTACTGTCCTTTGTTCCAGTTTTTTTTTCAGGTATCCTTGTGGGTGGAGAGGCTATCTCTTGAGCCAGCTGAAGACAAAATGGAGGGGTCTCTCACAGGCTTGAATAGACTTTCTCTTGTGGGTTGAGACCCCCTCCTCTCTCCTATGCAAAGTCCAGTTCCAAGATGGAGTTTTGGAGTCACCTGGGCAAGTCACATGTCCATGCATGACTCAGTTTTTACAGGCAGCAGCCATTGCTCACATGCTACCTTGAACGTCCTCATGTAGACTTCTTATGTGGATTGGAGACTTCCAAGATCCATTGTGTGTTAAGTGCTTCTTGACTGGGCACTGAACTTGCAAATTCCTTTCTAAAGAAACTGACCAAATGCCTTACTAAGGTTATTTCATAGAATCATAGAAAATCAAACAAGTATACAGCCAATATTCATAACTTCAAATACAACGATGACACATGCATACGAATAGGATGAATATATTCAGTAGATCATAACCTTTACATAGATATGTTACGTGGCATATGTAGCATAAAACATATTCCAGTTATGTCATATATATACATTCATAAGTATATTTCCATAAAGCCTTAGGGGGTGCACCGTCACACCTAGCACAATGGGGGCCTGAGCTTTGGTCGGGGTCCCAAGGTGCTACTATAGTAAAAATATATAGTATATATATATATATTTTATAATCATAAATATATGAAGAAATCAAAATAACTGTTGTTCACAGGGTACCCGTCAGTGCCAGCCGATGATAAAGAGGCTGTTTTCTCCCTGTGACACAGCACCGGCTGCCACGGAGTGACCTACTCACCCGAAATTGATTCCACCTATATTAAAAATTACAGGGATAAAAGGAGGTCGCAGACTGGGCCTAACTCTGTGAACCCAGGAAACAGGATCAACAAACTGCAAACCCCAGGAGGTCTTGCCTGTTTCACACCAAGTGAAAGCTCTTTCCAAGTCCAGTGTTTCAGCGGTGAAGCTCAGCCCAGGGATCTGAGCAGCCTGTCCCAGGTGGGCTCAGTTCACAGGGAGCTCAGAGGAGGTGGTTCTGTTGAACAAGGAGGAATACTAAAAGTTATAATCCAGTTTTAAATGAACTAGATTATGGAGTCACAGCAGAGAGTCCAAGGTCAAGGCTGAAAGACTGTCACATGCTGTACATGTCCTTTGCACCTGGAATTAGGGAATATGTCTGTGTCAGCTCCTGAATTTCCTTTTGCTTTGAGAGTCTTTTAGAATTGTGCCCTGCATTTTAGACAAGAACCTCCTGATGTTTCTGCCCCTCCTTCGTGCCCCGTGTTGAGAGCCAGTTGAACTGATCCGTGCACAGCCTGGTATGATGTATACACCAAGGAGGGGTGTTTCTCTCCTTGTGGACAGCAAACACAGGAAGGGGCACCCGCAGGACTCCCAAGAACCGTTGACTGGCTAATGACTGTGAGCTGCCTTCCCACTCCCTGTGACACCAAGGTGATGGACACAGTGTTGGAGCAGGGGGACTGGACCCTGGCTGAGAGCTCTGACCTCGAGGCTATAGAGTCATTCTCATGGTTATCTGTGCTCCCTCTCTCTCCCTCCGCAACTCCAGTTATTTATCCAAAGAGCAACAGTGTCAACAGGAGAGATGAGGGAGTCCCAGCCCATAGCACAATGGTTAGAGCACTCACCTGTGTGTGGGGGGAGGGGAGGAGACCACTGTTCAAATCCTTTCTCCCCATTAGGTGCTGGGGGGACTTGCACCAGGGGATCTCCCCCATCTCAGGTGAGAGCCCTAAACACTGGGCTCCTAAATCAGAGTAGGCACCTGACTCCAGGAGAGGGCTCACCACGGGGAATCACAAGCAGAGGGAGACACTTCCCTACAGCCTGGACTTAGGCGCCTGTCTCGGTGGGAGGGGTGGGGCTTAGCTTCCTGCCTAGGGTGCTGACTGCTGTGAACGCAGGCTAGGGCCTGGCCCATGCTACAAGGTTCGGGTGACATAAGCTGCCTTGCATCCCCCTCTTTGTGCATGTGTCTACACTCAGATTTGTCTCTGAGTGATGCAAGTGCCTTGTTGAGCAGGAAAACCACTTCCTGTGGCACCTATCTCTGCCCATTCATTGCATAGGGAGTCTAGGTACCTGACTCAGGCTTTGTGAATCACAGTGATCCTCCTGGTGCCTAAAAGTTTCAACACTGAGCTCCTTGGTGCACCCAGGCCTTACTGTATAGCAATGGAATGCACTGATGGGAGCTGACAGAAACTTGAAATTACCAAGACCCTTGTGAGTCCCAGCCATGTCCATGCCTGCACCAAATGTTCTCTCTCCAGCTGGGCAAACCTGGTCTTGGAGACTTCCAGTAATTTTCAGTAGAACCGCAGTGAGAGCTGTTGGCATTTGAGGAAATGGCTTGGTAACGCCATACAATGACCATGCTGGAGATGTGATCAACACTCCTTAGATTCTCCAGAGTTCACTCCTTTGCCTTATCCCAGAGCCACACAGCAGCTCCTGCTGAGCATGGCTTAGGAAGGAATTTGCTCCAAAGCCAGAGCAGCCTGAATTCCAGTACATTTGTAGGAGCTGCATTTGCCCCAGTGCATCAGCCAGGAATTCCTGTGCCCTCAACCTCCAGATGCAGAGCAGTGCAAAGGTTATTTTCCATACACTGGCTGCCCTTCTTCTCCTGACACCTCTTGGTAGCCTTCCCCACAGCTCATCTGTCAAGCCCATCACCCCAAGGGTGATCTTCCTTGCAGCCAGACTGGCAGAGTATTGTCAGGATGCAGGTCCTCTGAGCTGGATATGCACAGGTCTGAGTTGGATGTTCATTGATTCATTCATAGATTCCAAGGTCAGAAGGGATCACTGTGATCATCTCGTCTGACTCCTTATAATGCAGACCACAGAACTTCACCAAAATAATTCCTAGAGCAGATCTTTTAGAAAAACATCCAAACTTGATTTTAAAATCATCATTGCTAGAGATGGCTATGCACAGGTCTGTACGGATTCCCCCTTCTCGATGTGCAGTGCTGTGATCTGTGTGCAAACAAAGGGTTTTCTTTCTTTCTTTCTTTCTTTCTTTCTTTCTTTCTTTCTTTCTTTCTTTCTTTCTTTCTCCGCATTCATTTGAATGACAAAGGTTTCCAATTACAGGCCCCCTGGGGAATCAAACAGCAAGGCTTGATGCTCACGAAGCGACTGGCAGATTAAGACAGATAAAGATTGAGATTTGTATATTGACTCTGCATTTGTGTAATTCATGTGGGGGAGCCTGGCCAACAGCCAGTATGGCTCTGACCCATATAAATAATAACCAGCAGCATTTTTAAACTAAATCATCTGGAAAATTCACAGCAGACTCTGTCAGTTCCTTCTCCTGTTGTATTGCTAGAGGGTCATAAATAATTCAGCCTCACTCAAATATTTATGGAATCAATTTAGCCCTGGGTCCGACGTCACCTCTCAGAACACACAGCTTCCTGGAGCATCTCCAGTGCAACCTTATTGCCCGCCCTCCAGGAACCTTTCAGGGAGATAGCACCTGTTACTCCCTAGCTTCACAAACAGGGCTGGTGGCTGGTGCTGCCTTGCCCATCTGGGGTCCTAGCGTGTCCAGACTGTGCGGTTTGGCAGAGACATGCAGGGAAACTCATCTCCCTGCGAGGAGCAGGCAGCTTGAGGGCAAGTTCCATACCGCCAAGTGCTTCATCACAGAATACAGTCATGGGCCCCTTGCATCGCCCCCTCCAGGAGCAGCCCCCAAGCTCCATAACTATTCCTAGTTCAAAGGGGTAGGGGCTTTTTTCAGCTCCAGGATGGTTGACAGCTCCACTCAGCAGGTGCAGTGAATCTGTCCGTGGCCAGGGCGGCTCCTCAGTAACGTTTCTTGCCCAGCCACCTGACAAACCTCCCCACCATGCACTCCAAGTGCCAGGTGTACTTCTTCAACTGGCCTTCTCTAATATATTGTTTGCCCTTTGACCCGAGTGGTTACTCAATCATCAGGGCCCTCCTGGGTCATTTCTGTTAGGAGGAGGAGAAATCGATGGGAGTTAGGTCTAGTCTTTGGTGCAATCCTGTTTAGTTACAAAGAATGAACGAAGTCCTGTTTCTCTGAACACAGCAGGAACCAACAACACCTAGCAGTTTCCTTGCTCACAATTTCCCAGACTGCTCCTCCAACCAGTCCTGTGCGCAAGGATCTCTGTCTCTGCTCCCTCTCAGGACCTCGCTCATCACTGCTTCTCTCGCTGTCTGCTGGCTTCCTGCTTCTCACACTGTCCATCAGCTTGCCAAAACTGTCCCTAGCCCCTGCATTTGCAGTCAGGCAACCCCGCAGCTCAACATGCTTAGATTCTCAGCTGGCTTTGATATGGGACACTTTGCCTTGGGCGGTGGCCTCCTATGGTTTCCAGGCTAGCTATTACTACATAAAGGGGCAGTTTGCTGCTTCCCCCATTTAGCCTGAACAAAGGATGCTTTTAGCACACACTCACTGGTTTTAACTAGGTCTACAATTGTCTGTAGCCTCTTGATGGCAGCCATTGGCACCTTCCAGCAGAAGAACACACAGAGACCAGCATTTTCGTATAATTTATAAACACAAGCAAAACAAAGCCCCATGCTGCACACAAAGTTCATCCCCCTGGGACGAGGATGAGAGTAAGAAGGAACCACACTTGACAGATGTTAGCCACTTAAATCACTAATGGAAAGTGCTCAGATACTAATGCAGAACAGAACAGAAGGAAATTCTCATTTATCTCAGGCTTCAAAGCAAATAACCCAAATCCAGGCATATCAAAGATATTTCAACATGTGGAACCCCCTTCTCTTGATACTGTTTTCCTTGGCAGCCTGATTAAGGGTTAGTGCTCAGTAGTTGCCCTTGGGGCTGGAGCCCCATCAGGCTAACCTGTGCTGGAGAACCAGAGAGGGTATGTCACACCAAGCAGTGCAAAGCATGAGCATCTCCATGATCCCACCAGGCCCGGGGACAGGACCCTCTGGATGTCACTGGCTGGTACGGTTGGGTAATACTGAAATTGAGGAGGGACAGGGGAACTTCCTGTCCCCCTCCCAGTTATGCGCATGTGAGTGGTGTGAAGGAGAGCACAGGGCCTAGGCACGACAGAGTGCCTGAGTCAGCAGGGCCATGTCTCTTTAAAGAGGTGCCAAGGGAGGGAGCGCAGCCCATGGCCATGCGATGATCACTGCTATGATCTAGCTGTTGCAGAACACATGTGCCAGGCGCTAAGCTGCTCAGGACAGGGGCTGTGTCTCGCCCTGTTTCTGTAAGGCACCGGGCATGCTTCCAGGTGCACAGCCATTATAGTTACTGATAATGGAGATGAAACACACAGAAAGGTGCCTCTCAGAGCCATATACAGCAGCAGGTACCAGCCATGCTGCATTTCCTATGATCATCGCTGCCAGTGAAGACTATGGAAGTTACCCACCCAGGTGCAATTAGCATTTTCATAGATGACTATTTTGTGCTTTTTTTTTTTTTTTTTTTTGCCTCTTATGAGTGGGAGCCACATGTAAGCCCCAAAGCCACTGGGAGCAGAGCTGGAGCTCAGAAAAGCCCACCCTGGGAATCTGCCCCAGAAACCAGGCTTGGAAACATCCCCTTGGTTCTTCCCCAATTTCCATCCATCTTGATGCTCCCTGACTCTGCCCAGGACCGAAGGTGGCGGGATTGAAATACTTCAGGAGCCTGCTCTTGGGGTTTCCAGCCCAGTTCTTTAGAGGCTCAAGCACTCAAGTGTCCTGGAAGCCCTGAGCCTTTGGAGGCTCTGCCAGACCTGGGCAGGAGGCAGACTCGTGCAACGAAGCTTTGCATGAAGCTCTGGATCTCCCCGCGACTCTAGTTTTCATGTCTCTGTTTCGGTTCCCTCTTCCCTGGGGTGAACATGGTCAGTCATTGCACCAGTCTTTCCCTGCTAGAAGCCGTCATGGGGGCTGAGTGATGGGAGTTCAACTGGGGCTCTGCATGTTCTGCTCTGTTCCCAATTAGTAGGGAGACCCTCCCTTCAGTCCTGCTGACTGGCTCCATTACAAAAGCAAAGGGGAAAGGTAGAAAATCCGAGGCCTGAGCTCCCCAGAGCTTCTGGCTGCGTGGAAACTGAAGCCAAACATCAGAGCTGGAGCCACTGCTAACTGAAAGGCAGCTCTGTTGGCAATGGGGAACGCCCGTGCTGGTTGCACCCCTCTTTTAGCTGGGCTGGAAGTAGGCGAATCACAGGCTCCAATCTGGTCAACCTCAGAGAAGATGGCACAGCCAATGACGGCACTGTGGTTTGTCTGACCCCTGGGGTTTGCTGCTGACAGACACTGGGCCCCTCAAGAAGGGATGAGAGGCAATCCAGGCAAGCCTGCAAGGGAGAGCGTAACATTAATGAGATCCAAGTGGCTGTGCATTATGAGTGAGATCCAGGCACCCTGACCCACCCTGCCAGGTGCACACAGTGAAGTGAATGGAGCTGCTTGCAGACAGGTGCTACCTGGTGTGGGTGAGGGCTCTGCAGTAAGACTCCAGCAGGTGTCAGTGCGCCTTAGAGACACAACTGTGACCAGACACCAGAACTCCCTGTCACAGAGTCAGGAGATCATCTCAGTGCAGGTGGTTCTGAGTCAGTCATTCAGCATGGGGGAAACCTGCCTGGTTTGCATTAGCTTGTCCTGACCCCAGTGTGCCAAAGCCAGGTGTGAGCTAGCAGCATGCTGGACCATGCACTGGCAAAGCCATGTCTCCGAGGGACTGGGAGATTCGGGTGGCTGGGATGTCTGATGCTGTGGAGCCCCTGCAGGATCAGTCCCTCCACCAGAGAATTCACGGTGTCAGCAGCAGGGCGGAGCAGGCATTACCCACTCCGCTGCTCCCAGAACGCACAAGTGCTTGGAGGCGTTTGAGCAACGCTCCCTCTGCTCTATTATCTGCTCTTTACATTAATAATTAGAGGGTGGATGGCAAAGGCTTTGTTAAAATTGACGTGTCCATTAGCATATCCCTAAATGTCCATTAGAACACGGGCCAGGCTCCCAAGCGAGTGTTTGCTCTGATCAGTGCTCTGCGCACTGTTCCCTGGAGAAAGAGAGGAAGCCGCTGGGACAGTGGAAAGTGTTTGTGATCAGGGAGCTGCCAGCCGCAATGCATCCTGGGGACTCTGCCACAGCTATCTAGCCTGGGAGAGGGAAGCCTCAGCAACTTATGAGCTAGATCCAGCCAGGTTCACTCCCCCTATTTGGTTGGCTCCTCCTTGGGGGTCCTGTATCTCAGGGCAGGCAGGGCTGTTACACAGGCCTCCCAGCCCCCTCTTCACTTGCAGATTTTATTTTCTTGTACATGCCAAAGGCCAGGTTAAAGTCAGCCTTTGCATCACAAGCGTGCTCTCCAGCGGTACACATGTAACTCGTCAGTCAATAGATAACGGTATCAGTAGATGGCGCCCAAGAGTATGCAGCAGACTTCCTGGGTTTGGGGGTGGTGGGCACCTCAAACGGCGTCCCCTAGCTCCTCAGAGTATCCACCCTTAGCACCTTGCATACGCTTGCCAGTGCAGAGAAGGGTGCAAAGAAGCTTCCTTCATTCGCCCCCTGTGGAGATGGGCCATAACTGCAGTCTCTGTGGTGCCCTGAATGCAGGCTTTGCTGCCTGCTAGTACCTCCTGGGGGTCAAAACACCCCAAAGGGAAATGGAGAGGGGGGGCAAGACCCTGCATAGGGCAGATGTATCAGGGCACACAGGCCACAGCCCTGTGGTAGACATACCGGTAACTGCACGCTGCCTGCACCCCGGGAAGTTCCAGAGGCCATTGAGCTGTTCTGAGGCTCCCACTGGAGGGACATCTCTCTTCTTCACCTCAATCCAGGTCTCAGCCTGCATGACTCCTGCCCCAGCCAACAAAGGGACAGTGATGGATACGGAAGCTGCTTGCAAAGAAGAGCCTAGAAGATAGTTTGTAGGCTGTCTAGATGCTGGGTCTGGACATTACTTAAAGATCCACATTGCAGCCAGTCCCTGTGTTCAACTTCAGGACATCACCTGTTCGCTCTGCAGCCCTCCTTCAGGCATGTGCTTTAGTTTTGTTTTATGCATCCCGGGGTAAATTTGCAGCTCTCCTCCCTCACGCACAATGACACAATCAGTCTCACAAGGGCTGCTTAGCTCTCACCTTTCTTCTCCAGCCGTCACTTCTTGGTTCTTAATAAATTATTCAGCTTTCCTAAATATGCATAGGAGGCTCATTAACAACTAATTTTGCTTATTTAAAACAACTGCATAATCAAACCACTCTACTGTGTCTCCTTTCTTAGAGCCATGAATTATTCATGTGCTGGGAATTTGCGTAGAAAATTATTGATTCTTAAAAGGCACATTTTTCACAGCTTGAGAAAAAGAATCAGTTGTTCTGATTTTGAACATTTTGGGGCCAAACTTGTGTTTATAATGAATGTTCTACCTTCCTGGGAATAGACAGTGTGGCAAAGCCAAGAGCCAGGGCACCACTAAATACAACTGCAGTTCCTGAGCCGCAATGAAGGAAGCATTTTTCTGAATTAGCAGCCTGCACTAACACAACTTGCTGTGCTTTCCAAGCGCTCTTTGCCTTTCTGTTGCACATGGAATCATAGAATCTCAGGGTTGGAAGGGAGCTCAGGAGGTCACCTAGTCCAACCCCCTGCTCAAAGCAGGATCAGTCCCCAATTTTTGCCCCATATCCCTAAATGGCCCCCTCAAGGATTGAACTTACAACCCTGGGTTTAGCAGGCCAATGCTCAAACCACTGAGCTATCCCTCCCCCCAATAATCCATCTACATAAAGAAATGATGTGAACCATCTTGTTTTGGCTTCTTGGAACCTTTGAGCACTATTTCAATATAAATATGAAATAATAGTGATTGACTGGGAAGAATAGGGGGTCTTGTGAGAGCCATTGGTATCACCGCACAGGGTCAGCTCTCCTCCCGTCTGCGTTTAGTCCTAAGGAAATGAACTGAAGAGGAAAATGTGGCCTGCACCATAGCCCAGAACTGCGGGAGAATGGATGCCAAACTGTGCTCACAGGCTTCTAACAACCCAGCCCTGTGATGGAATGCATCCCTGTGTTCACACCCTACACACTGTTGTAATAATCTTTGTACAAGGTATGCCTTGTGAGGTAGCATTTGAAAACTCATAACTTGCTGATCAGTAGTGGTAAAATGTGTGTAACAGCATGATGGCTAAAGTTATAAATTTCCCTTTGTATGATATTAAAAATCAGACTCACATAGCACCAAACCGGTCAAACAGACCTGTCTTGAACAAAGGAGTGTATGCTTGCCTTAATTTGCATTTAAGAAGTAAACAGAGTCACCAAGCAGGAAGGGAAAGCAAAGGAAGAAACCCAGCAGGGAACATACTTCCACATAGATTCTTCATCTTCTGGTTCTCAACTGGAAATACTTTTCAAGAGGGGGACTGAGATTATAAAAAGGAGGGACAAACATCCCAAGGGCCACCTCTCTCTCTCTCTCTCCCCCCCCCTGTCCATCACATTCTCTGCACCTGAGAAGGCAAAAGAAACAGCTATTAGACTCTGGGGGAGGGTGTGTCCGTAAGGCTTCAGGGAGCATGTGGGTAAGAGCGTTACCTTGAATTAAATTAAGTGTGTCGAGTTTAGCAATAGAAAATGTTTTATCTTTTTTTTTTTTTGGTAACCATTTCTGACTGCACTGCCTATGCTTATTCTCACTTAAAATCTCTCTATTTGCAGTTAATAAGCTTGTTTTATTGATTTATCTAATCCAGTGTGTTTACGTTGAAGTATCTGGATAACTCCATTTAAGGTGGCAAGTTGTATATTATTCCCTTAAAGGAATAATGGACTTAATAGATTTGAACTGCCCAGGAGAGGGCTGGGCAGTACAGAACATACATTTCCGGGGGGAAATCCAGGACTGGGGGTGTGTTGGGGTCCCCCTGCAATCTAACGAAGTCTGGTGAGAGCTGGGTGTGACTGGCAGCCTGTAGTTATTCAGACACATCAGGGAGAGCCCAACTGCTGTAGACTGTTTGTGAGCAACCCAGGTGGGAACTGTGATGGGTTGAATCACAGAACCCCCTTGGGACTGCCACTTGATGTGCCAAGACTGCTTCTACTCCTGCTTTCCTGTCCTGTCAGTTTAGGACTTCAGTGCCCTCCCTGATTTGAGCCAGACCAGCTTGCCTGCTGCAAACCCAGACCCAGGTCTGAACCACGTCCCCTAACAGCTGTAGGCTTAATTGAAAGCAACTTAGAAAGTTTTCCTGTTCTCGACACTCAGATGCCCAACTCCCACTGGGGTCCAAACCCTAGATAAATCCATTTTACCCTGTATAAAGCTTATACAGGGGAAACCATAAATTGTTTGCCCTCTATAACACTGACAGAGAGATATGCACAGCTGTTTGTCCCCCGACCCCCAGGTATTAATACATACTCTGGGTTAATTAATAAGTATAAAGTGATTTTATTAAATACAGAGAGTAGGATCTAAGTGATTCCAAGTAGTAACAGACAGAACAAAGTGAATTACCAAGCAAAATAAAATAAAACACGCACGTCTAAGTCTAGTACAATAGTAAAACTGAATACAGATAAAAACCTCACCAGTTCCAGTAAGCTTTCTTTTACAGACTAGTCTCCTTCTAGTCTGCGTCCAGCAATCACTCACACCCCCTGCAGTTACTGTCCTTTGTTCCAGTTTCTTTCAGGTATCTTTTGGGGTGGAGAGGCTCTCTCTTTAGCCAGCTGAAGACAAAATGGAGGGGTCTCCCCGGAGTTTAAATAGATTTTCTCTTGTGGGTGGAGACCCCCTCCTCTCTCCTATGCAAATTCCAGCTACAAAGTGGAGTTTTGGAGTCACCTAGGCAAGTCACATGTCCATGCATGACTAAGTTCCTTACCAGCCAAGCCACATTCCTGGGAAAGCCTAGATGTGGACTGGCCTTTCCAAGTTCATTGTTGGCTTAAGGGCTTCTTGATTGGGCACTTACTGAGAATAGTCTTTTCTCAAGAAGATGACCAACTGCTTCACTAAAACCTACTCAGAATCAAAAAGTATGCAGCCAGTATTCATAACTTTGTATACAAAACTGATACATGCATACAAATAGGATTGATAGATTCAGTAGATCATAACCTTTACAGCGTCCTTCAGCATAGGTTGTAGATCCTTGATGATGCGTTGGAGAGGTTTTAGTTGAGGGCTGAAGGTGACGGCTAGTGCTGTTCTGTTATTTTCTTTGTTGGGCCTGTCCTGTAGTAGGTAACTTCTGGGTACTCTTCTGGCTCTATCAGTCTGTTTCTTCACTTCAGCAGGTGGGTATTGTAGTTGTAAGAATGCTTGATAGAGATCTTGTAGGTGTTTGTCTCTGTCTGAGGGGTTGGAGCAAATATGGTTGTATCATAGAGCTTGGCTGTAGACAATGGATTGTGTGGTGTGGTCTGGATGAAAGCTGGAGGGGCATGTAGGTAGGCATAGCGGTCAGTAGGTTTCTGGTATAGGGTGGTGTTTATGTGACCATCGCTTATTAGCACCGTAAGTCTCTATGTAAAAATACAAGTACTCCTTTTCTTTTTATTGTACACAAAGTGTCTCATGTAAGGTGTCACTGGAAAAGTTACAATATATCAAGTATGACTATCCTGATTAACTGCATGTGTCATCTTTGAATCTGGAGTTCTGAATATTGGCCATGTATTTGTATCTCCGACCTGTGTGTTGTTCCAGGATGATACCCACTAGATACATTTACAACAGGGCTAGACAGCTAGGTGTTGATGGCCCATCAAGGCCACTCAGCTCACAATGGACCATTGAAGAAACTCATCCAGTCCAGTACGTCTCCCTGCGGATGCCTCAGACAGTGAGGAGCCAATGGCCACCCCCTCTGATTCAGCAAAACTCAGAGAGGCAAGTGATATGCTCAAGTGTCCCTGGACTCCATCTTGGGACAAAGGCTGTGGGCTTTGTTTGGGACAGTAAACTTCCATGCACATGGCAAAGGGTCTAAAAGACGCCTGAGACTCCTCCATTTTGCTTCTTTCTTGCTCTAATTCTCTGGACTGTGGATTTACAACAGAAAGGAGCGTCTTGAACTATGGACAGAGCACCTTCCAATCTTTTGGAAGTTACCAGAGAGACTTTTGCAGGCCAACCGTCTGTTCCATCACTGCTACAAACCCAATATAAGGACTTTGCAATCACTTGTATGTTTATGATTCCTTGACCATTTATAATGAGGAGTCCTTGTGGCACCTTAGAGACTAACAAATTTATTTGGGCATAAGCTTTTGTGGGCTAAAACCCATGTGTCAAAGTTTTAGCCCACGAAAGCTTATGCCCAAACAAATTTGTTAGTCTCTTAAGGTGCCACAAGGACTCCTCATTGTTTTTGCTGATACAGATTAACACAGCTACCACTCTGAAACCTTAACCATTTATAACGCTCTGCTTTTCTTTGATTATTAAATCTTTAGTTAGTTTACTAAGGATTAGTTGACAGCGTGATATGTGGGTAAGATCTGAATTATATATTGACCTGGGAATAAGTGTCTGACCCTTGGGATCAGTAGAAACTCACAGATGGTGAATCAGGTTTTCAATAACCCCTCGCTATGTTAGACCCTGTTTGCCTGGATGGGAGCCAAGGGCTGCAATGCCTAACGGGGACTTTGTTTGGCTTCTCATTAACCAGTGCGGTGTTACAGAAGCTATTGGGTTACTGGCCTGGTGAATCTAATTATAGAACAAACCACCAGTTTGGGGGATTGTCTGCCCTGTTTCTTGCAGTCTGCCCTGAGTGTTGCATTCTCCGTGTGGCCCATCCAGGCACCCGATCACAGACCCCCAGAACCCTTTCTCCAGTCCCTCACCTTCAAGGGGAACGCTGCATCCTAGACTCGATGGGCGTCAGCTGGCCCCACATGGGCAGCTTTGGAAGGCCTGCAGATCAGGCTGCTGCCTGCCCCCAGCCTGTGAGATCCGAGGGAGCTGTAGCTAACCCCAGTCTGCCCCTGGCCCCCAACACACACGCAGAGATGGTAGCAGGGAGCAGCATTCCGCTGTCTGCTGCCACCTCCAACTACAGCTGGTTGGAAAATGGATTTTCCGTCCCGTGAGAAATTGCAAGCTTCTGGCGCTTTTTTGCGGGGCTGAATTCCAGTTGAAAATCCAACATTCTGACACAACATTCTAGGGGGGAAATTGTTTTGTCAATCAAAATGTTTCATTTCACTAAGTTCAGAAGGTTTCATTTCTATTTTGACCCTTTTTTGTTTTTAATTTTTACTTAAAATACATTTCAGTACAAAAAGTCATTTCACAATGAAAAATTGATACTTCTCAAAATGGTTGAAAAGCATCTTTTGATATTTTTGAAAAAAAATCCAATTATTTTTCAAATCAACATTTTGACAGAATTGATACAATTTAGTGAATAAATTCTGTTTCTGTGAACCAGCATTTTTCAGTTTGAAAAGATCCGCTCTAGTTCAAATGGGAATTATTTTGGAGAAGTCCCCTGGACCATGTTATTCTGGTGGTCAGGCTAGATAAACACAGTGGTTTCTTCTGGCCTTGAAATCTATGAATCTAATTCCCATCTGGGAGAGATTCTTCACACAAGTCCAGGTTCTGACCCCTCTCTTGAATAGAGGACATCAGAAAGGTGTCTGGCCAGATCCCCAGCAAAGGCAAATCAGCTGCACTGATGGCTACACCGATGTACCCCAGCTGAGGATGTGGCCCAACATCTCTGTGAGCAGCTTCCAGCTAAGATAAGCTCCATAAAGCTCTGACCACCTCATCTCTGGGGAAGTAGCTCCCAGCTCAGCCCAGCATTAACTGGCATTGCCATGGGGAGTCTTGCTTTCACCTCACCTGATATAGCTGTAGCTGCTGCTTATGCTCCTAGTCCCTGTTCAAGCCTCGGTGGCTGTAACCCAGAGGATGAATGCACAGCGAGCCTTGGTCCAGTCACCAAACAAAGGATTCTGCCAGTAGGCCTAGTCCACTCTGGTGGACACAGCAACACACCAAGTGCATTCGTATTTACAATGCTGTGGTAAGTGCCACTTGGGCAGGGCTGAGGGAGATCCCACATGTCAAGGTGCTCAGCAGCCCTTTCTAAATCCATGTGTGTATCAGTCCAAAAACACATCCAAGAACCATTTGATTTCTTTCCACTCTAAAGAGGCTTGGAGTAGGTGTTGCATGGGCAGGGCACATTAATGTGTTCATTTCTGTACCTTTCCTGGAGCCCCTTTCCAGGGAATTTAAAAAGCTGAGGCACTTTTCTTTCATTTCAAATAGACAAATCTTGTTTTAAACTTTGTCTAAATCTTGGTGGGTTTCCTGGCTGGACAAACATCAAATAGTTCAGCCACTCTTTACTTGTCTCTTGGGGATTTGAAGGATTTTTTTGTTGTTAGCTTTTTAAAGGACTAGGTTGCTGGGTTTTAATTGTTTCATCATCTTTCATAATAAAAATCTGTTAAAAGGAGACACATGAATATGTAAATGGTGTTTTAACAAGCTGGAGTTCTGTGAGAAGGCAGCTATCTATCAATTGATCGATCTGTCTAGCTACCATTTCTACAGCGCCCATTGCCAGAGGCTGCATGGCCTATAGTAACAAAACCCAGCTTAGAACTCTGCAGAGCCCCTGTTTTCCATCAGCCCTTCTACAACAGGAGCCAGGTAGGGACACTAGGAAAATGAGACAGGGAGCTTGAGGAGGAAGCAGTGATTTGTGCAGATTGAACCATTGCACAGGGACGTGCCAGGGTTAGTAAGGGAGCTTCACTCTCATCTGACTGTTTATTTTAAGGACCTGACAGACTACTTCTGAAGAAAGGAACAGATTATTCTCCTTATGTGTGATTCACAGCCTGGGTGAAGTGCATCTGCCTGCACGTTGCAACACATCAGGTCACATTGTAGTTTGGTAAATTACATGGGTCACGATGCATAAGCTGAGTCACACCAAGTCTAGTAAAAGGTCATTAGATAGGAATGGAAAGGGAACAGCCAGTTCAAACTGGACTCAGGTTAACCTTCGAGGATTGAGACACCAAGAGGAAGCAACGGGTGCCTTGAGTTATCTCTGGGTGGCTTAATTTGGAACTGTTGCAAATGCCTATACCTAAAGGCTACAGACCCCATTCCATTAGGGATGTCACATCATACAGCATAACCGTGTGCATTCTCACTCTGGATCCCTGCCCAGGGACTGTAGCTTTCCTCACTGCTCCACCACCCCCTCTTCTCAGGACAGAGCTAGATCCCAAAGGCAGAAGGGACCATTGTGATCACCTAGTCTGACAAGCCAGACGCCTGCCCAGCACAGGCCAGACACCTGCCCCACAATCATCCCTAAGCAGAGCTTTTAGAAAAACAGCCAATCCGCATTTGAAAATTGCCAGTGATGGAGAATTCACCACCAGCCTTGGTAAGTTGTTCCAATGGTTAACTACTCTCACTGTCAAAAAGGAGTCTCAATTTCTGCAAATCTTATTTCCAGGCTGAATTTGTCTAGCTTCAGCTTCCAGCCATTGGATCTTGTTATCCTTTCTCTGCTAGATTGAAGAGCCTGTGACATTGCACTCCATAATGTTTTATGGAAATATGCTTATGAGTGTGAATATAATGTAACTGGACTATGCTTTATGCAAAAGATCTCTTGTAAGGTATCATTACAAAGCTTATAATCTACTGAGTGTGGTCATCCTATTTGTATGAATGTATCATTCTTGTATCTGAAGCTAGGAATATGAAGTATAACTCTGAGGTCCTATTGTAATTATGCAAAGCGTGGGCCATTAATGGTGGTTTGGAAGCTTGATGGCTCCCATTGACTAGGACAATTGGTTGTAGATGATCTGTTTACGTGCAAATGTTCCTGGGTGTGTGCGGGCCAGCCCTGAAAGAATGAAGGCTAGGGTCTCACGGGACATGTGACCATGTCACAGGATTCTGGAATCCATCTTAAACCTGGTGCTTTTCCATTTAGAAGGAGGGATGGGGATCCAGAGAGTCAAAGGATTCCCGCCTTGGGCCAAAGCTATAAAAGGGGATGGAGCAAAACAAGGGCTGCAGTCATGAGAACACTCCTGCTTTCCACCTAAGATGTCTGCTGGAACTAACAAGATCTGTACCGGGGAAAGGATTGGGCCCAGACTAGGAAGGAGCCTAGTCTGTGAAAAAAGCTTATTGGAACATCTCTAAGGGTGAGATTTTACCTGTTTCTTCAGTTTCTTAATGTATTAGGTTTAGACTTGCATGTTTTGTTTTATTTTGCTTGGTAACTTACTTTGTTCTGTCTGTTATTACTTGGAACCACTTAAATCCTACTTTTTATACTTAATAAAATCACTTTTGTTTATTAATTAACCCAGAGTAAGTGATTAATACCTGGGGAAGCAAACAGCTGTGCATATCTCTCTATCAGTGTTATAGAGGGTGGATAGTTTATGAGTTTACCCTGTATAAGCTTTATACAGAGTAAAACAGATTTATTTGGGGTTTGGATCCCATTGGGAACTGGGTGTCTGGGTCCTGGAGAGAGGTGACCTGCTGAGCAGTTTTTGGTTAAAGTCTGCAGCTTTGGGGGGTGTGGACCAGACCTAGGTCTGTGTTGCAGCACGTTAGTGTGTCTGGCTCAACAAGGCAGGGTTCTGGAGTCTCAAGCTGGCAGGGAAAATGGACTCAGAGGTAGATTCAGCATTTCAGGTGACAGTCCCAAGGAGGTCTCTGTGACTGAACCCATCACAGATCCTGTCAAGTTTCCTCCCCCACTCTGAACTCTAGGGTACAGATGTGGGGACCTGCATGAAAAACCTCCTAAGCTTATCTTTACCAGCTTAGGTCAAAACTTCCCCAAGGTACAAAATATTCCACCCGTTGTCCTTGGACTGGCCGCTACCACCACCAAACTAATACTGGTTACTGGGGAAGAGCTGTTTGGACGCGTCCTTCCCCCCAAAATACTTCCCAAAACCTTGCACCCCACTTCCTGGACAAGGTTTGGTAAAAAGCCTCACCAATTTGCCTAGGTGACTACAGACCCAGACCCTTGGATCTTAAGAACAATGAACAATCCTCCCAACACTTGCACCCCCCCTTTCCTGGGAAATGTTGGATAAAAAGCCTCACCAATTTGCATAGGTGACCACAGACCCAAACCCTTGGATCTGAGAACAATGAAAAAGCATTCAGTTTTTTACAAGAAGACTTTTAATAAAAAATAGAAGTAAATAGAAATAAAGAAATCCCCCCTGTAAAATCAGGATGGTAGATATCTTACAGGGTAATTAGATTCAAAAACATAGAGAACCCCTCTAGGCAAAACCTTAAGTTACAAAAAAGATACACAGACAGAAATAGTTATTCTATTCAGCACAATTCTTTTCTCAGCCATTTAAAGAAATCATAATCTAACACATACCTAGCTAGATTACTTACTAAAAGTTCTAAGACTCCATTCCTGGTCTATCCCCGGTAAAGACCAGCATATAGACAGACACAGACCCTTTGTTTCTCTCCCTCCTCCCAGCTTTTGAAAGTATCTTGTCTCCTCATTGGTCATTTTGGTCAGGTGCCAGCAAGGTTACCTTTAGCTTCTTAACCCTTTACAGGTGAGAGGAGCTTTCCCCTGGCCAGGAGGGATTTCAAAGGGGTTTACCCTTCCCTTTATATTTATGACAGATCCCATTATCAAATATTAGTTCCTCTTATAAATTGTGATCCAGTCCCCCCTTAACCTTCCCTTTTCTGATCTAAATAGATTGAGTTCCTTGATTCTAGCACTATAAGGCAGGTTTTCCAATCATTTAATCATTTGCATGGTTCTTCTCTGAACTTCAATTCATCAGCCTCCTTCTTGAACTGTGGACTCCAGAACTGGACACAGGATCCCAGCAGCAGTCACACCGGTGCCAAACACAGAGGTGAAGTAACCTCTCTGTTCCTATCTTAGAATCCCCTGTTTCTACATCCCAGGATCACATTAGCCCTTTTGGTCACAGCATCACTTGACTTTAGCAATGCTTTTTATATGGTCTCCCAAGTTATTCTTCCCAGCAAGTTAAAAAAGCATGGATTGAATGAATGGACTATAATGTGGATAGAAAGCTGGCTAGATTGTCAGGCTCAACGGGTAGTGATCAACAGTTCGATGTCTAGCTGGCAGCCGGTATCAAGCGGAGTGCCTCAGGGATCGGTCCTGGGGCTGGTTTTGTTCAGCATCTTCATTAATGATCTGGATGATGGGATGGATTGCACCCTCAGCAAGTTCACAGATGACACTAAACTGGGAGGAGTGGTAGATACGCTGGAGGATAGGGATAGGATCCAGAGTGACCTAGACAAATTGGAGGATTGGGCCAAAAGAAATCTGATGAGGTTCAACAAAGACAAGTGCAGAGTCCTGTACTTAGGACAGAAGAATCCCATGCACCGCTACAGGCTAGGGACTGACTGGCTAAGCAGCAGTTCTGCAGTAAAGGACCTGAGGATTACAGCTGATGAGAAGCTGGATATGAGTCAGCAGGGTGCCCTTGTTGCCAAGAAGCCTAATGGTTTATTGGGCTGTATTAGTAGGAGCATTGCCAGCAGATCGAGGGACGTGATTATTCCCCTCTATTCGGCACTGGTGAGGCCACATCTGGAGTATTGAGTCCAGGTTTGGGCCCCGCAACTACAGAAGGGCTGTGGACAAATTGGAGAGAGTCCAGTGAAGGGCAATGAAAATGATCAGGGGGCTGGGGCATATGACTTAGAAGGAGAGCCTGAGGAAACTGGGCTTATTTAATCTGCAGAAGAGAAGAGTGAGGGGGGGATTTGATAGCAGCCTTCAACTACCTGAAGTGGAGTTCCAAAGAGGATGGAGCTCGGCTGTTCTCAGTGGTGGCAGATGACAGAACAAGGAGCAATGGTCTCAAGTTGCAGTGGGGGAGGTCTAGGTTGGATATTAGGAAACACTGTTTCACCAGGAGTGTTGTGAAGCACTGGAATGGGTTACCTAGGGAGGTGGTGGAATCTCCTTCCTTAGAGGTTTTTAAGGCCCAGCTTGACAAAGCCCTGGCTGGGATGATTTAGTTGGGGGTTGGTCCTGCTTTGAGCAGGGGGTTGGACTAGATGACCTCCTGAGGTCTCTTCCAACCATAATCTTCTTTGATTCTATCACCCGGGGAGCTCACATTCAGCTGATTATCCACCAAGACCCCCAAATCTGTGTCAGAATCACTGCTTCCCAGGGTAAAGTCCCCTATCCTGTAAGTATGGCCTATATTCTTTATTCCTAGATGTGTACATTTACATTTAGCCATATTAAATCACATATTGTTAGCTTGTGCCCTAAGTTACTAAGTTGTCCAGATTGCTGTATATCAGTGACCTGCCCTCTTCATTCTTTACCACTCCCTCAATTTTTTTTGTCATCTACATGTGTCATCTACAAACATGATCAGTGATGGTTTTATATTTTCTTCCAGATCATTCATAAAATTGTTAAATAGCGCAGGGCCAAGAACTGATCCCTGTAGAACCCCACTAGAAACTCACTGAGTGATGATTCCCCAATTACAATTACACTTTGAGAAGAAATGAGGGCAAGTTATGGTAAAATAAGAGAAGGAAAGGGGAGAGGAAAGTCTGGGAGAAAGAAGGGACTAGCAGACAGCAGAGCAGAGGGGGTGCTGTTCTGTCACAGCTGACTCTTCGTCTGGGGGATAGGCACTTCACTGACACAACTTGGCACCTTCCTAGATCTCAGCCAATTGCCTGGCACTAGAAAGTAGCCAAGAATCCAGTAGTCCATAATCATTGGCTCTCATTATGAGATAATTGCCTTTTTCTCCTGCATAATTTATGCCCTCCTTCATGTCCACAGCCATGATTTGCAGGCACAAATCTGAGTATTTGCTGCTGCAATCCAGGATGCAGCGCTGTGAGTGGTCTCATTCATGCCTGCACTTGATTACAGATGCAAAATGCAGGCACAAATTGCGTGTGCGTCAAAGGGACCCTGTCATAATGAGGAACACAAGAATTACCATGCCAGAACAGACCATCAACTCTGGTGTCACCCCTCACAGTGGCCAGTGCTCGATGCTTCAGAGGAGGGGACATCTCCTAACACAACGTGCCTGACTGTTCAGTAGGGCAATGCTGTACCAAGAAGAGAACTATTTATTTAGTTATGGGTATTGCAGTAGCACCTAGTGGCCCCAGTCCAAGACAAGAACCCCATTGTGCTAGGCACTCTACAGACACAGAACAAAAAGTCCCTGCACCAGACAGCTTCCAATCTAAGTGCAAGACAAGACACACCAGGCGAATACAACAGATAGATGGGGGAACACTGAGACAATATGGGTCACCATGACAGGCAGTTGTTTCAGTCTCACCCTCTGCATCACTGTCACTGAGTTTTTTGTAGGCACCAGGGCAAAGGGGACTTTTCAGGAGGGATCGAAAGGAAGATACTGAGGTGCTTTGCGGATGGTTCTGGGCAGCTCCTCCCAAGTGTGAGGGGCAGCCGGGAGGACAGCGCAAAAGTGTGTTTGAAAGGTTACCCAGTGGGCACTGAAGGGCAGTGTCGTGGGCAGAGCAGCACCGCCATCGCGTGACAGAGAATAGATGCGTGGGGGTAGGGCTTGGAGGGCCTTGGAAGTGAAGACAGTAGTTTGTGTTTGGTGCAGTGGAGAAGGGGACCCAGTGGAGGGATGCAGAGAGGAGTGACGTACTCGAAGCCATGAGCTAGGAAAACGATCTCTGCAGCAGCACTTGGAATGGATACAAATGGGGCAGGATGGGATTTGTCAGGTCCAGAAAAGAGGATGAACTGGCTGGAAGAAAATCTATATGTCCTGAAGCATGAGGATGGATATCCCTTGTCATTGGTATCCAGTCCATATTATTTCAGGTGCTATTCTTCATCTGATCAATGTCTAATCCTTTCTAAACATTCTACCTAGCTCATTGATTGGCATTGCGAAGGAACTGTGTGGCATCAGTAATGTAGCACACTAATAGGGTTCCATGGGGAAATAGAAAGCTACTACGAGGAGCAATATATAATTTCATAGTCATCTGTGGGCATGACACGGGGACACAAGAACTGCCCTGGGGGGCGGTTTTCTCTGCTCACTGACTGTCACAAGGGCAAACAAATGAACAATCATCTGCACCTGGGTAAACCACCAACTTGCAATTTACATTAAATACAATGGGCCTGACTTTCCATTCATTACTCCAGTTCAACCCTAGGCTAACCCTGCTGATTTCAGGCAACCTACCCTGCTGCAAGAGAAGGGAAGATCAGACCCATCTACTAGCTAGATAACTCCAAGGGGGAGTGGGCAGTGAACACTAAAGAGTGTGCTGAGCTAAGTTAAGCCTGGCATCAGGCCAGGAAACCAGATGACAGTCAAGAGGTGAGTTCCCAAGGGACAGTGTCTAGATCCTGACCAGAGAAGGGGTAAGTGGAGGTCAGCAGCATCACCTTGGTCATAAAATGAATCATAGAATAATCGTAGAATCATAGAATATCAGGGTTGGAAGGGACCTCAGGAGGTCATCTAGTCCAATCCCCTGCTCAAAGCAGGACCAATCCCCAATTAAATCATCCCAGCCAGGGCTTTGTCAAGCCTGACCTTAAAAACCTCTAAGGAAGGAGATTCCACCACCTCCCTAGGTAACCCATTCCAGTGTTTCACCACCCTCCTAGTGAAATAGTGTTTCCTAATATCCAACCTAAACCTCCCCCACTGCAACTTGAGACCATTACTCCTTGTTCTGTCATCTGCTACCACTCAGAACAGTCTAGATCCATCCTCTTTGGAACCCCCTTTCAGGTAGTTGAAAGCAGCTATCAAATCCCTCCTCAGTTTTCTCTTCCACAGACTAAACAATCCCTGTTCCCTCAGCCTCTCCTCATAAGTCATGTGTTCCAGTCCCCTAATCATTCCCCTCTATTCGGCATTGATGAGGCCTCATCTGGAGTACTGTGTCCAATTTTGGGCCCCACACTACAAGAAGGATGTGAAAAAATTGGGAAGAGTCCAGCGGAGGGCAACAAAAATGATGAGGGGGCTGGAGCACATGACTTATGAGGAGAGGCTGAGGGAACTGGGGATGTTTAGTCTGCGGAAGAGAAGACTGCGGGGGGATTTGATAGCTGTATAAGCTGCATCATGCATCTCTCTGTTGGACTCAGACAATGGAACACCTTACCTCTCTATCTTTGCTTAATCTCAGCTATCTTCTAGGGGGACTGCAGGGCCTTTTACCTACCAAGATCTGAATTCTGACTTCAGTGTTTCACTGCAAGAGACCCCAGGCACCTCCCAGGACACAAGCCCAACCAGTGACTGGAAGTCAGGAAACCTCATTCTGGTCTTGGTTCTATGGCTGACTCGCTGTGTAAACTTGGAGAAATCACACTCCTGATCTGTACCTCAGTTTCCCCAGATGTTAAATGGAGATAATGATACTTACCCAACTTTGTAAAGTGCTTTGAATTCTACAGGTGCCATGTGTTGATTTTCAACTGCTGCATATTAAAATCTCAGCCAGTCCTTAGCACTTATGCAGCACTTTTCACCTTCGAAGCACTTTACAATTTAATGAGCTAAACTACACTGACTAATAAATGTTAGGGATGCACAAAGATATCGAGTTGGGCTCATTAACAGCCTCCATTCCAAGGACTTTTTCAAGCACAGAGCTTCCTTCTCAACCTTTGCTCTTTAGGTAGCCATTCCTCCAGGGCCATGTTCCTCACAGCAGCAGTGGAGGGAAATCAGCAGACATCATCTCTGGAGTCATCTTCCCTGGTCACTACCTACAGCATAGTTCAGATCTGATCTCGCAACACAGGCAGAGGAGGTGACCAGCTTGCTCCTGACACCTGGAGTTTCGCACAGTCCTAATACACATGCAAGGCACAGTCCACTGTCACCATTCCCCCCTGGCCCAGGGCCCAGTCTGAACAGCTGGACATGAGAACATAATGAGACACAGGATCAAACACAACTGGTTTATAGTCAACTTCTCTCCTCCAGCTCTAGGTTGAACATACCACTGAGTCCATGCAGCGGTGTCCTTTCACATAACCCTCCCTGACAGTGTGGAGCAGGCAAAAGAGTGCCCTGTTACTCTGCACAAACCTGATTGGCCGGGGGGCATGCCATTCCTGGGAGGGCTGGAGCCAAAAAAACGGATGGGGACCAGCCCAGGAAAGATTGAAAGAGAAGAAAAAGGAAGCAACAGGGCAGGAGGCTGGAGCCTTAAACTAGGGCAGATCGGGAGCTGCTCAGAGAAGAGTCAGCTGCTCCTGGGAACCCTACAACAGCTCTCCCAACTTTCCCCACCCACTCGTGGAGCAGCAGGGAATGTCTGGATTCCATAAACAGCAGCAATGCTCCTATAGATATCATTAATTACAACCTTTAACATTTAATGATAGGTTCCCTTGGTTTTCAGTGTATAGTTAAAGCTCGAAACCCTGCCGAGTGCCTCTGTATTTCCATAGCTGAGATATGAACTCATACTCCAGTAATAGGAGAGACCATTCCTTGCAGCGCTGTTCACAGAGCTGCGAGAATGCTGTTCAACAATACTTTATTCGCCAGTAAAGTCGGTTTCAGGTTGACCAGAACTGACTGTGAATTGGTGCTGAATTTGGCAAGCAGTTTTGGCTGAAGACACTGGGGGAAAAATTCCCCAAAAGTCTAAATGTTTTGTTTTGACATTTTTGAAACAAAACATTCTGACTTTCATTTCAAAATGATGTTTCATTTAGAAACGTAATGAGATTTAACTAAACATTTTAAAAGGGTAAAAAAGGCACTGGAAAACAAAACATGCTTAATTTGACCCAGAATGAGAAATTGTTTGTTTTGGTGAGAAAAAACAAAAATTTGTCATTTTAGGTCCATCCAAAACGATTTTGTTTTCAGATTTTTTGGTTTGAACCTTTCAATTAAGGAGAATCTACAGATGGCCTACGGGAGGAGAAAGATACCCCTTTGTTCCCAGTGGCATGTCCCGGAAATGGGCCTGAGAACCTCAGGGATCAGGTAAGGCTACAGCAATCTCCAGGAAAGCTTGGAAGCTGCTGGTACCTTCACTGGCTAGTGACAATGTTCCAAGTAAGGGCCTCTCTTCCATGCAAGGTGTCTGACTGATGGGGCTGTCCTGTTTCATTGAATGTAACTCCAGGTTCCTGATCTTAGACCCACTTCCTCCATGTTTCTGACCCAAAGCCAGAAAAGATTTGCCTTACCCAGAGCATGGATCACATTTTCACATGCAGGCTCCTAAATTACTCCTCCAAAATATCCCTGTGCACACGTGCACAAATATGCCTGTCAGTAATCATTCCTGGAAATCACCCATTCTCTGCACAGCTGTACACCTGAGTGTGCACAATTCCCTTTGCACGCCTACGGGTACAGACATAACAGGAACAACACAGATGCCTAGTTTTTCAAAACATAGTTCTATAAGTCATATAATTGAACATCCCTTTGTCCATTTATTTAAGCAACACTGTTGCCCTAATTCAGGCTACGAGGAACATGGGTAAGGCAAGAGAGCCTGTCTGATCTATGATAGGGCACGGTGCTGGAGTTCAGGAAACCTGCCTTCAGTTCCTAGCTCTGCCACTGACCAGTTGTGGACCCTTGGATAAATCATTTCACCTCTGATTCAGTTTCCCCTCCCCCTGGGTCTGGCTTGTCTGTTGATAATGTGAGCTCTCTGGGTCTGGCACTGTCTCTCATTGTGTGTGTGACAGTGTATAGCACAATGGGGCCACAGGCATGGCTGCACTCTCTAGGTGCTACTGTAATACATAATAGTAAGGAAACTTCCTCATTGCTACACTGGTCCCCAAACTCTTCCTGCAATCAGGAACAGCAAGGGCTGGGGCTGGGATCAGGGAATGCTTCTCAGAATTGGAGCATCCACTTGGCCTTTCTCCAGCCAATCTCCATGACCAGAAAGAGCACGTGCTTCCTCCGGCCAGATTACAGGGCTATGTAGCCAGGAGCAGGAGCCAAAGCCCATTGGGTAAGGTCTCCATTCTCCTTAGAGATGCTCTCCTCCTAATTCCTGCCAAAGGACTGGTCCAGCTGGACTGAGCAGGTGCTGAGAGACACCGACAGTTTCTAGGAACTCAATTAGAGCCAGGTAAGAGCTATTTAATAATAGCCTGTCCCTCCCTTGCTACACACAGATGGTCAAACCATGCCTCTCACCCACAGAGCCTGCTCCCTGCCTTCCTGAGATCTGAGCAGCCATGCGGCAGGGACATACCCTGTGCACTGCTCTCCCATGCCTGACTCATACGGAATCAGACCACAGGGCAGTGACGGAGTCTCAGTACCAATGCCTGCTCCCAAGGTCAGACCTTTATAAAGTGATAACGCTGAGCTCAACCTTAGAGCTGAGTGGGAGGACACTGAACACCGGTTGCCTGTTGAAGGCTGCCAGGACTGGCCCTGCCGCAGCATCCTGCACTCACTCAGCCATCTTCATGCAGCCTTTGTACATGAGCCCTGGGCTTCTTTAAAACCTCTACTCTCCAAACTTCCTTCGACCTGTAACAATGTGTCCCCCAGCATCCTGGCCTGGAGCCTCCCCAGACTGTCCCCACCCTGGCCGGGGGCTGAACTCCATCCAGTATTATCGCATGAGTGGGAGACAAGCACGCCCTGGATCCAGGGAAACAACAGTGGGATCCTGCCTCCAGGAAAAAATAGTATTTGAATCTGACTTGCTGTCACTCTGCACCCCAACACAGCCCTGCCTCCCACAGGAACCCTGCACCCAACACGGTCCTGCCCCCACACAGGAACCCTGCACCCAACGCGGCCCTGCCCCCCACAGGAACCCCGCACCCAACACGGCCCTGCCCCCACAGGAACCCCGCACCCAACATGGCCCTGCCCCCACAGGAGCCCCGCAACTAACGCGGCCCTGCCCCCACAGGAACCCCGCACCCCAACACGGCCCTACCCCACACAGGAACCCTGCACCCCAACATGGCCCTGCCCCCCACAGGAACAATCCAGGAAGTTTTTGGAAAATGTAGGGGACAATTTCCTGGTGCAAGTGCTAGAGGAGCCAACTAGGGGGGGAGCTTTTCTTGACCTGCTGCTCACAAACCGGGAAGAATTAGTGGGGGAAGCAAAAGTGGATGGGAATCTGGGAGGTAGAGACCATGAGTTGGTTGAGTTCAGGATCCTGACACAGGGAAGAAAGGTAAGCAGCAGGATACGGACCCTGGACTTCAGGAAAGCAGACTTCGACTCCCTCAGGGAACGGATGGCCAGGATCCCCTGGGGGACTAACATGAAGGGGAAAGGAGTCCAGGAGAGCTGGCTGTATTTCAAGGAATCCCTGTTGAGGTTACAGGGACAAACCATCCCGATGTGTCGAAAGAATAGTAAATATGGCAGGCGACCAGCTTGGCTTAACGGTGAAATCCTTGCTGATCTTAAACATAAAAAAGAAGCTTACAAGAAGTGGAAGGTTGGACATATGACCAGGGAAGAGTATAAAGATATTGCTCGGGCGTGTAGGAATGAAATCAGGAGGGCCAAATCGCACCTGGAGCTGCAGCTAGCAAGAGATGTTAAGAGTAACAAGAAGGGTTTCTTCAGGTATGTTAGCAACAAGAAGAAAGCCAAGGAAAGTGTGGGCCCCTTACTAAATGAGGGAGGCAACCTAGTGACAGAGGATGTGCAAAAAGCTAATGTACTCAATGCTTTTTTTGCCTCTGTCTTCATGAACAAGGTCAGCTCCCAGACTGCTGCGCTGGGCATCACAACATGGGGAGTAGATGGCCAGCCCTCTGTGGAGAAAGAGGTGGTTAGGGACTATTTAGAAAAGCTGGACGTGCACAAGTCCAGGGGCTGGACGCGTTGCATCCGAGAGTGCTAAAGGAGTTGGCGGCTGTGATTGCAGAGCCATTGGCCATTATCTTTGAAAACTCGTGGCGAACGGGGGAAGTCCCGGATGACTGGAAAAAGGCTAATGTAGTGCCCATCTTTAAAAAAGGGAAGAAGGAGGATCCTGGGAACTACAGGCCAGTCAGCCTCACCTCAGTCCCCGGAAAAATCATGGAGCAGGTCCTCAAGGAACCCAACATGGCCCTGCCCCCCACAGGAACCCTGCACCCCAACACGGCCGTGCCCCAACATGAACCCCGCACCCAGCACGGCCCTGCCCCGCACAGGAACCCCGCACCCAACACGGCCGTGCTCCCCACAGGAACCCCGCACCCCAACATGACCCTGCCCCCCACAGGAACCCTGCAGCCAACATGGTCCTGCCCCCCATAGGAACCCTGCCCCCGAACATGGCCCTGCCCCCGAACATGGCCCTGCCCCCCCCACAGGAATCCAGCCCCCAACATGGCCCTGCCCCCTACAAGACCCTGCACCCCAATACAGCCCTGCCCTCTTCCTTCCCCACCACGAAATGCTGACACTGGAGATCCCCAGGGCACTACACACAGGGAGCGAGAAGAGATCTCCTTGGAGCCCTTGGCTCTGAATCTGTTGACACCAGAGATGAGGCCAAACCAGCTACTGCGCATGTGGCTGGGGTGAGCCCAGCTCTTGCCCCTGCCGCCTGGCACAGTAGTGCCCAAGCAGAGCAGCAGCAGCTCTCCTGGAAGATGGGCACCTAGGCTTATGCAGCTCCCAGGGTGGCATGAGGTGGCAAAGCGGGGCAGGCTTCTGACTCCCTTAGGGCCTGATCTGGCCAGGTGCTGGGAACCCTCGGTCCCCCTGATGCCAGCAGGGTGATGGCTCTGCCTTCGTTTGCGTATCTGGGGTCCAGCCAGCCAGCCAGATGTGTACAGACACCGAGGGGGAGAGCACGCCCAATATGGTTGACTGGTGACCGTGGCCTCCTGAAAGTCCCCTGAGCTCTCAGGGGTGCCCCTGTTGGATACCCTACACCTCCCGGCATGGCTGTGCTGTGCCAGCAGCTCTGATGGCTCCTTGTTGGCGTCAGCAGTGCCCAGCCCTACCCACCTGAGACAGGTGTGGTCTAAGCCAAGGGCTTTACTTTAGCAGCAGCCCTCCCACTATACAAGGGAGGGTTCCCCCGGAGGGTTGCTGTCGCCTGTGGGATGAATGGCAATGCAGAAGCTGCAGATTGGGCCCAGTGTGTTCCCTCTGCTGGGCTAGTCAGTCCCCTCTGCTCACCTGCAGTCCTTCCCTCATTACACGACTAGCTAGCTCCTTGCCAGAGCAGGGAGGCCTGTCCTTCCCATCGCACGCTGGCCAGAGGGGAGGCACCCTGCACTAGCCATGGTACCACAGCACTTCCAAGGCAGCATGGTACAGTGCATAGAGCACAGGAGATGGAGCTCTAGTCCCATTGACTTGTTATGCGAACTTCCTCCCTCTGTGCCTCAGTTTCCCCCGCTGTAAAATAGGGACAATGCTACTCAATGGCCTCTGTGAAGCGCTTTGAATCTACGGATGAAAAGCTCTGCCTGTTGCTCTTACAATTCGTCTTGAAAGACGCCAAAGTACTTCACAAACTATCTCCAGGGCACGGAGCACCAGTGCAATGCAGTTGCTTGTGGGGTGGAGCATGGCAGCCATTTGAAGCGCAGCAGATGGGTCTGCGAAAGCCATGGCCCAGGACCCTGCAGCCATCCACAATACTGACAGGAAGGGCTGTGGATTCCTATAGCCACAGAGTGGACTGGTGGTTTTATTATCGAGACCCCTGCAACAAATTGACCGGACCTCCATTTTTCTGAACAACATTTGAACCTGTGCCTCTAGGTCAGGGGTGGGCAAACTTATTGGCCCAAGGGCCATATCGGGGGGCAAAACTGTACAGAGGGCCAGGTAGGGAAAGCTGTGCCTCCCCAAAAAGCCTGGCCCCTGCCCCCTATCTGCCCCCTCCCACTACCCACTCCCTGACTGCCCTCTCAGAGCCCCCGACCCATCCAGCCCTCACTGCTCCTTGTCCCCTGACCACTCCCTCCTGGGACCCCATGCCCCAAACCACCGCCCCCCGGGACCCCACCCCCTATCCAACCCTCCCGTTCCCCAACCCCTGACTGCCCCAACCCCTTCCACACCCCTGACAGGCCCCCAGGACTCCCCCGCCTATCCAACCCGCTCCCTGTCCCCTAACTACCCTCCCCCGACCCTCCCTTCTTCCCCTTACCATGCAGCTCGGCGCAGCAGGTGCTCGCGGCCCCGCAGCCTGGCCGGAGCCAGCTGTGCTGCCCACACGGCAGTGTGGCTGCGGGGGCAGGGGAACAGCAGGGGAGGGGCCGGGGGCTAGCGGGAGCCAGAAGCTCAAGGGCCAGGCCGGACGGTTTGCCCACCTCTGCCCGAGGTAGTTGGCTCACTCCCAGCCAAGGCACCCTTCCACCCCAGCCTAGCACCTAACGGGGCTGCATTACGGCAGAGACTACCAGAGACACGGCCTTCGTATGCCGAAAGGAAGAGCTCCCGGGACCCAAGCTGACGCAATGCAGTGACGTCCCAGACCAAGTATCAGCCCAAGCCCACAGCCCAGCCTCGTGAGCTGCCCCAGCACGCGGGAACAGACCTTGCCCGTTTCCAACAGGACAACACCATTTCCCGGCAAACCAGACTCAGCGACCGAGAGGCCCTGCCCAGGGCTGGGCCTGTACTTCGCGCTGCAGCGGCCCCCAGCCCGAAGGCTGCAGTCGCCGTGGTCTCGGGGAGGAGGCGGACGGGGCGAGACGCACGCACCTGCCCTTGTTGCTGTCGAAGTCAGTGGGGCTTTCTGGACCCCTTTGCCCTGCACCCAGGCTGGCACCTGCAGCTGCCACAAACAGCTGGTACCTTGGCTTGGGAATGTGCCTGAGGAGACGGGCAGGGGAAACCACTTGCTGCCCCAGGCTGAAGAGTCCGGAAGGAAACCTGCCCCCGGGAAGCTGAGCCGCCTGGCTCCAGTGCAGAGGTCGAGCAAGCTCCAGTACTGAGGCAGCACCAGCCACACGATGGTGAAGAACTTCAGACTCAAACAAAGAGTTCACTTTCTGGACATGCAGGGAGGGATTCTCCCCTGCACTCCAGCCCCTGTACTCAGCCCTCCCTCCCCACCACCTCACCTACAGTGGCACTGGGCACTTCACGCTATCAACTCAGGACGGTAGCATTTTGCACCCACTGGGCATCCATCAGCCAGCCACTCAGGGTGCAAGGGGCACCAGTCTTCATTTATGTGAACTCACTTGGCATTGGTGAAATGACCACGCAAGATGTGGGGCAGGGGAAAAGCAGGCCCAGGAGCTACACTCTGCTCTGATCCCCTTCAAGACTAACTCATGCAGGAACTCACCTGTTTGCTGCTAAATCTCTTTGATAGTTTCCTATACAGTTTTAAACTCTGGTCTCCATTCGCCCTCTAGCTCACAACTCCCTCTAATTAGGACTCACTCCATTTCTGCCTCGCTTCAGGAGGGCCCCCAGAGCACCCCACTGCACTGGTTGTAAAGGAGCTTTGTCTTAGCATGAAAGCCAAAGAGCTGGAATTCTGCCCTGTGCATGTTTCTATCCTGCACCGTGGTCTCCTGGCTCCTCGGGATGTTGAACCAGCCAGATGGGAGGGATCACAGGAGAAACGTTGGATAAGGTCACTTTGAAAAGTTCTCAACAGAGCTGAAAACCAAGCAAAAGTGCACTCCACCCTCCATGTAAATCTGCCCAAGGCAACTCCACATGCTACATGTTACAGCAAAACACGTCTCACAATGAGGCAATTGTGATGGGTTTATACAGGCTGGGAAGGAGCCAAAACCATCCAGCAATTTAGGCTTCGTCCACACCAACAGCAGCTAGCATGGTAGCTTCCCAGACTAAATGACCAAGAAGTTGGTGGGTGCTAACACTTATAGGCAGTAACTTAGAAATTGGGGGGAATTTTGAAATGTGCGTAAAGGCAATCGAGTGACCAGGGAGATTGAAGTGTTCTCCAACTGGTTTTTGAATGTTATAATTCTTGACATCTGATTTGTGTCCCTTTAGTCTTTTACGTAGAGACTGTCCAGTTTGACCAATGTACATGGCAGAGGGGCATTGCTGGCACATGATGGCATATATCACATTGGTGGATGTGCAGGTGAACGAGCCTCTGATAGTGTGGCTGATGCGATTAGGTCCTATGATTACAGACCTAAAAGTCGCAATACTTCAACAAAAAAAGTTCAAAAACAGACTCCAACAAGAAACTGCTGAATTGGAATTAATTTGCAAAATGGACACCATTAAATTAAGCTTGAATAAAAACTGGGAGTGAATGGGTCATTACACAGAGTAAAACTATTACCCCGTGTTATTTTTCCCCCTACTGTTACTCACACCTTCTTGTCAACTGTTGGAAATGGGCCATCCTAGAAAAGGTTTTTTTCTCCTGCTGACAATAGCTCACCTTGATCACTCTCATTATAGTGGGTATGGCAACACCCATTGTTTCATGTTCTCTGTGTATATATATATCTCTTCCTACTGTATTTTCCACTGCATGCATCTGATGAAGTGGGTTTTAGCTCACGAAAGCTTATGCTCAGATAAATTTATTAGTCTCTAAGGTGCCACAAGTACTCCTCGTTCTTAAAGCAGAAATAGAGGAGATCAAGAGAAGGGAGCCAAATAAGCTTGAGATGGCTGCAGAGACTTCTGTAAAAGGAGAGATGGAAAAGACTGGGACTGTTTGGTTCAGAGAGGAGACAAATCAGAGGGACAGGCTAGAGGGATACAAAATCATGAATGGTCTGGAGAAAGCTGTGATCCCTGTGTCCCTGCATTTGCCCCAGAGGGAAACACTCTGTTTTTTCTCCCCAGCTTTTCACAGTTCTTCTTTTTCACTTTTCCCCCAAATGGATGTGAAAATGTGAAATGTTTGTTGTTCCAGTGTGAATTCTTCAGCATGGTCCCCAAAACCGACCAACTCTCACCCAGCCTGAGTGGGGAGCCGACAACAGTGGAAAGACCTGTGGCATCTGTCTGGCCTTGGCATGGTGGCTAACACCTTAGAATAATGATATATTAACTTCACATCAAACATCATGGCCATCCTAGAATGCCAGAGGAGCTGGTCAGAGCTCCTGATGCTCCAATTAATCACAAGAGAGGTTTCATGTTTGGGACATGATTCTTTGAATGTGAGGCCCATGTTTTCTAGAGGGGATCTCAGTCTGATTCAAGCTTCCTGAGTCATAGGAACAGCAGGGTTTCTGTTGACCAAACAGCTGCCAGAGAAAGGGACTCAATAACTTCATGGATCCTTCCCAGTCTTTGAAATGATACATAATGGAACATTTTGCAAAAGCTGGGGGAAGCCTGGTCAAACTCCAGGGTAGTAATTACATTCTGCTGCCCTAAATTCCTCCCACAGCCTCAACTGGATCATAGAATCATAGAATATCAGGGTTGGAAGGGACCTCAGGAGGTCATCTAGTCCAACCCCCTGCACAAAGCAGGACCAATCCCCAATTAAATCATCCCAGCCAGGGCTTTGTCAAGCCTGACCTTAAAAACCTCTAAGGAAGGAGATTCTACCACCTCCCTAGGTAACGCATTCCAGTGTTTCACCACCCTCCTAGTGAAAAAGTTTTTCCTAATATCCAACCTAAAGCTCCCCCACTGCAACTTGAGACCATCACTCCTTGTTCTGTCATCTGCTACCACTGAGAACAGTCTAGATCCATCCTCTTTGGAACCCCCTTTCAGGTAGTTGAAAGCAGCTATCAGATCCCCCCTCATTCTTCTCTTTGGCAGACTAAACAACCCCAGTTCTCTCAGCCTCTCCTCATAAGTCATGTGTTCCAGTCCCCTAATCATTTTTGTTGCCCTCCACTGGACTTTCTCCAATTTTTCCACATCCCTCTTGTAGTGTGGGGCCCAAAACTGGACACAGTACTCCAGATGAGGCCTCACCAATGTCAAATAGATGGGAATGATCACATCCCTCGATCTGCTGGCAATGCCCCTACTTATACAGCCCAAAATGCCATTGGCCTTCTTGGCAACAATGGCACACTGGTCACTCATATCCAGCTTCTCGCCCACTGTAACCTCTAGGTCCTTTTCTTCAGAACTTCTGCCTAGCCATTCGGTCCCTAGTCTGTAGCGGTGCATGGGATTCTTCCGTATCTAAGTGCAGGACTCTGCACTTGTCCTTGTTGAATCTCATCCAATTTCTTTTGGCCCAATCCTCTAATTTGTCTAGGGCCCTCTGTATCCTATCCCTACCCTCCAGCGTATCTACCTCTCCTCCCAGTTTAATGTCATCTGCAAACTTGCTGAGGGTGCAGTCCATGCCATCCTCCAGATCATTAATGAAGATATTGAACAAAACCGGCCCCAGGACCGACCCTTGGGGCACTCCACTTGATACTGGCTGCCAACTAGACATGGAGCCATTGATCACTACCCGTTGCACCCAATGATCTAGCCAGCTTTCTATCCATCTTATAGTCCATTCATCCAGCCCATACTTCTTTAACATGCTGGCAAGAATACTGTGGGAGACCGTGTCAAAAGCTTTGCTAAAGTCAAGGAACAACACGTCCACTGCTTTCCCCTCGCCCACCAAGCCACTTATCTCATCATAGAAGGCAATTAGATTAGTCAGGCATGATTTGCCCTTGGTGAATGCATGCTGACTGTTCCTGATCACTTTCCTCTCCTCTAAGTGCTTCAGAATTGATTCCTTGAGGACCTGCTCCATGATTTTTCCAGGGACTGAGGTGAGGCTGACTGGTCTGTAGTTCCCTGGATCCTCCTTTTCCCTTTTTTCAAGATGGGCACTACTTTAACCTTTTTCCAGTCGTCTGGGACTTCCCCCGATTGCCATGAGTTTTCATAGATAATGGCCAGTGGCTCTGCAATCACAGCCGCCAACTCCTTTAGCACTCTCGGATGCAGCGCATCTGGCCAATGGACTTGTTCTTGTCCAGCTTTTCTAAATAGTCCTGAACCACTTCTTTCTCCACAGAGGGCTGGCCACCTCCTCCCCATGCTGTGCTGCCCAGTGCAGTAGTCTGGGAGTTGACCTTGTTCGTGAAGACAGAGGAAAAAAAAGCATTGAGTACATTAGGGATAGCTCAGTGGTTTGAGAATTGACCTGCTAAACCCAGGGTTGTGAGTTCAATCCTTAAGGGGACCATTTAGTGATATGCGGCAAAAATTGGGGATTGGTCCTGCTTTGAGCAGGGGATTGGACTACATGACCTCCTGGGGTCCCTTCCAACCCTGATATTCTATGATTCTATGAGAATGATGGAATAACATGGACACTTCAAACTGCCCATGTAGCTTAAACTCGCAGAAACCTCATGTAGTGTAATGTGCGGCAGGACATGGCTTTCCTGTCCTGTGAAAATTTGCCCCATTCTGCAGTGGGGTGCAATCAACCCTAAGACCTTGCAATGATTTTTTGCCAGAAGCAGAACAAAAGGGCGCATGCCCCAGAGTAGCCAACAGCCCAGTGCACATGATTTGAATAGAATCGGTCATGTCCCCTGGTGAGTGCTCAAACCACCGGGCTATAGACTATTCTGGGGCGGGGTTCTCTCAAGTTCTTCTGTTGAAGCTGTTCCACTTTGTATCAATAAATAAACAGTCATTTGGCCAGAAAGGGTAACCAACTTGCTCTACAGCTCAATGATTGGGGCACTCAAGTGGGATGTGGAAGACCAAGGGTCAGGTCCCTGTGCCTGAATATTTATTCATACAAAGTGGGACAGCATTAACAGGAGATTTTGGGAGATTTAGCCCAGCGGCTACGGCCCTCACCTGGGATGGAGATGACCCAGGCTCAAGTCTCTATACTGATTCATGTATAGCAAGAATTGGAACCTGAGGCTTCCACATTCTAGGTGAGTACCCTGACTTGTGGAACATGGGGTCTCTGTCTGGCCTTGACCAGAAACTCCATCCTGGACCTGAGACACCATTTCCAGATGAGAGGTTACTCAGGACTAGCACATTCCTACAAAGGTTCCATGCAGAACACGATTAGAAGAAACAGCATGAAGATGCTTCTGTTAGCAAGGGCTGTGTCTGAGCGACAGGGTAACTGAGCTGGGGAGCTGGGCTTTTGGCTGGGTTACCTCTTCCAGGAGTATCACCCCAGGAACTGTTGTCAAGTTACACATTACAGCTCATAGGAGCTGCACGACTGCTTCATTTCTGTGCAACGTAACCCTAGACCAATGGCCTAAAAACACTGTTGTAACCACCAGGAGCTCACAATGTGCACATTGCTTTCCTTGCTTCCATCCTGTACAGCACAGGAGCATGGACAAGGGGTGTAGCAGTGCAGGGAGCTGGTGTTCTCACCACCAAGAACATAGGGCCTGCTTCTCTTCTCACCCCCACTGGGTAAATCAGGAACAAACTGCTCTGAAGTCAGGGGAACCCTTTCCTTTCCTCCCTCCCTCCTGCCCCCACCCCCGCCCCACCGCAGCAGAGAGGTGGAGTGAGCAAGAGGAGGCTGGGGGCATACACTCTCTCTTCACTGGGGCAGGAAGGGGATGATCTAGTCTCCTTTGCTGCATTGTGCCCAAAACATTTTTCCTTTGCTCCTGGGATATCGGCAGGAAGGCATTCACATGTAAGGAAGAGTCAATAAGATTATTACTGCCACTGAAGTTCGCCACTGTTGCATACAACATTTGGGGGACAGAGGCTGTAACTCTAGCAAGCTCCTGGGGAGAAGACACTTTCAGGACTGCCGATAGGTCATTTCCTGCTGAGATGCTGAGTTGGTAGCAGAGGTGACAGGGAGGTACTTGGAGGCCCTGTTTAGATATGATCATTTGTGCCATCTGGGCAAACAGCTTTGGATAAACTCAAACCGAACTAAACTCCAACCCTAGCCTAGATCTCAGCTGGAATCCAACATCAAACTCTCTCCAGAGCTAATCTTGAACTTCATCAATACTCTAAACATTGGATTTGACATAACACATCTAAATATTCACTTAAAAAATAAAAATCTAAGAGGCCACTCTTCAGATGGTCTAACTTGGCATCGCCCCATCAAAGTGATGTCAATTCACACCCACTAGAATCTGGCCCTAAGCAGACCAAAAGATGTTACTAACAAATCTCCAGTGATCTGAACTCCAGTGGAAGTATTTATTTCCCCTTCTCTCCTTCCCCTCCTCAACAGACAACTGTCTTTGTGTTTACAGACATTTTCCCCTCTCTCCCTGCCTTAGCCGCACATATCATCTTCTGCTTCTTTCTTTGTTGTGTCCTGGATCTAATACAGACTGTAGGGGCAGAGACCTTTTTATCATCTTGCAAAGCATTATCCCTCTCTTCATCTGCCACCCTCCCCCCAGTGATATGCAAGAAACAAAGAGACATTGAGGTTAGTTTCTATTCAAGAACATGAGCAATCCCCAGTGGATTGGTCTCTGTGAGACATATCTATTATTATTATCATTTATGATTTGTATTATCATCGCGTCCACTGTGCTATGTGCTCTACAAACAGAGAATGGAGAGACAGGCCCTGCCGCAGACCTCAGATTCCTTCTTGAGCTCTAGGCTTGGAAGGACTGGCTTTTTATTGGTAAATGTTGGTAAACATCAGTTTCACCGTACATATGCAAACTCCTGGAAAAATATTTCCAGTGATAAGAAATGAAATGTACAGATAGGCAGAGTAAGAAAAATGCTGTTTAAGAACTTTGAGTTTGATTTATGGATATTTTGATGTGTGATGTTGATAATTGATATTTTAATGTTTATAAAGCTTTAACTTTTTGAATCTCAACAGCTGTTGTCATCAAATAATTATCATCTGATCCCCATTTTCTGACACACAGACCCCATCATCTCCCACAACTGTAAACTTTTAAATTGATAAAAATAGAAAAATTCTTAAAAATAAAATCAGTCTTATCCATGGAAACTGTTTTTTAAAAATTGAATTCTGTCAAGCCTATTTACATCTAACAGTCCCATCTTAGTCTGCGTCACTACTACGTAGCAGAGGGGGCCATTCTTCTCTTTATTGTCACTGGAAATCGAGCAGTAAGGAGTTGAGTGGTGGAAACAGTTTCAACTGAATGTTTTTATGTAAATATGCTGTTTCGTCAAAGCTGGCATCAATTTTGGCAACGTTTTTGACTGGAGGGTTTCTGAAGTCTAGGGTGGACTCTGTGGTCACTTCTGATCAGAGAGAGAATCCCAAACTGAAAACCTAACCTTTTTGATCCAAAACTCGATGTTGAAACACAATTCCGTGTTGCAAAAACTTTCAGAAGTTCTCAGCTTTCCTCCAATGCAGAACAAAAACAAATTGTGAAACCGCAAACATTGTCAGGAAATGGAATTGTCACCCTTCGGCAAGCTTGACTGAGGAGTGTCACCTGAGGCAGACGTAGGCATGGGACCCTGAAGAGAAGAGACGGGTCACATGAGTTTAGGTATGGAAATTATAACTCAAATGCTGAGCAAAATTCTGTTCTGGGGTCTGCATAGCATAGCGCTGCTCCCTTCACAGGCCCCCAGGCAGGGGTGGCTCTCTGCTTTAGCACAATTTGTTGCCTATGTTTCTGAGGATGAAGGACCAGGGCTCTAGTCCCAGCTCCCAAGGAACTGGGGCTGCTCTCTGCATCTCATGGAGCAGTAAGAGAGAGGACTTGGGATCAACAATGAGAATTTTGCCCTAAGTGAAACAGTGTGAATGAGCCTGAAGTAAATGCCTGGCTGGGATGATTTGGTTGGGGTTGTTCCTGCTTTGAGCAGGGGGTTGGACTAGATGACCTCCTGAGGTCTCTTCCAACCCAGATATTCTATGATTCTGTGAAATGGAGAAGTCCCAGCTCAGTACAATCCGGTAGAGCAGCAATTATATGCCTAGCAGGCTTGTTGGCCTGGCAAGGGACGAGCTCAAATAGCTGCAAGGTCTTTCAGTCTCAAGGCAGCCTAGTGCTACAGCACTAAGCTGGCTACAGCCTGAGTGGAGAACCATGCACCTCCGAACGTAGAGGTGTCCATGAGGGTGCTGCGGGGAATCTCAAGTGCAGCCGTTCTGTTCAGGGACCCTGGCACACAGGACTTCTCTGTTGCTCCTGGTGTCATCATGGCCCAGTTAAGAAGGTGTCATTTCCCGGTGAAGTCCCAGGTGAAGAACAGGGAGATGTGACTGGACAGGAGAGAGCCTGGGCATCAAGACAGGGGATCTCCACAGGGCCCTGAAGACTAACCAGAGCAGGCTGCCCCATGCACATTGTGGGATGTGCTCCCTGTGGGCTGCCTGGAGTTATGAGCCTAGGACGGGGTCCACAGGGGCAGGCGGTGCAGCAGGGCCATGAGGGAGTGCACCCTCCTGAGGGGGAGAAAATCATTTGTTTTCAAGCCTCAGTGCAAAGCCCCAGAATCTGGCGAACTAGGAGCTGGGTCTGCGCCTGCACTCCTAGGGTTTCTCACAGCTCCATTTGCAAAACAATGAGGGGCTGTGTATAGCGCAGGAGGCAGGAATGCGTTTCTGGTCTCAGATCTCCTCCAGCTGTGTTCAGGCACATTCCGAGATTCCCTTCCCCCCACAGCCTCCCTCCCCTCCCCATCCCTTCACAGAGGCCAGACTGACATTCCCGAAGGGCAGGTCCCTCCCGCTACACTCAGCACATTCCATCCCTGGGCCTTCGCCCCCCTCGCACTCAGCCTGTCCCGTTTCACTTCAGAAAATTCCCCTCCACTTGCCCCCGACCCAAGCCACTCAAAACAGGACACCTGCCACTGCCACCACTACTCCCAGCCATGGGTCAGGGCCCAGGGCAGAAGGGATCCAACAACCGACCCCAGCTCTGCAAAACCAGCGGCAGGCTATTAGGTCCTTGCTTCATTTCCCACACCCCACTCCCCTAGGAGCAGATATTCAGCCAACAGCAGCAGGAGCAGGGAGGCCAGACAGGAGGCCAGTGACCCCCACGCACATGCCCCCTCAGGGACCCAGACACAGGGTCAACAAGCCTCTGTTGGCTCACCCAGAAGCACATGGCCCACCAGCACCTGACAGAGGGGCCATCTATCAAAGGCTCCTGCTCCTGACAGAGGGAGACTGGCCAGTCGGCCCTGACCCAGCCTCAGCCAATGGTTGTACGCACGCAGGCTGGCAGCTGTGGGTAGGTCATGCCCTGCTGCACGGCACGGTATGCACTGGCCAGAGAGGAGGCTGCTGGGGTCAGAGGGGGCACCACTGAAACCAAGAGGATGGACCAGAAGGTGACACTCAGCTACTCAGTTTGCACCCAGTTTGTCCTACAGGCGGAGGGGAGGATAACATGCCCCTTTCTGCTCTATTCTATAGTGGTGTTTACACCACAGTCATCACCCTAGTATCCACGCACCTACTAGTGTGATGAGCACCATGACTATACACCTGTCACCTGCCGTTTGGGCTCTCAGCCTCTCCCCAGAGGGAGAAGCGTGTGCAGTGGAGTGTCTTGTTTTCCCTGGTGCTATAGGTTTATATTAGAGAAGGCTGGTCAAAGAAGCGGTTCTTGGCTCCTGCACAGACGAGCTTTGCTCTTATTCCTGAGAGTTCCACTGGGCCAGAGAAGCGTAGTCATCACCTTGGGCCCAGGCCCTGGAGGGCTTTGAAGATAAGAACCAAGACCGTGAACTTGATTCAACGTTCTGCAGAAAGTCAGTGTAGAGAGTGGAGCACAGGTGTGATATGCTCGCACTAGCCTGTCTTGCTGAGATGTGCTGCAGTGTTTTGTACTAGTTACCGTTTCCTATGTGCTGAAGGTTTCATGCCCAGGTTGTTGCATTGTGGTACCATCTTTCTACCATCTTCACTTGGCCAGGAGTCTCCTCCCCAAGCTCAGTTCTTCATGCCTTCCTCACCTCTCGGCTGGGCTACAGCAAGTGACCTAAGCAAGCATGCACGCTCCATTCCCCCTACCCACCCCTTTGATAGTCTGGTATCTGTTTGTTCTCCACCACTTTCTGTGGGAAGGGAGCTCTTTGAGGCGGGGCCATGCTGTTGGGATGTTCTGGAAAGTTCCCTTTCTAGCTTGCACAGCACCCTCCTCAAACGCTGGAAAAAACATTTGCTTAACCATCATATGCCAGATTTTAACCTCTAAGGCTGGCTCCTGCCAAAGCAACCCCTGACTGCTGGATTCTCCTGAGCGCATTAGCAAGGCGATAGTGTGATTAATGATTCATGTTATTTCTTGAATGGCAGGAGAATCATGTCCCTGTGCCAAGCAACAGGAGCCAGAACCTGCAGCTACTGCGAATAGCTCAGCGTGTTAGCATTCCCCTCACTCACGATGCGTGTGCCCCTGTCCCCTTTGGAATTTACCTTCTGCTGGGAAAGCCACTCCCACCAGCTCCAGCCTCTGTGGGCACAGGGTGTAACACCATAAACAAAGGGTTACAGCCTCTGGGGTCTCTCTGAGGTCTGGTCTACGGTACAGACCTATATCAGTATAACTACGTCACTCAGGTGAGCAAAAACTCCACGCCCCACAGCAATGTAGTCCTACTGACCTGACCCCGCATGTAGATGGGCGAGCGGCTCACGTCCATGCAGCTGCTGCCACTCAGGGAGGTGGATTCACTATGCTGACGGGAGAACTCTCTCCCCGTGACTAGCAGCATCTTCAATGAAGCGTTACGGCAGCGCAGCTGAGCCGACGAAGCATTTTAAGTATAGACGGACCCTGAGTGCTGCTTCCACCTCGTACGCAGCTGCTGCTCCAGGATCACAAGGCGGCTTTGGGGCGACTAGGGGCCGGTCGACACTTAAAATGCTGCATCAATGCAGCTGCGCCGCTTCTCCCATTGCGTAGTTAGTCCAGCTCTGCCAAAGGTGGTAGGTATGTGAGTAGGAGAACCCCTCCCGTCGACAGCTCTGTCTACGCTGGCAGTTAGGTTGATGTAACTCCGTCGCTCAGGCGTGTGGATTTTCACACCCCTGAGTGACATAGTTACACGGATACAGGTCTGTAGTGTAGACCTGGCCTCGCTAAAGAACAAACACGTTGAACCTGCATCCTTTTTCAGAGATTCGTGGAGTTTAAGACGAGAAGGGACTCAGTCTAGGCCGACCTGCATAGCGCAGGTTTTACGTTTCAGTAATCCCTGCCTGGAGCCCAACACATCACGTTTGATTAAAGCACCGTGCAGAATGGCAGCCAGCCTGGACCGAAGACATCGGCACCAGAAAGAGAATGCACCATTGCCTTTGGCAGTTTGTCCAGCCTTGCTGATAAACAACTGGGCCTGATTTCAAATGTGAATGTGTCTGGCTTCCGCATCTGTTTGAAAAATGTGAACTGGGAGTGCTTTGTTCCAGGTGAGTCTGGAGTGGGCCTGACTGTTATAAAAAGCCAGTCAGCTGCGAACCAGCTGAGCGGCGAACAGCAGAGAGTCTAACAGAGGGAGTTTGCCTGGGAGTCCGCCCGCGGAGAGCCCACTGAGGCTTTCATCTTGCAGGCTTCTCTGAGTAGTTACTACAACTCCTGAGGAAGCTCGTAGAAGGAAGGAAATATGGATGGGGAGCGTTCAGCTGTTGTGACCTGCACAGGATGTGCCATGTTTGTCTTTCTTCCACAGGACAGAAGCAACTTTGTACAAAGTGAAAGCTGGTCTCCATATTGGAAGAGAAGGTTCAAGGTCTGGAGAAACAAGTATCGACCCTGCGTTGCGTAAGAGAAACTGAAGATTTCCTGGACAGACATCAGAATATGCTTCTATGGGCACTATGTTCTGAAGATTCAGAGCAGACTAGGCAGCAGGAACAGGAGGACGGTGAAGAAATTTGGCAGCATGTGACCTCCAGAAGAAGAAAGGGGAGCGTCCATGTACCAGCAACGCAGATACAGGTAAGCAACCGTTTTCCACAGGTACTAATGCGGAGAGGGATAGATGATACATCTAAGGGAAGGGAGCAGAATGAGACTCTGCTGATTGGAAGGCATGAGATGCACTGTCCTAGGGAAGGGAGTTCCATGACCACTGCTCCCAAGAGAAGCAGGCGGGTGGTGGTGGTTGGGGACTTTTACCTCATGGGGACTGAGTCATCTATCTGCTGCCCCGACCGGGAAAACCGAGAAGTCTGCTGCTTGCCAGGGGCTAGGATTCACAATGTGATGGAGAGACTGCCGAGACTCATCAAGCCCTCGGATCGCTACCCCTTCCTGCTTCTCCACGTGGGCACCAATGATACTGCCAAGAATGACCTTGAGCGGATCACTGCAGACTACGTGGCTCTGTGAAGAAGGATAAAGGAGTTTGAGGTGCAAGTGGTCTTCTCGTCCATCCTCCCCGTGGAAGGAAAAGGCCTGGGCAGGGACCGTCGAATCGTGGAAGTCAACGAATGGCTACGCAGGTGGTGTCAGAGAGAAGGCTTTGGATTCTTTGACCATGGGATGGTGTTCCAAGAAGGAGTGCTAGGCAGAGATGGGCTCCACCTAACGAAGAGAGGGAAGAGCATCTTTCCAAGCAGGATGGCTAACCTAGTGAGGAGGGCTTTAAACTAGGTTCACCAGGAGAAGGAGACCAAAGCCCTGAGGTAAGTGGGGAAGTGGGATTCCGGGAAGAAGCACGAGCAGGAGAGCGCAAGAGGGGAGGGATCCTGCCTTATCCTGAGAAAGCGGGATGATCAATGAATTATCTTAAGTGCTAGACACAAATGCAAGAAGCCTGGGAAAGAAGCAGGAAGAACTGGAAGTCCTGGCACAGTCAAGGAATTATATTGTGATTGGAATAACAGAGACTTGGTGGGATAACTCACATGACTGGAGTACTGTCATGGATGGATATAAACTGTTCAGGAAGGACAGGCAGGGCAGAAAAGGTGGGGGAGTTGCATTGTGTCTAAGAGAGCAGTATGACTGCTCAGAGCTCCGCTATGAAACTGCAGGAAAAACCCGAGTGTCTCTGGATTAAGTTTAGAAGTGTGAGCAACAAGGGTGATGTCGTGATGGGAGTCTGCTATAGACCACCGGACCAGGGGGATGAGGCTTTCTTCCGGCAACTAACAGAAGTTACTAGATCACAGGCCCTGGTTCTCATGGGAGACTTCAATCACCCTGATATCTGCTGGGAGAGCAATACAGCGGTGCACAAACAATCCAAGAAGTTTCTGGAAAGTGTAGGGGACAATTTCCTGGTGCAAGTGCTGGAGGAACCAACTAGGGGCAGAGCTCTTCTTAACCTGCTGCTCACAAAGCGGGAAGAATTAGTAGGGGAAGCAAAAGTGGTTGGGAAGCTGGGAGGTGGTCGAGTTCAGGATCCTGACACAGGGAAGAACGGAGAGCAGCAGAATACGGACCCTGGACTTCAGAAAAGCAGACTTTGACTCCCTCAGGGAACTGATAGGCAGGATCCCCTGGGAGAATAACATGAGGGGGAAAGGAGTCCAGGAGACCTGGCTGTATTTTAAAGAATCCTTACTGAGGTTACAGGAACAAACCATCCCGATGTGTAGAAAGAATAGTAAATATTGCAGGCGACCAGCTTGGCTTAACAGTGAAATCCTACTCTACCAGCACTCCCAGCTACCTTCGAGACACCACTGACTTCCTGAGGAAACTACAATCCATCGGTGATCTTCCTGACCATCCTGGCCACTATGGCTGTAGAAGCCCTCTACACCAACATTCCACACAAAGATGGACTACAAGCCGTCAAGAACACTATCCCCAATAATGTCACGGCTAACCTGGTGGCTGAACTTTGTGACTTTGTCCTTACCCATAACTATTTTACATTTGGGGACAATGTATAGCTTCAGATCAGCGGCACTGCTATGGGTACCTGCATGGCCCCACAGTATGCCAACATTTTTATAGCTGATTTAGAACAACGCTTCCTCAGCTCTCGTCCCCTAACGCCTTTACTCTACTTGCGCTATATTGATGACATCTTCATCATCTGGACCCATGGAAAAGAAGCCCTTGAGGAATTCCACCATGATTTCAACAATTTCCATCCCACCATCAATCTCAGCCTGGTCCAGTCCACACAAGAGATCCACTTCCTGGACACTACAGTGCTAATAAACAATGGTCACATAAACACCACCTTATACCGGAAACCTACTGACCGCTATTCCTACCTACATGCCTCCAGCTTTCACCCTGACCACACCACACGATCCATCGTCTACAGCCAAGCTCTGCGATACAACCGCATTTGCTCCAACCCTTCAGACAGAGACAAACACCTACAAGATCTCTATCAAGCATTCTTACAACTACAGTACCCACCTGTGGAAATGAAGAAACAGATTGACAGAGCCAGAAGAGTTCCCAGAAGTCACCTACTGCAGGATAGGCCTAACAAAAAAAATAACAGAACGCCACTAGCCGTCACCTTCAGCCCCCAACTAAAACCCCTCCAACGCATTATTAAGGATCTACAACCTATCCTGAAGGATGACCCAACACTCTCACAAATCTTGGGAGACAGGCCAGTCCTTGCCTACAGACAGCCCCGCAACCTGAAGCAAATACTCACCAACAACCACATACCACACAACAGAACCACTAACCCAGGAACCTATCCTTGCAACAAAGCCCGTTGCCAACTGTACCCACATATCTATTCAGGGGACACCATCACAGGGCCTAATAACATCAGCCACACTATCAGAGGCTCGTTCACCTGCACATCCACCAATGTGATATATGCCATCATGTGCCAGCAATGCCCCTCTGCCATGTACATTGGTCAAACTGGACAGTCTCTACGTAAAAGAATAAATGGACACAAATCAGATGTCAAGAATTATAACATTCATAAACCAGTCAGAGAACACTTCAATCTCTCTGGTCACGCAATTACAGACATGAAGGTCGCTATCTTGCAACAAAAAAACTTCAAATCCAGACTCCAGCAAGAAACTGCTGAATTGGAATTCATTTGCAAATTGGATACTATTAATTTAGGCTTAAATAGAGACTGGGAGTGGCTAAGTCATTATGCAAGGTTGCCTATTTCCCCTTGTTTTTTCCTACCCTCCCCCCCGATGTTCTGGTTAAACTTGGATTTATGCTGGAAATGGCCCACCTTGATTATCATACACACTGTAAGGAGAGTGGTCAGTTTGGATGAGCTATTGCCAGCAGGAGAGTGAGTTTGTGGCCGGGGGGGTGAGAAGACCTGGATTTGTGCTGGAAATGGCGCACTTTGATTATCGTGCACATTGTGGGGAGAGTGGTCACTTTGGATGGGCTGTTACCAGCAGGAGAGTGAGTTTGTGTGGGGTGGGGGGGTGGGCGGGTGAGAAAACCTGGATTTGTGCTGGAAATGGCCCACCTTGATTATCATGCACATTGTAGGGAGAGTGGTCACTTTGGATAAGCTATTACCAGCAGGAGAGTGAGTTTGTGTGTGTGGTTTTTGGAAGGTGGGCAGAGGGTGAGAAAACCTGGATTTGTGCTGGAAATGGCCCAACTTGATTATCACACACATTGTAAGGAGAGTGATCACTTTAGATAAGCTATTACCAGCAGGAGAGTGGGGTGGGAGGAGGTATTGTTTCATGGTTTCTCTGTATATAATGTCTTCTGCAGTTTCCACAGTATGCATCCGATGAAGTGAGCAGTAGCTCACGAAAGCTTATGCTCAAATAAATTGGTTAGTCTCTAAGAAGCCACAAGTACTCCTTTTCTTTTTGCAAATACAGACTAACACGGCTGTTACTCTGAAAAGTGAAATCCTTGCTGATCTTAAACACAAAAAAGAAGCTTACAAGAAGTGGAAGATTGGACAAATGACCAGAAAGGAGTGTAAAAATATTGCTCGGGCATGCAGGAGTGAAATCAGGAAGGCCAAATCACACCTGGAGTTGCAGCTAGCAAGAGATGTTAAGAGTAACAAGAAGGGTTTCTTCAGGTATGTTAGCAACAAGAAGAAAGTCAAGGAAAGTGTGGGCCCCTTACTGAATGAGGGAGGCAACCTAGTGACAGAGGATGTGGAAAAAGCTAATGTACTCAATGCTTTTTTTGCCTCTGTCTTCACGAACAAGGTCAGCTCCCAGACTACCGCACTGGGCAGTATAGCATGGGGAGGAGGTGACCAGCCCTCTGTGGAGAAAGAAGTGGTTCGGGACTATTTAGAAAAGCTGGACAAGTACAAGTCTATTGGGCCGGATGCGTTGCATCCGAGAGTGCTAAAGGAGTTGGCGGATGTGATTGCAGAGCCATTGGCCATTATCTTTGAAAACTCATGGCGATAGGGGGAGGTCCCGGACAACTGGAAAAAGGCTAATGTAGTGCCCATCTTTAAAAAAGGGAAGAAGGAGGATCCAGGGAACTACAGGCCAGTCAGCCTCACCTCAGTCCCTGGAAAAATCATGAAGCAGGTCCTCAAGGAATCAATTCTGAAGCACTTAGAGGAATCATAGAATCATAGAATATCAGGGTTGGAAGGGACCTCAGGAGGTCATCTAGTCCAACCCCCTGCTCAAAGCAGGACCCATACCCAATTAAATCATCCCAGCCAGGGCTTTGTCAAGCCTGACCTTAAAAACTTCTAAGGAAGGAGATTCTACCACCTCCCTAGGTAACGCATTCCAGTGTTTCACCACCCTCCTAGTGAAAAAGTTTTTCCTAATATCCAACCTAAACCTCCCCCACTGCAACTTGAGACCATTACTCCTTGTCCTGTCCTCTTCTACCACTGAGAATAGTCTAGAACCATCCTCTCTGGAACCCCCTTTCAGGTAGTTGAAAGCAGCTATCAAATCCCCCCTCATTCTTCTCTTCTGCAGACTAAACAATCCCAGTTCCCTCAGCCTTTCCTCATAAGTCATGTGTTCCAGACCCCTAATCATTTTTATTGCCCTTCGCTGGACTCTCTCCAATTTATCCACATCCTTCTTGTAGTGTGGGGATCAAAACTGGACACAGTACTCCAGATGAGGCCTAACCAATCTCGAATAGAGGGGGACGATCACATCCTTCGATCTGCTCGCTATGCCCCTACTTATACATCCGAAAATGCCATTGGCCTTCTTGGCAACAAGGGCACACTGCTGACTCATATCCAGCTTCTTGTCCACTGTCACCCCTAGGTCCTTTTCTGCAGAACTGCTGCCTAGCCATTCGGTCCCTAGTCTGTAGCTATGCATTGGGTTCTTCCGTCCTAAGTGCAGGACCCTGCATTTATCTTTATTGAACCTCATCAGATTTCTTTTGGCCCAATCCTCCAATTTGTCTAGGTCCCTCTGTATCCTATCCCTGCCTCCAGCGTATCTACCACTCCTCCCAGTTTAGTATCATCCGCAAATTTGCTGAGAGTGCAATCCACACCATTCTCCAGATCATTTATGAAGATATTGAACAAAGGAGAGGAAAGTGATCAGGAACAGTCAGCATGGATTCACCAAGGGCAAGTCATGCCTGACTAATCTAATTGCCTTCTATGATGAGTTAACTGGCTCTGTGGATGAGGGGAAAGCAGTGAACGTGTTATTCCTTCACTTTAGCAAAGATTTTGATACGGTCTCCCACAGCATTCTTGCCAGCAAGTTAAAGAAGTATGGGCTTGATGAATGGACTATAAGGTAGATAGAAAGCTGGCTAGATTGTCGGGCTCAACGAGTAGTGATCAATGGCTCCATGCCTAGTTGGCAGCCGGTATCAAGCAGAGTGCCCCAAGAGTCAGTTCTGGGGCCGGTTTTGTTCAATATCTTCATTAATAATCTGGAGGACAGTGTGGATTGCACCCTCAGCAAGTTTGCAGATGACACTAAACTGGGAGGAGAGAACTGGGAGGAGAGGTAGATACGCTGGAGGGTAGGGATAGGATACAGAGGGCCCCAGACAAGTTAGAGGATTGGGCCAAAAGAAATCTGATGAGGTTCAACAAGGACAAGTGCAGAGTCCTGAACTTAGGACAGAAGAATCCCATGCACCGCTACAGATTAGGAACTGAATGGCTCAGCAGTTCTGCAGAAAAGGACTTAGGGGTTGCAGTGGATGAGAAGCTGGATATGAGTCAGCAGGGTGCCCTTGTTGCCAAGAAGCCTAATGGTTTATTGGGCTGTATTAGTAGGAGCATTGACAACAGATCGAGGGAAGTGATTATTCCCCTCTATTCGGCACTGGTGAGGCCACATCTGTAGTATTGAGTCCAGGTTTGGGCCCCGCAACTACAGAAGGCCTGTGGACAAATTGGAGAGAGTCCAGTGAAGGGCAATGAAAATGATCAGGGGGCTGGGGCATATGACTTAGAAGGAGAGCCTGAGGAAACTGGCCTTATTTAATCTGCAGAAGAGAAGAGTGAGGGGGGGATTTGATAGCAGCCTTCAACTACCTGAAGTGGGGTTCCAAAGAGGATGGTGCTCGGCTGTTCTCAGTGGTGGCAGATGACAGAACGAGGAGTAATGGTCTCAAGTTGCAGTGGGGGAGGTCTAGGTTGGATATTAGGAAAAACTTTTTCACAAGGAGGGTGGTGAAACACTGGAATGGGTTACCTAGGGAGGTGGTGGAATCTCCTTCCTTAGAGGTTTTTAAGGCCCAGCTTGACAAAGCCCTGGCTGGGATGATTTAGTTGGGGATTGGTCCTGCTTTGAGCAAGGGTTTGGACTAGATGACCTCCTGAGGTCCCTTCCAACCCTGAGATTCTCTGATTCTATTCTATGATTCTATGATTGATCTGGCCACTGGCTCTTTTCTGCCTTTCCCCACTGAACTGAAGAGGTCTTTGGCACCTGGTATTCCCTCTCCCACACACACACACTCGGGCCTTGCCTCGGGAGGCAGGCAGAAGCCTGGCAGGTGAATGCTCCATGGCTGAGCCGGGAGCGGACTGGGACAGCCATAGCCCCATACCCAGGAAATGAAAGCTGACAGAGGCCAGAGGGGAATGCTAATCAGGCTGTTTACATTCCTTGGGCTTTGTTTGGTTTGCTTAACACCTGTTTCACCCCAAGAGCTGGCAGGAAAGCTCTGTTGCAACTCCACCCCCCTCCTCCAGGACAGGCTGAGAGAGCCCCCATCTGAGGGCTGTGTGGAGGCCTCCAGCCAAGCCAGAGAAGACCAGATTTTACATTCCTGTTAAAGCCAAGCAGAAATGCAAATCAAAAGTGCCATGTTTCCAGCTTTCCACGTGCCCCGTTCAGGAGGAAGTGGGCCCAGTTGGTCCTTCTCTTTACATGGTCTCTTCTGTTCAGGTACGTCTACCATAGGTGCTGGAACTAGGGGTGCTGGGGTGTGGCAGCACCCCCAGGCTTGAAGTGGTTTCCATCCTATACAGGGTTTACAGTTTGGTTCAGTGGCTCTCAGGACCCGCATTGTACAAATTGTTCCAGCCCCCCTGACATCAACACTGCAGGGCTGTATACCTGCCGGGCTCAAGCTGGAGCCCAGGCTCTGAAACCCTGGAAGTGGGGAGAGGCCCAGAGCCCGGCCTCCAGCCTGAGCCCAGATGCCTACACTGCATTTTATAGCCCAAGCCCCCCAAGCCCAAATCAGCTGCGTGTCCTTTTTATAGTGCACACATACCCCTTAGGTCGCCTTCCTCCTGCCCTAGCCCTGCATTGGAGGGTCTCCTGAAGAATGGGCCCTGGAGCAGCCTTTGCAGAGCAAGTCTGGGCCCTAGTGCCAGGTGTAGGGGGCTGCAAGGGATTTCTAGAAGAGAAAGTTCCCACTGTCTGGTTACAGGCTGGTTTTTTATGGTTCCCGGGGCAGCTGCTGACTCAGCAGCGGAGCTGGCAGCCCAGTGGGCCCAGGTGGTCCCCCCCACAAAACAGAGTGGAGCTGTCAAAGCTATCAGAACTTGGGAAACTCCCTTCGCACCGGGTTTGCACGCAGTTCCTCCCTGCTCGGCGTGACTGCACGTCGCAGCAGGACCGGGTGCCTTGCTGCTCTCTGCCACGTGCCTGTTTCCAGTGCACACTGGCTCCTTGGTTCACGTTTGAGCTGCTCAGAAATTTTCTGATGGAACATTTCGACTCCCCAGCCCCTGGCTCCTGGGCAGCCTGGCAGGCTTCTAGGCTCCTGCCTCCGATGGCAGTTCACCTGGGGGATGCCACCGAAGCCCAGCAGCGGATTTCATTTTGGAACCACAGAGGCCAGCTCCAGGGCTGTCCTTAGGCATACGCAGCACACTGCGAAAATTCGGTGGTATCCCGAAAATTTGGGGCACCACCAGGACAAAAGGTCAGAGCGTCGGCTCCCGCACAGCCCACGCGCGGCAGTCTCCTTAGCAGGGGCGTATTCACAGAGCCGAATGCACCAGCAGCGTCATGCTGCGTGAGGGAGAGGGTCCGGGGCTCTCTGCGGGGAGCTGCGAGTCTTCGCCACCGTGAGGCGGGCCGTCCCTCCCCACACCAGGCTGCGAGCCCGGGCTGCCGCAACGTCTGCTGTATACAAAGCTCCATGTGTGTCAGCAACGGGGGGAGGTTCTTTGGGGGTCTGCGGGAAGGAGTGGTGGCTGTTCCTCCTCGACACACTGGGGTCAGTGGTGCCGCGCTAGCTGGGGACCGCCTCCAGAGGAGCCCCCGTCTTCCCTCCCCCGTCCATCAATATCCCCCCTCATGTAACTTGGGGGTGTTCAAGACAAATCGGACTCCTGAAAGGGGAACAGGAGTCTGGAAAGGTTGAGCGCCCTGCTGTAAATAGATCAGTGGCATTATCCAGTTTAATAAGCTGGGTTTCCAAGGAGCAGAGAAGTAGATATAGGTGGAGAAGGAAAAACGCCTGTGAAAAAGGATGCTGATGTTGAAGTTTTGGAGACTTTGTGGGATTTCATGGATGATTCACGCACAGCTCTAGAGCAGAAGGAAAAAAACCCAAACCCTGCTTCTAGAAAGTCTTTTTCACAATTGGAAAGTTGTTGTAATGGCTCGCCAAACCTGGCATTACGTAAGAATACCTGGCATTACGTAAGAATATCATCTGCAAAAATTACTGTAGGGGAAGCAGGTTAATCAGTTCATATCCAATCAAGATTGCAAAAAAGCAAGAAAGATTGCTTTTAATTAAAAACAAATCCTTGTTTCAGTACCTCTTCATAGTACTTGCCAATAAAATGTTGACAAATTTTAAAAATTATATTATTTGCATCATGCTGTCAACATGCTGTAAGCGTATCTTTGTGTTGCTAAGAGCAAGTCGGGCATAGGGGCACCAGTTTAACAATACCGCGTAGGGCCCCATAAATCCGAAAGACGGCCCGGACCAGGTCTATACTTACCAGCTGACAGCACCACAGCTCTGCTGATACCACTGTGCCTCTGTAAGAGGGCTGGTGTAGCCGCTCTATGCCGACAGGAGAGAGCTCTCCCGTCAACGTCATAAAACTGCCTCCACAAGCAGCAGTAGCTATGGCAGGGGGAGAGCACCTCCCGTCGACACAGCGCTGTGCACACGAGCACTTATGCCGGCAAAACTTATGTTGCTCAGGGGGGGTGTTTTTTTCACACCCCCGAGCAACAAAAGTTTTTCCAACGTAAGTGCTCGTGTAGACATGGCCTTGGTGTTTCTGAAACTAAATATTGTGGAATTTCACCTCTGCAAAAAATGTCGAGGTTTTGGCTTTTTGTCCTGCTTTGGGATGATTTTTTTCCAAAACCTCAAAATTTTTCACCAAAGTGAAATTCAGTTTCCCAGCCAGTTCGGGATCATGTGTTGATGGAGGCTCTGTTTGGGGAACAGACAACTGCCACACCCCAGGAAACCAGCCCCACACCCTCTGCTGTGCTCACAGAGCCCTGTGAAGAGTGCATTGCCACAAGCTGATCTAGAAGGCCAAGCTATTGCAGCAGGGCCTGGGTCTGAGAATCATGCTCACCTTTCGGTACAGAGGGGAGAAGGTGCTTGTGGTCCCGGGGCCACCTGGGAATCCAGGAGTAGCCAGAGAACTGAGAGTCCTCCCAACTGAGCAGCTCTGGGACAAAAGGTCAAATAAAATCAATTTAGGGGACAGGAACCTCTCCTGCCATGTCCTCAGATCCTTCCCCTGACCCATTAACATCACCCCCATCTTGTCAGGGCTGAGCCTCGGCTGGCTGCCCTCATCCAAATTCAGCCCTCCCCTCCAGCCGGCAGCCCAGGGCTAACACCGTACTGCTTATTCAGACAGTGCCATTGGGTCTGTAATGCCAATCAGCATTAGGGCCTCAGTTTTCTGTGTGGTCTGAAAGGCGGTACCGGAACATGGTCGTCTCTCCTCGTTCCTCGGGGGAACGTCCTGAAGGAGCAGAGATGATACCTGGGCAGAAGTTTTCAGCCTAATTGTTTATTTGTTTCAACTGGAAAAAATCATTTGGATTTTCAGGCATTTTGAAAAAAGCAAAGGAAACCAGAACTAGAGTCACAAAGCAGCAGGAGGAGAGAAGGCTCCCTTGGCACATTAGCCCAACAGCTAGGGCCTTTCCATTGGAGGTGCTGGTTCAATTCCCCCCTTCTGCTCAGTGCAGAGAGAAGGGAGCTGAGTGTAGGTCTCTGGTACCAGAGGCAGGGGCCCTAGCCATCAGGCTATGGGAGAGGGTCTCAGTCTCCTTCTCATAAATAATCCTAGTCCTTAGAGCAGGGACCTGCCACCGCCCAGGTGAGTCCCCTACCCACCAACCCGTAGAACCATTTCCTTTCCCTGCCCAAATGGCTATTCACGCCTTCACGAATTACTGTGAATTGCCACTGCCAATGACAAGGTCCAATCATTGCTTTTCATTTCATTTCTGCTCCCAAATTTTACTTTCTGAGTCACCAGAAACTCTTGGTTTTGGTTTGCCAGTGAACCCAAAACTCAGTGTTCACCCAGCCCTAGCAGTGATTCCCTCCGCACCACCTCCGCAGAAATGAAAACCGGCAGCGGTTCCGCGGGCTGATGGAGCTGGTTTTGAAAATCACGCCCAACTCAGCCTTCACTTTTCAACCCCCACGTACTGCTACTGTCAGCTGCGTGCCCGCATCTGACTGCTAGAGAAATGCAGCCGCCAAGGCCTGGCCTATACTACAGAGTTAGGTCGATGTAAAGCAGCTTATGTCGCCCTAACTCTGTAAGTGTCCACACTACAGCGTTGTTCCCACCAGTGCAAGTCGCCCACTACACCAATCGAATAACCCCACCTCGACGAGAGGCGTAGCACTTAGGTCGCTGTGGTAAGCTGTCAGTCCCAGGCAGCAGGGCTCCAGGTATCAGCCAGGCAGAAGCTCTGGCTGTCATCCCTGGATGGCAGGACTCTGCCTGTGGGCTCCAGCTGTCAGCCCTGGACAACGGGACTCCGGCTGTCAGCCCCAGGCAGCAGGGCTCCAGCTACCAGCCCAGCAGTCCCACAATGCCCCACACTGATAGCCAGAGCAAGTGCTCCTGGTGAGGATGCGAGCTGCCAACAGAAGGAGCTAGTGTGGACATACAACATCGATCTAATTATGGCGGTGGACTTAATTTTGTAGTGTAGACATGGCCTGAGAGGTCTCAGGACCTGCCAGTCAGGTGGGCAGTGATTCATTCCAGTGGCAGTACTGGCCTTAGCTGCTTCCGGAGGAACACACTGTGGGCACACAATTGCACTTGCAAAATGGGAAGTTGCTTTGACAATCCAGGGGCGGAGAGCCTGTAGGTCAGATGTGAGTCCCTGGGAACACTGACTCCCCTGCAGCGCCGCAGAAGTATGGCTCATGCTGACACACTGACCAGTCCCTCCAGGAGAGGCCATGGCAGGAGTGCGGGACGGTACGGGGAGGGGCGCTGGCAGAGCTCTGCAGGGCGCTGGGGGTCGGGACTGAGGCACCAGCCGAGCTATGCACTGGCCACGTGAGCTCGCACTGCGCCGGGCTCTAGCTGATGCCCTCACTTGCCCACCCCCAAGGAGACAAATTTACCCTTTTTTTTTTTTTAGTGCATCTTTTGAATCTTTCCTTGTGTGGCCTGAAAGCTGATGAGCTGTCCCAGGAAAGCAGGTCTTCTGCACCTGTCCCCTTCCATCTCCAGGGTCCCTGCTGCCCCCTGCATCCATCCACACGGCACCCTCTGTTCCTGGACGCTAAGCGACAGACACAACCCCTTTCCCCTGCCAGGCTGTGATGGGGTGTGGGGGCCTCGCTAGATGGTGCAGGGAGCAATAGGGGTGTACATAGTGTGTGGTGTGGGGAATGCAGTGGGGGGCAGGAGGTACGATGGAAGTGTGTGTGATTTGGGGGTACCGAGGCTGTGTGCACACGCAGTGTGGCTGTGTGTATGGATACAATGGCTGCGTGTGGTGTATGTGGATAGGTGGCAGGGGGTGCCTAGAGTACAGGAAAGGCATGGCAACCAGGGTCGGCACTACTGAGCTGAAGCTGGGTCCAAATCCCATCTCAGCAGCACAGTTACTACTATTATGGTAGCACCTAGCAGCCCCAGCCAGGGACCAGGACCCCTGGTGCTTGGTGCTGTACATTATATATTAGGTGTAAAAGGACCTAGGTTCTGCAGAAAAGGACCTAGGGGTTACAGTGGATGAGAAGCTGGATAGGAGTCAACAGTGTGCCCTTGTTGCCAAGAAGGCCAATGGCATTTTGGGCTGTATAAGTAGGGGGTTTGCCAGCAGATCAAGGGACGTGATCGTTCCCCTCTATTCAGCATTCGTGAGGCCTCGTCTGGAGTACTGTGTCCAGTTTTGGGCCCCACACTGAAAGAAGGATGTGAAAAAATTGGAAAGTGTCCAGCAGAGGGCAACAAAAATGATTAGGGGACTGGAACACATGAGTTATGAGGAGAGGCTGAGGGAGCTGGGATTGTTTAGCCTGCAGAAGAGAAGAATGAGGGGGGATTTGATAGCTGCTTTCAACTACCTGAAAGGGGGTTCCAAAGAGGATGGAGCTCGGCTGTTCTCAGTGGTAGCAGATGACAGGACAAGGAGTAATGGTCTCAAGTTGCAGTGGGGGAGGTTTAGATTGGATATTAGGAAAAACTTTTTCACTAGGAGGGTGGTGAAGCACTGGAATGCGTTACCTAGGGAGGTGGTGGAATCTCCTTCCTCAGAAGTTTTAAGGTCAGGCTTGACAAAGCCCTGGCTGGGATGATTTAATTGGGGATGGGTCCTGCTTCTGAGCAGGGGGTGGGGCTAGGTGACCTCCTGAGGTCCCTTCCAGCCCTGGTATTCTATGATAGTCTCTGACTCTATTGCGGCAGCGCCTAGCGGCCCCAGCCAGGGACCAGGACACAGGTGCTAGGCGCTGCACAAGCACAGAACAGAGAGACAGACCCTGCTCCTGAGAGTTTACGGTCTAAGACAGGAGACAACAGTGCAGCCAGGCTCCTCAGCCCACCCAGCACCAGCAGATGGGCTCTTCTCCCCGCCACTGCAGTTTCTCAGGCTGGGCAGTGCATGCTTTGCCCCCCCTGTTTTGGGCTAGGTACTAGGTGTGGCATTGACCTGCTGCTGGAACGTGGCCTTGGGCACATCTCTCCGTGTCTGCAGCGTGGACTCTCTCTGGTATCTCCAGCTTCCACCCTTCTGCCTTCCAGGATCCCCAGCAAATGAGGGTCCCTCAAAGGGCCTGACACAGAGAGATTTGGGGCTGCTTCTCTGGGATTTGGGTCCCAGGCAAAGGCTCCAGGCCCCCTCTAGCTTGATGGCCAGTGCTAAAGGAGACAATGTGGAGGGGGGACAGGGAACACGCGGTGAGCAGAGCCTGGTTCTCCTCTCTGCGGCTCTCCAGTGAGGGGATGGCAGCCAGAGCCGTAACTAGGCGTTTTAGCATCTGGGGTGAGCAAGCAGGTTTGCGCCCCCTACTGGGTTGTTTTCATCATTTTTTCCACACACACACCCCAGCTTTGTGCCCTGGATGGCTGCCCTGCATGCCCCGCCCTGGTTACAGCCCTGAGGGCAGCTGCACCCTCTTGCAAGGCAGTCCAGGGAGCTGTGACTGTCACCAGCCACAGACACCCAGTGCTGGCAAAGAGCTGAGCCAGCGGAAGGTGGTAGGAGAGGTGTGCCCACCGCCGGGCGGCTCAGACTGCCCTCTCCCTAGCAGGCAGATAGCTAGGTCTGCTTCCACTGCACTGGGCAAAGATAAACAAAGCACTTCCCAAGATCACATTCCTGTCAGGCAGACAGCTCTTCGGAGCATGCAGGGACATGAGGCAGGTGTCAGAGGCCTGCCATCCTGGCAAGTACCCGGGACAGGGACAGGGATCCCTTCCAGGGTTCCTAGTGCCGGCGGGAGGGGGCGCGGAGCTCGGGTGGGCCCTGGCCAATGAGCCTGGGCCTGCCGTAGGAGGAGCAGCTCTTTCACAGGCCTGATTTGATTGTGTTTCAACAAGCCAGGCCCATCCCTCCCTCCTGGCATTTGAGCGTTGGCTCCTCTCTCACAATGCCCAGCCATGACCCTGTCCTCCTGGCACCCAGGTGCTGGCGGTTCCTGTAGGGGCATGTCTGTGTCTGTACTTGGGCCACATCCAGCGGCACCTGGTGCTCACTCCCCTGTATCCCTAGCTGAAATATGGAGATCGCCTCTGCCTCCTGGGCCAGCTAATGAGAGAGCTGCAGCTCCACAGGGCCTGATCCTGCCCCACCAGCCCAGCGCCTGGGCCAGCAGGTCACTGACATGCACAGGCCCGGCCTGGGCAGAGGTTCGGGTCCCAGGGCCAGCAGGTGCCTATGGCTGTAAAGCCCCATAAGCCGGGAGGCTGGCTGCACACACAGGTGGTTCTGCCCCTTTGCTGGGGTCATTTGCTTACTGTGACTGTTCCATAACGAGCTGCTGCCATCCCCCTCCCCACACCCACAGATGCCATCCCCAGGGTTGCTGTCTGGTGCCCGGCAGAGGGAAGCAGAGGAAGTGCTGGTGTTGACAGCAATGGGATGGCTGTCACCAGGGGCATCGTTTGCTATGGGCAACGGGGGCATCACCTCCCCCGACCTTGGGTTCTCTCTCCCCACCTTTTCATAGCTCTGTACACTCCATTAGGTCTCCCTGCCCCCCGACTTTGCAGAATATTATATAATCGCAGCTTATGTTCTATCTGCGGATATAGCTTTGCCCCTTCCACTGCCAGAAGTTTTCTGAAATGACATCTCTGCCTGTCGCACCTTGCCCTCACCTGGGGGAGACACTGATGAGCATGTACCCACAGAGGGGCTGTCTCAGAGCCCCTGGGGTGCGCTCCCTCCAGTGCTCCCCAGAACAGCCATTACCTTACCAGTGAGCAGCGCCGGGAACGGGATTCCCTGAGACAATTAGGCAGGGAGCATGTGTAATTCCATGGGCAAGTGAGTGCCAGCAAGGTCAAGGAGGTGTCATTTGATTCATAAACATCTACAGAGGCATAATTTCAGTGGTGTCACCCTCTGCGGCATGGTGGGAGACTCCAGGTCCTCCGGTTGGTGGGAAAATTGATAAACATGGTCGCTGGAAATGGGTCGCGTCAGTTCAACTGCTGACTGACAGCGCTGGGTTATCAGTTCCTGGTCAGCACATGAGACCGGATTAGCGGTTTTAGTGGTGGAGGTTGCTGTAAACGGCAGGCGTGCTTCCAGCTGATTTGCCATCACTGGCAACAAAGAAGTGGCTCAGTGCTGTTGGTTATCAGCTCTGTTTCGTATGCCAAAAGAGTTGTCATAAGGCACCAATTCAGGCATCAGCGGCCAGCCAGAAATTCCTGGAACCCGTCCGCAAACATTATGGACATCATTACATGGCATTCATTACCTACCCATTAATTACTGTCCCCATCCTTTTATTTTTACTTTGGTCTTGCTCATTTTGGGGCACCACTGGGAAGACGAAGATACCAGCTTGTAGCTGAATCTTTGGAGAATGTCAGCACCGCGGAGCTGGTTACACACAATGCCAGTCGCACCTTACATGCTGTAAGAAGTGCGCCCATAAACTGAATTAGGCAAGGTTGGGGGAAAAGTGCGTCAAGCGTCAGGAAAAAGTTGAAGATGCCAGGACAAGGCCAGTTGTGGGCGAGACTTGGCTTACGGGAGGTCTCAGAGCATGTACATTTTGAGACCAACACCTGCTTCTTCTGCAGTAAGCCAGAAGCCTGACGGTATCAGTTAAGCAGTTTCAACACTTGAGACTGGTGAGCATAGACTCTTGCGTCCTAATACAGGGGGCAGGACATGTGACCTCCCCATGTGTCTCCTCTGCCCAGTGACAGAGCTACCTGCAGGGGGGCTTTGTGCTCCCGTTGCCCCCACCCCCGGCATGTTCGGCTGCTCTCCCTGGCAGCCAGGCCCAGCCGGGGAGCAGAGGCGGCAGGACACAGCCGCTTCTCACGCCCGCTGAAGATGGCTGCTCCGGGTTGCTGCTCTGTGCAGCGCAGCAGCTGCCCGCGAGAGATCCCGGCCGCCACCACCGCCACCCCAGCCGGGCTCTCACAGGCAGCCGCTGCACTGCACAGAACAGCAACATGTCCCGCCCCCTCCGCTCCCCACCCAGGCCCGGCTGCCAGGGACAGGGGCCAAGCGTACCGGGCACCGGCATGGCGAGAGAAGGACAGAGCCGCACCCTCTCCCTCAGCCCCCGCAGGACAAGCAAATATACGGGGGGCACTTGCCCCCACCGACTCCCCCATGCGTCACCTATGCTGGTGAGAAACAGCATGAAGCAGTCACTCTTAGTGAGACAGTTGCATGGAAAGTAAAGTCAAATGAGTGCATTGATCCAAAGAGGCCCATGCAAGCACGTGGCGTATTACGTCGTTTGCTACCCCAACAATGTCTGCAATGTGACGTGTCAAAAGGTAAAAGTAACAGAAACAAATACTGATTTTACTACTGCAAACTGTGTGTCTCAGCTAGAGCTCATAAATTTCCTCGCAGAGGCTCAGATGCCAGGGGGATGGTGGCAATGGCTGATGCAGAGACTAAGCACAGAGAAATATGTGCTTTGAACGGGACTGGAGAGGAACAAAAGCTTAGGACAAAGGCTCTGAAAACACTGGTTGAAGATGAACTGTGCGATATGGACGCAGTTTTTAGCAATCCTATCCTCACAAATGAATCATGGAACATACCCTTAAAAGCTGCAAAAGACCGGGGGCGGGGGCGCTATCAAACGCAGAGGAAAGCACCGGTGTCAACAGTCATATGAAGACTCTGTTTGCAGCTGCTACATTTTTACAGAAAAGCATTTTTCCCTGCAGTACATGGGAGTTTCACGGATCCCCAGCTGAAAAGATGGGGGACCTGAACTTCATAATGTGCATCAGTGGTCGCAGTGACATCAGCACCAGCAAGAATGACAGTGAGCAAGCGGAGCACACGGCTGCTGTTTGCCACAGAGCCTCATGTACGAGTGCTTGAGTGAAAGGCAGGTTTCCAGCACATACACAACTGTGCAGCGTGTGCGCAACCTGCCATGACAAGGGGCTGTAGGAAAGACCAAATGATCGTACTGGAAGGCATTTGCTTCAGCCTCCAAAGACGCTTTCCTCACTCTGTGGCTGAGACAGTCGCTGATGAGGTCATAAATACACTGGCGGCGTTCGTGTGCCAAGTTTACTCTTTGAAGACCAACATTACGGCGAATGTTTTCCAAGAAACAGACAAACAGAGACAAATTGCCACCCACAAGGCCTGCATTTGTATCTGCTATCGAAAGGGCAAATTATCAAGCAATGGAATGGCTCTGGGATGATCAAGCGCATCCAAAGCTACTCTCCCCTATTCAGTATGGATGGTTCTTGGAGGATGGACTGATCACACCAGTTACATGCAAAATACCATGCGCTCCCGAATCAATCCTTCATCTGCTCCTGTGCAAAGACCAGATGCTCACCACCTGCAGATGTTTGGCCAGCAGCCTGCCTTGTATGGAGATGGGTGAGTACCACATGGATGAGGCTCAGTGTGACAATGTGTCCAGCAGTGGTGCCCTAGATGGAGACCACACTGATGGAGACGTTGATGAATAAATGTTTTCAGTCCTACTTGTCAAGGCTAATTGCCCTAGGATTACCAAAGACCAGTGTCTGTTTTATGTCAGCAATGCATAACCTGTCATAGTCAAAGTATAATTTAAAAAACATTTTCTGAAATATATATCTAAATAATTGTTCTAGGTCTGCCATGTTTGGTACCACTATGTTCATGGGGAAAAAGTCTTTTGAAAAAGACCCAACTTGACCCATTTCCAATGACATTGTATTATCAAAATTTCCACCAGTCAGAGGACATGGAGCTGGGAGACAGGGTTTGGTTCCAATTTGGATCAAAGCGAATTGCTTCAAAATATCCCGCGAACAAGAAATTCTGTGAAATTTTGATGGTATTTCTCAAAGGAAGCCAGCTCCCTCCAAGCCCAAGGAATCCCTGCCTGAAATTGACTTGGTTCTTGTCAGTTTCATAGCTGCTCCTAGTGCCTGGCAGTGAGCAACTGTCAAGACCCATGTCAATTTCAGTCAGCAGCTTCTTGGGCTTCCAGGGCCTGCAGCTCCAACACCATGCAGACTTCCCAGGGGCTGGGGACCCCAGGGCTTCCAGACTTCCAGACCAGCTGGGAACCCTGCCTTTGAGTCAACAAAATTCCATCAAATCTGAGATGTTTCCACAAAATATTTCATGCTAGATGAATTGGCATTTTTCAACTGAACAGAGTTTCTCTGCTGACATGCCCAGGGCAATGTGACCCTTGTGCTGCTCTGTGCTGGGCCTGTGCTGGCCTGCATGGAATGCACCCCAGCCACATGCTCGCCCAGCCCTGGGAACAGCAGGATTCTCCCACAAAACCCTCCATGCCACGTGCACCTGCCTGCACCCAAAAAGAAGCTTGTTGCTGCCTTCCCCTGCTGGGAAGCAGCTTTCCCCTTGCAGAGCAACACAGGAAGCCCTGTGGTATTTACAGCTCACTCAGAGAGTGTACTGCACAAATAGAGGGGGGAAACCTGCCACAGTCAGTCAAAGTCATGTGATTGAACAAGCTGGTGACACTGTGGCAATCGCTGCACTGTCAGCTGGCAATATAGGGGACCATGTCACCCAGTTTCGGAGAGGGAACATTGTAGGGGTGGAGACGGAGGTTTAAATGCCCACATTCACCATCCACGTAGGACAGGAGTTATTTTCTGGGTTTGTTTTCTTGTCCTCTTCTCCTGCTGCTGCTTCCTTCTCACTTGCCTTCCTCCATCTCTGCCTGCTACCATCCGATCCTCCTTTTCCTCGCTCCCACTTCTTCTCCTTTTCATTCACCCTCATCTTCCTCAGTGCATTTTGTGCTGAGAGCAGAGCAGCTGCTCCTCTCCCAGCCCCGACACACTGAACAAGAGAAACAAAAATCAAGATGCCGAGGGCACGTGCAGAAGGAAAGGACAAAACCTGACACTCAGCAAGAGCTGCTCTGTTTGGTGCAAAGGGGAGCTGAAAAGTCAGAGAGAGAGAGAGACAAACTTTGCAGTGACAAATTGTTACATGTGTATATTTGCCTGGTACCATTAGTCGACCTGTGCAGGTGAAAGTTCTGTTTTGTGAAGGATTTTGAGCTTTGGCTTCATTGAAAATTGGAGCGAAAACTGAAAATTTCTCAATGCTCTGTGAAGGAAAAGTCGGGGGAGAAAATTCGGTTGTTTGAAACATTTTGTTTTAATTTCAATAATTATATAAGTATATAGTATCATTTCAGATATTATAGCACAGATCATAATACAAAATAAAACCATTCAAAGTGAAAAGGGATTTCCAAATGGAAATGGTTTGTTCTGACACAGGTGAAGCAGGAGATTTTGACAATATTAAGGTTTTTTTCTCGTTTTTTGGTTTAGTTGGGTTCCCTCCCCAAAAAAACCCAAAATTCTGGTTAAGTTGGCCCAATATTGGGAAGTGCTTCATTTGGACAGATCTGCACTCCTAGAGGAATAGGGCTCTATCCAAGGATCTCCAAGCAGCTGTAGCCGTCAGTGGCAGTCTCTGTTTCTATACACAAGAGCTAGTTACTAAATGGCTTGGTTCAAATACTGCCCTTTTCCATGCCCTGCAGTGGGTCTTTCATTAAACCGCGTTCTTTCATTAAACATGTGACCATGCTGCAGGGCTGGCAGAATGATCCTGTGATGGATTTTGTGGAAATTTGCTAAGAAATGGTTCAATTCATATATGTATTTTTTCAGTATTTACCCAGTTCTACTGATGTGCTGAGCAAGCCTGGCATCACCCCCTGCAGCTCACCTGTCTCAGGCTCTGGCTTCCCCCAGGGTAAAGGCCCTCAGCTGAGAAAGCTCCATCCTCAGGCTTGGAGAGCAATGCCCTGAGAACTGGGCCAGGGGAAGATCAGGACTTTCCCAGATGACAGGGACCCAGAGCATTCATGGCTTTCAACAATCTACCCGCAAATGTGCAAAGCAGCACAGAACGCTGGTGAGACACATCCAGAACTGCTCGTCCCACAGAGGAGCTGAGCTGCTGTGCTCTGCACCAGCCACAGCTTCTGCATCCATTCCAAGACTGGTCCTACTCAAGAGCGCTGCAGCAAACCAGCTTGGAGGTGACTCAGGTGCATCCAGGCTTTAGATGCAAAAGGGCACGTCAGGTCCCCACCACTGCCTGCAGCTGCAAACAGCAAAGGGTCCACTGTGACCCCAAATCATAGCAGCAAAGTTTGCTAGTGACACCAGGTAGACTCACCCAGAGACTAGAGGACACGTTAGTTCTTGCTCCACTCCCACAACCATGGTGATGTTCGCTCCTGTCAGCCTGGACTGAAGAAACTGGGGAAAAAGTCAAAATATTTACAGAGACAGAAGAAGGCTATGTTCACTGGCTACATTTGTCTCCTGACAAGAGTTCTCCCAGTTGAAGCCAAGAATTGATTTATTGAGCACAGGTCTAGTTACCACCTGTCTGAGAGAAGCTGGCACCCTCCCCTTCTGCAGGCTAGTGTTACTGTGGCCCCAGCACTCCCATGCTCCTGCTAGCCAGGAGGGACACAGATCCAACGCTCATGCTGATGTGGAACTGGCAAAAACTCTACCTGAGAAGCATGTGCATTTGTGTCCCCTCGACATAGATTTGTCCCCATGGAGGCAGCCAGTTGAGTTGAGCTGGAGAAGTCTTGTTCCCCAGGTAAACAGGGAACTTCTCTGAGTGAAATGAACACAGCTCTGGTTCTAAGCAGAGACATTCTGGAATCACCAGCCTGCTCTTCACCCCAAGCGGCCCTGTTGGTTGGGACATTATGGATGCCGTAGCCATGAAGTCAGGGGAGCATTTACTGTCTCCACCAAGGTCTGGCTTAGGATTTCCATGATTTCTTCTGTCTCAGTCACCCAGATCTAGGACTGCAACTTCCACCAGTGGTGACCTAGATGCAGCCCCTCACTTCCCTTGCCAGATCTGAGTAATTCCCATTAAGTCAATGGGAAAGACTCATCCCTTCTGGAAGGACAGTCAGACCCTGATTTCTTAGAGGGGTCCCATTTTCAGATGTCGCAACTGGGCCTGTAGTCAGACACAGTTTGTTCACTCTCTCCACCCTCTCTAGCTTTGCCCCCACCTTTCTCCCTCTCTCGCATATGGCAAAATCTGGAAACCCAGCGCAGTCACCCATTCACTGTAAACTAGAGATGGGCTTCAGCCAAACACTGCCGATCCAGGCCCAGCGTTCAGACTGTCCAAGCCTCAGAGCTCTGACTGGGAGTCTTGGGTTAGCCCAGTAGAAGGATCCACATGGGAGAGCCAACATCGCTTTGGTTCAAGATCATCTCTCCTCTGTCCTTCCCGCAGAAGCCGGGACCTGTGTGCTTGGAGCAGTTCATATTTATTTAACCTTTTGTTCATTTTTATTTCTTTTTAAATGCTAGCACTGAGTGAATCCAGTCCAGAAACAATGTCTGGGCAGAGCAGAGCATCCTGACAAGAGCCCGCAGCATCTTTGGCTGTAGCATTAACTGACCGTCACACTCATGAGAACATTTTCTAAGTGGGTGCTGAATTTGGATTCGGAACAGAAGACATAACTGAGGCACTCCAGATCAGTGGCTGCTTTTGTTGGCCCTACAGACATGCCAAAGGTTCAGCTCAAGAGCCCACTGCTGCGGTATGACTGGCTGGGTGTGGCTGGACTGGACAAGGAGCCCAGCTGTTCAAGAGTTAATAGAACCAGGCAATTTCATCTCTGCAGAGCCAGTGATATTTGGCCTTATTTTAATGCAAGTTTGTTTATTACATTCATGTCCAGTGCTGTTTATAAACCATGTGGCCGGGGATGGGATTTTAATCACAAGATAATAAGACCACAGGAAAACATGCTCATTTATTATTCTAAGTGGGGAAGGAATTGGGAAAAGACAATGAGATCTGGGTGTTACCCGCACAAAATTCTCTGTTACTCACACACTCTAGGGGCACCCACCCTTACCCTGTTCCTAGGTAACCTTGTTAATTTAGGCACCCACCCTTACCCTTCTGTAGGCTCAAGGTGTAACCTTATAAGCTGCAGGTTAGAGGGGTCTTTAACCAGTGAAAGAGCCTTTCACAGTAATATCCTACTTAACCTCTATTTATTAACAATCACCAAAATAGAATGCACATGCTAAGCATATAACTCCCAATAAGGCAGATGAACTTTTCTTGATGGCCAGTCAGGATCAGGTCCCTCTGTGGACTCCAGCTTCTGCATGGTGTGGTTGGCAGAGTGTTGAGGTCTGGCAGCTCTGATCTTAGGGCTGTGCCCTGGAGTTGGTTCCCAAGATCTTCCTCTTGAGTCCTGCTTAGCAGTACCTTAACCAATCATTTTACTAAAATATTACTATAGAATTTTCTAACCAATCCTAACATATTGTAAAACAATCCTTTAACCAATCATATCCCACCACTTTAATTGATTTACATCTAGCAAAATTAGTTATGCAACAGACAGAAACAATCAAAGAACCAGACAGAGACCATGCAAATAAACAATAGTGAAGTAGAGACTATAAAGGCAAAACAATAGAAGTATAGATTTTACAATCACAACTGTTGATACGTGATTTCTTGCCTGACAGAATGCCATCAAACAAAGTTTTCTTTAACCATTTTAAGATCTGTTTCTTTATCTGGTGATGGTAGGTGCTATTAGGACAGGAGCCTTCTTAACAGCCCAATATTACCTTGTTTTAATGTAATTTAGATGGAATGAGAGGATGCGACTTCCTGCTTCTTAGCTAATGACTGCTGCTCTCCTAATGTGGCTCCAGACAAAGGCCTCAGACCTTACAATATGGCTACAGGAAAAGGCCTGATCCTTACGTGGGGGTGTGACGTTGCACTCCATAATGTTTTATGAAAATATGCTTGGAATTTGACTATGATGTAACTGGAATATACTTTATGCAAAAGGTCTCTCATAAGGTATCATTACAAAGGTATCATTATAATCTACGGAGTGTGGTCATCCTATTTGTTTGCATTTATTAGTTCTATGTCTGGAGTTAGGAGAATAAGACATAAATTTGTATTACTGATGTAAACACATTAAGTGGAAGCCATTAGGGGTGCTTCAGAATCAATGAACTGTGAATGGGTTTGTTTACCTGCAAGCCTTCCTGTGTACTTGTCGGCCACCTCCTAGGTCATGAAGAAGGAGGTCTTACCATGACATGTAATCATGTCACCTGAACTGGAATCCATCTTAAACCTGGTGCTTTTCCATTTAGAAAGAGAGGTGGGGACCCAAAGAGACAAAAGATTCCCGCCTTGTGCCAAAGCTATGAAAGGGGGTGGAAGAGAACAAAGGGGGCTGCCAGTCATGAGAAAACCCCTAGTTACTGGAACTAACAAGGACTGTACCAGGAGAAAGGATTGCACCCAGACTAGGAAGGAGTCTTGTCTGTGAAAGAAGCTTATTCGAACATCTCTGAGGGTGAGATTTACCTGTAATCAGTTTCTTAATGTATTAGTCTTAGACTTGCGTGTTTTGTTTTATTTTGCTTGGTAACTTACTTTGTTCTGTCTGTTATTACTTGGAACCACTTAAATCCTACTTTTTATACTTAATAAAATCACTTTTGTTTTTTAATTAACCCAGAGTAAGTGATTAATACCTGGGGGAGCAAATAGCTGTGCATATCTCTCTATCAGTGTTATAGAGGGCAGACAATTTATGAGTTTACCCTGTATAAGCTTTATACAGAGTAAAACGGATTTGAATCTTATTGGGAGCCGGGTGTCTGGTTGCTGGAGATAAGTGACCTGCAGAGCTGTTTTCACTTAAAGCACTGCAGCCTTGCGGGTGTGGACCAGACCTGGGTCTGTGTTAAAGTAGGCTGGCGTGTCTGGCTACACAAGGCAGGGTTCTGGAGTCCCAAGCTGGCAGGGAAAATGGGCTCAGATGTAAATTCAGCATGTCAGGTGACAGTCCCAAGGGGGTCTCTGTGATCGAACCCATAACATGGGGATAGCCAAACAAACTGTCAGCATGATGGCTCAATGCTTTCACAATGCTCTTCCCTTAGAGCCCAGCAGCAAAAGTGTGATATAGCCATACTGCACTCTGCTCTGGGCCAGACAGACACTGCATACAGGTACTCTGCAGATGCACTGCACTCTGCTCTGGGCCAGACAGGCACTGTATGTGGGTACTCAATGGAAACTCTGCAAGCAGAGTTTTTAATTTTCACAAAAAATAGTGTCATTTTTCTCAGAGAAAAAATGCCAAATGTAACTGGACACCAAGAAGCATTTTGGTCATTGGCAGCATTAGCCAAGCAGGGCTTTGTAGGCTTTCAGAAGCATTGTTCACTGTACATACCGGCACAAAGAACCAACAAATGACTGCTCTCTTTGACTTGTTGGGCTGTGAGAAATTCCAAGAATCAACAAGTAACTTCTGGGTAACTTGCACCAAGCAACAATCCCTATCACTAGAATCAACTTCAACCAGTGTGTTGCCATTTCTGTTGTAGGAAATGTGTGTTCTGTTGAGTTCATGATACGCTAGCATGTGGTATCGATGCAAACAGCCTGAATTCATGCTCTGATATTCACAATTTAGCAGTGCAGCATACTAGGGACTGTGTCTCAACACAATCTTTAATGTATTTTGTGACAGGGTCGGGCCAGATGGCTATAGGAGAGTAATAGAAGGCAGATATATAAGCCCCAGGCTAAGTGGGTCCCTTTTCCCTGGGTAAGATAACAGGGAAGGTTCCAGAAAAATCAGGAACCTTCTGGAGACAATTAAGACAGGCTGATTAGAACACCTGCAGCCAATCAAGAAGCTGCTATAATCACTTAAAGGCAGGCTAATCAGGGCACCTGGGTTTTAAAAGGAGCTCACTGCAGTTTGTGGTGTGCGTGTGAGGAGCTGGGAGCAAGAGGCACTAGGAGCTGAGAGTGAGAACACGGACTGTTGAAGTACTGAGGAGTACAAGCATTATCAGACACCAGGAGGAAGGTCCTATGGTGAGGATAAAGAAGATGTTGGGAGGAGGCCATGGGGAAGTAGCCCAGGGAGTTGTAGCTGTCACACAGCTGTTCCAGGAGGCACTCTAGACGGCTGCATTCCACAGGGCCCTGGGCTGGAACCCGAGTAGAGGGCGGGCCCGGGTTCCCCCCAAATCCTCCCAACTCCTGGCTAGACACAGGAGGAGTCGACCTGGACTGTGGGTTCAGAAAAACGGCCAAGCTGAGGGCTGCCGTGAAGCTTCAAGGCGAGCAAATCCGCCAATAAGCGCAAGACCAGTTTGGATGAGCTATTGCCAGCAGGAAAGGGAGTTTGTGTGTGTATGGAGGTGGGGGGGATGAGAAGGCCTGGATTTGTGCTGGGGGTGGCCCACCTTGATTATCATGCGCATTGTGGGGAGAGTGGTCACTTTGGATGAGCTATTGCCAGCGGGATAGTGAGTTTGTGTGTGTGGTTTTTTGGGAGGGGGGTGGAGGGGTGAGAGAACCTGGATTTGTGCAGGAAATGGCCCAACTTGATTGTCATGCACATTGTGTGGAGAGTTGTCACTTTGGATGGGCTATCACCAGCAGGAGAGTGAATTTGGGGGGGGGGGGTGGAGGGCGAAAAAACCTGGATTTGTGCTGGAAATGGCCCAACTTGATGATCACTTTAGATAAGCTATTACCAGCAGGACAGTGGGGTGGGAGGAGGTATTGTTTCATATTCTCTGTGTGTATATAAAGTCTGCTGCAGTTTCCACGGTATGCATCCGATGAAGTGAGCTGTAGCTCACGAAAGCTCATGCTCAAATAAATGGGTTAGTCTCTAAGGTGCCACAAGTACTCCTTTTCTTTTTGCGAATACAGACTAACACGGCTGTTACTCTGAAACCAAGGTAGAGCAGGAATTTTGTCACAATTTATAAGCCCCTTCATTTTCAGTTTAAACCAATTTTTACCGAAAAATTCCCGGGTTTTACAAAAACTATTATTCATTTTTTTTGGATTTTCACCCTACTTTTGTTTCATTCAAACATGTAAAAACTAGCTTGTTTTATTAGGAAAATATACTACATTGCATGAGATATTATAATAATACATTCATCTGTGTATATATGCAAAGCTGCCTGTTGAAGTAAGTATTAGGCTAGAAGATACACACAATAAACAAACAGGCACGCGTGCAAGCTCCGAAGGGCATGCGCCTCTGAATGTACTGATGACCCTCATGCCCACAACGTACACATGTCAAACTGTTAGCAGATGATGGTGTAAAGATCTGACACACTAAGATGGGGAAAAAACGAAAATCTGTCTCAGAATACGTTTCAGAACGCAAGGAAGTATTCAAAATTTAAAAAACAAAACCAGAAGGAAAGGGCGAAGTTGAGTGTATGCGCTGCAAATGGTGGGGCCCAATTATTAAATGTAAATATTTATAGGCTAATAGTGCTCAGTCTACAACAATAAACTGTTTATTCAAATGAAAAGTTTTATTTGGAGATTAGAGATCTATTGTTTTCTTAAACTCAGAGGTGGCCTTAGGTTTTGAGTTCTGGTTTAGTTCTGCAGCAAACCACATTGATGAACAGAATTCGAAGCATTAATCTACTGACTCCATTCCCCCCACTTTTTTTCCACCCTCCAAAATAAACCCCGATATTTACCCAGAAAAATTATTTATAGTTTTTTGCACTGATTTTCCCCAGTTTTTGTTGTTGGTAATAAACATTGATTAATTCCCGGAGAAAATTAAATAAAATCAAAACAGAAACCAAAGGGCCCTGTGTGTATATCACCCTATGCCCTGAGGCAGGGCAGGGCCATTCTCCCTTACTGATGGGCACTAAGCACAGAGAGACAAAGGGCTAGAGCCACAGAAGGCACCTAACTGCCACTCTAGGCACCATGGGGATCCTCCCACCACCCTGCAGGTGCTTAAAATCCCTAACCGCCTACATTGCCACCTAGGCACCAAGCTTGAAGAGTCCCCTAGGCACCAAGCTTCTGCCACCACAGTGTAGGCTCCGAGGTACGTCGTGCCTAAGCCCCAGCTGGAGACTCAAACGAGACGTTTCCCTGCCTACATCACCTGTGGGCCCAGCCTGGTAGGGGTCTCAGAGCACATTAACGGCACACAGAACTACTGGAGAAGGGCTCCCCAGCGGGTAGTGCACTCGGCTGGGAGGTGGGCGACCCAGGTTCAGCTCCCCCATCTGCACTGGCCAAGGGATTTGGCCTTGGCTCTCCCATGTCACAGGAGAGGCCTGTGGAGCTCGTACAAGCTCTCCGACAGAACTTGTTCCACTGCGTACAAATAAATAGCTGCTTTGGGGCAAGGAGGCTGGTCCCTGTCTCCCACCCCAGGAGTGCCCCAGGCACTGGGCCATAGAGTTTCTCTCTCTCAATGAAGGAATATTTAATTATTTAATCAAAGTGGAACAGGCAGGATGGAGAGACACCCTGCTGCAGCCCCATGGTTAGAGCATGGACTTGTGGGGAAGGGCTGTGGGTTCCAGGCTCTGCTCCAAGTCAGGCGGGCAGGGCTTGGAAAGCCAGCAGCGGGCCCTGCCCCCTGGGCTATTGGCCATAATGAGGTCAGGGGGTTCCACAAGAAACAGCTGGTGCAGCTGAGGTGCCCACCTGCAGGAGAGGACTCTCAGCCATGAATCCCAAGCAGAGCAAGGTGCTACACCACTTCTGAGGGGCCGGGTTCAGGTCCCACCCCCATACTCAAGGTTTCCCATTGGCTGGCTTAGGCAGCTTCTGCACTGAATCCCTTGTTAGGTTCCTAACTCTCCCCATACAACACACAAGGAACCTGGCACCTAACTCAGGGCCGTGAATTCCAGGCCGCCTAGGTTCTGAGCATTGCCGCGCTGAATGGTGCACCACCTGAGTCCCCCTAGCGAATCCAGCCCTCGGTGACGTGCCCTAAGTCACACCCCATGTCTGTACCAGAGCTGGGAATTAAAGCCAGGCCTCCCACCACCCTGGGTGAGCACCATGACCTCTGAGCCCTCCCTCCACCCTGGCACTGTGAACTAGCTCACAAAATCAACTAACTGCCAGATTTGGCAGAGCAGGAAAATTCCTCCTAAGCGGTGCATTCCCCGGGACGCTGCCCTCACAGAGAGAGATGTTGGAATGTAGCTGGTCCTCTGAAAGCACAAGTGTAGGAAACCTGGAAGGGTAAGAAAACTCGCACTGCTTCAAAGAAAGCATCTGGCTGCCAATTCTCTTCCACATAATCTAGCTACCTGGCCGTTAGCACCTTTGCATGTGAGCCTGTTTCCCAGGCAATGAATGCACCTGCCTGCTTAGATGCTGGCCTGAGCCCCTCTGGCTGGGCTCTGGGGACTGTAGACGAGCTGCCCCAGAGCACTGCCCAGAGGAAGCACATTTCCATGGTCCTCTCTCCTGCTGGCAAACATTGTGCTGAGGTGGCCTGGTATTTGCCTGCTAGCCATTGTCTCTCCATTTTTTCTTGGGAGAGACTCAAAGCTGATGCTGCATCTCAGAAATAAGTGCTAACCGGGGAATATTTACACAGGGCTCTTCACTGCTTCTTGTTCCTGGAGCTGGGCCAAGCTGCCTGTGGTTTGTGGCCCACAATAACAACGTTACAGCAGGAGATAATATTTGTTTAACTGCTTATTCTGTCAGTGCTGGTGCTTGCAAAACCCCCAAGATTGCACAGCAAGGGCTGGTGGTCTTTCTGAAATCGACTAGCCCCCGGCCAATTGAAGGGGCTGATGTGATAAGCCCAGCTGGGATTGGATGGAGCTGGCTCTCTCTTGCTGCCCATGGAGTGGTATTTCCTTCCCAGGAGGCTGGGATTGCTGGCACTCCCCGCTTTGCTTTCAAGTGGAGGAGCCAAGGTAATTTGTCCAGGTGGGCAGCTTGGAATTGGCTGCATTCTCTCAGGGAGGATGAGATGTCCTGGCCCCGTCCCTGGGCTCCTCACCCGTCAGTGCTGGATCTCGACTAACCTAGAGCTCGTGCACCAGCTCGGGAAGTGCACATCAACCATGCAACAAGGCAGGTAAGTTAGAAACTGGGGAATGAAGTTGCTGTTGCCTATGTGTCAGAGTGCAGCCCAGGGCAACAGCCAGCAGCAGGAGTCTCAAGATGTGGCTCTAAGAACATGTAAACACGAGCAGATGCCAAGCCCATAGACTCTGGGCTGCTGCAATGGGATTTACTCTGGCCTGTGAGAGCCTCCTGTGAGGTCACTATGGGAAGCAAGCGCTACCTATGGCAGCCAGCAGCACAGCAAATTTCTTGTTCCTCTCCCTCTGAACCGCAGCATCTTAGAGCAACCAAAGCCACTTGGCAAAATGTTCATGACAAGCAGTGAGATGCTCCCCACTGCACACTGCCCTTGCCCATCCCGGGTCCCCTGATCACCTCCCCACTGACTCTGCACCTCTCTGGACCACAGCAGCTCTTGGCATGGCTTGGCTTTGCCAGCAGAGTTCGCTTCAGCTCAAAGCCTGGCCTAGGCCTTCTCCTGTCGGCTATGGCCACAGGGAGCCAAACTGCCTAGCCAAGGGCTGCACTGGTAATTTGTCAGGAGCCAGAGGGCTGCAGTTCAGGTCAGACTGTCCCTGTCCCTGTGCAAGGCTGCCCTGCGCTGAGGGAGATGCGGAAGTATTGTGTCCCTTTAAGGTGGTTAGTCCCATTCGATGGCCACTAGCAGCAGACAATCAGAAGCACAGGGAGAGCTCTTGGCGATCTCCCTCCTTGCAGCCCAGCCCGACTCCTGCTGTCACACAGCTACCCTCATGTGTAGGTGCAGGATGGAGAGCTGCACCTCACCCCCCAACTGTTTGAAAGGTGAGGCCAAGGGTCCCCAGGTCCCACGGGGAGCCCTGGCTCTGGTAATGTGCAGAGTGAATAGACATGAGTCCACTGGCTGGGTGGGCAGTTCCAGGGGTTCTCCAGTGAGAGCAGAATGAGCTGCCATGAGGAGGGGAGGAGAGATCCTGGGCTCAGGTTCCTGGCTGCCCTGTGGGATCTACGCCCTGAATTGCAGTAATTTAGGGGAGAGCTTCACTTTCCTTTCCTTCTTGTAAAGAAAACAGCCAGTTTTGTTTCTGAGGCTTTCTGGATTCTTGCAAACCAGAAGTGAAAAGCCAAGCTGGGAAGCCACAGGTTTCATTGCCGCTCAGAATAGAAGCTCTTGGCTGTTGTTTGTTTGGTTTTATTTTTGGTTTGCTTATAAACTGCTGCTGTTCATTTTTTATGACAAAGATAGTGAGGTTAGGAAACCAGCGCTGGTTTCTGTTATCGAGAGCTGCCGTGCAGGAGGGGAAAGAGGGTGACGTGCTTTGGGAGTCTATCCATGGAAACCAATATGTTTTACCACACTATCCCTGCAGGTTGGATATTTGTGATCCCTCCAAACTGTCTCATCTGCTGTTTCTTCAAACGAGTTAATATTGTTTAACCCAGAGAAAGCAGCTCGAGGAGACAGGTCTCTCCTACTCCCCACCCTCCGCACTTTGCAGGCAACGTTCATCCTTCATTTGCCTCATTGGTTAGCTTAGCTCATGTGGCAGAGATAACACTGAGTGCGCCCCTGGATCACACAGAGATACAAGGCCTCCCACATTGCACAGCCCAAACGCTGCAAGCCCAGCAGCACAGAGCACGACAGCGCTCACATGGCGTTTCCCCCGCAGGGTGCCCAACCCGTTGGGATGGCTGATGCTTCATGGGCCCATCTTCCTGAGCACCCCCTCTCTTCACACCTTCCCAGTCACACTCAAACCCCACAGGGGGTGACCGTTCTAGTCACAGAGCTGGGCCATCAGCTTTTCTAGCCCATTAACATCACTCTTGGCTTGGCAAGTGGGCTCACTGCAGAGCACAGCAAGGGGCTCCTTCTCCCAGAGACTGCGTGCATTGTCTGCCAGCATTCCCAGGGGCTGAGAGACCCTGTGGCCATGCGGAGCCACCGCCACATGCCCAGTGTCTCCAGACACAGTGTAGAGCCCAAACCAAAGCAGCAGCCGTCGGTGGCAGGTAGTCAGACGTCTATGTGCCCTGGTGCTGGCTGCCAGCCCACCCATCTGGGTGTGCAGCACACACAGAATCAGGGCCCCCAAGCTAGGACCAGCTGAACGAAAGAGATTGCAAAAGCTCCTGAGTGAGAATGTCACTGTCCCAAGGAAACATGCTGTGAAATCCTGCACCAAGAGAGATGCTTAGAACTTGGAGTCCCACACATTGCAATTGTCACAGAGCATTTCTACAGCACCAGCAAAATGCACAGACCAATGGTTCCCAAAGCAGTGACTGGTCTTGGCTGCCTTCATTTTTGGGCACCCAGACTAGCACACCTGATGTCAGACAACCCAACCAGTACACCCAGCCTGGCACGCCCGATGTGAGACAACCCAACTTGTACACCCAGCCTGGAACACCCAATGTGAGACAACTTAACCAATATCCCCAGCCTGACACACCCGATGTCAGACAACCCAACCTGTACATCCAGCCTGACACATCTGATGTGAGACAACCTAACCAGTACCCCCAGCCTGGAACACCCAGTGTGCAACAACCTAACCAGTACCCCCAGCCTGGCACACCCAACATGCAACAACCTAACCAGTACCCCCAGCCTGGCACACCCAACGTGCAACAACCTAACCAGTACCCCCAGCCTGGCACACCCAACATGCAACAACCTAACCAGTACCCCCAGCCTGGCACACCCAATGTGCAACAACCTAACCAGTACCCCCAGCCTGGCACACCCAACATGCAACAACCTAACCAGTAGCCCCAGCCTGGCACACTCGATGTCAGACAACCCAATCAGTGCATCCACCCTGACACATCTGGGTATGTTTGGAAAAGTGGAGATTAAGGGGAGACATGATAACAGTCTCCAAATACTTGAAAGCCATCTGTAAAAAAAATGGAGAACAGTTGTTCTCTCTTGCCACAGAGGGCGGGACAAGAGGCAGTGGGTTCAAACTACAGCAGAGCAGATTAAATCTCAGGATAAACTTCCTAACTGTAAGAACAGTAGGACAATGGAACAGACGCCTCGGGAGGTTGTGGAAGCTCCTTCACTGGAGGTTTTCAAAAGGAGGCTGAAGCCATCTGGTGTGGATGGTTTAGACACAACAAATCCTGCATCTTGGCCAAGGGTTAGACTAGATGATCCTTGGGGTCCCTTCTAACCCTGTGGTTCTATAAGTCTATGATTCTAAAACACACCTGATGTGAGACAAGCCGAACTGCGCATTCAGACACAGAGGCACCCAAAGTCATTAGCCACTTTTGAAAATATTGGCCCTGGTGCTTTATGGACCAGTAAACTATGCTAAGCCTTGCCCCACAAAGCCTAGTTCCTAAAAGCCTCATCTCTGGAGCTGCTGAACACCTTCAATTCCCTGTAGGACCTCATCCAGTGAGCCCACCACCAGACTCCACGCCCTCAATTTCCTCTCAAGACAGTGTGTCCCTCCAGATGCACTCAGGTCTCTGCAGCACCGAGCCCAGTGGGAACCAACAGGCAGCATCACTGAGGACTCTAGGAGGCACTTGGCAATTTGCAGGCCCAGGCCCTGCATGAAGAGATCCCAGGGCACTGCTGTCTGCCTGCTATGGGGCCTGTCCAACGGATGACAAATCAATCGGAGCTTGAGAAGCTTTGCTGCTCACAGTCCTCATGCACATGAGTCACTCCAGACCTGCTCACAGCTTCTGTCACTAGTACCACATCGCTGCCGGGCCCCTGTCCTGGGGAGATAGATGGACAGATGGATGTGGGCTGGGCTGTCCTGTGAGTTTGTGGCAGATCTGCAGGTGATAAGGCAGGAGACTGCTGTAGAGACCAGCTGCCCAGGCAGGTTCCTCTTATGCTCCCTAATGCACATTTTAATTTGAAAGCTGATGGGTATACATGACACACCCATAGCTGGCTCTTTCCAGCCCTGCTTACACACAGCCCTCAAGGATCTAGAGTGGGCTGGGACCTGTGCTGTACAGCTCAGTACAATACACGTTCTCCGGGAGTGACAGGGTCAGAACGATTCAGGCCTCGTCTACACTGAAAAGTTTTACTGCCCAAACTTGTCTTCTGTTGGCACAGCCTTGCAGGTCTCCCTGCCCAGCTGGAGTCCTGCTAACAAAACCTCCCCTCTCCCGGAAAAGTTAAACCAGTTCCCCAAGTGATGTAAGCACCAAGCCCGTGGGGACACAGGCACCAGTACAACCAGTCCCCCAGCAACAGGCCCACAATGGACCTGTCTCAGCAGCACTGATCTCGCTGGTTGGTCGTTTGAACTCTGCTATGCAGGGATCACCATGATCAGAAGCCTGCCCCCAATGTGTTTGGAAATACCTCTCGTCCTGGTATTTGCAAGCACACCTGGACAGGTATGGTCCCAGTTCGCCCTCATGCCGCTGCACGGGCTAGGAGAGAGGTCCTGGATTTCCTTGACCAGTGGGGGAGGGAAGTGTGCAGCACAGATGCGGCATTCCCGGAACCGTTGATATACTCTTCATGCAGGAGGCTGCTACGTGCTCGGGAAGCGTTGGGGAATTGGGAGACTGTTCATATTTTTATACTCCCTGAGCGGGCAAAATGTCGGGAGCTGCAGCAGTTATCTTCCGCTTTCTGGTAACACCCACACCCCTTTACCCCTGACAGTGGCGCTGTCTGTCAGTGACCTCAGCGGGGGTATCCTTCAGGAACATCCCTTTTACATCTGCGGAGAGATGCAGCATGATAAGACAGCAAAAGAAAAGGAGCAGGGAAGACCCATTTTCCTGACTGATCCAGACTGCCCAGCCCAGCACCAGGGAGACTTGGGAACGGTGGCAGCGTATGCTTGAGGGGAGTCAAACAAACCGAGAGGTGCACAAACACATTTTGCGACTCTAAAACAACAACTCCAGATGCTAGAGCTCACTCCTGATCAAAGCCCCCAAAGGCAGGACTCCAGCAGCCATTGCACAGCCCAGAGAACGCACACACCCCTTCTGCAGGACTCCCTAGGGCTTTCTCAAGTCCAGTTTCAAATGGCCCAAGCCAGGAGGGTCTCTTCACTTCCCTACGGAGACTGATCTGCAGCCAAACCGCTCTCCTGGGCTGGATGAACTCCGTGATATCTGGGCTACTATTTCCTTTACTTAATTCCATCCCACTGCTCCTGCCTCCATGGGCCATGCTACGGGAGTCTTCGCCTTGTCTCGAGCTGACTACCACTATTTATCAGCTGTTAGCGCAGCTCCACCAGGTCCCCCCTTAGTTGTCCATGCTGCCGTTCCTGGAGCCCAGGGGTTCTGTCGTGGGGGGATGGGATGCCAGAGGAAGAAACACAGTGAAAACTCTTCTCAGTGAACGCTCTGAATTGGATAGTGGCAGATAGGAGGCAGGTTTGTCTCTCAGCCAGTTTTGTTCCACTTCCACGGACTTTCTGTGACACAGAGGATGATGTAAACAGCCAACAACAAGCCCTCGAATGGAGATTGCAGTTTAATCCCCTCAGTAACAACATAAGCATGCAGCATTTCCTACACAACATATGTGCCAAGGACTCCCAGGGACTCCAGTAGGAGCTGGAGTGAGCCATGCATTTCCAGATGACACATCCGTCCCAGCCAGGCCCTGTTTAAAGCAAAGAGCCCAGCTCACACATGAATGTCTGCTCTGCTAGCTCCAGCATGAAAAGCCAGTTTGCAATAACTGCGCTTCCTGTAACAGCAGGGCCAGTCGCAGCAGGTGACCTGAAACCTGTTTGTTGTGTGTTGTTATTGGCACTGTGGTATGACATCATAAGCCGCGAGGACACGATGAGGATGTCTACGCTGCAGCTGGGAGTGTGCTTCCCAGAGCGGGTAGACAGATGTGCTAAAAATAGCAGGGGCCGCTCAGGCAAGCCACATAAGTACAAACCCGCCCAGAACCCCTGGCTACGGCCTGGAACAGCAAGTCCAAGCCACTGCCCGCGCTACCCCCAACTCCGGGGCTCTTCCTATCTCACCAGCTTGCGGAGAGCGAGTGCATGTCTGTCTACCCGGGCTGGGAAGCACACCCCAAAGCTGCAGTGTACACAGACCCTGTGAAGTCACAAAAATTCATATCGATAATCCCAGGAAGGAGCCCAGCTGGTCAGAAAAACATACATCTAGTTCACTAAGAATGGCAACAGATAGGAGCCTTTTTCATTTCATTTGATTTTTTTATTTATTTTTTTTTTGCCCAGAAAAAGTTTTCTTTCAGTGGAGGGGGCGGGGCGGGGCAGGAACGCTTTTCCTTAAAACTTTTTTCCCACTGGGAAAAAGAGGAGGAAATTTAAAAGTAGGAGAAAGCCTCTTTGTTCCCACCAAAATTAAATGACATTTTTCACTTTAAAATGTTTCATTTAAAAATGACAAATTTTGATCACAAATGTTTATTTTGGTCCAAAAGGCATCTTTTGGTGAAAGTGGGTTGGCTGGAAATGTCAGCCTGGCTCCCTGAAAGGATTTTGTGGCTCTCCCAGGGGTCTAAAACGGGGCCGGAGGGGGCGATCCCTGTGTCTCTTCCCCCCAGTAACTGCAGCCTCCCTGGGCCCAAGCACTCCAGCAGCACCAGGAAGAGGGTGAGTGAAGTCCTGAAGGGGCCTCTCCAAGGCCTAATGTCTCATCCTCTCCCTCATCTTCATTGGCACCAGCAGAGTCTTGGGGGTCTCCCTCATCACTGACTGCACCATGGTGACAGCCCTGTCTCAGTCCCCAGCCATACTAGAGCCTGCGGGTGTCCTCCAGCTACACCCCCAACCAGGGAGCTTTGGCCCAGATCCTCACAGGTCACCTAACTCGTATTGAAACCAGTGGGGCCTCAGCCTCATCGAGGCCTAGTCCCCATCTATTACAGGGGCCCCAGGGTAAACCAGGCCTAGCCCCAAAACCGGAGCCCCTGGGCGTGGTCACGCTGAGCGCACAGAAGACGCCCAGTCCGGCAGGGGCAGGACAGAGCAGGAACATGCCACAGCAGGACAGAGAAGCACTCCGCCGGGAGGGCGATGAGCTTCTGCCCAGATTAGATCATGGGGAATTCTTCAGCGCTGTTCCTGGCCACTGTTCTTCCCCAGCCTCAAATGAGGCACCAGAAAGCAGCTTTTTGGCCAGTACCAGCGGGTGGAAGGACACGACGTCACGCTGGGTGACACGCTGTGGGGACACTGTAGAGAGCAGGAACCGAATTGATGGCGGATACCAAGGGGCACAACGGGGTCTCCGTACAGGCGTGGAGCAGCCTAGTGTTAGCCCAGCATGGCAGCTGCCCCAGCCCCATCGCTCAGGCGCACAGCGGGGCAGCCCGGCTTGTTTTCAGGAATACTGAGCTGATGAATAACAAAAATAGGAACCTGACAAACAGGTCCCAGCGACCTCAATTCCAGCCCCACACGCCCAGCTCTGGCGCTGGCTCTGAGTCATGCAGCCTATTCCTCCCCCAGTGTCATTCGGGGAGAGCAGCAGTGATCTCTTCCCAGCCCCAGGCCCGGGGGCTTCCTCAGCTAACAGGCTGCCAGCGTCTTTCCCGCTCTCCCCACGAGCACCTTGATATTTCTCTGCTTCTGTGCACTGAGGCCCAGGCCCTGTCGGGGAGCAAATGAAACAAGGCAGGCCAGGCATGCTGGCTCCAGCCAGCCGAGGACCAAATGTGTGGCATCAAATAAATTCTTCAGGCAGGAACCCTAAACTTTCTGCAGCACCCTCCTGTGCGTGTGTGAGGCACCGGGCCCGCAGTGCAACAACGGCCCTTGCTGAGCAGACCGACCCTGTAAATAACAAAGAAACAAGGAGTGAGGGGCCATCGGGTGTAGGCACCTGGAAGGATTTCTAGAGCTGAAAGGAGAGACGTCCCTCGAAAGAGGGGGTCTGATTCTGGGGCTCAATCCTGTTACTAGTAGGGTTAGTGGCCAAACTTTGGCTTCAAGGGGAGCAAGACTGCCCCCCGCCGGCTATGCTGACCCCAGCCTTTCTCTGACCCGCTCCCCCCAAGGCACTGGAACTGCTGCTGCCCCAGAGATTGCAATGGGGCAGGCACCCGGGTCCGCCAGACACTAGCGTTTCTGTTACGATGTCATCGAACCCTGCTCAGACCAGGGCAACACTAAACAGCCAGTGGCCACGAACACCTTATGTACACTAGCCCCTCCCCTGGGGGTGCAGTCCTGCTAATTCAATGCAGGAGACATCACAGAAATAATTAGCATAGACAAGGTCAAAGGGCAACAGTTATTGGCCAAATCTAGGGTAACCATATGTCCCGTTTGAGCCGGGACAGTCCCTTTTTAAGCCCTGCCCCATCCGTCATGTCTTTTTTGGCAAAACTGGGTATTTGTCCCATTTACTCTTGCCAACTGATGATCAGTTGGCAAGAGCAAACAGGAAGTGGGGAATGTGCAGGGGGCGAGCGGCAACGCCGCCCTGCGCAGGAGGGAGAGCTCAAGAGAGTGGCTCGGGCAGGCCCCACACAGGCAGGCAGCATGAGGCCCTCAGGCCAGCCCTGCATGCCGGAGGGAGAAGGGAACCTCAGGCCAACCCTGTGGGGAGTCCTGTTTTCCCTTTGGGAAAATATGGTCACCCTAGCCAAATCCTGAAGTCACATGGCCCTGCAATTCCCACTGTGGGCCATAGGTCCTGAGCACATCATCTAGTCAAACCCCCTGTTCAAAGCAGGACCGATCTCCAATTTAAATCATCCCAGCCAGGGCTTTGTCAAGCCTGATCTTAAAAACTCCTAAGGAAGGAGATTCCACCACCTCCCTAGGTAACGCATTCCAGTGCTTCACCACCCTCCTAGTGAAAAAGTTTTTCCTAATATCCAACCTAAATCTCCCCCACTGCAACTTGAGACCATTACTCCTTGCCCTGTCATCCGCTACCACTGAGAATAGTCTAGATCCATCCTTTTTGGAACCCCCTTTCAGGTAGTTGAAAGCAGCTATCAAATCCCCCCTCATTCTTCTCTTCCTCAGACTAAACAATCCCAGTTCCCTCAGCCTCTCCTCATAAGTCATGTGTTCCAGTCCCCTAATCATTTTTGTTGCCCTCCACTGGACTCTCTCCAATTTTTCCACATCCTTCTTGTAGTGTGGGGCCCAAAACTGGACACAGTACTCCAGATGAGGCCTCACCAATGTTGAATAGAGGGGAACAATAATGTCCCTCGATCTGCTGGCAATGCCCCTACTTATACAGCCCAAAATGCCATTGGCCTTCTTGGCAACAAGGGCACACTGTTGACTCATATCCAGCTTCTCGTCCACTGTAACCCCTAAGTCCTTTTCTGCAGAACTGCTGCCTAGCCATTCGGTCCCTAGTCTGTAGCGGTGCATTGGATTCTTCCGTCCTAAGTGCAGGACTCTGCACTTGTCCTTGTTGAACCTCATCAGATTTCTTTTGGCCCAATCCTCTAATTTGTCTAGGTCCCTCTGTATCCTATCCGTACCCTCCAGCATATCTACCACTCCTCCCAGTTTAGTGTCGTCTGCAAACTTGCTGAGGGTGCAATCCACACCATCCTCCAAATCATTTATGAAGATATTGAACAAAACCGGCTCCAGAACCAACCCTTGGGGTACTCCGCTTGATACTGGCTGCCAACTAGACATGGAGCCATTGATCACTACCCGTTGAGCCCGACAATCTAGCAAACTTTCTACCCACCTTATAGTGCATTCATCCAGCCCATACTTCTTTAACTAGCTGACAAGAATACTGTGGGAGACCGTGTCAAAAGCTTTGCTAAAGTCAAGGAACAACACGTCCACTGCTTTCCCTTCATCCACAGAGCCAGTTATCTCATCATAGAAGACAATTAGATTACTCAGGCATGACTTGCCCTTGGTGAATCTATGCTGACTGTTCCTGATCACTTTCCTCTCATCTAAGTTCTTCAGAAGAGATTCCTTGAGGACCTGCTCCATGATTTTTCCAGGGACTGAGGTGAGGCTGACTGGCCTATAGTTCCTGGGATCCTCCTTCTTCCCTTTTTTAAAGATGGGCACTACATTAGCCTTTTTCCAGTCGTCCATGACTTCCCCGGATCGCCATGAGTTTTCAAAGATAATGGCCAATGGCTCTGCAATCACATCCGCCAACTCCTTTAGCACTCTCGGATGTAACGCGTCCGGCCCCATGGACTTGTGCACGTCCAGCTTTTCTAAATAGTCCCGAACCACTTCTTTCTCCACAGAGGGCTGGTCACCTCCTCCCCATGCTGTGCTGCCCAGTGCAGTAGTCTGGAAGTTGACCTTGTTCGTGAAGACAGAGGCAAAAAAAGCATTGAGTACATTAGCTTTTTCCACATCCTCTGTCACTAGGTTGCCTCCCTCATTCAGTAAGGGGCCCACACTTTCCTTGATTTTCTTCTTGTTGCCAACATACCTGAAGAAACCCTTCTTGTTACTATTAACATCTCTTGCTAGCTGCAACTCCAGGTGTAATTTGGCCTTCCTGATTTCACTCCTGCATGCCTGAGCAATATTTTTATACTCCTCCCTGGTCATTTGTCCAATCTTCCACTTCTTGTAAGCTTCTTTTTTGTGTTTAAGATCAGCAAGGATTTCACTGTTAAGCCAAGCTGGTCGCCTGCCCTATTTACTATTCTTTCTACACATCGGGATGGTTTGTCCCTGTAACCTCAATAAGGATTCTTTAGAATAAAGCCAGCTCTCCTGGACTCCTTTCCCCCTCATGTTATTCTCCCAGGGGATCTTGCCCATCAGTTCCCTGAGGGAGTCAAAGTCTGCTTTTCTGAAGTCCAGGGTCCATATTCTGCTGCTTTCCTTTCCTCCTGGTGTCAGGATCCTGAACTCGACCATCTCATGGTCACTGTCTCCCAGGTTCCCATCCACTTTTGCTTCCCCTACTAATTCTTCCCGCTTTGTGAGCAGCAGGTCAAGAAGAGCTCTGCCCCTAGTTGGTTCCTCCAGCACTTGCACCAGGGACTTGTCCCCTACACTTTCCAAAAACTTCCTGGATTGTCTATGCACCGCTGTATTGCTCTCCCAGCAGATATCTGGGTGATTGAAGTCTTCCATGAGAACCAGGGTGTGCGATCTAGTAGCTTCTGCGAGTTACTGGAAGAAAGCCTCGTCCACCTCATCCCCCCGGTCCGGTGGTCTATAGCAGACTCCCACCACGACATCACCCTTGTTGCTCACACTTCTAAACTTAATCCAGAGACTCTCAGGTTTTTCTGCAGTTTCATACTTGAGCTCTGAGCAGTCATACTGCTCCCTTACATACAGTGCAACTCCCCCACCTTTTCTGCCCTGCCTGTCCTTCCTGAACAGCTTATATCTGTCCCTGACAGTACTCCAGTCATGTGAGTTATCCCACCAAGTCTCTGTTATTCCAATCACATCATAATTCCTTGACTTTGCCAGGATTTCCAGTTCTCCCTGCTTGGTTCCCAGGCTTTGTGCATTTGTGTATAGGCACTTGAGATAACCTGCTGATCGCCCCTCTTTCTCAGTACAAGGCAGGAGCCCTCCCCTGTCACACGCTCCTGCTCGTGCTTCCTCCCGGTATCCCACTTCCCCACTTACCTCAGGGCTTTGGTCTCCTTCCCCCGGTGAACCTAGTTTAAAGCCCTCCTCACTAGGTTAGCCAGCCTGCTTGTGAAGATGCTCTTCCCTCTCTTCGTTAAGTGGAGCCCGTCTCTGCCTAGCTCTCCTCCTTCTTGGAACACCATCCCATGGTCGAAGAATCCAAAGCCTTCTCTCCGACACCACCTGCGTAGCCATTCGTTGACTTCCACGATTTGACGATCCCTACCCCAGCCTTTTCCTTCCACGAGGAGGATGGACGAGAACACCACTTGCACCTCAAACTCCTTTATCCTTCTTCCCAGGTGTTTCCATTTCCAGGTGGGATGAGTTCCCATTGGGCAGAGACAAGGCTTGACGGGACATGGGGACAGACAGGAGCACAAGATCTGATATCTAATGCATGGTCAAGCCCCTGACTCAGCTCTGACTGAGGGAAAATCGCCTCTGTACAGCAAACCAGCCCGGGTGCTCTCTGGAGCCTGGAACTGTTTGCCAAGGATCCTCTGTGCTCACGCGGCCCGCACACCCCTTTATCAAACATGGCTGCAGCCATTTAGAACAAATGCCCCTCAAATGCTGCTACTTCACCCTGGGAGCATCTGTGGTGGCTCATGGCTGGAGAAAACTGTAGCTCTTCTTCCTGAAGGTTGGAAAAGGTCCCTTTGGCTGAGGTGCTGGATCAGAGTGGTCCAGGAAGCAGAGAGAGGGGGTCACTGATGGGTGAGATGCTCCTGTCCCAGACCTCCAGCATCTGAACACTGGCCAGAACAAAAGGATGAGCAAGAGTATCCTCCCTACACTCTGCAGCCAGTCTGGGAGCAGCAGGGAGCAGATACTAGTAGGGTCAGCGGGACATATACCAATAAAGAGCATTAAAAAGTATCTGTGAGTGGAAAGCAAGTGTGGGTGCTGGGCTCTGGGCAAAGCTGCTCACTCAAACCAGCGCAGGACAGGCTGTTCCTTGTGTGGGAGGCGGGTTTTGCTGCCCGTCACGCCCAGGGATGGGATGGGATGTCTCACTCTCAGGACACCTGGGCTGCCCTTTCAGTCCATAAGAAAATGCTTCTCCCTGATTCAGACTGTGACCATTTGGGTTTACCAAGCAAACACCGCTCTGCCATGGCCTTCCAAAGGCAGCAGCGGGGGCAAAAACCTAACTGGCTTCAAGATGAGCTTGATAAGTTTCGGAGGGGCTGGTGTGATGAGACTAACTACAATGGTGTGGAGCTGATCTGCAACTGCCAGCAGCAAATATCTTCTACGGCCAGGGATGGGACACCAGCTGGGGAGGGCTCTAAGTTATTACAGAGAATTCTTTCCCATGTGTCTAGCTGGTGGGTCTTGCTCATGTGCTCAGGGTCGAACTGATCTCCATATTTGGGGTGGGCAGGCTCGGCAACAGCAATTCTGGGCCCCAGGGCCAGGGCCGTCCCTGGGGAGTGTGGGGCCCAGGGCAGAAGTGACGAATACGTCACTTTTGGGACCGACCGCGCTGGCCAATCACGCTGGCCCATAGGGCCCCCCAAAGCGTGGGACCCGGAGCAGTCACGCATGCCTTGGAGCCCTGCGGCCCACCTGGGCAATTTAAAAGGGGCCTGGGAACCCCCAGGCCCTTTAAATCGCCCGGGCCCCTGGGCAATTGCCCCCTTTGCCCCCCGCTGTCAGTGGGCCTGGGGGTGGGGAAGAAATTTCCTCCCTGTTCAGATGGCAGAGACCCTGGGGAGGTTGCACTTTCCTCTGGGTCACATGCAGGTTTAAACAAGTGTGAATGGCGGGTTCTCTGTTCCTTCAAGTCTTTAAATCATGATTTAAGGACGTCAGTAACTCAGCCAGAGGTTGGGGTCTATTACAGGGCAGGTGGGTGCGGCTCTGTGGCCTGTGATGTGCTCTGGGTCGGCTAGATGACCATGATGGGCCCTTCTGGCTGCACAGTCTGTGTGCCTAAGGCCATGTCTACACTACCGCTGGGGTCGGCAAAACTCCCGTCGCTCGAGGGTGATGAAAACACGCTCCACCGAGCGACGTACGTTTCGCCAGCACAAGCGCTGGTGTGCACAGGTTGTGTCGGTGGCAGAGCTTCTCCCACGGACACGGCCCCCCTGCTGCCGCGGGTGGGTTAATGGTGCCGGCAGGAGAGCGCTCTCCCGTCGGCACAGAGCAGCTACGTGGGAGACTCACTAGCGTGACATAGCCAAAACGGGTGGCCGGAGAGGGGGGGTTTCTCTGCTGGGCCCAGCCCCTGCTCATTCTGTGTCACTCTTTGGCAGGATCAGCCTTCTCACATCACTGAAGGCAGTTTACTGCTGCCAGAAGAGCCTAGATTGAGACACTGAATCCTCCACTGCAGGGGTTTCAGATATCGCCATTGTGCAGGCGGCTGCCATGGGGACTCCTCCCCACGCCCTGTGATGGGGAAAAACGGCCCCCCCATTCATGCCCACTTGGCCCCACCTCTCCCACTCACGATTCCTCAGCTCCACTTCCCCCCACGCATCACTCCCCCATTCATGGTTACCAGGCCCCATATGCTTTTGATTTTTCCAAAACAAACATTCAGAATTCCTGGCCTGTGACAATTTCAAAATTTTAACTTTTTGTTCCAATTTGGAATGAAAAAAATCTCTCAGTGTTGGCATTTCTCAGGGGCTGAGAATTCCAGCTCCAGCCAGCTCCGCTCCATGGCTCGGTGGCTAGGAGGGCTGAGAAAGAGGCCAGGGCGAAATAATGAAGGGCACAAAGGCGAAGACAAGACGCTAGTGCTCCGTGCAGTGGGGCGAGAGAGGCCGTGAGGGGTCACAAAGCTGGGGAACGTATCTGGAGCAGTGAGCCGGGGCGATGATCCCAGCAGCAGAGGTTTGAGTGGGCTTGAGGGGGTGACATGGCTGGTGTCAGGGCCAGAGAGGAGGAGACCACAGGATCCCAGGCCTGAACAAGGGGCTAGGCAGCCAGAAAGGCCCAGTCTGTGCGCTGGTGGGTGGGCAGAAGCAGCTAGACTTGACCCAGCTTGGGGGGTGTGCAGAGGAAAGGGGCTGCAGGAAGATGGCACCAACATATGGGAGGATGATGGCGTCCACAGTGACGGAGGAAAGGAGGGCAGAGGAGAAGCCTGTGGGCACGAGCCAAACAAGGGGCATAGAGCGGGAGCCAGGGGGCCACAGGGCTCATCCGCGTCTGGTATGCACATTCTAGTTCACTGAAGAATGTCATTTGAGGTCTCAAATAAAAGCCGGTGTCACACTGGTCATCAATACCATTGGGAAACACATGTCTGGCGCGTATGTAAGGAGTTATGGATATCCACTGACAATTATCTCAAGGTCTGTGTTCAGGACTAGTCACCAGCAAAGGGGAGAACCAGGTTTTCTGTCCGACAAGAAAGGCTTCTCTATCCGGCTGTTTGCATGTGTAGCTCACAAGGGCCTCTTCTCACCAGTCAACGGAATGCTAATAATGTGAACATTTCAGAGAGAACAGTGACAAGGAAAGAGAAGAGGCCTATCTTGAGGTGCTCATCATCTTAGGTTTGCTCTAGTGTATCTGGGGGACGAAGGAGCCAGTCTGGTGCCCTTCACCTAGGAAGTAAACAGACAGTGCATTTGCTTAATGAAAGGGAGGCCCTCAGCCAAGCTTGGCTGAAAATACTGGCCAGACCTTTGGGTGAGAGAAGTGTCTTTAGACAGGAGGGTAACTGGTTAGTTAAAGTTTAGTGTCTGGAAAGACTGTTAAGATTTTGTTTTATCTGTAACCATTTGTTTCCAATGTTCTTACTCACTATCACTTGAATCTCTGATCTGGGATGATAAACACATTCTTGCTTTCACTATAGCCAGCACTGGGGCTGCATTTCTCTCGGAGCAGAGTGGGATCCTGAGCTGAATCTTGCAGGTTGGTGTGCACTGTTCCCGTGGGGACAGCCGCCCTGGTAATTCAGTGAGCGTTCAGTGGCTCTGACAAGAATGCTCCGAGGGGCTGGGGTGGGGGGGTGAGTGCCTATCGCTGACCTGTACAGAAAGAGCGAGGCCTGGCAGCCTGTGTTCAGTGTCCATTCCCCTTTGGTTATGTTGGTGTAGCTTGTCATGGCAAGAGAGGATGAGTGAACGGAACTGTGCGTGTGTATCTGGATTTGTGTAAACGTGTGTATCTACATGCATGAGCCTGTGTTTGCGTGTGTCCCTGCCTGTGAGGGCACGAGAAATGCAGAGTGTGAGAGGACACACACACACAGGTCCTAGAACTAGAGTTCCTGTGGGGGGGCTGCCGCACCCCTCGTCTTGAAATGGTTTCCGTTACATACGGGGTTTACAGTTGGGGCAGTGGAACTCGGCACCCACGCTATACAAGTTGTTGCAGCGCCCCGCACACACATACCCACCCACCCACACGGAAGCCAGTTCCCCTGGCTTGCTGGCTCCCTCTCCCCACCTGGACTGGCAAATGCTCCTGGGCTGTGCACTGCCTGGGCTTTGGCTTAGCGGGGGAGCCCCAGCTGCTGCAGCTGGGCCTGATGCCGCTGCTTTTCTGGTGCCTCCTGGTGCTGCTGTGGCCACCTTCCTGCTGGGGCTGGGGCTGGGGCTGCTGTCCCCGCTGTATTTCATGGGGTGAGGGGACGCTGCATGCCAGGCTCCCACTTCCCCGCTGCACCCCACAGAGACGTGCAGCAGAGCCAGCTCCACCAGCACTGCCAATCAGCCGGCACTGGGGGGGCGAGGAGGAGGAGGAAGTTGGGGTCAGGAGAGCTGCTGGCAGGGGCCTGTCCTGGTGCATTAAGTTAAATGCACCAAGCCTCGCTCCCCTGACCATGGCACATATCCATAAGACTGGCCCTGTTTGGGGGGGCAATGCCCCCCGCCTCCCCAACCTATGGCCATGCAACCCTGTAGTCAAGTTCCCCTTAATCGCTCTTGCAGCTTCTTGCCTCAGTATTCTCCCCCGGCCATTCCTAGTGGGCCTTGTATCTCTCATCCAAGCGCGGCCCTGCAACGTGAGCCCCTGGCTGTGCTACCCTGTCAGAGACACGTCACAGTCGCTGTGCGGATGGTCTGCAGCTGGATGTGCTCAGCATCCTATTGCTCTGGGCAACATCCTGCCTTGTCCTTAGTGGGCGGGCGTCCCTGGCACAGGGGTTACCAGCTGAACCTGCACTGCTATCACCCCCGGCTGCTGGTCTGTGCAGCCCAGGGGCCACCCCAGAAAACACTTGAGAGACCCCTGCCTGCTGGTGCATGAGACCTGCTGCTGTGTGGCAGAGATGACCATGGAATAGTGACAGGACTGTCCCCTCATCCCCCTGCGTGGGGTGGCCCCTCTGGCCTGCAGAGAGGCTGAGGCGACGGAGGAGTTCTGCCCAGGGCAGGCCTGCAGCACGAACGCCCGCTCCCTGGAGAGACATGCAGTGTGTGCTGTGACCCCGCGGTAGGTGTAGCGGGGGCCTGCGGAGACCTGACTGGTCACGTGATGATGGCTGGCCTCAGTTCAACATGACCGTGACCCAGGGCTGAGGCACCTCCCCACCACCTGCCCTTGCCACCAGGAAGCCTTGTCTGGGCCTGCAGTGGGTGAGCTCCTTGGCACCTGTGCATGTGACATCACCCCCCCCCCCCTCCACACAGCCCCATTGGCCTGGCTGGAGCTGCCCCCCGCCCACAAATATAGAAGTCAAACTCCACTCTTGGCTTGTCTGCACTTCAGGTGCGACAACGGGACAGCTACGGCGCTGCAGCCGGGCTGTTGTCACACCATCGTGTAGACACTTGCTACAGTGACGGGGGGGGGGGGGGTTCCGTCGCTGTAATTAATCCACCCGCTCAGGAGCGGTAGCTAGGTCGACAGGAATTCTTCCACCAACCGAGTGATGTCTATCCCAGGGCTTAGGCCAGCTTCACTACAGGCTGCAGGAGGCTGATTTTTTCGTGTTTTCCTTTTTCTGTTTTTCCTTTTCCCTTTTTCCACTCTGTAACCTTTGAAAACTTCCTCCAACTTTGGAGAAGTTACTGAGGGGCAAAAGGAGAAATGAAACCCTGTCACTCTGCCATGCGGTAACTTTGCCAAAGTTCAGGACGTTCTGAAAAGTCATAGAGCAGAAAAAGGCAAAAAAAAAGAAATAGGAAAAGTGAAAACCCTCAAACATAGCAACACGTCATGAACTCGTTCTACTGCGCTCAGGGGCAACGGGGAAAAAACTAAAACTGGAAATTCTGAACATTTTTCAGATTTCAAAGATCAAATTCAAAGGAAAATTTCAATTCAAATTAAAACAGCTTTGAGCCAGGCAAAACAAATGTTTCCATGTGAAGCAGAATGAAGTTAAAATGCCCTTCAGTTTACTTGTTTTGCTCAGGTGAGACATTTTCCCGTGAAAATTTTCAAATAAAAAATATTTCATTTGAAATTTTCATGGCAAAAATAAGTCTTTGGAACTGCTCGAATCTCCCTGCTCCAGGGAGCACTGGGGCAAATTCCGGCAGGTTTCCTGGTAGTTCATACTGCAGGAGCTCTCTCCTCATCCCAATTGCACAGAGGAGAGGGCAGGGTGTGAATGAAGCCTGACTCCTTCGCTCCAGAGGTCAGAGCCCTGATGGTAGTGGGGGTGGGGGAGTTGCCTAAGTGGAGAAGATGCAGGTAAGGATCTGTGCAGCGATGATGCAGGGAGCGGGTGTTGTGTGTAATCAGCAGACCTGTGTGACAGCAGAGGAGGCATCGACCAGTCTGTCAGGTCAACAGCTTACGGGGAGTCTCTGAGAGCTCATAGGAACAGCCCCCCAGGAACAGCCCCCTCAGCCAGGTCAGGGCCACCCGTATTCATCTTTGAGGGCCAGATGCCGCCACCCTCACTCCTACTGAGTCGTACCTGAGTCCCATTGAAATCAATGGGGTTACTCAAGGAGTAGGGTGCTACTCAGCATGCATAGATGATGCATAGCGGGCATGCAGGCCTTCACACACACACACACACACACGATTTCTGCTTGGCCTGCCAGGGGGCGGGGGGAAGGGAGAGGAGCTCTGTCCTTCTCCTGCTGCACTTGCCCCTCCCAGCATGCTCGGCCCCTGTCCCTGGCGGCTGGGCCCGGCTGGGGAGTGGAAGGGGTTGCTACTCTGGGGTTGCTCTGGAGTTCCTACTCTGTGCAGCGCAGCGGCTGCCTGAGAGAGCCTGGCTGGGGAGGTGGTGGCAGCCTGGGCCCAGCTGCCGGGACAGGACCAAGCGAGCCGGAGTCCCGTCTGCCCCCCCAGCACATTGCTGAGCTAGTGGCAGAGTGAGCCAAAACATGCTCTCTGTCACATTGGCTGTTGGCTAGGGAGCTGCTCTGCGGGAGGTGGGCATCTGGGAAGGAGGGAACAGGCAGCTTTTGGGGTGGGGGGCAGCTTTGGAAACGGAATCAAATACCCGCTCAGGGTCAGGAGGGTTCATATGAAGCAGGAAAACTTCTTGTGTTTCCCCCCTTCCACCCCCCTTGGGAGTGCCAGCCCCACTCCCTCAGCCCATAGGCCTTGCTGCACCTTAGCCAAGTGTGCCCCAGGTCCCCGGAGAGCAGACACACAGCTACCCAGGGCGGCACAGTGACACCTGGGCAAGGGCAGGGCGAAGAGACAGAACACGATCAGCAGTCCCATAGGCCAGGGCTAAGCCCTGCATTGGCAGAGTGCTGGCTGCTGGCTCTCCCCACCCACTGGCTGCCCTGACTGTTACCCCAGTGCCTTGTCAGGCTTCCAAGTAGGGTGACCAGACAGCAAGTGTGAAAAATCGGGACAGGGGTGGGGGGTAAAAGGAGCTTATATAAAAAAAAAAACCAAAATTGGGACTGTCCCTATAAAATCAGGACATCTGGTCACCCTACTCCCAAGGGAGGAAAAGGACCCTGATCACATTGCCCCACTCTGAACAGTGATCACCGCCAGTGGGGGGCTTCTAGGGCTAACAGGCCCCAGGATTCGTAGTAGCAAGGCCCAAGTAACTACTGGCAGGTTCTGCTGCAAATATGCAGATAAGGAAAGATTTATACAAATCACCTGGAGAAAGGATGCATGTTGGGTGTTGCTATCCCAGTGCTTCCTCCCCCACAGGGGGCTGTCTGTGTCTCTCTCAGACTCCTCCCCCCACTCCATACTGCAGCTGAGGAGGGCGGAGCGGGGTAACCCATCAGCCCTCTCCATTGCCTTGGCGGGGTTAATGTTGGGCCAATGCACCAAGGAGGAAACTGGGGCCAGGACTAGGAACCCCACTTGGCTCCTGCTGTGGCTGGGCAGAGCATTAACCCTGAGGGAACTGGGCCTAGTCTCTATGGTACTGCCAACTCCGTCCACGCAGGCTGTCGCAGACAGAAGTGGGAGGCTGTGCTTGCTGCAGAGCCATAAGGTTGCCAAGTGTCCCATTTTTGACCCGAACACCCATTAAAGTCTGTCTGGCAGCACAGCGGGGCTAAGGCAGGCTCCTTGCCTGCCGTGACTCCACATGACTCCTGGAAGCAGCAGCATATCCCTTCTCCAGCTCCTAGGCATAGGGGCAGCCAGGGGGTTCTGCACGCTGCTCCCACCCCAAGCTATGGCCAAGGGGAGCTGCAGGGGTGGCACCTGTGGATGGAACAGCATGCAGAGCCGCCTGGCTGCGCCTCCGTGTAGGAGCCGGAGAGAGGATATGCCGCTGCTTCTGGGAGCTGCCTGAGGTAAGTGCTGCCCAGAACCTGCACCCCTGACCCTCTCCCACACCCTAATCTCCTGCCTCAGCCCTAATCCCCCTCCCACCCTCTGAACCTCTCCCCAGAGCCCGCACCCCCCATCCTCACCCCCCTGTGCCCCAACCCCCTGCCCCAGCCCAGAGCCCCCTCCCACACCCTGAACCCCTCATTTCTGGCCCCACCCTAGAGTCTGCACCCCCAGCCGGAGCCCTCACCCCCTCCCCGCATCCCAACCCCCTGAGCCATCCTGGAGAAAATGAGCAAGTGAGTGACGGTGGGGAGAGTGAGCGACAGAGAGGGGGGAAGGACGGAGTGAGTGGGGGCAGGGCCTTGGAGAAGGGGCAGGGCCTCAGAGGAGGGGCAAGGCAGGGGGCGGGGCAAGGGTGTTTGGTTTTGTGCAAATAGAAAGTTGGCAACCCTGCAGAGCCACCTCCTGCCCAGCTTGTCCTTGGGCAGTGGGGGTCTTTCAGGCAGTTTCATCTCCCCACCAGACACTGCTGGGTTACCTGTATCTATTGTAAACCTCTTCCACGGCCCCCACCCTGTGTGGGAGCTGGGAACCGCAACAGCTCCCCTGCATCCTCGTCCATCCACTCCCCGTGCCCCAGGCCCATCCCCGCGCACGAGAGCAGCGGGACAGAGCTGGGGGGATTTTCGATGGGATCAGTTTCCATTGGAAAATGCTGTCATTGGAAGTGAGACATTCTGCAGGAATGTTTCGATTCTGACAAATATTTCCAAGGACACCCAGTGGGTTTCCTGCCAGCTTGCCCACCCACCTCCTCCACAACCTGCCTGGTGCTGTGGGGGAGCTCCCCAGAGCTTGCCTGGGAGCTTGCAGAGCAGGGTGCGTTTCAATGGCACTGAAAAGTTCCCGCTGCGGGGTTGTTCGAGTTCCCAAAACAAAATATGGAAATGGCCCCAGTTTGGCCATTGTGGATTAATTTGTTTTCCAAGACCTCAACATTTTCTGCAGCAGTGAACTTCACCTTCCCGCCCAGCGTTAGGGCTCGTCTACACTGAACACGGCCGCTGGAGTGCTTCAGGGAAGACACTAACTCCGCCAACAGGAGGGGTTCTCCATGGGTGTAGGCGATCCACCTCCTGAGGCTTCTCCCATTGACACTGCTCTGCCTACACTGGGGGTTAGCTTGGTGTGACTGCATCACTCAGGGGTGTGAGGTTTTTACACCCCTGAGCAGCATAGTTATACCGACCTACTCTCCTAGTGTAGGCCAGGCCCTTGAGTGCAGGGTCCGTGGCAGGGTACAGCTGGTGTGTCAGTGTCTGGAGCCTGGTCTACACTAAAAAGTTAGGTCTAGCTGGCTGTGTCGCTCGGGGATGTGGAAAGTCCACACCCCTGAGCAACACAATTAAACCGACCTCACCCCAGTGTAGACAGCGCTAGGGTGATGGGAGAATTCTTCCGTCCACCTCTCTCGGGGAGGTGGGTTACCTGCGCTGACAGGAGAACCCCTGTTGGCGTAGGGAGTGTCTACACGGCAGCGCTAAAGCCTTCTTTGCACAGAAGTTGCTGAGTTTAACAAACGTTGGTATTTAAATGTATTTAATTTAACCAGTCCAAGCCCTGGGATGGAGGCACTGCCATCACTTTACGAACAGTCTTTATCCATTTAACTTATAAGTCCCTCAGGGGTTCACACAGGGGTTTGTACCAGTTCAAGGAACTGATGTAAAATAGGGCAGGTCTGCAAAGGGGCCAAGGTGCTGTGGGTCCTTCCCTGGGAACTGCTCGCAGTTTGGCTGCTGATTGTTCCCCTCTGCAATATTTACACAAGGCTGGGAATGGCCACTGGCCGGTGACAGTCAGCAGCTGAGACCCACTCTGGAGCCACTTCACCCCTGGACACTGCAGCTGTCAGTCCTGTCTCCCTGGTGCATCCATCCAGAGGATGGGGCTGAGACACCCATGAGCTCGTCTGCCTCCCTCTGCCGACCTCTGCCATGGTGGCAGCAGCACCCTCAGCTCCCCGCTTCTCAGGGGACAGCCAAGGACAGGCACAGTGCCTCTCCTCAGACATGCCCACAGCTTCCCCATGCATCACGCGCCTCCCACATTGATAAAACACTTGCCCCAGCTCCTTGTTTCCCCCATCCTTCCCCCTTGAGCCCTCCTCGCCTCTGCCACAGGAACTGTCTGCCCCTTACCGGGATCTGGCCAGGCTTGGTCTCAGAGCTGTCCTTGCAGCTCCTGCTCCCTGGCTCCAGGAGGGCGTGGCCATTGCATTTGGGTTCATCAGTGCTTGTGTTTACATTGGTCACAGACATTTTTAATGTCTCGTTTATGCCTCACATCCTGGCCTCGTGCTGGTGTTTCAGCTCATGGATTTCCTTTCAATTGAATCTTGCTTCATCTCAGGCCTGTAACTGGCTCCCAGAGGCAGAAAAGGTGCACAAAAGACACCGGTGTAAATCAAAGGCCAAACTAAAGGGGTTTATTGAGGCCTCAGCTCTTCAGCTGCCCATGGCATTTCAGATCCCCTCAGTCCTTCCCCCAGCCCTGTGCTTCCCTCTCCCTCGGTCATGGTTTCTCTGTGAAGCAGATAGGGGCTGCCAGGAAGTGTGAGCCCAGACCTGGCCCTGCTGAGGTCAATGGTGAACGTCCCCCTGACTGGAGCAGGCCCCATCACATTGCACAGCCTGGCTGCGCCTCCCCGCTCCCCTCTGTTTCTGCCCGTCCAGGGAGAGAGGAGCTCAGTGAGGCCAGGTGAGAACTCGCAGGAGTATTTCTTGGGGGAGAATGAAGAAAGCACAGCTGGGCTCGTTCGGAAAGGCTGTGCGTGGGGAACCCTCCCTTTTGCAAAGGGAGCAAACAAGGGGCAGAGGGAAAGCAGCTAAGCCAAAGTCCATGGAGACAAATTCCTGCCTTAAGAGGCTCCCCTCGCTGCCACCTCGCCCTTCATGAAAAACAACCTGAGCGAGCGCTGCTGCGGGGAGCAGAGCAGGAAGTGGCCAGGGCAGGAGGTACGCTATTGGTCCACAGGCGAGTAAACAAGGGGAGCGACTGAGGAAGTCTGCACCTCGTTCGCGTGTGTCTCTGCCAAAGTCCAAAGGGGGAGGGGCTTGCAAAGGACACTGGAAGAACTCCAGTGATGTTATCTGCCCCCACAGAACCAGATTAGCTGAGAGGGGGAAAGAAGTTGTTTACAAGCCTAGCAAACCGCCGAGGCAGGCACTGGTGAAGTGGTTAGAGCAGGGGAACAGGGACATCTCAGGTCTATTGCTGAGTCTGCTACTGTGTGAGTTTAGACAAGTCATGTGACTGCTCTGTGCCTCAGTTTCCCCAGTCTGTAAACGTATTCATCTTTTTACAGTTCTGCAGAATCCTGTGTATAAGAGCAAAGTGTTATTATGTCAGCGTTAGTGGGAAGGCTGTGGGCCATGACTCTGCCTGCCTATGTCTGCACATATGTGTGTGTGCATCCATGTGCATGTGGGCTTCCTGCATAGACTTTAGCTACGTGTACACAGTGCAGCAGAGACCCTCCGGCAGAGCTGAAGATCCCGTGTAGCCCTCACCATTGCTTGGCATCTTTGCTCCAAAATCAAAACAGGAAAACGGAAGCATAAAAAATCTGGTTCCAGAGAAGCTGACGAGCACTTGTGACATGTCCACAATGGCCCTCAGGGTAAATAACTTCTCAGTGCCTGTTGGGCTCTGTGTGGGCTGAGGCTCCATATACCCTCTGTGAGAGGAGCAACCCCCAGGCCTTTCACGCCATTAATCTCCAACCAGCGCCCTTGCGTTTTATTACGTTTTAGTGTCCTGCGGTTAGGATGCAGGAGCTGCAATCAGGGGCTTTTGATGCTTCCATTTTTCATCCTGTGGAAACCAAAATCCCTTATCAGTCATAAATTCAACCCCAAATGGCGAGTGGGATTAGGGGGGTGCTAGGCCTGGTGCTGGGGGGCTCCCCATCGGGCCCTGACCTGCTGTAACTGAAATCAGTGGCAGTGACTGGAACTGGACCGGCCACGTGCAGCAGAGGTCATTGGCCAGGGTACTCCCAGCCATGTTGGGACACGTCTCACAAACCTCCTGCCCCCAAGTTCCCTTTGGCTACCACTTGTGCCACAATATTCAGCCAGGCCTCTGCGAGGAGGGGGAGATATTCTGTTATCCTGCCCCCTGCCCACAGCTGTGGAGGGCCCAGCCCCCAGGGGGAAGGAGCAGAACGTGGGGAGCCCATTTGAGGGAGGACATGCCTCTGCCTCGTCACAGTGCCCAGCTTCCAGGGTGGAAGGAAGGAGCATGTGGATCACCTGGCCAAGCCCCTCATGCAGGCACCAGCAGCCCTCAGAGCAGCTTCCGGGCCTTGCTTCTGCTGGGGGTGGTGGGGGCGTCTCCCCCCCCACACACACCCTAGTTCATTCCTTTGATCACTGGCTGTTAGTGCAGATGGGGGCGGGGTGTGTGCAGGAATGTTTGGGGAGTGGCTGCTCCACGTCTTCCCCAGAGAACAAGGGGATTCACACACAAACCAGGGCATGCCTCACTGCCAGGTGACTAGGGTGACCGATCACATCCCCACCACTCCAGTGCCACAAGTTCACAGCCAAATGCAGTCCAGTGAGCGCGAAGAACCACAGGGTCGGAGTTGGGTCCTGAACTATTTGCAGCTGAAAAGAAGCCAGATGAGTGTAGTGACTTGTGTGTAAGAATTCCGCTGGCTCCGTTCAGAACCATCAGTTCTGGCTACACACCCAAGCTGCGTTACCCAAAATGACAAGATTTTTGGTACTCCCATAGAACATGACCCAAGCCTTTCTCTTCATACTGCAAGAAATCAGGCGATAGACACCTCGCCAGACAGCCAGGAGCAGGCTGTTGCTACTGCTGATGATAAGGATTCGATTTGTAGTGGGTAGCACCTACAGGCCAGTCAGTTTGACATCCATTGTGCTGGGAGCTGTACAAACACAGAAAATAATGGTCACTATCCCAAAGAGCTTACACACTAAATGACCATATGTACCTGGGGGATGAGATCAGGAGGCAGGGCACAAGAGGCAGGGTGACCGAATTAATAGGATGTAGGTGAGTATCCTCCTATTAGGAGGAGGGATCCCAACTGGCCACCTGCCTGGGTGTTATCAGGATGCAGTTTTCTGGGTATTTTAGGGACAAGGCAAGTCTTGTTTGGGCTGGATTGCGATGGAGGGAGGCGAGGGAATGGTGGGAAATGTGTCTTTCCATTTTAAACACTATGGCAGCTGTGGCCTCCTCACCAGGGAAATGGTCACCAACTAGGGCTGCCAATTGTGGTTGGATGTATTCCTGGAGGTTTCATCACCAGGAACAGTATCCCCGATAATGTCACGGCAAACCTGGTGGCTGAACTTTGTGACTTTGTCCTCACCCATAACTATTGCACATTTGGAGACAATGTATGCCTTCAAATCAGCGGCATTGCTATGGGTACCCGCATGGCCCCACAGTATGCCAACCTTTCTGTGGCTGACTTAGAACAACACTTCCTCAGCTCTCATCCCCTAACGCCCCTACTCTACTTGCGCTACATTGACGACATCTTCATCATCTGGACGCATGGAAAAGAAGCCCTTGAGGAATTCCACCATGATTTCAACAATTTCCATCCCACCATCAACCTCAGCCTGGACCAGTCCACACAAGAGATCCACTTCCTGGACACTACGGTGCTAATAAACGATGGTCACATAAACACCACCCTATACCAGAAACCTACTGACCTCTATGCCTATCTACATGCCTCCAGCTTTCATCCAGACCACACCACACGATCCATTGTCTACAGCCAAGCTCTACGATACAACCGCATTTGCTCCAACCTCTCAGACAGAGACAAACACCTACAAGATCTCTATCAAGCATTCTTACAACTACAATACCCACCTGCTGAAGTGAAGAAACAGATTGACAGAGCCAGAAAAGTACCCAGAAGTCACCTACTACAGGACAGGCCCAACGAAGAAAATAACAGAACGCCACTAGCCATCACCTTCAGCCCCCAACTAAAACCTCTCCAACGCATCATCAAGGATCTACAACCTATCCTGAAGGATGACCCATCAGTCTCACAGATCTTGGGAAACAGGCCAGTCCTTGCTTACAGACAGCCCCCCGAGCCTGAAGCAAATACTCACCAGCAACCACACACCACACAACAGAACCACTAACCCAGGAACCTATCCTTGCAACAAAGCCCGTTGCCAACTGTGTCCACATATCTATTCAGGGGACACCATCACAGGGCCTAATCACATCAGCCACACTATCAGAGGCTCGTTCACCTGCACATCTACCAATGTGATATATGCCATCATGTGCCAGCAATGCCCCTCTGCCATGTACATTGGCCAAACTGGACAGTCTCTACGTAAAAGAATAAATGGACACAAATCAGATGTCAAGAATTATATCATTCAAAAACCAGTTGGAGAACGCTTCAATCTCTTTGGTCACTCAATTACAGACCTAAAAGTTGCAATTCTTCAACAAAAAAACTTCAAAAACAGATTCCAACGAGAGACTGCTGAATTGGAATTAATTTGCAAACTGGATACAATTAACTTAGGCTTGAATAGAGACTGGGAGTGGATGGGTCATTACATAAAGTAAAACTATTTCCCCTCGTTTATTACCCCACCCGACCCCCCACTGTTCCTCAGACGTTCTTGTCAACTGCTGGAAATGGCCCACCTTGATTATCACTTACAAAAAGTCCCTCCCTCCCCCCCACCTTACCTTATCACTCTTGTTACAGTGTGTATGGTAACACCCATTGTTTCATGTTCTCTATGTATATAAATCTGCCCACTGTATTTTCCACTGAATGCATCCGATGAAGTGAGCTGTAGCTCACGAAAGCTTATGCTCAAATAAATTTGTTAGTCTCTAAGGTGCCACAAGACCTCATTTTCAAAGAGGAGAAAGGAAATGTTAGGGTCATAACCTGCCGGGAGGAGAGTCATCAGCAAAGCAGTCAGCTCCAGCTGGGTGCAGTCAGCTCGCTCTGTATTCCACATACACGCTCCTGCCTGCAGACGCTGCATTTCAGGAAGAACCCCAAGCAGCATCTCAAGCTGCAGTCAGTCACTGGGAGGACAACAGGAGAGTCAGAGTGAAACCCCTTTAAATGGTAATGGCTAGATGGTGCCCAGTGCTGCATGGGCCCCTCCTCCCAAGACAACTGGCCACAGGAAGCCACGTTCTCAGCCCTGGCATTCCCAGTGCACAAGGGCCATGTCTGTCCAGCACTGAGAATGGTTCTCGCCCCCTTTCAGCATCAAGCCCTACACGTGATTAAACCATGGGCCTGATTCAGCTCTCACTTACGCATTGACTTCAATGGAGTTACTTCTGATTTACATCAATATGAGAGCAGAATTGGGCCTATTGACTCCAATGGGAGATATGCCTGAGTAAGAAATGCAGGGCCATACTCTGGTAACTTGAACCCAAGGAAAAGGGCACAGAACTGGTCCCAGCCATGGTCTGAACTATTCTCCATAGTTAGTCAGTGTCCCACTCAGAAACAGCACCAGTCCCCATTGGCCTATGCTAACGTGAGACACAACATTACATTAGAACTTGCTTCATATTTATTATAACTTCCAAAGCTTGGCTTGTTGACATATTGACTTAAAGCCAAACTCAAGAAACTTTGCCTATGTTTTCTCCCAGCTGTTTTTATAGCCTCATAACCTGCACTGAACCACTTACATTCAACTGAAATGTTGTTTTTAAATCATTGTGATTGTCCAAAATCAAAATAAGCCTGAATTACATTCCATTCTTTTCTCCTGATTGTCAATAAACTAATCAGCTTGGAAAGTGTTATACACACAACATGCAGCGTGTATCAGATTTTCATTACAGCTCCTTTCAAAGGACAACATAGAGAATTCTAATAACTAACAATGAACATTTGATATGCTACCATAGTGAGATATCAGGTATAAAAACTTTCAATAAAAGCAGTACAGGGAAAGTCTTGCAGTGTAAACTCCCTTGAAACAAATATTCTGCCTGGTATAAACAAATAAGGAAGGTTTCAGAGTAGCAGCCGTGTTCGTCTGTATTCGCAAAAAGAAAAGGAGTACTTGTGGCACCTTAGAGTCTAACAAATTTATTTGCATAAGAATACATCCGATCAAATAAGGAAGAAAACTCATTGCTGAGAATTCCACCATTCCAGCAGAGGGAGAGCTACAATCTACCCCCAGGGGACCCGTGGAGCAAGGGCTTCTGCATATGAAGTGAAAGGAGAAAGGAGTTTGTCACCAGACAAATATAGCAGCTGTATAAGGGAAAGGAGCCACAGATATACAAAGAGTGACTGACTTACACCTAGATCATCAGTAACACATGCTCAGCCCCACAGATACTCCTGCTCCATCGACTGTTAGCAGTGCAGAGCCCATGACTCCCAGCTGAGTAGATCTGATTCCATACAGTAAAGGTAAATTGTGTGAATACATGCACACACAAACACACGTGCACACACATACATGCACAAACACATATGCACACTGGCTAGTTCATTGCTGTATTACAGTGGGGCAGTAGCTCCTCTATAGGTAAGGTTGAAACTACCTTAATGTTTTAAATCTGATTTTTCAAGGTCTCTGAAATCCACCAGCATACTGAGATTGCCTGGAAATTTGCTGTGCCTCATTGGGACACAGGGTAGGCTTAGTCATTCAGCTCTGTGGTTGCTTTAGTAAGAGGTTCTCAAGATACAGGGCCACTAAATAAAGTCACATGCCATCAGAACTGTATGATTATTATAAAGTTTTTTTTGCAAACACTTGAACCTTGGCCTATTGCATTGATCCATCCCAAGCTGATTTCACCTGCTCAGGTTTCAACTCAACAAATGACCCGCACCCACTGCCCTTTAGAGGAAGCAATAGTTCAAGATTTATTTAGAGATAAAATTAGATCTGTGAGGCGGTTCAAACTTAGGTGAGAGTGATCTGTGTATACGCTGTACGCCTGTTGCTGCTCTGAAACTCAGGGCAACATGCTGGAGTCATTGAACATGAGCCATATGTGTTGACTGCAAGTGCTGCCCTCAGCAGATTTCTGAGAACAGTCCCAGTGCGTAGTCCTGCTCGCTATCTCAGGCAGAGAGTCTACACTGGCAGAGTGACAGCGCGGCTCAGAGAGCGCTGAAGGGAAACCGCTGTTGTGTGTTCACACTGTCAGCTTCCTGCACAATAGCATGTTCACACTTGCAGCACTTGGCAGCTGTATTCGGAGCGGTGCAGTCTGGGCAGCTGTCCCACAGAGCATCTCTTCCTCCTCTGCTGCTAAGAGCTGTGGGAAGGCGGAGGGGGTCGCGGGGCATCCTGGGTCCTGTCCCAATGCCCCGTGATGCATTGCTTCGCATCCCAGCAATCCCTGGGCTTCCGTCCACATTTGGTGCCATCTTTCAACGGTTTGTGTACAGCACGCTCTGCCTCTTCGGTCTGCAGAAATGGATCCCGCACTGCTGACCAGGATGCTGCTTGCTCTAACACATCATGAGTGGCAGTGGAGTTATTCCTTAAACTACAAAGGCGAGAGGAGTGCGACACTGATCTCGCCACGCGTACTAGCTACTGACACGAGATTGCTTGTGGCATTCATTGCTTGTGGAACACCACACTGGGGCTCGGGAAACAAGCACTGAGTGGTGGGATCACATTGTCATGTACGTCTGCGATGACAAGCAGTGGCTGCAGAACTTTCGAATGAGGAAAGCCACACGCATGGGACTGTGTGATGAGCTCGCCCCAGCCCTGCGGCGCAAGGACACAAGAATGAGAGCTGCCCTGCCACTGGAGAAGCACATGGCGATTGCACTGTGCAAGCTGGCTACTCCAGACTGCTACCGATTGGCCGCTAACCAGTTCAGAGTGGGAAAGTCGACCGTTTGACTCGTGTCGACCGATGTGTGCAGGGCCATTCATCACATCCTGCTCCAAAAGACCATGACTCTGGGCAACATGCGTGACATTGTGGATGGCTTTGCACAAATGGGCTTTCCTAACTGCGGAGGGGTGATAGATGGCACGCATATTCCAATTCTGGCATCAGACCACCTAGCCACCAAGTACATTAATTGGAAGGGATATTTCTCTATGGTTCTCCAGGCACTTGTGGATCATGGTGGGCATTTCATGGACATTAACGCAGGCTGGTCCAGAAAGGTGCATGACGCACGCATCTTTCAGAACACTTGCCTGTTCAGGAAGCTGCAATCAGGGACTTTCTTCCCAGACCAGAAGATCACCGCAGGGGAAGTCGAAATGCCCATTGTGATCCTGGTAGACCCCACCTACGCCTTAATGCCGTGCCTTATGAAGCCATAAATGGGGCACACCTTGACAGCAGCAAGGAGCGGTTCAACAACAGGCTGAGTGTTAGGGGGCCTATTCCTTCACCCGCTTACTTCCCTGGTTCTTCTTGCATGAACAGAGAGCAACAATACCCGAAGTCCAAAGGTGCAAACAATCCCATGTTTACTGGGGTGAACTTCCAGCAAGCATGATTCCAGTTTCCTTCCTCAGTGTCCCCCTTCCCAGCTCTGACACCACAGAGCCTTATCTGTGTCCCTGTTCCCATTCCCCCCCTTAGCAAAACATGATTCCAATTTCCCCACTCCCATTCCCCACACCTTACTTCCTGATTGACTGCAGACTATATAGTAAAACTTGAGTTCTGCTTAGCTATACCTTAACCAATCATTTTACTGAAATTTAACTAAGCAACCCTAACATATTGTAACATGATTTAACCAATTATATCCCACCACCTTAATTAGTTTACACCCAGCAAACTTAATTATACAGCAGACAGAAACAATCACAGAACCAGACAGAGATTATACAGACAAACAATAGGGAAGTGACAGGTTTCAGAGTAACAGCCGTGTTAGTCTGTATTCGCAAAAAGAAAAGGAGTACTTGTGGCACCTTAGAGACTAACCAATTTATTTGAGCATAAGCTTTCGTGAGCTACAGCTCACTTCATCGGATGCATACCGTGGAAACTGCAGCAGACTTTATATATACACAGAGAATATGAAACAATACCTCCTCCCACCCCACTGTCCTGCTGGTAATAGCTTATCTAAAGTGATCATCAGGTGGGCCATTTCCAGCACAAATCCAGGTTTTCTCACCCTCCACCCCCCCACACAAATTCACTCTCCTGCAGGATGGGCTATCACCAGCAGGACAGTGAATTTGTGTGGGGGGTGGAGGGTGAGAAAACCTGGATTTGTGCTGGAAATGGCCCACCTGATGATCACTTTAGATAAGCTATTACCAGCAGGACAGTGGGGTGGGAGGAGGTATTGTTTCATATTCTCTGTGTATATATAAAGTCTGCTGCAGTTTCCACGGTATGCATCCGATGAAGTGAGCTGTAGCTCACGAAAGCTTATGCTCAAATAAATTGGTTAGTCTCTAAGGTGCCACAAGTACTCCTTTTCTTTTTGCGAATAGGGAAGTGGGGACTACAGTGATAGAACAACACAGAAATGAGGATTTCAAATCCAAGATATTGATAAGTGAGTTCTTGCCAGACAGGATGCTAACAAACTAAGTTTCCTTTTACATCTTCTAGGCACTTCCCTTTCTCTGGAGGTGATAGGCCAGATCACCTTTCTAACAGCCCCAGATTGCCTTATTTCAATGTGACTAGTTTGGAATGTGACCATTCGCTTCCCAGCTTATGGCTGCTTAGCCAAAGGCCTTAGCCTAAGAGCAGGGCCTCAGACTGTCACAGTAAGAGAAGGCCCTTACACCGGCAGACAGTGATTTTGATTCTTTCTTTTATTCTAAGTGATAAGAATACACCTAAATTCTTAGAGTATAGGCCTTTACAGACAGGCCTGAATATCTATATCCTAACACTGAGCAAGTGCAAAATGACTGTTCAGTGTGCTTTTGGCCGCTTAAAGGCCCACTGGTGCTGCCTCTATGGGCAGCTGGACCTGGCTGATTACAATATTCCTATGCTTATAGCTGCGTGCTGTACACTCCATAATATTTGTGAAGGGAAGCATGAAAGCTTCACTCAGGGCTGGACCGCTGAAGCTCAGTGCCTGGAGGCTGAATTGGAAAAGCCAGAGACCAGGGCTATTAGAGGGGCGCAGCGCAGGGCCATAAGGATCAGGGATGCCTTGAGGCAGCAATTTGAAGCGGAAAGCCACTAATATTGTTGCTATGCTAGGGAGTGCAGTGCTTGTAATTCTAGGAGGTGATTGTGATTGGTGCAGACAATGCAATATGAAGGTTTAAGATAATTGTCTGTTGCTTTGCAGGGCTCTGTTTGCTTTCAATTAATAGAATAAAGATTGCTTTCAAACCAACACAATTATTTTATTAAAAAACAACCACCAGAGGAGAGAGACAAACAAAAAAACACATCAGCACTGAGGGGGAAGGGAAAGTCCCAGGAGGAGGTGGGGTCCCGGGACGGCTAACGATTTGTGTATGTCCAGGGATCATATCCAACCTTCTCCTTTGGAGTACAATGCAGCGGTGCCGTACTTCAACAGGGCTAAACTGCAGAGGGACAGGTGTTGAGTGCAGTGGGTACTGGGAGTCCGCAGGGCTGGACTGTGATGGGGCAGGAGTGGAATGCCGTGGATACAGACTGGAAGCAGGAGGTTGATAAGAGTGTGTTAGCGGTGTCTGGGGGGCATGTGGGAAAGAGTTTTGTGACAGTGGCTGCAGGGGAGAGTGTGCACAGAGCTGCTTGGTTTACAGTGCTAGGATCACCTGGAGTGTGACCACTTGGCACTCCATAACGTTTAAGAGCTGCTCCATGGCTTCATTCTGGCACGCCGCATTCTCCTTTCGGTCCCTCTTCTCGTTGTCCTGCCACTCCTTCAATTCCTGTTTCTCGGTGGTGGAGTGCATCATAACCTCACACAGAAAGTCCTCCTTAGTTCTTCGTGGCCTCTTTGTAATTCTGCACAGCCATTCAGCTAGCAATAATAAAGAGGGAGGCTGGGTTCCCAAGGTCATTTCTGTGAAGCCAAAATGCAACATTTTACAAGAGAAGTATTGTTTGCAATACAGAGAACACTGATTCAGTGATAAAACACAGCCACTATTCACATACCTGTCACTAACTGGCTGACCCCAGGCACACACACATGAGCCACAAGACCCCCAAAATGGTGAGTAGCCGCGGGGCAGGGTAAGTCAGTGTTCCTGGACCCTGCTGTACACTGGGCTTGTGGCTGTTGGGGAGAGCCAGCACCGTAGTGGGGGCCTGATAATCATTCCTGTCCCCACATTTTCCACAGGCTGTGTTCATTACGGAAGATACCCCGCTGCTGAGGGTGAGCAGGGAATCAAGGAAGGGTCTTCTCCAAGTCTGCGGTTTCTGCCTGGCCCTTATGCAGCTCCCCTGCGTGCAGCAATGGTCCCCCGCCAGTGATGGCAGAGTGGCGCAGACGTTAATGGGGCAAGAAACAAAGCAGCTCTGCCGAAGAACCTGCAGCAGCGGATTGCACAGTATCTCCATGAGAGTTTCCTGGAGATCTCTGAGGCAGATTCCCATGAAGTGAAGTGAGGGAGTCAATCAACTCCCTGTTCCACCGCTCAGTCTAGGCATGAAGTGGTACGCGCATCATACAGACACAAGCATGCTGTCTGCAACCCTCCTGCCCCAACAACTCGCTTCAGCAATTCCCAAAATCAAATCCACTTACCAGGGGCCTCCTCTCCTGTTTGCGCTTCGCCAAGATCTGACAGCTGTGACCGGCTAGCCTCCTCCGGGGTAGAAAAGAGCTCCTGGCTGCATGCATCTCTGACCTCAGAGTCATCCTCTGCCTATGGGTTTCCCTGGGTGGCACCTTAGAAACTAACAAATTTATTTGAGCATAAGCTTTCGTGAGCTACAGCTCACTTCATCGGATGCAACAGTGGCCTTTACAGTGGAGGTGGGGTCGCCACCGAGTATTGCGTCCAGCTCTTTGTAGAACCAGCAGCTCGTGGGCACAGTGCTGGAGCAGCGGTTTGCCTCCTGCGCCTTGTGATAGGCTTTCTGCAGCTCCTTCACTTTGACTCTGCACTGCAATGTGTCCTGGTCATGGCCCCTTTCTCTCCTGCACTGTGAAATCTGTCTGTAGGTATCATAATTCCTATGGCTGGAGCGCAACTGGGACTGGACAGCCTCCTCTCCCCAAATGCCGATGAAGTCCAGCAGCTCGGCATTGCTCCAAGCGGGGGATCGCCTGGTGTGTGGAGCAGGCCTGGCCACCTGGAAGGATGTGCTGAGACCATTGCATGCGTCACCGAGCTAACAGGAAGGGGACTTTCAAAATTCCAAAGGAATATACGGGGTGGGGATGACGGTTGGTCACCTGAGGGCAGGGCAGCAGAGTTCAAACCCATGACCAGAGAGGCAAGAACAGGCATTGTGGGACACCTCCCGGAGGCCAGTCGCAGTGCTGTGATCACCACGGTGTCTACATGGGACCACGGCCCTGTAGCCCTGGTACAGAAACCTGTACGCCTCTCGTCGGGGTAGTTTTTTACAGTGCTGCTGCTGTGCAGTTTCTGTGTACTACATGGCTTGGCAGCGTGACTCCTCGGGAGTTACCGCTAAGAAAGCTGCTTTACTGCACAGAAACTTGCCAGTGTAGACAAGGCCTCGTGCTTCTTTGGGTGGGAGACGACAAAGGGGCTTCTCTGGGAAGTTCGGCCCCAAGAACAGAGCTTTTTCGTTCAATATAGATATTCCAAAGACTTCTAAAATCCAGATGCTCAGCTTGTTTTTAAAATATCTGTGCCTCATCAGCATCAAGGGGCAAGTTAGTGCAAATCTGGAGTCATTTGGTCAAGGGATTCCTCAGATACAGCCCTCCCCACAATAAGTATCTGATTTAAATATTCAGTTTGCTCTCAAATCCACATGCACAGGGAGATTTGTCTTGAAAACTGTATCACAATGGGAGCTGGGGCAGATATTTTGGGATAAATTGGGAGTCATTTGGTCAAGGGGTTCCCAAAATACAGTTCTAAGGCTCTGACTGTAATGATCTTAGGGTTCATGAAATAACAAACCAGTGACTGAGAAAGGAATAAAACTTTAATAAAACAAACTGGAGAGCTTCTGTAGTGAGCTACTGCACACAGCCATGTGGTGTTCCCAACCCCCGCCTCCACATCTCCAAATTCTTATGTTCATAATACAGTCCCTTATGAGGGAGTGTCTCTAAATTATAATCTTCTACAAACATATCTCTACAGCTTCCCTCTTCAGGAAAAAAAAAGTCACCCTTATATACATACACATAAACAGCTAACAACTATCTAATAACACATGCATTAAATTCTCAACCCATATAGTACATTTCCTTAAACCAAATATGTCAACTACCAGAGAGGAGAGGTTACCGACACATTACTCTCAAGTGAGTCTTTATCACTCACTTTCCTCAAATACCTCTTCTCCAGGCACATTAGCAAGTCTCTATGAGTCTTTCAGGATGTTTAATCTCCCGCTCTGATCTTCTCAGTATCAGCCTCTCATTAGCGTCTGAGTTGTTCCCTTGTTCCTTGATGGTTTCTCCTTTGTGCACTGATGATAAAGGATCAGTCAGATGGGAAATGCCAGAGTCCACCTCAACTGTCAATGTGCTGGAATTTTATGGGATTACTCATAAATCCCTTTGATTATGTCCAAATGTGTCCTCTTGGTCTGTCCGGACTACATAGGACCTTGGATGCAGCTGCTCCTTAATGGTATCCTTTTGGCCCCAAGTACTAGAGGTGTGAGTCCTCAGGCACACTCCATCACCTGAGCTAAGAGATGGGAGATCACGGGCCCTTCTGTCAAAACAATATTTCTGCTTCCACTTCTGATTTTCTTTCATCTTCCATATGGTTTCATTATTATGAGATTTCAGCAAGTTATCACTAATTGGTAAATTAGATTTGATCTTTCTTCCCATTAACAGCTCAGCTGGAGAAAAGCCATTCTCCAGAGATGTACTTCAGTAAACCAATAAAGCTTTATACAAATCATCACCACTGTCAAAAGTCTTTTTCGTACGGTTTTTTACTCTCCGTATAGGAGGTCATGGATCAGCATTCATGTCTTGCTCTGTGTCAGTACCCAGCCCTGGCCGGGGAAGCTAATGATCCAACCAGTGGACCAAATTTGTTGATGGTCACATGCCACTTGAGACACATTGCACACACACTAAGAAGAAGAAGACTGTCCATATAGACCTTTCCACAAGTCCATTTGACTGGGGGTGATTTGGACTTGATGTTTTGTGATAAAAACCCCAATCTAGGGCAAATCGCAAATCTGCACTGGAAAATTGCAGCCCATTGTCACTAAAGATTTCATCTGGAATTCCACATCTGGAGAAGATTCACTTTGTGCCGGCTGTCACTGACTTACTTTAGTGCTGTGCAGTGTGCAGATTTCTGAATACAGAGAATAATAATCTGTGACTATTAAATAATCCTTTAATTGCCAGGTAAGTAGGTCAGTGCCTACCTTCTTATAACATCTTTGTGGAACTGGATGAAGTCTCAGCGGCTCTGCCTGTTGGCATGGCTTGTATTTCAAGGATGAAAAGCAGTTTCCTACCATGCTAGTAATGTTGTGATTGATCCACGACCAACACAGAACCTCTTTTGCTCCTTGTTTGCAGTTCTCAATTCCTAAACGACCCTCGTTGATCTTCTGTAGCATTTCTTTTCAGAGGCTCATTGGAAATACAACCTTACTGCCCTTGAAAATCACCCTATCTATCACAGTAAGTTCATGTCTGCAGTTCCAATAGTCTCTTATATTTGGACAGCAACTGCTTATTTCTTCAGGCCACCCTTTAATTATCACTTCTTTAAGGATTCCCAACGATTCATCTTTCTCCATTTCCTCTCTTATTTGTTGCAGTTTCCTGTTAGCTATGGAAATTGACTTTACAATCAGTTCTACATAGGCTTGCATCTCTGTCTTTAAAGTCTTTTCTGGTTCCATGGGAGCCACTGCTCTGGAAAAAAGAAAAGGAGGACTTGTGGCACCTTAGAGACTAACCAATTTATTTGACCATAAGCTTTCGTGAGCTACAGCTCACTTTATCGGATGCATACTGTGGAAAATACAGATGTTTTTATACACACAGACCATGAAAGTGCTCTGGAAAGTGCATCTGCAGTGAACATGAATTTACTGGGTGTGTAGGTCACAACCAAATCATACTTTTGCAGCTTTATCATCATTCTTTGAATCCTTAAGGAACAGACATTTAGCAGTTTGCTAAATAACAATATCAGGGGCTTGCATCCATTTCAACTTCGACTGTCTCTCCATAAATATACTGATTAAATCTCTCACAGGCAAACAATATTCTTAAAAGCTCCTTTTCAATCCGTGAGTATCTGGTTTCTGCCTCAGTCAGTGATTTGAATGCATATGCCACTGACTGCCAACAATCTTCATGCTTCTGTAAAATCACTGCACCTAACCCAGACTGTGAAGCATCTTTGAAGATTTTTAATAGGCCTTCCTGGTGCATAGACCTTCAACACTGGCTCTTGGTTCAGTTTCCAAGATAATTAACCATTCCCAGGAAAACACTGAACATCTTTCTTTGACTGGGGAAGTGGCGTCATTTCAATGGCTGAAATCTTCCTTGGAAATTTCCAACCTTCGTTGGAAAGAATGTCCTCCCCAAAAAAGTCAGTTCTGTAACCCCTAAAACACATTTCTCGCAATTTAATTTCAAGTTTAGGGTTGCCACCCCTCCAGGATTATGTCATGTGATGAAACCTCCAGGAATACACCCAGCCAAATTTGGCAACCCTATTCAAGTTTGCATCCAAGACTTCCCGAAGTCTATAGTCATGTCCCTCTTTTGTTGACCCTCAGATGATTATGTCATCCATTGAGGTATCAACACCATTAATATGATCATAGATCATATGTACGGTTTTATGGTACACTTCTGGTACTGAAGCTATGCCGAAGGGTAAGTGGAAGAATCTGTATCTCCCAAATAGGGTATTAAATGTCCATAGTTTTGAACTTTCTTCAGTTAATTTTAGCTGCCAAAAACCTGAAGAGGCATCCAATTTAGTGAAATATTGAGCATTTGTAAACTGAGCCATAATCTCTTCTCTGGTTGGTAATTTGAAATGTTCTCTTTGTATAGCCTGGTTGAGTCTCTCGGATCTAAGCATATGCGTAGCTGGTCCTTACTTTTCTCCACAATGAGTAGGGAGCTCACCCATTCCGTTGGCTCTTCAATTTTTTTATTACTTGCATTGCTTCCATCCTTGCAAGCTCAGCCTTGAGTTTATCACAGAGTACAAATGGCATCTTTCTACAGGGATGGATAACTGGAGAGACCTGCTTGTTGATCCGGATTGTATGTTCATCCTGCAAGCAGCCCAATCCTTGAAACAGATCATCATATTCTTGAATGAGTGCTTCATAGCCAGGTTCAATATGGTCTTGTAGTGAAAGCACCCATTTTACCAGATTGAGTTTCTCACATGCAGTCAGCCCTAAAACTCGTGTAACCTCTTTTGGCACTACAATGAACGGGAGCCTGTACATGGTGTTTTTATGGTTGATGCTAGCAATGCACCTCCCCCTTCACTGATACACTTCTTACAGAATATCCAGTGACTTTTATTTTTGTTAGTCCCCGTTTTGGTTTTATTTCCAGTCTCTCATAATCTTGTTCAGACAGAATATTAACCTGAGCTCCTGTGTCCAATTGCAGTGGAATAATTGTTCCATTCACAGTCATAGGCAGTATCCAGTCCTTCCCATCAGGCTTGCTAGACCCCAGGATGTCTATGAAGAACACCTCAACCAGATTGTCTTTAACTGAATACACTTGACTTTTCTGCATTTGGGATCTACAAAGCATTTTGGAAAATGATTGTTTTCCCAAAGGCAACACACTGTTTGGGGCAATGCTGTGATACACAACTTCTACATGATCATCTGTACCCAGTCTTCCCCTAGCAGTGGTTTTCATAACAAGTGGTTCCACTCTTTGATTTGACCTATTCTGGCTATGTTCTTTAGTACTTAGTATGTAGATAACCTCTTTGGGTGAATTCAGCTCTTTGGCTTGTGCTTTCACTGTTTCTACTGCCCTGCTTATTTGGTGAACTTTTTCTAAAGTTGAGTCTCCTTCATGGAGCAGTCTAGAACGTAGGAACGGCCATACTGGGTCAGACCAAAGGTCCATCCAGCCCAGTATCTTGTCTGCCAACAGTGGCTTATGCCAGGTGCCCCAGAGGGAGTGAAACTAACAGGTAATGATCAAGTGATCTCTCTGCTGCCATCCATCTCCACCTCTGACAAACAGAGGCTACAGACACCATTCCCTACCCATCCTGGCTAATAGCCATTAATGGACTTAACCTCCATGAATTTATCTAGTTCTCTTTTAAACCCTGTTATAGTCCTAGCCTACACAACCTCCTCAGGCAAGGAGTTCCACACGTTGACTGTGCACTGAGTGAAGAAGAACTTCCTTTTATTTGTTTTAAACCTGCTGCCCATTAATTTCATTTGGTGGACCCTAGTTCTTATATTATGGGAACAAGTAAATAACTTTTCCTTATTCACTTTCTCCACACCACTCATGATTTTATAGACCTCTATCATATCTCTCTCTCTCTTAACACCTTGTCTTTAATGCCACAAATGAGTCTATCTCTGACCAGAGACTCTGTCAGCTCACCAAAGTCACAGGTTTTACTGAGTTTCCTTAATTCTTGCTCTATGGTGTCATCAGTTTTTTGCATGCAGGTAAAAAATGAGTGTGTCTCAAAGGTTTCATTCCTTTTTAGCATGAATGTTCCTCAAATTTAGTCAGTATTTTACTTAACTTCACTCTTTCACCTTCTTCAAACTTGTTATAAATATGATCCAAAGCTTCCTCCCCAACAACATGCAAAAAGATTGATGATTTCACTTTATCATTTTTCTCCTCTGCCCCTATGGCTGCTAAATACAATTCAAATCTCTGATTTTTTTCCAGTTCTCTGCAACATTGCCTGACAATTGCAGACTGGACGGAGGTTGCAACACATCCATTTTTGGCTTTTTCCCCCTTAAGCTAGTCAAGCTACTATTGTACTCACCACATACATGCAAAAGCCTTTGTGCCTGGTGCTCCATGTGCTTCTCTGGTGCCTCCCTTTGTCTCTGTTTTCAGCTGAAAATACAGAAGTTAATTTCAGAATGACTGTAGTTTCCTTCTCATTCAGCATTTCTGACACCATGTAACAATCCTGGGGTTCATTAAATAACAAAGCAGTGAATGAAAAAGGAATACAACTTTACTAAAACAAACTGGAGAACCTCTCTGGTGAACTGCTGCACACAGCCATGTGGTGTTCTCAACCCCTGCCTCCAGGGCACATCTCCAAATTCCTATGTTCATAATACTGTCCCTTATGAGGGAGCATCTCTAAATTATATTCTTCTGCAAACATAACTCTACACTGACCCTCATAAATGTACATCATTGGACTGCCCCTTTGCTCAGCTACTGAATGTTACCAATGCCCAGGACATACTTTTAAAATGATTGCAGTATAAAAGTTTTAGCACCTCTGCTTACAGAGTTCACATTTCTACAAGCTATTGTTTCCTCTGAAACTCCTTTGTGAGGGCTTATTTATATGGGGAATTTTACTAACAAAATTATACCACTATGGTTATAACTATAATGGAAAAATTACCCACACAGACAATTACTGGGTGACACAAACAGGTTAAATCTACACGGCAGGTGAAGGTGTGATTGTCGTGCGGGTAGGTCGGCATATCCGTGCTAGCTGTAACCTACCTAGCGTAGATAACAATACTAGTGTAGATGTAGTAGCAGGAGTTACCAGACCAAGTACATACCCACATGACTAGCTTGTGCTGCCACCTCAACCCTGTTATCGTCACCTCTGCCAGCTAGATTCAAGTTAGTGCTGGTATGCCTAGTCGTGCCGCAATGACACCTTCGCTGCCAGTGTAGCTCTACCCAGAGAGAGAGGGGCGTGTGTGCAGTGGCTCCGGGGCCAAGCAAAGACCAAGAGTTGGAATTGTTTCTTTAGGAGGCAAGCCTGCCTTTGCTTTGTCTGTGGTGCCATGATGGGGCTCCTGTTGGAAGCGTGAGTGGCATGTGCACTTTTAAGGAAGTTCAACACCCTGCAAGTGTACCCCAATGCCATCTACCCATTGGCCAGAGTCTCTCCCTGGGACAGTTTGGTGGGCAGTAATCTGGCCAGGAATTGAAGCCCAGTATGATGGTGTGGGGCCAGGCTCTCGCTGGCAAACTGAAAATAGCACCAGAGAGGCCAGTGCAAGCGTCACCGCCAGGATAAATCACTTCTCTGCTCAGAGAGGCTTGCTGAACTCCTGCTGGGCAGCACCAGGCATGACAGACCAGATCTATGTCAGGCACTGGGAATAGACATGTTTGGTGTCTCCATTGGGCACAAAGCACTGAAATAGGGTTGGTGAACTGAGAATAGACATGCTTGGTGTACAGGACAGGCACAAAAAGCCAATGGGAGGGGGATGAGAACACTCACTGAGATGAACAGAGCAGCTCACACATCTGAGAGCTATTGTTTCAGGCTTCTTTCATCACCAACTGGTGTTTGTTCTCTTTCGCCTGAGAACCTCTCATGGAGATGAATGGGACACATCAAGCCTCTCTGAGCCTCCTGTGCTGCCAAGCCAATTTCTCATCCGCTAGGTCCAGATCTGGAAGGGGGACTCTGCATCTCCACTCTCCTGCCCCTCCCTTTTTCCAGCTGGTTCATGCACTCCTCACTGACCCACTAACTTCCCTCCTCTTCCCTTCAAGATTACCGGGGACATGGAGGGGCCAGAAGGAGTGGGACCTAGCGGCTGACTGACGGAGAGGTGAGCACAGGTGTACAACAGGTGCTGGGGTAGAGTTTGTGGTGCAAATTTGAGGTCATTTGACCAAGGGTTCTCCGACACACAGCCTCCGCACAATATTTCATTTAGTTTTCAAAATGCTCTAACATCCATGGTCCATAGTGAAACTATCTTAACTACTGCTATGCCACAAAAGGGGGGACATTGGATCAAGGGGTTCCACAAATACGGGGACATTGGGTCAAGGGGTTCCTCAGATACAGGCTCCCTCTGCCCCCAGTAAGAAACTGATTTCAATATTCAAATTGCTCTAAAGTCTATATGCAGAGGGAGATTGTCTTGAAAATAGGTATTCTGCACCAGAGGCTGGGGCAGGCTTTGGGAGAAGGAGAAGAACACCCCTTGAGATGAAAGGGTCAGTGAACACCTCTTAGAACTTTTGTGAAATGCTCAGGGAGATTAGAGAGACAATAAAAATACAAAACTTAATAATAATGGGGGATTTCAACTATCCCCATATTGACTGGGCACATGTCACCTCAGGACTGGAAGCAGAGATAAAGTTTCTTAACACCTTAAATGATTGCTTCTTGGAGCAGCTAGTCCTACAAGAGGACAGGCAATTCTTGATTTAGTCCTAAGTGGAGCACAGGATCTGGTCCAAGAGGTGAATATAGCCGGACGGCTTGGTAATAGTGAAATAATATAATTAAATTTAACATCCCTGTGGCGGGGAAAACACCACAGCAGCGCACCATGATAGCATTTAATTTCAGAAAGGGGAACTACACAAAAATGAGGAAGTTAGTTAAACAGAAATTAAAAGGTACAGTGCCAAAAGTAAAATCCCTGCAAGTTGCATGGAAACTTTTTAAAGACACCATAATAGAGGCTCAACTTAAATGTATACCCCAAATTAAAAAACATAGGAAGGGAATCAAAAAAGTGCCACCATGGCTAACCAACAAAGTAAATGAAGCAGCGAGAGGCAAAAAGGTGCCCTTTAAAAAGTGGAAGGTAAATCCTGGTGAGGAAAATAGAAAGGAGCATAAACTTTGCCAAGTGAAGTGTAAAAATACAATTAGGAAGGCCAAAAAAGAATTTGAAGAATGGCTAGCCACAGACTCAAAAAGTAATGGCAAAATTTTTTTAAGTACATCGGAAGCAGGAAGCCTGCTAAAGCAGTAGGGCCACTGGATGATCAAGAGCCTAAAGGAGCACTCAAGGACGACAAGGCCATTGTGGAGAAAATAAATGAATTCTTCACATCGGTCTTCACAGCTGAGGATGTGAGGGAGATTCCCAAACCCAAGCCACTCTTTTTAGGTGACAAATCTGAGGAACTGTCCCAGATTGAGGTGTCATTAGAGGAGGTTTTGGAGCAAATTCATAAACTAAACAGTAATAAGTCACCAGGACCAGATGGTATTCACCCAAGTGTTCTAAAGGAACTGAAATGTGAAATTGCAGAACTGTAGTTTGTAACCTATCATTTAAATCCGCTTCTGTACCAAATGACTGGACGATAGCTAATGTGACGCCAATTTTTAAAAAGGGCTCCAGAGGTGATCCCGGCAATTACAGGTCAATAAGCCTGACTTCAGTACCGGGCGAACTGGTTGAAACTATGGTAAAGAACAAAATTGTCAGACACGTAGATGAACATAATTTGTTGGGGAAGAGTCAACATGGTTTTTGTAAAGGGAAATCCTGCCTCACCAATCTACTAGAATTCTTTGAGGGGGTCAACAAGCATGTGGACAAGGGGGATCCAGTGGACATAGTGTACTTAGATTTTCAGAAAGCCTTTCACAAGATCCCTCACCAATGGCTCTTGAGGAAAGTAAGCTGTCATGGGTAAGGCTATGTTTTAGTCATGGCTATTTTTAGTAAAAGTCATGGATAGGTCACGGGCAGTAAAAAAAATTCATGGCCCTGTGACCTGTCCATGACTTTTACTACATACCTCTAAAACTTGGGAGAGAGCTTGGGGGGGCGCCACGGGTACTTTGGACGGCACCACCTGGGGGGATGCCGCAGGTGCTGGGGGGTTGTGACCCAGGGGGGGGCGGGGATGTGGGTGTTCAGGGGGGGCACGGCCCAGGGGGGCGCCATGGGGGTCAAGGCCAGGAGGGGCACCATGGGTATTCAGGGGGGCATCATAGGTGCTGGAGGGGGTGCTGGGGGTGCTTGGGGCAGGCAGCTGTGGGTGCTGGGGGGGGGGTCAAGTTTGGTGGTGCTGGAGCAGATTCCCTACCCAGCTCCTGGGAAGCAGCAACCTCCAGCTCCTAGCTCCACATGCTGCCTCTGCCCCAAGCTGGGAACCATGGCTAATGGGAGCTATGGGCGCAGCGTGTGGGTGGAGGCTGCACAAGGAGCTAGGAGCTGAGGGAGGGGAGTTTCTGTCACCCTTCTAGGGAGCCCCCCCCCAGGCAAGCACTGCCCTGCACCCTAATCCCTAGCCCTGAGTCCCCCGCCACACACACACCCAAACTTCTGCTGCTGGGGGTCAGGGGGGCCGGAGACTGCCCCAGCAGCAGCTGGTGTGACTGGCCCAGGGGCTGCCCGAGCTGCTCAAGCAGCTGTGGGGCCAGCCAAACGGCCGCTACAGAAGTCACAGAAAGTCACGGAATCCATGACTTCCGTGACAAACACGGAGCCTTAGAGGGATAAGAGGGAAGGTCCTCTAATGGATCAGTAACTGGTTAAAAGATAGGAAACAAAGGATAGAAATAAATGCTCAGTTTGCAAAATGGAGAGAGGTAAATAGTGGTGTCCCCCAGGGGTCTGTACTGGGACTAGTCCTATTCAACATATTCATAAATGATCTGGAAAAGGGGGTTAACAGTGTGGTTAACCCCTAGAATGATGGGGTCTAAATTAGCTGTTACCATTCACAGAAGAGTTCTCGGAGTTATTGTGGATAGTTTTCTGAAAATATCCACTCAATGTACAACAGCAGTCAAAAAAGCCAACAGAATGTTGGAATTAAAAAAGGGACAGATAAAACGGAAAATATCATATTGCCTCTATATAAATCCATGATACACCCATATCTTGAATACTGCATGCAGATGTAGTTGCCCCATCTCAAAAAAGATCTATTGGAATTGGAACACGTGCAGAAAAGGGCAACAAAAATTATTAGGAGTATGGAACAGCTTCCATATGAGGAGAGATTAATAAGTCCAGGACTTTTCAGCTTGGAAAAGAGACGACTAAGGGGTGATACGATAGAGGTCTATAAAATCATGACTGGTGTGGAGAAAGTAAAAAGGAAGTATTATTTACTCCTTCTCATAACACAAGAACTAGGGGTCACCAAATGAAATTTATAGGCAGCAGGTTTAAAACAAACAAAAGGAAGTATTTCTTCACACAATGCACAGTCAACCTGTGGAACTCCTTGCCAGAGGATGTTGTGAAGGCCAAGACTATAACAGGTTCAAAAAAGAACTAGATAAATTCATGGAGGATAGGTCCATCAATGGCTATTAGCCAGGATGGGCAGGGATGGTGTCCCTAGTCTCTGTTTGCCAGAAGCTGGGAATGGGCGACAGGGGATGGATCACTTGATGATTACTTGTTCTGTTCATTCCCTCTGTGGCACCTGGCATTGGCCACTGCTGGAAGACAGGATACTGGGCTAAATGGACCTTTGCTTTGTCCCAGTATGGCCGCTCTTATATTCTTATGTTGTGCCAGGCAGTATGCATCTCTCAGGGGGTTCTTACTCAGCCAAGAAAATTCCCATTGAGATGAATGGGCCACTTCACCCCTCTCCTATTATCCTATACTAAACAGACTTGTGCAGAGCCTCTTCCCCACCATGCTCTCCTCCACTCTCCACTGATGTCCCCAGCTGGTAGATGTGCTCCTCACAGCCTATCAGTCACCACCTTCCTGCCTCCCCATGACCTCTCCTGCCTCCTGAGGCATGGAGAGGCCAGAAGGAGGGCAGAGTTGGTAGCTGAGTGTCAGTGAGATGTTCCCAGAGAGATCCCTCATCCCCCCACCTCCCTTACAGGTGTCTTTCAGCCATGCCTCCCTTACTACCTCCATTTCCTCAAAAAACAAGGGAAATTCACTTCCCAAAAACTCTGTTAACACAGAGTTACGGTCAACCAACAGTGTCTTGTTCCCTTTCAGAACATCAAATACTTTAAAAACTAGGAAATAAAGAGTTACAGTAAAACAAACACAAATCTCTGAAAACCAGAAAATACAGAAATATGGAATGCATCCGATGAAGTGAGCTGTAGCTCACGAAAGCTTATGCCCAAATAAATTTGTTGGTCTCTAAGGTGCCACAAGTACTCCTTTTCTTTTTGCGAATACAGACTAACACGGCTGCTACTCTGAAACCAGAAATATGGTAATGTCTCTCCCACATAACCTCCCACACATAACCTTAACTCCGCCTCTTTTGAGCCATCCCCCAACACATTCCTCTCAGAGGACTGTATCCTTCCAGAGCAAGTAGAGGACAGTGGTGAAAGTTCACAGGAGTAGTGTGGGGAGAAACTCTTAGGCCTTTTGCAAAGGGGTAGAATTAAGCTTACGTGAAGGTATAGTGTGGACGACTATAACTCTTCAGAGTAACAGCCGTGTTAGTCTGTATTCGCAAAAAGAAAAGGAGTACTTGTGGCACCTTAGAGACTAACCAATTTATTTGAACATAAGCTTTCGTGAGCTACAGCTCACTTCATCGGATGCGCTCAAATAAATTGGTTAGTCTCTAAGGTGCCACAAGTACTCCTTTTCTTTTTATAGCTCTTCAGTTCCTAGCTTTCAGAGGTTTAAGCATAGGTGTTACTGGGCATTCTGGAAGGGCACAAGACTGACGATCAACCTGAACTCTGCATTCACCATATTTTTGGACCATGAATACATACATAAGCCTCAATGTTACAGCTTATCACATATGCAAACTCCTGCTTCTGCATGGAGACCCATTCAAGTCCCCTCTGTACGGACACAGGGGTCTGCCCACATGGAGCCAGTTACAGGATTAGGGCCATGGTGGGTGTGTGTGGGTGTGTGCACTGCGCACGGCTGGGTGGTATAAACACTAAATTTTTTTTACCTTAAAAACTGATTGCCAATTAGCTCATACTTAACATGTTTATAAAGGCAAGCTTCGACACTCCCCACATTTATACTAGGCTACAAACCTTTGTTCTTTACTCTAGGCTGATCCCTAGGGTGTGTGGATGTATGTGGGTGTTTGTGCAGAGATGTATGTATATATGTATGTGTGTAGGTATGAGTATTTATTGAATTTATAAAATGCACTTGTCAAAATCTCTAAGGTAAAAAACCAATCATTATATAATTAAACAACGGACTCATTGTCAATTAGAGGACTGACAATCACACACCTCCAAACACCACCAGAAACCCATCCCAAACACCTGGTAAGGCAAAAGCCCGTTTAAACAAAGAAGTCTTTGCAACATGTCCCAAAGGTCAATAACCTTGGGCTCTGTTGCACAAGTTGGAGGTAGGTGTAAAAGTTATTGGCTTTTCACAAGAAATAAACAACCCCAGATGCTTAAGTCTTGGGCTGCTGGCTCATGTGCCTTATCTGATCTGAACTGTTGTTAGAAAGCACAATAATTGGATATTCAATAAAAAATAACACAGTAAGAGAGAGAGAGCGCATGGTTAAGCATTTGTAAGTCAAGAATACCAGAGTTAAGGTTGCCAGCACATGCTCCGCTGCCCTTTGTGACACAGCCTTTTCCGATGTTTAGTTTTTCAAATAACACAGGTAAATGAACAACTTTTGATACACTCGTCTAGCATTTTCTCCTTCGGTTCATTAATACACAAGATGTACAGTGTAACCTCTGCATATCCAAGAAGCACCTTAGAAGCCTGTAGAAAAATCTGTCTGTTAATATTGTACTATCTGAGTAACAGCATGTAACTGGGTGGTTAAAGACCGTATTGTGCAAACGAGGGGGAGAGTTAAATTGGGGCCGTTACGCTTAGCTTCGCCATCTCCTGCTTTTCCAGAGCCTACACGTGCAGCATGACAGGTCTCGGAGGAGCGCCGGGTGAGTCTGTCTTCGCGGACAGGACAGGAGGACTTGTGGCGGCACCTTGGAGACTGACCCATCTACTTGAGCAGGAGCTCTCCGGAGCTGCAGCGCACTGCACGGGAGGCAGCCAGGCCAGGGCCGCAGCGGTATTTAGGGGCCTAATTCCCGGGGCCCTTGACTGACTTCGCGGCTCCGGCCGGGCTGCCCTGGCGCGTGCTGGCCGCGGGAAGGCGGGAAGGCGGGAAGGCTTCCCGGGGACGGCTCCGTCCACTGCCGCCTCCCAGGCGGCCGCGCTCAGGGGAGGCCGGTGGACTCCGGGCCGCCCCGCCTCGGGGCAGGAGCCAGCGCGGCCCGAGCCCTACCGGGGAGCGGGGCCTCGCGGAGCCGGCGGCGGCCTCAGCAGCCCCGGGGCGGCCGGGCTCGGCAGCGGGGGCTGGGCCCGCGCAGCGCCTCAGCCGGGCCAGCGGGACACGGCCCCGCGCGGGCGGGGCGTGGCCTCGGCGAACTCCGCCCCCTGCGCTCCGCCCCGCCCCGCGCCCACACACGGCAGGGGCGGGGCCGCGGGCCCACCTGACGCGGCAGCTGCGCACCAATGGCAGGCGCGAGGCGGGGCTCCGGGCCACGCCCCCCCCGCGGCGGATATAAGGCTGCCTCGGCAGGCCGGGTGCTGGGGACGGCGATCGCGAGGAGCCGCGGGTGGGTGTCGCTGCCGGCCGGGGAGTCTGCGCCCCTGGGCTCGGGTACGTGGCCGGCGGGGGACCTTCTGCCCGGGTTCCCCGGGAGGGGGGGCTCCTGGGCGCCCCGCGGGAGAAGGGGGCGGGGGGGCGCCGGGGCCGGTCCCGGGTCTCCTGGGCGCCCCGCGGGAGAAGGGCCGGTCCCGGGGGGGGGCTCCTGGGCGGCCGGTCCCGGGGCGGGCGGGGGCCGGTCCCGCGGGGGGGCTCCTGGGCGGCCGGTCCCGGGGCGGGCGGGGGCCGGTCCCGCGGGGGGGCTCCGGGGCGGGCGGGCCCCCGAGCAGCGCCTCACCGCCCCGTTGCCTTGCAGGGACCCGCGCCATGGCCGACCCCCGGATGCTGCCGATGAGCCACGGCGTGAGTGGGCTCCAGAGCTACCGCCTGGGCGGCCTGCAGGGCCCCCCCCCGCACGGGCTCAGGACTCTGCCGGCGGCCGGCCAGATGCTGCCCTACGGCGGGGCCGGCCTGGATGGGAGCCTGCGGCCAAGACCCAGCGTCGGCGGGCAGGTGGCCCACCACCCGCTCCCCAGCGCTGTGATGTTCGGCAGCCCGGGCGCGCCGCAGCCCTACGTGGGGCCCGTGGGCGCTCAGCAGCTCATGGCCAGCATGCACCTGCAGAAACTCAACACCCAGTACCAAGGGCACCCTCTGGTGGGCGTGAGCAGCGGCCCCATGGCGGCAGGGGTGCCGCAGTACAGAGTGGTGCCCGGCCAGCACCCTGGCATGCAGCACATGCCCTCGCCCGCTCTGACCTTGAATGTTATGGACACCGACCTCATAGATGAGGAGGTCTTGACGTCTCTGGTCCAGGAACTGGGTTTGGACCGGATTCAGGAGCTGCCCGAGCTCTTCTTGGGACAGAATGAATTTGACTTCATCTCAGACTTTGTCAGCAAACAGCAGCCCAGTGCCATCAGCTGCTGAGGTGCCTGGGGGGTCAGTCTTTCCCTTTTGGTGGTTTGATTCCCCCTCTTTCCCACCACCTCCCAAAAAAACAGTCATTGGATGCTGATGGCTTGCACTTGATTGCTTTCTCTTTTCCGTGTGGGAGTTATTTTTCTTGTTTTGGGAATGGGAGGGGAGGACGGTTCTGGTGACCCAGACAGAGTGAAGATGAAATCTCGCTGTAGGATCATCCTAAGTGGTATGAACAAGTTCTGCCTTCGGCAGAAATAAGGACTGCTTAAAGTGACGCTTGTGAATTTCCATGTCGAGGCTTCCAAGTGCCAGGGTAGAAGGACAGCGCGGTGCTGCTGCCACTCGTGGGCTTGTTCTAGGGTTTGGCGTTGCCAGTGAAGTTCACAAACTTTATTTGTGATAAAATCCTCTAATGGCTTGTGTGTCTGAACCTCCAGTATCTCACCTTGCAAAGAGGGGCTTGGGTTTGGGTTTTGTGGTGTTGCTGGCTTTTTGTCTTAAAATCACATCCCTTCATTCCCCACAATACTACGATGTTTAACAGGTCTTGAATCTTACTTTTCTACTTTGACTTGAAAAGGGATCACTTCCCTCCTCCATCAGGTTATTACTATCCTATTGTCTTAGCTGCACAAAATGTGTCTCTGGGGTGGGTGATGTATACAAGTGTGCCTAAACCTCTGTAGAATTTGGATCTTTTAACTTGTACAGCCAATCAACTGTAAAACTACTAAGTGTTCAGGCTAATTCAGATGTAAGGCTTAAAGCTGCAGTCAAGCTCCACTTTCTCTGCCTCTGAAACCAAATAAAATCCATGTAATTGTATATTCTTGGCCTAATCTTATTTATTCTTTCTAATCATTATTTATTAGAAAGGGCTCCCTTCGTTATTTGGCTTTGAGACTGTTGGGAATGACGAAAGGGCTTACTGCAGTTTTAAGACGCTGGCTTTTTAAAAAGGACTGGAACAGCTACATGTTTCTTCCAAACAGCCATGCACAAGGTTATTTCAGCAGCATAATTTTGTGATCAATATGTAGGACCTTGTAAACCAGCCCCCTTCCCTTCCACCCCATGTGATTAAAGGATGACTTGACTCTTAATTACGTTGCTCAGAAAAGGTTAAATGTAAAAGCTAGTGGGTTTTTGTTTCCTCTTCTGTCTCTTGTTTCCAAGCGCTGTGGAAAGTGGAAAGCTCATTGTGTCAACTTTTAGTTGCTACTGCCCCCTGCTGCTGAGAGCACAGAGCAGCACATCATTGTTGATCGATGAAGTGAGAATGTACAGATGCGTTTTCAAATAAAAGCTAAAACTCTTAAGTGACAAGCTTGCTTGGTGGCTTGTTTAATCAGATGTGCCAGAGCTAGGGGTTGCCAATTTTGGTTGGACGTATTCTTGGAGGTTTCATCAGATGACACAATCTTCAATTAAGATTAATCTTTAAGTCCTGGAGTCTCCAGAACTTAATCGTGAAGGGTTGGCAACCCTAGTCCAACAGCTGTGTACAAGGAGAGATGCATATTGATGTCTGGGCTTTGGAGCGGGCCCCTCAGTGTCATGTCTAGACATGTCAATATTACAATGACAGGGCTGCCCATGGCCTAAATTCCCAGGACTATATGTGAGCCCTTAAAGCTTAATCTAAAGTGGGGGGTCTGCACCCCCTCTAACAGCATTAAGCTGCAATCCCTGCTACTAGACACTGCTCTGGTTTTTCCTAAAAGGTGGATTACTCACAAGGGCAAATTACCCTAGTGCAGACAAGCTGGAAGGGTCTGGGATGAGTTGCTGGTGCCTTGTTCTTACACATTGGTTGGGCTCTTCTGTAATTGCTTGCCCTCCCTGGGCTAGACTTTCAGGATTCACCACCCAGCATCTCCTGTTGAGAACAAAGAAGAATCCACATCCCCTCCTCCCTCCTGGCTAGGAGCTGTGGCTGCTGAGCACTTTAGAAGTGGCTCAATTTCCAGAAGCCGTGTGAAGCTATCCTGCTGTTACAGATTTCCCCCACCCCCGTGCTGGTCTGACAGTGCTTCATTCTATAACCCACTCCCCCCTCCTGGCCTGCCACTTCATACACTAAATCGTGTAGTGATTTATCAATTTTTCCCAGAATGCTCAGTGATAGAAAAGAAATTTTCTCCTTCCAGGCTTGTGCTGAATGTTGATGGGAAAGCCCTTATGAGTTGTAGGTGCCTGGACTGAAGGTGTCTGCATGGTACAGAGCCTCTGGAAAAGCAGATGACCAAAATGAAGCACTTTGGTTCAGTTGCTGACTGAAACCTCTGCCATTCTGTCTAATCAGAGCAGGAGAGATGACTATTGACTGAACTGACATGCACTTAATGTGCTGCCTAGGGAGGAATAAAGCTCTCTACACATCCTGCAAAACCCTGGGCTTCAGGAGCATCCATTGCTGCCCTTGGGTAGAGAGACTGGGGGTGAATAACTGCTCCCTGTTCTATGACAGCCACACTTGGGGGACTCCTCAGCATGAGACTCCCCAGGTAGTAAGAAGTTAACAAATAAATGAAACTGGCAGTTTCCCAGACACAGAGCCGATCTTCCCCTAGAAGAAGCACAGGGGCTGGTGAGAGAATAAATGCCATGAACGCTAGTTACAAACCAAAGCGTTGTCTTTATTTACTATTCATACATTCTCTTCTCCCCATGGACACTCACTAAATATTCCAAAAACAACCCAACTCCCTCCCCCTCTGCTACCTGTGGGGGGAATACTAGGGCTCTTTTGTAGGTCCAGCAGAGTGACCTTGATGTATGAGGTTGATTGATAATGCAGTTACAGCATGCCATCTCATGGTACGTGTCTGGGGGAAGTGAGGGCCTGGTTATGTATGTATCAATACTGGATACCGCTGTAATAGAAGGGCTTCATTTGATAAAACATGAATATGCATTAGAGGGATATGCAATGCACTGTGACAGGTACTGGTTTTGGTTTGATTCAAGACAGCTGGTGTTACTGCTGATATCGCATAAATCAGCCATTAAAATGAGTTCTAGCTCTCGGGAGCAAGTCCTAGTAGCTGAAGTTAAGATTGTTTCAGAAACAATTTTCACACAAGTCTAAATCTCACGGTGAACATCTACATCTGAAGGGTATATTCACAAGCTTTTAATGCCTTAAATTTAAGGGCCAGAAGGGACCAGTCTGACGAGCCCACAATGGAGCCCACAATGGCTGGCTGAATTACTGTAAAGGTAACACTTTTGGTCTCTCTTTTTAATGTTCATCTTGGAGTTTGTGAAGTTCTTTGGGATGGTCCTCTTTATGCATTGGTGTTTCTTTAACCCAGACTCCTGCAGATCTCACCAGCTCCATAGAAACGCCTGCAATGCAAGGCTGCAGCCCTTAGCCCCAGGCTCCCATTCTTCTTGCCACAGGAAAATAATTTAGAGGCCTCTTCTCTATATTGACTTTCAGTAGCTGGTGCCCCTAACATGCAGCCTCAGCACCTCACCCTGGCAGGAGCAGGGGGAGTGATAGCAGAGGAGGAAAGACCCAACACTATGCAGCTCACAAAATATTTTCTTTAAGTGCTTTCTGCCTAATGGCTTATGTGCCAAAAGTCTCATGACCTAAACTGTGCTTGGTGCCCCCTTGATGCCAGATGGCACAGACCTTCCCAGCTAATGGAAAATGAAGACCAACATGCATGCTTCTTCCCACATGCTGTAGTCTATTTGGGGCTTGAAAACTCTCCATGGGATGACCCTGATCTTGAAAACATCTCAAGGCCGGGATCCCCAGAGTTCCTAATGCCTGGGGTTCTGCAAAGCATCAGATGAAGGGGAATAATACAGGCCTGGAAACAGACAGATTTTCTTTCTGCGAAGAGGAATGGTAGCGTAAATTAAGATGGGGGAAGGAGGCCCTGTGTGGGCATTGCAGTCTGCTGGGGCCAATTCACCCTAGGAAGCGGTCTCTGCTCAAGAATTTGTTCACTTGCAGAATTTCCTCTGTCCAAACAGTGCCCACATCATCTCAAATTGGCTTGGTGGCTTTGATGACAAAGGCATATCTCAGTGAAGTGGAGTTCTTGCTTTGGCTTCAGCAATGGAGACTCAGACCTGATTTGGGACAAGAGCAAATTCTAAGAATATGTTAGTTTTGTTTGCTTGAAAAATCTCCTCTGGACAGGTTCTAATGCAAAGCGTCTCCCCTGTGAGGTATCTCTGGTCCTTGATTTCCATATCTAGGGAGCGCTGGAACAATTTCAAAGCACTGCTGCCAGGGGAACGTACGCTCTAGTCACCACGGTCGCTAGGAGAAGCGGTGTCTGGGTGTATGTCTGCTGGGCCATGATAGAGTAGCAGTAACAACATGGGTCTCCCCAGCTGCACTAGACCCTACTTGGCCACTCGCTAAGTATCTTTAGACGTTTTCCTCCTAAAAACTAGTCCTCAGGATCTGCCTTGGCAAACAGACAGTGTGAATGTGCCAGGAAGGCTGGAGACACAATGGCTCCCTAGGTTTCATTGCCTATAGTTTGGAGGTGCACAATAGCTCCCCTTCCCTATGTGCTCACTGGCGCTTGCTAGCCCACACCTGGAAGCTGGAGATGGGCACAGCATAATATTCCCAAAAGCGCCTAGGTGCCGTAAGAGCCCATGTCTCATGGAAAGTCAGTGGGATTTAGGCTTCTAGATGTCAGTCACTTTTGAAAATTTGATTCAGACTCCTAAATCAGTTTTGAGAATGTTACCCCTTGTCCCAAAAGCGACGTACACAGACCCATCTCTCTTTCGCTGTGCCACCATCACAGGGTTTAGACCCAGAGGGCCAGGAAGTGACTACAGCTTCTTACAGGAGCCCTCTTTATGGCCCTTTACACTGTCACAAAGCTATCCTCCCCCAGGGGAGAACTTCAGACTCTAACTTCTGGTCCAGGTGCTTGGGAGGCATGCCTAGCACAGAGCCATGTCATGCATCTAGCACAGATGTCTCTTGAGCTGTAGTTGCTGTGGACTTGCTTTGCAGATAAGGCTTTCCCTACCTCACCGCTCACTTTTCAAAGCACAGCCCTATGTAGGGAGGAAGATAGAAATCACAACTGCAGGCTACTACCCACCGTGGTGCTCTCCTCTACCGCACTCACCCAGGCTCTCAACCCACCTGCAGCCCTATCTCCCAATGCCTGTGAAAACGAAGTCCCAAAAACTAGGTTTTAAAGGGAAAACGCATGGTGGTTGCTGCTTTCCCTTGCCATGGCCATCAGGGAAGGTCACTCTAATCCTTGACTCTGGGAGCCAGCCTTACCCTGCTCTGCTGTGAGAACCCCCACTCCTGGGCTGCTCATGCATAGCCTCTGGTATGTAAGCTGCTCCTTGGATTGTGCAACCGAATGACACTAGACAATATCTCCAGTCCCAGACACAACCCTAGGAACCTCTGTCTTGCAGTGTCCAGTTATGCCAGCTGGACATGGCAAGCTTATATGAGTTCGCCAATTTAACAAAGAAATTGATATATACCAGGCTTGTTATCCCAAGCGGAGTCTCTGACATGCTTCAAACCAAACACACTGCTTCAGGTAGAAAAATCAAACATTTATTAACTACAAAGAGATTTTAAGTGATTATAAGTCAAAGCACAATAAGTCGGCTTTGGTCAAATGAAATAAAAGCAAAACGCATTCTATGCTGATCTTAACACTTTCAGTGCCCTACAAACTTAGATGCTTCTCACCACAGTCCGGTTGGTTGCCCTTCAGCCAGGCTCTCCCCTTTGATCAGTGCTTCAGTCACTTGGTGGTGATGTCCGTTGGTGGAGATAGAAGAGAGAGGAAGAGCATGGCAAATATCTCTCCCTTTTATTATGTTCTTTCTTCCCTGTTGGCTTTGCACCCTCCACCCTTCAGAGTCAGGTGAGCGTTACCTCATCGTAGTCCCAAACTGACCAAAGGAAGGGGAGTGACTCACTCGAGAGTCCAACAGATCCTTTGTTGTTGCCTAGATCAGTGTCCTTTGTTCCTGTGAGGCTGGGCTGGGTTTTTCCCATACATGCCCTGATGAGGTATGAACTGCCTCTGCTCCTGGAGAGTTTTTGCCTGGCTTTGCTTTAAGCCATGAGGACACATTCTCAGCCTCATAACTAAATACATGAAATTACAACCTATAACATTACTGTAACAACAATGCTCAGTGCATCATGAGCCTTCCAAAGACACCCCACATGACAACTTTGCATTGGATACCACACAATCATATTATAAGGATGAACATGGGGGTGCTGGGTGTTTCCCCAAGGTCCAGAACGTCACACCTCCTCCCACCTTGGACTGAGGAGGTGAGCCCAGTGTCCTCCTACCACCTTTCACCAATGGGGCAGGCCCTGCAGCCTCCTATTTATTTACTTACTATGTTTGAAGATTATTCAAACAAAGTCAGAAGAGACAGGCCTGTGACTGCATCAGTTGCCAAGCTCCCCGTGCCAGTGAAAGGAGCTTTAATATTTCCTGTTACACATGAAAGCAAATAGAACAGGAGTCCCTGTTGGCAGCATTTTCTCCTCACTTTATCAAGGGAAAAGACTAAGTAGTCAGAAAGCAGATAAAGGCAAACTGTGCCTCAGCTAAGTTGCAGGCCAGCAACCTGCTGCATTGGTCTGTATTTCATGTAGTGTAAAATTCCCAGCTCTCTCTGCACTAGCAGGGAAGCATCACTGTATTTATGTCCCCAGAACTGCCAACTCCTTAGCTCCAAAGCAGTGAAAAGCCATGTGCAAAGATTGGAGAAGTTTATATCCCTTCCTCTTCTCTTGCACCTTTTATCTCAGGATCTCAAAGCACCTTATGTTCAGTGACTTTCCCAAGGTCATAGCCTGAGGTAGTCACTAAGTCAGTTACAGAATCCAGGAGTCCTGATTTCAAATCTCCCGCTCTAGCCATCACATGGATGCAAGCAGCGATGTAAGAGACTGCTTGATGCAAAGAGCTAGGTTGGATGGTAATAAAAGTTTGTTTCCATATACATCCATATTCTTGAGATACTTTATGAAGATGCCGTGAAATTCTGTAAGCGCCTTCTCCTGGTTCCAGATCCAAAAGGATCGATGTTCTCTACCTCACAGACTCCAAGCTTTGGCAATGCCACCATTGTGCTTACACAGAAAGCATCCATTGTCTAATGTTAGAGCAAGGCATGAGGAGTAGGGACTCCTGAGCTCTTTTCCTATCTCTGCTCTCTCATTGCTTCTTCTTGTTGTGTGTCCTCATACTGCTACCCACCACATTGGTGCACGTGCAACTGCCTGAGCATTGCACTCTGCCAGATCACTGGAAGAACATTCACGCTCAAGCAGCTGGCATCACAGGAGCTGCTTCATATTGTGAGGCTCTCTGGTGCAGTCACAGGTATTGGGGCCAGTGAGGTAACCCCATTTGGTCATCTTGGCCCTAGACTGGCCAACTCCAGTGTGGAGTCAATTAAGGCTATGCCATATAGTCCAGGGCTGATGTGCACCAAGTGGTAGGTGCTCAACTAGTCAGAGCTAGAGCACGCAGGCTACAGGGTTGTTCTGCACTCTTATATGCCATCACTGAACCCTGTTCTGTTTGGGTGTCAATGTTAGGGGCTTAATGGTGGCAAGAAACCTTTGCTGTGACTTCAGTCAGCTCAGCTTCAGCGTTATAACATATAGTTGATGCCTTGGATCTGTGCATCGCCTTGTGTGCTCGACTCTATTGCAACTTCCCAGCGTATATCAAAAGGAGCAATGCCTGCAAGGATGTAGAGGCGGTTGACGTGGGTAGGCTTAAAGCACCCTTTAATATAGTAGCAGGCGGTGTTAAGAACAGGGTCTAACTTCTTTGAATGAGGGGATCATGCCCACACTACATAGGAGTATTCAGCAGAGGAGTAGCAAAGTGCCAATGCTGTTGATCGGAGAGTGGATGGGTCTGCACAGCATTTTGATGTAACCAGCTTGCTGAGAATGTTGTTTCATATGCTAACCTTGGCTTTAGTTTTCTCAATGTGGATCTGTCAGGGTTCCCTCCCCACTCTGAGCTCTAGGGTACACATGTGGGGACCTGCATGAAAGACCCCCTAAGCTTATTTCTACCAGCTTAGGTTCAAAACTTCCCCAAGGCACAAATTCTTCCTTGTCCTTGGATGGTATTGCTGCCACCACCAAGTGAGTTAGACAAAGATTCAGGAAAAGGACCACTTGGCATTCCTGTTTCCCCAAAATATCCCCTCAAGCTCCTTCACCCCCTTTCCTGGGGAGGCTTGAGAATAATATACCAACCAAATAGGTAAACAAGGTGAGCACAGACCAGACCCGTGGGTTTTTAGGATACTAAAAACCAATCAAGGTCTTAAAAAACAGAACTTTATTATAAAGAAAAAAGTAAAAGAAGCACCTCTATAAAATCAGGATGGAAGGTAATTTTACAGAGTAATAAGATTTAAAACACAGAGGATTCCCCTCTAGGCAAAAACTTTAAAGTTACAAAAAACAGGAATAAACCTCCCTCTTAGCAAAGGGAAAATTCACAAGCTAAAACAAAAGATAATCTAATGCATTTCCTTGCTATTACTTACAATTTGTAATCTTAGATGCTTATTTCAGGTATAGTTTTAGGAGATGTTTTTTTCCTGCCCTAGTCTCTCTCTGTCCCGGAGAGAACAATAAAGAGAGCACAAACAAAAATGTCCCCCCACAGATTTGAAAGGATCTTCTTCCCTTATTGGTCCTTTTGGTCAGGTGCCAACCAGGTTATTTGAGCTTCTTAACCCTTTACAGGTAAAGGAGGGGTTTTATGCTACCCTTAGCTGTATGTTTATGGCAGGATCTAAAGGAGTCAAGAGTAACACCAAGGTATACAGGATTTATAGAATGAGTAAATTTCATCCCAAGCCAGCTGATGTCGAGTTCGTGTTTGGCGTCTCAGTTTTGACGTAGAATGCACTGACTTGCATCTTCGCTGGGTGTTCATGCAGTTCGTTGGCAGCATAGTACTTCTTTGGGGCGTTACGTTCATTCACCAGAGTACTTTCTAATGTGCCAAACTTCTTGTGCTGTGTGGTGACACACAGATCATCTGCGTAGATAAAACATCTTGTGCCAGAGCAGCTTGGCTGTTTGTTTGTGTAGCTGTTAAATAAAGTAGGTGCTAAGACAGTACCTTGTGGGAGATCATTTTTCTGTCATCGCTGTCAGCTCCATTTGCCACAAAAGTTCACAAAGAATCTTTTATTCTCCAATACGGTCTGTATTAGCTTCATGAAGTGGTGGTTTTTTGTTACCATTAGTACCTTGGCAAGGGGCCATAGCAGGAGCTTTCACTTGGCTGTCCCTGTCAGCCTTAAAGATTGTGAATCCTGCTAAACACTTTGTACTGCTGCTTTCCCTCTTCCTATTACTGTGAACCTACAAAACAAAGGAAGACAATAAAGACAAGAACTTGTGTCCAAGTCTGGACACTAAGGGTCCTGCTTGGGACCAGCGCTAAGTATTCTCTCCATAAATGCTGAAGGACTATCAGTTCCAAAACAGGAAATGTTTGTGCAAAACACCAGTGCCATGTTCTCAGCCTACAGTACACTGACTGAGAATTACAGGACAAACAATCTAGGATCCCAGGAATTCTGGTGGCAGTTGAGAGACCACAAAGCCAATATGGCAGCGCTGTATTTGTTAAGCCAGGCATCAGGACTGCATCCACCTATAAAATGGAAGAGAATAATATTGAGCTTCTCATTGTTGAGCTCAACAAGATCTCCATAATGCCTATCTACAACTGCCAGAAATACTTTTCAATTTTGTTGACCAGCCCATACAATGACAAAGTGTATCATGCATCTTCACTGGTGATTTCAACCGCAATAGCGCTTGGACGGGCTATGCAGAGAACAAGGATAATGGAAAATTGGTCTGGACTTGGGCAGCCACTCGACAGCTGAGTCTGATTCATGACCCAAAGTTACAGGGCCGGGGAGATGTGGTAAGGGCTCAGTAGTTCTACCTGGGTCAGCGGTCTCAGCCCGGCAGGCAGGGGCAGCATCCTTGGGCCCCACATGGCAGGCAGATTCACTGTATTTGATCAAACCCAAATAGTTTTTATACACAGGGTGTAAAGAAGTAACCTGTTCCATTTCCTTCCCTAGTAATGATGTGCTGCCTGCTTAAATGATCTGAAGTGAAGGCTGGAAGATAACGCTCCATCTCCCACCAGCAGTGCCCAGCATGAGTCAGCAGCTCCCTGCTGGAAACACACACAGAGAAGGAGTTTACCTGGTTCATATTTCCTCTTGATTTATGACACAAAGGCCGAGACTCCTCTCATGCTGGTGTAAACCAGGAATCAATGCGGCTATGCCAGGGGAGCAGAATGCAGCACCCACAGATACAGGAGCTGGGTCTGAGCAAAAGGATGCACCTGGTCAGGACAGTCGGGGCTGATGAACGTTTGTGCTGGCCCTCGAGAACAGCATTTCTCTAATCCCAGGAAATGTGACTCTAACATAGCCATGTAATTTCCAGAGGAATGCAGCCCCCTACCTGCCCAGGATGACATGGGTGGAGCAGAGAGCTCTATTCCTAAAATGGCCTCTAGTTAGTGCTAATGCGGAGGGTGACTGTGGCTGATGGGGTGAAAGTCACACTCCAGCCCTGCATGCATGTGTTGTGGGTTCGTCCCTTTGGGCTCAGTGCTGATCACACACAGGCCAGACTCTGAACGCTCCGGTCACTTGCATTCTGTTTCAATGTTTTATTTCTCTCCATCCTTTCCTTGGATAATGGCGCCAAAGACTCAGCAGGAGGTGGGAACGCAGGAAAGGGCAGCGAGAATCAGGAAGAGAAACCTACAATGAATGTTCACAGTCCCCACCCCCACTTCACACCCCCACAGCTGGGAAGTGGGGTGGGGTCTCTCTCAGTGGGAGCTGCCACTGGGCGGGTAATTCCCAGGAGAAGCCCACTCTGATGATACCCAGTCCCACTGATCACTGTTCCCACCGGCTTCCATGTGCCCTACCCCAACTTCAATTGAGTGGGACTCAGGGAATGTGGCTGCTATTTGACTGAAGGAGAGAGGCCAAGTACTTGTAAAGGTAAATTCTATTTTTAAGCAATCTGGCTGACTCAAATGAAATCCTGGAGCACAGTGCATGAACCATGAATAGATGTTACCTTCTAGGACCTGCTGTTACATGCATCTAAGCCCCAGTTGTGTTGTCGAAGCCCTACTCTGCATCCCCAAGGTGTTAAGATGGAAGCTCATGTTTCATTGCTAATTATTAATTTGTGTTCTTGCCAAGACCTCTCTTTTGGGAGGATTCCACATACAGACTACACAATGAGACACTGGTAATTAGAACCCCATATTCATTACTGCAGGGCTTCCCTTCCAGCAGTGTTTCTGGGATGCGTCTTGCACTGACAGATCCTTCTTCAGGGTCTCACAAGTTCAGTGCTGGTGTTTGTTTATGATGCGTTACAATAGAGAGGAAGATGTGGTTTGTGAAATTCATTGGTTGGTTGTAGCCCACTGCTGGGTTGCCTCACAGTGGCTATATCAAGGGATGGACCAAGTTCAGCTCTTCCTGTTTCAACGGTAAATTCAAAGGACAGTTAGTTGCAGGTTGTTAAATCAAGTTGAGAAATGTTTCAACATCTTGGGCCAAATCCTGTGCTAGGTTACCACAGCCCAGAGAATTCAGCTGGGATTTCCCCAGTGCACTGGAGAACAGAGCTGGCTACTGCTCTGAAGGCCGTGTCCTCGGCCCATCACCAGCAGCTTCAGGGGGCCAAGTGCAATGATGAGTCCTTTTTTGAGTTTCCAGAAACTCCTTTTGCTTAGATAATAGCCTCAAAAAGCATTTGGCCCAGCTGTGTGGTGTAATGAATTCCCAGAGATCATGTTTATAAATGTGGCAGAAAATTTCTACATAGTCAAGTAGGAAACAGCCCCAGGAGCGTAAAACCAAGAGACACGGAACCTCCAACAATTCAGCAGTGAATGATCTGCATAGCCTGAGTCCAATCACATCTCTGACCACCTGCAGAACTTGGGCTGGAAATCTCATAGATCAGGCACTCGTGTGACATTCCCATTATTTCCTAGAGGCCAGATGAAGTCAAAGGCAAGACTCCCATTCACTTCAGTGGGAACAGAATGAGACCCCAGGTTTGGGCAGGTTGAGCGTGCTATAACAGCAGAGTTTCACCCACAGACTGATATCTTCCCTACCAGCTGAAAACAGGAACATGCAGAAGTGCAGGGATGTGGTGAAAGTTACCCAAACTCAACAGCCATCTGCTCCACTTTATTCAGTCTTCTTTTTGTCAGACCCAGTAACAAGCTTCTATCCTGCTCTCACCAACAAGCTTCTGTCCTGCTCTCCCCAACCTGCGCTTCTCAGCCATATCACAGCAACCCCACTTAGCCGACTGGGTCTCTCCTCTTTGCTGGAATGGGTTCTATGCTTCCTTCACTTTTCACTCCTGGAGCCCCGTCACTTCACAGGAGATGGGATGGCAGAGATATCTGCCTGAGTTCAGATAGGCTGACTCATGAGTCACCTGCCATAGGATCCAGATAACTTGCCCAGAGTAGAAGGGGAAATGTATAAACTCTGTCTGTCTGACACAGATGCAAGAGCAATACAAAAGATGTCACAGCCCAAGCAATGAAAGGGAAGAAAGGGGTTTAACTCCAACTCTCTATTTAAGACTGAATCTCTGTGTGGCTTGAAAGCATGTCTCTCTCACCGACAGCAGTTGGTCCAGTAAAAGATATGATCTCCCCAACCTTGTCTCACATCCTGGGACCGACACGGCTACTGCGACACTGAATCCCTCCATGTTATTCTGGTGCATTTCCAGAGCCAAGCAGCACTCCCGAGTGATACCAACAAAGATACTTTGCGAAGTACTTTGAGATCCATGTGGAACAATGAAAGAGAAGGGCAAAGTCTGCACCAGCGTATCATGAACGCATTACACTGCAAATTCTGTGCACTTAGGGGCATATGTGGCTAGGTAGCTGTAAGATTCAACCATAATTTTGGCGTTGTCTGGTGTTGCAGGCAGAGAGAGCAGCATGGCTGTTCCTGGGGAAGAGGAGTGGGTTGGCTGTGTACAATGCTCCCATGCTGCCCAGGAAGTCTTGGTGGAGCGGCCATAGACTCCTGCTGGAGTGGCAAATAGGAAAAGTCTGCAGTGCCCATGCTGGCATTGCTGGAGAACAACCCTGTGAGCCTCTGGGCTGGTTTGGATGTGCGGGACAAGCCCCACATGATCAATTCCCTGCTGCCGCAGGAAACAGCAAATGGCCTTCATCCTTCCCACCCTCCCTGTTCACTCTGTGATGAGGTGATAACTGAGCCATGGCTGAGACCCAGCTGTCTTCCGCAGTCTCTCGCTGGGGTTCAGGTCCCTTAAGGGAGACCTCTGCAAGGGGTGGCAGAGGGAGGAGCTGGGCATGTGCCCTGGTTTCCTTTAGTATGATGCATAGATAAGGCTTGAAGGGAGTGTATTTATTTATTTATTGCTTGCAGAGTGAGTTAGTCTGCTTGTTTGCCACAGTAGAAATGCAGGTCCTGTTTGCACTGGTTTGTTAGGAAGACTTTCTGAGAGATGGGGGAGTTGGGGGACAGGACACTGAGTAAAACCTGGTAGTTGAGAGGGCCCATGATTGTCATTCATGAGATATTTGACCAGGAAAACCAGTGGGTTTTTGAAAACACATTAGCTACCACATTGTAGATACTGTACCACGTTTGAATGCCCCGGGGTTCCCCTTGGCCAGCTAACACATGAAAATACAACGGGCTCTGTCCACACTAGGTTCTAACACTTGCTAGTTAAAATGAGTTCACTAACACTTTTAAAAACACCCTTCCCCGATGGGGACAAGGACCCTGTTCATCACTCTTGGATTTATTTGCTTTTTCACCCCCATTTAACTTGACAGTTCTCACGAGCAGTTGAAGGAACTAAGTTCCTTTTTAAAGATTCAGCACTGAAGAGCTGAGAACATTTCTTATCCACTGCTCTGCGTACTCCCAGGAGACCTCCAGCGCCGACAGGGCAGGGCAGATGCAACAACCTCAGGATTTCTAAGGTGAAAAAGAAGCAGAGAAAAAGCATTTTTTCTTGTTTGACAAGAACCTTCAGCTCTTCCTTATACAATGGTACAATGAAATCAGGCCACTTCTGCTCTGCAGTTCCATGTTAATGTAGGTGCCTAAAGTAGAAAAAAAGTGGAAATGAGAAGCATGGAATTAAATCCATCCACTGGGGAGGTGCAGCAGTCTTGGCTGAACGAAGCTGGCCACCCACAATGCCCATGTTCTATACGGGCCAAATGCCTTTTGTCCTAGGGCTGTGTTCTACAGTAGAACAGTAAGAGCCCGCCCCAGTGCCCATGTGGCAGATTCGCTGGACAAAATCTAAGGGTTTGGGAGCGAGGGGAACCCAGTGCTAAAGGCTCGCCGTTGCAGTGAGGCTGACGCCCGTTGCTCCCATCTCCCTGATGTTCAGCGCTGGTGAGGAGTGACGGACTGGCATCCTCAAGTGCACAGACTCCACATAGGCACTGCATGGGCAGCAGCCCCGCAGCCTCCCTGCAGACTGCCTCCAACTTGGTCTAGAAGGGCCATGACTAAGAGTGAAAGAACTCAGTCTCCAGGGCCCATCCAGCCCTTGGCCTTTCTGCTGGGATTGTCAGTGACGATGCCAGCAGGAATCTGGACAGCTATCAGTGGCTATTAGCCAGGATGGGCAGGGATGGTGTCCCTAGTCTCTATTTGCCAGAAGCTGGGAATGGGCGACAGGGGATGGATCACTTGATGATTACCTGTTCTGTTCTTTCCCTCTGGGGCACCTGGCATTGGCCGCTGTCGGACGACAGGACACTGGGCTAAATGGACCTTTGGACTGACCCAGTAGGGCTGTTCTTATGTTCTTATCCAGCAAACACTGGCCTGAGATGATCGACCCATTACACCATCAATGGAAACAACTTTCAGCTACACTCCCCTGGGGAAAGAGGTAAAGAGCTGCTATCCCATTCGTGATCCCCAAGAGAGCCAGCCCTGTGTCAGGCCATTAGGCCCTGTGAAGGCTACAGTAGAAGGCCTATTTTTTGTTCTAATTACAGCTCCCAGTATCACGTGCTACCCAGGTGAGCTAAAGGCAGAGGGAACGAAAGAAGGACACCCCCTGTAGTCCCCAGCTTCTCTGTGTCTCATTAGCTGTTGAAGAAGAGCCAGCCCTGGAAAAGTTTAAGAGAACAGAGTTTAGGAGACTACAACATAGGAACCAGTGCCGCACGGCCCCTCGGCGTCGCAGGAACCAGTGCCGCACGGCCCCTCGGCGTCGCAGGAACCAGTGCCGCACGGCCCCTCGGCGTCGCAGGAACCAGAGCCGCTCGGCCCCTCGGCGTCGCACGAACCAGAGCCGCTCGGCCCCTCGGCGTCGCACGAACCAGAGCCGCTCGGCCCCTCGGCGTCGCACGAACCAGAGCCGCTCGGCCCCTCGGCGTCGCACGAACCAGAGCCGCTCGGCCCCTCGGCGTCGCACGAACCAGAGCCGCTCGCAATGGCGTCGCAATGAGGCAGAGTGGACCCAAGAGGGCTTTTCTAGCTCCAACATCTCGGATTCTGCGCTAGGTTCTGTGGAGCATCCGTCGCCCACACAAGAGCAGGGGTGACTGTAAGATTGCAGGTGCCCACTGTTCAGTGTGGGAGGCTGAAGCGCTCCAGGATACACAGCCGTGCAGGCAGTTCACAGAACAGCGTCCTCAGATTTGGCCAGAAGATTTTCTCCAGTTTCAGATTTTTCCTCAAAATTCAGAGCTGACATCTCAGTGATGGAGCGACATAAGTCAAATATTCCTCACTTTCTGCCTTCTGTGGGGTGAAGAATGTCGTTACTCTAGGATATATTCCCAAGCATTTAGCCTTTTTCTCAGAGTCAGGCCTTTGGATTGGCAATGGAAGGTGCTTGAGGGTCAGTGGAGGGATCAGAGCACTGGGACAACGTGCTCACAGTGAGACAGGGACCGGGACAGGCAGGGTGCCTCATTCTACCTTGCTTCCACTTTCAGCCCCCGTTGCAGTGAGCTGCACCTACAGCATCCAGGTATCTGATTCCGACTGGCCCCGGCACATGTACACAAACACACACACACAACTGCAGAAACACACTCACTTACAGACATATGTATGCACATAGATGCCTGCACAAACATACCAACACATATCCCATGCACGTACCCAGATCCGTCACACGTTTCATTGCAATCTGAGTGTATACAGGTGGTGACCCTGCAGGCTGTTTAATAGACTCCACTTTAGAAGCCCACAGTGAATAAACAGCAGTAGCCTCTAACCCTGGTCCACAGAATCTTCTGACTCCTAGGAATGGGCCTTGCTGACACGTTCAACAGCTGTTTCATGCATTAAAGGCAAATGATTGCAGTAAATGAGCAATCTGTCTAGCAAACCCTCCGCACGCACCCTGGTGTTGTGAATAGTGCTGAAGGCAAGGCTGAAATAGTTAAGACTTAATTAGATATTCAGTGGAGTTTACTGACACCAAAGAATTACTCAGATGTGTCTGTTCATTGAATGCCAGGAACAGATCGTAATCAGGCTCCATTTTCTTCCCCTCAAAACAAAACGTCTTTGGCGGAATTCAAGGCAATGAGAGGAAAACTCTGCAAGTGCCTCTGGCCCCTGCAGGAGAAGGTGCAGCAGCAGCAGGCAGCTCTTGTTTATAAATAGCCAGACTCAGGAACAGGCACTTTCCGGTCTCGTGTCAGTGCTTGGTGAAGAATAAACAGTTTTCAGAGCTGAAAAAAAGCCCTGCTCATCTTTTCAGTATGCAAAGCGCTGCAGCTGCTTCAGTGTCTTCAAGCAAACACGACTGTCCTTCCCCCCATTTCACGGGGTGTGCCCAGGGGCAGGCATAGGTCCCACTCTGAGCAGGGAGGAATAGGCCAGGATCCGGAAATGTCAGTTAATCGTTCTCAAGCGCAGGCTGCTACCCTTGGGCCTGCAGGAAAGTATTGGCCCGTCTTCTCATGAGAACTAAGTGGGAGTCCGCAAGGGAAGGGGACTCACTGAAACACAACATTCCATCAGCTCCTTCCTTTCTGCTCTGCTGGCCTCTCAGGTTATGCACGATCTCAGAAGCGTTACAGAGGTTGTTTGAACAAGTTTGTCATCTCGCTAGGGCCTTTGCTGAGCTGAGGCCATGTCAGAGCAATGATCCTCAGGACTCCTGGCCGGCCTGTCCTTAAAGCCTCTGAGTGCTGCACAAATTGTAAGCAACACTCCCGAAAGGCCGGGCAGTAGGATTATCCCCAAGTCCGAGGTGGGGAACCTGAGGCACAGAGAGGGGAAGTGACTACTCAAGGTCACGCAGAGCAGCAGACCCAGAGTTGGGAATAGAAGTCAGCAATCCTGACACAAGGTCCAGCAGCTAGACCAGGAACATCATACGGGCACCTGCTCTGCCACCCACTCTAACCCTCATTAATCAAGCTCATTTATTAATCTAGCTCTCTAACACCATAGTTTCTGAGCATCTGGAACATTTTAAAGGAAACACACTGGCTGGTTGTTTCTCTAGTCCCCCAGACCCCAGCCATAGGGAAATTCTTTTAACAGCGTGTTTATTGCAGGGAAGCCAGAGGGGAATGTGCTTCACATTTTGTTCCAATGGCAGGGAGGGGTGCAACCTAGTCCAGAACCATCTCTGGGGCATGGTGGTCTCATCCTTGCGAGAGATAAATCAGTTGTTCCAGAGAAGCATCTTGTTGAGGTTAATTACAGTCACAGAAAGATTGAAGGCCCCCTAGTTCTCTTGGGCCATTTCCAATCATCAGGCCTTGAATCTGACTCAAGAGCTCAATGGGGAGACAATGTAAGGAGTGGAGCAGCATGGTTACATGCTTTCGGTGACTTGCATTGCTAAGTGGCTGCAGAGCAGCGTTTGAACAATCGGAGTCTTACACAGGTTGGTGATTTCACCCCTAGGTAGGTTGCAATGCAGTAACCAAGCTTGGAGGTCACGAGTGCCTAGATCACCATGCCCTGGATCACCATGGCCAGGCATAGACAGGAAATGGCCTTTTTTGCAATCATAACATCTGAAAGGAGTCTTTTGCCTGCTTTGCAGTGGGTAGTCCCCAAATTAAGGGCACTGACCTGTACAGAGCTCTGATTGTTTTGTACACTGTGTTTTATTTGGTGATCAAGCCCTGCTTTGAAGATAGGTTCAGTGTATTTGTGGAGGAGGCAGGGGATTTTGACAGCGAATGCTTATCTGATACATGTATTCATAACCAGCCTGTGATGTTCTGTAACTAGCTAGCAAAAGCAAATAAACAAAGGAAGGAAGTGCACTCACAAAATATTCAGTGCAAGCTCTCTGGGAGGCTCATTCACTCAATTTCACTTGTTACAGGATGCTGCTGCCACTTGGTGGCTGTTGGTTAAACTCCACAATCTTGATCCATCCAGATCCAGAGTAACAGTGCTGTAACTGAAGATGTTTTGTTTGAGGCTGAAGAGAGGTTGCTGAGAATAGCTCCCCTATCCTTGTTCCCAAGGTCTGCACTCAGAAAATGGGGAATCCCTTTGCCTGGTTCAAAGGTGGAGAACCGTCCAGTTACTGTCTTTTCATTTCACTGGTAGACAGAAAACAGCTGGAAATGGAGTTGGGGACAACTGACCTGAAAATCATTCTTCTGCCTCCATCTGGGCTGCTTGTATGGATGCTGAGAATGTGGAATGGGCAGAGAACCAGCCCAAGCTATTTCAGGTTCTGATCAATGCTCCAATTATCAGGGTCATTACCCTGTACAGGTAATGGCAGGCCCAGTGTATCACATCTCAGAGGCAAGCTCTGTAGGCGCTTCAGCAGCTTGGCCTTGTGGGTTTTAGCCTTGGTGGGTCCCTTTCAGACACATGGCTAAGGGAAAGGTTTTTACTAGGGCTGGCGGGAAAGGGAAAAGGTTGCAAATACTCTAGGTAAAGAGGCTTAAACAGTTACAGTTCAAGGTGAGTGACAGCGGTACCTGTTTGTGCTCCTGGGCAATCTAATTAAGAGTCAGGGCTCTTCAGACCTGCACTGCCCTCTGCGGCCCAATCCCTATTCAAGCAAATAAGCATTTGTAGGATTCCAAGCCAGACACAGTTAGCATCTCTCACTGAGTCACTCTGCATGGGCTCCCTGCCCAGCCACCACTGCTCCCTCACAGACCTGCACCCAGCTGTGATGTCCGACGGTCACAGTCAGTTCCAAAGTGGAATAACTTCAAAAGGAGAAACTGAGAAAGGCCCGCCCTAAAATAGCCCATAGCCCAGTGGCTATGGCACTCACGTAGGAGGGGAAGACATCAGGTGGACTGGGGAGCTCAACCTGGGTCTCCCATATCCCCTGTGACTGCTGTAACCACTGGGCTAGAGAACATAAAGACACCAGCACTTTGTTCTTTGTGAGAAAGGGCTGATCTGGCTCTGATGCCTAACTTCAGGAGAGGGTTCATGGCTATGGATCCTGAGCGGAGACTAGCTCCTCCCTCTGGCTCAGAGTTATGCACTCAACCCCTCCTCAGCATTTCCCATTGGCTAGGTTAGGCGGCTCCCCACTCAGTATGCTGGCTTCCATGAATCCCATCCTTAGGCACCTAACTCTCCCCATGCATGGTACAGAAAGCCTGGGTCCCTAACTTAGGACTGTGGTTTTCACTACGTAGCAGAGCACCTGAGTTACGCATTGCAGTGCTGAGTCTTTGTGGATCTAGCCCTTAATCTCCCCTATTACCTAGTTCCCTGCCTGTGAAATGAGGATAATTGCCTACCTCACTGGGGAGTTGTGAGGATGAAATCTATAAATGATTGTAAGGTGCTCAGACGCTGCAGGGTTGAGGGCCAAATAAGATAGCACATCTGCCACACTTGTGCAAGCTCCTCCGTGAAAGTCTTTTCTGCCTCCAAAGGGCGGGAGTGGGCTGTACAGACCTCTCTACCCCTTGCACACAGGACCTACAGGGAAGGAAATGTTCTATGCAGGGCCCTGAAGTTCTCAATCACCTCCAGAGAGGGAAGAGGCTGTGTTGTTACCCATCACATTTCTAAGGCCATGTCTACAATATGCATGAAAGTCGATCTAAGCTACACAATTTGACTTACGTTAATAGCATAACTCAAGTCAACATAGCTTAGATCTACTTACCACATGGTCCACAATACGCAGCGTCAACTGATGCTCTTCTGTCAACTCCCCTTACTCTTCTTGATCTGGTGGAGTACAGGAGTCAACAGGAGAGTAATCGGCAGTCGATTTAACCAGTCTTCACTAGACCCCCCAAATCAATCGCCGCAGCGTCGATCCCCCAATAAATGTAGACAAGTCCTAAGGCAGAAGCATAGGAATTGCCAGACTGGAGCAGACCAAGAGCCATCTAGCTCAGTATCCAATCTGTGACCATGGCCAGTACCAGGTGATTCAGAGAAAGAGGTAAGAACCTGGCAGGAGCAGATGTGGGATGAGATCAACTAAAGCCCTGAAGCACAAAGTTTAACATCCCTACCAAAATTGTTTTAATTAATTCTAGCAACTCTGAATATTCTTGTTAGGCATGTAAATATCCAGTCCTTTTGTGAATGTTACTAAATTCTTGGCCTCAATTATTTCCTGTAGCAATGAGTTCCACAGTCTAATTACATGGAGTGTGGAATAAGTATTTCCTTTTGAATTTCCCACCTTTTAATTTCATTGAACATTTGTTCTCATGTTATGAGACAGGAAGAACAGAAGATCCTGATCTGCACTCTCTAGAGTCCTCAGTATGTTATCTACTTTTATCAAGTCCTCTCTTATTTGTCTCTTTCTAAAGTAAACAGTCTCAGTCTTTTCAATCTCTTTTCGCATAAGAGTTTTTCCAGAACCCTAATTATTCCTGTAACTCTTCTCTGAACCTGCTCCAGTTCGACGATGCCCTTTCGAGGTGGGTTGACCACTCCTGCACACAGTACTCAGATGCAGCTGCATCTTTGATTTATATAGAGACATTAGAATAGTTTCCATTTTATTGGAAAGTGTAGGGGACAATTTCCTGGTGCAAGTGCTGGAGGAACCAACTAGGGGCAGAGCTCTTCTTGACCTACTGCTCACAAACCGGGAAGAATTAGTAGGAAGCAAAAGTGGAAGGGAACCTGGGAGGCAGTGACCATGAGATGGTTGAGTTCAGGATCCTGACACAGGGACGAAAGGAGAGCAGTAGAATACGGACCCTGGACTTCAGAAAAGCAGACTTTGACTCCCTCAGGTAACTGATGGGCAGGCTCCCCTGGGAGAATAACATGAGGGGGAAAGGAGTCCAGGAGAGCTGGCTGTATTTTAAAGAATCCTTATTGAGGTTACAGGAACAAACCATCCCGATGTGTAGAAAGAATAGTAAATATGGCAGGCGACCAGCTTGGCTTAACAGTGAAATCCTTGCTGATCTTAAACACAAAAAAGAAGCTTACAAGAAGTGGAAGATAGGACAAATGACCAGGGAAGAGTATAAAAATATTGCTCAGGCATGCAGGAGTGAAATCAGGAAGGCCAAATCACACCTGGAGTTGCAGCTAGCAAGAGATGTTAATAGTAACAAGAAGGGTTTCTTCAGGTATGTTAGCAACAAGAAGAAGGTCAAGGAAAGTGTGGGCCCCTTACTGAATGAGGGAGGCAACCTAGTGACAGAGGATGTGGAAAAAGCTAATGTACTCAATGCTTTTTTTGCCTCTGTCTTCACGAACAAGGTCAGCTCCCAGACTGCTGCGCTGGGCAGCATAGCATGGGGAGGAGGTGACTAGCCCTCTGTGGAGAAAGAAGTGGTTCGGGACTATTTAGAACAGCTGGACAACCACAAGTCCATGGGGCCGGATGCGCTGCATCCGAGAGTGCTAAAGGAGTTGGCGGATGTGATTGCAGAGCCATTGGCCATTATCTTTGAAAACTCATGGCGATCTGGGGAAGTCCTGGATGACTGGAAAAAGGCTAATGTAGTGCCCATCTTTAAAAAAGGGAAGAAGGAGGATCCTGGGAACTACAGGCCAGTCAGCCTCACCTCAGTCCCTGGAAAAATCATGGAGCAGGTCCTCAAGGAATCAATTCTGAAGCACGTAGAGGAGAGGAAAGTGATCAGGAACAGTCAGCATGGATTCACCAAGGGCAAGTCGTGCCTGACTAATCTAATTGCCTTCTATGACAAGATAACTGGCTCTGTGGATGAGGGGAAAGCGGTGGACGTGTTGTTCCTTGACTTTAGCAAAGCTTTTGACACTGTCTCCCACAGTATTCTTGCCAGCAAGTTAAAGAAGTATGGGCTGGATGAATGGACTATAACGTGGATAGAAAGTTGGCTAGATTGTCAGGCTCAACGGGTAGTGATCAATGGCTCCATGTCTAGTTGGCAGCCGGTATCAAGTGGAGTGCCCCAAGGGTCGGTCCTTGGGCCAGTTTTGTTCAATATCTTCATAAATGATCTGGAGGATGGTGTGGATTGCACCCTCAGCAAGTTTGCAGATGACACTAAACTGGGAGGAGAGGTAGATACGCTGGAGGGTAGGGATAGGATACAGAGGGACCTAGACAAATTAGAGGATTGGGCCAAAAGAAATCTGATGAGGTTCAACAAGGACAAGTGCAGAGTCCTGCACTTAGGATGGAAGAATCCCATGCATTGCTACAGACTAGGGACCGAATGGCTAGGCAGCAGTTCTGCAGAAAAGGACCTAGGGGTGACAGTGGACGAGAAGCTGGATAGGAGTCAACAGTGTGCCCTTGTTGCCAAGAAGGCCAATGGCATTTTGGGATGTATATGAAGGGGGATTGCCAGCAGATCGAGGGACATGATCGTTCGCCTCTATTTGACATTGGTGAGGCCTCATCTGGAGTACTGTGTCCAGTTTTGGGCCCCACACTACAAGAAGGATGTGGAAAAATTGGAAAGCGTCCAGCGGAGGGCAACAAAAATTATTAGGGAACTGGAACACATGACTTATGAGGAGAGGCTGAGGGAACTGGGATTGTTTAGTCTGCGGAAGAGAAGAATGAGGGGGGATTTGATTGCTGCTTTCAACTACCTGAAAGGGGGTTCCAAAGAGGATGGCTCTAGACTGTTCTCAGTGGTAGCAGATGACAGAACAAGGAGTAATGGTCTCAAGTTGCAGTGGGGGAGGTTTAGGTTGGATATTAGGAAAAACTTCTTCACTAGGAGGGTGGTGAAACACTGGAATGCGTTACCTAGGGAGGTGGTGGAATCTCCTTCCTTAGATATTTTTAAGGTCAGGCTTGACAAAGCCCTGGCTGGGATGATTTAGTTGGGGATTGGTCCTGCTTTCAGCAGGGGGTTGGCCTAGATGACCTCCTGAGGTCCCTTCCAACCCTGATATTCTGTGATTCTATGATTCCTTATGCATCCTAAAGTTTGGCTTGCTTGTTTGATCAATGCTGTGCATTGAGCAGAGGTTGTCATTGAGCTGTCCACAGTGATTCCCAGATCCCTTTCCTAAGTTGATATAGGTTGACACCCAGGCATGGGGAAATAATTTAGGACCCAGGAAGGTGTAGGAGTAGTTTAAATTTTTCCCTCCAGTGTGAATTACTTTGTGTTTTGTTTTGTTTTTTTTAATAAGTGCAATGAGGAGTCCTTGTGGCACCTTAGAGACTAACAAATGTATTTAACAACTAACAAATCTTGAAAGTACCTCATTTTTGTAAAGAGCAGGAACAATGTAGGAATCTCCCCAACATCCTCAGTGGTGAAGACAGATGTGAAAAAATCAGATCATTTCTCAGCCCTGCCCTGAAACAGGGGATACAGGCGCTGTTCAAGCCTGGATGCCACAACCTCTTCAGTGACTTTGTCAAGAAAAGGGAAGCTGGAAATGGGAGAGTGTTGGTAAGGTTGTTGGCATTAAGTATAGACTTCAAGTTCAGAGACATCAATGCACCAGTGCATTCCTTAGCATATCCAGAAGTATGCTTTCTTTGAAAGAGGTTTTATCTCATTTGTCCTGGGGGCCAGAAACTCTTCACTAGACTTCACCAGCCAGGAGGGACAGGGCTAATTTCACAGGGCACAGGCAGGACATTCCTCGGAGCTTCCAGGACTCCTCTTTGGATGATTGGTCCATATTCCATCTGAGCAGACAGGACAGGAACCATGTTCTGCTAGGGTTAGTTTTGTATCAGCAAGGATCATTCTTGTTTGGATTTTTTTGTCTCTGAAGTTGGCTCAGAGCTCTTTGTAGTAGGAGAGACTTGGATGTGGGTGGGCAGCACAGGCATTCTGGGTTGATTCACTAGTTTACTCCATGGAACAATTCTGCTGATTGATTTGGCTTATGAAGGAAGATCTTCTAGATTATTTTATGACTGCAGCATGCCAGCAGGTAACCTTGAGCTATTAATGGGTGGTAGCTGAACTGGTTATGAACTCTAGCTGCTCCAGTGTATTCTTCCTTTTGCACACAATCTATCTCCTCCCCACCTCTATTCTTGGTCATCCCTCCCACTAGTTTCCTGTGGGAGGATTGTTCCTCGAGCTCCCCACAGGAGGGAACCAATGGTAGAGAGCTCATATAAGCTCTATGCAGAGGCCCCTTACAGATATCTGACCCAGTTGCACAGCAGCCCAATCTGACCCTACTCAGTAGTGTCTTAATATTATTTTTTCCAATATAACCAAGCCCTATTTTTGCTCCAGGGAAGTATAGGATCAGGAGTGGGAGGTTGGAAGGGGAGGTGATATATAAGATCCTGTCACAAGAAATGGCCCACAAAATGAAAATCTTTTGGAACCACTGGCTATTCCAGCTCACGCTGGAAGATCATTTTATTTGGGCTGGACAAATGTAGGTGTCACCAAATCTGAGCTATGTGCCTCTCTTATCCCCTATGGTGAACACAGACAATGTGTCATGGGATGCTCATAATCCATACACTTCTCTGCCTTTGCAACTAACATCTTTTATCAATCTTCCTCAAAAGCACAAATCTCGGGGGCACAAAAGCATCCAGAGAAGAGCTGCTCCTTCTCAGCCAAGTGAAGTGTGAATTATCGATGCTGGAAATTTACACAACAAAGCCAAGTCTGTCTCCAAGTGACTGTCTGTCACCTCTTCAGAGCTGGGACTTCACAAAAGAGAACAAAAAGATCTTTTTTCTGCCAGACAAGAAAGGCATTATCCTTCATGGGAAGGGAGGGAATGTGTGGATTTATCAACAATGCAGGTACCATACTGAAACTGAAATCCTTTCAGAAGAGCAGCTAACACAGGACATCCCATACATCTCAATCCCAGGCAAACAATTCCACTCTCATTTTAGATCTTTTGAAATTTTGAATCTGTTTATGTCAAGACAGCTGACTTGACTGGTCATGTCACCTTACTGTCAAGTGGCAAAGGAAAGTGTATCTTGTACTTTTTTAATCTCATTTAAATAGTTTACCAATTTATAGTAAAAAAAGACCTCTCTCCCTTTTAGTCTGATTTACCAGCCACAGTGTCACTACAGCTTTACATCATTTGTTTGTATTGCATCCATTTATCATGTTATGTCCTTCTTTACTGGAAGCTTTTTGGGGCCAGTATCATGCCTTCTAGATGTTCTGTAAAGTATCCACCACACTTCTGGGATCTGTAAAACAGATAATAATATAGTTCATTAATACTGTTAACTACTAAGAATAAGTTAGCTCCCTATACAAACAATGACAGGTTTCAAAGTAACAGCCGTGTTAGTCTGTATTCGCAAAAAGAAAAGGAGTACTTGTGGCACCTTAGAGACTAACCAATTTATTTGAGCATGAGCTTTCGTGAGCTACAGCTCACTTCATCGGATGCATCCGATAAATTGGTTAGTCTCTAAGGTGCCACAAGTACTCCTTTTCTTTATACAAACAATGTTGGTCTGTCTGGGAAATCTCTCTGTAATGTCCAGCTACAATGCACCCACCAACACCCACTTTGTCAGAACATCCAGTGTATCATTATTCACAAAGACCTTGTATATGGCTTCTGTTCTCAGAGATGTGTGTTTTAACAACTTTGGGCATAATCCTGCAAATATCTACATATACACTGAGCTTGAAGCACAGGAACAGCCCACTGACTGAAATGGGACTATTCATGCACTTAAAGTTAAGCACGCACATATTTGTTACCCTCTGATCCCACTGAGGGTTACCAAAAGAAACTACAGCATTTGCTCAAGAAACTCCCTGAAAAAGCACAAGAACAAATCTGCACAGACACACCCCTGGAACCCCGACCTGGAATATTCTATCTGCTACCCAAGATCCATAAACCTGGAAATCCTGGATGCCCCATCATCTGAGGCATTGGCACCCTGACAGCAGGACTGTCTGGCTGTGTAGACTCCCTCCTCAGGCCCTATGCTACCAGCACTCCCAGCTACCTTCGAGACACCACTGACTTCCTGAGGAAACTACAATCCATCGGTGATCTTCCTGATAACACCATCCTGGCCACTATGGATGTAGAAGCCCTCTACACCAACATTCCACACAAAGATGGACTACAAGCCATCAGGAACAGGATCCCCGACAATGTCACGGCAAACCTGATGGCTGAACTTTGTGACTTTGTCCTCACCCATAACTATTTCACATTTGGGGACAATATATACCTTCAAATCAGCAGCACTGCTATGGGTACCCGTATGGCCCCACAGTATGCCAACATTCTTATGGCTGACTTAGAACATCGCTTCCTCAGCTCTCGTCCCCTGATGCCCCTCCTCTACTTCTGCTATATTAATGACATCTTCATCATCTGGACCCATGGAAAAGAAGCCCTTGAGGAATTCCACAATGATTACAACACTTTCCATCCCACCATCAACCTCAGCCTGGACCAGTCCACACAAGAGATCCACTTCCTGGACACTACGGTGCTAATAAGCGATGGTCACATAAACACCACCCTATACCGGAAACCTACTGACCGCTATTCCTATCTACATGCCTCCAGCTTTCACCCTGACCACACCACATGATCCATCGTCTACAGCCAAGCTCTACGATACAACCGCATTTGCTCCAACCCCTTAGAGACAAACACCTACAAGATCTCTATCAAGCATTCTTACAACTACAGTACCCACCTGCTGAAGTGAAGAAACAAATTGACAGAGCCAGAAGAGTACCCAGAAGTCACCTACTACAGGACAGGCCCAACAAAGAAAATAACAGAACGCCACTGGCCATCACCTTCAGCCCCCAACTAAAACCTCTCCAACGCATCACCAAGGATCTACAACCTATCCTGAAGGATGACCCATCAGTCTCACAGATCTTGGGAGACAGGCCAGTCCTTGCTTACAGACAGCCCCCCAACCTGAAGCAAATACTCACCAGCAACCACACACCACACAACAGAACCACTAACCCAGGAACCTATCCTTGCAACAAAGACCGTTGCCAACTGTGTCCACATATCTATTCAGGAGACACCATCACAGGGCTTAATCACATCAGCCACCCTATCAGAGGCTCGTTCACCTGCACATCTACCAACGTGATATATGCCATCATGTGCCAGCAATGCCCCTCTGCCATGTACATTGGTCAAACTGGACAGTCTCTACGTAAAAGAATAAATGGACACACATCAGATGTCAAGAATTATAACATTCAAAAACCAGTCGGAGAACACTTCAATCTCTCTGGTCACTCAATTACAGATCTAAAATATTACAACAAATTACAACAAAATATTGCAATATTACAACAAAAAGACTTCAAAAGCAGACTCCAACGATAGACTGCTGAATTGGAATTAATTTGCAAACTGGATACAATTAACTTAGGCTTGAATAGAGACTGGGAGTGCATGGGTCATTACACAAAGTAAAACTATTTCTCCCCCCCCCTCCTCCTCAGACGTTCTTGTCAACAGCTGGAAATGGCCCACCTTGATTATCACATACCACACAACAGAACCACTAATCCAGGAACCTATCCTTGCAACAAAGCCTGTTGCCAACTGTGCCCACATATCTATTCAGGGGACACCATCACAGGGCCTAATCACATCAGCCACACTATCAGAGGCTCGTTCACCTGCACATCCACCAATGTGATATATGCCATCATGTGCCAGCAATGCCCCTCTGCCATGTACATTGGTCAAACTGGACAGTCTCTACGTAAAAGAATAAATGGACACAAATCAGATGTCAAGAATTATAACATTCATAAACCAGTCGGAGAACACTTCAATCTCTCTGGTCACGCAATTACAGACATGAAGGTCGCTATCTTAAAACAAAATAACTTCAAATCCAGACTCCAGCGAGAAACTGCTGAATTGGAATTCATTTGCAAATTGGATACTATTAATTTAGGCTTAAATAGAGACTGGGAGTGGCTAAGTCATTATGCAAGGTAGCCTATTTCCCCTTGTTTTTTCCTACCCCACCCCCAGACGTTCTGGTTAAACTTGGATTTGTGCTGGAAATGGCCCACCTTGATTATCATACACATTGTAAGGAGAGTGGTCAGTTTGGACGAGCTATTACCAGCAGGAGAGTGAGTTTGTGTGTGTGTGTTTTTGTGTCGGGGGGGGGGGGGGGGTGAGAGAACCTGGATTTGTGCTGGAAATGGCCCACCTTGATTTTCATACACATTGTAAGGAGAGTGGTCACTTTGGATGGGCTATTACCAGCAGGAGAGTGAGTTTGTGTGGGCGGGGGGAGGCGCGGAGGGTGAGAAAACCTGGATTTGTGCTGGAAATGGCCCAACTTGATTATCATACACATTGTAAGGAGAAAAGGAGTACTTGTGGCACCTTAGAGACTAACCAATTTATTAGAGCATAAGCTTTCGTGAGCTACAGCTCACTTCATCGGATGCATGCAGTGGAAAATACAGTGGGGAGATTTATATACATAGAGAACATGAAACAATGGGTGTTACCATACACACTGTAACGAGAAAAGGAGTACTTGTGGCACCTTAGAGACTAACCAATTTATTAGAGCATAAGCTTTCGTGAGCTACAGCTCACTTCCTCAGATGCATATCGTGGAAACTGCAGCAGGCTTTATATATACACAGAGAATATGAAACAATACCTACTCCCACCCCACTGTCCTGCTGGTAATAGCTTATCTAAAGTGATCATCAGGTGGGCCATTTCCAGCACAAATCCAGGTTTTCTCACCCTCCACCCCCCCCACACAAATTCACTCTCCTGCTGGTGATAGCCCATCCAAAGTGACAACTCTTTACACAATGTGCATGACAATCAAGTTGGGCTATTTCCTGCACAAATCCAGGTTTTCTCACATCCCCCCCACCCCCATACACACACAAACTCACTCTCCTGCTGGTAATAGCTCATCCAAACTGACCACTCTTCAAGTTTAAATCCAAGTTAAACCAGAACATCTGGGGGGGGGGGTAGGAAAAAACAAGAGGAAACAGGCTACCTTGCATAATGACTTAGCCACTCCCAGTCTCTATTTAAGCCTAAATTAATAGTATCCAATTTGCAAATGAATTCCAATTCAGCAGTTTCTCGCTGGAGTCTGGATTTGAAGTTTTTTTGTTTTAAGATAGCGACCTTCATGTCTGTGATTGCGTGACCAGAGAGATTGAAGTGTTCTCCGACTGGTTTATGAATGTTATAATTCTTGACATCTGATTTGTGTCCATTTATTCTTTTACGTAGAGACTGTCCAGTTTGACCAATGTACATGGCAGAGGGGCATTGCTGGCACATGATGGCATATATCACATTGGTGGATGTGCAGGTGAACGAGCCTCTGATAGTGTGGCTGATGTTATTAGGCCCTGTGATGGTGTCCCCTGAATAGATATGTGGGCACAATTGGCAACGGGCTTTGTTGCAAGGATAAGTTCCTGGGTTAGTGGTTCTGTTGTGTGGTATGTGGTTGTTGGTGAGTATTTGCTTCAGGTTGCGGGGCTGTCTATATATTTATATTTATATACACAGAGAACATGAAACAATGGGTGTTACCATACACACTGTAAGGAGAGTGATCACTTTAGATAAGCTATTACCAGCAGGACAGTGGGGTGGGAGGAGGTATTGTTTCATGGTCTCTGTGTGTATATAATGTCTTCTGCAGTTTCCACAGTATGCATCCGATGAAGTGAGCTGTAGCTCACGAAAGCTTATCCTCAAATAAATTGGTTAGTCTCTAAGGTGCCACAAGGACTCCTTTTCTTTTTGCAAATACAGACTAACACGGCTGTTACTCTGAAACCTGTCACTACAAAAGGTTCCCCCTCCACCCCCGCTCTCCTGCTGGTATTAGCTCATCTTAAGTGATCACTCTCCTTACAGTGTGTATGGTAACACCCATTGTTTCATGTTCTCTGTGTATATAAATCTCCCCACTGTATTTTCCACGGTATGCATCCGATGAAGTGAGCTGGAGCTCACGAAAGCTCATGCTCAAATAAATTTGTTAGTCTCTAAGGTGCCACAAGTCCTCCTTTTCATATTTGTTTGCAGGTCTGTGGCCTTGTCTGAAGTCCTGTACTACACATTTACCAGGATTTGATATCTACCGTTAGAGACATACACCTGTAAACAGTAAAGTGTTATTGTAGTCTCACGAGCCTTTCTCAAATAAATACACACACTGAGTTGTCTCAATAGTGTATATTAGTAATGATGGTTTGATAATGTCTCATATTCAAATTTATCATTAATCATATTACCTTAATTCAAACTTTCTGAATAAATTGCAAATATGACTTCCTTCAAATATTGGATGCACTTTCTTTAAAATATTGTTAAAATGTTTTTTTAATGAGTGGGAAAACTGGGTACATAACTTACACTTTTATGCAATTGAAAGTTACCAATATATTTCTAACTGGACAAAGAGAGGTAAATTGAAAACCAGAGCAGATAAAAATCATGATTTTAAAAATAATGGAGTGGAGGGTGTGCTTACAAAATTTGTGGCTGACACCAAGCTGGGAGGGGCTGTGAGCACTTTGGATGACAGGATTAAAATTCAAAATGACCTTCATAAATTAAAGATTTGGTCTGAAATCAACAAGATGAAATTCAGTAAAGATTAGTGCAAAGTATTACACTTAGGAAGGAAAAAATCAAATGCACAGCAACCAAATGGGGAATAACTGGAGAGGCAGTCGCACTGCTGAAAAGGATCTGGGGGTTCAAATGGATCACAAATTGAATATGAGTCAACAATGTGATACAGTTGTGAAAAAGGCTAATATAATTCTGGGGTATAATATCACTCTGGGGTATATTAACAAGAGTGTTGTATGTATGTTGTATGGGGCAAAAATTGGGGATTGGTCCTGCTTTGAGCAGGGGGTTGGACTAGATGATCTCCTGAGGTCCCTTCCAACCCTGAGATTCTATGGTTCTATGTAAGACACGGGAGGCAATTCTCCCACTCTACTCAGCACAGATGTGGCCTCAGCTGGAGTACTATGTCCAGTTCTGCATGCCATGCTTTAGGAAAGATCTGTATAAATTGGAGAGAGTCCAGAGGAGAGCAACAAAAAGGATAAAGGATTGAGGAAGCCTGACCTCTGAGGAAAGTTTAAAAAAACTGGGCATGTTTTTAGTCTTGAGAAAAGAAAACTGAGGGTGGACCTGATAATAATCTTCAAATATGTTAAGGGCTGTTATAAAAAGGACAGTGATCACTTATTCTCCATGTCCAGTGGAGGTAGGAAAAGAAGTAATGGGCTTAATCTGCAGCAAGGGAGATTTAGGTTAGATATCAGAAAAAACTTTCCAACTACAAGGGTAATTAAGCATTGGAATAGGCTTCCAAGGGGAGGCTGTGGAATCCCCATCATTGGAGGTTATTAACAACAGATTGGACAAACACCTATCAGGGATGGTCTAGGTTTACTGGGTCCTGCCTCAGTGAAGGGGGCTGAACTTGATGACTTCTCGAGGTCCCTTCCAGTTCTACACTTCTATGAATCTATTTTTTTTTAAAGAATTAATTATTTAAATCACCTTGATTTAAATTGCTCAACTCCATCCAAAACTGAATTTCCTCATGGGCCAATATACAATGTATGTGTTTCCAGGTGCTATTTAACAGCATTAAACAGCAAGAGGGTACTCACAATAACATTCATTAATTCATGGATAGGGCCCTACCAAATTCACAGCTGTGAAAAACGCATCAGAGACCATGAAATCTTGTCTCCCCCGTGAAATCTGTATAGTATAGGGGGAGACCCCGGAAAAATCATGGAGCAGGTCCTCAAAGAATCAATCCTGAAGCACTTACATGAGAGGAAAGTGATCAGGAACAGTCAGCATGGATTCACCAAGGGAAGGTCATGCCTGACTAATCTAATCGCCTTCTGTGATGAGATTACTGGTTCTGTGGATGAAGGGAAAGCAGTGAATGTATTGTATCTTGACTTTAGCAAAGCTTTTGACACGGTCTCCCACTGTATTCTTGCCAGCAAGTTAAAGAAGTATGGGCTGGATGATTGCACTATAAGGTGGGTAGAAAGTTGGCTAGATTGTCGGGCTCAACGGGTAGTGATCAATGGCTCCATGTCTAGTTGGCAGCTGGTGTCAAGTGGAGTGCCCCAGGGGTCGGTCCTGGGGCCGGTTTTGTTCAATATCTTCATAAATGATCTGGAGGATGGTGTGGATTGCACTCTCAGCAAATTTGCGGGTGATACTAAACTGGGAGGAGTGGTAGATACGCTGGAGGGCAGGGATAGGATACAGAGGGACCTAGACAAATTAGAGGATTGGGCCAAAAGAAATCTGATGAGGTTCAATAAGGATAAGTGCAGGGTCCTGCACTTAGGACGGAAGAACCCAATGCACAGCTACAGACTAGGGACCGAATGGCTAGGCAGCAGTTCTGCGGAAAAGGACCTAGGGGTGACAGTGGACGAGAAGCTGGATATGAGTCAGCAGTGTGCCCTTGTTGCCAAGAAGGCCAATGGCATTTTGGGATGTATAAGTAGGGGCATAGCGAGCAGATCGAGGGACGTGATCGTCCCCCTCTATTCGACTTTGGTGAGGCCACATCTGGAGTACTGTGTCCAGTTTTGGGCCCCACACTACAAGAAGGATGTGGATAAATTGGAAAGAGTCCAGCGAAGGGCAACAAAAATGATTAGGGGTCTGGAACACATGACCTATGAGGAGAGGCTGAGGGAACTGGGATTGTTTAGTCTGCGGAAGAGAAGAATGAGGGGGGATTTGATAGCTGCTTTCAACTACCTGAGAGGTGGTTCCAGAGAGGATGGTTCTAGACTATTCTCAGTGGTGGAAGAGGACAGGACAAGGAGTAATGGTCTAAAGTTGCAGTGGGGGAGGTTTAGGTTGGATATTAGGAAAAACTTTTTCACTAGGAGGGTGGTGAAACACTGGAATGCGTTGCCTAGGGAGGTGGTGGAATCTCCTTCCTTAGAAGTTTTTAAGGTCAGGCTTGACAAAGCCCTGGCTGGGATGATTTAATTGGGGATGGGTCCTGCTTTTGAGCAGGGGGTTGGACTAGATGACCTACTGAGGTCCCTTCCAACCCTGATATTCTATGATTCTATGATTCTATGACCAACATTTCTCAAACTGGGGGTCCTGACCCAAAAAGGTGTTGTAAGGGGGGGTCACAATATTGCCACCCTTATGTCTGCACTGCTGCCTTCAAGCTGGGCGGCTGGAGAGTGACGGCTGCTGGCCAAGGGCCCAGCTCTGAAGGCAGCAGCACAGAAGTAAGGGTGGCAATAACACGACCCCCCTACAATAAACTTGTGACCCTCTCCAGAGCCCCTTTTTGAGTCAGGATTCTTACAGTTACAACACTGTGAAATTTCAGATTTAAATATCTGAAATAATGAAAGGTTTCAGAGTAACAGCCGTGTTAGTCTGTATTCGCAAAAAGAAAAGGAGTACTTGTGGCACCTTAGAGACTAACCAATTTATTTGAGCATAAGCTTTCGTGAGCTACAGCTCACTTCATCGGATGCATACTGTGGAAAGTGTAGAAGATCTTTTTATACACACAAAGCACGAAAAAAATACCTCCTCCCACCCCACTCTCCTGCTGGTAATAGCTTATCTAAAGTGACCACTCTCCTTACAATGTGTATGATAATCAAGATGGGCCATTTCCAGCGCAAATCCAGGGTTTAACAAGAACATCTGGGGGAGGGGGGGTAGGAAAAAAAAAGGGGAAATAGGTTACCTTGCATAATGACTTAGCCACTGCCAGTCTCTATTCAAGCCTAAGTTAATTGTATCCAATTTGCAAATGAATTCCAATTCAACAGTTTCTCGCTGGAGTCTGGATTTGAAGTTTTTTTGTTTTAAGATAGCTACCTTCATGTCTGTAATTGCGTGACCAGAGAGATTGAAGTGTTCTCCGACTGGTTTATGAATGTTATAATTCTTGACATCTGATTTGTGTCCATTTATTCTTTTACGTAGAGACTGTCCAGTTTGACCAATGTACATGGCAGAGGGGCATTGCTGGCACATGATGGCATATATCACATTGGTGGATGTGCAGGTGAACGAGCCTCTGATAGTGTGGCTGATGTTATTAGGCCCTGTGATGGTGTCCCCTGAATAGATATGTGGGCACAGTTGGCAACTGGCTTTGTTGCAAGGATAGGTTCCTGGGTTAGTGGTTCTGTTGTGTGGTATGTGGTTGTTGGTGAGTATTTGCTTCAGGTTGGGGGGCTGTCTGTAGGCAAGGACTGGCCTGTCTCCCAGGATTTGTGAGAGTGTTGGGTCATCCTTCAGGATAGGTTGTAGATCCTTAATAATGCGTTGGAGGGGTTTTAGTTGGGGGCTGAAGGTGACGGCTAGTGGCGTTGTTATTTTCTTTGTTAGGCCTGTCCTGTAGTAGGTGACTTCTGGGAACTCTTCTGGCTCTATCAATCTGTTTCTTCACTTCTGCAGGTGGGTATTGTAGTTGTAAGAATGCTTGATAGAGATCTTGTAGGTGTTTGTCTCTGTCTGAGGGGTTGGAGCAAATGCGGCTGTATCGCAGAGCTTGGCTATAGATGATGGATCGTGTGGTGTGGTCAGGGTGAAAGCTGGAGGCATGTAGGTAGGAATAGCGGTCAGTAGGTTTCTGGTATAGGGTGGTGGTTATATGACCATCGTTTATTAGCACTGTAGTGTCCAGGAAGTGGATCTCTTGTGTGGACTGGACCAGGCTGAGGTTGATGGTGGGATGGAAATTGTTGAAATCATGGTGGAATTCCTCAAGGGCTTCTTTTCCATGGGTCCAGATGATGAAGATGTCATCAATATAGCGCAAGTAGAGTAGGGGCGTTAGGGGACGAGAGCTGAGGAAGCGTTGTTCTAAGTCAGCAAGTAGAGTAGGATTTGGGCTGGAAATACCCAACTTGGTTATCATACACATTGTAAGGAGAGTGATCACTTTAGATAAGCTATTACCAGCAGGAGAGTGGGGTGGGGGGGGAGAGAAAACCTTTTGTAGTGGTAAACACCCATTTTTTCATGCTTTGTGTGTATAAAAAGATCTTCTACACTTTCCACAGTATACATCCGATGAAGTGAGCTGTAGCTCACGAAAGCTTATGCTCAAATAAATTGGTTAGTCTCTAAGGTGCCACTAGTACTCCTTTTCTTTTTGAAATAATGAAATTTGCCATTTTTAAAATCCTATGACCCTGAAATTGACCAAAATGGACCATGAATTTGGTATGGTCCACTTCATAGATTCCAAGGCCAAAAGTGACTGTTGTGATAACCTAGTCTGACTTCTTGTATACCAAAAACCATAGAATTTCCCCAAAATAATTCTGAGAGCAGACCTTTCAGAAAAACAGCCAGTCTTAACTTAAATATTGTCAGTGATGGAGAACTCACCATGACCCTTGTTAAGTTGTTCCAATGATTTACTACCCTCACTGTCAAAAATTAAGCTTTATTTCCCGTCTGAATTTGTCTAGCTTCAACTTCCAGCCATTGGACTGTGTTATACCTTTCTGTGCTAGATTGAAAAGCCTCTTATCAAATATTTGTTCCCGGTGTTAGTACTCACACTGTAAACAAGTCCCCCCTTAACCTTCGCCTCAAGCTACACAGAATGAGCTCCTGGAATCTGTCACTAGACAGCAGCGTTTCCAGCCCTTTAATCGTTCTTGTGGTTCTTCCCTGAACCCTCTACAATTTATCCATATGCTTTTTGAATTGCGGACACCAGAGCTGGAGAGGGCAGGGGCAGCAGGTGTAAGAGACTGGGGGAGGCTGAGCCCCTCCAAACTGGGCGAACAAGGCCAGATGGGGAGCACCCCCCTTTGGGCAGGGGCCGGCCGGACGCCTGGGGAGCGCTGCCCGCAGAAGGGTGGGGGGGTCCCCCGGCCCCGCCCGCGCCGCTTGCCCCTCACCCACTGCCCGCAGCGCGCGCCCCCCGGGCGGGGGGGCCCCACTTCTGGGGATCTCCCCAAGTCACCCGCCACCCGCGCGCCAGCCGCGCGCGCCTCTCGCCTGCTCCGTGAGACGCCGGCGGCCGCGCCCAGCGGCCCCCCCGGCCAGAGCGACCCCCCCCGGCGGCCCCCCCGGCCAGAGCGACCCCCCCGGCGGCCCGCGCCCGCTTCGCCCCCCCCGGCCCGCTTCGCCCGGCGCCCCAGAGGAGTCCGCGCCCGCGGCCCCGCCCCGCGCAGGCTCTGGCTGGCCCGCCCGGCAGCGGCGCCGCCCTTGGGCTCCGGGGGGGCGGCCCCCCCCTCACGCCGCGTCCCCGTAACCATGGGGCCCAAGCACCCGGCCGCGGAGACGGGGCCGCGAGCGCGCATGCGCCACGTGGGGGAGGGCGGTGCCCTGTGCCGGGCGCTAGGGCGCACGCGCGGTGGGCGAGGCCCTGCTCTGCCCAGCTGCGCTCCCGGCTACCCGGCCCCGGACCGCTTGGCCCCAGCCCCGGACCGCTTGGCCCCAGCCCGGCTTCGCCATGTCCTACGGCCCGTTGGACGCGCGCCGGCCCGGCGGCCCCCAGGGGCAGCCTCCGCCCCGGGACTTCAGCGGCATCATCCAGACCTGCAGCGCCAACGTGCAGCGCATCGCTCAGTGCAGTGAGTGCGGCCCCCCCCCGGACTGAGCCCCTCGGGCCCGGCCCCCCCTCGCCGTCGGCCACCCCCCTCTCGGGCCCGGCCCCCCCCCCGGACTGAGCCCCTGGGGCCCGGCCTCCCCCCACTGCCACCCCCCCCCCGGACTGAGCCCCTCGGGCCCGGCCCCCCCCCCGGACTGAGCCCCTCGGGCCCGGCCCCCCCTCGCCGCCGGCCCCCCCCCCCGGACTGAGCCCCCCCTCGGGCCCGGCCCCCCCCCGGACTGAGCCCCCCCTCGGGCCCGGCCCCCCATCCCCCCCGGACTGAGCCCCCCCTCGGGCCCGGCCCCCCATCCCCCCCGGACTGAGCCCCCCCTCGGGCCCGGCCCCCCATCCCCCCCGGACTGAGCCCCCCCTCGGGCCCGGCCCCCCATCCCCCCCGGACTGAGCCCCCCCTCGGGCCCGGCCCCCCCTCGCCGCCGGCCCCCCCCCGACTGAGCCCCTCGGGCCCGGTCCCCCGCCGGCCCCTCTCCTGCTGCCCCAGGGCCCCGGGCTTTGGCCAGCCTTGGTTCTCTCCATCCCAGCCGTGGGAAGTGCTGCTGCTGACGCCCCTTCCCCGCCTCCCCCATGGCCCTGCATCCCCTTCCCGCCCTGCTCCCCTTGTCAGTAACTCTTCCTGCAGCTTCCCCCCTTGCTGCTGCTTCATACTGCACCCAGACGTTGCCCTCGCTGTTTCCCTTGATTTTCTTCTCCATCCTTGTCTTTAGTCTCTCTTTGCATTGCAGTGTCTCTTCACCTCTTTCCCAGTGTAGGAAAATACTGAATGTTGGCATTAAAATTCAAATGTAGATAACTAATTGGAATCATGTATTTCTTACTAGGCAGTTGGTTGTCTGCAGGAGAGTTTCTACTGCTCTCTTGGAAGCAGTTATATGGAATTTCTAAAATCTAAAAATGGCAGCAGGTATCTAAGTGACCTGAAGTAACTGAACACAGCCCAGGAAGGAGGTCAATCAACCACAGCAGCTCCCTTGTAATTTGGCCATGTTCATCAGTGTGCTTTGTCAGACTAACCCATCCATGTTGCTGCAACAGCTGGTCATCCCTTGACACTATGGTGACCCTCTGGCTTAACACCAGCTAGGCCATTCCTGACTTTCCAAGGGACTTGTTTTCCTGGAAGTTCTCTTCATCAGCCCCTGACTTCCCTCCATTACGATGTCTGCTTCTCTTCTTCCCATGAGACAGTGAAGGCTTCCCCTGACCAGCAGCACTTGCTAGTTAGCACAGAATTTATGTACTTCTTATCTAAAGTGAAACAAACATGCTTACAACTCTTTTCATCAAGTACCAGTAGAAATTGCAGAACCCTCAGCTCAATATTTTAGTAATCAGTTTCATTTATAAACGTGAAACAAAACCGCTTCCACTGCAGGCCAGCAAGGGGAGAACCTGATGCCTCAAATCTTACCCTCCTTCTGTAGCCCTTTCACTCCTTATGAAAAATCAAGGGTCCCTTGTCAACTTGCTGTTTATCCCGCTAGCTAACTCCATGAGAGCAGAACATCAGACAAACTAGGTGGCCAACTTGTGGCCTGATCTTGCACTTAGGGGATTGCAGGATTATTATCCTCTTGCCCAGATACCCAGATCAGGATTCATCCCTGAAGTGCTATAAATTTTTTGTTTGTACAACACAATTTCTGCACAGAAGCACTCTTAAGCTCAAGTTTATCTTGAGTAAGGGTTTGGAGGACTGGGCCCTTAGCAATCATAGAACTGGAAGGGACCTTAAGAGGTCATCTAGTCCAGTCCCCTGCATTCAAGGCAGGACTAAGTATTATCTAGACCATCCCTGACAGGTGCTTGTCCAACCTGCTCTTAAAAATCCCCAATGACGGAGATTCCACCACCTCCCTAGGCAATTTATTCCAGTGCTTAACCGCTCTGAGAGTTAGGAAGTTTTTCCTAATATCCAACCTAAACCGCCCTTGCTGCAATTTAAGCCCATTGCTTCTTGTCCTATCCTCCGAGGTTAAGAAGAATAATTTTTGTCCCTCCTCCTTGTAACAACCTTTTATGTACTTGAAAACTGTTATCATGTCCCCTTTCAGTCTTCTCTTCTCCAGATTAAACAAACCCAATCTTTTCAATCTTCCTTCATAGATCACCTTCTCTAGACCTTTAAACATTTTTGTTGTACAATCAGTACAATAAACAATATGTACTGATGGCACAATTCAGGTGGCATGCTGCCTAACTTCGCTTCATATCTATAAGACAAAAATAGTGTGTTTTTTCTTGTTTTCTTGCCCACCCATTCACCTGTCTGTCTCTTCTCTTGTGTTGCCTTGCTTTAATTCTTTTCATGACCAGCTGGATGAAACAGAATAGAATCCTCCTCCTGCTATGCCCCTTATTAGATCATTACTCCTGACTAGTGCCAACACAGAGCAGCACATGGGGTGTGGGACTAGCACAAGAGTTTCTCAAAATAGTCAAGGCATACATGTTTTATCAAAGGCCTTAAATAAAATAAAGGGGCACCATCAACTTAGAAGTCACACTTGAGTTTACCTGTTGATACAAATGCCTAATATTATTGTAACAGACAGAGAAGTTACTTTTCCATTTTGTTTACTTTAGACCAAAAGTGCTTTCAGTAGTAAATTTCATTGTAGTCAATTTCCCCCATTGGCCATTATCTTTGAAAATTCGTGGCGATCAGGGGAGGTCCCGGACGATGGAAAAAGGCAAATATAGTGCCCATATTTAAAAAAGGGAAGAAAGAGAATCTGGGGAACTACAGACCAGTCAGCCTCACTTCAGTCCCCGGCAAAATCATGGATCAGGTTCTCAAGGAATCTATTTTGAAGCACTTGGAGGAGAGGAAGGGGATCAGGAACAGTCAACGTGTTAATGTGCCAGCAAGTTAAAGAAGTATGGGCTGGATGAATGGACTATAAGGTGAATAGAAAGTTGGCTAGATCGTTGGGCTCAACAGGCAGTGATCAATGGCTCCATGTCTAGTTGGCAGCCGGTATCAAGTGGAGTGCCCCAAGGGTCGGTCCTGGGGCCGGTTTTGTTCAATATCTTCATAAATGATCTGGAGGATGGTGTGGGTTGCACCCTCAGCAAGTTTGCAGATGACACTAAACTGGGAGGAGAGGTAGATACGCTGCAGGGTAGGGATAGGATACAGAGGGCCCTAGACAAATTAGAGGATTGGGCCAAAAGAAATCTGATGAGGTTCAACAAGGACAAGTGCAGAGTCCCGCACTTAGGAAGGAAGAATCCTATGCACCGCTACAGGCTAGGGACCAACTGGCTAAGCAGCGGTTCTGCAAAAAAGGACCTGGGGATTACAGTGGACGAGAAGCTGGATATGAGTCAGCAGGGTGCCCTTGTTGCCAAGAAGGTCAATGGCGTATTGGGCTGTATTAGTAGGAGCATTGCCAGCAGATTGTGGGAAGTGATTATTCCCCTCTATTCGGCACTGGTGAGGCCACACCTGGAGTATTGCGTTTAGTTTTGGTCCCCCCCACTACAGAAGGGATGTCGACAAATTGGAGAGAGTCCAGCAGAGGGCAACAAAAACGATGAGGGGGCTGGGGCACATGACTTATGAGGAGAGGCTGAGGGAACTGGGGTTATTTAGTCTGCAGAAGAGAAGAGTGAGGGGGGATTTAATAGCAGCCTTCAGTTACCTGAAAGGGGGTTCCAAAGGGGATGGAGCTCGGCTGTTCTCAGTGGTGGCAGATGTCAGAACAAGAAGCAATGGTCTCAAGTTGCAGTAGGGGAGGTCTAGGTTCGATATTAGGAAACACTATTTCACTAGGAGGGTGGTGAAGCACTGGAATGGATTATCTGGGGAGGTGGTGGAAGGCCCGGCTTGACAAAGCCCTGGCTGGGATGGTTTAGTTGGTGTTGGTCCTGCTTTGAGCAGGGGGTTGGACTAGATGACCTCCTGAGGTCTCTTCCAACCCTATTATTCTATGATTCTACGAAATTGCGGCAAGTGCGGTTTAGGTTGGACATTAGGAAAAACTTCCTAACTCTGAGAGGTTAAGCACTGGAATAAACTACCTAGGGAGACTGTGGAATCTCAATCATTGAGGAATTTTAAGAGCAGGTTGAACAAACACCTGTCAGGGATGGTCTAGATGATACTTAGTCCTGCCTTGAGTGCAGGGGACTGGACTAGATGATCTCTTGAGGTCCCTTTAAGTTCTATGATTCTCTAGAAGATGTTGGACTTGTGACCGATCACAAGAGTTGTTCTGGCATGAAATCTGTGATGCTTGGCTCCTTCGGGTAGGTATTCAGCCTAGTGCATGGGGAGTTCACTACACAACTGTGTACTGTGAGAATTAATCGAACTCCAGGAAATCAGCATGCTACCCAGGCAAGGCTCTGAGTTCCAGTATTTAATTATTCCATAAAGCCACACTGTACTATATGTGCCGCTAGGCATTACATTAAAAGACATTGTTAAATGCAAATCAGTGTAGTTTAAATACACTCCAGTATGGCTCATGACCAAACCCAACATAAGTGACTTGATCCAAGACACAATCCAAATGAAGAAGTCACACCAATTAAACTAAATTGATTTACAAACAGTTTTAGTTAAATAGTGCAACTTCTTTGTGTAGACTAGGCCTAACATTCTTCTGGTATGATGGAATTGATTCACTTGTCACTCTCCATTCTGACTCTCAGTTGTTCTCAAAAGATAATAGTGGCAGGGTTCATATACATTCTGATCCCATTGTAACAAGATTGTAACTGAAATAGTCAACAAGAAGAAGTAGACTGGAAGAATCGTGTTCAGCCCACTTAAATGCAAGTTGTTTTCATACATCTTCTAAAATTCTTCCTCCTTCCCAATGCGACACTCATTTTCAGAGATGACCTGCAACTACACAGTATTCTAATAGCTCAAGTAGAACAGCCCTCTAGAGTACCAGAAATGCTCATACTCCTCCAAAGTCGGTGGCTGCTGTCTCCTGCTTCCACTGATGACAAGCATGTTTTGTTGGTAACATCACAGGCGAAAAACCGTGCTGGGGAACTCTGCATGGAAGAGATCATTTTACTGGCTGAATGTCCAATTCAAACTCTTCATTAGGCCAGTGCTATGAAGGCAATATCTGTCCTGTAAGTTTATTCAGATTTTTACACTGCTTGCTAAGAAGTCGTGAACGACTCCTGTTGTTCATATCCAAAACTGTCATACTGGGGGCTGGAGCTGGGTGTAATAGGTAAGGGTAGCTACTTGAGGTTTTCCACAGTGCTTAGAGGTATACCATGAACTTAAACTACTCCATTTAAAAAAAAAAGGGTCTAAAGTAGTCTTGTGCACCTGCCTCTGAGTCCCTTATAACTTCAGCAACTTCACAACCATGTTTTTGTGTTTGTAACTGTTTCTCTCCCCTCTTGCTGTCTTTCACGAACACACACAGGAAAAATTAATTGTAATGAAACTGACTATTGAAAGCACTTTTTGTCTAAAGCTGTGGTTCTCAAACTGTGGGGCAGAATTCCCAAGGATGCGTGGGAATGTGTCAAGGGAGGCGCAGGCTGTATGCTTTTTGTTTGTTTTTGTTTTTTTTATAGTTCTGGCTGTCAGCCCTGGGTGGCTGGGCCTTGTGCAGAAGAGTTGTGCATACCCGGGAGGCAGGGATCCCTGCCACCTGGGCTCAGGCTCTCCTTCCCTCCCCACAATCCCTCACCTGGACGTGGTGGGCTGTCGGCAGAAGCGCAGAAGTAAGGGTAGCAATGGGCACCAAGTCTGGTGTGAAAAGTGATATTGACAAATACCACTTTGCCAGCCTAACTTCTGTGCTTCTGCTGGTGCAGTACTGTGTTCCGAGCTGGGTGCCTGGCCAGCAGCTGCTGCTCTCCGCTCTGCCTTTAGAGCCGGGTGGCAGTATGTGTCCTTGGTGGGGAGGGGCACATAAACTGCAACACAAAGAAGGAGGGCCGGTCAAATACCTTTGAAAACCACTGGTCTAAAGTAAACAAAATGGAGAAATAACTTTCCTCTCTCTTATAGCAATACTAGATGTCTGTATCAACAGGTAAACTCAGAAATGTGACTTTCTAAATTTATTTTATTAAACCCTTTGGTAAAGCTCTAGTCACTTGTAAGCATTCTACAAATCAATGACTAGACTACTTCAAACACCCCCACTTGGTCTAACAAAAAGCATTTAGGGTAAGGTCTGTTGTGACAATTGGTCTATAACTTTTGCCTGCTTAGAAATTTAGCATGGAAAGTAGGTCAAGTTATTTTCAATAAAGAATGTAATAAATGTGCAAGAGAACCAGAGAGACTAAATCAACCCAAACAAAAAAGGCCACATTGATATAATTCAAGGAGTGTGTTGATACCATGCTTGGTAAAAACAGGAGATGTAGAACCGGAAATTTATTAGCTAAAATTGGTGTGTCACTAGTAGGCCTAATCGGTGTACAAAATAAGGGGATTGGCTATTTTACCCATCACTTCCCTTTTGAGTCCTTAAATAAAGAGATTTTGAGGAAAACAACAGACGGGGGTTACCGAAGCAAGCTTCCCCTCCTGGCTGCATTTGGTGGGACACGTGGCCCTTGTTGTTCTGATCCAGAGAGATACCCAGACCAGGCCCGAGAGAGCGACCCTGATGACATCCCCACCCCTACCAGCTCCTGCTGAATCCCAGCACCACCTGAGATTAAATGGGATTGAACTTTAACAGCAGCAATAACAACTCCAGCCCCTCTCAACTACCTTCTCTCTTCCCCAAAAGGACAGTTATTGCCATCTGACACCTCACAGAGACTGTCAAACTGGGGGCGGGGCTGGGTTTCCTTCTACAACCCTCTCCAGTTAAAGGGAAAGGGAACATGGGATGTTAAAATGGAAGACTTATTTAATATTTTACTTTTCTAATGCGTTCACTCTTTTTCCTTCTTTTCTTTATCTTTAATAAAAGGTTACAATGTTTTTAACCACCGGACTCCTTAATGTTTTTAATGCTATTTGCCATGGTACTAAGCAGACCTTGTTTAATACTATTTAATGTTGGACAATGACTGGGTTATGTTAACATCTTTGGCCCATTTATTCCATCTAGATTGAGACAACAGGTACAGGTCCATTTTAAAGAGGTGGGCAAGCCTTACTTCAACAAAACTTTGATAGCAACATTTCTATGGGAGAGATGGTAATGCAGCTAGAAGGGGAACTTCAAGAAAAATAACCAGAAGGAGTCTAATGTGTTGTTTTAAAATGGTCTTGCCTTGCCTTACAAATCACCAAGCCATTGTAAACTCTTTTCCTCAGCTTCTCAGATAAAGAATTTGATGAGCCAGCTTGGAACCAAACAGGACTCCAGCAAATTGCAGGAAAACCTGTAAGTATTAGCTGAACAAACATGTAAGTGTGCATGTGGATGATGGAAATGGACTGGGTCTGTTTTGGTTAGTGAGCAGTATCCTGAGCAAAACTCTGCATGGTGGGAGGGTGGCAGTAGAGGCGGGGTGTGGTGTGGCAGGGCGTAAACTGACTCTAGTTCTCCCAAAAAGGCTAACTTGGTGGATGAAGGGAATTTGGTAGTTGTACTGGGGTCAAAAGCCATTCATATCTGCTTGCTATGGACCAAAAACTGGTTGAAGGGTCATAAACAAGGGGAATTAACAGCCATGTATCAAGCTGTGTTCAGGCTTCTGCAGATTAGAGCAGGATCTGTGATGGAGCTGAAACTATTTTAAGCTTCATTTATGATTTAGAAGAGAGAGTAAATATCACGCTAACAAAATTCTTGGATCCTAAATTAGGAGAAGTAATGAGAATATAATATTCTGAAGGGGGAGAGACACCTGTAATATCAAAAGACTAGGCAAGAGAATGATCAGCAGCAATAAGATATGGCAATCAAAATGCCTAATATAACTTTAAACACTGTAGAGAAGAATACGCCACTGGATGACAAACCACAGGGAGTTCAGATAGAACAACCAACGTTCTCAGAGGGGATGGAGGGTCTGACCTAAGGCAATTACACATAGATTGTCTGAGGCCTTGTCTACACCACACAAAACAGTGGAGGTGTAGGCATTGCAAAGCTAGTTTTGTCAGCAAAACTCTCCTATTTTGCAACAAAATAAAACCACCTCAACGAGAGGCATAAAGCTTTTTTCAGCAATTTTAAAATGACAAAGCACCAGTGTAGACGCAGCTGTTCGTTCTGTTGCCATAACTGGCTTCCCCCAGTATCCCACAATACCCACTGTGACCGCTCTGCTCATTGTTATGAACTTGGCTGCCCTGGATTCCAGCTACAAAGGCATACACCCCTCCCCTTTCAGAGCTCCAGGAAGTTCTGACAGCTGAGTGTGCTGCTCCATTCTGGCAGCAAAGAGCAAATCGTTAATGTGGAATCCTGCTCTCCCCTGCACTGGGAACACCGCAGCAAGCAGGCTGCTGCTGTAGGAGGCGGGAGGGAGACTGCTGTGCTGAGCTGGGGATGGAGGTGGGGGCTGATGTTGGTGGCATCTCCCTCTCCCTGCCTCAGGACTGACTGCTTCTGGTTGCTGTCTGAATTTAGAGACAGCATGCTGACAGACTCACTCTTCCCCCAGCACGCACACTTCCCCAACACACACTGTCTCTTTCACATACACACTCCTCCCCCACTTTCTCTTACACTCTCCCAATATACAGTTTGTCTCTGTCTCTACACACACACACGCCCAACCTCTCCCCCACACACACTTCAGATGAAAAGCAGTTGGCAATCTAGTAGGATGCCCATGGAATGATGGGATTAAGAAACCTGCATCATGTGACTCTGTGCCTGCCCCATGAGGCATTGCAAAACCTTCCCAAAGCACCAATTGCACTGTGGGATTGCACGATGGGATAGCCAATTGCACAGTGGGATAGCTACCCACAGTGCACTGCTCTGTGTCGATGCAAGAGCTGCTAGTGTGCATGTGCTCTGCCGACACAAGGAGCACAGTGTGGACATGCAACAATGGTTTAATTAAAGCAGCATAACTTTAGTTGACAAAACTCTGTAGTGTAGACATGTCCTAAGCAATGACTACAGGTGTACAGAAGCATACAAATAATTGAAGGGTGTAAGCAGCAGAGTGGTAGAAAAATAACTTAGGAGTAATAAGAGGAAATTATTAAAAGGAAAAATCAAATGAAAACCTGGAAAACCTTCTCAACTGTGAGGTCGCCTGATAATGGAATGATCTCCCAAAAGAAATGGAAGAAGCTCAGTTGCTCTGGACATTAAAGTTAGAATTGATCAAATACTAGAAAATGTGCAGTGAAGAATCCTGCATTGACACCCAGAGGTGAACTAAATGGCCATAGAATGTCATATTAGAGATTCTATGAAAGAAATAACCAATTTTATTTGCATTGGGTTTACTCCAGTGCGAAGAAATCTCTTGGATAAGGCTTGTTGGCATCCTTTCATCTATGAGAGACTGTCGGAATTGCAGGCTATGATGTAGATGGTTTACAATGTCTCATGTGACTGAATAGGCCAATCCAAGATTTGCATGATCTTTGGCAATTATTGCAAATGTATGTATCTTGGTTGGGAGCTGCTTGCTTCCTCTGGGTTCTTTATTCTTCAAGCTGTAGGAGCCAGCTTCTATTCCCTGGTGGACACAATGACACTTGTTACAATCACTTGCCAAGATTTCACAATGGTCAGGATCAATTCCAAATTCCTTCATATCTCGCTTGCATGTGTCTTTATAGCAGAGCTTGGGACATCCTATTGTTCTTGTTCCCTCTGATAGCTCCCTGTATAGCATGTCCTTGGGTATGCATCCGTCTTTCAACCTACTCAGAGGGTCCAGCCAGTGCAGTCATCTTTGCTTGAGCAGGGCTGTCACACTTGGTCAATTTGTCCTTTGAAGAATTTCTGCATTGGTGACTTTATCCTGCCATTTAGTGTTGAGTATACGGTGTAAACAACGTAGATGGAAACTGTTTAACCTTTTCTCCTGATGAGCATAAGTTGTCCATGTTTCCCCATTATACATGAGAGCGCTGAGGACACAAGCTTGGTACACTAGAATTTTGGTCTTGATGGCAAGCTCTGAGTTGTTCCATGCTATTTTAGTTAGTCTGCTAAAGGTGTTGGCAGCCTTTGCAATGCGAGCATTTAGTTCTTCCTCAAGTGAGAGGTTGGTGGTCACTGTAGAACCTAAACAGCTGAACTTTTGGACGACTACTAGCTGGTTTGCGTTTAAGGTAATCGAAGGATCTTGTGGAACCCCCTTTCCTAATACAACCATTTTCTTGATGCTGATGGTGAGAGCAAATGCCTGACAGGCACTTGAAAGGTGGTCCATGAGTTCTTGTAGTAGATCCTCATTGTGGGCTATGAGGGCAGCATCATCAGCAAATACAAGTTCTCTGATTAGCACCTTTTTGACTTAGGAAACTCTTCAAACTATTCCAGCCAATCTGATCTTTTATACGCTCCATCTTTCATGTCCTTAAACATGTCCACACACAGTTGAAGAGTACCAAAAAGATTCAAAAGAGCGTAGGGGCAAGAACACATTCTTGCTTTATTCCACTTTTCATCTCAAAGCTGTCTGAAGTGGACCGTCAAACTGGATGGGTGCTCTCATGTTGTTGTGGAATGAATGTATAAGACTTAACAAGGTTGGTGGGCATCTTATCTTTTCTAGTATTGCAAATAGACCTGCTCTGCTTACTGTGTGGTTAGGTCCACAAAGGCAATGTACAATGGTCGGTTTTGCTCTCTGCACTTTTCCTGGAGTTGATGCAGAGAAAATATCATCATGTCTATAGTTGATCTTCCAACCCTGAATCTGCACTGTGATTAAGGGTAGACACGATTCGCCAGCTGTTGTAAGCGCACTAAGATGACTTTTGCAACAGCTTTTCCTGCTGCGCTTAGTAGCAAGATACCCATGTAGTTGTTGCAATCACCTTTTCGCCTTTATTTTTATACAACGTGATGATGTTTGCGTTATGCATCTCTTGTGGTACCTCACCTTTTTTCCAGCATTTAAGTAGCAGCTGAAGAAGATATGGTAATAGGCTGTCTTTCCCGCACTTGAGGATTTCTGCTGGGATGCCATCTTGTCCAGGAGACTTGCCACTTGCCCACTTCTAGCTCTGGCATGACCTGTAGAGTTGGCATTTGGTCTAGTGATTTGCTGGTGGTGTTCCTTTCTTGTGCGTATAGCTCTAAATAGTGTTCAACCCAACGGGACAACTGCTTGCTTTAATCTATAATGATTTCACTGCTGTGCAATTTGAGAGTGGCAACCTTGTTGACAGTGTGGGATCTAGAGCTTTCTCCAGGCCATCATACATGACTTTGAGGTTTCCTGTGTCTGAGGCTGTCTGTATCTCTTCACAGACCTTGATCAGTAATGATTTGCAAAACATCTGCTTGCTTGCTGTACCTCAATTTTTGCATGTTGAAGTCTCACTTTGGTACTTTGTTGGTTTCTTGTGTTCCAGATAGGCTGTGTTCCCAATGTAGCTAAAGCTGTTCCATAGACTCATAGAACTTGAAGGGACCTCGAGAGGTCATCTAGTCCAATCCCCTGCACTCAAGGCAGGACTAAGTATTCTCTAGACCATCCCTGACTGGTGTGTGTCCAACCTGTTCATAAAAATTTCCCAATGATGGAGATTTTACAACATCCCCAGGCAAGTTAGTCCAGTGTTTAACCACTTTACAGTTAGGAAGTTTTTTCTAATGTCCAACCTAAACCAGCCTTTAAGCCCATTGCTTCTTGTCCTATCCTCAGGGGTTAAGAAGAACAATTTTTCTCCCTTCTCCTTGTAACCACCCTTTATGTACTTCATGGATTGTTCTTAAATCTTCCCCAGATTCCTCTACCTCCTCGGGTAATGATTTCGCATGCATGCTAAGTTCAAAAGTCTTCACAGACTTCTGACATTTTCTCTGGTTTGCAGTGTTAACAGCATTGATTTGGGGCTTGGGCCTAGGTTTTGCTCTGTCTAGCTTCTTGGCTGTAATCTTCACCTTGCTAATACTCAAGGAGTGGTCAATGTCACAGTCAATACTGTGGAATGCATGAGTGTTCTGCACGAAGGGTAGATCTTTCCTCCTGATGATAACGAGGGCTAACTGGTGCCAGTGGCTTGATCGTGGATGTCGCCATGACACTTTGTGCACTCTTTTCCTGTAAAATACGAATTGGTAATGCACATTTGGTTTGGGGGCAGCATTCAAGACGTCTTTGCCCATTCTCATTCATTTTGCCAATGCCAAAATGTCTAGGCAATCTGGCCATGAGTTGTTGTCTGTACCGACTCTTACATTAAAGTCACCAAGGAGGAAAAATTGCTCATTTGATGGTATTCTTTTGATGACTTGATGCAAAGAGTCATATAATATATCCTCCTCAGGTTAGATTTGAGTGTTGGTGCATAGGCATTAATAATGTTCACAGAGCTGATGGTCGTCTGAAGTTTAAGTGAGATGATACGCTCCGACTTCCCAATGGGTGTTTCTAGGAGCTTTACCCACTTGTTTCTCACAGCGAAACCGACACCGTGCAAACAATTTTCTTCACTGGTTTTACCTTGCCAAAAGAAGGTGTAATTGGTCTGTTGGACAGAACCAGCATCTGCAAGTCTGGTTTCCTGAAGTGCTGCAATGTCAACACTGAGTTTGTACAGATTATGGTCTATCAAAGCTGACTTCTGTATGCTGCTTGTGTATTGTAGGTCATCATTTGTAAATCCCGGACACATGGTCCGAACATTCCAGCTTCCAAGCTGGAAAATTCTTGTATTTGGCAAAAATAAGAAACCAAGGTTTCAGTCTGCCTTTCAACTTTTGGTCTAGCCCTATGCACCCCATGAGGCAGACAGACCATGGCGGGTCAGCACCTGACTGTCCAGGGGCTGCCTGGCTTTGTGGCGGGCGGTGGTTGACCAATGGAACACAGTGATTCCTCCCACCATCGAAGGTGACCTGTGGCACCCTCCTCTACGCCAATCAAGTGAGAGCATATAACCCCACCTTCCATGTTGTGACCATGTTGCCAGCAAGGATGGAGTGTCCTTTCCATGTGATGTGGCTGCAATGGTCTAGGCAGTTGATGTGGAGGCCCTGCTTTGCCCATGTGTCAGCATCCCCCCTCTTGACTTCACTGGTTTGGACCAAAGGAAGGACGGGAGTTGATACGTTTGGAACCAGCTGTGCTGCAGGAGTTGCCAGTGCAGAGGAGATCTTCCATCTGCCTGCCCTTCAGGGCGCCACTCCTAGATAGGGAGGTGGTAGAATCTTACCTAGGGAGGTGGTGGAATCTCCTTCCTTAGAAGTTTTTAAGGTCAGGCTTGACAAAGCCCTGGCTGGGATGATTTAATTGGGGATTGGTCCTACTTTGAGCAGGGGGTTGGACTAAATGACCTCCTGAGGTCCCTTCCAACCCTGATATTCTATGATTCTATAGGTTATCCGCTACAGCTGAAGGGCCCAATCTGTCCTGTGAGGATGTCATTGGCAAAAACATTGAGTTAATTTGCTCATCTGCCTTTTGATGGCATTTTCTCCATCAAGGGTTCCACTACCCTCCCCAGGCGCTCATCTGCCCGAAGCTGTTGGCGCTTCCTGAGGTTTCTGGGGTAATTAACCAGTGCCCAGCACTCAGCGTTGACCAGTACAGGTTGTACCACTTATAGTCATAGAAGTAGCAGGTTTTCAATTCTGACCTGGGTAAGGAATGTCAGAAGTAATCCCCTCACGGGCATGTTTATCTTGGGCTAATAATTTCAAAACTGCCTAGTAACTAGAGTTGATCAGGAGTCTTACATTAGAACGATTTTCCAATGGAATATGTTCCCTCTTTTTCTCCCAAATTACCCAGGGGGAAACTTCAGTTTTCTTGGGTAATTTCAGCTCTCCATCAGGAAAATCTAAATGAAGGCTCCCTGGCTGGCTGACTGTCTGCCTGCCTGCCTGGAAGGCTTTAGTCAGTTTCAGTTTCTGCCTGTAGGCAAAGAGCCTTCCAGGTGGCCAGACAGAAAGGCAAAAGCTTCTGGTTTGGCTGTTCCCAAACAGAGTTTTCTGGAAATCCCTTCCCATGAAAAATCTGATAGTTTTGACTTTTCTCTTTTGGGGATGAAAAATTTGTCAGATGAAATCTGTCACAGGATGGGATTTCCATTTTCCAGCCAACTCTGCTAGTAACAAGGTTACTATTTATAAAAGGGAGTCCCCTCTCTTCCTGCCCTCTCTGCGTTGTCATTCCGAGCTGCGCAGTACAAATCTGAAGGCTGCCATGTATAAGAGAGGCCTGGTTAGATATGGAACATGTTTGTAATATTCCATATGAAGTGCAGAACATTCTAAACTTTTTCAGAATATAAACAGGACACAGCTGCTAATGCTTGAGTGCTTCAACTAGATCATAGTTGATTTGATCTGGATTTAATGGCTGGATTAAAGAACTAATCATTGGTGGCAGTCTAATTAATCTAGTTTCCAGTTAATGTTGTTCTGTTATAGAAAAACCCTCAGCTTTCACTTGAAGGGATTATTGGTGCTTAACAAATAGTGCTTCCTAGGGTGACACTTCAAGTGTATTGGTACAAAAATGCAGGGAAATCATAGTCAACGCAACCATCAAGTTAACTTCTCAAGCACCACTATAGTTTACCTACTGTGGGCTAGAATATGCAATGAGGCAACACAAACTCTGCTAAACCTGACTGCTTTGTCATGTACATCAATTGGACTATATGGTTGATAGCTTTCCTCTTGGTGTCTTATAGGCATGCAATGAACTTATTGCCTTGTGCTTTTTTTTGTATCCCTTTCCTTCCTTTTCCCATCTTATGCTCTGACCCACCACTATGTTCTATGTATATGTGGCAGGTGGTTAATGAATGAATTCCTTCCAGATCCTCCTTCCTAGGACAGAAGACACAACAAATTACAGCAATGTGTCTGGAAACTTTGTAACATGAGTTTAATGTAGATCTTACGGTAGGCATACTAATGATGTGTAGCGTTTCCAGTGGTGAACTGTCTGTGTATGCTAAAGCAGAACAGTGTTTGTGCAACTGAGGACTTTCCATAGGTTATGGTTGGCTGTATATTATAGAGGATCATGACTTCTTATAGCAAAGCATTCTGGGACCATCCTAACTTACTGGGACAATAGTATTCATAGGTTCCAGAAACCTGTCTTGTAAATCTATGACAGGTAAATCTATGGTACACCCAATGTAACCACTAACTGAAGAGCCAATTTTCTTTTCTCCCCCACCCTGCAACTGCCAGGGCTTGTGTGTCACGTTACCATGGGCAGAGTAATCATTGTTCATGGTCACCAAAATGAAAGCAAAACCACGAAGCAAAAATTGGAAACCAAAGCAAATGGGACCCAGTCAGCATTTAAAGAATTACACTTCTGTCTAAAAATGTTTTCCCTGGCTGGTTAGTGGAAAGATTTGAATAAGCAGCTGTTCTATGCACTTGATATTCTCATTCTTGCTGTTTCATGATGTATGCCATTTTCCCAGGGTTTTTGTGCCCCTTACAGCAGGGTTCATAGAATCATAGAATATCAGGATTGGAAGGGACCTCAGGAGGTCATCCAGTCCAACCCCCTGCTCAAAGCAGGATCAATCCCCAATTTTTGCCCCAGATCCGTAAATGGCCCCCTCAAGGATTGAACTCTCAACCCTGGGTTGAGCAGGCCAATGCTCAAACCACTGAGCTATCCCTCCCCCCGAAAAGCTTTTTCTTTCTGAGGGCCTCCCCCCAACATGCTATAAAAACTCCACGGCCCACTTGTGCCTCAATAATGGGGTTTCTGCATATAAAAGCCAGGGCCAGCATTATGGGGTAGCAAGCAGGCCACTTGCCTGGGGGTCCTCATGTCACAGGAGCCCCCACAAAGCTACATTGCTCAGGCTTCGGCTTCAGCCTCAGGTGGAAGGGCACAGGGCCCGGGCTTCAACCCCATGCAGCAGGGCTCTTTGGCTTTCTGTCCTGGGCCCCAGTGAGGCTAATGCTGGCCCTGCTTGGCGGCCCCCCTGAAATCTGCTCGCAGCTCCCAGGGGGTCTCAGACCCCTGGTTGAGAACCACTGCCTTACAGCAATAAGGAGGAAAGAAACATCTTAAAGTGACTGCTGAACCACAAGGTTTGGTAGGGGTCTAGAGCAGATGGAGACCTGAAATGACCTTAAATACTATTTTTAATATAGCTAGACTGTGTCCCCTTTAAGTAACATGTCAACAAAATATGTGCAAATTGAAGCTACAAATGCACCCTAATACAAAAGCTAGAAGTCCATTCCTCCTGTCCCCTTGAACACAGGAAGGTGCTGTCTGCTATGCAGTGTTTATAATGCCTGCAACTCCTTACCCAGGCAATGGTCCTTGGGACTTGTCAGGTAAAGACTATTCTAGTTATTTGATTCTGATACTAATAAGCTTCTGCAGACTCTTAAGAATTCTCTTCCCTCTTGGCATGGAACTCCTAATATTATTTAGGGTCATAAGTGCAGGTGGAACTTCATGGGATAACCCGACAGTTGTAAACATAGAGCTGCGATCATTTGAATTGTCGTAGTGTGCCGCTTACATGTGCAGGGTTTTGGAACCCTTATGTGGTACGGTGACAACTGTTAATTGTTTGGTGACTATACTAGCAACTTAATTCAGAGGAAACTACATAAGCTTGTATTTTTATTTTAGACAACAGTTACAGCATTCTGCAAACCGGCTCGCCAAGGAGACAAATGAGTACCTAAAGGAGCTGGGATCTCTGCCACTTCCCTTATCTGCTTCTGAACAGGTTTGTGGGGGTGAAGCTTTAGTGGAAAGGAAGAAAAAAAAATCCTAATACTTTCTTAAGAAAGAAACACACTAACTTGTGTCATTACAGGATAAGTATGAACTAGCAAATCTAGGTTACCTGATAGGGTGGCTTCTGTCTAAAGAGAGCAGAACTGTAGGGATGCTTTAAAACGGGGCACTGAGCACTCCCTGTCTCCACTCACCATCTACAGACACAAACGAGAACACAAAGTTTGACTTTCAACATGCATGGATTTCTGTGCTGAGACTTTATCCCAAAAGAGATTGGAACACAGCCTGGATCTGTGACCATTCTGTCACAGTGATGGTGACAGGCTTCTTGGTGTAGTGTAAACTAAGAAGTCTTTGTGTAAAGAAGAGGGTTTTTAATCCATTGGCATCCTGATCAGCAGCTGTCTCATGTGTTTACCATGGGTGAATGATCCTGGAACCTCTGAGTTCTAATTCTGGCTCTGCCATTGAATTAGACCTTGCCCACAATGGACGTTAATGCACAGCAAGCCAGGGTGTGACTCTACAGTGCACCAGCTTGCTGCACACTTATATCCTGTGTGGACACTGCTGCAGGGCAGTAGGAGTTCCACAGTGCAGAACTCATAGTGAACCACCACTTGAAAGAGCAGTATGTCAGAGGGCATCCATAGCTGCGGGCTGTAACACTCTGTGTGTAATGATTCCGAAGTGTAAATGACCCAGTTAGAGAAATGAGCAGGCAGCCCTTGGCTATGTGTTTAAAATACAAAAATGAATTTCCAGATTGTGCCTCTCCCTAGGGAATGTCTGCTGACCCCACATTTCTCCCTCTCCCATACAGGAGGTATTATTAGAACTGGGATTTTTCAAAGTCTGTCATGTGGAACATATCTTAAGAGACTCCCTTCCCTTGCATACCACAGTACAGACCACTTCTCCCTCCCATTGAGCAAGCTAACATCCCAGTGGTAAATACAGCAATTGTGTACATGGTTTTCCTCACACTTTCCATGTAATGCATCTTTTGCTGTCCCGCTGTAGTTTAGTAGATGGAAAAATGGAAGAGAAACCAGTACTGTGTGACCAGCCAACTCTCTGCAGGCCATCAGGAAGTGCTCTGCAGACTGCTGGTTTGGTAAACCCTGCATGGAAACTTTCCCTAGCTATCTGGATCCTGCAAGCCGTAGAAAGCCATGGGTGCTGGTTTTGTAGCAGGCTGACATACCCAGAGGAAACAGAAGGCCTGTTCCAGCTCCAGATTTCTCCAGCTTCTTACCAGAAACTTGCAAATTAAATGCCAAATTAAATGTAAATTAAATTAAAAATTAAATGAAAAAACCACCAAATTAAATGTAAAAATGTAATAAGAAAAGCCAAAAAGGAGTTTGAAGAACAGCTAGTGAAAAACTCAAAAGGTAATAACAAAATGTTTAAGTACATCAGAAGCAGGAAGCCTGCTAAACAACCAGGGAGGCCCCTGTACGATCAAGATACAAAAGGAGCACTTAAAGACGATAAAGTCATCACAGAGAAACTAAATGAATTCTTTGCTTCAGTCTTCAGGGCTGAGGATGTTAGGGAGATTCCCAAACCTGAGCCGGCTTTTGTAGGTAACAAATCTGAGGAATTGTCACAGATTGAAGTGTCACTAGAGGAGGTTTTGGAATTAATTAAGAAACTTAACAGTAACAAGTCACTGGGACCAGATGGCATTCACCCAAGAGTTCTGAAAGAACTCAAATGTGAAATTGTGGAACTATTATCTATGGTTTGTAACCTGTCCTTTAAATCAGCTAATGTACCCAGTGACTGGAAGATAGCTAATGTAACGCCAATATTTAAGAAGGACTTTAGAGGTGATCCTGGCAATTACAGACCGGTGAGTCTAACGTCAGTACCAGGCAAATTACTTGGAACAATAGTAAAGAATAAAATTGTCAGACACATAGAAGAACATAAATTGTTGCCCAAAAGTCAGCATGGTTTCTGTAAAGGGAGATCATGTCTTACTAATGTATTAGAGTTCTTTGATAGGGGTCAACAAACGTGCACAAGGGGGATCCAGTGGACATAGTGTACTTAGATTTCCAGAAAGCCTTTGACAAGGTCCCTCACCAAAGGCTCTTATGTAAATTAAGTTGTCATGGGATAAGAGGGAAGAGCCTTTCATGGATTGAGAACTAGTTAAGACAGGGAACAAAGGTAGGAATAAATGGTAAATTTTCAGAATGGAGAGGGGTAACTAATGGTGTTCCCCAAGGATCAGTCCTAGGACCAATCCTATTCAACTTATTCATAAATGATCTGGAGAAAGGGGTAAACAGTGAGGTGGCAAAGTTTGCAGATGATACTAAACTGCTCAAGATAGTTAAGACCAAAGCAGACTGTGAAGAACTTCAAAAAGATCACACAAAACTAAGTGATTGGGCAACAAAATGGCAAATGAAATTTAATGTGGATAAATGTAAAGTAATGCACATTGGAAAAAATAACCCCAACTATACATACAATATGATGGGGGCTCATTTAGCTACAATTGATCAGGAGAAAAATCTTGAAGTCATCCTGGATAGTTCTCTGAATACGTCCATGCAGTGTGCAGCGGCAGTTTAAAAAGCAAATAGGATATTAGGAATCATTAAAAAAGGGATAGAGAATAAGATGGAGAAGATCTTATTGCCCTTATATAAATCCATAGTACACCCACATCTTGAATACTGCGTACAGATGTGGTCCCCTCATCTTAAAAAAGATATACTGGCATTAGAAAACATTCAGAAAGGGTCAACTAAAATGGTTAGGGGTTTGGAACAGGACCCATATGAGGAGAGATTAAAGAGGCTAGGACTTTTCAGCTTGGAAAAGAGGAGACTAAGGGGGAATATGATAGAGGTATATAAAATTACGAGTGGTGTGGAGAAAGTGAATAAGGGAAAGTTATTTACTTGTTCCCATAATATAAGAACTAGGGGCCACCAAATGAAATTAATGGGCAGCAGGTTTAAAACAAAGAAAAGGAAGTGTTTCTTCACACAACACACAGCCAACCTGTGGAACTCCTTGCCTGAGGAGGTTGTGAAGGCTAGGACTATAACAGGGTTTAAAAAAAGAACTGGATAAATTCATGAAGGTTAAGTCCATTAATGGCCATTAGCCAGGATGCGTAAGGAATGGTGTCCCTAGGCTCTGTTTGTCAGAGGGTGGAGATGGATGGCAGGAGAGAGATCACTTGATCATTACCTGTTAGGTTCACTTCCTTTGGGGCACCTGGCATTGGCCACTGTCGGTAGACAGGATACTGGGCTGGATGAACCTTTGGTCTGACCCAATATAGCCATTCTTACACTCATGTTGCAGAGCTGCTTGGAGAAGGGGCTCAGTATTGCTATATGGTGGCTCTGCCCTTCGCCCACTCTCCCCTGGCCTTATGGCAGTGCTATAGCATCAAAATACAATTGGGCTGTGTATTCAGAACTGTTACTTAGCTTCTAAATGGCTTTTCAGATACTGTTTGCTGTAAGGGATAGCTGACTGTGGTGAAGAAGCTAAATTATAGGCAATGCAAAATTGTACCAAAATGCTGCATAGTAGACCATTTGTTGGCCAACATCAAGTCTCTTTATAATTCTAATGTGCATTTGAATCCCCTTGCCTTTCCGGGGAAAGGTAGTGGGAAGCTGTCATCTTATGAGATTCCCTGCCCAAAGGTTTCGCGTCTCTAACACACAACAAAAGGTGACACATCTCCTTAGAAACTAAGAAGACAGGCCTGGAATAAACAAAATATAAACCTTAAATAGGTAAGCCCCAAGCTCTCTCCTGCTAAATTCAGTGATAAAGGATGCTGTTTTGAGCCTTGACTGCAGGGGTGATGCTCATGTGCTGAGGCATATCCATGGGAAGAGTGCTCAGTGAAGGAAAATCTTGTCTTCAAAATGCCGTTACAGGATAATCTGCTGTGGATATGGGGCAGCAGATGTTGCCTCAACCTGATCCTTTATTTAAAGGCTTAAATACCATTGTAAGTAAGACTGAAAATCCATGCTTTGTATAGTCATTCAACATGTGCAATTCAGTTTCCGTCTAGTGGACAAGAAGTCCTTGACAAGTTATGCTGCCATATGAATAGGGCCCTACCAAATTCACGGCCATGAAAAACGCGTAACTGCCTGTGAAATCTGGTCTCTTGTGTGCTTTTACCCTATACTATACGGACTTCACGGAGGATACCAGCGTTTCTCAAATTGGGGGTCCAAATCTAAAAGGGATTTGCGAGGGGATTGCGAGTTATTTTAGAGGGATTCAGCATTGCCTCCCTTATTTCTGCGCCTTGGGAGCTGGGTGGCTGGAGAGCGGCAGATGCTGGCCGGGCACCCAGCTCTGAAGGCAGCACCCTGCCAGCAGCGGCACAGAAGTAAGGGTAGCAGTACTGCAACCCCCGCCCCCCATAACCTTGTGACCCCCTCCCCACAACTTTTTTATGGGTCAGGATCCTTAAAATTACAACACTGTGAAATTTCAGATTTAAATAGCTGAAATCATGAAATTTACGATTCTTAAAATCCTGTGGCCATGAAATTGACCAAAATGGACTGTGAATTTGGTAGGGCCCTACATATGGAGTAATAGTTGCAATGTATGAATGTCTCTTGCTGGAAGTGCCAATAATTACTTTGCAGCAACCCAGCCAAGAGTTCATGAAAGCCTGAATGAGTATGGCAAGATTCTTCCCAGAAGAAAGGGCTGCAATTTTTAACTGTCTGAACAGGCATTATTGGATTATGCTACTGAATCAAATGCCTTCTCATGAACCTGTTTGAAAAATTATTCGTATTTGCTTAATGGGAATGTTGAAATGTGGATAAGAGCTGACTGAAGGATCATAAATTGGGTGATAAACAGTACTGTTTCAAGTTATAGGAAACCTGTTCAGTGGGTACCACACACATCTGCCCTGATCTTAGTTAACATCCTTAATGAGCTGGAAGAGGGGCATGCGTGGCACGTTCAATGAAACTAGTGCATGATACCAAAAAGGGAAGAGCTCAACCCTAATGAGGACAGAAATCAACCAAACTAAACAAATACGAGAAATATGGAAAAAGTAAAATGAGACTGGCCTTGGAGGGAAATGTAGCTAATAAATCTGGAGAAAAACAAGCTGAAACACAGACAAGGAAAGCAGTGATCCCACGAGATGAAGGGATAACAGGCTGCAAACTAGATGCAATCTTGTATTGTGGATGATGCAGCACGCTAGGGGCTTGTCGACATTATGGATGCAACAGCAGCACAGCTACGGTGCTGAAGTGTGGACGCTTCCTACAGCGACGGAGGGGGTTTTCCATCACTGTATTAAATCCACCTCCCCGAACAGTGATAGCTAAATCAACGGAAGCATTCTTCCATCAGCCTAGCCACGTCTACAGCAAGGGTTAAGTCGGTGTAGCTATGGCTCTTAATGATGTGACATTTTCACACTTCTGAGTGATGTATGAAGTAGCTATGTTGACCTAAATTTTAAGTAAACCAGGCCCAGGGCTGCATACAGAGGCAGTTTATGGAACAGGAAGGTCAGTCCCCATGTACAGCTCTGTTGTAACCACATAGGGAACACACTATTCCATATTAAAAGAAATATTGACAAAGTAGAGGGAACGTGAAGAAAGTTGCTGATCATCCCCCAGCTTTTGTAGGATTCCCTTACCAGGAAAAGATGGGGTTAAATTCTTCTAATTTGACTAAATGAGTTACTGAGGGATCTGCAGGGGACTTAAGCCTTCAGGTGTCTGAAGCTTGTTAACCTAAGGAGACTGGCTGATTTAGTGAAGTATATGTGGTATGACTAGGAATAATGGGTTGCAATGTACTAGATTCTGGAATTGTCTGCAGAAAAGTCTCCTCGCTCTCTAAATTTAAAACTAGACTAGAGCAAACTAGAGAACTCCACGGTAGGGAATGATCTGTCATTGGCAAGGGCTGGACTGGGTAATCTGTCTGAACACTGGAGATAGGGGCCTCCTGAAGTTCCGTGCTTTGTGGATTGTCTCGTCAGTAGATATTTGAATAACTAGTTATCTTATTTCAATTCTTTAGCGCCAACAGAAATTGCAGAAGGAGCGTTTAATGAATGACTTCTCTGCAGCCTTAAATAACTTCCAGGCAGTGCAGAGAAGAGTGTCTGAGAAGGAGAAGGAGACTGTAGCCAGGGCACGGGCTGGCTCTCGTCTCTCGGTAAGTATTTTAAGAGGAGTTGTATAGTGAGCTCAGCGAGCTCTGAAGTCTTTATTACAAAGGCACCTTTCACTCAAATTTTTGGACTTCTGTGACAAACGAAAATGTGTATGTTTGTATTTTGAGGGAGGTGGGCACCAAACTACTGAGATCTATCAGCTTGTATGTATGCGTGGCTGCAGACTTCATAACTGTCAGTCTGCACTGTCACTGAGCAGTGTCTGTGTACTAGCTCTTTGTATTCTGTAGCACAGAAGGCCAAAAGTCTCTCAGTGCCTTGCCTGCTCACAATAGTGGAGGAGGAGGAAAGTCAGGTATGTGCAGATATGTGGAGAGGGGAACCAAAGCACAGCTGGTAGGCCTGCAATAAGACTGTCAGCACTGGCCTATAGCTCTCCAAAAAGACCTCTTAAATTTTGTCCGTCCTTGAGCTGCCTCTTGGCAGACACACTCTCCATATCTCTTTTCCCCTTCCCTTGAGCCCCCTTTGTCCAACTGCTTCCTCAGTGCAGTTTCCAATTTTCTTCCTCTCCATGGTTGGTTAAATCCTGTTCTGGTGATATTGTCTCTGTCTCTTGTAAGTCCCTGTGATTACTAAAAAGCATTCCTAATAAAATGGACAACCAAATCATTTTTTTCAATCCCTCTTGCCCACTTCCTCCCCTGCTTTGTCTAATCCTCTTGGAATATTGATTCGTAATTCTGGCCCCTTGCTGAAGTTTGTCATAATCCCTTATTTATGGGCTGATGGCTCTAGAAGTAAATGCACCAATACGCTTCTTGTATGTGGATAAAGGAATTGACAAACAATTACAAAGGACTTAAGCAGACTTTTTAGGGGGGCTCTTTCAGTTGCATCTGACTTGCAGTGCCCCTGTAGCTTATGTCTAAAAACCAAAGTAATGCAAGTATCTTAAAGGTACTCACACTAGTATGTTACAACTCTTCAGCTCCACATAGTAAGAGTCCTACCTTGCTGTGGTTGCCTGTGTCCATGATGCCTGCAGTTTGTGACAGTAATGAGCCATTCCTCTCTTCCAGACTGATGAGAGATTCAAAGAGGAGCAGCTGGTCTCATTTGATAGGTAACAACTACCCTTTGCACGCCTGGGGTGCATTTTATCACTTCTGTCTATGTGTAATTAACAATACAAGAAACTGCATTAATGCAGCATTATCACTGAACTCAGTGCATAGAGTCCAGGAAACCCAATTCCTACACCATATAAAACATTTCCGTATGTAGTTTTATTGTGGTGGTACACAGCTTCCAAACATTTAACTATTTCAAAACTAGGCTACTTCACATGTTGGCTGTTGGCCCTCCCATAGATAATTAGCATCTCTTAATGTATTTTGGCACTCTGAAGTCTTGAAACTTATTAGCTAGTGAAAACTGCCGGAGGGTTGTGCACTAACTCGGACATGGAATCTTGGTACAGCTTTCCAAAGTATTTACCCTTGAGTGGAGAAGCAGGAGGACACCTTCTCATCCTAAATGTGTGAAAATAGGGTGTTGTGTTGTTGCACTTGCTGGTTTGTCCATAGTAGTGCCTAGCCTGCACAATGATATTACTAATGCTGTCTCTCCAGGATGCAGGTAATTTTGGGGGTGGGGACAACTGACTTGCTTTAATATCTCTGTTGGTGTTTGTTTTTTGTTTGCAGTTGTTCTTGATAGGGTAGTGGACTAAAATACCAAGGGCTTTATTTTAACCTCCAATGCCATGCATCCAGTAGGTATCCTTCAGCTCAGACCCAGGCACAGCATTCTCTGCCTAGTACTCAAAACAACATGCTTGCAGGTTGCCTTCCATAAAGACTTCCATCTGTGCCTTTTGTTCTTTGGGTGCCTTATAAACAATACACAGCCCCAAGCACAATAGGAAATTCAAAGTTTCCCAGTATATAGCTGTAAGGAATACTTACATTTTAGAACAAAGCTTCCTACACAGACCAACTTTTAGTTTCTTTACTGAGATTTTGAAGTATCCTCATGCAAAACCCAATCTTCATCCTTTCCGTAACCTGTCATCACTAGTCCAGTTTGTCTCTAAGTACAACTATAATACCAGAATCTATCTACCTGTACTAAAGGTTTAAATCCACTCCTGATTTGGTTTTTGTCCCTGGAGGAAGCTTTCTATAACTCATTGGCATTGTGACCTGAATGGGGAGTGGAAGTATCTGCTGCTCGGGAGGAACAGGCTCTTAGTCTGTGTTGTTTCTGCAGTAATGAAGACTGGAATCAAATGCAGTCTCAAGAAGAAGATGTAGCAATAACTGAACAGGACCTTGAACTCATTAAAGAGAGGGAAACGGCAATCAGGCAGTTGGAGGTGAGCTCTAGAGCCTATCATTTGCAGCCCTGTTAGCAAAGGAACCTAAATAAAAGGGCCAGGTAATGTGCTCTAGGCTCATCTGTTTGTGGGGAGGGATCAAGAGAGCTGGGAGTTCAGTGGGCTCAGAGCTCCTTCTAGAGATGCTGATGCTTAGGTGAGTGACCTGGGCGGGGGGATAGCTCAGTGGTTTGAGTATTGGCCTGCTAAACCGAGGATTGTGAGTTCAATCCTTGAGGGGGCCATTTAGGGATCTGGACCAAAAATTGGGGATTGGTCCTGCTTTGAGCAGGGGGTTGGACTAGGTGACCTCCTGAGGTCCCTTCCCACCCTGATATTCTATGACCCTCCTTCTAGCTGAAGAGGGCTGTATGGAGGTCCCTCCAGCACCCATCATGCTCCAAAGATGAGAATTTTTTTATAGAGGGTGTTTAGTCTGTTAAGCCTTGGGCAGTATTCCTGAGATGGACCTTTAAGCAAAGAAGAAACTAGCTTTGGAAAAATATAATCTATACCTGTTGTAACTTGTCAAACTGTTATTGACTGAACTGTTGTCTTCAGGCAGACATTTTGGATGTCAATCAGATATTTAAGGATTTAGCTATGATGATTCACGATCAAGGAGACATGATTGGTAAGTACACTTGGCCAACAGATGCCCTGAAATAGAACTCCTCTCTTTTATCTGGCTTTATTCTACACTTATTCCACATTTTAAATTCAATGTATATGGAAAAACTGAGAGTGGCTGATTTAAACCATTGCAGCTATTCTATATAAATGCCATATGGTAGCATAATCTGTTAATCTTTAATTCTGCAGTTCTGAATTGTTTTTTAATATAACTTGAGTTCTCTCCCTTTACACTTGTGTAGATAGCATAGAAGCAAATGTGGAAAGTTCAGAAGTGCACGTGGAAAGAGCCAGTGAACAGTTACAGAGAGCTGCTTATTATCAGGTAAACTCTTGTGTGCTTGGCACTAGCATACATATTGACCGGTGCTATCACCATATTGCACGGAACAAGGCAAACATACCCACTCCTGCAACCAGTAAGGCAAGTTCTCACACAGCTAGCAGGGGCTGAGGTGGGACTGACTCTTCTAATGAACTCCATCTCCAGGAACAGATGCAGCCACATGTACTATTTGGCTTGTTTAATAAGATACTAGAAATTAACTGTTGGGTTCTCTTTGGGACCCTTCTACTCAGCCTGCTCCATCATGCAGGGGATGTAAGGTGGGGTGCATAGACCTGGAGAATAGCTGAAGGTAGCTGCTGGGTTTTGTCTTCAATACTGCATTTTTAAACAAAAACACATATTAAAAGATAATGGAGACCATTTCTTAGCAAAGGCAGGTTATTGTGTTACAGTGGAAACATCACAAGTCTGATCTTCAGACTGATACAGTAAATCTGAGAGTTTACCAGCCTGGGCAAAAATTTACTACCCAATACTTAACATATATATGAACACACACAACCCCATTCACAAAAAACTTAACAGATGATCTCTCTCCCACCTACCCCTTGACATAGTGTCCCGCCACATGCCTTGACTTGCATCATCTTGCCATTTTCTCCTCAGTTCCCCCCCAGCCTACTTGGTCACCACCCACTCGTCCATTCTTCCTCTTGCACCCGAATAGTCATCAGTTCTTTTTCCTGACCCACCAGATCTCTCTCAGCAGCTTTTTGGCCACTTTGATTAGATCTCTAGGGTTGGCTTGATGCCATGCACCTCTCCTCCAGCCTGCCGCGCTTGCAGTTCAAGAGCCTGTGGCAGGACTCCGGTTTTGCTTCAGCTGCTCCCTTGTGTAGAGAAGACTACGGCTAAGGAACTGGGCATGCTTGGGCCAGGGGAGGAGACGTATGGAGATGGGTAAGAGGAGGCTACGGTGCAGTGGAGCAGCAATGGTCTGGTCCTGGCTTCAGCTGTGAGGAAGGAAAAGGGCCAGTACTAGTGGTGGTAGCTGTTCCTCTGTTCGTTCTCGGCCTGAACTAAGGCATTGGAGCTTCCACTCCAACAGAACAGCAGCTGCTCTCGCCATCCAGCAGCTTGCGATATCATTGTGCCTTGGGACTTCTTCACAATTTCACCAACACCAGGGCTGGACTCTCCAACATAAGAGTTTAGAGTCTGCATGCGTTGTAGGCGTTGGTCATGCTTACCTAGACACAGTAGGGAGTTTCCCAAGGCAAATGAGACTCTACAACGCTGCTGTGGGTAAACTGTAAAACAGCTGCATGTCTGTGGTCATGACTGGGTATATTACAAGCCTCCAGGTCAGGATGGGGATAGAGTATAACGCAGAGAGCAGAGGCCATTACTTCAAAGAGCAGAAATTGCGGGTGATGAATTCACCCACAATTCATTTGCATAGTTCCAAGAAGCTTCTTGTAACAGCCATTTCAGGCACACAAGGGGAGGCGCAATACACAGGTAAATTGGTTAGTCTTTGATCATGCCTTATTGATGCCCTCAAAGAATCCTAACAGCTGGGAGGGGTATGACTTCTGTAGAAATCGTGCTGGTGTGTTCTATCATTTTAAAACACAAGCTCGCTCACTCTCCGCTATTGTTTCAGCCAGCTTCAAGTACGGCTCACTCTTGTTTGCCAGCAGCAGGAGTTGAGTCCAACCATGCTCTGACTGCATTACCTCCTAGTTCTTTATGCTGTTAGTACTGAGCATTTTTGGTTTGAGCACATTATCCTACTCTGATTTAAACAAAGTGTAATCTGTTCTCTGGGAATTTTTTTCCCTTCTCCTCCTGAGTCAGGTTACACGTGCTGTGCTTCAACTTTCCGTGCTGTCTCCTGTCCAGAACTCTGTAATTAGCCAAACTCATTGAGTCTTCTGTCATCTGCTGTTTTAGTGTCAATATTTTTTGTTCTATTTCTTTCATTAGAAGAAATCTCGTAAGAAGATCTGCATCCTGATTCTTGGCCTTGCTGTGGCTTCTGTAATCTTAGGACTCATTACCTGGCAGGCAACAAAATGAAGTCCTCATAAGGAGTCTAATTTCATTGCAGAGTTTTCCCCTGGGAAAACAGGCTGACTAGTCTTGGAAATGAATTGACCACCTTGAGAGAGCACAAACCAGAATGTCCTCTAGTAATAGATTTAGAAACTAACATGCAGATAACTAGTACTTGGAATTAGTGCACAATGGAGACAGTATTTATCAGTTTATGTACAAATCTATTGCTTTATGTAACTAAACTATTTTGTATTTTTTTGCTTTCTGTATTGTGATTACTCCGTCCCAACTGTACCTCGAAGAATGTGATCAGTAATTGGAGATGTCTTGTTTTGGACAAGTGGCACTACAATTCTTCTAACATGTTTATCTGTATAGTTAGACTTCATAGGAGTGATGCAAATAGGAATTACTTCCAAAGAGTGCACAATGCTGATTCTCACTTTACCTTGACTCACCAATTCCTAAAATCTCTAATATTTGCCCCATGGTTTGATTAGTCTCCAGGTGGCCATAGCTCTTAATTCTTCTAAAGAAACTTTACCATTACATCTTTGAATGGTAAGGATTAAAATGCATGAGTGCTGAAGTTGGAACCGCTAGTGGGCTCAGTGACCGATCAGTTTAGTCTATAGAGAATTGTAACTGTTTTTATTAATGTTTGGTGGTGGGTTTTTTCACATCCGTGTTTGTGGTGATAATGCAGCATTTAACATAACATTCTCTAACAATATATTCTTCCCCAGTGAGACTATAGCTGGTGGCTTACTGTTTTCAAACACTTAAATCTTCCCACTCGGCACCCCCACCACTTGTGTAGAATTAAAAAATTGCTATTGAAATGCCCTGTGGCATAGGCAACCCTAAAATCTGTAACTACCCATTTAGTTTTTAACTAGTCAGTGTGACAACTTCACATTTTTAATGGTGGTGGAGAGAGCCGTTCAAGGTTGGAAACTGAGCCCAAGGGTTTATTGAACTTTCTTTCTAGTTTGCATTAGGCCAAATTGAATTGTTTAGAAATGACCCTTGAAAAGCTCTGTTACTAGTTAGCAGTGTGGAACTGGTACTAGAGCAGGTGGTATGCGTTTTGTGAACAACTCCCAGTCCTGTACATCTAACACTCTTAACCTTCTGTTCATAAGGGATAAAAAATTTGGTTTAGTAACTCAGTAGTAGTTTTAGGTTGGCAAAGGGTATTGCTTGACTAAGTCTTTCTGTGGAAGAGATCTCTGGTTCTACTTAGTGTTCTGTAATAGGGCTGGATAGCGCTTACCTGCTACCCCCATTCCTCAATGTGGCTCTGAACTGAAATGCACTGATGGAAAAATAAGATTGTAGCTAAAGCTCATCATTGTGTGGTTAACTGCAACATACTGGCCCATTTTGTATTTAATCTTTATTCCATGTCTGTCTTAGTTAAAATACTAAACTAAATGTGAAAACTGCAGAGGGAATGTGTTGTCATAATTGCACAATTTTTTGCACTATTGCACCATCCTTCCATCCAATAACTGTCAATAAACATTTTAAAAAGTCTTTGATCAATCGTCTTTCTCATACAGTTTGAAGTAGACAAACTCCTTATGCTGGAGAAAATGATACTTATTCACTAAAGCTTCAAAACATGTTTCTTGAAGCTGACCTTTCTAGGTAGGGTAGAAGGTTGTCTTCATTCCAACCACTGGTTTCAGAGTAACAGCCGTGTTAGTCTGTCTTCGCAAAAAGAAAAGGAGGACTTGTGGCACCTTAGAGACTAACCCATTTATTTGAGCATGAGCTTTCGTGAGCTACAGGTCACTTCATCGGATGCACATCGGATGCATCCGATGAAGTGAGCTGTAGCTCACAAAAGCTCATGCTCAAATAAATGGGTTAGTCTCTAAGGTGCCACAAGTCCTCCTTTTCTTATTCCAACCACTCTTACTCATGGCACTTCCACTGTTCATTTCTGTAGTGCTAGATCTTTAATGTAGTTAAAGGTAATCTAAAGTGAGCAATAACTCACATTTATGTGGTGTACAAGATTTCCATGCTGAAACTGTTAGTTACACTTCAGTTAAAAGTAAACTGAACTTGGCCTGTCACTGAACAGTTTAGATAATAGTCCTGCCATGAGTGCAGGGGTCTGGACTAGATGACCTCTCGAGGTCCCTTCCAGTTCTGTGATTGTATCATATACATTGAAAGATCCGCAGAGCATCACTGTCTTCTAAATACTCTTGGGAGAGCTCATCCCACCCTTTCTGACTTAAGAGGCAAGAGACATCAGTGCATGCTGCTCCTTACATCATCAGGTATTGCTACTAAACAATCCAAGACTTTGCCTCCTCCATGGACAGTGTGTTATCTATGCAGTATTGATGATTGGGAAGTGACTCTTCAGTGTGGTGGGCCCATGTATGAAAACAAACTGCTGCTTTTCAAAGTGGCCTCTGTATGTTTCCACACTGGGGGATATGCCATGGTTGCTGCAGTTTCAGAACAGTCTAGAAAGCTGTAGCCTTTGCTACTACTTAAGTGTTTAGTATCCAAGCTTCCTTTTTCTGTGGTTGGTTGCAGATGATGTAACCAGAGTCTGGTGCTTGGCAGCCTTCTGCCTATTGGTACTAACTCACTGTTTTTGTTCTTTGGGAGAGCAATTATCAACCCATCTTCCCGGAGACTGCTGCTTGCTAAGCTCTCTCCCGTGGGACTGTGGCAGAGGGTTACTTCCCATGCACCTTTGACTCCAGACTGGCTTTTTAACCAAGGGGGCAGTTGGAATACAGGCCTCTCTTTCTGAAGTGAAGGGATAGCACTCAAAGCAGGAGCTCAGCTGCCGCCCCCCCCAATAACTGTTTCCTAGAACAGGCGCTCTCACCCTTCTCTGTACCATTCCACCCTATTCACTTTCCTGTATGACCTCTTCCTTCCACTAGTAGGGGGGAGGTTCTGAAGTTCAGCTCCCACCAGAGCAAATAGGCAACTCCTGCTCATGCTGCAGGTGAGCGTAGCAGTCCCAGCGGCCGTGCGGTGCCTCTTCCTGTCCCTGGCGTGGTTTCCATTCTGAGCTGGGCCCAGGGATGGCTCCAGGTTCCTTTTTAAAAACTGCTTTCTAACAGGGCAGAGCCACCAGCTTCTACCCCGGCGGTGGGGTGTAGCCCAACCTCTACCCCCTCTGGCTGTCCTTCGCGGGAGTGGAAAACCCTCCTGCCCCGGCCGGAGCTACTAGCCTCCCCGTACATGCTACAGCCCAGGTACATTCAACGGGGAGGATAAAAACCTGAGAATCCCTTCTCCACTCCTCCCCCTTTCTAGCCCTCCGGAGCGTTACCGCGACCTGCAGCCCCGCTGCCTTCTCAAGGCTCGCCCGAACCGCCGCCCCCGGCTTCCTGCAGCGCGCTTGTCACGGACGTTGTGTTCAAATAACCTTAGTTAAAACACAGCGGGCCCCACCCCGAAGGAAAAGGAAACAAGTGCGCCAGCCATTTATTTTTGCTTCGAAGTTATTTCCATTTTGGCTTTAATGAGGTGGGTGGTTCAGTTACGGCCCAGCCCCCTCCCCCAGCCCCCGCCCCCGACACTCCGCCCCCCCAGCCCCCTCCCCCGACACTCCGCCCCCCCCAGCCCCCTCCCCCAGCCTCCGCCCCCCCAGCCCCCTCCCCCGACACTCCGCCCCCTCCCAGCCCCCTCCCCCGACACTCCGCCCCCCCAGCCCCCTCCCCCGACACTCCGCCCCCTCCCAGCCTCCGCCCCCCCCAGCCCCCCCCCAGCCTCCGCCCAGCCCGGGCCCGGACACTCCGCCCCCCCCACCGACACTCCGCCCCCCCCCAGCCTCCGCCCCCCCCAGCCCCCTCCCCCGACACTCCGCCCCCTCCCAGCCTCCGCCCAGCCCGGGCCCGGACACTCCGCCCCCCCCAGCCCCCTCCCCCGACACTCCGCCCCCCCCAGCCTCCGCCCCCTCCCCCGACACTCCGCCCCCCCAGCCTCCGCCCCCCCCAGCCCCCTCCCCCGACACTCCGCCCCCCCCAGCCTCCGCCCCCTCCCCCGACACTCCGCCCCCCCAGCCCCCTCCCCCCCAGCCCCCTCCCCCGACACTCCGCCCCCCCAGCCCCCTCCCCCGACACTCCGCCCCCTCCCAGCCTCCGCCCCCCCCCAGCCCCCTCCCCCGACACTCCGCCCCCTCCCAGCCTCCGCCCAGCCCGGGCCCGGACACTCCGCCCCCCCCAGCCCCCTCCCCCGACACTCCGCCCCCCCCAGCCTCCGCCCCCTCCCCCGACACTCCGCCCCCCCAGCCTCCGCCCCCCCCAGCCCCCTCCCCCGACACTCCGCCCCCCCCAGCCTCCGCCCCCTCCCCCGACACTCCGCCCCCCCAGCCTCCGCCCCCCCCAGCCCCCTCCCCCGACACTCCGCCCCCTCCCAGCCTCCGCCCAGCCTGGGCCCGGACACTCCGCCCCCCCCGCCCCCTCCCCCGACACTCCGCCCCCTCCCGCCCCTAGTCCGGGCCCAGACACTCCGCCCCCCCCCGGGACACTCACTCTCACTGTGACGGGAGCGGCGCGCGGTGTATGCCGGGATAGCCTCCAGGCCGGTCCTCCTGATTCCCAGCCTGCCCCGGGCCCGCTTGAATGGGGTATATCCAAGATGGCGGCGAACGCGAACTCTTGCGGCGGTCTTTCGCTGTTCGACTGCCCGAGCTGGTGAGCGCGGCGGGGCCCGGGGCGGGACGCGGGCGGCGGAGCGGGCCCGGCCCGGCCCGGCCCGGCCCGGCCGCCGTGCTCCGGGGCTGGGGGCTTGGCCGCGGCGTGGCGGAGCCTCCCGTTCAGCAGGTTGCCGGCCAAGGCGCCAGCCTTGGTGTGCGGGGTCTGTGCTCGGTGCGTGCCGCCGTCCGGTCGCTCCGAGCTGCGGCAGGGCTGCCGGGCTCTGCCCGGGCTCTGCCCCCGCCTCCCGCTGCGGCTTGGGACAAAGCGCTTTCCTTCGCCCTGCCTCAGTTTCCTCACCCGCAACATGAATAAACGCCCCCCTCCCCCCACGGGCGCGCAGGGCGCTGCGGGAGCGGCCCCCGCTGCTCACCTGCCCGCACGTGCGCAGAGCGCGGGCGGCCCCTGCCCCTCACCGCGACTTCAGACGCGAGTTCTGCTTCCCGCCGGACGTAGCGGCTGAAATCACCGGCGTGTTTCCGAAGCGGCGTTGGGTGCGTGCTCGATACGCGCTTCCCCACGATCTTAGAAAAATAGGGAGTTGGGACAGAGTAAGCAAAGGCCTTGGCATGCGCAGTGTGAGAAGCCTGTTAACTTGAAAGTGGCCGTGGTTTCTTTTCATTATGCTGAGGGGGAGACTGTCGGGGGAATCACAGGTAGGATGTGAACGCGTTATGGACTTGGTTGGTCTTGTTCTTTTTGAAGCTAAAGATAGCAAAGGCCTGTTTGGTCATCCACACCACCATCCTTGCACAGTGCAGGATTGTTCTCTTCAATACATTCGAGTTCTGTGCTTAGTAAAACTTTAAATTGCCTAGGAGAAAACTATGGTAAAAACATTGAAGTGGCAAAGTCAAGCACTCAAAAATCAGGAAATGCCAGTTGTAGCCTAATGCCGACCCTTGTTCGTATGCATGTGATCAAGTTTTTGCTGGCAGGACCACCTATTATTTCTTCCACAAGACGCCAGCGGTATTCAGTGGATAGTGCTCACCGAATGTGTCTCTGTTCAATATTGCTTTTTATCCTTCTCATCGCTTTGTATCGTCCCATGCTTTATTTACTGCACACCACGTAAACCTTGCACTTAATACAAAACTACTAATTTACTTATGGGCTCTTCTAGCGTTCTCATTGTCATAGTATCTGAGAGATTCATAATCATTAAGGAGCACTCCTGTGAGGCAAGATGGTGTTAGTTTTCCACCTATAAAATAGGGGTGTAGTACAGGGAGATTAAGGCCAAAATTGTTAAGTATCAGCTAATCATGGATGCCTAAATTCAGATGGCTTGGGCCTGATGTTTCAGTGTACTTAGCATATTTATAGCACATCATACGCTCAAAGCAGAGAGCGATCATTGACTTCACTTGCAGCTGTGAACGCTCAGCGCTTCTGCAGATCTGGGCCCAAATGTCTCAAGTCAGCACCCAGAAAATGAAAAACCCAATTAGTGATCACTTGTGAAAAGTTTTGTTTAAGTGACTTGCTAAGCGCCACATAGGGACTCTGTGGCACAGGCAAGTGTAGAATCCAGTTCTCCAGGGTGTCATTCAACTGTCTTAACCAGGAGACCATCCTTTCTCTTCTTTCAATCCCGTGCCTCTTTTGCGACACACCTTCCCATTTGCAATAAACAAGGTAGGGGTCCTACAGGCCACGCACATTCACTGCAGAACCCTGACTCATTTCCTGAGCACCATCTATCATGTGTAGGGCCCTACCAAATTCATGGTCATGAAAAACGCATTACGGACTGAAATCTGGTCTTAGAAGCCTGCAGTGGGTGGGAGAAGCAATTGTAGGAAACGCCTTCCTTAGTTCTGGTATTGAGCATGCTCAGTCCAGTTACCACACCACACAGAAACTGTGTGGGGATGGAGCATACTTGGTGCAGACAGAATCTTTAGAGAAGAATGCTGCTGGCTTTTAACAAACCTCTCCAGAAGCATGTGCGAACTGCAATTTTTCAGAGGCTTTTAACTCATCCAAATTTGCTAGATTTACACTAGAACAGCAAAAGCTGCATCTCTGACACACGAGCAATGTCCCTGCCACATTTCAGGTTCCTCCTCCAAAGCATGCAGGTAATAAAACTTCAGTTAAATCACTGAAAGAATATTTTAGCACCAGGAAAATGTTGGTTTGCCTAACTTTTCTCTTGAAAACAGCTTTTTACTAACACTTTCAAAAAAAAAATTCAGCATGTGGCAGGCACCCAGAATGTAAAATTTCAGCCCCCATGTTTAAAGTTCGGCCATGTTCTAAGTAACTCAGAATGGGGTCTTTGTAATACAGAGTGTCAGGCACACGCCACCATTGGTGTTTGTGCTTTAACCCGTTGTGGGGAGGAGCCCTGCTTGCAGGTGGACTTTTTTATTTCTTCTGATCTTGAAGTACCAGTCTGCAGTAAAGATGGAGAATTTCATGCTTTGTTTAAAAGCTTTGTTATAAACTATGCTGGCACCTGTTTGTTTATAAATTCTTGGTCATAAACTTAGTTTTAATTTCTTCTGGACTGAAACATGGACCACAAGGTCTTGACATAAGCACAGTGGTGGGTTTATAAAAGCTGGGTATGTAAATCATATGTATACAGAGGAAACATGGCAAACTGTCCTCCAATTATGCCTCCCTTGGCTTGAGAGGATTTGCAGGAACAGCCTTCAGCTGTACAGTGTTCCTGAACTCCTGGTTATTTGAATCCTTCACTATCCAAAAGTTTCAGGTGACCCCTGAGTTGTGTTTATCCTGCAGGGTGAACCTCAGTTATCTGTGTATGAAATATAGTGTGTGTGTGTGTGTGTGTGTGTGTGTGAGATACAAAACTTGAAACTTCGGTTCATCAGAAGGCAGTTGGCAAGGGAATAGTTGGTTTCAGCAAGCAAGTCTGGAGAAGCAAGTAGTTGGGGCCTCAAGGCACTGCTAGGAAATTTGGTGTAAACTGGAACATTTAAAGATACAAATTGCACTTCACAAGTATCTTTGAGCCAAGGTCAAGCTTTCACTGGTGGAGATGTCACAGTGTTATCTGGAGAGGATGAATGCCTTCAGAGTTCAGGAAATTCCACCATGCCCTACAAGCCAGGCACTGGGATCTATATAGTAATGTAGGCCAAAATTTTATGAAAGGGGTGGCTAAATTTAGGCTCCTAAATCTACATTTAGAGACCCAAATAAGTGGCCTGATTTGAAGTTAACACATTAAAGATGTGGGCTGGACAAGTTTTATTTTAACAGCTAACACATTTTAAAAATGCCTTTTTTTAAATATGACAGGTTTCAGAGTAACAGCCGTGTTAGTCTGTATTCGCAAAAAGAAAAGGAGTACTTGTGGCACCTTAGAGACTAACCAATTTATTTGAGCATAAGCTTTCGTGAGCTACAGCTCACTTCATCAGATGCATACTGTGGAAAGTACAGAAGATCTTTTTATACACCCAAACCATGAAAAAATGGGTGTTTACCACTACAAAAGGTTTTCTCTCCCCCCACCCCACTCGCCTGCTGGTAATAGCTTATCTAAAGTGACCACTCTCCTTACAATGTGTATGATAATCAAGGTGGGCCATTTCCAGCACAAATCCAGGGTTTAACAAGAACGTCTGGGGGGAGGGGGGTGTAGGAAAAAACAAGGGGAAATAGGTTACCTTGCATAGTGACTTAGCCACTCCCAGTCTCTCTTCAAGCCTAAGTTAATTGTATCCAATTTGCAAATGAATTCTAATTCAACAGTTTCTCTCTGGAGTCTGGATTTGAAGTTTTTTTGTTTTAAGATAGCGACCTTCATGTCTGTAATTGCGTGACCAGAGAGATTGAAGTGTTCTCCGACTGGTTTATGAATGTTATAATTCTTGACATCTGATTTGTGTCCATTTATTCTTTTACATAGAGACTGTCCAGTTTGACCAATGTACACGGCAGAGGGGCATTGCTGGCACATGATGGCATATATCACATTGGTGGATGTGCAGGTGAACGAGCCTCTGATAGTGTAGCTGATGTTATTAGGCCTTGTGATGGTGTCCCCTGAATAGATATGTGGGCACAGTTGGCAACGGGCTTTGTTGCAAGGATAGGTTCCTGGGTTAGTGGTTCTGTTGTGTGGTATGTGGTTGCTGGTGAGTATTTGCTTCAGGTTGGGGGGCTGTCTGTAGGCAAGGACTGGCCTGTCTCCCAAGATCTGTGAGAGTGTTGGGTCATCCTTCAGGATAGGTTGTAGATCCTTAATAATGCGTTGGAGAGGTTTTAGTTGGGGGCTGAAGGTGATGGCTAATGGCGTTCTGTTATTTTCTTTGTTAGGCCTGTCCTGTAGTAGGTGACTTCTGGGAACTCTTCTGGCTCTATCAATCTGTTTCTTCACTTCTGCAGGTGGGTATTGTAGTTGTTAGAATGCTTGATAGAGATCTTGTAGGTGTTTGTCTCTGTCTGAGGGGTTGGAGCAAATGCAGTTGTATCGCAGAGCGTGGCTGTAGACAATGGATCGTGTGGTGTGGTCTGGGTGAAAGCTGGAGGCATGTAGGTAGGAATAGCGGTCAGTAGGTTTCCGGTATAAGGTGGTGGTTATGTGACCGTCGTTTATTAGCATTGTAGTGTCCAGGAAGTGGATCTCTTGTGTGGACTGCACCAGGCTGAGGTTGATGGTGGGATGGAAATTGTTGAAATCATGGTGGTACTCCTCAAGGGCTTCTTTTCCATGGGTCCAGATGATGAAGATGTCATCAATATAGCGCAAGTAGAGTAGGGGCGTTAGGGGACGAGAGCTGAGGAAGCGTTGTTCTAAGTCAGCCATAAAAATGTTGGCATACTGTGGGGCCATGCGGGTACCCATAGCAGTGCTGCTGATTTGAAGGTATACATTGTCCCCAAATGTAAAATAGTTATGGGTAAGGACAAAGTCACAAAGTTCAGCCACCAGGTTAGCCGTGACATTATCGGGGATAGTGTTCTTGATGGCTTGTAGTCCATCTTTGTGTGGAATGTGGGTGTAGAGGGCTTCTACATCCATAGTAGCCAGGATGGTGTTATCAGAAAGATCACCGATGGATTGTAGTTTCCTCAGGAAGTCAGTGGTGTCTCGAAGGTAGCTGGGAGTGCTGGTAGCGTAGGGCCTGAGGAGGGAGTCTACATAGCCAGACAGTCCTGCTCTCAGGGTGCCAATGCCTGAGATGATGGGGTGCCCAGGATTTCCAGGTTTATGGATCTTGGGTAGTAGATAGAATATCCCAGATCGGGGTTCCAGGGGTGTGTCTGTGCGGATTTGATCTTGTGCTTTTTCAGGGAGTTTCTTGAGCAAATGCTGCAGTTTCTTTTGGTAAATCTCAGTGGAACAGAGGGTAATGGCTTGTAGAAAGTGGTGTTGGAGAGCTGCCTAGCAGCCTCTTGTTCATATTCCGACCTATTCATGATGACAAGAGCACCTCCTTTGTCAGCCTTTTTGTTTATGATGTCAGAGTTGTTTCTGAGGCTGTGGATGGCATTGTGTTCTGCACGGCTGAGGTTGTGGGGCAAGTGATGGTGCTTTTCCACAATTTCAGCCCGTGAACGTCGGCGGAAGCACTCTATGTAGAAGTCCAGTTTGCTGTCTCGACCTTCAGGAGGAGTCCACCTAGAATCCTTCTTTTTGTAGTGTTGGTAGGGAGGTCTCTGTGGATTAGTATGTTGTTCAGAGGTGTGTTGGAAATATTCCTTGAGTCGGAGACGTTGAAAATAGGATTCTAGGTCACCACAGAACTGTATCATGTACCTGGATTTGTGCTGGAAATGGCCCACCTTGATTATCATACACATTGATAGCTTCAGATAAGCTATTACCAGCAGGAGAGTGGGGTGGGGGGAGAGAAAACCTTTTGTAGTGGTAAACACCCATTTTTTCATGGTTTGTGTGTATAAAAAGATCTTCTGTACTTTCCACAGTATGCATCCGATGAAGTGAGCTGTAGCTCACGAAAGCTTATGCTCAAATAAATTGGTTAGTCTCTAAGGTGCCACAAGTACTCCTTTTCTTTTTTTAAATATCTAATCTAGACAAGACCTTATTGTTGCAAGGAGTTCTTCGAAGGTGAACTGCAGGTTACTGATGTACTGTTGTTAACCTCAAATAATAGCACTGAGAAGTGTGAACTGTCCCATTTATCTTAATGTTGTGTTAACACTCAACCTAAAGATGAGTCTGAATATTGTGAAAGGGATACTGTCAACTTGAATTTTTTAACTGATTTTTAAAAAAATTAAGCTATATAATAAAGCATGCTATAATTAGCATCCCTTCAATTTTTGAGAATTTCTGTGTTCTGTTTATAAACATCTCTTGATTGGGCCTGAAAGCACCAACCTTAAACATGTAAGGGCTCAGACCTTTTTCCCTCACCTTTCTCTGTGCGCACACTCCTGTCTACTGCTGTTTCAGTTTCAGCTTTGCTGCTTCTATTGCTGATCAACACCTTGTTGCTGAACCTGAGAGAGAATCCACATGAGCTCTCCATGTTTTCTGAGTAATGCAGCAAACGGTGAAACAGACAAATCAGTAATCTTTGTTAGTGATACTGGGGATTGCTTCTAACGATTCTAGATACAAAATTTTCAGATAGAAGTCTGATTTTAAAATTGATGGTGTCCTTGTAACCATTCCATTGCTGATCTCTTTCCAGCCAGTGTATTTAGCCAACAATCCCAAACCGCCTCCCTAGATGCTGAAAACTTGCACTGTGCCTTGCCCTGTTGCCAGGCCTGGCACCTTTCCCCCAGCTGCTACAGTGCAGTAATGTATTTTCAGTACAGAAACCTGAAGCGTATTGAAAATGCAGTGGTAGCATAAAATAAATGCAACCAATCAAGTTAACAAGGAATATTGTACTGACTGAATTATAGGAAAATAATACAATACAAACTTCAATTTCATTTTTGATGCTGTTGTAAAATCTTCACTCTGTTGGCCTGGAATATCACAGAATATCATAGAAGCCTCATGATTTAAATTAATTTTACTGTGGAGCACACTGGGCTTTGGCAATAGGAGTTTTCTTCATGGAGAATGCCAAAATGCTTTACAGGTTGAACCAACCAAGCCAGGCTACACACAGGTATCTCTTCACCCACCAGGAGTGTAAAATGAGGCAACTACTTAACAGAGCAAATGAGTCATAATGGGAGACAAACCCTATCCAATTGAAATTGGTACCTCGTCCTTCTTCAGGAATCCTCTTCTAGAACAGTTCTAAAGGACGACATCATTTTCCGTCTTCAACTGGGAGCTGTACATTAGTAAATCTAGTCTGGCATGCATAACGCAGGCCATGAAATTTCATCCAGTGTTTCCTACAGAAAGAATTTTATTCCTATGACTTTTATTCCTATGACTTTCGTTCTCAAAAACGAAGGAAATCTGTCCCTTTCCAGATCTCAGCGTTCTGAACAAATGCATCTGAAAATTCGATTTCATCTGGTGACCCTGAGCCGCCAGTATTCCTCCAGACTCTGTAGGATTGATTCAGGGTTCTCAGCAAGACTCTTACTTCCAGATGCCCATTCAGCCTCCCCTCAGGAAGAATCTAAGAGTGTGTAAGCTACAGTCATTACTAGAATAGCATCATTCTCTGCAGTCTTGCTGCAGCTCCGAGAGAGTTTCCAAAAGCCCCTGCTGCAGCGTTTGTTCATCTGAGGGCAGGGCGACACTTGCAGGTGTAGAGCGCTGTGAGGTAAACCCGCCGTCGGAGAGCGCAGTAGGGCAAGCGCTGCAGTCTGTCCACACTGACCGCTGCAAGCGCACCGGCATGGCCACATTTGCAGCACTTGCAGCGGCATTGGGAGTGGTGCATTATGGGCAGCTATCCCAGCATGCCAGTGGCTGCAACATGCTTTTTCAAATGGGGGAGTGGAGTGTGTTGTGTGTATGTGGGGGGAGAGAGCATCCGATGAAGTGAGCTGTAGCTCATGAAAGCTTATGCTCAAATAAATTGGTTAGTCTCTAAGGTGCCACAAGTCCTCCTTTTCTTTTTGCGAATACAGACTAACACGGCTGTTACTCTGAAACATTTCAGCATGCTGTCTTGTAAGTTCAGAGAGTAGCAGACCCCCTTGCCTCCCCCCCCCCCACACACACACACAGAGGCTGTCAGAAACGGAACTTTGAAAGGGCATTTCCTCATTCCTACAGCTGATTCCAAACAACAATAAGGGGAATTATGGGATGTTTCCGGAGGCTGATCAGAGCACAGTAAAGCAACACCTCGTTCACACTGGTGCTACAGCTCTCCCACCTTAGTTAATTGGTCTCATTACAGTTGGTATGGCAACACCTTTTTTATTGTTCTCTATGTATATGTATATATCTACCTACTATATTTTCCACTGCATGCATCCGATGAAGTGGGTTTTAGCCCACGAAAGCTTATGCCCAAATAAATTTGTTAGTCTCTAAGGTGCCAAAACTACTTCTGTTTTTTTGCTAGTTTGAAGAGAAATTCATTTGACCCTCAAGTCACTTCGTCCCTATGTTCAGAACAGTAATAATCCTGGTGGAGAACACCACACTGATGTAGTATATCAGTCATCAAGGGAAGCTTTCCCATGCCTCTTTTGCAAAGAGAGAGTTCTGCTTTGAGAATGGTGTATTTGTATCAGGAAGGCTTGCTGGCCATCTTCCTGGAAAACACACTGTTCTAGCAAACAGTCTTAGTAGTTTTCAGAGTAGCAGCCGTGTTAGTCTGTATTCGCAAAAAGAAAAGGAGGACTTGTGGCACCTTAGAGACTAACCAATTTATTTGAGCATAAGCTTTCGTGAGCCACAGCTCACTTCATAAATGGTCTCTGAAAGATCTTGATCATTCAAAGAGGTGGCATGCTCCAGCTAGACTTCTTCGCTAAAGGCAAAAATGAGAAATGGCCTGACAGGCTTGGCCTACGCTACAGAGTTACATCGATGTAAGCTGCTTTATGTCAATCTAACTCTAAGTGTCTACACTACAACGTTGCTCCTGCTGATGTAAGTCACCCGCTACACCGACTCAATGACCCCACCTGCATGAGAGGTGTAGTGCTTAGGTCGATGTAGTGTGTAGACCCGGCGTTGCTTACATCAGACTGTTCTGGCTGTGAGCCCCAGGTGGTTGACGGCGAGAGCCCCACCACCCTGGGGCTTGGGCTGGCAGTTTCCCACACTCACAGTTAAATCAGTGCAAGCACTCCTGATGGTGACACACCCCGCCAACAGAAGGAGCTTTGTGCGGACATGCAAACCGGTTTAATCACTGCAGTGGGTGTACATTAACTAACTTAAGTCGACTTAATTTTGTAACGTAGACTTGCCCACAGATGCACCTTAGTAGATTGCAGCCAGGAATTTCCTTGTTTTTTCTTTTTTGTACCTCTAATCTCAAGTGTCGTCAGGAAGGTGTAACAGCAAAGAGCACATGGTCTTGGTAGTTTTAACTAGGGCACATGCGTTGCGGGTACTCAGATTCTGAGCTTAACTGAAGTCTCTGGTTCTATTCCACCTCTTCCAGATCTTGTGTCTTACCAGAAACAGGCTGAATTCCCTATCGAGATTGACAGAACCTGAATGTGCAGTGTTAATTGGACCAGCTTCTGTTTGTGAGACAGACAAGCTTTTGAGCCACACTGAGCTCTTCTTTAAGACTGGGAAAGGTACAGCTAAATGCAAGGTGGAACAGATTGTGCTACTTATACTAAACATATTGCAAGGGACCATTCAAGATAGAGTGGCCCATTAACACCTCTGCAATCTTTAAAACAAAAAGGGGGTGGTGGGTTAGATTGTTGAAAGAAACCATAAATCCAGTGTCTCTGTTCAGACCATGATTTTTAGTGTCTACCAGTTATTAATTTAGTTTAATTTCATAACCCACTAACCCCCTCTTTCCACCTGTTCCACCTAGCATTTAGCTGTGACACTGGGGCTTTCCCAGACCTCAAGAAGAGCTTTTGGAGCCGCTTGTCTCTCTCACCAGCAGAAGTTGGTCCAATAAAAGATATTACATCACCCACCTTGTCTCCTTAGGAACCTGAACTTGGCAGCCTCGATTGAGATTCTGAGTTCTGATCTAGTCTTTTCCAGTGAGTGTCAGATTCTACTAGAATTGTAAGGTTTCCACATGTTCTTGTTAACGATAAATGCCTTTATTCTGGTGGTGCCAGAAGGCCCCAGCCAGGACTAGGGTCTCATTGTGCTGGGCGTTATACAAATATCGGTAGGAAAAGGTTCCTATACGGAAGGGCTTAGAATCTAAGGCTAAGTCTACACTGCACACCTTACAACGGCATGGCTGTGCCGTTGTAAGGTAAGCCGTGTAGCCGCTCTTTGTTGCCGGGAGAGAGCTCTCCTGGTGACCAAATGAAACCACCCCCACAAGGGGCAGTAACTTCGTCGACGGGAGAGCAGTTCCTGCCAACAAAGTGCTGTCCACGCCAGTGCTTTTTGTCATTAAAACTTCCGTGTTTTTTTTTTTTTTTCACATCCCTGAGCGATGTCACTTTTAATGAAGAAAGTGGAGTGTGGACAAAGCCTCAGGTACAAAGGGCAGAGGAACGTGCAATGAATTGGCACCATTCTGTTAGCTGTGTGTTTTCGTGTGTAAGTGGGGGGTTGTGTTTTTTTTGTTTGTTTTTTTCCCCCTTACGGGTAGAAAGAGGATGGGGAATGGCAGGAAGCGTAACATTAGTAAGAGCAAAGAGTAGGAGAAGGAAGGAATAGAAAAAGACAATCAAAGCTTCTCATTTGCCTAGCTATGAGCAGCAGCCATTGTTTTGTAGGCATAACAGCAGAAGTGAGTCTTTAGGAGGCTATGGTAGTGGCTGATCAGACTGTATACAAAGAGAGGTCTTTGATACAAAGATTTTCTGCTAAATTTTGGAGGAAAGGAAATGAGGGATAAGGGCTGTGATTTCTTGTGTACTTCTTTCAAATGTTTTGGATCTGGAAAGGCACATACACAGCCCCCAACACACTGTTTTCCAGAGGGTTCTGAAGCACATCCCCAAAACATTGACCTCTGCAGGTAATCCATGAGGAGAACTCCTCCAATTACAAATTTCTTTCCCAAGTCTGCAGGCAATGCTCCAGCATCACTGCTCTTGTACAGAGCTTCCCAACAGTAGCAGAGACTCTGGTCTCTTACACTCCAGCTATTCAGAAATTGGTGGGCAGCATGTAGCTGAGAATCATGGAGGTATGTAGAACGTCTGAACAGCACCAGAGGCAAGCAATGGAGATATTCCTAGTGGAGGAGGAGTAGAGTACCCGAGATGTGCCCTCACTGTTTCCCCAACAATCAGGAGGTTTTAAAATGCAGGGATGGGGAAACCACTGTCTTGCTTCTAGCAGCTGAAGGGATAGGCAGGGGGCTTCAGATTTCAGATATCTACTACCTAGAAGTTAATACAAAAGATGGAAGTCTCCAAGCAGGGTGCAGGGACAGCCTTTGTTAGGAACCGCAGCCCCTCTCCAGTTCCAGAAGCTGGGAGCTGGCTGCGTTTCTCACCTGGCATTATCCAAGGAAGACGTTAATGGCAACACTACCCCGCTCGTCCTTGTATCTATCTGGTTGGTTGGTTTCCTTTGATGGCTAGCAGGTTTCTGGTGAGTGTTTCAAGCCCATCGAACCTTAGTGTGCTGTGGCAACTGAATAACTCGGTAAGTAGGGAGACCTATTTTTATCTGTAAGCAAAACAAATCTAGGACCTCACATACAGGACACTTGTGGGACTATTATTTTTCACAGTAAACCTGCTTCAGTTTGGATTTGTTTGGGATTTATAGAACGATGGTACAATGTTAACAATACTGCACATCAATATTTATTTCTCTCCTTATTTTCCAGGGCAGGAAAACCTCCCCCTGGCTTGCATCTGGATGTAGTCAAAGGAGACAAACTAATTGAGGTATGAAAATAGATGTAGTAAGTGTTTTAGATGCATGCAGAAGGAGATTGGATTTAACCCATCTGTTGATGGGGAATTGAATTCCATTGCTTCGTTTCCCAGTCTTCCCCCTCCATTTGTACCTCGAAGTGACCCTTCCCTCTCTTTGTGCGCCCCAAAGTGACCCTTTCTTCCCCGACACGCACTTTTCTTTTTTTATTAACAGTGATCCAGCCCCCAGCCTTTAACCACAACCCTTAATGTTTGTGACTGATTTTGATGAAATGCGAAGTCCCCTTTGTATACATGCACTGGATCCCAGTCAGGAAGCTGTGCTGTGCATCTGTCAGCAACATGGTGGCATGGTGATTGGGTTTAGGAACATAGGACTGGAAGGGACCTTCCAGGTCAGCAAGTCTAGTCTCTTGCTCTCAGAGGTAGCCATTTATATAGTCCATGTAAATAAACGTTGCCCGCTCCATCTTAAAACTGGTTAGGTGTTTTGCCCCCACTACTCCTATTGAAAGGCTGTTCCAGAACCTGACTCCTTTGATGATTAGAAACCGTCTTCTAATTTCCAGCCTAAATTTATTCATGGCCAGTTTATCCCCATTTGTGCCAGAATTGTCCTTTAGCTTTGAGAGCTCTTCTCCATCCCTTGTGTTTACCCCTTCCCTCCAATGTATTTAGAGGCAACCTTATTCCCTCTAAGCCTTCATTTTGCTAGACTTAAAGGAACTTGGCTTGTTTGTCTCCCCTCATAAGAGAGGTTCTCCCTTCCTCTCATCCTAACAGCACTTCTCTGCATCTGGTGAGTCTGAATTCATCTTTCTAGAATGTGGGTAAATCCCAAACAAAACACTATGTTCATCTACAATTTAAAAAAATAAATGCAAATATTTCCAAAACTGTTACTTTGTGCAAAGCCTTATTTTACTAAACTTAAATGTTGTCTGCTTATCCCCTAAAAGTACATATGCTATTGAAGGTTTTAGTATAGCTGGTCTCGGATTCTGACCAGCAGTCCTTGTCAGAAGTGCTCCAGGAGCCTGGTTTTGTAAGCAGAAGCTCATTTAACTAATGCCTGGGGAGCCCAAATGTTTAATGCAAAGTAAGTAGTATTAGACTGATTCTGAGCTGCTTATTGCAGGGGTTTGTTACTATAGTTTACGTTGTAATATTTTTACAATAAAAGTAATGCTTCTCTCTTGTCTAGAGTTCAGCAGTGGGAACAAAACCATTCAGGGAGCCAAAGGTTACAAAGTAGGGGGAGCCAAAATAATGCTGCTAAGCAAGAAATTGGAGCATTAAGAATCTGAGGTCTGGTGAAGAGAACCAGAGGAACTGGGGGTCATTGTTCACTGGTTTACAGTATACGATGTTGCAGGATCTTTGGCCAGCAAGGGAAAATTGCCCCTGACTCACAGGAGATTGTATTTGATCTGCTGGTCCATATTTTTGTTATCAAAAATACCCTCTCTTCCCTTTTAACAATGCATGTTCTGGAACTTATTTAATTGTATTCTTCCCAAGCCACAGTCCAGTTATGGGTTCACAATTTTTTTCTACTGTACAACATAACCAACCCAATTTGGGGGTGGCGTGGTGAAAGAACCTAGTAAGTCTTCAGACTTATTTTAAGCTCTTTGTTGATGTATCTCTCATCACCTAGTATTGTCTGCAGTATATTGTTTGTCTGTATAGAATGTAAGATCCTTGGGACAGGGATTATGTCTTGTATGTGTTGTATAGTGCAGAGCGCGACCATAGTCAAATAGCAGATTTTTAACACCTTAAGTGATTCCTTCATTGGGATTCTTCTGAAGTGCTACTCGGATGCCTTGGCATCCCTGCTCCGATTCTTTCTGGTCTTGTAATCGCTTATCCTGCCCTTCTGCCATAAGCCATATATTACAGCCAGCAACTTCAAGGTGAAAAATCTTCATCTTTCAATCGTTCTGCAGGGCCTATATTCCAACACTCACGGGTATGTAAAACATCTGGCTGTACCATGAGTAAAGGCTGGATGTGTTGTGACATCAAGAACCTGAAAATGCAATTGACTTCACTGATTTTCATTGGTCAACTTCATAGGGCTGTAAAAAGAGCAAAGATAGTGACAGGCAAAGTGGATTTCAAAAATGTTCACTTTTTCTAATCTAGTATTGTTGGTAAAGGTGAAGAAATGTTTGTTCCCAACACATGACCTTAAGTTAACTGTCCTTTTTAAGGTTCAGTTGTTTAGACTAGTTGGAAAGCTCTGCATGTTTTTCTGTAGTTAGTGGCTAGGTTATAGAACACTTCAATCTTTACAGATTTACTGAGCACTTGATACTAACCGAGCTATCTGGATCCCAGCTCTCCTGTAGAGATCTGAGATACAGCTTGTGATTGCTGGGTCTGAGAAGTGCAATATTAAAACAAGCCATGAAGTATTAAGCTCAGCGGGTAGAGGATCACGCTGGGTTATAGCTCAGAGGCACAGATGAGTTTTAAGCTTGTCCACACTTAAAATACCACAGTGGCACCACTGTAGTGCTTCAGTGAAGATTCTGCCTACGCCAGCAGGAGGGCGTGACCGTCTATGCTGTTATGGTCACCACTCTTACAAGATTATGATCTGCTTTGTACAAAATTTGCCTTGAGGTATCATTTGAAAACTCTTAATCCGCTGAACATTATTATCCCATTGAAATATGAGTAGAAAACTCTGAAGTTGATATTCTACTGTATGGTTGTTAGAGAAATGTTTTAAGTCTGGGTAATACTTACAAACCATTTTTCAGAGATAAAGACAAACTGGCACCCCCAGACAGCACCCTTGACTTTACTGATACTTATCACTTGCTTAAGCAACCATTCTCCTGCAGGGGGAAGGTGTGAATATGAAACTTACATTGCATCTCAGGAACATTTCAGCCCTCACATAGTCCCTTGTAGATGTGTCACTACACCCCAATGGGGGGAGGGGGATCCTCACAGAGGGGAGGCAGGTATGAGAGAGAGAGAAACCTCCAACTCACCTCTCCTCCTATCTCTCTGCTCATCACGTCAACGGACACCTGACTCTGAACTGACAGAGTGGTCCCTGGCTGAAAGAGAATCCAGACTGTGAACTATGACAACTTGTGGTGAAAGAGTCTCTTGCTTTAGACGCCATTCGATAGTTAAAGGTTAGGAAGTAGCTTCTGTGTTTATTTTCTTTTGTAACCAGTACTGACCTTTTTATGCATTATCACTTAAAATCTTTCTATAGTTTGTTTGTTTCATTTTAACCAGTGTGTGTGTGTTAAAGTGTGTGGAGAAACTCCATTTGGGATAACAAGTTTGGTGCATTATCATTTTCCTTTGCTGAAATGACGAACTTTCTATGAGCTTGCATTGTTCAGCAGTGTACTGGACAGTACAAGACACATTTCTCGGGGAACAAGATTGAGACTAAGAAGTGGCGGGTGTTGCCCTATATGTAATTTGAGTGACTGGTCAGAGTGCTTGTGTATTTAGCTGGGAGTGAATTTACATACTGAAGGCTTCACAAGGAGACCAGGCGTAGCTGCTCTGGCAGTGAAGCAGTGTAAAAGGCACTCCAGGCTAGAGAGTTCAGGGGACACTGCTGTTCAACAGTCCAGATTGTACCCTGGGGAATGTCACAGTGGTGCAGCGAGGAGCAGGGTATATGCACAGCTTGTCGTTCTGAGTGAAGTTTGCACTTTAAGCACTGGTGTAGCAATTTTAAGTGAAATTCAAGTGTGGTGGCTGAAAACAATCGAAGGGTTACAGCTTTGTTTTCTGTTTGCTTATTTCGGGAAAGGGAAATAGGAACAGAAACGCATAAAAAATGAGCAAAGGTACAGCAGCTACAAAGATGGATATGACCAAATTGAAGTTGAAGGAGAGCAAATGAACGCAAGCATTGGTTAAAAGAAGCAGAGATTAAACTGAAAATGAAGGCATTAGAGCTGAGAGAGAAGCAGCAGTAGCTGCTGCTGCTTTAGGAGAAGCCCATAAAGGAGCCCTGAGGCAACTGGAAGCTGAGGCTCACAGGCGAGCCATGGAGCTGAAAGCCAAAGAGGCTGAGGAGGAGGAGAAGGAAAAGGAGCAGAGTTACAACCTGGAGATGAGAGCAGAGCACTATAAAAGGCACCCTAGGCTATAGAGTTAAGGGGACACCACTGTTCAACAGTCCAGAGTATACGCTGGGGTCTGTCACAAGGGGTTTTCCTGTCGGTGTAGGTAATCCACTTCCCCAAGAGGCAGTAGCTAGGTTGACTGGTGAATTGTCCCCTTGACCTAGTGCAGTCTACACCAGGGGGTAGGGGACTTAAGTTAGTTTAACTGCATTGCTCAGGGGGGTGGATTTTCTTACCCATGAGCAACGTAGTTATACTGACCTAACTTCCTAGTGTAGACCAAGCCTTCATCGTGGTCAGATAAAGGCTGTAAAATTAGTGTTCGTTGTTATTGATTTGCCACTGCCTTGTGAAGTCATTACACCTATGCAAAGTGAGTGTCAAACACTGCCAAGTCTGAATGGCAACGTTTTACACTTAGTACTGGTGTACATGAGAAATTGCATCGACACTTCTCCACCCCCTTGGGACTAGAAGTAAGAATAAGAACTGACCTAGGAATTTTTCCACAGTACTTGAAGCCACAGGATACGGTGCTAATAGGGCTTTAAATACCCATGTCTGGTTCTGCTCTCCCAGTAAGAGGGAGTTCGTTGAGAATGTGAGAATAAAAGGGAAACTTAGTACAAGGAAGCACCAGCTCCTTGACTCTCCATAATAAGAAATGGGATCACAGAATGCAGCTCCACAAAGGTATTGAATTCAGGAAAACCACCTGGGGAACTGAATCTAGTGAGTAAGACACTTTTGGAAGAAGCAATAAATCCATTGGGGTGGAAAAATTTGGGGAATCCTAAAACCTGCCATGATTAAAGTGCAGCTGACCTCAGAATTAAAAGAACAAGAAGCAGACAATATGGCTTTGCAAAGAAATGCTCAAATAAAATGAGGTCTTGAGAAAAACCTCTATGAAACACTGATGTAACCAAACAAACCAGAATCCATTAAGACTTGCAGGAAAAAGAGAAGGGCAGCAAAAAGATACTATCCAGAGAGGCTAATATGAATGGGAAGAGCTCTTCTTAGAAGTGTATGTGGTGGAGGAAAAAAGCACCAAATAATGCTTCAGAGGTGGCTAAGAGAGCCATTTTCTTCTAAAACTGTCTTGTCCAAACTTTTATGTTTTGGTTAACTTGGAAATAAGGGAAGACCTTGTAAAAATTGCTGTTTACAAAGAGCAGGTAAGGGAATATATGAACAATGTGAACATATACCAATCAACAGGTCCAGATGGCACAATTGGTGGGTGAATAGAATGCAGAAGTTGTGATATGTTCTGGGTTTTGGCAAAGCATTTGATGATGTCTCGTGAAATTATGCTCAGAAATTTGTTCAAATTGACTCTGATATGAACACTATTGTGTAGATTGAAAACTGGCTGCAGGCCTGATGGTAAGGGATGATGATAAATGGTAACATGTAGAGTTGACAGAGGACATATCATAGAATATTAGGGTTGGAAGAGACCTCAGAAGGTCATCTAGTCCAATCCCTTGCTCAAAGCAGGACCAGCACCAACTAAATCATCCCAACCGAGGCTTTGTCAAGCTGGACCTTAAAAACCTCTAAAGATGGAGATTCCACTACCTCCTTAGGCATCCCATTCCAGTGCTTCACCACCCTCCTAGTGAAATAGTGTTTCCTAATATCCAACCTAGACCTCCCCCTCTGCAACTTGAGACCATTGCTTCTTGTTCTGTCATCTGCCACCACTGAGAACAGCCGAGCTCCATCCTCTTTGGAACCCACTTTCAGGTAGTTGAAGGTTGCTATTGTGCCTTGTCTTTGGGTAATGATCTAGAAAAGAGAATAAACACATGAAATTTGCTAAACATTCATTAGTGAATACTAAATTGTGAGAAGCCGCAAATGCCATGCGAGCAGAGAAATACGTAATACAAATGGGATAGAGCGCTTAAAAACAAAAGCAGAAAACAAAACGAGGTTCAGTTTGGAAAAGGTGAGTTAATCCATAAGGGGGAAATTTAATCTGAAACAGAATAAAAACCGGAATATCAGTAATGCTGAAAGAGACTAAAGGTGATAATGGACAGCTAATTAGGCAGGTTTGCAAAGAAAATGAGCCCAGTGCAATTTTGTATCTGATGAGGCACAGGAATAGATGTCAAGATGCCTGTTCCTGGCTTTGTCCCTCACCATGTGTCTTGGTGCTTAGTCACAGACGTTGTCTGCCTTCCCCAGGCCCTCCAACTATAGGCCTGAGAAGATTGCCTATGGAATATTGAGATCTGTTCTAGGCATCCACATTACACGAAAGATTAACAAACAAAAGAGCAGGAAGAGCAACTTAAATGATGAGGAGCTGGAGGAATTAAGTTGAGTGATTTGAAGAGCTGCATTCATTTACAAGAAACTTTGAGGATTCTGCTGCTGCACAGGGCCTTTAGGTCTCTGTGCTCTTCAGCCACATGGGACTTCAGAACCCCAGCCGTAAGCACTTGGAAACGAGGAACTGCTCAGTGACGGTCTCCCAAGTTGAGCTGCTGCTTCACACACAATACAACCTTAATGCAGCCCCTCTTTGGGACATTACTCCTTGTAACATTCTTTGGGAGGTGGGGAATATTTGGCTAAATTGCAGAACAACAATCAAAATGTATTAAGATCTTTAATGTATTGTTAGCATCTCTAATTGTGGTTGTGCAGGTGGCAGTAAGGAGAAAAGGCAAGTCAGTGTGAGCACCACCAATCAGCAGCACATCTCCCCACATCAGTGCTGCTCAGGGTAGGTTAAGTCAAAGCGACTTTAAATCAACAAGCCAGAAACCTTGACTTGAATCGTGTTTTACCTTTATACTTTTTAATTTTTGCTAATGAAGGGATGATTCTCATTGGTTGGTAACCACTAAAATGTGTTGATTTGCTACTAAATATAGCCTTTACATTAAATTTGGTGGTTCTTTTTGCTGACCAGGAGAATAAATTATATCTGTGCATGCTCATTTAAGAAATTATGTAACTTAATTTAAATTTATTCAGATTCTTAATTTTCACATTTTATATTAGAAAATGGTGAATGATACTTTTTTAACAGATTAATTATTAACTTGCAATTTGCATTAAGCTGTATTTGGATGAAAATTCAATTAAAATACACACAAACAGCATTTTAAAGTATTTTTATTAGTTCAATAAAACTACCTTAAATGTGCTGGTTACATAAATTTTTTTCTTATCAGAACATTTATCAAAACATGCTTTGCAAATAAAACTGATTTATTAAACAAAGGAAGTATTATCTGTAGTTATTGAATGGAACTAATTGTTTCTGGTCACCATAGAATCCTAGAAGTGGAAGGGACTGCGAGACGTCATCTAGTCCTGTCCCCTGCACTCAAGGCAGGACTAAATATTATTTAGACCATCCCTGACAGGTTTTTCTCCAAGCTGTCCTTAAAAATTCCCAATGATGGAGTTCCACAAAGTCCGTAGGCAATTTATTCCAGTGCTTAACCACCCTGACAGTTAGGACGTTTTTCCTAATGTCCAACCTAAACCGCCCTTGCTGCAATTTAAGCCCATTGCTTCTTGTCCTATCTTCAGAGGTTAAGAACTATTTTTCTCCCTCCTTGTAACAAACTTTTATGTACTTGAAAACTGTTGTGTCCCATCTCAGTCTTCTCTTCTCCGGACTAAAACCAATTTTTTCTATCTTCCCTTATAGGTCATGTTTTCTAGACCTTTAATCATTTTTGTTGCTCTTCTCTGGACTTTCTCCAATTTGTCCACATCTTTCCTGAAATATGGCACTCGGAACTGGACACAATACTCCAGTTGAGGCCTAATCAGTGCAGAGCAGAGCAGAAGAATTACTTCTCTTGTCTTGCTTACAATACTCCATGTCCTTCATTACTTTAGAATTAGTAGATCTCATCCTCTTAAACCTAGTTTTTAGTCATAGATTGGAAGGGGAAACCAAGCTTTCCTGCTTTTTCAACTCCCAATTGGTTTCTTAACTTTGAATGAACTTATCATTGAACTGAACTAGTTGAATAAACTCAACTGAAGAAAATATCTTTGAACCTACAGAAGAGACTACTGCCATCAAAAACTTGTTCAACACTTCAGCAAATTCTGGTTCCAGGTGCTTGGACAGTGACTTCCACCAATTTAGTTTGACCAGGTTATTTTAGACTTTGCAACAAAAGTACTGCTTAATTTTATTTAATTTAACTTAAAAACATTTTTTTAAAATAATTATGAATTCGTATTAACTGTGATGTTGCCATGCAGCCCACTGCCCATTACATCAGACTGTATGAATAGGAACCCTAGCTTGGTGCTATGGGCACACGGAAAATGTCAGCTTTTGTTGGCCAGGGTGCTGTGATGTTCCTATATGCGTCCACACAGAGGCGGAGTTGTGTGGTGTGCAGCAGCACCTTAAGTGAGCATTTCCTGATCTTCCAGTGTTTGAGTTGGAGGTTTCTAAGTTCCATGACTTAAAAGGGCATGGGGACTTTTTGAGTCACTGTAGTTTAAATCTTAATCCATCCAGACCCTTAATCATCTAAATTACTTCCCCCATAAGGCACAGCACACACCTAACCTATGCATGCGTCAACCCTGAATATCAGCTGATGTTGCTGCAGTTCTAATTAAGTTCTAATTTGTTATGCCATGAGGAAGGTTAATGTGGTGGCGGCTAGTGTTTCCTTACTATCTGCAGGCCGAAGGAAGTTCCTTTCGGGGATATGTCACTTGTCAATGGAAATACACTCTGTTGCAGGCGCAGGCAAACGTTTAGGCCTGAGGGCTACATCAGGTTTTGGAAATTGTATAGAGGACTGGTTAGGGGAGGCTGTGCCAGGCTGCCCCTGCCCCCTATCCACCCCCCACCCTCCTGGGACCCCTGCCCCCTCCCCTCCCCCTGTTCCCTGATGGAGGAGGGGAGGGGGCAGGACCCCGGAATCTCTGCCCCTGACTGCCCCCAACCACCACCCCAAACTCCCCCGCCCCCTTACCGTGCAGCACAGAGCACCGGTGGCTGGCAGCGCTACAGCCGCACCACCCAGAGCGTTGTGCCGGTGTCGTGTAGTAAATTGCGCTCCGTAACTGCTACCGTAGCACATTCCTACGCAGAGCAGTTTAATACACTACACCAGCAGCATGGCACGCTGAGGCTGTGAGGGAGGGGGAGCAGCGGGGCAGGGGCTGTGGGCGAGCCTCCCAGGCCAGGAGCTCAGGGGCTGGGCAGGAGGGTCCCGCGGCCTGTAGTTTGCCCACCTCTGCTCTATTGGCATTAGACCATAGTGTCTCATAACTTGGTACCTTGCTTTTTTAGGGTTTACATAGAGGGGATGCCATGCATGCCCAACCTTAATCCAGTTTAAACAAAATACTTTGTTTATACAATAAGTATGGAGAACCGGAGTAAGAAGGAAAAGCTAAGATGTCTAACAGAAGAAATGGGCTGATAGGTGGATTTGGTTGTGGATGAAAACACACTGGAGAAACCAACTAGGCCAAACAAAGCTCTGGAGAACACAATGTAGGTACAATCATGCATAGGAACAGAGGACCTGCCATTCTGCACTGGTCCCTAGGTCCGTCTCTGACAGTGCCCAGTACCATGTACGTCACAGGAAGGTGTGAGAAACCCTACAGGAGGCACATGTGGCATAATCTCTTCCCCCGGCCTCATCCTAGTACCTAGTAGTTAGATTGGTTTAAGCCCTGAGCTATAAAAAGTGTTTTATCCCTTCCAAAACTGTGTTTTGCACTGGCCTCGGAGGTGGACTGGATAGGACCCAGTTGGTCTCTTCCATCTCCAGTTGCTCTGTTTCTATAAGGCAGAGCTTCCTTTGAATTTCCTTTGAGTGGGTCAAGACAACATTGAAATGTTATCCAACAGGTTTTAATATGCTGAGACCGTGTGTCGCTTCCTATGTCGTGCATAGTCTTTCCTTTCTCTACTAGTTTGCTAAAGATTTGTGTGATTGTGTTGGGTTTTGATCTGTTTGCTTCATGTTCTAGAGCAGAGGTGGGCAAACTTTTTGGCCTGAGGGCCACATTGGCATTGCAAAACTGTATGGAGAGCTGGGTAGGGAAGGCTGTGCCTCCCCAAACAGCCTGGCCCCCGCCACCTCTCACTTCCTGCCCCCCTCAGAACTCCTGACCCATCCAACTCCCCCTGCTCCTTGTCCCCTGACTGCCCCCTCCCGGGACTCCGTCCCCTATCCAACCCCCCCCCCCCCGTCCCCTGAATGCCCTGACCCCTATCCAACTCCTCCCCCCCACCCCCGCTCTCTGTTCCCTGACTGCTCCCACTCCCTGACAGCCCCCATGGGACTCCCACGCCTATCCAACCATCCCCTGACTGCTCCTGGGACCCCCTGCCCCTTATCCAACCCTCCCCGCCCCCTTACCATGCTGCTCAGAGCAGCAAGAGCTCGCCACCTGGCTGGAGCCAGCCACACCGTCCACGCTGCCTGGCAGGAGCATCGGGCCAGAGCGCTGGCAGCGTGGCACACTGCAGGGGAGGGGGACAGCAGAGGAGGGGCTGGGGGTGAGCCTCCCTGGCCGGGAGCTCAGGGGCTGGGCAGGACGGTCCCGCAGGCTGTAGTTTGCCCACTTCTGTTGTAGAGTCCATGTTTTTTAGGAAGATCTGGGAGTTTGTATAAATCTGATAAGGTAACGCTGCTATTTATTTCATATTCTACCTCAGAAACTGATCATTGATGAGAAGAAATATTATCTTTTTGGGAGAAACCCTGATCTGTGTGATTTTACCATTGATCACCAGTCCTGCTCTCGGGTCCATGCTGCCTTGGTGTATCACAAACATCTTAAGAGGGTTTTTCTCATAGACCTTAACAGCAGTAAGTAACTTGGCATTTAACCAGGGAGCGGGTGTAGGCTGATTTGATAGTTTGACTGGTTGGATTTTGAAGATGTTTGATGCATGAGGATTGAGTTTGTGTTAGCTTCTTATTGACTGAGACCTTGTAACACTTCCAGTGCACTACATCCCAATGCTCAAACCCTCTTGAACATCCCCAGAGCTATATTCCTTTCCAGTCACATTTTGCCATGTGGGGAAACGATGGCCATCTGGGATATGAATTAACGCTCATTCTGAAGTTGACACAAGCTGGGGCTAGAGGGATTCCTTGTGTCACTCAGTGCCCCTCCCTCATTCAGCGATTGGTGACGGCATTTCCAGGCTCTGGAGCGGATCAGATTGGTGGCATGGCAGTGAGGTTCCAGAGGGACTTCAAAACTATAATCTTTTTTTTAACTACTTCTGGTTAGAAAGCTACATCTCCACTGTGTAGGGCACTTTCTCTGGATCTGGAACTCAAGGGAGCTCCAGCCTGTTCCATGCAGATGGATACAAGCAGGGGGTGACTAGAAATATTAGAGGAAGCCTGAAACCAAAGTGTGCTTGTCATTTCTGTTAGTTATATGGGGAGTGCTGACCCCTGCATGGGATGTTAGGGTGATAGCATTACTGCAGTGACATGTATCTATCCAGCTATCCACGCGTGGGTTTTGACCTTTTGGCAGTGTTCCAGTTCCCTAGTGACCGTCTGGTTTTTTTTTTCATTCTGATATTCTCCTCAGCACATGGCACGTTCTTGGGTCATATTCGTTTGGAACCTCACAAACCCCAACAGATTCCCATTGACTCCACGGTTTCATTTGGTGCCTCTACGCGGGCATACACTCTGCGAGAGAAGCCGCAGACGCTGCCGTCCACAGTTAAAGGAGATGAGAAAATGGGTGGTGATGATGAGGAGCTCAAGGGCTTGCTGGGCCTGCCAGAGGAGGAGACCGAGCTTGATGTGAGCACCATGAAGCATTGTGCCTCTTACTGGATAGCACTCCCCACCGTCGGCTTGGGGTGCTCATTTCCCTGGTGCTGTAGATGGTTTTAGGGGTGTCTGCTGCTGGCAGGCACTCACAGGCCATCTCATGCCATTAGGATAGGATGCTTTCATGCTTCTTTCCAGCACCTCTTGTATAACAGCCCATGTTCTACCACCCCAGCCAAACCCACACCAGGTCGCTGGCAGTTCCCCGGCCCTGCTGCTCATTCACAAGCCATGCCTGCTGTAGCCCCATCACCTGCTAGTGGAGGGCAGGCCAGGAGGGACACAGACCAGTGCAGCTGGCACTTCTGCCCCATTCTTTCCTTGAGGTTTAAGGCTGGGGCTAAGCCATGTGCTGTGCTCTGCTGTTAACTCTCAGCCCTCAGATGGCAGCTTTGTGCGTTATAGCTGCACTGACCATTTCCTCCCTGATTGTGTCCTTAGAACCTGACAGAGTTTAACACAGCCCACAACAAGAGAATCTCCACGCTCACCATAGAGGAAGGGAACTTGGATATTCAGAGACCAAAGAGAAAACGGAAGAACTCCAGAGTGACGTTCAGCGACGATGACGAGATCATTAATCCAGGTGATCATGTGTATCTTGCCCCTCCATCTCCTCGCCCCCACACCCCTCTGAGAGCCTGCGTGCTAATATCCTATATTTGGAGATCCCGCCCATGGCCAGCCGGCCAGTCAGTTGAAAAACACAGAAATCTGAGTTGGAGACTCCAAGGGGACTGGCCCTTCAGAGAAGCGCTCACATTTCTCCACATCGGTGTTGTGCCCTCCGAGGCACCTTCCAGCTAAACAGTACTGTTGCTGTCTTCCGGGAGGCACATGAGGTCCCTCAACCCCTACAGCTCCTGTGCCGCTTGCTGCGCACCCAGGCAAAGCCCCTGAGGCGGTAGCGGCCAGACCTCCAAGGGCTCCAAACTCACAGTTGCACCAGTTTTTCAACAGCTCAACACCATACGTGCTGAGCTCTCCTACTTCGGTGTCTAAGTGGGAGCTGAGTGTTTCTGAAAATCTAGCCCTAGATGCTTTGAGCACTGCATGGGTGGCTGGGGGGGGGGGGGGGGGCGGGATTAACGGTAAGCCTAATGCTTAAACCATTTAACCTTTTACATCCCACTTCACTCATCAGCTAACATGAGTTGTTCAGGTTCCTTATTTCCAATTTGAATTTGTTTGTCTGGAAGTTTGACAAAGTCCGTCTGGAAGGAAGGTGGGTAAGGTAAATTAACCATTGGAACAACTGTAACCTACAGAATATCAACACCCCCATCCCCAAGCGTCAACAGTTCTTCCAGCTCTTCCCAGCCTAAATAGATTGGGAGCCCACTGCCACTAGATGGCCCCAGCAGTTTGAAGGATCTTAATTTCTCTCCCGTGTGCACACAGCTTCTGAACTGCAGCTTTCTGAAGGGAAGGTGGATACGACACTTCCATACAGAGATGCGCTTGCATGCCGTGGGCACACTGCAGTGTACACCCTCTCTTGTAGCCATTGTACTAAAAGCATAATTCTTCTCACGCTTACAGAGGACGTGGACCCTTCGGTTGGGCGTTTCAGAAACATGGTACAGACAGCAGTGGTCCCAGTTAAGGTACAAACTAACTTCCAAATCTAACCAAAACTCTTCATCTGTAATTTGTAATCTATAGCGTGAATTATTGTCTTAAATACTATGCATTAGGGTGCGGGAATTGTCAGTGTTTTCTTTTTGTGTTCAGATGGATTAAAGGGAAACTGGCAGGTCTGTTCAGGTTCATAATTTAGGCAGCATTTTCAAAATTGAAGATCAATAGAAATGTCCCCAAATGCTTTTCTAAAAATCAATTGGCTGTTTTTTGGTGTTAAGAAGTTATGGGGTGAGAGACAAAGTACTGTATGGATTAGAGCAGTGGTGGGCAACCTGTGGCCCATCAGGGTAACTAGCTGGCAAGCTGCAAGACAGTGTTTACACTGACCATTCGCAGGCACGGCCGCCCATAGCTCCCAGTGGCCACAGTTCTCCATTCCCAACCAATGGGAGCTGCGGGAAGTGGCACAGACCACAGGGACGTGTTGGCCGCTGCTTCCCATAGCTCCCATTGGTTGGAAACAGGAAGCTGCACGCGGCTGTGCCTGCGGATGGTCAATGTAAACACTGTCTCGCGGCCCGCCAGCGGATTAGAAGCTGGCTAAGGGGCAGAAAATACCAAGTAGGAATCAATGGTCTGTTTTCTACACGAGAAAAGGTTAACGTGGGTATCAGAGAAGGTCCCATATTAGGACTGGTGAGGTTTGGTACGTTCACTTTTTCTGTGGGAAGGCAGGGAACAAAGAAGTGGGCAAGTCTGCAGATGGCATCATTGTGTAGGATACTCAGGACTAAAGAAAACTGAGGAATTTCAGAATAGCCTAACAATGTGATTGCAGATGAAATCTCCTATTGACAAGTACAAAGTAATGCGCATGGGAATACTTTGAGTTACTCTAAGATCACTTACGTTCTAAATTAATTATAACTGTTCTGGAAAAAGATCTGGGTGATCGAAAGCAAGACATAAAATCTGCCAGTCATAATCCAGAGATGGCCCTGTTTGTCGTTTTGAAACCACACCCACTCAGCCATGCCTTTTGGACGCAGGCAGGTTGGGCAAGCAAGCTCAGGAGGCAAAGATGGGAAGTTTAGTCTATTCCATAAACTAAACCCTACCTGATGCTTTCAACACCCAGGACTGGTCAATGCTACAGAGTTAGGTTGATGTAAGGCAGTTTATGTCAACCTAACTATGTCAGCGTGGACACTACAGCCTTGCTCCCGGTGATGTAGGTGCCTTACTACACCAACATATTAACTCCACCTCCACAAGAGGCATCAGTGTAGTGAGGGCAATAGTGTCCACGTAGACCGGGGTGGGCAAACTTTTTGGCCCAAGGGCCACGTCGGGGTTATGAAACGGTATAGAGGGCCAGGTAAGGAAGGCTGTGCCTCCCCAAACAGCCTGGCCTTTGCCCCCATCCACCCCTTCCTGCCCCGACTGACCCGCTCAGAACCCCCGACCTATCCAACCCCCGACCTATCCAACCCCCCTGCTCCTTGTCCCCTGCTTGCCCCCTCCTGGGACCCCCATCCCTAACTGCTCCCCCTATCCAACGCCCTGGCCCCCACCGCTCCCTGTCTCCTGACTGCCCCCTCCCTGAGCCTCCGCCTCCTGACTACCCCATGGGACCTCCTGCCCTTTATCCAATCTTCCCCCCGCCCCCTTACCAGGCCGCTCAGAGCGGCAGGACAGGCTTATTGGAAAGCCTGGGAGGTGGGCGGACACAAGCCATGCTGCCTGTGCGGTGGCGGGGGAAGAGTGGGGGAGGGGCCGGGGTCTAGCCTCCCTGGCCGGGAGCTCAGGGGCCAGGCAGGAGGGTCCCATGAGCCAGAAGTGGCCCTTGGACCAGAGTTTGCCCACCTCTGATGTAGACACAGCATTACTTACATCCGCTGTTGGCTGTCATTCTTGTCGATTTCTTGCTGATGCTGGAGCTGTGAAATTGACAGAGAGGCTGGAAGGTTCCCTGCTGCGAACCCCACACCAGGGCAGGTGAAGCCCTCTGCTCTGAGGCCAGGCTGCCCTCTAGGCTCCCAGGGGGGAGCTTCACCAAGAACTGAGCCTGTGCTCTCAGCCCCCCCCGCTGCCCCTGTTTAGTCAGTGCCAGCACTCCTGGGGAGGACGTGCTCCAGCGACAGGAGGAGGGTAGTGGTGGACATGGAAAACCACAGTAATTAGTGCAGTGACTGTCTCCACTTAACTTAAGTCGACCTAAGTTTGTCATGTAGACATGCCCTCAGTCTGTCCTGCACTCTGCATCAGAGAGCGCATTGGGAGTGACTTCAGTGGCAGCCCCAAAGGAAAGCCAGCTGGGGTGATGGGAAAGAGGATCACCTGTCTGTGTAACTCCTTCATATAGGACCGTGGTATGCATGGTGACTGTTTGTGGTGTGTGAGAAGGTGAAAGAATTAGATGGGATCCAGTTAAAGTGGCTTCTTGTTCTGGCCCTCCATGCTGTGAACCGTTCACTAAACAGTTCCGTCTTCCCTCCAATTGCAGAAGAAACGGATGGAAAACCCAGGCTCGCTGAGCATGGACGAGTCTGTAACCCGGCGCATGCAGAACTTCCCCTACGGCGGAGGATTGTATGGTGGCCTGCCTCCCACTCACAGTGAGGCAGGTTCCCAATCGCATGGTGTTCATGGGACAGCACTCATTGGAGGCCTGCCAATGCCCTACCCCAATCTTGCCCCAGAGGTGGACTTGACTCCCATTGTGCCATCGACAGTTAGCATGAACCCTGCTCCCAACCCAGCCGTCTTTAATCCTGAAGCTGTGAATGAACCGAAGAAGAAGAAATATGCAAAGGAGGCCTGGCCAGGCAAGAAGCCCACCCCTTCTCTACTGATCTGAGATGGGCTTTGTTTGGGGGTGGGAGCGATGAACTTGAGAAACTGTTCCCGTGCAGTATCGTCTTTTAAAGTTTGTGTCCTAACCACATGTAATATCAAGATTGGAAGAGTGAAATGTCCCTCAAAGATCTGTCTTCAAAACATTTTTATATGTCTGTAAAAAACACATCTCCCACCTCCTTTTGAATCCAAAGGCCAGCATCCTTTTCCCTTAGCCATTACTCTCCATAAGTTAAAGGGACACTGTCAAGTAATTCAACCCCCAAATTTATGGCCTGATCCTGCAAACACATCAACTAGGTGTAGTGCTTACTACTATGAGTAACCTTGCTCCAGCTAGACTGCTCAGGGCAGTATGCCCTACCTTAAGAGTAAGTGTGCCGGAGCAGGCCTAAATTCAGTACTAAATCAGGCTTTTGTGTGTAACTTTAAAACATTACAAAATGTAATATACATGGAATGGCTTTTATTGTTTTACTGTTACAAAATCACATAAAGGCTTTTAGTTTGGCTGTAAACATTCCCTTGTACTTGCAACCTAAAACACTGCAGCATCTGGGTAGCTCTTGAGAAGCTGGAGGTGAAATGGACAAGAAATAAAAGTGAAACTGACTAGTCGATTTCTACTCATCACCCTCTGTTAAACACAAAAGGCAAACAGCAAAGAAATGGTTAGTGTGAACTCTTCTTTTCTTAAAAAACCCTCTGCTCTGATATTTGAGGTGTTACAAAGGACACAGATAAGGATACTTGGGTTTTTTTAAAATATGGTTTTTAATCTTTCAGCTGAAATGAAATATCTTTTATTGAAGAAAAAACAAACACACACACAGCGCCTTAAGATTTGTGATCATACAAGGTGTCAGGTCTGTGATTAGGAGCAGCTAGCCAGCCAGCAGCCATGGGTTGGTCACATGCAAACTACATGGGTTTTAATGATTAAAGAATAAAACTGTGTGCAGTCTTCTGTATGTTGTCCTTTTCCCCTGCTAACAGCTGAGGGCAGGGGTTAAAGACAAGCAGCAGATTCCTGAAATGATGGTAGTTTCTCAGTGGAATGTAAAATCCTGCCTCATCTAAACAGAAGCACTTTTCCAAGCTTGGGTACACAGCATTCTGGTTTGACCTCTGTTTTCTTTCAGTTGAACAAAATGAGAAATTTGACGAGGATTTGCAGGCGTATTCCCAATCTGTAGTTTCTAAAACAGAAATTTTAAGTTCATTCAATATTTTGCTTCAGAGAAAGCAGCGATACTTTGCCCTAGGCTTATTCAGGAGCCTTTAAATTGTGTGATAAAACAATTCATCTAATTAGTCACCGTATTATTTTTGGGAATTCCTCCAGAATACGTGCACTGACATTTGACGTAACATCCCTGGCAGGTCATTAGTAGTGCATTGTGAGGAATTACCTGGCAAACTAGTGTGGCCATTAGACATATGGTGCCCTTTAATGTATCCGATCTGGCCATACACCCTTGAACTGCTCTGGACAGATGTTCCAAAATCAGTGTAATTTTTGCTTCTGTAGAATGACACATTCTATCATGTTTGTGGCATAAAAATGAGATAGTAACTACCCTAACCAGGATTGGTTGAAGTCCCTTATGGCCTGGCTGGTTCCCTCCCCCTCTCCACCATATCTGGCTCTAACTACTAGATGCTGGAGCTTTTTCTGGTGTCATTTCTCCATGGTATGATGGTGTGTTACATTGTTTTAGGTTGTCATGCTAAATGGCTTGTGTTCCTTCTTAGTTCCTATTCCAAATCCTCCAAAGTCCACTTACAGACTTCCTCCCTAGATTTTTAGTTCTACTTCTTCCTAGGCTGTAGGATTTTTCTCTTTCCTGCCAGTCTGTGTTATGAAGGCAACTCTTTAGGATGTGACCAGTTGGGGCAAGTAAAAGTTGAACAGACTTTATTTTACAAGTGACTCTTTGCAAGATCTCCCTGGGGAAAGGGAACTTTCCTGCTTGTTGTCTTGAAGCTCTTCTCCTCGTTGGGTTTGTACAAGCTCTCGTTATTTCAGAGCTCTGTGGCTATTACAGGCCAGGAAGGAGGGGATGGCATGAAACCCATGGGCTTTGTACAGAAGTTTGTACATTTGTGTAATAGGCCTTTTCACACTTTCTGTTTAGCTTTTTACCTGTAACCTTTACTACATTGTAAATTAAATGCAAATTTTGCCATTTTGGAGTTTAGTGTGTTCGTTCCCAACCTAGAGCCCTGCTGCAGTTGGGCATTTGCATTGAAGGTCTTTGTCACTGCAAAATGCCCTTGTCGTTGGAGGCCCTAAGCTTAGCAGGGCTGGCTAATGCTCCACCCTGAGAGAAGAGTAAGTCTGATTGCTGTTCCCATCCTGCCTCCTATGCCTTGGGCTCATGGCCTGTACCCAGTTGCACAGAATGGTGTCAATCATGGAGTGTTCTCAAACAGTAATTGCCCTTCTCCATTTTCTGACCCTCTGTCCAAATGAATCTTTGTTTTCCTGAAAGGGGCTCAGCTCCCAAAAGCCTGGGCAATGCTGCCTTTGAGAGGCAGTCTTTGGGCCAGCCTGTGAGTGTTCATTGCCATAGGAGCAATAGTTTATGGACTACGTATCCAAAGCAGGGGACAGCACTCACAACTGAGGCCAGACTGCTCTGCTCCCATTGTGCGACTGGGCCTCTGAATGTCAACGTGCGCCCAGTGCACTGAGCCCTTTGGCGACTGCTGCTCTAAGTGGCTCTGCCAAGTATTAATCTGATACGTGCTTTTTAGACCCTGTCTTTCCAGGAACTGCTCCAAAGAATCTTCCTCCTTGGGCAGGAATGTGGAAGCTCTGTCTAGTGGCAGCAATGCAGGCAGGAATAGCTCTACACCTAAAGCAACAGATGTGCTCAGTACCACCAAGGTGCAGGCCACGATTGCAAGGGCTGAGCACCCAGAAACCTGTCCTGAAATCCTTTGGAAATGTGGCCCTTTGCTATTGCATCTCTGGCTAGAAATCCAAAGGCTGAGCAACTCGCACTCCTGCAGCGGCAGGGCAGGGAAGGAGAAAGCACTCCAGGGCTGAGGCACTGGGGTGGCTGGAGGAAGCCTGTGTGAGGCTTTGCAGGTCAGCCAGATCAAAGGGGGACACAGTGGGGAAGTGAGGATTCAGGCTGGAGTGGGGAAGTTGGAGATGGTTGTATGAGGGGTGCCTGCCAAAGGAAGGGGAGCTTGGGGTGTCAGGCAGGCGCTGTAAGAGACAAGCTCATATTTCAAAAGCATTCAGAGGGAGCCAGGGACTTCCTTGCCAGGAGGGTTCCCAAGGCAGCCTGCACAGACCCACGTGTTCAGCAGGGGGCAGTGTTGAGCCAAGGCCTTTGGCTGCGTGCTCTCTGCTCACTGAGCTGGCAGGTTGCGGTGTCGGGAGCGAAGCAGCTGGTGTCACTTTTATCTGTCTGCCCTTGGCAAGCGTGGGGCCGATTGGGAGGGAGAGGGGCAGGATCCTAGCCAGCTCATAGAGTGGAGACAGCCCTGTGCTTAGGGCCACCCTGAAGCCAGCCTCTCCCTTGCTCCTGGGAGCCCTGGAGAAGCCCTCAGGTATACGCTGTTGGCTGGCTGATGGGCTGAGCATGTGTGCACCTCAAGCCCGGCACTGTCCATGATGCTGCCCTGTCCCCCTCAGCAGGCCGAAAACCAGCAACCTCCCAAGGTTTCAGGCTCCAGCATCTCGCTCTGCTTTCTGCAAACCTCCTTCAGAGTTGCTTGCCATGCTGGGCAGCTACAAGATGGGCAGGCGGGCACCTGCCCTCTCCCTTCAGGCTCCTGCCCCACCCTGACTTCCCCATGTCCCCATCTGTCACCCACGTGACATGCGGGGGTGTCCCTGCCACGCCAGCCCCCTCTATGGCAGAGTTGGACTGTCTAGTCTGGCAGCTCTGTCGCGGGGGGGCAGGGGGAGGAGACCTGTCCTTTCTCCCTCCCCCAGCCCAGAAAGATGTGCAATGGGAAGGTGTGCGCTGGGTCTACTCTGACTCCTCCCGTAGCCCTGCCCAGTCTAGGCAGCCCCGCAGGGGACACTGACTTGAGGAACAGGCAAATGTGGCAGTTCTGGTTGTTGGTGGCCACAGATGGCTCTTCGCTTTCTGCTCTGCATCACGAGGGGCCAGTTCCTTTTCCAGGCCCTGCTGGGAATCCTTCCCTTGCCCCTGTTCCTCCCTCAAGCAGACTCCGGGTACACCCTAGAGCCTCTTTCTCCTGTCTCATTAAGTGAGGGTGGAGGGGAAGGAGACAATGGTGGAAATAGTGGGGGGTGTCCCTTCCCATGCCACCCCGACTGGAGCGAGGGGGCTCCCCATGCTCCTTGGCACCCCAGGCTGCTTGGCACCATCTTGGCCACCCTGCAGCCTTGTTCTGGTTGCCAGCTCAGCTAAGCCTGGCGTCGTCCTTTCCCCCGGTCCCAGCTAGATGGTCGCTCTCTCAGCAGTAGCTACAATATTTGAAGTTCGCCTGTGAGCAGAAAAGAACCAGCGCACCCCACAGCAGCACTTCCTGTATGGCGCCAGGCTGCCAGCGTCTGGTGACAGGTCTCCCCCGCCCGGTGCTGGCTGCAGAAAGCTCTTCCCTGCAGAGCAGGCAGGCCGTTACCAGGCCATCTTGGCCATCTGCGTGGACGCTGGCATGAAGCTGGCAAATCCATGGGCCCAGCTGAAGGGCCAGGCACGAGCAGTAACCAACAGGCAAAGCTCTGAAGTCCTGAGGGCTGGAGCTGCGTTTTGCAACCAGGAAAAGGGAAAGCTGCTGTCCTTCCAGGGGGAGGGGAGGACAAAGCACCAAACTACCAACCTGACCCTGCTCTCCAAGGGCAAAAAGAGCTGAGTGCATGGCTGCCGCTGACTCCGTAGGACACTCCTGCAGGTTCCACACATGAGCCCACCCTGGTATGTGGCAGTTAGGAGGAACAGCAGGGCATGGGGCTGCCCTCATGGGGAGCAGGGGATGTGCAGCACTCCCAGAGTAATGGAAAACACTCAGCTGCAAGGGCAAGGGAACCCATTTAGCAGGGTCCCGGACAAACCATCTCTCAACCAGCGCTCCATGGGCCGCACAGCCTGAGGAATTTGCAACCAGATCTCCGGGCCACAGGAAGAGCCCAGGGTCTAAACCCACTCCCGATAAAGCCAAGGGGAGTCCTCCCATCAGTTCAAATGAGCGCTGGCTCGGCCCAAGGTCAGCAATGGAGAAAGTTCATTTAATAGGTTCCTGGGCATATTTATCTTTATTTCAGTCATGACCTACTTGCTCTAATCAAAGGAGCTAGACCTCCGGGGCAGAGTGACCACTGGGACATTTTAAAATTTACCTCTCCACCACCAAGAAGTTTAACAAGTAAAAATGCTGTTTTTAATCAACCCTAAAATTCCCTTGCTGGCGCATTGCACCGTGGCCTGCCAGAGTGTTGGGTGAATGCTGCAAAACTGGGCTTGTGAGCATTCATTCGATTTCACGCTGGGCAGGTTGGTGCCAGTCCATCGTCATGAATGTTTGCGTTAAACACGCGTTTGCATGAATGTGTGGGAATGGGTATCCTTCCTCCAAGGTCCTCTAGCTACATGCAAAGTTGTTTATTTTTTGCTGTTCTCTTGATTACAAAGTTTGCCGGCCAGTCAAGGTGCATAAAAACATTTGACTTGGGTGATGGGTTTGCAGCCCTCTGGCCACAGGATTTCCTCACCAGTTACAAAGAAATAACAAACACGCTGTAAAAATCACAGTCTGGATGTGGATAATTTGCAAATAAAGGATTACATTTGTCAGGCTGGTTATTCATAAAGTAATTCCCACAGCTCCAGGCTGGAGATTCAAACTGCCCAAACCCTTTGTGGCAAACAGCTAATTTAGCCCTGGTTCCAGATGGTGTGTCCATGAATGAAATTCTTCATTATTCCAAATCTTTGAATGAGTTTTGTGACCAGCTTTATGCCTCTGGATTATTCCTTGGCTGTTTGTATGAGTCAAAACTATGGTCAGCTATGTTGCATGGTTCCCCAGTTGGATAAGCTCATCTTTATAAAACAGCTCACGCTGCCAACAAAAACAAAATTCTTTGTGCCGCAAAATGAATTTAGTGTCTTGATCAAACAAACCTCAGCCATGGGCCTGAAATCTCCTTTCCGCCAATATTCAGGTGAACAAACGCTCTGCTGTCAGGACTGTTCCTCTGAACAGTAACTCAGTGCCTCGTTCATTAATCAGTCACCACGGCTGGAAGCCACACTTCCTGCCCTGACTGGCCAGCTCCAAACCCAGCCAGGAAAAGAGGGTGTTTCAAGTTCCTTAGTATGTCTACACTACAAAATGAGGTCGAATTTATAGAAGTCGATCTTTTAGAAAGCGATTTTATACAGTCAATTGTGTGTGTTCCCACTAAGCACATTAAGTCGGCAGAGTGCGTCCACAGTACCGAGGCTAGCGTCAACTTTCGGAGCCTTGCACTGTGGGTAGCCATCCCACAATTCTCGCAGTCTCCGCTGCCCATTGGAATTCTGGGTTGAGCTCCCAATGCCTGATGGGGCAAAAACTTTGTCACGAGTGGTTTTGGGTCCATGTCGTCAGTCGCCCCTCCCTTCGGGAAAGTAACAGCAGACAATCGTTTCGCGCCTTCTTTCCGTGCAGGCGCCATACTGCTGTCAGCAGACAGTGCAGTTGGGCTGCAAACCCTCATCTCAAACAACCGCTTCCGCGGCCATTCTGCTCTCCTGCTCTCCTGGTGCTATGAATCCACCTCACAGGTCCTCTATATGACCATCGTCATTGGTCACTTCCGCGGCCACTCTGCTCGGCTGCTCGTGTCTCACCACACCACGGCAAGCGTGCAGCTCGCTCAGCCGTTGTGTCCTGGCAGCAGATGCTGCAGTAGGCCTGCAAAACTGGTCATCCAACCACCACTTCCCCTGCAACTCTGCTCTCCTTCCTTTGAAGTTTTTAAGGTCGGGCTTGACAAAGCCCTGGCTAGGATGATTTAGTTGGGGATTGGTCCTGCTTTGAGCAGGGGGTTGGACTAGATGACCTCCTGAGGTCCCTTCCAACCCTGATATTCTATGATTCTCTGCTCTCCTGCAGACACCATACCACAGCAAGCATGGAGCCCGCTCAGATCACCGCAGCAGCTATGAGCATTGTAAACACCTTGCGCATTATCCTGCAGTATGTGTAGAACCAGAACCTGCAAAAGCAGGCGAGGAAGTGATGGCAGTGCAGTGACAAGAGTGATGAGGACATGGACACAGACTTCTCTCAAAGCACGGGCCCCGGCAATTTGGCCATCCTGGTGGCAATGGGGCAGGCTCATGCCGTGGAATGCCAATTCTGGGCCCAGGAAACAAGCACAGACTGGTGGGACTGCATAGTGTTGCGGGTCTGGGATGATTCCCAGTGGCTGCAAAACTTTTGCATGCATAAGGGCACTTTCATGGAACTTTGTGACTTGCTTTCCCCTGCCCTGAAGCGCATGAATACCAAGATGAGAGCAGCCCTCACAGTTCACAAGCGAGTGGCGATAGCCCTGTGGAAGCTTGCAACGCCAGACAGCTACCAGTAAGTTGGGAATCAATTTGGAGTGGGCAAATCTACTGTGGGGGCTGCTGTGATCCAAGTAGCTAATGCAATCACTGAGCTGCTGCTATTGAGGGTAGTGACTCTGGGAAATGTGCAGGTCATAGTGGATGGCTTTGCTGCAATGGGATTCCCTAACTGTGGTGGGGCAATAGACGGAACGCATATCCCCATCTTGGGACCGGACCACCAGGGCAGCCAGTACATAAACCGCAAGGGGTACTTTTCAATGGTGCTGCAAGCACTGATGGATCACAAGGGACGTTTCACCAACATCAATGTGGGATGGCTGGGAAAGGTACATGACGCTCACATCTTTAGGAACTCTGGTCTATATGAACAGCTGCAGCAAGGGACTTACTTTCCAGACCATAAAATAACCATTGGGGATGTTGAAATGCCTATAGTTATCCTTGGGACCCAGCCTACCCCTTAATGCCCTGGCTCATGAAGCCATACACAGGCAGCCTGGACAGTAGTCAGGAGCTGTTCAACTATAGGCTGAGCAAGTGCAGAATAGTGGTAGAAGGTGCATTTGGACGTTTAAAAGCGCGCTGGTGCAGTTTACTGACTAGGTTAGACTGCGGGGAAACCAAAATTTCCATTGTTATTACTGCTTGCTGTGCGCTCCACAATATCTGTGAGAGTAAGGGGGAGACATTTATGGCAGGGTGGGAAGTTGAGGCAAATCGCCTGGCTGCTGATTACGCACAGCCAAACACCAGGGTGGTTAGAAGAGCACAGCAGGGCACGCTGCACATCAGAGAAGCTTTGAAAAGCAGTTTCATGGCTGACCAGGCTATGGTGTAACAGTTCTGTTTGTTTCTACTTGATGAAACCCCGCCCCCTTGGTTCACTCTACTTCCCTGTAAGCTAACCGCCCTCCCCTCCCCCCTTCGATCACCACTTGCAGAGGCAATAAAGTCATTGTTGTTTCAAATTCATGCATTCTTTATTAATTCGTCACACAAATAGAGGGATAACTGCCAAGGTAGCCCAGGAGGGGTGGGGGAGGAGGGAAGGATAAGGCCACACTGCATTTCAAAACTTATTGAATGCCAGCCTTCTGCTGCTTGTGCAGTCCTCTGGATTGGAGTGGTTGGGTGCCTGGAGCCCGCCCCCACGTTCTTGGGCATCTGGTTGAGGAGGCTACGGGGCTTGGGGAGGAGGGCAGTTGGTTACACAGGGGCTGCAGTGGTGGCTGTGCCTTTCCTGCACCTCAGCCATATGCTGGAGCATCTCAGTTTGATCCTCCAGTAGCCTCAGCATTGCATCCTGCCTCCTCCCGTCATGCTGCTGCCACCTTTCCCCTTGAGCCCGCCACCTCTCCTGTTGCTCCCGCCACCTGTCCTCTCACGCGTCCCTCCTGTCCTCGTGTTCATTTTGTGCCTTTCTGGACTCTGCCATTGTCTGCCTCCACGCATTCTGCTGGGCTCTGTCAGTTTGGATGGACTGCATGAGCTCAGAGAACATTTCATTGCGAGTGCATTTTTTTCGACTTTGTATCTGCACTACCCTCTGGGACAGAGATGCTAGTGGCAGCGTTGAAACTTTTGCAGCTGTGGGAGGGAAAAAGGGAGAGTAAAACTGAAAGAGACACACTGGCCATTTAAAAGGAGGGGCTGATGTTTTCAGGTTAACATGCAGCACAGACCCAACTAACCCCCCACACACACACACCCAATTCTCTGGGATGATCGCTTCACCCCTCCCCTCACCGCGTGGCTAACAGCGGGGATGATTTCTTTCAGACACAGGCAAACATCTCAGCAGAAACTGCCACCTCTGAATGTCTCCTTAATAAAATTCCCCTATTTCAACCAGATGACCATGAATGATGTCACTCTCCTGAGGATAACACAAGAGATAAAGCACGGATGTTGCCTGAATGCCAGCAAACACTGGGACCACACACTGCCATGCTTTCTTATGCAATGATTCCAGACTACGTGCTACTGGCCTGGCATTGTAAAGTGTCCTACCATGGCGGATGCAATAAGGCTGTGCTCCCCAGAAATCTTTTGCAAAGGCTTTGGGAGTACCTCCAGGAGAGCTTCACTGAGATGTCCCTGGAGGATTTCCGCTCCATCCCCAGACACGTTTTTCCAGTAGCTGTACTGGCCGCGAATGCATCCTAAGTCTTCAGGGCAAATTAATCATTAAACACGCTTGCTTTTAAACCATGTATTATATTTACAAAGGTACACTCACCAGAGGTGCCTTCTCTGCCTTCAAGGTCCAGGAGCCCGGGTTGGGAGGGTATTGGCTCCAGGGTGATAAATAGTTCCTGGCTGTTGGGGAGAACGGTTTCTCCACTTGCCTGGTGTGTGCTATCTTCAACCTCCCCCTCCTCATCATCTTCCTCGTCCCCAAAATCCTTATCGCTGTTGCATGAGACTCCCTTGCAGGAGTCCACGTACAGGTGTCGGGTAGTTGTAGGGGCACCCCCTAGAATTACATGCAGCTCATCATAGAAACAGCATGTCTGGGGCTCTGACCCCGAGCGGGCATTTGCCTCTGTGGTTTGTTGGTAGGCTTGCCTGAGCTCCTTAAGTTTCACGTGGCATTGCTGTGGGTCCCTGTGATAGCCTCTGTCCTTCATGCCCTTGGAGATTTTTTCAAATATTTTGGCATTTTGTCTTTTGGAACGGAGTTTTGATAGCACGGATTCATCTCCCCATACAGTGATCAGATCCAGTACCTCCCGTTCAGTCCATGCTGGAGCTCTTTTGCGATTCTGGGACTCCATGGTCACCTCTGCTGATCAGCTTGCCACATTGGCCAAACAGGAAACGAAATTCAACAGTTTGCGGGGCTTTTCCTGTCTACCTGGCCAGTGCATCCAAGTTGAGAGTGCTGTCCAGAGCGGTCACAATGGAGCACTCTGGGATAGCTCCCGGAGGCCAATACCATCGAATTGCATCCACACTACTCCAAATTCACACTGCCTCCCTGGAGGGTCTGGGCCACTGAGCCCCAGGGCATGACAGGTTTTCAGCTGCCCCTCTTGCTCGTGGGCTTGAGCTGGTAGGTGTAGTCGGGGCCACTGACAGGCCTGGGTCCTGTTCCAAGTGTGGCCTCTTCCAAGTGTGGCTGCTGCTGCCCACCTTCCAGGTTTAGTCCCGTGACTTGGGCACTCGCCCGGCATGGGGGCCTGCATCCAATCCACCCTCTGCCAGAGGGGGAGAAACGCTTTGAAGAGGCATCTCACACCTCATAGGAACCTGGCTATGGGATGTCCTACCTCTCTGCCCTGTTCCCTGCTGGCTACACACTGAGCAAGAGCTGGGACCAAGAGGATGGATCTGGGCCCCCTTCTCCCAGGTGCGTGCCCTACCACCCAGCTCCAGAGCTGTTCCCTCACTCGCTCTCCTGCTCTGGCCCAGTGACTCTTCCATTCAGGATCCACAGTGGAACTGCGTCACCAGCATGGGCTGAGGGTGGCCCACCCCAGCCGAGCCCTGCACTCTAGTTGGTGGGGGAGACCCCTGTTCAACCCTTTCTGTCTCACAAGTGGAGGGAGGAATTGCCCTGGGTCACCCATAGTCCAGGTGAGGGAACTAGCCATGGCCTATGGGTATCAGGCTGTGGCCACCCTGTGTGGTTTTCTGTGGTGTGGGGCAGGCTCCTCCATCATCCTCACAAGAAATGGCTAAGCAGCCAAGTCCAGGAGCAGGGCCCATTGGTGGATGGCCAGCGGGGCCAGGCACCTTGGAGGCTGAGCTCCCTGTGCAGAGTGGGGTTAGGTCCCAGTCCTCTGCTTGGCTTTGGCCCCCTACCTGGAACATGGGCTTTGTGCATCGCAGACCAAGGCGACGCTCTGCCTCTCGCCAGACAGGAGCCTGGTGCCAAATGCAGTCTGGGGAGCACAGTGATTCCTGGGGCTCGCCAGACCCTGTGCCCTCATAGAAGCATAGAAGATTAGGGTTGGAAGAGACCTCAGGAGGTCATCAAGTCCAACCCCCTGCTCAAAGCAGGACCAACACCAACTAAATCATCCCAGTCAGGGCTGTGTCAAGCCGTGCCTTAGAAACCTCTAAGGATGGAGATTCCACCACCTCCCTAGGTAACACATTCCAGTGCTTCACCACCCTCCTAGTGAAATAGTGTTTCCTAATATCCAACCTAGACCTCCCCCACTGCAACTTGAGACCATTGCTCCTTGTTCTGTCATCTGCCACCACTGAGAACAGCCTAGCTTCATTCTCTTTGGAACCCCCCTTCAGGTAGTTGAAGGCTGCTATCAAATCCCCCCTCATTCTTCTTTTCTGCAGACTAAATAAGCCCAGTTCCCTCAGCTTCTCCTCGTAAGTCATGTGCCCCAGCCCCCTCATCATTTTCGTTGCCCTCTGCTGGACTCTCTCCAATTTGTCGACATCTTTTCTGCAGTGCAGTGACCAAAACTGGACACAATACTCCAGATGTGGCCTCACCAGTGCCCAATAGAGGGGAATAATCACGTCCCTCGATCTGCTGGCAATGCTCCTACTAATACAGCCCAATATGCAGTTGGCCTTCTTGGCTACAAGGGCACACTGCTGATTCATATCCAGCTTCTCGTCCACTGTAATCCCCAGGTCCTTTTCTGCAGAACTGCTGCTTAGCCAGTCAGTCCCCAGCCTGTAGCGGTGCATGGGATTCTTCCGTTCTAAGTGCGGGACTCTGCACTTGTCCTTGTTGAACCTCATCAATTTGTCTAGGTCACTCTGGACCCTATCCCTACCCTCCATTGTATCTACCTCTCCCCACAGTTTAGTGTCATCTGCGAACTTGTTGAGGGTGCAATTAATCCCATCATCCAGATCATTAATAAAGATGTTGAACAAAACCAGCCCCAGAACCCAGCCCCACTCCCACAGGGAAAAATTAGTGGGTGCTCTGCACCCACTGGCAGCCAAGCTCCCCCAACCTGAGTGCGCTGCGTCCCTGCTCCTCCGCCTACCTCCCAGCGCTTCCTGCCTGGTCGCCGCCAAACAGCTGTTTGGCAGCATGCTGGGTGGGAGGGGGAGGAGCAGGAATGTGGCGCACTCAGGGGAGGAGGAAGAGCCAGGGCCAGGTCAGGGATTTGTGGAAGGAGTTGGAATAGGGGCAGGGAGGGGGCGGAGTTGGGGCAGGGCAGAGGTGGGAAGGGGCGGGGCCTCATGGAAGGGGTGGAGTGGGGGCGGGGCTGGGGGCAGAGGGGGGTCGAGCACCCATTGGCAGGAGCTGAAGTCGGCGCCTATGCCAGGATTGACCCCGGGGGCACTCCGCTTGGTACCAGCTGCCAACTAGACATCGAGGTGTTGATCACTACCCGTTGAGCCGACAATCTAGCCAGCTTTCTATCCACCTTATAGTCCATTCATCCAGCCCATACTCCTTTAACTTGCTGGCAAGAATACTGTGGGAGACCGTATCAAAAGCTTTGCTAAAGTCAAGATATATCACATCTACCGCTTCCCCCATATCCACAGAGCCAGTTATCGCATCATAGAAAGCAATCAGGTTGCTCAGGTCTGACTTGCCCTTGGTGAATCCATGTTGACTGTTCCTGATCCCCTTCCTCTCCTCCAAGTGCTTCAAAATGGATTCCTTGAGTCCCTGCTCCATGATTTTGCCGGGGACTGAAGTGAGGCTGACCGGTCTGTAGTTCCCCAGGTTCTCTTTCTTCCCTTTTTAAATGTGGGCACTATATTTGCCTTTTTCCAATCGTCCGGGACCTCCCCCGATCGCCACCAGTTTTCAAAGACAATGGCCAATGGCTCTGCAATCACATCAGCCAACTCCCTCAGCACCCTTGGATGCATTAGATCCGGACCCATGGACTTGTGCATGTCCAGCTTTTCTAAATAGTCCTCAACCTGTTCTTTCACCACTGAGGGCTGCTCACCTCCTCCCCATGCTGTGCTCCCAGTGCAGTAGTCTGGGGGCTGACCATGTTCGTGAAGTCAGAGGCAAAAAAAGCATTGAGTACATTAGCTTCCTCTGTCACTAGGTTGCCTCCCTCATTCAGTAAGGGGCCCACACTTTCCTTGACTTTCTTCCTGTTGCTAACATACCTGATGAAACCCTTCTTGTTACTCTTCACATCTCTTGCTAGCTGCAACTCCAAGTGTGATTTGGCCTTCCTGATTTCACTCCTGCATGCCTGAGCAATATTTTTATACTCCTCCCTAGTCATCTGTCCAAATTTCCACTTCTTGTTAGCTTCCTTTTTGAGTTGAAGCTCACTGAAGATTTCACTGTTAAGCCAAGCTGGTCACCTGCCATATTTGCTATGCTTTCTGCACATTGGGATGGTTTGTTCCTGTGCCCTCGATAAGGCTTCTTTAAAATACAGACAGCTTTCCTGGACTCCTTTCCCCTTCATTTTAGCCTCCCAGGGGATCCTGCCCATCAGTTCCCTGAGAGAGTCAAAGTCTGCTTTTCTGAAGTCCAGGGTCCATATTTTGCTACTCTCCTTTCTTCCTTTTGTTAAGATCCTAAACTCAACCATCTCATGGTCACTGCTGCCCAGTTTGCCACCCACTTCATAGAATATCAGGGTTGGAAGGGACCTCAGGAGATCATCTAGTCCAACCCCCTGCTCAAAGCAGGACCAATCCCCAATTTTTGCCCCAGATCCCTAAATGGCCCCCTCAAGCATTGAGCTCACAACCCTGGGTTCAGCAGGCCAATGCTCAAATCACTGAGCTCTCCCTCCCCCAGCACTTCTACTTCCCCTATCAATTCTTCCCTGTTTGTAAAGAGCAGGTCAAGGGGCGCACGGCCCCTGGGTGGTTCCTCCAGCACTTGCACCAGGAAATTGTCCCCTGCACTCTCCAAAAACTTCCTGGATTGTCTGTGCAACGCTGCATTGCTCTCCCAGCAGATGTCAGGGGGATTGAAGTCCCCAGTTAGAACCAGGGCCTGCGATCTGGAAACTTCAGCAGCCCAACACCTCAGGCTGGGCTGTTTATCCCCCCACCCACTGCCCCTCCCCAAACCTCCCTGTCTGGCTACCAGCAGTGTTCCCCCCCCCCCCCCCCCAGCAGCTCTGCCGCCAAGGGACACCATCCTGAGATCTTTCCTGGGGCAAGGCTGGGAGTGCCCAGTTCTCGGGGGCAGGGGATGGGAGGGCTCAGTTCCCTGCCGGTAGGGCTGCCAACTTTCTACTCAACAAAACCGAACACTCCTGCCCTGCCCCTTCTCTGAGGCCCCGCCCCCGCTCACTCCATCCCTCCCCTCTGTCACTTGCTCTCCCCACCCTCACTCATTTGCTCATTTTCACCGGGCTGGCTCAGGGGTTGGGATGTGGGAGGGGGTGAGGGCTCTGGCTTGGTGTGCAGGCTCTGGGGTGGGGCCAGGGATGAGGGGTTTGGGGTGCAGGAGGAGGCTCTGGGCTGGGGGCTGGGAGTTGAAGGGGTTCAGAGTATGGGAGGGGGCTCCGGTCTGAGGCAGGGGTGTAGGAGTGGGTATGGGCTCTGGGCTGGGGGGGGGGGTTCCAGAGTGGGGCCAAAAATGAGGGGTTCAGGGTGTGGGAGGGGCTCTGGGCTGGGGAAGGGAGTTGACGTGTGGGGAGGTTGAGGGCTCCGGCGCGGGGTGCGGACTCTGGGGTGGGGCTGGGGATGAGGAGTTTGGGGTGCCGGAGGGTGCTCCGAGCTGGGACCGGCTCCTATGCAAAGGCTCTGCCAGGCAGTTCTGTGCACTGCCCCATCCACAGGCACCGCCCCCACAGATTTCATTGGCCAGGAGCTGGTGCTTGGGGCGGGGGCGGCATGTGGAGGCATGAAAAGGTAGAAGCCGGCGGGGGGACATGCTGCTGCTTCCAGGAGCCACGCAGAAACTGGACACCTGGCAACCCTACCTGCAGGATGGGTGGGGGTGGTGGAGGGGGGGTGGCAGGGAGTGCTCAGTCCCCAGGGTGGGTGGGTCGGGGGCTGGGAGTGCTCAGTTCCCAGAGGCAGGGGAAGAAGGCTGGAGCGGGGAGGGGGGCTGGCCGTGTTCAGTTCTCTGGGTGCAGGTGAGGGAGCTGGCCTGGTTGAAGGGGAGGGAGCCAGCCATGGCCGTGTGACCACAGGCTGCCCTGGGCCTCAGTATGCTCCTAAAGGTGAGGGGGCAGGGGACATGGGTCCCTGCTGCCTTCGCCAAGGAGCTGTGTGGGCAAGGGGGGATTGGGCCAGTTCTGCTTCTTCCTGCAGGACAGGGCAGAGGCCGGAGAGGGGCTGGGTTCTGCTGTGCTTTACCCTAGATGTTAGTGCTGTCGAGGCTGGAAGGCTCTATGGGGCCAGCCCAAGCCAAGAGGGCAGATCAAAGGGAGAAGGGGCTTTGCCTCAGGCTGGTTGAACCCATTGGGTTGGTTTTTATTAACACCTGTCGCTCCAGCAGCTAATTCACATCCTGGCTCAAGGACCCATCCCCTGCTTCTCCAATAAGGGGTGTTGTGACAGCCACCATCGGGGCCAGCCCCCAGGACCTCCATGGGGCACCTCCAGGCCTGGCAGCAGATGCTGCTACAACCTGAGCTGACGGCCCAGTAGCTGGAGGCTGAGCAACGCCTGCCCGCTGTGCCTCAGCCGTGCGGCTTAGGGCTCCTCGCAAACCCAGGGTCCTCCAGCAACCAGTGGCAGGTGCTGAGCCACGGGGATTTAGGTGCCAAACTTTCACTTGTTTCCTTTGGGGAGCTGGGCCCACGGTACTGATACTGCCAAGGTAAAACATGCCCAAAAAATCATTTTACCCCTGCCAGGCCCAAATCTGTTGACGAGAAGTGAAACAGCCCCGCGCGCTGGGGGTTGATCTCTCCTGCCGGCGGCTCAGCAGCGGCCGCGTGCGCTGGACGCTGCTGGCTGCAGGGGCCGCTGGGAAAGTTAAGCCAGGGCGCTTGTGGTGGCCTGTGCACTCAGCCTGCTCCCCCGTGTACCCGCCCCCCCCACTACGCAACATCCCTGAAGGACGTCCTCACCCTCACTTCCTTCCTCATCTGCTATGAGTCACTGCAGCCCAGCTGAGCAGCCAGAGAAAGGCCGGGCTGTGAAACCCCAGGACAGAGGGTTTCACACTTGGCCTTGGACTCTACAGTATTTCATTAGGTCGTGCACTGCCATACACCCTGGCAGCCCTTGACAACAGCCCCTGCCCCACTGGCGGCGCCCCGGGGCACCCGGCGAGGTGGACCCTGTGGCAGAAGGGTGCCTGGACACACACGGTGCGCACCAGCACTGGACCTTATGCAGCCGGCAACTGAGCCACGACCCTTTGGGAATGGCTTCCCCGGCGCCCTGCAGCCAGCTCCCCAGAGCAGTGTGTCTCGCACTTTGGGCTGGATACGTATTATTTATTGGTAGCATTACCATAGCACCTAAGAGCCCCAGGCGTCGGCCAGGGCCCCACTGTGCTCGGCGCTGTACAGAGAACAAAGGGAAGGTGGGAAGGCAAAGCCGATGGGTGGGGCAGGGTCGTGCAGCACCCTCTCGGCGTGTCCCTCGTGCAGTGACACTCATTGGCCAGGAGAGACAAGATGATTGGACAAACGCTCTGGCTCCTGCCATGAGCGGAGAGGCTGGGAGTGGGAGGGTTTGCTGCTGGGCCCCACCAGGTTTGGAGTCAGCTGCTGATATCACCTGTGTGTTCCCAACAGCCCCAGCAAGCAGCTGTCCCCAGGGCACTCGCAGGACCAGCCTGTCCCAGGCAGCCCCCTCGGCCAGAATTTAACAACCAAAATCGCTGCATAAACCTTCCCAGCCCCAGGGGCCGAATGCGAGTTAGCGCCACCCAGCCCCTTGGGCAAGCAGCTTTCAGCAGGGCCGGATTAACCTTCTGTGGGCCCCCACGTGGTGGCGCTGGGCCCCTTCCGAGTAACAGTGTCATTGATGCCATAGGAAAGGTGGTGTGGCCAGGGTGGGATGAAAACATTTAGTCACAAACGAAATAAGATCTTTGAAGCCACACTTGCTGGAGACCCCACTCAGCCCACAGCGAGCAAACTGGGCTAACATCCGTGTACCCAGAATACCGCTGCCTTTGGTTTGTGGGGAAGGGGGGTGGTTGTTAGTTTTATCTTTGCTGTTTAAACACTCAGGGCTGCGTGGGGCCGCGAGGTCGCACACTGATGAGCCATAGTAAGGCCGGCTGTGGCAGTCAGCGGAGTCGCACCTGCATCTCCCCACCACCCAAAGTTATGTTTCGTAAACACATTTTTTTGAAAGCTGCATTTTCTACTTTGGTACCATAATGCCCCCAGAACACTGGCGAGGAAGATGGCTGGTGCCCGTCCTTTGCAGAGCGAAAGGGCCGCTGAGACACACGCACAGACTTTACCACAAAGGCTATTACACTCCAGCCTCAAGCTCCAACCCCAGCCTTCACACGTGGGCTCTCTGCCCCCGCCCCAGCCCCATCCCTCCTACTGTCCCCACCCCACACAATTATCCCCCAAAGAAAGGCTCTCAATCTCCCTGCTACTGCCCACCCCACGCCCCAACTTTCACCCCAGTGCTGTCACCTCCCTCCCTTCTACTACCCCCCACACACTGAGCCAACCCCCACCTTCAACCCAAACTCTCCCCTCCTTCCCTCTGCCCCCTGCCACACCACCCCTCACCTTAACACCCTGCTTCTCCTGCACCCCCCACAGGGCATCACCGCCGGCTCCCACCTCGCACCCGGACTTGCCCCACAACTGCCCCTTTCCCCCCAAACCACGCCATGTCCCCTCCCCTCCCCGGATTGCAGGGGGGCAGTTTCTGGGCAGTTTCACTGGCAGGGGACACAGCAGCCAGCACTGACAAGCCCCCCTGTCACCGCCCCCCTGCTCCCATGGACCACAGACAACCACTCCCCACCCTGAAGTTGCAGGATCGAGACAGTGCCCAGGAGCCTCCAGGCAGCACTGTCACTGACGGGGCATCAGTAGAAAGGGGTGCTTCGCCATGGTGTTGCAGGTGCTTATGGATCACTGTGGGCATTTCACTGACATCAATGGGGGTGGTCTGGGAAGGTGCACGACACACGCATCTTCAGGCCTCTACAGAAAGCTGCAAGAGGGGACTTCATTTCCTAACCAGATGATTACAGTGGGGGATTTCGAAATGCTCACGGTGATCCTGAGGAACCCTGTGTACCCCTTACAGCCGTGCTCATGAAATCTTATATGGGACATCTGGGCAGCAGTAGGGAGTGGTTCAACAACAGGCTTAGTAGTTGCCGGATGACGGTTGAATGTGACTTTGTCAGATTAAAGACAAGCTGGCAATGCAGGTGGGACCTCACTGAGGATAATATTCCTAGGGTCCTAGCTACATGCTGTATGTTGCATAATCTCTGTGAAGCTAAGGGCGAACGGTTTGCTCAGGGGTGGAGTGCTGAGGCAGACGGCTTGGCCCCTGATTTTGAGCAGCCAGATCCCAGGGCTGCCAGAGGAGCCCAGAGGGGAGCTATTATCTCTGCTTGAGTTGCTTCAATGTTACATGACATGCCGTTTTCCTAGGGGCCAATGGTGACATTTGGGGCCTATATTCCAGTGATAAAGTGATTACAATGCCCAGGCACGTATTGGCAGTGCCCGCAAGCTCACCTTGTAGAAAAAAAATGAAGAAGATTTACCCTTATAAAACTTCCTTTTTATTGCGGAAGAAACAGCGCGCACAAGCACACAGACGCTCTCTGGGAGAGGAGGCACCCGGGAAGGGCAGATTCCAGCACCGCGTGCAGGCCCGGCTCTCATTGTGAAAGTTGTCCGAGGGGGTGGAGTGAAGGGGAAGCCAGGCGTGCCGGAAAGGACGGGGTGAGCGGAGTTGGGGGGCCCGGGACTGAGCGCAGAATGAGCTGTGGGGGAGGGCACGCACGGATCTGCTCAGTCTGCAGCACCATTAATGACTTCGGCATCTGCGTTTGCCCCTCCAGGACCATCATCATCTGCTCAGTTGCGTCCTTAACAAACGCGTGATTCTCTTTTCTATCCTGCCGTTCGGCTTCCCAGCACTCCTTGCATTCCCTTTTTTCTGCATTGGAGCACTGCAGGACCTCCCGGAACATGTCTTCTTTGCTGCATCTTGGGCGCTTTCTTATCTGGTGGAGACGCTCGGCCGGGGCGCGTGGGGTGTCCCTCAAGGCTGCATTGGGTGAAGCACAGGGGATGATGCACAGAAGCAGGATTAAGTTCACACAGAGCATGAAACATTTCAGTTAAATACACCTTTTGCAACATTGACATCACTTTCTCCCTGACCCTAGCCAGGCACACATCTCTGCGAACAGCCAAAGCATGGGGAGTGTTGGCATGGGGAGCGGGGGGGTGCTCCACATGGGGAAAAGAGCACACACTCTTTGCAAAAGGTCATGGTGCAGCATTCTAGGGAACAAATTCTAAAATTATCCCACATTTTTCCACAGGCGGGGTAATGCTAGCAGACATCTCACTGCAAAGGGTAAGCAGGGAAACGAGGGTACATCTACTCCATGCTTGTGGCTTCCACCCTGCTCCCTATGCTGCTCGCCTATGTGCTGCTTTGGTCCCTGCACAAGTGAATGGCGTGGGAAAGTTTCCTACAATAGGGGAAGGAACAAAGCTGCTTTGCCATGGAACCTTTAGCAGAGGATGGTCGAGTACCTCCGGAAACCTTTCCTGGAGATCTCTCTGGAGGATTCCCACGAGGGCTCAGTGTGGATTAACACCCTGTTCTGCCGTACTGCTTAGCTACACAGGGAAATGTCCACCTCACTGGAGCACAGCCAGCCTCCCACATTTCTATGCCCTGAACCCACCTCTGGACTACACAAGCCACAGCCACTTACCAGGTGTCTCATCTCCTTCTTCTTGTTCACTGAAGAACGACTGCTGAGACTGGCTAGACACCTCTAGAGTGGAGAACAGTTCCTGGCTGCCTGCCCCACCGGGAGCTGCACATCCTCATCTAACTCCACCTCTTCACCAATAACTTCATCCTCCGGGTTATGTCCTCGTTCCGCCGCCTCCGTGCCCTCTGAAGTATCCACGGGGCTCTTGGCGATGGAGATGGGGTCACCATTCAGGATAGCGTCCAGCTCCTTATAGAATTGGCAGGACTTAGGTGAAGCACTTGAGCGACGGTTTGCCTCCCTTGCCTTATGGCACGTCTGCCTTGGCTCCTTTATCTTTGCTCTGCACTGCAGTGTGTCACGATCATAGCCCTTTTCGCACAAGCCTCGAGAAACGTGTCCATAGATGTCCCGATTCCTATGGCTCAAGTACAGCTGGGAAGTAGAGCCTCCTCTCCCCATACACTGAGCAGATCCAGCAGCTCTGCAGTAGCCCAAGCGGGAGCGCATTTGCTGCAATAACCCGCCATGGTCACCTAGGAAGATGCAATGAGAGCTCTCCACGCCGAGCCAGGGGAAATGGAATTTCAAAAATTCTTGTGGCTTCTAAGAGGGAGGGGTAGACAGTTGTTTCCCTGGCTGCAGGGCAGGGGAGTTCAAACTGCTGACCAGAGCAGTCAGGATGGGCACTGTGGGACACCTCCTGGAGGCTAATTAAAGTGATGAAATCAAGCGTTGTGTCTACACTTGCACTTTGTTGACAAAAATGTAGAGGAAAAAGACGTAAATCTCTTGTGAGGGTGGATGTATTTTGCCGCCAAAACGGGGCATTTTTCCCGACAAAAGTCGCCTCGCAGTGTGTACGCACTCACTGTCTGGGTCGACAAACAGCAGTTTTGGCAACAAAACCTGATAGTGTGGACAAGGCCTCAGTGCTGGTGCTACGTCCACAGCTCTCAGCTCTGCCCCAAGAAGTCCACAGGAGCCGCCCTGCATGCGCGGTGCCGGCCGGACCCTCAGGGCACGGTGCCGGCCGGACCCTCAGGGCACGGTGCCGGCCGGACCCTCAGGGCACGGTGCCGGCCGGACCCTCAGGGCACGGTGCCGGCCGGAGTGCAGCGAGGGACGGTTGGAGCATGGCCACAGGAGCCCAGCGCTGGAGTTGTGAGTGGAGATTAAAAGCGACTGCACTCTCCGTGCCGTCCAGGACGGAGGGAGCTGGGGGGGGATCGCTCCCGCCCCAGCCTTGGAGAGGAGGGGAGCTGGGGCTAAGCTCGCTGCAGCAGGAACCATGTCTTTGGATATGTTTCTGCAGTGCTCAGTGCAGAGGGGCCCTGGCCACTCCCAGCGTATAAATACTGACAGGAATGGAGGCGAATTTCCTGCATCCTCTGCTCTGGCTTCCTCCTCCCCACAGGTGAGATGCCTAGCCAGGGACTTTTCCCCAACCATTCTGCTGTCCCTGCCACACCTCAGCTCCCGCAGACGTGGCCAGGGGACAGGGCAGGCTCCCCAGTGGAGGGCTTGGCAGAGATGCATTTCCTAGGCTCTGGGCTGGCTATGGCTGTCTTTGAAACCTTCCACTGTCACCTGGAGGCTACAACCACAGCAGAGAAGGAAATTGAGGTGAGCAGGCTGAGAGCTGTGGGGAAACCTCCCGCTACAGACAGCTCTAGTCACGCAGTGCCTAGTCATGCCGAGCACCAAGTATGGCGAGGCTGCTGGGTGATCTGCGGGGCAGGCTCAGCAGTGAGTTCAGGGGCTTGAATGTTCTGCAAAATTAGGACAAAAGTGTCTGAGCTGGGCTCATAGAGATCCCCAGAGCAATGACTGCTGCAGAGGGGATTCCAGGCAGTCCAGACAGCTTTCCCTTCCCTGCTCTGGGCTGCTCCTGGCAGCAGGTGAGCATGGGGAACTCAGTGAGGAATCTCTGTGACATGACACAGCATCACACCACGAACCTGGCTGGAGGTGATGAGCATTTACAGCACAATACGTGTCTGAGCACTGGCTCACGCTCGGCTCTAAGGACCTTCCCATGGGAAGAATGCTGCTACTCGCTGTGCCAGGCTCCCATGCAGCCCTGTTGCCAGCACATCCAGCAAGGAGGTGGGGGATGTTATGCTCTGAGTGCGGCTGGAGGGGAATGGTACAGGAGGCCTGTCCCCCTCCCTCACCAGAGGCACCCCAGTTCCCGGGCCCCTACAGCCTCTGGGCCCCTACAGCCTCGTCAGCCCTTCTGGGGTGAGGGGACCTCACACAACGGCCTCTGCTGCTCCCAAACGGAGGGTGTGACGGGCTGGGTCACAGGAAACCCCTTGGAAGCTGCCTACTGATGTTCTGAGACTACCTCTGAGCCCGGTTTCCCTGCCAGCCTCGGACTTCACGGCCTTGCCTGGTTTGAGCCAGACACGCCAGCCTGCTACAAACACAGACCCAGGTCTGAACCACATCCCCCAAAAGCTGCAGGCTAAACTGAAAACAGCTTAAGAAGTGTTCCTGTCTCCAACACCCAGATGCCCAGTTCCCAGTGGGGTCCAAACCCCAAATAAATCCGTTTTACCCTGTATATAGCTTTAGATACTCATAAATTGTTCGCCCTCTATAACACTGATAGAGAAATATGCACAGAGAGAGAGAGCTGTTTGCCTCCCCTCCCCCCAGGTATTAATACATACTCTGGGTTAATTAATAAATAAAATGTGATTTTATTAAATACAAAAAGTAGGATTTAAGTGGTTCCAAGTAATAACAGACAGAACAAAGTGAATTACCAAGCAAAATAAAATAAAACACAGAAGTCTAAGCTTAGTACAGTAAGAAAACTGAATACAGATAAAATCTCACCCTCAGAGATGTTGCAATAAGCTTCTATCACAGACTGGTTGCCTTCCTAGTCTGGGCACAATCCTTTCCCCTGGTACAGCCCTTGTTCCAGCTCAGGTGCGAGCTAGGGGATTTCTCATGACTGCAGCCCCCTTTGTTCTGTTACACTCCCTTATATATCTTTTGCAGAAGGCAGGAATCCTTTGTCCCTCTCTGGGTTCCCACCCCTCCTTCTAAATGGAAAAGCACCAGGTTGAAGATGGATTCCAGGTCAGCTGACATGATCACATGTCACTGTAAGACGTCATTACCCACTTGCCAGCACACACGTATACAGGAAGACTTACAAGTAAACAGAGCCATCTACAGTCAATTGTCCTAGTTGATGGGAGCCATCAAGATTCCAAACCACCATTAATGGCCCACACTTTGCATAATTACAATAGGCCCTCAGAGTTATATTTCATATTTCTAGTTTCAGATACAAGAGTGATACATACATACAAATAGGATGACCACACTCCGTAGATTATAAGCTTTGTAATGATACCTTACAAGAGACCTTTTGCATGAAGCATATTCCAGTTACATTATACTCACACTCATTAGCATATTGTCATAAAATCATACAGAGTGCAATGTCACAGCAGGGCCCAGGGCAGGAAAAGTGGGCCCCACACCACAGCGCCTGACTCTCTGGACAGCCTGGGGACGTGACTCACGCGAGCTCCTATAGGAAGGCTGGGGCAGAGTGAGGGGCACAGGCTGGACGTGCTGACTTGCATCCCCCTGCTCTAAGCCCTACCCCACATGCCCCCTTCCATGCCATGCACAGCGCAGACCCAGCGGGCCCCCCAGCTGGGAGGAGAGCCTTGGGTATCCTTCCAGGGGAAGATGGGGGGGCTGGCGAGTGGAGCTAGGGGGCCCAGAGGCAGATGGAGGGCTGGGGTGTGTGCAGTGGGTTGCAGGTTGTATTAGGCAACACCAAACACACATCCCTCCCCTGCTTCCAATCCCTCCCTTTGCAAGGGCCCCAGGCTTTTCTCCAGAGTGGTCGCAGCTGGCCCTGGCAGGGGCAGGTTGGCATCTATTCCAGGGCACTCTGAGCTCGGCCTTGGCTAGACAGCCAGGCGCAGCGCGAGCCAGGGAGACACACTGCGGAGACTGTCTGGTCTGGACAGGCCGAGATACCAGGACCTCTGCTAAGCCAATGCACCCAGTTCCTCATCTCAGGGCTCACAGACCAAAACCCCTCCAAGCAGAGCAGCAGCGTCAGCACAGAAAGGCCCAAGCACCCAGAGCGCTGGAATGGTTTTTATAGCAGGAGAGGCAAAAGCCATTGAACAAGCCTGTAAATGCTGGCTTGGATGGACGCTGTGCATTCAGGGGCTCGGTCTAGCGGCCCTGCTGGGGGCTATGAATTTTGGCATGTGAGGCCGTGGCAGGGGGTGAAAATACTGTTTGGTGGGGATGATGCACGGGAGCCTAAAGGGAGGGGGTAGAAGTCCCGGTACTGAGGCAGCCAGGGCTTTGTAAGAGGCTTGGAGCACTGCCAGCAGTATCCGCCTCTGCTTGGGGAAGGAAATTATTTCAGTCAAAAACAGAAGTGAAAGATACAGCGAAGCCTAGAGTGCCCGGTCTCCCCTTACACTCGGATCCCAGCAGAGCCACAGCGAGGGTGCGGAGCCATGGAGCCCCTCTCTTTCCAGCAGTACATCTTGTCCCTGGACATTGCATCCCTGCCCAGGGTGCTGAAGGTTTGTTCCGGGGTGTACTTCCAAGGTGAGTACCTGCCTTCTCCCCGGCCACAGCCAGGATGTCTCTGCTGCTGGTGCCAGTGGAGTGGGGCCTGGAGACCCAGATTTGCAAAGCCTTGAACTCCTTCAGGAGCCGGGGAAGCAGGGTGCGGCCTGTAGTCACTGCAGAACAGGGCTCGTCCAGCCCAGCCCAGCCTCACCTCGTTCTGTGCTCGCAGCGTGGAGTGCTTTGATAGCGACCGCTCTGCGTCACCTCCCGCACCAGCAGGAGGTACTGTGGTGACAACACCCAGCAATGGGGAAGGGTCCTTCTGCCAATGCATCGGCAGGGAGCCCTCACTTGTACCCAAGCAGCTTGTGGAGTGGGCTGTGATCTGACCATTGCAATGCACTGAAACCCCATGCACCCCGCCCCCCCCACAAAAGCCTGTCTCTGCTGAAGTTATACTGGCCCTCTTCTGCCCATGTAACCCCCCATCCAGCCAACAGAGGGAAATTAATACAATCTGAACAGTGACAAACACAACCCCTCCCCAAGCAGTTTTGACCCCGTAACGGAAGGACAGAGACTGCATGAAGGAACTGAGCTGTTGCTATTGATTTGATGGGGAAGGTTTTCAGCTACTGCACAATGGGCAGCAGCATGAGACAATTCATTGGCCTCTGGCTCCAGAGTCCCTATAAACCAGCGGCACTGTGCCAGAAGGGCACAGACCTGCCTGCTGAGCTGGGGCTGCCAATTCCCAGGTGGAACACTTCCCGGGGGCAGAGGTCGAGTTGGAGAGGGAGACCAGCTAGTGCTGAGGCAAGCAATGTTAAGAAGGAGTTAAGAATACGTAACAGCATGAAAATATGCAGTGAGCTCTGCCCTGTAGTGACAGCATATGGGTTTTATGGTGTTGGTTAAGCTTAAGAGGTATTATATTTAAGTCACTGTAGGGTTGTGGCCCTATATTAGATCAAACTGATCTTTAAAGGCATATCTAATTTTTTCTGTCTGTGTGTGCATCCATGAGTGTTTGTGTGTGCCTGTGTGTATGTGCACGCGTGCGTGCCAACCCGCACATCTCCCTACAGGGCAGAATTAAGGTTGTTTGCATACCCTAGCTGTGTATTTCCATATTTCAGCATGTTTAGATTTTGTTTCAGTTTAACACTAACTTTGAATTGTCTGGGTTTATAATGGTTGGTTGGGATAATTACACCCTCCCTGGAATGTGTTTTACCCTAAATTACTGACATGTCCTCTCAGCCTTAACTTCATTGGAAGAATTTCCTTGTTTTTTAAATTAAAAATGTCATCCGTGGCCACTGCAGCATTGTTGTAGCGGTGCTGGTCCCAGGCTATCAGAGAGACAAGGTGCGGGAGGTCATATCTTTTACTGGACCAGCTTCATTCGGAATTAGAGGTTGGTTCAAAAGAAGATATTATCTCACCTTCCTTGTCCATCCATGACCATTAACAACAAACCCAGCGAGGATGTTCATGGGCGATGATTTGAAGAGCTGTAGAGTCAACACAGAAATGGCTGGTCTAGTTCAGTCTCCTGTCCCCAGCAGTGGCCAGCACCTTCAGAAGAATCATAGAATATCAGGGTTGGAAGGGACCTCAGGAGGCCATCTAGTCAAACCCCCTGCTCAAAGCAGAACCAACGTCAACTAAATCATCCCAGCCAGGGCTTTGTCAAGCCGGGTCTTAAAAACCTCTAAGGAAGGAGATTCCACCACCTCCCTAGGTAACCCATTCCAGTGTTTCATCACCCTCCTAGTGAAAAAGTTTTTCCTAATATCCAACCTAAACCTCCCACACTGCACCTTGAGACCATTACTCCTCGTTTTGTCATCAGCTACCACTGAGAACAGCTGAGCTCCATCCTCTTTGGAACCCCCCTTCAGGTAGTTGAAAGCAGCTATCAAATCCACCCTCACTCTTCTCTTCTGCAGACTAAACAAGCCCAGTTCCCTCAGCCTCTCCTCGTAAGCCATATGCCCCAGCCCCCTAACCATTTTCGTTGCCCTCCATTGGACTCTCTCCCATTTATCCACATCTCTTCTGTAGTGGGGGGCCCAAAACTGGATGTAGTACTCCAGAGGTGGCCTCACCAGTGCCAAATAGAGGGGAATAATCATGTCCCTCAATCTGCTGGCAATGCTCTACTAATGCAGGCCAATATGCCGTTAGCCTTCTTGGCAACAAAGGCACACTGCTGACTTAGAATCATAGAATATCAGGGTTGGAAGGGACCTCAGGAGGTCATCTAGTCCAACCCCCTGCCCAGAGCAGGACCAATCCCAACTAAATCATCCCAGCCAGGGCTTTGTCAAGCCTGACTTATATCCAGCTTCTCATCCACTGTAATCCCTGATGTCAGACATCACTGGTGTGGTGCTCTGCTCTGGTCAATGTTGATAACAGTCGGCTGTGTGCGTGCGTTCCCCCTGTGTGCTGCCCCGGCTCTGCGCAGATAGCTGACACAGCAGACCCCAAGGGAACCCACAATGACCACAGTCTCTGATAAGGTACGAAGGCACCCAGCCAGGTTTATTGTCAAACGAAGCACAGTAATAGTTCCTTGCCGACGCTACAAGACATACTACGAATGTGTGCCCCCTGACAACGGACCGGCTCAGTCAGTGGTGAGACTCTCCACTGCCCCCTAGGCCAGACAAAGGCATCCCCTCAGGGGTGCATTCTTATACACAGGTACAAACAAGTTACACATCACTCCTGAGGCATCGAGGTACAACCCCTCTGCGTGTTGGGGTGCTGCTTCTCTCCTGGTACATGTTGGTTCGAACAAATGAGTCTATCCATCATATTATCCTTTTGACCCTGTCTTTTAGGATGGGTCGGCCTGTTCCTCATTATCTCTGTGGAATGTGTTCGTACTGGACTGTTCTGGTGCCATCCTGGCACCTGTTTATCCTATTAGTGCTTGATCCTCTTTAGATATGTGTATACGTCCAATTAGCAGCCTTCTTCTTGCCAACTTCTGTGAGCAGGGCCTGCCTCTGGCTCGCAGTTTAACTTTGTTTTATGTTAGCAAAGTCTTGACCATTCCTTTAACTCAGGCCTCAGGTCTCATACCGGGCCTCTGATACAAGGGTTTATATTTCAGGGCCTCATTTTTCTACAATCCGCAGGTCCTTTTCTGCAGAACTGCTGCCTAGCCACTCGGTCCCTAATCTGTAGCAGTGCATGGGATTCTTCCGTCCTAAATGCAGGACTCTGCACTTGTCTTTGCTGAACCTCATCAGATTTCTTTTGGCCCAATCCTCCAATTTGTCTAGGTCACTCTGGACCCTATCCATACCCTCCAGCATATCTACCTCTCCCTCCAGCTTAGTGTCACCCGCAAACTTGAAGGTGTGAGAAACACCACAGGAGGCAGATGTGGGATAATCTGCCCCATTAAGGCTTCATCCTAATCCCTGCTAGTCAGAGATTGATGGGTAGAGATTTCCCTTCTATGCTATATAGGTATTTATACCACACTCACCACCATAGTATCTGAGCACTTTCCAGGAGTAGATTAAGCTACATGACTGAACATGGGTCATGTGTTCTTGTTCTCTCAGCCGTTCCCGACAGGGTGACCTATGCAGAAAAGTGTCTTGGTTTGGTAGGGTGTGTTTTTGTTTAAATAAATATATACCTGTTACGAGATGTTTATATTAGAGATGGCAAGGTCAGAGAAATGCCCCTTGCACTTGGGGCAGACAATTGTGAGCTTTGTGATGTTCCCTTCTGAAGAGGGTTGTTAGCATTAACTCTTAAAATTAAAGGAACCTCCACACTTGTTTTTCTGATTAGCTTTTCAGGCCAGATTCCCAGGGCATTTTGGCTGCTTTACCCCACTCTGGAGCAGCACAAAGTCTCCAGGATGGACTGGCCAGGTCCAGGGCTTCCAACCCTGGCATTGCCAGAACAAAAAACTGGAATGTACACACCAGCTTCCCTCTCCTTCCTGCACCCCTCCCCACCCCATTCCCCTGCTCTCTCTCTCGCACACACACACACACAGAACCCCCTTCCTGTCCCCCACATTTCCCTGCTCCATCCTCCTCGCTTCCCCCTGGCCAGTGCTGAGTAGATCTGGCACAATGGGTACTTTTTGAAAGCAGTATTTAGGCTGAATGGCCATTTTCACTGTTATTTTTAATAACTGAAGCTGTCTCCTTCAGCGGAAGCTTATGAATAAAATCTCCTTCACAGTGACTCCCAAGGAATTGCCATCTTTGCAAGTGTCTGCCAGACCCCATTTCTCCCAATGGGAGAGGAGCCAAACTGCCCTCAGAGGCAGGTACTCTGGAGGGGCAGGGAAGGAACACTGTGAGGAGCCAGTGAAAAAGTCAATGACCATCTTTGCTAAAGGCAGCCTGTGGCCTCAGTCCCACTGAGACAACAGGAGATGGAAGCTGTTCTGAAAGAGGGCAGTTCTTTGGGGAAGCTGCTGTAGAACAGTGGTTCTTCACCAGGGGTCCGGAGGTCCAGGGGGAGCGTGAGCAGCTTACATGGGGTCCACCAAAATAAACTGGAGAGCAGGGCCAGCATTAGACTTGCTGGGGCCTGGGTCTGAAGCTGAAGCCTGAGCCCTGCCACCCGGGGCTGAAACCAAAGCTTGAGCAATTTAGCAATGGGGCCCTGGGCACTTGCCCTGCTTGCTACCCCCTAACGCCGGCCCTGACTTTCAATCTACTGAAGATGCAGAAACCCAGTTGTTGTGGCACGGGTGGGCCATGGAGTTGTTATAGCATGGGAGGAGACTCAGAAAGGAAAAGGTTGAAAACCCCTGGGGTAGAACATTATTCATCTGCCCTGCTAAAGACAAAGTTTCAATTATGAAGAATCACAAGATGGAAATATCGATTCATATAGTTAATGCATGAGATTTGAGAAGTTTTTAACTATCAGGGAAGTTTGAAGGTTCCATGTTATTCTGTTTTTAAGATCATTAGGGGAAAGGAAAAGATCTGACACCAGATGCCAATTTCTTAAAGGGCCCGTTTCTAAATTCATTTTGACTCCTAAACTAATGAACAGGTTCACTTGTAAAGTTTCAGCAGATCCATTCCGTACTCTTATAATTTGTAAGCTCCTGGGGGCAGACACTGTGAGCTCAACTGAGTCTGTGCAGGGGCCAGCAACCTGGGCCCAACCAGCTTATCATAGAATCATAGAAGGTTAGGGTTGGAAGGGACCTCAGGAGGTCATCTAGTCCAACCCCCTGCTTGAAGCAGGACCAATCCCCAATTTTTGCCCCAGATCCCTAAATGGCCCCCTCAAGGATTGAACTCACAACCCTGGGTTTAGCAGGCCAATGCTCAAACCACTGAGCTATCCCTCCCCCCCTCATCGCTTCCCCGTTAGTGTGACCACAATAGAAAACGCTACATGATAGTAAAAGAATAGAGTTATGGCATCTTCAGCTCTCCATTGGCCTTGTAGTTTATAAACTCTGCATGCTTGCTGTGCTCTTCACACTTACTGCTCGCTCACAATGTTTGTGAAAGATTATAATTTCCAGAACCTTCCTCACAAGGGACAGTATTCTGAATATAGGAATTCTGAGCCAAGCCCTGGAAGCGGAGGGTGGAGAACTAAGGGGAGTTACGCATAGTAGTTTACCACTGATGCACTCTAGTTTTTTCATAAAAGTTTATTCTTTTCTCGTTCACTGAGTTGAGGAACCCCAATATTAGGACAGGGTGACAGGAAAGCTGGATGAGAGGGTGATTGCAGTACATTTTGATGTTAACTCCTCTGCTTGAAACTGAAGACAGAGGAAAGGGGAGAATGTGGAGGAGCAAATAAAGAACAAGGCTTGTGTACATAGTTTATTAGCCCAATAGTGGTCTGCTAGGCTTAAGAAGAGAAGAAAGCCAAACATGGATGTGTTACAACCTCCATCCAGTCTGCAACTGCCAGGAAATGTTGCAGAGAAAAAATCTGGACAGAGTTTTGAGACTAATATTTAGCAGCTATAGGGGCAGAGGAGAAAAATAATAAACAGAAGCCATCAATCTTTTTGCATATTGTTGGGGAGGAAGCATTGGATATTTATAGCAACTTTAAGTTTGAAGAAAATGAAATCATGAAGTTTAGTAAACTACAGACCAAATGTAAGGAATGCCACATTTTTGCATGCCAAAAAGGAATGAGACCCCATGAGAGACTCAAATTTTTAACATGCATGAAAAAAGTGATGACACTTTATGATGACAATATATCTCAGAATTAAGAAGACTCATTAAAACCTGTGACTTTGGTGAGCTGACAGAGTCTCTCGTCAGAGATAAGAATCATTTGTGACATTAAAGACAATGTGTTAAGAGAGAGACTGTTCTGTGAAAAGAAAAGGAGGACTTGTGGCACCTTAGAGACTAACCAATTTATTTGAGCATAAGTTTTCGTGAGCTACAGCTCACTTCATCGGCTGCAACCTCTCTAGGGTACAGATGTGGGGACCTGCATGAAAGACCCCCTAAGCTTATTCTTACCAGCTTAGGTTAAAAACTTTCCCAAGGCACAAACTTTGCCTTGGCCTTGAACCCTATGCTGCCACCACCACACGTATTAAACAAAGAACAGGGAAAGAGACCACTTGGAGATATCTTCCCCCAAAATATCCCCCCAAGCCCTACACCCCCTTTCCTGGGGAAGGCTTGATAATAATCCTCACCAATTGGTACAGGTGAACACAGACCCAAACCCTTGGATCTTAAGAACAATGAAAAAACAATCAGGTTCTTAAAAGAAGAATTTTAATTAAAGAAATGGTAAAAGAATCACCTCTGTAAAATCAGGATGTAATACCTTACAGGGTAATCAGATTCAAAACATAGAGAATCCCTCTAGGCAAAATCTTAAGTCACAAAAAGACACAAAAAAAGGAATATACATTCCCTCCAGCACAGCTTATTTCACCAGGCATTAAACCAAAGAAAATCTAATGCATTTTCTAGCTAGATTACTTACGAACTTAACAGGAGTTAGAAGGCTGCATTTCTGATCTGTTCCCAGCAAAACCATCACACAGACAGACAGAACCCTTTCCCGCCCTCTTCCAGCTTTGAAAGAAACTTCTCTCCTCATTGGTCATTTTGGTCAGGTGCCAGCAAGGTTACCTTAGCTTCTTAACCCTTTACAGGTGAAAGGGTTTTGCCTCTGGCCAGGAGGGATTTTATAGCACTGTACACAGAAAAGTGGTTACCCTTCCCTTTATTTTTATGACAGGGTCCATGGAGTGAGGGGACAGAAGCAGGTACCCAGGGTCCATGGAAGTATCCCAAGGGAAGTAGGTTGGGGGCATTTCACAAGGTCTGTGAAGGAAGAGAGCTGCGGGGTGCGGTGTCACAAAGACCTTGGAGGAAGCAAGTTGAGGGGGTTACAGAGTCCGTGGAGGAAGGGAGTTGAGGGGAGTCACAGGGTCCATGGAGGAAGGAAACAAATAGCACTTAAATAAGGAACTATGTTCTGATTGACAGTAAATTACAAAATAGTTCTCAGGTCAACTCAAGTCACATGTGACCATTATCCTGTCATGGAGAGATAAGGATCTGTTACTCCCACAGCTGGAGTTTAATAGTGAGCAAAACTCCACCAAATATCATACCCCCATTTCTATTTTGCATTTTCATTCTAAGTAATCATACACTAAACAAATAACTCAAACCCAGTATTCCAACAATTTGTCCCAAACTGTTGCACAGAAATTATACAGACAGTTACAAATTAACACATCAATAGGAACCCTGTTTTCTTCTTAGACAAATTCAGAACGGGGGGGGGGGGGGGGGGAATGACCCTGTTTTTGATTCTGTAACAACTTTTAAAATACGCATCCTGCTGAGTGTTGTGTCTGTGACCCTGGCCTCACAAAGAGTGGCCGGCCCCGCGCACTGCACCTGCATCCCGCCAACAGCCTTGCACACCCACCCCATTGTCAGCCACTGGCCCCCCCGCCCACTCACCACTGGTGGGCAGGAGACTGGTGAGCAGGGATCCAGCCAGAAGCAGGACCTGCCAATACTGATTGGGAGGAGACGGAAAATATGGGACAATTTGTCCGTTTTTAAGAAAAAGTCGGGACTGCTGCAGGAGGGCTTAAATACGGGACAGTCCCTTTAAAACCAGGATGTCTGGTCACCCTACCTTGAATTATTTTTGTGATTCTTGTCTGCACCCTCTCAAATTTTTCTGCATCCTTTTAGAAATGTGGACCCCAGAACTGTGGGCACCATTCCAGTATTGGGCTCACAAATGCAGTGTACAGAGGTAAAATCACTCTGCTCCTACTCATGTCTCCAAGGATCACATTAGTGCTTTTTGTCACAGCATCACACTGGGAGATGAATGTCTCCGTTTTCAGGGGTTAGATATCTGGACAAGAAGTTGATTTTTTTTCCAGAAAACAGACACTTCTTGCGAAAAAAATCTGGTTAGTGGCAAACCCAATTTTATGATGAAAAGGAGTTTTAACGGGGAACTTTTGCCCAGCTCTATTTGTCCACTGTAACACATGTGAGGTTCTCCTCCTGTCTCAAGCCCACTCTTGCCCCACGCTGCAAACACTCAGCAGCAGACTCCACAGTCGGGGTGCACTCAGAACACGCAGATGGGGCAAAGGACATGTCATTTTGAGGTGGCCCAAGAAGTACTTTGTCACTTATGGGAGTTGAGCCCCCAGGTCCTTGTTAAAGGATAATTTGCGAACTATAACTGTGTGCGTATGTCGGCCTGGGCAGTGGGTCAACGCGCCCTTGGGGGAGGCTAGCTCCCAGCCCCTCCCCCTCTGCCCGAGGCCCAGTCTCCTCTGCCCATCCTCCCCGACTGGAGCCCGGAGCGCCCGGCCGCCCCCACCCCATGTGTCCCCAGCCCCAGTGCCGGGAGGATGGGCTGCATGGTATGGCCTCAGCCCTGGGGTCTTGTGCACACTGAGGCCCCAGCCTGCCTGCTCCAGCCTCTCAGCCACAGAAGAGAAGAGCAGGCAGGAGGGGAGCTGGGGGTGCAGCGTGGGCAGGGCCAGGCCAGGCTGTTTGGGGACGCACAGCCTTCCCCGGCCCACGATACCCACCGCCCATGCAGGTAGGTATGTTTTCGGAGGTGAGGCGCTTGTGACACAGGCCAAAGAAAATGCTTTGGGACAATGAGTGGCATGTCCAGCTCCTTCTGATGGTCACAGGGCCATGGCACCTGGGGTGACCCAGAGTTATTTGGTCACTCAGCCAATCAAGGGCCAATTCCTTATTTGGACAGTAAGTAATTAATAACGCATTAATTACTAACGTAGCCAGTTATACAATCCAATCACACGTTTGGTGACATTTATGTAATCTTACACTGATGAACTTTTACAACATTTTGGCCTCTGAATAAGGCACTAGGAATGAGGAACCAGTTCCAGCCTCAGATGGAAGCAGCCCCACAAGCTGCTCGGGACCAGGAGGCACTGATCTCCTGTCCTTGTGCCATTGGGACGAACTCGGGGCCTGGCTCGAGCCAACGCAGGGAGAATGATCCAGAGAACATCATCCCAGGGGTGCCCTGACAGTCTGTTACCAGCTGTGATGCTGAGAGCCTTTCTGCTGGATCACTCCCACGCAGGGCGCAGAAAAAGCAGAACTCTTGGCTCTGCGTGGGGGTGGCTAGTCTCAGTGGCACTGAATGAGAACTGGAAATGATTCAGTGTGAGAAAAATTAGTCAGCAGCTTCCCATAAGCATTAAAATAGCCATTAGGCCGTGTGCTTCACTGCACATATGAGGGAACGCCTGGCCGGCAGCCTGCAGCTCTGGGGGAGGGCAGGGTGTGACAATTCTTGAGGTACCCAGGACTGTGAGTCACCTTTTTACCCCCGGCCTCTAGCAACAGGGAGCCTTGTCATGGTGGCTGGGTGCTAGCCCCTTCACACCACCAGCCTGCTGGCCGCTCCAGCACTTTCCTCCAGGCTGCGACAGCCCTGCCTTCACCTTGCGGGGTAACAAGAGGTGCCCCCCAGGAGCCTCCACAATTCAGCTACTTTCGCCACTTCCTCTCCCCCACTTCCAGCAGGTACAATGGCTCCCCCCCACCCCCACCTCGAGCCGGCTCGACTGGCCCCACCACCCCCGCCTCCAGCCAGCTCGACTGGCCCCCCCACCCCCGCCTCCAGCCGGCTCGACTGGCCCCCCACCCCCGCCTCCAGCCGGCTCAACTGGCCCCCCACCCCTGCCTCCAGCCGGCTCGACTGGCTCCCCACCCCCGCCTCCAGCCAGCTCGACTGGCCCCCCCCACCCCCGCCTCCAGCCGGCTCGACTGGCTCCCCACCCCCACCTCCAGCCAGCTCGACTGGCCCCCCCCACCCCCGCCTCCAGCCGGCTCGACTGGCCCCCCACCCCCGCCTCCAGCCGGCTCAACTGGCCCCCCACCCCTGCCTCCAGCCGGCTCGACTGGCTCCCCACCCCCGCCTCCAGCCAGCTCGACTGGCCCCCCCCACCCCCGCCTCCAGCCGGCTCGACTGGCTCCCCACCCCCACCTCCAGCCAGCTCGACTGGCCCCCCCCCCCCGCCTCCAGCCGGCTCGACTGGCCCCCCACCCCCGCCTCCAGCCGGCTCAACTGGCCCCCCACCCCTGCCTCCAGCCGGCTCGACTGGCTCCCCACCCCCGCCTCCAGCCAGCTCGACTGGCCCCCCCACCCCCGCCTCCAGCCGGCTCGACTGGCCCCCCACCCCCGCCTCCAGCCGGCTCGACTGGCCCCCCACCCCTGCCTCCAGCCGGCTCGACTGGCTCCCCACCCCCGCCTCCAGCCAGCTCGACTGGCCCCCCCCACCCCCGCCTCCAGCCGGCTCGACTGGCTCCCCACCCCCACCTCCAGCCAGCTCGACTGGCCCCCCACCCCGGCCTCCAGCCGGCTCGACTGGCCCCCCACCCCCGCCTCCAGCTGGCTCGTCTGTCCCCCCCCACCCCCACCTTGAGCCAGCATGACTCGCTCCCCACCCCCACCTCCAGCCGGTGCGACTGGCCCCCCACCCCCGCCTCCAGCCGGCTCGACTGGCCCCACCACCCCCGCCTCCAGCCAACTTGACTGGCTCCCCACCCCCGCCTCCAGATGGCTCGTCTGTCCCCCCCCACCCCCACCTCAAGCCAGCACGACTCGCTCCCCACCCCCACCTCCAGCCGGCTCGACTGGCCCCCCACCCCCGCCTCCAGCCGGTGCGACCGGTCCGCCACAGGTGGCTCCATCCTGGAAGCCTGGGGGTTCTCTGTCAGCTGTCTCCCCGCTCAGGTCGAGACTTTTGTTACAGTTGCTGGTGTCCAGGCCAGGTCGGGCTGGTACCCAGGTCCTGGGAGCCGGCATCATTTGCAGTGGGGCCCCTCAACCCCTGAGCCGCAGAAGGCCTGGGCCTAGTGCTCCCATGGCCTTGCTGTCTGCAGTGACCGCACCCTTGGGTGGGGCAGTCTCTGCAGGGTGCTCTCCCAGCTCGCCGTTTCTCCGGCTCAGGAAGTGCCGCCTCTCCCCCCAGCTGCCGTGTTGCAGCCACGGCCCCAGTGTTGCCCGTTAATGTGAACGTCCCTCTTTCCGGAGGGGAAAGGCTCACGGGATCACAGTCACTGCCCACAGGGAGACCTTCTTGCCCTTGCTCCACACCCACCCCCTTCTCAGCCCTCCTCAGTCCTACTGCTGGCTGGAGGGGTCCCCTGCCCCACCCAGGAGCATGCTCCCTGGCCTGGATTGCAGGCCTGTGCAGCCGCCCCCCTCCTGCCGGGCCTGGTGGCCGTCCTCCGCCGGCTATCGCTGGTTAGCCAACAGGTTCTGGCTGCCGAGGGTGGGAACTGATGCGGGCCCAGCACTGGCATATCTGGGAACCTCACAGTCTTTCTTGTGTTTGCCCCCGTGTGGTGCAACAAAGCTCTAGCCCCACTCTACTGATGGGGAGCTGAGGCCCAGAGAGACTAAGGTCCAGAACCCCAGAGGTAACTAGGCACCCGATTCCCACTGAAATCAATGGGAGTTAGGCACCTGAGCAGTTCGGAGGCGCTGGGTCTCGCAGGATGTCTGTGGCAGAGCAGGGCTGGGCTGTCCTTCCTCTCCGGCGGGGCCTTCTCCAGGGTGTGGTACCTCCTGGGGGGCGAGGGCCTTGCTGGGTGACAGTGCGGGTCCAGTGCAGTCTGACCGCAACCACAGACACACCTGTGAACGCCTCCCCGTTCCCCTGCAGGGTCTGTGTACGAGATGGGCGGCAGAGAGTGCTGCTTATCAACCGGGGACCTGGTAAAGATTACTGGCCTTCGCCTGCAGAAGATCACCTGTGAGGATCCAGAGACTGGGCAAGCAACGGAGCTGCCTCTGAACTTCACAGGTAAACTGGGACACCCCATGCCCACTTAGCCTACTGCAGGTAGGCACCCAGCCACCCACCCAGCCACACCCCATCCTCCCCCTCACACACACACACCACTGCCTCCCGGCCATCCGCACCCCAATCATACACACACACCCAATCACACACACACACCCCACTGCCTCCCGGCCATCCGCACCCCAATCATACACACACACACCACTGCCTCCCGGCCATCCGCACCCCAATCATACACACACACCCAATCACACACACACACACCACTGCCTCCCGGCCATCCGCACCCCAATCATACACACACACACCATTGCCTCCCGGCCATCCGCACCCCAATCATACACACACACCCCACTGCCTCCCGGCCATCCGCACCCCAATCATACACACACACCCCACTGCCTCCCGGCCATCCACACCCCAATCATACACACACACCCAATCACACACACACACCCCACTGCCTCCCGGGCATCCGCACCCCAATCATATACACACACCCAATCACACACACACTCACCACTGCCTCCCGGGCATCCGCACCCCAATCATACACACACACCCCACTGCCTCCCGGCCATCCGCACCCCAATCATACACACACACCCAATCACACACACACACCCCACTGCCTCCCGGGCATCCGCACCCCAATCATACACACACACCCAATCACACACACACTCACCACTGCCTCCCGGCCATCCGCACCCCAATCATACACACACACCCCACTGCCTCCCGGCCATCCGCACCCCAATCATACACACACACCCCACTGCCTCCCGGCCATCCGCACCCCAATCATACACACACACCCCACTGCCTCCTGGCCATCCACACCCCAATCATACACACACACCCAATCATACACACACACACCACTGCCTCCTGGCCATCCGCACCCCAATCATACACACACACCCCACTGCCTCCCGGCCATCCACACCCCAATCATACACACACACCACTGCCTCCCGGCCATCCGCACCCCAGCCATATGTAAGCGGGAGATTGGTCCCACTATTGTGGGGAACTTTCGTGGCTTTTGCACTATCCCAGTGAAGTGGGCTAGCAAAAGGATCCTCGCTCCCACTTCCTTTACCCAGAGGCCTCCCTGCCCTTGAGGACTCCCCTTCCACTCTCCTGCCTGGCAGAGTCCTCGCAACCCCAACAAGGATGGGCCCAGGATTCCTGGGGGGCTCGACCCCCAACTCTGCTGTGGTCACCTAGGACAGGGGCTAGGGTGTCCCCACCCCGGGGTACTCTCTCTGCACTGGGCACTTCCCTGCCTCACTGATCATTACATCAATTTAAAACAAACACAAGTTGTTTAATCAACAATTAATTTTAAAAAGAATAAGGAAAAATGGGAACGGTTAAAGGAAACACATCACCTGTTATACCAATAAAATAAAAACCAGCAGGATCTTATTAAAGGGAAAAAGGCAAAATACCACATTTATTGTGAATACAGAAAGAATCATAGTAAGCAGTTAGTTATAGCTATAACATTCCATTCAATCTCATATTTATTCTCACATTCATTCATACAAACACACACACACACACACACACACACAGGTTCTGCAAGGTTGTTATCATAGTTACCAGCCTTAGAGTTGCTCATGCCAAGTCACTGGCCAGGTGGCCTGGACATGAGGAGAGAGCAGGGCCTTGTCAGATGCTCATCTGATGCTCCTGGAAGTTGGTTTGCAGAATCAGACCCCAAAGTTCTCACTTTTTAGAGTCTATTTTTATAGGAATTTCTTCCTATGCCAGTCTATGGGAATTGCTTCATCATGCTGTTGCTGAATCAATCAGCAGATAGCACATTCCTGACGGCTCCAAGATGTTATCTTGTTCTTTGGTTCTCCCATCCTTGAGGCTGTTGGGTGGATTCCAGTCTGCCCTCCGGGGGGGGGGGGGGGTCGTCTGGTTATTTCCACTTGACGCCTTCTTCAGCTGATGGACACTGGATTCTTAGGCTGGCACCTCCCTGATCATTCAGTTATTATCCACACCAAGCATCCATCCACATACATCCTCTATCTCTATTTTAATCACAATGGTTAATACAACAAAAGGGTGGGGAGTCTCTGGGTGCTGTTTCTGTTGTTACAGAGTATTGCTTTGAGTCTCTCTCTCTGTGAATTGCTTTGAGAATAGACTCTGTCTTAGAATGTACTAACACAGTTAGCAGCTTGCAAGTTTCACACATAGAGGGAGAGAAACAGCACCAAAAACCAAGAGACCTCTTAATTAGTAATACCCTGGAATTTAAACTCTGGGGAATCAAACTCATTTGTGATTTTAATACAGAACTTCTTTAATATGATCCAACATAATCCCCCTTTTGACACTAAGATTTATAATCGTCAGTGTCACTTTCTATGTAGCCTATTCAAGAGAAAGTACTGTGAGGCAATTTGAGTTTGTGATTCCAATTCATGCCACATACATGATCCTAGTGATGTATCTTTACTACAAGGTTCTGGGGCAACAGGCAAGGTGAGGCACACCCACTTTTGAGGAGTCCATTCAATACAACATCTAGTGTCCAATAGCTTCCTTCCCTCCCCAGCCCACTGGCTCAAGGTCCAGGGTAGCCAGAAGGATCCCATGTGTAATATGGGGAGTGGGTTAACCTTCAATACCTTTGCCTCCAGGGACTGTTGGTGTGCAATTTTGACAACAATTTCTCCCATTAACAAGTCTGGTTTACAATACTGGAAACATATTGCATCCATTCATATTGATAAGTGTCAAACAATGATCTCTTTCTTTGTTTTAACAAATGCACCAAACCCTTAATATTTCCCAATAGGACCCAGAACATTTTGTGTTCCAAAGTAGCTAGTGCAAGTATCTGCATTTCAGTGCATCCCATAGCTATGGCTGTGTAGTTTCCTATTTCTAATATTTTTTTTTCTTATGGATAAGCCATGTGGTAGTATTAAGCCATTACTAAAGATTCCATCGGCCTTCTAGGTTACCCAGACCAATTTGGACCAAGTCTACATTGGCATGTACTTGTTTTTGTATCAGGCTGTCCTGTAGCTGGGACAGAAAGCTTAATTTATTTTTAAGTTCCTGCAGGTCTTCAGTATTTTTTTTTTTTAAACACACAACAGTGCTAGCAACAACACAAAACACAAGACAAAACATAGAACACAGAACACAATTTCTATTGTGACAGTAGATTCATGGTATTGGGTTGCTTTTCAGCTGGCAGCTTTTCCTGATTTTCTGACAGACAAAAAGAACATGTTTCTACCCCTTTTGGGGTGGCAGATTATTGCTTAAAATATTTCTTTTACAAATACCCTTGCTGATTGCAGGCAAAACAGAGAAATTGCCCCCATATTTTCCTGTTTTTGTTCTATAGGCAGGCCAGGTTTCAAAGGCTTTTATCTTTTAAGGGTTATGGGGAAATTATCCCACTGTTTAGTCATTAAATCCCTGAGTTTTCCTTCTTATACAGCAGACCAAGTTTATAATGTTTTTCCTGCTGTGTTAAGCTTTAAGTTTTATTTACAGGTAATAACTGAGAAGCATCATTACCATACGACCTTAAAGGATTTTTCCAAAAATCATACACACTATACATTGTTACAGGGATACTTATTATCATTAAATTTATTAAAATTATCTTGTTATCCCATGCCTTTTATTTAGACAATTTGTTTGCTGACCAGGTATGTCCTTTATCTGCAGCTCCTTTGTGCTGCTAGTTCTTTCCTTCCTTTATCATTTAGGTAATTTGCATTTTCACAGAAACTTCCTGCTTTTGGATTTAAAGCCATCAGCAGCTCAGAGACTCTATCTTAAAAGGGACACAATCAACTTTCACCAGAGTTTTGATTACTTTTAACTTCTGCTTCCAAAACACACAGCAATCTGAAAAAGAAAACCCAACCTATTGTGGCTCCCTTTGGAGCCCTAATAGCATTTCAATTAAGTAGCATGGTATGTTTGCATTTCTTTTGCCCCTTCTACAATATACCCTGCACATGTTCTGGGGCAAATGCACATTCCTTCCATAGTTTAACTTCTATAACATTATCCAGATCCATTTTTACATAAGGTGTCACTATTTCTTTTTTTGCTTACAGAGTTTTCATGTACCTTTATCAAAGTGACAGTCTGATTACTCAGAGCCATTTTAAGACTCAGTGTTTCTAACATTGCTTCTTTTTGTTTTGTGCACCTCACCCCTGCTGTTGCTTCAGAGAGGCACTGTCTTTTTTTAATTTTTTTTTTTTTACTACAACTCTCATCTGCTATTTTGTTACAAAAACAAACAAACAAAAAACAAACAAAAAGAATCCAAATTTTTTTTTTATATTCTCCTGATTTTGACTGCCCTGCTGCAGCCACAACTTAAAAACATTTTAAATTTTGTAAAGCATTTGAGTTACCTTTTAAGGGTTAAATGCCAAATCCCAAAGCCAAACAACACTAATTACCTGTGTCTAGCAAAAAGGTCTGTCAGTTTTGCAACTTTGAATTAAAGAGTCAAATGGATTTTTAGTGGCATTATTTAAAACAAAAACAAAACTAACTGGTCCTTAGAACTTTACATATTTACACACACTCAGACAGATACATACACATTTTCTTTTCCTTAACATCCCTTCCACACTGCTCTGTTTTTTACATCTTACATTCCCTTTATACATTTGAGGCAGTTAAGTTCCAATAGAACCCTCTTATGTTCTTTTAGCAAATTTGACTAAATTGTCCAGTCAAATGATTTTAATCAGATAGTTTATTTTTGCCTGGCTAATTTACAGACATTCCTTTGGAAAAAGGCCCATTTTTCTTTCAGAATGGCTGCAAAGAAACCAAGAATGCTCTAACACTTTTCCTTTTTAACATTTTTGGTTAAAAGTTGTTTGGGTGAAATACAAAGTTTAACTGCTTAATTCCCTCCAGCCTCTGCAGAGTTAACTTTTTTTTTTTTTTACTCTCTTTTCTCTTTGTAATTATGCCTGGGGGTGCCGTACATAGGACCTTCTCCCCCTTTACCTGCCTCCCTCCAGCCTCTGCAGAGTTAACTTTTTTGCTCTTTTTGTATTCCTGAAGTGCCTCTTTCACTATTTTCAGCTGGCTTTGGATATTTGTAGCCAGCACCTTCCAATTGTCTGCTCCCTTTTCCATTTGTGCCTTTTCCTCTTTACATGAAGACAAGCGGAGGGAAGAATCCTTACATGCCTCCCACAACAACCAAATTGCTGCTGCATCTCTTTTGGCAGCACTAGAAGGTTTGTATATGAGGATATACTGAGCCAATCTATCCTCTAGGTCCGAAATAGTGCAGACATCAACTAGGGCTTGTTTAGTCCAAGGACTGTGCCCAAATTTTTGAAGGATTTGTTTAAAAGGTGTAATTTCTTTAACAAAAGGTGAGGTTGGAGTTCCTTCTGACTCCATTCCTCCCTCTAGTACTGGCTTACCCTGTTTTCTTTTAAACATCTTAACATGGATATTTCAATCTCTTTCTCACTGCTGGTATTACTTAGCAAGTGACACAGCCTAGATTCTGAAATCATAGCTTAATCTATGCGTTTTTCCCCTGCTACCTTCCCGGAGGCCAGCAGGTCCCCTGCTACCTTCCCAGAGGCCAGCAGGTCCAGTTAACCTATTTCTCCCTGCTACCTTCTCGGAGGCCAGCAGGTCTGGTTAACCTGTTTCTCCCTGCTACCTTCTCAGAGGCCAGCAGGTCCGGTTAACCTGTTCTTCCCTGCTACCTTCTCGGAGGCCAGCAGGTCCCCTGCTACCTTCCCAGAGGCCAGCAGGTCTAGTTTAATCTGTTTTTCCTGCTACCTTCTCGGAGGCCAGCAGGTCCCCTGCTACCTTCTCAGAGGCCAGCAGGTCTGGTTTAATCTGTTTTTCCTGCTACCTTCTCGGAGGCCAGCAGGTCCCCTGCTACCTTCTCGGAGGCCAGCAGGTCTGGTTAACCTAATAGAAATGCCTAGCTCACTAGAGCTGGCGGTGTGCACACCAATATTTACAATAACTGAGGTTTTTTACTAATATTCCCCCTTTCGCAATTCTCCACCAAAATGTTGTACCAATAAAATAAAAACCAGCAGGATCTTATTAAAGGGAAAAAGGCAAAATACCACATTTATTGTGAATACAGAAAGAATCATAGTAAGCAGTTAGTTATAGCTATAACATTCCATTCAATCTCATATTTATTCTCACATTCATTCATACAAACACACACACACACACACACACACAGGTTCTGCAAGGTTGTTATCATAGTTACCAGCCTTAGAGTTGCTCATGCCAAGTCACTGGCCAGGTGGCCTGGACATGAGGAGGGAGCAGGGCCTTGTCAGATGCTCATCTGATGCTCCTGGAAGTTGGTTTGCAGAATCAGACCCCAAAGTTCTCACTTTTTAGAGTCTATTTTTATAGGAATTTCTTCCTATGCCAGTCTATGGGAATTGCTTCATCATGCTGTTGCTGAATCAATCAGCAGATAGCACATTCCTGACGGCTCCAAGATGTTATCTTGTTCTTTGGTTCTCCCATCCTTGAGGCTGTTGGGTGGATTCCAGTCTGCCCTCCGGGGGGGGGGGGTCGTCTGGTTATTTCCACTTGACGCCTTCTTCAGCTGATGGACACTGGATTCTTAGTCTGGAACCTCCCTGATCATTCAGTTATTATCCACACCAAGCATCCATCTACATACATCCTCTATCTCTATTTTAATCACAATTGTTAATACAACAAAAGGGTGGGGAGTCTCTGGGTGCTGTTTCTGTTGTTACAGAGTATTGCTTTGAGTCTCTCTCTCTGTGAATTGCTTTGAGAACAGACTCTGTCTTAGAATGTACTAACACAGTTAGCACATTGCAAGTTTCACACATAGAGGGAGAGAAACAGCACCAAAAACCAAGAGACCTCTTAATTAGTAATACCCTGGAATTTAAACTCTGGGGAATCAAACTCATTTGTGATTTTAATACAGAACTTCTTTAATATGATCCAACACACCCCGCTCTGTGGCAGGGAACATCACAAACAGTGTCTCTGGAATGTCAGGGCAGTTCAGAGTCTGTTCCTTGTAAGTCCCAGGCCCCGGCCGTGCTGCAGGGATGCTGCGGGTTGGACGCTTGCAATGGTGTTGGCCACACACCTCCAGGCTTTGGGTGGTGGGACCCTTCTTCCCAGGGTCAGCCCCCCGTCGGGTTCAGATACCCCTCCCAGTCTGGCCTGCAAGGACCCTTGGCTGGGGGTGTCTCTCTGCGCTGGGCCCTTTGCCCAAGGCCCCCCTTGCTTGGCCCCAGTTGCTCACCACACCCTGCTCTGTGGCTGCAGCTCTGCTCCCAGCACAGGATCTGCTCCCTGGGCTGCTTCTCCGGCTCTCTGGCTGGCCCGGCTCTGCTCCCCTGCTCAGCTCGGGCCGCTGCTCTCCCCTTAGCTCGGCCCCACTCTGTTCCAGGCAATTCCAGCTCACAGGAGACCGGGACCCCCCGGCCTCCTGACTCCCTTATGTGCCTGCCCACCCTGTTAATCAGGCTGACCTGGAGCACTGGCCTCTCCTCATTGTTCCTGGGGACTGTCAGTCTCAGGGTCCTGATTTCCCATCCACCCTTCCCCTTTCTTTTAGTGCTGGGAGCGATCAACCAAAACCCCCCAATGAGTGTTAGTGAGGTGCCAACAGTCCCCTTACACACTCACACACACACACACCACTACCTACAGGCCATTCGCACCCCAGCATACACACACACACCAGCCTCGTCACATACCCCCACCCCTGCCATTATCTACTGGCCATCCTCACCCCAGCCATAAGCACACACACACTCTTCCCATCCCCACCCCACCCGGATATATAGACCACACACGCATCCTGCCATGACGTATAGGCGTCACTCCCCCACACACACCAGCCACATGTAACCGAACAGTGCCTCCCCACCACAAACAGGCCCTGCAAGGGTTGCCAGCTTTCTGATTGCAGAAAACCGAACACGCTTGTCTAGGATTGCCAGGTGTCCAGTCGAAAGGGACCCTGGCAGCTCCGGTCAGCACTGCTGACTGGCCCTTTGAAAGTCCAGTCGGTGGCTCAGCGGAGCCAAGGCAAGCTCCCTGCCTGCCCTGGCTCCGCGCAGCTCCCGGAAGCAGCAGAATTCCCCCCTTTGCCCACACCCCAACCCCTGCCCCAGCCCAGAACCCACACCAGGCCAAGGGGTTTGGAGTGTGGAAGGGGGTGCAGGCTCTGGAAGGGAGTTTGGGTTCAGGAGAGGGCTCAGGGCTGGGGGAGGGAGTGTGGAGTGGATCCGGGAGGGAGCTGGGGTGTGGGATGGGGCTCAGCGCTGGGGGAGGAGGTTCAGGGTACAGTGTGGGCTCCAGGCACTGTTTCCCTGAGGCGGCTCCTGGAAGCGGCAACATGTCCTCTGGCTCCTACGCGCCGGGGTAGCCAGGGAGGCTCTGCGCACTGTCCTCGCCCGCAGGCACAGACCCGCAGCTCTGACTGGCCACGGTCCCGGCCAATGGGAGCTGCGGAGCCGGTGCTCAGGGTGGGGGCAGTGCGCGGAGCCTCCATGCAGCTAAGGGCCACAGGGACATGCCAGCTGCTTCCTGGAGCCACGCGGAGCCAGGTAGGGAGCCTGCCTTAGCTCTGCTGCGCCGCCGAGCGGACTTTCAATGGCCCAGTCAGCAGCCACCAGGTTCCCTTTTTGACCGGATGTTCCTGTCGAAAAACGGAAGCTTGGCAACCCTAGGTCCCACACACATGCCCCAGCCACACACACATCCTGGCCACCACACGCAGGCCACACCCCCCACCTCACCCAGGGGCGCCCACCCACGCCCCTGCACCGGCCCCCCACCCACATGCCCATCGCCTCCAGGCCACACCCCACTCTGGCCGCACTTGCGGAGGCGGGTGTGGCTAATCCCCAGCCCCGCTGCCCTGGTGGGGTGGGTGGTGGGGTGGGGCAGGCCTTCACGCAGGCGCTGCTGGGATCTGAGCCTGGCTCAGGCTTGCGTACAGACGAGGCTCCATTGAGGCTCCTCATTCCCAGGGTCCCTGGCATAGGTGCCACCTCCGTGGGTGCTCTGAGGCTGGAGCACCACGGGGAAAATTTGGTGGGTGCAGAGCCCTCACCGGCAGCTCCCCCCCCCCCGCCCGTCCGCCCCAGCTCACCTCTGCCTCCGCTCCGCCTCCGCCCCTGAGCGCGCCCTGGGTCCTGCTTCTCCCACCTCCCTCCCAGCTGTGTCGCGCGGCAAGCCTGGGGAGGAGGGGGAACGTGGCAAGCTTGGGGGCGGAGGCGGGGCTGGGGTGGGGATTTTGGGAGGGATCCAATGGGGTGGGGGTGCGGGGAGGGCGCAAACATCCTCTGGCGCCGACAAAAGTTGGCACCTGTGGTCCCTGGTTCAGGGTTGCCTGGCCAGGGTTTCCCAGCACCATCCCTTTGTTGAGGCAGCCGTCCTGGGGAGCCTGCCTGGGTTCCAGTGCTCACAGCCAACTGTCCAGTGTTATGGGCTCAGGATCATCCCAGACGCGGCAACCCTACCTCCCCACTAACAGTGAGCTCCCTCTGGCCCTCCTGCAGGGCATTTCCAGCCCAGCCGAGACAAGCTGTCATACATGAGCCTGAAGAAGCTCGCCAGGAGCAGGCCAGCAGGGCTCCAGGACATGCCCTTCACCTTCGCCTCAGCAGTTGACTTGACCGTGGATGGGCAGTTCATTCCCAAGGGCCAGCCCATTTCCTTGCTTTCAGTGGCCAGGCATGAGGGCCAGGAGTTTGCCAACTGCACAACCACGGGGCAGAACGGGCAGCGTTCGTTCTGCCTCCCCTTCTCCTTCCAGGGCCAGTTCTGTGAGTGCAGCGGGCAGCCGAGCTACACGCTGAGCCAGGTACTGGAGTCGGGAGCCCTGAGGGGCCAGCGCCTGAAATGCTCTGCCCTCGGCAGGCACTCACTGCTCCTCTGCCCCGTGTACGAGGTGCAGGCGATAATGCACAGTGAGTACAGATGCAGCCGGGGGGCGGGTATGTGAGAGAGAGAGAGCTGGATGGAGTGATGTGTGTATGGCTCCGTGCCTCTGGGTCAGTTTGTGGGGGAGGTGTGTCCTGGAGTCTCAATGTGTGCTAGGGTGACCAGCCATCCTTTATTTTAAGGGGCAGCCCCTTATTTCATTGATTTGTCCTTTAAGGCAATCACCCAGCCCTTATTGTAAGATGTACTGAAATGCACTAAAACGGATCATTAGTACGTTTTAAACTTTAAGTTGAAGCTTATGATAATTGTATTGTACACTTGAGAGAACAATCCATGCTGTGCAAAGGGAAATGGTGTTTCCCTAAAATGTCCCTTAGTGTCCCCTAAAGTTGTCGTTTTTCCTTATTTCCATTCAGCAAAGGTGGTCCCCCTTGTGTGTGCCCATCTCAATGTGTGTGTTGCTGTCTCTGGGTGACTTTGTTGGGGGAAGAACTTTCCTTTCAGTGAACTGAGGCATTTATTTAAATCATTAACTGAAGCTATTAAGAACCCAAATAGTCCATATCAGCCAATCTAAGCCAGTGGGCCAGACTGGATAGCCAGATGGAAGTACTTTCCCAAGCCCCATCTGTGTGTGTAACCAATATGTGATGCTGCTGCCCACAGTAAATTGCGCAGGTCTTCAAAATATGACGGTGTTGCCCCTGGGTTCCTCTGGGCTCCTTGGCCCTGGCTCACCTTGATGGGGCTCCTTGGGCTCAGCTTCTTCTTGATTGGGGGGTGGGATAAGTCATGGCATCTCCCAAGCACCACCCATGTAAGGCATCAAACTGAGCAGTCACAGTAAATTGTACCCCGCACTCTCCTTTTTCACATGAGCAATGGAATGGTAATGATGCTGATATTTACATGGGAACCTAGGAACTGCCAGCCTGGATTCATAGATTCCCACATTCCAAGACCAGGAGGGACTATGTAATCGTCTAGTCCATTAAAATCAGGTCACAACCCACAGTTTGAGAACCGCTGACATAACACATTTATCTCTGTCCATATTGGCTAGGTAGTTAGACACACACGCACTCTGTCCCAAGGGGGGCAAGCAACTAGACACTGTGTTTCTGTACCCACTGATCAATGTGTTACAGGACCTCTCTGTGCCGATCCAGAGAGGACAGGCTTCTGATCTAGCCCAGGTAGAAACTTTAGCTCATGCTACAGCAGCTCATGCTTTCAGCTCTGGATGTCCCCTATTCATTCCCCAGGGTATCAAGATGGCAGCTGCCATGCTGAGTTTAAACCAGTATTGGAGCCAGGGTCAGTGCATCCTGCCAGCATCTCAGCCTGGACAAGAGCAGCAGTGGAGACCCAGGGTCTCCCTGGCAGGGAGATAACCCCTGGTTATTGTAGGCTGCAAAAGCGTCTGGGGCCTGATTCCCAGGTCCATCACCAGGGTCAATGGGGTGACACTGGCTGGGGTTGGGACTGCTGGCTCTCATTGATGCGCGTCTCCCCCCTGCAGTGCGGAAGGAGGTGGTGAAAATCCCTTCCACCCTGGAAGTGGATGTGGAGGATGTCACTGAGGAGTCTCAACACATCCACTTCATCAAGCCGCTGATGCTGAGTGAGGTCCTGGGGCTGGAGGGGGCCTTCCCCATGCAGGCTGAGATCCTGGAGGGTCCTGAGAACCTGCCTATCTTCGAGAATGACTGGATTCCCCGCCTGCAGAAGGGGCAGAAGATCCAAATCCATGGCAAGTGCTGTGCCTGGAGGATTCTCGCCTCGTCCAGCAAGGGCAGGAGGGGCTCCCGGCACTTCCTGCTCTCCAGCACCTACCAGGGCAAATTTCGAAGACGCCCCCGGGAGTTCCCCACAGTCTTTGACCTGACAACGAGTCTGGGGATGGGTAAGTGCCTGCGGGTGGTGGTGACTAAAGACTGTGAGAGCACCGAGGAGGATCTGCCATCTCTCAGCATGGGGGACCGGCTGGAGGTGCTGCACCTGGCCAAGACCCAGGTCCGCAGGCAGGCAGAACACAAGTCCATCAACGTCCTCCTGTGCAGCAGGAGCAGCGGCGAGGACGAGGAGAGCGAGGAGCTCATGCTGCCACTGCACCTGGAAGGCGGCTTTGTGGAAGAGGTCAGCGACAGCAGGAGATACAGCCTCCCCGAGATAGTGGAGCAGCTTCAGCTGCCCTGCGAGGTCAAGGTGACAACCAAGGATTCTTCCCTTGCCAATGATGTTCTGGGCTCTTTCTCCGCTCTGCGGCTGGAAGCGCGAATCACTGAGCCCTTCTTAGTGACCAGCTTGTGCGAGGCGCCGTCAGTGAGCTTCCAGATCCCCCCTCAGTGGCTGGACATGGCCCTGTTCTTCACAGAGGAGCCTGCCCCACCACAGACACCCCTGACAGACAGGTCAAAAGTCGAAGAGCTGACAGAATCCTTTTATTATCATTTGCTAAAGCTGATGCCTAGCAATGAGGCTCCCCCACCACGGCCCCCCAAAAGAAAGGAGTTCAGGGACAAAGCAGGGACCCAGCTACCTGGAGCCAAAGAGGTCACTGAGAAACCAAAGGTACCGATCTGATTCTTCTTATACGAGGGAGGGGGTGGGCGGTGTGTGTGTGTGTGTGTGTGTGTGTGATATATGCTTTTGTTGCCTATCCTCCTTTTGGGCAGAGCAGCTCTTTTACTCCACCACAGTGGTACTCAGCCAGGCAGCAGAGCACAGGAAGAGCTGGGAAAGAAGGGGACCCATGTCTAGTTGGCAGCCGGTACCAAGTGGAGTGCCCCAAAGGTCGGTCCTGGGGCCGGTTTTGTTCAATATCTTCATAAATGATCTGGAGGATGGTGTGGATTGCACTCTCAGCAAATTTGCGGATGATACTAAACTGGGAGGAGTGGTAGATACGCTGGAGGGGAGGGATAGGATACAGAAGGACCTAGACCAATTGGAAGATTGGGCCAAAAGGAATCTGATGAGGTTCAATAAGGATAAGTGCAGGGTCCTGCACTTAGGACGGAAGAACCCAATGCACAGCTACAGACTAGGGACCGAATGGCTAGGCAGCAGTTCTGCGGAAAAGGACCTAGGGGTGACAGTGGACGAGAAGCTGGATATGAGTCAGCAGTGTGCCCTTGTTGCCAAGAAGGCCAATGGCATTTTGGGATGTATAAGTAGGGGCATAGCGAGCAGATCAAGGGACGTGATCGTTCCCCTCTATTCGACATTGGTGAGGCCTCATCTGGAGTACTGTGTCCAGTTTTGGGCCCCACACTACAAGAAGGATGTGGATAAATTGGAGAGAGTCCAGCAAAGGGCAACAAAAATGATTAGGGGACTGGAACACATGAGTTATGAGGAGAGGCTGAGGGAGCTGGGATTGTTTAGCCTGCAGAAGAGAAGAATGAGGGGGGATTTGATAGCTGCTTTCAACTACCTGAAAGGGGGTTCCAAAGAGGATGGCTCTAGACTGTTCTCAATGGTAGCAGATGACAGAACGAGGAGTAATGGTCTCAAGTTGCAGCGGGGGAGGTTTAGGTTGGATATTAGGAAAAACTTTTTCACTAAGAGGGTGGTGAAACACTGGAATGCGTTACCTAGGGAGGTGGTAGAATCTCCTTCCTTAGAGGTTTTTAAGGTCAGGCTTGACAAAGCCCTGGCTGGGATGATTTAACTGGGAATTGGTCCTGCTTCGAGCAGGGGGTTGGACTAGATGACCTTCTGGGGTCCCTTCCAACCCTGATATTCTATGATTCTATGATTCTGTGACCCCTGCAGAGGTTGGAGTCCTTGCTGATCACCCCACTTCCCTGCAGAAATTCTAGCAGAAATCCTGCACCCCGGCTCTCTGGTGTCCATTTGGGACTGGATTTTCTTGGCAACTATCCCATTGCTTGCAGTCCACACACCCCGCTACCAGCATCTTCAACAGACGGGACTACAGCCTTTCATTTTTAAAATCCATCTTATTCCTCTTCCCATTAGCCACTGCCCCCTTTGTCCAAGTCAAAGTGCATACCCGAGGAGTCTGTGCCGCCATCCTCCAAGCCTAGGAATGCGAGGAGTCGGCCGATTGTCCGGAGCTCCCCGAATGAGTACTCGCTACATCACACTGGCTCGCAGATGGCCCCTAAGCCTACTAAACCCTTCAAAGAGGCCAGAGGTAAGACTGTCCAATAGACATGCTGCTGTAGCACAAAGGATGAAAAGGAAGTGCACAGAGTGATGCACTGTGGCAAAATTATTAGGACTAATCTGATTAAGCTAAGGGAAAACTTAGGCTGGAAACTTTTCTGATGGTGCGAGCTACTGGGCTGTGACATGATGCCCCCATTGCTTGGGACGCAATGTTGGATACAATTCTAAAAAGGCGAGTGGGAAACAATTACTTGCTTCCTGCAGTGGGAACCAGAAGCCAGGAGCTGGAGAGTGGGTCTGGGAGTGTTTGACCATTGCAGGGGCCCGGAAGTTCGTTATTAGGGGGTTTCCCCTGCCTCTGCAGCATCAACATTCCAGCCCCTATCAGCCTGCATAGAGATTAGATTTGACCAAGAAATGGAAAAACCACTTTGCAACACATTGGGCCGTTTGGAATTTCTTCCTGTTTCAAAGGGTTGAAATGGACCCATTTTGCACTTTTTGTAAAAACTTTATTTAAATTGTTTTACTAAAAAATTTGAATATTCAAAATTTAGTTCTCCCCCTTTTTGCCAGAGTGCAATAAAATGAATGTGGTCCAGGGTTTTCCTCACACAGTCCTTTTTTTCTTTCTTTTTCCAGTCTGTCGTGTTTCAAATCATAGAATCATAGAATATCAGGGTTGGAAGGGACCCCAGAAGGTCATCTAGTCCAACCCCCTGCTCAAAGCAGGACCAATTCCCAGTTAAATCATCCCAGCCAGGGCTTTGTCAAGCCTGACCTTAAAAACCTCTAAGGAAGGAGATTCTACCACCTCCCTAGGTAACGCATTCCAGTGTTTCACCACCCTCTTAGTGAAAAAGTTTTTCCTAATATCCAATCTAAACCTCCCCCACTGCAACTTGAGACCATTACTCCTCGTTCTGTCATCTGCTACCATTGAGAACAGTCTAGAGCCATCCTCTTTGGAACCCCCTTTCAGGTAGTTGAAAGCAGCTATCAAATCCCCCCTCATTCTTCTCTTCTGCAGGCTAAACAATCCCAGCTCCCTCAGCCTCTCCTCATAACTCATGTGTTCCAGTCCCCTAATCATTTTTGTTGCCCTTTGCTGGACTCTCTCCAATTTATCCACATCCTTCTTGAAGTGTGGGGCCCAAAACTGGACACAGTACTCCAGATGAGGCCTCACCAATGTCGAATAGAGGGGAACGATCACGTCCCTCGATCTGCTCGCTATGCCCCTACTTATACATCCCAAAATGCCATTGGCCTTCTTGGCAACAAGGGCACACTGCTGGCTCATATCCAGCTTCTCGTCCACTGTCACCCCTAGGTCCTTTTCCGCAGAACTGCTGCCTAGCCATTCGGTCCCTAGTCTGTAGCTGTGCATTGGGTTCTTCCGTCCTAAGTGCAGGACCCTGCACTTATCCTTATTGAACCTCATCAGATTCCTTTTGGCCCAATCTTCCAATTGGTCTAGGTCCTTCTGTATCCTATCCCTCCCCTCCAGCGTATCTACCACTCCTCCCAGTTTAGTATCATCCGCAAATTTGCTGAGAGTGCAATCCACACCATCCTCCAGATCATTTATGAAGATATTGAATAAAACCGGCCCCAGGACCGACCCTTGGGGCACTCTTCAACTTTGAAAAAGCTGCCAAGTAATAGAATGACAGTTTCATTTCTCCTTTTGTCCCTTGGTAACTTTTCTAAAGTTGGCAAAGATTTGACAACTTACAGAGGAGAAAAGGGAGGGAAAAAAATTCTAGACCTTATTCATTCTACTGCATTCAGTAACAAACAAACAAAAGAGTGAGAAAGGGGGAAAAAACCTGAAGGCTCAAAAAAAATTATTTCAAAAATTAAAATTAAAATTTAATTTGAAAAGAAATTAGATTACAATTTTTGTTTAGAAAATTTTTGCTGACAAAAATTAAATTTTTCATGGGAATATATAGTCATTTTTCAGAAAACACCATTTTCAGCAGGAAATTTTTGATCTGATCTAGGGTCAGTGGGATCTGTGCTTGAACATATACGGTACTATAAAATGCATATCAGTACTCTAGGAAAGCAGGGTCTAGGCATCTCAAATTGGGCACCCAAAATTAGTGGACCAGATAACAATTTTGGCCTTAACCTCTCTGTGTCTCTGGTCCCTATGTGTAAAACAGGAACAACACCCACCCACCCCTCACCTCACTGAGGCTGTCCAGGCACACAACCTTAATTTTGATGCTTCCTAACTTTTGAGTGCTCAATTTTGCAACTTTCATATTCTTTAAAGTTTTGTTAATATAATGTAGGAAGAAATCAGGCTGTCTTGTTCACTCAGGGAGCGCATGCAGCAAGGGGTAACCCTCATGCCAGTGCAGATACAGAGAAGTAGGCTACGGTCATAAAAACAAATCTCATGCTTGAGGGTGTGAACCGATCTCCGCAGGGGCTGGAAAGTATGTGCCCTCCCACTAACAGCCCTCCCACTAACCCTAAAACTGGCTCTAGGTTCATGGAATGGTTTTGTTTGTCATCCCCCGCAAAGCATTAGATACTGGCCACTGACAGAAGCCAGACACCAGTCTGGATAGGTTATTGGTCTAATTGAGCACAACACATGCTGCGTTCTTAGCAACATGCAAACTCACTATATTGCTCATGGCTTTTTATGCTCTTGCTCCTGGGATATTTGCTGTTAGTCACCTTTGCTAGTGTTGTACTCAGATAAAAGTATTACTCTTGCATCGCAAGGCCTCTCAACACTGGCAGGGAAGAAGGAGAGATCAAGAATCTGCCTCTCTAAAGGGTTTCTATAGTCCGTACCTCCCTAGTATCTTAGCACATGGAGTCATCCAGGACATCCCAAACGCTGTCACAGCACCTGCATGGTATTCTCTTTCCTCTTCCTTTTAGATGCAAATGTCAGCGAGGATTCTGACCATGACTATGAAGTAATTGATGAAGACCTTATAAAAACAATTGATAAAATGCAGAAGGCTGTTCTTCACTACTAGGACTCCAGCCCACAGGACATGAAAAGATGCTGGCCTACGCCAAAGCCACTTCCAGCTCTTCAACTCAGAGATGAGCACTCACAAAAGCTAAATGCAGCACTGAGTCCTATGAAGTGGCTTCCAACTGCCCTTTCCGGTGCAGCCTGAAGAGACAGCTGGGTTCCAGCAGTCACTGCTCCATTGTGCTGCAAGCAAGCGAGCCTGCACATTCAGAGACCTGCCCTGTCCTCTATGTACTAAAGCAGAGGGCTGGTGTTGTTGGTCCTATGGTAAGGGGAGTGCTGTCCTTAGCTGTGTAGTTTGGAACCAGGGTTGCTGGAACAATTTGTATAGTGGGGGTGCTGAGAGCCATTGAATCAAACTGTAAATCCTGTTTATGATGGAAAACACTTGTTCTTACCCCTGTATACCCCACTGTAAACTTCTGGGATGGGGTGCTGGTGCTAGAGCTCTCTTTCTGCATTTATACTTGATCTGAATCACCTTGATTCAGATCTGTAAGGGGCTGGAAACGCGTCACCCCTGGAGCCTCACCTGAGTGCACTCACACCCTGAGCAGGCCCATAGGCAGCCATCTACCAGGAGGTGGGGTAGCGCTTGAGTGATCTTTCACCCTCACTGCATGGATAACAAAGACGACTTTTCTGCAGCTGCTGCATGCTGTTCTGGGTGGGGTTTAATATTGTAGGTCATCAAGGCCGGCCAAAACTTTCAACCCTGTGTGCCTAAAGTTAGACTCAATAGAAGCAGCTTCATTATGGAAGGTGCTGAGCAGCTCTCACTGCTGTCAGTGGGATATGTGGGGACATGACCCTGCTGAAAATTGGGCTACTTTGTTTCGGTGCCTCACTATTGATTTAGAAACCTAACTTTAGGCATCCAGGTTTGGCAATGTAAGCCTCAGAATATCTCCTGGATGAGAATCAGTGCAGCTGCCAGCATGCAGTGAACTGGGTTAGTTAGGGTTTGTTTAGCATATTTTGTACAGTGCAGTGCTGGCTACAGCTGGGACCCACACAAATTACTCACACATTTACGTAATTGGAGAGGTTGCCCTGGCTCTCTGAGGACACAACTCAAACACCAAGGCACTATGGAGAAACACTTCCAGGGGCTGGAATTAACAGACACTCTACAGCTCCCGCTGAACTCATTTCTCCTTTTGCGAACACTGTAAAAAGCTGCAGTTGTGAACCCCCTCCCCCATTATTTTCAGTGATTTGGTTTGTCTCAGCCATTTTTAGACAGCCAGAGGCTACATCTTTGATCACAGCTGGAGACAACTGGTGCTAATGTTCCACCTGTCCTTCAGCTCACAGGGTACCGTGTGCTTGTGAGCAAGCCTGTTGCCCTGTCTTCCTTTGGCATGCCCAGTGTGATGCTTGTGAATGACCCTGCTGCGCCCTTGGTCTTTGGCTCTCATTTATAAGGTGGCAAAAAACACAATAAAAAGTGTCACAATACAAGCCCAGCAGTTTTATTTAGTTTGGTAAAATATCTTGAAGCCTCAGGATCAATATTCTCTATGCAACAAAATGCATCTGTCACAAGGCAGAGGGAAGAGAAATAATTGGATGGCTTGTTTGATTTTAATGGTGTAAAACTTTAGGTTATTCAACGGTAGCATCATGCAGTGCAAGAGAACACTTCCCCACCTTCCACATCCCCCTGGTATCTGGGCACAATGCAGGCATGACAGGCTTAGTGGAAGAAAGGCTGGAAGACACCTGCTGACTGCTTTGAGGAACAGGTAGAAATAGAAATCTAAAGAGATCTGAAACCTAACCCCTCCACCTGACTGAAAGCAAGGCCCTTTTGCTATTCATCCAGCCAAAGGGAGGATTATACTCTGTAGTGTGACTTTAACAATGTCATCATCATCGTAGAGCTCCACATTTATTCTTGTCTACTCTCCAGCAAGTCTATGAACGCATACTGGGATCTGGGGCTAGGTGATGGGGCAGAGGATCTTGGAGCCCAGGCTCCAGCTGAAGCTCAAATTTTTAGCTCAACAGTCCAAGCCGTGAGCCCGAGTTGGCTGAGTCAGGCTGAGACTCAGCACTGTGGGTTTTTTATTGCAGTACAGACATACGAAAGTCAAGTTAGTGCTTCTGGTTTGTGCATCACTAGATTCCATACCCCAAAAGCTGCCAGTTACACCTGTACATCACTTGTCCTCAAAATTATACCCTTGGCTACACCTCTGCTGCTACAATAACCTGAACAGAATATTGCATTCAGTGGGCTTGCACAGGTGTAACTGAGAGCAGTATCTGAAGACACTAGAGGGCAAAGCCAGTTCTGTTGATGTGTGAACAAGGAAGAATCCAGCTCCCGAAGCTGGACAGCTTCTGAGGTGCCAAAAGAACAGTAAAATCTTGCTCTCGTTTACATACAAAAGGCCTACATCGAAAACATTAACATTGCAAACTGAAGCAACTGAAATGTAGAACGGCCAGATTTAAGGTTGCCAATTACAACCCAGGTTCAATCATGATAGTCTGTAATACATGAACACATGCCCCCACCCCTTTTTTTTTTTTTTTTTTGGTCACAGGACCCTTGCCTCATTCAGTGCACAGGACAGATGTTGCTCAGAGACTCAATCAGGGTTGTGTAGTGAAGGACGCTATTATCTATAGCATCCCAGCCTTGTTTGTTGCAGAAGTTGGAAGGTGGGTAGTAGCAAATGAGGCAGGGGACTCATAGTTACAGCAGTTGAATGCTACCCTGGAAAATGATTCCATTCTAGCCTCCACCAGATAGCTCTTCCTGATGCTGGGCAAGTCATTTAAACCAAACTTCTCCCAGAGGGTCACTATGTGTTCCTCACGTTCTGGGTGCCCAACATGAGATACATGGGCCCTGACAAGCACTCATTTTTGCTACTGAAGTCAGGGGGAAGCTGTGAATACACAAAGTGCTGAAAAACAAGAAAAATCAGGCCCTGTGGAAAAAAAAAAAATGAAATGGTCACAGAAATAGTTCTGATGATGCATAAGCACCAGGGGGCTCAAGCAGAGTTTATATAGGCAACCTTAATTCTGGCATTTCCTAAATATTAGTGCTTTATTTTTGTTTTTAAAGTAGGAATTTTTTTTTTTTAAGAGAGAAAAAAGTTCAACATGATGAACTGTGTAGTGAGCACCACATGGGTCATCAGCAGAATTGGAACTTTTTAAGTTGTCTTTGTTTTTAATAAAGACAAAAATCCTGGAGTGTTACATTTAGTTTCTGAACTTTCTACTGTGTTCACAGTTTTTGTGAAAGTTTAACCCTTTAAAAAAAGTTTACTCCAAAGGCCTCATGCATTTTCCATTGCAGTGGGAGAAAGTACAGAACCTGTTTATTCAGTTCAGGGAATATGCCAGGGGTAAGTTCCATCAAGGTGGAAGCTTTTCTACCTTTGAGAATGCCCCCCCACAAGCAGCGGCGTATTAACGCCTAGGCCGGCAAATTTATAATAGCAGCCAGAGGCTGCTCCCCCCAGCACCTGTTTGCACCCTCCACCCCCAGCCCTGCCCCAACTCCACCCCTTCCCTGCCCCCTCCCTGCCCCTATTGGTCCCCTTCCCCAAACCCCCACCCCGGCCCCACCTCCCCTCCTTCGCATGCCACGTTCCCCCCGCTTCTCCCCTCCTTCGCGAAGCTGTTTCGTGCACAAGCACAGGCAGGGAGGAGCAGGACCCAGCAGCGTGCTCAGGGGACAAGGCGGACTGGAGGTGAGCTGTGGCGGGGGGGGCCGGGAGCTGCGGGGGGTGGGGGGAAGGGGGCAATTATTTCAGGGCCTGGGGCAGCAAAATCATTAATCCGCCACTGCTCACAAGCACATCCATCACAAACTAAAAAGCTTTATTGGAATATCAAAAGTTTCATTAACAGGATCATCCTGTAATACAAATATAGATGTAAGAAGTGCAGAAAGTAGACTATTCGGGCAGGCTAAGAATATCCCACCTTTATCAACTAAACAGGCTGAAGGCTGGCCAAGCTGAGAAGCCATTTCAGAACAATCTGCCAGTGACAAGGCTGCGCAGACCCACTCTCTCCCCTTCTTACCAGTGGTGCTGTATGAGACGGATACTAGATGAACAAAGGCTCTGAAGCTTCCAGTTCTTCACACGGAGGTCATTTCTCCCCCGAACACCTGGTTAAGCTTTAGTCACTCTGTCTCATTATATTATTTGAGTCTGGTTAGGGGAATACTGTACATTTACTTTGCTGCTCTTGTTTTGAGAATTCTGGCTGCTCACAGAGTAACTGCAACTTTCAAGAGATGTAAGTAGCAGAGATCACCTTCTGCAGAGAAAAGCTTGGTAGAGCTACTTTAAGATATGTACACATAGTACTGTAATTACAGCATAGATTGGTGCTTGCATGGAACCAAACCCAGCAAGATAGGGCAACTCTCAGAAGCACCTTTATTCGGCATCTGTAGATTTATAGTGATCGTCATCCACAGTGGAATAGATGTGTCCCTCACTGCTAAGAAATTCAACCGCTTGCCTGAGGAAGAAAAAACAACCATTTCATTATCGACAGCTTCTTTTTGGGGTGCATGTCCTCAGATCATTGCCACTGCTCTCCTCCAGCATCCCATGCAAATGCCTCAGCAGCCCTTCCTCCACAGCAAGCCCAGTTGCTCCGTGTGTCAAAGGGAAACAAAGTTGTTCAGGATGAGCACACACCTTCCCAAGGGCAAGCCTACGTGGCCCACCCAATAGCTTCCAGCCCCTGCCATCTATGGGAGGAAAACACCACCACTTTTAACATTGTTCAGCTAGAGGAAGTAGCTATGGCTACCTGTTGCAAACTGAGATGGGATATGGAAAATGGCAAGATTTAAAATGACATGCTGAGCCCCACCACCTTCCCAACACTCAGGGAGGCTGGGTCAGGCGAGGAGAGGGTAAGAGACAGTAAGGAAGAAAGAAGCCACTAAATTCTCACTAAATTCTGCCTGATATCCAGGATATGCAAGATGGGCTTCAAATTCAAATACGTAACAGAAACAGACATACTGTCCATACTACTTTCAGTCACAAGTAACTTACACAAATGTAAAAACAGTATTACAAGGTGATACAGCTCATCGGTGTCCCACTCAACCCCAGCTACTCAGCTCATCTTGCTGAAGTTTTAAGAAATGTTTAGATCTGGGCTGACACCAAGCATGAGAAACTGGTCAGTGTGAAAGGAAAGTGTGGGAAGATAATGGATCTTGCTCTATGTTAACGTGGAGGGAGGGAAGGGCAGGGGGTACAATATTGCTGTGGCAGAGAAGCCAGGGAGTGCATAGTAAACAAACATTTCAGGATATCAAACTGTTTAAAGACAGTGCTGTTCTGTCTGGGATAGACTCATCCCTTTCCGAGAATCTTCTCAGATAAGTTGAGTTTTTAGCAAGATCTCTGGAATTCACCTTTAAGCCTATTAAGTCCTCAGATGAAGTCATTCTGTGACAGCTACCTGCTAAAAGGGCACCTTTGTTTTAGAGAAGTCTTTTCAAATTAACCTCTATTGTAAATAATGGATGAGAGTGAGTATCCCACCAATACAGAATCCCAGCCCACTCAGCAGCCCTTCCTCCACAGCAAGCCCAGTTGCAAGGGAAACAAAGTTGTTCAGGATGAGCACACACCTTCCCATGGATTCACCAAGGGAAGCTCATGCCTGACTAATCTAATTGCCTTTTATGATGAGATTACTGGTTCTGTGGATGAAGGAAAAGCAGTGGATGTATTGTTTCTTGACTTTAGCAAAGCTTTTGACATGGTCTCCCACAGTATTCTTGTCAGCAAGTTAAGGAAGTATGGGCTGGATGAATGCACTATAAGGTGGGTAGAAAGCTGGCTAGATTGTCGGGCTCAACGGGTAGTGATCAATGGCTTCATGTCTAGTTGGCAGCCAGTATCAAGTGGAGTGCCCCAAGGGTCGGTCCTGGGGCCGGTTTTGTTCAATATCTTCATAAATGATCTGGAGGATGGTGTGGATTGCACTCTCAGCAAATTTGCAGATGATACTAAACTGGGAGGAGTGGTAGATACGCTGGAGGGGAGGGATAGGATACAGAAGGACCTAGACAAATTGGAGGATTGGGCCAAAAGAAATCTGATGAGGTTCAATAAGGATAAGTGCAGGGTCCTGCACTTAGGACGGAAGAACCCAATGCACAGCTACAGACTAGGGACCGAATGGCTAGGCAACAGTTCTGCGGAAAAGGACCTAGGGGTGACAGTGGACGAGAAGCTGGATATGAGTCAGCAGTGTGCCCTTGTTGCCAAGAAGGCCAATGGCATTTTGGGATGTATAAGTAGGGGCATAGCGAGCAGATCAAGGGACGTGATCGTTCCCCTCTATTCGACATTGGTGAGGCCTCATCTGGAGTACTGTGTCCAGTTTTGGGCCCCACACTACAAGAAGGATGTGGATAAATTGGAGAGAGTCCAGCGAAGGGCAACCAAAAATGATTAGGGGTCTAGAACACATGACTTATGAGGAGAGGCTGAGGGAGCTGGGATTGTTTAGCCTGCAGAAGAGAAGAATGAGGGGGGATTTGATAGCTGCTTTCAACTACCTGAAAGGGGGTTCCAAAGAGGATGGCTCTAGACTGTTCTCAATGGTAGCAGATGACAGAACGAGGAGTAATGGTCTCAAGTTGCAGTGGGGGAGGTTTATGTTGGATATTAGGAAAAACTTTTTCACTAAGAGGGTGGTGAAACACTGGAATGCGTTACCTAGGGAGGTGGTGGAATCTCCTTCCTTAGAGGTTTTTAAGGTCAGGCTTGACAAAGCCCTGGCTGGGATGATTTAACTGGGAACTGGTCCTGCTTCGAGCAGGGGGTTGGACTAGATGACCTTCAGGGGTCCCTTCCAACCCTGATATTCTATGATTCTATGATTTAATACCTTGGTGATAGCAATGCACCATTAATTCTACACAGATATGCTGAGGAAAAAGATTCTTGACCTGAAAGAATTAATGGGATGTATGCCCCAACACTCACTGCTGTTCCATCCATCAAGTTAAGTGAGGCTACATCTGGAGTCCCAGCACTAGTGCATGTTACAGTGAGCCAGTGCATTTCTTTATCACACTCTCTGTTTGTCAGGTACTACTAAGTAGGTTCAGCGAAGACAGCTTTGGTTTCCAGAACATCCTTTGTCTCTATATACTTACTTGATTGTTATTATATTGATGTTATGTAGTTGGGATTTCAGCTCCTTCAGGCTCAAGCCTTCTGGATCAGAGCAGCTTTTAATCAAATTTAACACCTGACAAAGTAAGAAGTTATAGACATGGTTAGCAGTAGACTCAAGAGCACATCAGACTCTTCCATTTCATGTTCCCACAGACTTAGGTAAAAAACTCTAGACAGCATTGCCTCCACTCCATGCATGTTGCTATTACTGAGCACAAATTTATTGCCTCCATTTGCAGAATGCTTGCAACTTTTCCTATTACTGGAGAGTCTGAAGAGACATTCCTTCCACAGGGAGAGGCGAATTCCATTTCTAGTTGCAGCTCATGAGTCTGCCATAAGTTTAGCACAACTTACTACCTTCAGGCTATGGCTGAACTCCCACCAGTCAATGGAAGGGTTACAAAAAAGATGAAGGCTAGAATATGACCTTTATGTAATAACCAATCTTTGATTTGTCCTATATCACATTGCATTCATCATCACTCAGCGATTGCTGTATTGCTGTAATGGCAAATTACTGTTCACACATACCTGACTCTGATGTGCTGTAAGTCCATTCACTGGCACACTACTACCACATCCATAGCTTGCCATATCACCCATTCCAAAGGAGCCCAGAGACTGAGGCATTTTTGATGTTGTCTAAAATTACAGAATAAAACAGTTGTGGTCACAAGCTACTTCAAGGCCACAGTAATAAGACAGAGTGATCCCAAATAGAGACTAGTGGAGGTTGGCTATACCACAGTGGCAAAAATCTCTCTGGGAAAGCCAGGGTGACTGCATCATGATCACAGCAACCTCCTACTTCCTGAAGTTATCTATGCTGCCACATTAAACCCCACTTCCTCCAAGAACCTCTTATGGAGGCAGCCTGGAACATTTTTCTGCATAAGGGCTGGAGCAGAGAAGAGATACAAGGACATACCATGATGCTTTTTCTGAGGACCATATGTGCGTTGACGATTTCCAATAAGTGTGTGGTGAACTCATTCATATCTTCAAGAGGCATGATCTTAAATGCTACCAGGCTCTTCTTATTCTTTTGGAGAGGAAAAAAAGCAATTGGGGAGATTACAACACTAGGAACGTGTTTAATGTATCTGCAAAAACACATTGCAACCACAGCCCTAAAGAGCAGAGGGACAGTGATGAGAATGGTGTTTGTTTCCATAAAATCAGTGACAAAGTTATGGAAGTTAGCCCTAATCTGAAACTTCCCCAGGAACAGATTCACATTATATGAATGTGACAGACCTTCATGGGAGTAATTTATCTCAAAGATATACCACCACCCCATCCCAATAGCACTGTATAGTCAAGGTGGCAGCGGCTGTCCACAGCAGAGAAAGAATCCTGGAAAGTCCAGTATACCAGTGCCCATTTAAAAGCAGTGTTAATACTATATAGAGAATTAGAACTCATCCCCTTTTTAAAGTTGTATTAACAGAGGGGCAAAATAATGCCTTTTCTTTTAAGTCAGAAGTTTGAGGGGGAAAAAAACCGCAGAGGCTTGCTTTCAAGCAAACTAGTATCTGTACTGTGTTTTACATGTACAGTGCCATATAAGTGCTTATTATGTTACTGAAATGACGACTGCTCAGCTCCTTTCTTCGGCTGCAGTCTTGCTGAGGCAGGAACCATACATTTGTGTGGTGCCTACAACAATGGGTTCCCCAGTAACCTGAGTGGAGCCTCTGGAAACTACTACCATACAAACAAAGGCATCATATGAGCGACATTATGAGAGGTCAAAGTGATGCTGAGAGATTAGATATTGGCGCCAATTACTTTAGTCAGTAGCAAACAACTTGTTGAGCCATGCAGCATGACTTGAAGGTTCTCCTCTCTCTTGCATTTGAGAAGGGGACAGTTTGAGGGGAGAGATTTTCCCCTTACGTTTACTATTGCAGATACAGTGGCAGGGGTGGGTGTAACTAGTTACTAATCTATGATAAAAATGAATCGTGTGCATGTCATGTTGGATGGCAATATGTTTGTTGATATGAATTGTTATCAGGGTGTCTGGAATGGGCACCTATTAATGCAACATTTGTAAGAAGGCAGAATAGTTAGTAGCCAAGCTGGGAACAGATTCCTGAAGGCAGGCATTGGCTGTGCTGGTAGGTGACAAGGTTTGTCTAAAATTAAATGTTGCCTCTGAACTGTGTTTCACCAGGGACCTGATCAAGCCTCACTGAAGCCAATGGAGCTGCTAGAGACTTGGGTGGAACACAATCAGGCTCCCAGACAGGATGCAATAGAATCCCTAAGCAGGCCCTGTTAGAAGCAGCAGATAGGGAGCACCAAGCCTTCAGCAATCACTTCAGCCTCACTATTTAGAAGAAGTCATACAAGTAAAGAACAGGATTCTACCTGGAATGATCGAAGATGACCAGCCACTTTCACGTAAGTTCCTGGGGGCACCACAACATTCTCACTCCCTGCCTCCTTACAAAGGGGGGGGGGGGGGAGAGAAAAGGAGAAAAGATTTGCTTGGTCCTTGCAGTTCCTTTCTCAGTTATTAGCATTAAGTTACATAAAGAGAGACACCCATCTTTTTTAAAAAAGCTACACATTCCTGTTTGGAAGTTTTCTTACCTACTCATAGAATCATAGAATATCAAGGATGGAAGGGACCTCAGGAGGTCATCTAGTCCAACCCCCTGCTCAAAGCAGGACCAATCCCCAACTAAATCAACTACTGTTGTTACAAGTAACCCTAATGATCACTGTAGCTGAAACAGTAGGAGAAAACATGTCTCTATTTGTTTACATTGTGCATTTCACAGCACTTTGTTTAGTCAGTTACACTATGTCCTTCATACAGTCAGTTTGCCCCATTTCGACGGTCTTTCATATAGCAACAGGAGAGAAAAAATGTTTTGTACAAGAAGATTCAATTGTACAGCCATATACATTGACTGCAGGTCTTGGGGAAGACATAAAACCGCCTTTCATTCTGCTGACTGCACTTCAAGTTTACAGCGTCTAATTGTCTCAAACTTGCTCACCTTGGCTAGGTATTGCCTGTAGTTATATGTTGTAACGTCTCTTTTAAGCGTCAGTCAATGCCAGCCTACATTACTATATTGGTATGGGAGAGTCTAAGGAAACTAGAAACATGCCTTAGTTTAAGATAAAGTGGTTTCAGGATAGAGAGGGATTCCATCTCTTCAAATGATAAGCATAGTACAGTGACTCTCAACCTTTCCAGACTACTGTACCCCTTTCAGGAGTCTGATTTGTCTTGCATACCCCAAGTTTCACCTGACTTAAAAACTACTTGCTTACAAAATCAGACATAAAAATATAAGCGTCACAGCACACTATTACTGAAAAATTGCTTCCTTTATCATTTTTACCATATAATTATAATTCAATTGGAATAAAAATATTGTACTTACATTTCAGCTCTCTCATGAAAAGCCAAAGAGACAACACCCTCCCAGTTATACCCAATCAGGCAAAGTGTGGATTCAAATTTGTATCTCCCACATCCTGTATAAGTGTCCTAACTACTGGGTATTCTGGGACAGATGGACATCCCCCCCCCAAGCCTGGAACATTCAGTGTATAGCATACTGAGCAGTATAAACAAATCATTATCTGTATGAAATTTTAGTTTGTACTGACTTCACTAGTGTTTTTTATGTAGCCTGTTGTAAAACTAGGCAAATATTTAGATGAGCTGATATACCGCCTGGTACTGCTAAGGATACCCCTGGTTGAGAACCAACCGGCTTAGTGTATGTGAGAATAAGACAAGCAACTCATCAGTGTACATGTTTTAGGCTTGCCTAAGCACAGCCATGTATGACACCAGTAGGTAATCAAACTAAGTCCCCAGAGGCACCAGGAGTGTTTTTATTTTTTAAAAAAGGGAAGGGGAAGAGGAAGACGTGCTCATGTTCTTCTTCAGTTTGGTTAAGGAACAACATTCTTTAAGAACCTTGCCCCATCATCAACATCCTGAAGCATATATACTACAATGTTGGGTGTGCAAGAGAATAATTCCCCAGGAACACTAAATGTCCCTGCGAGAGGGATGCTCTTTTAGGTTTACATAGGTCAGATAAAGCACTGATAACAAGTCTCTTTTGATACAGCCAAATTATCCACTGGGGGATCTCTTCTGTTCTCAGAACACACAAAAACTCCCATGCAATAAGTACATGTAGAATAGGTAAAGGAGAATTTTCCAGTGCTCAATAATAGACCTATTCAAAGGAAGTATTACTAAGAAGTACCTCAACATATCTGGGATCAGATCAGGCATTCGTGGCTAGATTCACAAAGGAATTGCCCAGGCATTGCAATGATGGACTCCTAGATCCCTGCTACTTAGTGATATTCTCAGCCCTGAGTTAGACACCCAGGCTTCTCACATCTTATATGGAGAGTTACACATCTAAGACAGGGATTCTCAGAAGCCAGTAAGCTGAGCAGGGAGATGTCTAAGCCAGCCAAGAGTGAAATACAAAGGAAAGAGGCAGGGCTTATGGCCCAGAGGGAAGCACCTGTCTCCGCTCAGGATCTTCAGCCATGAGCCCTCTCCTGGAGTTAGCCCCCCCAGGTCAGATAAGCCCTTTCACGAAAAGCCAGAGATATAACTGGGAGGGTGTTGTAACCAATAGTGGGCAAGTCAGGGTCAATTTCCTGCTTCACACCAGGCAAAGTGGGGATTCAAACTTGTATCTCCCACATCCTAACCTAACTACTGGGTATTCTGGGACAGACAGACACACACACCTGAGCCTGGAACATTCTTCACTTGCTTCCTTCCCCACCCCCAGTCTTTTGTGAGGGTTAGACATACTCTGAGCACACCTGCCAGACTGGGCTCGTCTGGCAAGATAGGTGGGGGAAAGCCTAATTTGAGAATTGCTCTGCAGTTTTGGCTTGAACGAGGGCTCCAAGCTGCTCATTAGCCATGGGGTAGTGTCAGGACTGGGTGGCTTTGTACATGCTCACCAGTGGAAACATAAGCACCTACAGGGTTAGGCAGCAGCTGGACAATAGTTTTAAGAATGTCAGTGGCACCTAAATGGATGGTTATAAACTGTTCAGGAAGGACAGGCAGGGCAGAAAAGGTGGGGGAGTAGCACTGTATGTAAGGGAGCAGTATGACTGCTCAGAGCTCCGGTACGAAACTGCAGAAAAACCTGAGTGTCTCTGGATTAAGTTTAGAAGTGTGAGCAACAAGAGTGATGTAGTGTGGTAGTCTGCTATAGACCACCGGACCAGGGGGATGAGGCTTTCTTCCGGCAACTCGCAGAAGCTACTAGATCGCATGCCCTGGTTCTCATGGGTGACTTTAATTTTCCTGATATCTGCTGGGAGAGCAATACAGCGGTGCATAGACAATCCAGGAAGTTTTTGGAAAGCATAGGGGACAATTTCCTGGTGCAAGTGCTAGAGGAGCCAACTAGGGGGGGAGCTTTTCTTGACCTGCTGCTCACAAACCGGGAAGAATTAGTGGGGGAAGCAAAAGTGGATGGGAATCTGGGAGGCAGTGACCATGAGTTGGTTGAGTTCAGGATCCTGACACAGGGAAGAAAGGTAAGCAGCAGGATACAGACCCTGGACTTCAGGAAAGAAGACTTCGACTCCCTCAGGGAACGGATGGGTAGGATCCCCTGGGGGACTAACATGAAGGGGAAAGGAGTCCAGGAGAGCTGGCTGTATTTCAAGGAATCCCTGTTGAGGTTACAGGGACAAACCATCCCGATGAGTCGAAAGAATAGTAAATATGGCAGGCGACCAGCTTGGCTTAACGGTGAAATCCTAGGGGATCTTAAACATAAAAAAGAAGCTCACAAGAAGTGGAAGGTTGGACATATGACCAGGGAAGAGTATAAAAATATTGCTCGGGCATGTAGGAATGAAATCAGGAGGGCCAAATCGCACCTGGAGCTGCAGCTAGCAAGAGATGTCAAGAGTAACAAGAAGGGTTTCTTCAGGTATGTTGGCAACAAGAAGAAAGCCAAGGAAAGTGTGGGCCCCTTACTGAACGAGGGAGGCAATCTAGTGACAGAGGATGTGGAAAAAGCTAATGTGCTCAATGCTTTTTTTTGCCTCTGTCTTCACTAACAAGGACAGCTCCCAGACTGCTGCGCTGGGCATCACAACATAGGGAGTAGATGGCCAGCCCTCTGTGGAGAAAGAGGTGGTTAGGGACTATTTAGAAAAGCTGGACGTGCACAAGTCCATGGGGCCGGACGCGTTGCATCCGAGAGTGCTAAAGGAATTGGCGGCTGTGATTGCAGAGCCATTGGCCATTATCTTTGAAAACTCGTGACGAACGGGGGGAAGTCCCAGATGACTGGAAAAGGGCTAATGTAGTGCCAATCTTTAAAAAAGGGAAGAAGGAGGATCCTGGGAACTACAGGCCAGTCAGCCTCACCTCAGTCCCTGGAAAAATCATAGAGCAGGTCCTCAAGGAATCAATCCTGGAGCACTTACATGAGAGGAAAGTGATCAGGAACAGTCAGCATGGATTCACCAAGGGAAGGTCATGCCTGACTAATCTAATTGCCTTCTATGATGAGATTACTGGTTCTGTGGATGAAGGGAAAGCAGTGGATGTATTGTTTCTTGACTTTAGCAAAGCTTTTGACACGGTCTCCCACAGTATTCTTGTCAGCAAGTTAAAGAAGTACGGGCTGGATGAATGCACTATAAGGTGGGTAGAAAGTTGGCTAGATTGTCGGGCTCAACGGGTAGTGATCAATGGCTCCACGTCTAGTTGGCAGCCGGTATCAAGTGGAGTGCCCCAGGGGTTGGTCCTGGGGCTGATTTTGTTCAATATCTTCATAAATGATCTGGAGGATGGTGTGGATTGCACTCTCAGCAAATTTGTGGATGATACTAAACTGGGAGGAGTGGTAGATATGCTGGAGGGCAGGGATAGGATACAGAGGGACCTAGACAAATTGGAGGATTGGGCCAAAAGAAATCTGATGAGGTTCAATAAGGATAAGTGCAGGGTCCTGCACTTAGGATGGAAGAACCCAATGCACAGCTACAGACTAGGGACCGAATGGCTAGGCAGCAGTTCTGGGAAAAGGACCTAGGGGTGACAGTGGACGAGAAGCTGGATATGAGTCAGCAGTGTGCCCTTGTTACCAAGAAGGCCAATGGCATTTTGGGATGTATAAGTTGGGGCATAGCGAGCAGATCGAGGGACGTGATCGTTCCCCTCTATTCGACATTGGTGAGGCCTCATCTGGAGTACTGTGTCCAGTTTTGGGCCCCACACTACAAGAAGGATGTGGATAAATTGGAGAGAGAGTCCAGCGAAGGGCAACAAAAATGATTAGGGGTCTGGAACACATGAGTTATGAGGAGAGGCTGAGGGAACTGGGATTGTTTAGTCTGCAGAAGAGAAGAATGAGGGGGGATTTGATAGCTGCTTTCAACTACCTGAGAGGTGGTTCCAGAGAGGGTGGTTCTAGACTATTCTCAGTGGTAGAAGAGGACAGGACAAGGAGTAATGGTCTCAAGTTGCAGTGGGGGAGGTTTAGGTTGGATATTAGGAAAAACTTCTTCACTAGGAGGGTGGTGAAACACTGGAATGCATTACCTAGGGAGGTGGCAGAATCTCCTTCCTTAGAAGTTTTTAAGGTAAGCCTTGACAAAGCCCTGGCTGGGGATTGGTCCTGCTTTGAGCAGGGGGTTGGACTAGATGACCTCCTGAGGTCCCTTCCAACCCTGATATTCTATGACATGAGTTCCTAAGTACCTATGTGAATCTGGGCCTTTGTGTCTTTTCAGTTTAAAAAAAGCAGTCAGTGAGATATTTAATTGAGTTTAAACTTGTGACATCAGTCTGTAGTCCTGCTGATCAGCTATACTATGGGCTTAGTTTACATTTACAAGGTAAATACTATTTCCTCCATCATTCCTGGAAAGAAAGTATCAGAATTCACACTTAGTGTCTCAACGCTAAACCTCAGTTGGTGCTTACATCAGTATCAACCCACTGTCTCACATCCATTGGGGCTGCAGTCATATCATCTATTTTGTAGAGGATGTTGGTTGGTGCTTTCTCTGCCTGTCTGATTATCCCCATGATAACAACCTGCATTGAAAAACAAACTGAGATCAGTTTACTTGGGAAAAACTTAGGACCAAAGAAGTTTAAGATTTAACACTTACACACCACCACCTTCTCTCCCACCCATTTGCACAACAAAAACCTACTCAGCAGCATTTTTCACTTACCTGCGAGATCTCTACTTCTCGGATCTTGAATGTCTCATCAATCTGCTCAGCAGCAAGTAACTGAGACACTGTACATGGCACAATATTCTGGGATCGGGATCTCTGCAAAAGAGAATTTAAAGAAGACTGAAAATTTCACCTTTTGATCTTTGAAAAGAAAAAACAAAACTAGAAATTTTATTTTTCCACAAATTGTAAATACTGAAATACACTTTTTAAAGTCTTAAGTTAGGTACTAAAAGCACTTTTACCCAAAGAGTAAGACTGTGTCTCCATAACTTCTGTATGTTTCTTATGAAGTCAGCATAAACCAGTAACACTGTTGTGGTTAATTCTCAGCAAAGCACTTTAGATCATAAGAATATAAGACTAGCCCCACTGGGTCAGACCAAAGGTCCTGCTAGAATCATAGTGTTAGAAGGGACCACAAAGGTCATCTAGTGAGTCTAACTCCCTGCAGGATTTGTTGTCTAAACCATCCAAGACAGATGGCTATCCAGCCTCCTTTTGAAAACCTCCAGTGAAGGAGCTTCTACAACCTCCCTAGGCATCTATTCCATTGTCCTCCTGTTCTTACAGTTCAGAAATTTTTCCTGAGATTTAATCTAAATCTTCAGCCTTTGCTTATACGGCTTGCACTCCACCCCTCTGATCATCTTTGCTGCTCGCCTCTGGATCCTTTCCAGTTTCTCTACATGCTTTCTATACACTGGTGACCAAAACTGGACACAGCACTCCAGCTGAGGCCTAACTAGCCCTGAGTAGAGCAGCACCATCACCTCCTGTGATCTGCATGCTATGCCTCAGTTAATGCAGCCTAAAATTGCATTTGCTTTTTTTGCAACAGCATTGCATTGCTGACTCATGTTGAGACTGAGATGTTCAAAGTGATTTACAAATATTGAGGCCATGTCAGCATAATGATTTTTTAACTGAGTCTGTGACCAGTTAGTGCCACAGGCAGCTCTAACCATGGTTTGAGTTCACTCACAAATTGATACCTTTAGGAATCACAACAGTTAAGTATGGGCTGCCCTTCCTGGTGGCCTAGGCTGGCACACGGTCGTCTTCCTCCTCCAAGTAATAACACTGGGTTTGTTTTTTACTACGTAGAAGGGACAGCCTAACTAAGTTTGCGTAACAGGGTTGTAACAGGCTGTCCTCCTCCTTCCTTACAGCTTTTCCTATGCACTCTTGGTATTGGTCCAGGTGCATGTCCTTCGTGCTCCATTATCCTCTGCTGAGAACATATGGGATAGCTCTCCTAGTTTTCCCTGATACAAACACAGTAGGCAACATGGTAGGTGTTAAGACAAAGGAGTATTTTATACATTCTTTTGTTGGGGGAGGAGGATGCAGAGTGGACACAGCTCAGCCAGGTTTAGTGTAACCAGGTCAGTAGTCATAAAATGATGGTTGCAGCTATAGCACAACTGTGAAGTTTAATTAAGCCACAATACCCTGTGAGTGAGGTAAATAGCTATTCTGCATGGGGAAATCAAAGTAGAGTATAAATTACTTGCCCAAACTCACAAAACAAATCAGTGGTAGCTCCTAGGCTGCTGTACTCCTCCCATCACTGCTTCCCAATTAAATGTTATATTGGGAAGTTTGTTCCTAACGCTGCACAATTTGTTCTGTGCTAGGGGAGGTGTAGATAACCCTTCTCATTCTCATGACAGGAATGCAGAGACTAAAACTCCCAAGGGGACCTCCCCAGTATGACCAGGCACCTGTGGGCTAAACCCTACTCTCCCATTCTCAAATCCTTATCTGGATTAGGAAGCACCACATACCTGTTTCTTTTCTCCCTGGGTGGCTGCGGGAGATCCAAACCCCCCTGGGGACTGTGTGTATCCCCCACTAATTGCAGACCCTCCATAGCCACTCTCAAAGCCACCTGGGGAAGAGGGGAAAGAATCAGGGTTAATAACACAGTGCTGCCAACCCCAAATGTTCAAAAGCCATAAATTACACCCAAAAAAGTCAAGCAATTGGCTTAAAATTAGACAAAATATAGTAAGTTTGGGGGGGGTTATTTACATTATAATTTTTGAGCTTTTGGAGTCATAATTTCAGGTTTTTTCCAGCAACCATGTCCACTAGAGAGAAAGCTGAGATTCTCACATGTTCACATAACTCCAGGAACCGGAGCTTTAAAAAAGCTCCAAATGTTATTCGACTTGTGATAAAACAGTGAGTGCTGGCACCACCGACAAATAACATGAGGCTCCACACTGGAGTTGAGGTGGTTCCATCAGGAGAGACAGGAGGATAACACTCCGCCCACCCCAAGCCTTGCTCCCCAGCCTCCTGTATTTTTAACCTGCACCCAAGTCCAAACCCCATCAAAGCTCAGAGGAGGGACCAGAAAGCTGAGCTCATGGGGATGCCGGGCAGCAGGCCATGGAGAGGAGCAGCAGCCTGGGCTCAGCCATCTACAGGAACCTCACAAGGGAGAGACACATGCCTGCCAGCCCCACAACCAGGAGAGAGAGGAACCCACTACCTGCGCCACACATCACCCCTCCTGCAGCCCACCACCCAACCTCATCACCCCCTGCCAGCTACTCCCCCACTTCATCACCCCATTCCCTCCCCATCTCACCTGCCAGCTCCTCACACACTTCATCGCCCCCTCCCCTCCCCCACGACACCCCCTCACCGCCCTGATACCCCCCACCGCCCCCTCCCCTCCCCCACGACACTCCCTCACCGCCCTGATACCCCCCACCGCCCCCTCCCCTCCCCCACGACACCCCCTCACCGCCCTGATACCCCCACCGCCCCCTCCCCTCCCCCACGACACCCCCTCACCGCCCTGATACCCCCACTGCCCCCTCCCCTCCCCCACGACACCCCCTCACCGCCCTGATACCCCCCACCGCCCCCTCCCCTCCCCCACGACACCCCCTCACCGCCCTGATACCCCCCACCGCCCCCTCCCCTCCCCCACGACACTCCCTCACCGCCCTGATACCCCCCACCGCCCCCTCCCCTCCCCCACGACACCCCCCCACCGCCTCGATACCCCCCACCGCCCCCTCCCCTCCCCCACGACACCCCCCCACCGCCTCGATACCCCCCACCGCCCCCTCCCCTCCCCCACGACACCCCCCCACCGCCTCGATACCCCCCACCGCCCCCTCCCCTCCCCCACGACACCCCCCCACCGCCTCGATACCCCCCACCGCCCCCTCCCCTCCCCCACGACACCCCCCCACCGCCTCATCACCCCAGCCCCTCCCCCACGACACCACCGATACCTCCCGCCTCATCACCCCAGCCCCCGCCCCTCCCCCCGCCCCTCCCCCCCACCACCTCACCGCCCTGATACCCCCCACCGCCCCCTCCCCTCCCCCACGACACCACCTCACCACCTTGATACCCCCTACCACCTCATCGCCCCATTCCCGCCCCTCCCCCACGACACCCCCTCACCGCGCTGCCAGCCCCTCCCCCGCCGCCTCCTCTCATCCCCCTGCCCGCCCGCCCCGCCTCACCGTGGCTGCTCCACATGGCGGGTGCCGCGGACTCCCCGCCAGACACGCTCGGCTCCTGCCCCACAGCGCGGCTCCGCGCGCCACAAGCAGCCACCCAGGCCGCGCGCCCGACACGCAGCGCGCGCAGCGCTCCGGCCAATCGGCTCCCACCGTGGCGGGGGTGGCGCAGGCGCAGTCCGCTCCTTCCGGTCGCTGCGGCCCCGGCGAGCGGCTGAGCCGCCGCCGCCATCTTTGCTGCGGGCGCTGCCCGCTCCGGCCCGCCAGACAAGCTCCGCCCCCGCCCTGGCCACGTGCCGGGCGCGCCCGCGGGGTCCCCGGCGGCCGAGACGTCGCCTTGCCCTGCTGTCGTTAGGCTTCGGGGTTAACGTCGTCTCTCGCCCTACCCGCCACACGGCTCGGGCGCGAAACGGGGCCGGGCGCCGAGTCCCCGCCCACGCCCTGCGGACCAGAGAGCCTGGACTCCCCCCCCCGGGAGCCCCACCCTCTGAGCTGTGTCCTGGGGGCGCCCCTCTGAGCACCCCCCATTCCCTGAGGGCCCCCACCCCCCGCTGTGTCCTGGGGGCGCCCCTCTGAGCACCCCCCATTCCCTGAGGGCCCCCACCCCCCCGCTGTGTCCTGGGGGCGCCCCTCTGAGCACCCCTATTCCCTGAGGGCCCCCACCCCCCTGCTGTGTCCTGGGGGTGCCCCTCTGAGCACCCCCATTCCCTGAGGGCCCCCACCCCCCCGCTGTGTCCTGGGGGTGCCCCTCTGAGCACCCCCCATTCCCTGAGGGCCCCCACCCCCCCGCTGTGTCCTGGGGTGCCCCTCTGAGCACCCCCCATTCCCTGAGGGCCCCCACCCCCCCGCTGTGTCCTGGGGGTGCCCCTCTGAGCACCCCCCATTCCCTGAGGGCCCCCACCCCCCTGCTGTGTCCTGGGGGCGCCCCTCTGAGCACCCCCCATTCCCTCAGGGCCCCCACCCCCCCGCTGTGTCCTGGGGGCGCCCCTCTGAGCACCCCCCATTCCCTGAGGGCCCCCACCCCCCGCTGTGTCCTGGGGGCGCCCCTCTGAGCACCCCCCATTCCCCAGGAGCCCCCATCCCCCCGCCGCGTCCTGGGGATGCCCCTCTGAGCACCCCCCCCATTCCCCGGGAGCCAACACCTCTTGCCGCTTCCTGGGGGCTCCCCTCTGAGTGCACCCCATTCCCCAGGAGCCCCCACCCATCCACCTGCTTCATCCTGGGGGTGCCCCTCTGAGCACCCCCCATTCCTGGGAGCTCCCACCCACCTGCTGCATCCCCTGGGAGCACCCACTTTTCCCTGGGAAGCAGCAGCACTGCACTGCATCCTGGGGGCTCACCTGGGAGCAATGCCCTGCCTAACTGTTGAGAGTTTGGAACCACAGCTCAGCAATATGGGGGCAGTTACTCTGCTCCCTGGGGCTTCCCTCCATGCCATCCCCTTGTGAATTTGGAGGGCCTCAGGCCCAACAATTCCTTCTGGGATCCAGCCCCAGAAGCCATTTGGATCAGGGTACAGAGGAAGGGGACATCCCCCAGACCCCACCATGGTGCCCAGTCAGTTCCTGCCGTTCCCCCACTCCTAGTGGGCTGTTGGGGGCAATTCTGGCAATGAGCGGGTGCTGGAGCTGTATGGAGAGCTCAATGTAGCTATTTGGGAGCAGGGTTCAGGGCAGGGGGCGCGTAGCCTGGCTGTGTAACCAGTAACGGGCCTTCTCTCTACAGTGTTCTCGGGAGATGGGGGATGGTGCTCGGGCAGCAGGTGGACTGACCCTCCAGTGCGACTGTCGAGGCTGATTCCCCACTCTGGCACTTCGAGTGCAGAAGAGGGCAGCAGGAGAGTGAGTTTGTGTGTGTATGGGGGTGGAAAACCTGGATTTGTGCAGGAAATGGCCCAACTTTATTATCATGCACATTGTGTAAAGAGTTGTCACTTTGGATGGGCTATCACCAGCAGGAGAGTGAATTTGTGTGGGGGGGGTGGAGGGTGAGAAAACCTGGATTTGTGCTGGAAATGGCCCACCTGATGATCACTTTAGATAAGCTATTACCAGCAGGACAGTGGGGTGGGAGGAGGTATTGTTTCATATTCTCTGTGTATATATAAAGTCTGCTGTAGTTTCCACGGTATGCATCTGAGGAAGTGAGCTGTAGCTCACGAAAGCTTATGCTCAAATAAATTGGTTAGTCTCTAAGGTGCCACAAGTACTCCTTTTCTTTTTTTAAAAATTAATACTGGCCACTCCAGGCTTGTACTAAACCCCCAAGGTCACAGCTTTTCTCTGACCTTGGATTGGTAGATGCTGCCACCGCCCAAGTGCAGAAACCCCCTTTTGAGAACCCAGAAAGGCGCACTTGGGAATTCCTCCCCGTGGGGTACCCTCAAGCCCTTTCACACAGCCCCCACTGGGGAAGAGCTGAGAAAGAAATCAGCTGTTGCCACGAGCTAATTAAACAATGTGCACAAACCTCTTAAGACACAAAAATCCAATTGTGTTCTTAAAAAAGGTAAATTTTATTAATTAAGAAAAGAGAAAAAATACATCTGGGAACTCGCTCTTGCTAGATTTTAAAAGAGCAACTACAAGGATTAAGCACCAAGAATAGCTTTCTTGAGGCCCAGCTTAAAGGTTACAAGCAAAACAAAAGTACCTGGGGTTAGCACAGAGGAATCCACAAGCCAAAACAAAATAAAAGGAATAAACATAATCGTGTCTTCCTAGACATTTCCTGATCTACTCACATATCTGGGGTTTTAAATGAGTAGTTTCTAGGCATGATACTGATGATTTTTCATACCTGACCACACCTGATGATCACTTTAGATAAGCTATTACCAGCAGGACAGTGGGGTGGGAGGAGGTATTGTTTCATATTCTCTGTGTATATATAAAGCCTGCTGCGGTTTCCACGGTATGCATCTGAGGAAGTGAGCTGTAGCTCACGAAAGCTTATGCTCAAATAAATTGGTTAGTCTCTAAGGTGCCACAAGTATTCCTTTTCTTCTTACAGCATAGCTACCCTGTCTGCCTCTCCCCAGGAGAACAACCCCAGACAGACAAAAGGGGAGTGTTGTTTCAATTTTAAAAAGTTCTGGCCTTCCCATTGGCTCTTTTGGCCAGGTGCCCACTCCCTTCCTTTTTCCTATGCATCGCAGTGAGACTTTTTAACCCTTTACAGGTGAGCAATGAGAGAACAGCTACTAAGAGGGACTTTCAGAGTAGCAGCCCGAGTTAGTCTGTATCTGCAGACATATTGAATCTATTTCCCTGTGCTCAGTATCCTCACACCTTCTTGTCAACTGTCTAAATGGGCCATCCTGATTATCACTATGAAAGTTTTTTTCTCGTGCTGATAATAGCTCATCTTAATTAATTAGTCTCTTACAGTTTGTATGACAACTTCCACCTTCTCTGTATGTGTGTGTGTGTATATATATATATATATATAATCTTACTATATGTTCCATTCTATGTATCCAATGAAGTCGATTTTAGCCCACGAAAGCTTATGTCTAATAAATGTGTTCGTCGCTAAGGTGCCACAAGTACTCCTGTTCTTTTTAAGAGGGACTTTATAGCTATTGGCTGGCTGGCTGTCCATAAAAGTGAAACCCCCCCCACCATTTATCAGAACAGTCTATGAGGTGGTGGGTTTGGTAGGGCTGCTGGCTGATTTATTTCTCTCCACTTGGAATAATACAGCTCATACGTATGGGGAAAAATATTTCAGGCAAATGATGGGAGAAAACTGGGAAGCAGGACCAGCTGCGAGAGCCCTGGACTAGGAGTGCACGGTGAACTAGGCAAGACTTTGCAATGTGGTGTGGTAGCTCCTGTGATTTTGGGTGTCACCTGCACAGAAGGGTCATGTAATGGAGCAAGGAGGTGATATGTCCTTTCTGTGAAGGACTGGAGCAACAACATCCTGAACTCTGCATGCCGTTCCAGGCACCTGCCCCCAGAAGGGTTCCAAGAAAGTAGAACAAATTCTGAGAAAAGCAACAAAAGTGATGAGGTGGGAAGGGAGTGGTGTGTGAGGGAAGAGAAGAGCTAAGCGTCCTGAGCCTGGCTACCAGGTGAGCAAACAGGCCACCTGAAATCTGCACTGCAGGTAGGTCTTTGAGATAGCTAAATATTCAGACCCCAAGAGGGGAATTCACCCCTGCACTGTGCCTCCTTTTTGCTGACTTAAGCAGCCAAAAGAGGCCAGGAGGCCTCCCTGGAGAATGCCACCAGCTCAGAGGTTCACCTGTAGAATCATAGAATATCAGGGTTGGAAGGGACCTCAGGAGGTCATCTAGTCCAACCCCCTGCTCAAAGCAGGACCAATCCCCAGCCAGGGCTTTGTCAAGCCTGACCTTAAAAACTTCTAAGGAAGGAGATTCCACCACCTCCCTAGGTAACGCATTCCAGTGTTTCACCACCCTTGTCGTGAAAAAGTTTTTCCTAATATCCAACCTAAATCTCCCCCACTGCAACTTGAGACCATTACTCCTTGTTCTATCATCTGCTACCACTGAGAACAGTCTAGAGCCATCCTCTTTGGAACCCCCTTTCAGGTAGTTGAAAGCAGCTATCAAATCCCCCCACATTCTTCTCTTCTGAAGACTAAACATCCCCAGTTCCCTCAGCCTCTCCTCATAAGTCATGTGTTCCAGTCCCCTAATCATTTTTGTTGCCCTCCGCTGGACTCTTTCCAATTTTTCCACATCCTTCTTGCAGTGTGGGGCCCAAAACTGGACACAGTACTCCAGATGAGGCCTCACCAATGTCAAATAGAGGGGAACGATCACATCCCTTGATCTGCTGGCAATGCCCCTACTTATACATCCCAAAATGCCATTGGCCTTCTTGTCAACAAGGGCACACTGTTGACTCATATCCAGCTTCTCGTCCACTGTAACCCCTAGGTCCTTTTCTGCAGAACTGCTGCCTAGCCATTCGGTCCCTAGTCTGTAGCGGTGGATTGGATTCTTCCGTCCTAAGTGCAGGACTCTGCACTTGTCCTTGTTGAACCTCATCAGATTTCTTTTGGCCCAATCCTCCAATTTGTCTAGGTCCCTCTGTATCCTATCCCTGCCCTCCAGCGTATCTACCTCTCCTCCCAGTTTAGTGTCATCTGCAAACTTGCTGAGGGTGCAATCCACACCACCCTCCAGATCATTTATGAAGATATTGAACAAAACTGGCCCCAGGACCGACCCTTGGGGCACTCCACTTGATACCGGAAGCCAACTAGACATGGAGCCATTGATCACTACCCATTGAGCTTGACAATCTAGCCAGCTTTCTATCCACCTTATAGTCCATTCATCCAGCCCATACTTCTTCAACTTGCTGGGAAGAGTACTGTGGGAGAATACTGTAGTTCACCCTTGCCTATGCCAGGGATTGAATTGGCCCCCTATAAGCTGCTGAGTGGGGCAATGCAAGCCACCACTCCTCTATCCCTGCGTGGGTGCTACAGCCTCTCTGGTGAATGTCTGCAAGGGGGTAGCTAACATACTAGGAGGAAATAGAGCAAAGTGAGCGTTCAGTTAAACATGATCAAACAGCTCCCCTCTCCCTGCATGGACTCCCAGCAGCAGCAGTGCCCAGACTTGATTGCAAGTGACCCGCCATTGGCTGAGAACGTCTTTCTTGAGGCAAGCTGAAGTTGCTCCCACTTCACACATTGCCACAGAGTCAGGTGAGGTAACAACGTCCTGGGATTGGTTCTCTTCTCTGCAGCGAAGTGGGTAATTAGTCAGAAGCAGAAGCAGCTGGCAGAGCTCTTTGTCCCAGATGGATTCCTGGAGATTCTTGCTGCTTCTAATGTGCTGTAGGATTGTGACTGCTGCCACCGTCCAAGGTAACAGCCTCCTTGAGCTTCCTGTGGCCGCCTGGTTGCTCTAGACTGGGGGAAAGCCTGCTTCTTCCAAGGGGAGCTTTGCCATAACATGATTTCTAAACTAAACTTGGCTTGCTCACATCTCTTTAAATAGGCTGCAAGATATGAACATACCCACGGCTTCTGGGGCAGTGCATGGCTGGCTCTCTTTGCATTCATGAGGTTTATTTCCATCTGGCCACTGACATAAGATTGTGTTGAGACGTCCCCTGCTTCGAGGCACAGGCAGAAAGCATTGGGCTAGGCAGGATGGCAGAGAACTGGGCCCTGCCCCTGTTACTGGAAAAACATGTCAAACTTAAGAAAAGGCACACTTCTGTACTTGTTCCCTGTGTATCTACTATCCGAGCAACCCCCAAGTTACCCCCAAAGTGACAGAGATTAGGGGGCAAAGGCCTTCTCTGTCCAGTTTGTTCATGTGGTCTATTTGGTAGCATAGTGGGGCTGGTGGCTAAGGCAGCTGGTTTTGTGTGTGTGTATGTGTGTGTGCGTTTTTCACTGGGCAATAAGGGAGAGAATATTTAAAAAAACAGGAAAATGAGATTGAAAAAAGATTGTTTTAAAAACAAACAAGCTATTGGCAGGGTCCTTGGGGCTGGGGGAGAGGCCTGGAACAACCTAACTCAGTAATTAGACTGCAAGCTAACAGTGTTCCTTTAATTGGGTTGGGTTTAGGCACCATATGTCGACTCCAGCCGATAACAGACACGCACTCTGCCCTGAGGAATGTGAAATCCAAGTGTCGTCGTAACTCAAGAGACGGGGTTAGGGTGGGGGAAGGGATGGCGAGGTGTATAGCTGTGTGTGGTTATGGGACTGCTCTGAATTGCTATGGCCAGTGATGAGCTGCCAAAATCTTAACAACCGGCTCCCTTCTCACCCCACGAGGGGGTCGTGGCCCGCCCCCGCCCCCCGGGACTCCTGCCCCATCTAACCCCCTACATTCCTTGACGGCTCCCCCCTCCCAGAACCCCTGCCCCATCCACCCCTGTCCCCTGACTGCCCCCAGAACCGGGCAGGAGGGTCTTGTGGGCCACCGTAGTGGGTGCCCACCCCGCCCTGCCCCTAAGAGCCCGAGGGACCTGCCGGGGGGCGAGGTGGGGAGTCCCGGCGGTGCTTACCTGGGGCGGCTCCCAGGAAGCGTCCGGCAGGTTCCTCTGGTTCCTAGAGGTGGGATAGCGTAGCTGGGGGGGAGCAGGGGGAGCGGCCGCTCCCCCCACTGATCACATCAAAAGTGGCGCCTTAGGCGCCAGCTCTCTGGGACCTCCAGGGCTGGAGCACCCACGGGGAAAATTTGGTGGGTGCAGAGCCCCCACCGGCAGCTCCCCGCGCCCAGCCCCAGCTCACCTCCGCTCCGCCTCCTGCCCTGAACCCACCGCCCTGCTCTGCTTCTCCGCCTTCCCGCGAATCAGCTGTTCGGCAGGAAGCCTGGGAGGGCTGAGAAGCAGGCGGCGGCTTCGCGCTCAGGCCCAGGGTGGCGGAGGTGAGCTGGGGCGGGGAGCGGTTCCCCTGCACCCCCCGCCCAAGGTTAGCTGCTGCGGCGCAGGTGACCCTCCTCGCCCCCTTCTCCCCAGCTCCCCTCCGCCTCCCTGGGCCTGAGCGCGAAGCCGCCCCCTGCTTCTCAGCCCCCCGGCTTCCCGCGCCAACAGCTGATTCGCGGGAAGCGGTGGGGGGGGGCGGAGAAGCAGAGCGGGGTGGAGCGTAACTCAGGGGTGCAAGCGGAGCAGAGGTGAGCTGGGGCCGGGGGTGGGGCGGGGACCTGCCGGTGGGTGCTCTGCACCCACCAAATTCTCCCCATGGGTGCTCCAGCCCCGGAGCACCCACGGGGTCGGCGCCCAAGGCGCCACTTTTGGCTGGTTGTTACATTTAGAAGCCCTTTTAGAACTGGTTGTCCCTCGCGGTTCTAAAAGGGCTTCTAAATTTAACAACTGGTTCCAGCGCACCGGCTCCAGCTCACCACTGGCTATGGCCTCCCTGAGAGTGCTTGTTTGTAATCTATAGCTGTATTAAATGCACCTCACAGTTGGAGCTTTAAAGGAGGCAATGCTCCTTGTGCTAAAATTCTGCCCTTCCAAGTGTGAGGCCCCCTGCGTGGTTGCAGTGAAGTCAAGGATCCCTGACCCATTCCAGCTGCACATTCAGCACTGCAGCTCCAGTGGGGAGCAGAGAGCACTTCCCCACAACTTGCATCATGCACAGATCCCGGACACAAGTCCATGGCGCATGGCCAGGTTTCTCAGCCAGGGCCGGCTCCTAGTGCTTGAGAAACACTCTGCTTGTATCCTGCCCTGTTGCTAAACAAGTTCGCTGAATTGGGGGTCATCTCCCCCCCCCCAGCAAATCTGAGTGAGACAGGCCAGAAATTTGCCCTGAGCAGCCTCTTTCTAGATGATGTCCTGCTGTTCTCTCACACTGAGGATACCCCTCTGGGGGAGGGGACCCCACTTATTAGGAAGAGACAAGTAATAGTAGTGGGGAATCCAGTTATTAGAAATACAGATAGTTGTGTTTGGATGACCAGGAGAACCGCATGGTGAATTCCCTGCTAGATGCAAAGCTTGAAGATTCTTGAGACATCTAGATAGACTTATGTGCAGTGCTGGGGAGGAGCCAGTGGTCATGACATGTAGGTACCATAGGAGAAAGGTCCTGGAGGCCAAATTTAGGCTGCTAGGAAGGAGATTGAAGTCCAGGACTTCCCTAGTGGTATTCTCTGAAATGACAGGTTTCAGAGTAACAGCAGTGTTAGTCTGTATTCGCAAAAAGAAAAGGAGTACTTGTGGCACCTTAGAGACTAACCAATTTATTTGAGCATGAGCTTTCGTGAGTTACAACTCACTTGGTTAGTCTCTAAGGTGCCACAAGTACTCCTTTTCTTTTCTCTGAAATGCTTCCACTTCCACTCATAGGGCCGGTTAGACAGGCAGCACTGCAAGTTCTCAATGTGTGGGTGAGATGATGGTGTTTAGAGGAGGGGTTTATGTTTATTTGGAACTGGGGAACCTTTAGGGAAAGGAGGAGCACCGAACTACAGGCCTTAACCTGCTGGGTGATGGATGTGCTACCAACAGAGAAACATGTCACAGTCAGCCCTGCTTCAGCCTGTCAGCCATCCTGGAAATACTGTACACCAGAACTCTGGGGACTCTGCTGCTGCTGGGACATTGGAATCTCATAAGAACGGCCATACTGGGTCCAACCACTGGTCCACATAGCTCAGTAGCCTATCTTCCGACGGTGGCCAGAGCCATGCTTCAGGGAGAGTGAACAGAACAGGGCAATTTATCGAGTGATCCGTCCCGTGGTGTCCACTCCCAGCATCTGGCAGTCAGAGGCTTAGGGACACCCACAGCATGGGGCTATGTCCCTGATCATCTTGGATAATAGATATCGATGGACTTATCCTTCATGAACTTCTCTCATTCTTTTTAGAAGCCGGTTATACTTTTGGCCTTCACAACATCCCCTTGGCAACAAGTTTCCCAGGTTGACAGTGCACTCTGTGAAGTACTTGCTTTTGTTTGTTTTAAACCTGCTGCCTGTTAATTTCACTGGGTGATCACTGGGTCATATCCTATGTTATTTAATGTGAAGGGATAAATAACGCTTCCTTATTCACTTTCTCCGCCCCAGTCATGATTGTATAGACCCCTGTCCTATCTCCCCTCTGTCGTCTCTTTCCCAAGCTGGACAGTCCCCGTCTTTTTAATCTCTTTTCATGTGGAAGCTGTTACACAGCCCTTATGATGTTTTGTTGCCTTTCTCTGTATCTTTTCCAGTTCTAATCTATCCTTTTTTTTTTTTGAGATGGGGCTGACCAGAACTGCATGCAGTATTCAAGATGTGGGCATACCACTGATTTATATATTGGCATTATGATATTTTCTGTCTTATTTTCTATCCCTTTCCTAATGGTTCCTCACTTTCTGTTAGCTTTTTTTGACTGCCACAGCCTATTGAGCAGATGTTTTCAGAGAACTATTCATGATGACGTTAAGATCTCTTTCTTGAGTGGTAACAGCTAATTTAGACCCCATTGTTTTGTATGTATAGCTGGGATTACATTTTCCATTGTGCATTCTTACTTTTCATTTATCAACACTGAATTAAATCTGCCATTTCCTTCCCTGGTTACCCACTTTTGTGAGATTTCTTCGTAAATCTTCACAGTCTACTTTGGATTTAACAATTTTGAGTAATTTGGTATCAGCTGCAACCTTGCCACCTCACTGTTTACCCCTTTTCCAGATCATTTATGAACATGTTGAACAGCACAGGTCCCAGGACAGATCACTGGGGGACCCTGGTATTTACCTCTCTCTGCTATGAAAACTGACCATTTATTCCCACTGTTTGGTTCAGCTTTGTTTGTAACCAGTTATGATCCATGAGATTGCCTTCCCTCTTGTCCCCTGCCAAAGGCTCTTGGGCAAAGTAAGGAGTCATGGGATATCATCAAAGGCTTTTTGAAAGTCCAAATACACAGTATCCACTGGATCACCCTTATCCCTGTTTTCTGGTCAGTTCAAAGAATTCAAATAGACTGAGGCATGATTTCCATTTACAAAAGTCATGTTGACTCTTTACCAACAAATCGTGTTCATCTATATGTCTGATCATTCTGTTCTTTACAATAATTTCAACCAATCTACCTGGTACTGAAGCTAGGCTTCCTGGCCTGTAATTGCCAGGTTGCCTCTGGAGCCTTTTTAAAAATCAGCCTTAATTAGCTATTCTCCAGTCTCCAGAGGCCAATTTAAGTGTCGGTTACATACCACAGTTAGCAGTTCTCAGGACCGGCTCTAGGCACCAGCAAAGCAAGCACGTGCTTGGGGAGGCACAATTCCAGGGGCGGCGTCCGGCCACCCTTGGGCAGTTGTGCTCTCGGAGCTTGGGGCGGCAAAAAACCTAGAGCTGGCCCTGATAGCTCTGCAATTTCATATCTGAGTTCCTTCAGAACCCTTGGGTGAATACATCTGGTCCTGGTGACTTATTACTGTTTATCAATTTGTACCCAAACCTCCTCTATTGACACCGCAATCAAGGACAGTTCCTCAGATTTGTCACCTAAAAAGAACGGCTCAGGTGTGAGACTCTCTGCAGTGAAGATCGATGCAAAGAATTCATTTAGCTTCATCCGCAATGGCCTAGTCTTCCCTGAGTGCTTCTTTGTCTAGTGGCCCCACTGATACATCTAAGATTTTGACTATATTGACTGTACGCTTTCTTTCACATATAGTGCCACTCCCTCACCAGCATGACTTACTCTGTCATTCCGATATGTTTTGTACCCTGGTGTTACTGTGTCCCATTGATTATCAGCATTCCACCAAAGTTTCTGTAATACCTATTATATCCATATCCTCATTTAATGCCAGGTACTCAAGTGCACTCATCATAGTATTTAAACTTCTTGTATCTGTAGACAAGCACTTACAAGATTTGTCAGTCTTACGTTGTCTGCCTTTATGTGATGTAGCGATGGGACTTTTTTCAGTTCCTACCTGTACTTTATCAACTTCTATCCTCTCTTTGCAAGGATGTAGAGAATCCCCTTTAATAAAACCTCCCCTAAGGGATGTCTCTGTCTGAACCATGTGCTTCTCCACACTCGCTAGCTTTCCCCCAGCCCTTAGTTTAAACACACGTCTATGACCTTTTCCATTTTATATGCCACCAGTCTGGTCCTGTTTTGGTTTAGATGGAGCCCATCCTTTCTGAATAGAGGCAGGGTCAGTCAAAAGCTCACCTGTAGCTGATGGAGCCCAGAACTCACTTGCCATCTGCAGTATGACTTAAACCAGAGCTCAGTCCTTTCCAGGTACTAGTCTGGGAATGGGGTTCTTGTGCGTGCGTAGAGTAAACAAGTGCTCAGCTGCTGCAAGAGCTCAGGGAGTCAGGGAAATGGCTCCCCTCAGAGAGAAGATCAAGTCAGAACTAAACTCTTCCCCTGAAATGCTACTCAGCAGACAGCCAGGCCAGGCTAATGTTTTGTAAATGGAGGGCAGGGGCTCCGCTTCACTGCTACAACCAAGAGGAGCAAAAACCAGAAGGGGGCCCATAGAAAGGGGATTGCTGGCTCTATGGCCTGCTCCTCCATTCTCCCACTCCACTAAACTGCAGCTGCTCCTTTGTGGATTCCACTGGGGGATGGGGTCCTGGCAGCAGAAGGTGGATGCGGCCACGGGGTCAAAAAGCATTGTGGAGCAAAGAGCTTCAGCTTGGAAAGTGCTGGCTTCCCCAGAACCCCTATGTGCAGAGAACACAATAAAGAATCGCAGGAGGAGTCACTTTCCTCCAGCACTAAACAAGGAACTTGATTAGCGTAAGGACAACCATCATCTCCCTGCAGTTGCCTGGCATCTGTCTGTTCCTGCTTCAGCAGGCAGCTCCTGCCTGAAAACTTCCTTGCCCTTGTCTTGCTGCAGATTTTAAAGAAACCGTTCACTCACCCTTGCAGAACCCAGGGCAGCCCTTCCAGGGGAAGGGCCCAGCCGAAATGCTGCCAGCTTGACAGCGTCTGTGACAGCACCTTTAGAGATCTCCCGCTGCTGCGCTGCCAGGATGGCTGTGCCATCTGCCCAGAGCAGTGGTGACTAACAGCCCCCGAGCTCCGTCTGCAGGAGGCTCCCCCGCAGCGCCGGTGCAGAGGGTTTGCCAGGTCTGCACTGCCCCCGAAGAAGGGGCGAAGGCACTGCACAGGAGGCTGCAGTTAAGAAAACCCCAAATCCTCTCTGGGTCTCCCACTGACCGAGGGCTTGTTCCACCAACACAGCACCATTCAGCAAAGCCTCTCCTGCAGACACCAAGCAACAACAGGGAGATGTCCACAGGGCAGCTTTTCTGTCCTGGGGAGCAACCCCCATCTCTCCCTCTTCCAGATTGCTCAGTTCAGGCAGGCTCCTTGCTTTGATTCTGACCCTAGCCGTGCTTTAACCCCAGCTGAGATTTAGCTGCCCAAAATCCAAGTTCTGCACTCTGGCTTGGCCAGGGGTTCTACTAGGGTAGTGTGGCCACATGCTGGGGTCTGCTTTTGGAAACCATCACACTGATAATAATTCTATTAATCATTTGCTTGACTGTAGTATGGGGTCTTATGGTGGAAGTAGAAGCCCCCAACCCTCTCATGATGCAGCACTGCTGAGTTTATTGAAGACACAAGGCATGTTTAACTTTCAGGTAGGGATTACCTAGGTCAGGGATTGTCCACCCACTGCAGGTACATTGTCTTGTTAGCTCTAACAGACCCTCAGTCTCTGCAGCTGTGTGCACTGAGTGGTTAGTTTGAATTGCACTGCCCAGCAGTGTGTGTTTGGACCGTGCTGTATAGTATTATCTTGTCTGTCTATGGTACTTACTGCACTGATGGGGGCCAGGTATCTGAATACCTAACACTCTGTACTGTATTTACCCCCGGGACACAGGTCACTGCTATTATCCCCTTGTTACAGATGGGAACTGAGGCTTGGAGAGACTACGTGACTTACCCCAGGTCGCACAGGAAGTCTGTGGCAGAGGAGGGAATTGCGGACAGGTCTCCCAACTCCCAGGCCAGAGCCCTCCCCACTGAGCCTCTACTGCGGGCTTGGAAGTTATGTCAGTAAACTTCCCACATGGACGCTGGTTTGGGAATACCAGTATCTGCAAAGGGAATGATTCCAATCGAAATCTAGCTGTATAACGCTCTCTGACCTCATGGCTTCCCAGCTGGCACAGCTACTTCCGGTGTTTGATTGCACTGCATGGTGGTGTTTGTTCTGTCTTTGGCAGGTCACTTTTGGCATATCACAGACCTCCATTTGGACCCAGAATACAGCGTGGCAACAGACCCTCTCCAGGTGTGTCCGTCTGCTGGCTCCCAGCCAGTGTCCGATGCAGGCACATGGGGAAATTACATGTGTGATTCTCCTTGGATTCTCATAAACTCCTCCATTTATGCCATGAAGGAGATCCTGCCTGATCCAGACTTCATCCTTTGGACTGGGTAAGGAGTCCATCCATGCATAGCAGTGAAAGATAGGACTTATCATGTGATCATGCCCTATGAATGTTGTGATTAGGTGTCATGTGCAGAAACACGTTGAATTCTACTCACAGTGCACATGAGCACCTTCGGGTAATAGCTGCTACTCTGCAATTAGCAAATGTGTGGCTGCAGAGAGAGCCCCCACTCAGTTACAGAGGAATCTGATCCACTATTGCCAGTCTCAAGTGCTCCCAAATTATAGGAACACAGGCCAGGAAGGGACCTCCAGCTCATCAGATCTAGTCTCCTTCTATCATCATATCATCCCGTTCATAAACTTATCAAGCTCCCTCTTCAAACTAGTAAGGTTTCTCGCTCTCTCTGCTCCTATTGGGAGGCTGTTCCAGACCCTCATTCCTGTAATGTTTAGAAACCGTCTTCCAATTTCCAGCCTAAATTTATTCATGACCAATTTATACCCATTTGTTGTTCCAACATTGTCTTCTAGCTCAAATAGCTCTTGGACCAGATCCTCAAAGGCATTTAAACACCTAACTTGCAGTGGGTGTTAGCCACCTAAATACCTTTTGGGCCCTTCTCCCTCCCTGGCATTTACCCCCTAATGTATTTCTAGAGAGCAGTACGGATCCCTTTCAGCCTTCATTTTGCTAGGTTAAACAAGCCAAGCTCTTCTAGTCTCTTGTTGTAACACAGGCTCTCCATTTGCCTGATCATCCTAGTAGCCCTTCTCTGCTCCTGTTCCGGGTTCTTAAACCCATATTTCTTTCTTGAGTGTGGCTGACCAGAGCTGCACACAGAATCCCAGATGTCTTGCACAGTGGCATTATGAGTCAACCCCATTTAAATCATGAAACTGGCTTTAAAATAATGAGATTTAAAAGATGATAAAGTTGGGGGGAGAGGGAGAGTTAGATGCAATCGGTCGTTGAGGGGTCCATAGCCATGAGAGCTAGAAACTTCTGTGTTAAAGAACTGAAAATGGAGATTCCCACATAATCACAAGACTCCAGAAGCTGGGGCTTTAAGAAAAAGACACTGCTTATCCATTTATTTCTCCTAATTATTTGTAGAATGGCCATTCCTGCAGCATGCCTCAGGAGTCCAGAGCTCCCAGCAGTGTTGGTAGAAGGTACAGGCTGAGCTGGGACAATGGTTAGGGAAGAGTGAACCTCAAAACTGTATTTGGAGGCTATTCTGGGGTCCTGCTACAGTATCCACTTGGGATTTGGACATGCTTGCAATGTGAGACCTGGGCTGAGCTGGGGAGCAAGGGCAGCAGCATCCCAAGACAGAGGAGATATGTGGCCTTGCTCCCAAGCTGCTGCAGCAGCTGCATGCGCAATATAGGGGAGACAAGGATAAAGAAGCAGAAGTTGCTGTCCTCACTAATGAAGAAGCTGCTAAATACGGCCAGCCTTTCCCAAGTTCTCCCTTGTGTATCATTGGGGACATTTCAACTACCTAGGAGTAAGGCATGTGTTGCTGTCAGACACTTCTTCTCAGGCAGGAAGGAGTGCTCCTTTGCAGGTTCCTCTGGTTCGAGATAACTAATTCTGGAGCCTTCGGTGGGTATTTAAACAATAGCCTTTATTCTAGAAGTGAACCCATCCACACTGGAGCTGTGTGGGTCAGGCAGAGTCACAGTGGGGCAGCCTGGCTAGCAGATATCTCCTGGCCAGATAGCACCAGAGAACTGGTAACATATACAGTGTACGTATTAACAATTGACCAATCGTTACAGAGCACGAAGGAGTTAATCTAGTTACCTAACAACTCAGGAACCTGCTGCTGGCGGAGTCCGACTAGTACCCCGCCACAAATCATAACCAGACCCCTGCACCTCAGGCCAGGAGTCCCTTCTGCACACAGGCAGTCCCACAGCGGTCACGCAGTGGGCACCATGACTGACAGCCCCTAGGCTGCACTCGCTCTCCTGGCCCGATGCCGTTAGCAGAGTCATTGGACGCAGAGCTGTGCACTGTTCAAGGCACCAGAAGAAGGGTTTGCAAACAGCTTTGTGCCCCTTGGTATGACACTAAAGAAGAGTCTGGGAGACTTGGTTTGAAAAGGGGCTGTTTGACATGGATTCACCAAGGGAAGGTCATGCCTGACTAATCTAATCGCCTTCTATGATGAGATTACTGGTTCTGTGGATGAAGGGAAAGCAGTGGATGTATTGTTTCTTGACTTTAGCAAAGCTTTTGACACGGTCTCCCACAGTATTCTTGTCAGCAAGTTAAAGAAGGATGGGCTGGATGAATGCACCATAAGGTGGGTAGAAAGTTGGCTAGATTGTCGGGCTCAACGGGTAGTGATCAATGGCTCCATGTCTAGTTGGCAGCCGGTATCAAGTGGACTACCCCAGGGGTCAGTCCTGGGGCCGGTTTTGTTCAATATCTTCATAAATGATCTGGAGGATGGTGTGGATTGCACTCTCAGCAAATTTGCGGATGATACTAAACTGGGAGGAGTGGTAGATATGCTGGAGGGCAGGGATAGGATACAGAGGGACCTAGACAAATTGGAGGATTGGGCCAAAAGAAATCTGATGAGGTTCAATAAGGATAAGTGCAGGGTCCTGCACTTAGGACGGAAGAACCCAATGCACCGCTACAGACTAGGGACCGAATGGCTAGGCAGCAGTTCTGTGGAAAAGGACCTAGGGGTGACAGTGGACGAGAAGCTGGATATGAGCCAGCAGTGTGCCCTTGTTGCCAAGAAGGCCAATGGCATTTTGGGATGTATAAGTAGGGGCATAGCGAGCCTATCGAGGGACGTGATCGTCCCCCTCTATTCGACATTGGAGAGGCCTCATCTGGAGTACTGTGTCCAGTTTTGGGCCCCACACTACAAGAAGGATGTGGAAAAATTGGAGAGAGTCCAGCGAAGGGCAACAAAAATGATTAGGGGTCTGGAACACATGAGTTATGAGGAGAGGCTGAGGGAACTGGGATTGTTTAGTCTGCAGAAGAGAAGAATGAGGGGGGATTTGATAGCTGCTTTCAACTACCTGAGAGGTGGTTCCAGAGAGGATGGTTCTAGACTATTCTCAGTGGTGGAAGAGGACAGGACAAGGAGTAATGGTCTCAAGTTGCAGTGGGGGAGGTTCAGGTTGGATATTAGGAAAAACTTTTTCACTAGGAGGGTGGTGAAACACTTGCCTAGGGAGGTGGTGGAATCTCCTTCCTTAGAAGTTTTTAAGGTCAGGCTTGACAAAGCCCTGGCTGGGAGATTTAATTGGGTATGGGTCCTGCTTTTGAGCAGGGGGTTGGACTAGATGACCTCCTGAGGTCCCTTCCAACCCTGATATTCTATGATTGTATGACATATGGGGAATGTCATGTCTGCTCTCCGGTTCTGCTGGAGGTCCTTCTTGGAGCACCCAGAGAGCAGAGTTGGGAGCCCTTGATTAAAGAGGTGGGAGTTTGCATCTCTAACAAATGGGCTTTTCTCCAGCTGTGCAGGCAGGCAGGTGTGTTACAAACAAAGAGCTTTATTTCCCCTCAGTTAATCAGGATTTATTCTCTTGGTATGTGTAACTCATAACCTCATGGCATCTTCCAGAAACAACAGAGTATAGCCAGACCCAGATTTCTAATGTAAAAAGAAAAAGCTGAACAAAATGGAACAAACTCTTGCCCTGAACAGTTCCCCAAATGTTCACGTGAAATCACATCCCCATGCTAGGCGTAAGTTACCTACAGGCTGCCTTTACTATTGTGTGTGCAGGTGCTTCCCTGAGACAAGGTGAGTGAGGAAGTAGCTTTTACACCTATTCACCTTGACTCTCTAGTATCCTGGGACTGACATGGTTATCACAACTCTGCATACAGACTCTTCCCTTTCAGACTGCTAGCTGCATGTGATGTTTGTGCTGTTTTCCAGTGACGATACCCCTCATGTCCCCAATGAGAAACTTGGAGAAGAAGCAGTGCTGGAAATAATTGCCAATTTGACTGCTCTGATAAAACGGGCGTTTCCAGGTACGATTCACCTGAGCTGACAAACCAAGAAGGTGGCAGTGCAGAGAATATCTGACCCAGCATCCCACTGGCAGGAAAGACCAGCTCAGCCAGATAGAGATGGCAGATCTAGAGAAGGGGCAGCCATCTAAGGGGTCAAGAAATCTAGCACACTTGGGATATGAGGGAATATTTGTCCCCCTTCCTATGATTTATAAACTCTACGCCTGGGAGGGGTGGAGGGGGTCCAGAACACCCTTATGGTCTCTGATTAGCTTCACTCTTGAAGGGGCAACACACTGCAAGGGGGAAGTTTGGAATAGCAGCAGCCTTTGAATAATTCATGGTGAAAAAAACCATTGGAAACCTCCTCTCCTGCTTGAACATCTCAGCAATGGGGAGAAGAAATTATCCCAACACTGGGGCTGGACCCACCAGATCAGTGGAGAGATGCTGGCCTAGCACTGGAATGCCCCAGCAAAGTACATCAAGCCCATAATTGAACTGTGTCTCTGGAAAACCAAACGTGGATCATTCCTCGGAGGGGCCACGGCTGCCCACTTGAGAAACCTAGTGCAAAAGGAAAGGAGGACTTGTGGCACCTTAGAGACTAACAAATTTATTTGAGCATAAGCTTTTGTGGGCTACAGCTCACTTCATCAGATGCATGCAGTGGAAAATACAGTGGGGAGATTTTATATAAACGGAGAACATGAAACAATGGGTGTTGCCATACACACTGTAACAAGAGTGATCAGGTAAGGTGAGCTATTACCAGCAGGAGAGGAAAAAAACAAAAGCCTTTTGTAGTGATCAAGATGGGCCATTTCCAGCAGTTGACAAGAACGTGTGAGGAACGGGGGGGGGGGGGGGGGAGAGGGGGGGGGGGAAGAATAAACATGGAGAAATAGTTTTACTTCCAGTCTTTATTCAAGCCTAAGTTAATGGTGTCCAGTTTGCAAATTAATTCCAATTCAGCAGTCTCTCGTTGGAGTCTGTTTTTTGAAGTTTTTTTTGTTGAAGAATTGCCACTTTTAGGTCTGTAATCGAGAGACCACAGAGATTGAAGTGTTCTCCGACTGGTTTTTGAATGTTATAATTCTTGACGTCTGCTTTGTGTCCATTTATTCTTTTACGTAGAGACTGTCCAGTTTGGCCAATGTACATGGCAGAGGGGCATTGCTGGCACATGATGGCATATATCACATTGGTGGATGTGCAGGGGAACGAGCCTCTGATAGTGTGGCTGATGTGATTAGGCCCTGTGATGGTGTCCCCTGAATAGATATGTGGACACAGTTGGCAACGGGCTTTGTTGCAAGGATACGGTCCTGGGTTAGTGGTTCTGTTGTGTGGTGTGTGGTTGCTGGTGAGTATTTGCTTCAGGTTGGTTGCTGTCTAATCACATCAGCCACACTATCAGAGGCTTGTTCACCTGCACATCTACCAATGTGGTATATGCCATCATGTGCCAGCAATGCCCCTCTGCCATGTACACTGGCCAAACTGGACAGTCTCTACGTAAAAGAATAAATGGACACAAATCAGACGTCAAGAATTATAACATTCATTTCCCCATGTTTATTTCTCCCCCCCTCCCCCTCCCCCATCCACTGTTCCTCAGACATTCTTGTCAACTGCTGGAAATGGCCCACCTTGATTATCACTCTAAAAGTCTCCCCCCCTCCCCCGCACCGGCTCTCCCTGCTGGTCATAGCTCACCTTACCTGATCACTCTCCTTACAGTGTGTATGGTAACACCCATTGTTTCATGTTCTCTGTGTATATAAATCTCCCCACTGTATTTTGCACTGAATGCATCCGATGAAGTGAGCTGTAGCTCACAAAAGCTCATGCTCAAATAAATTTGTTCGTCTCTAAGGTGCCACAAGTCCTCCTTTTCTTTTTGGGGATACAGACTGACATGGCTGTTACTCTGAAAGCGGTTTAGTGCAAAAGGCCCCCTCCTGAGTGAGTGTCTCTCCAGTGCTCCTGCAGGGGTGAAATGTGCACAGCATGGAGTCAGTCAGCATTTCCCACAGCTGACTGCACTGCTGGCAAAAGGTGCCAGGCTGCGGCTCTGGAAACTGGCAGCTTCCATGTCCCTGCAAATGCCCACCCTGAACAGCTCCTCACCGGGGGCTCACCCGACAGTCTCCCCCCCGCCCCCCGAGTGCTCGCCCTGAACAGCTCCTCGCCGGGGGCTCACCCAACAGTCCTATCCTCTTCCCCCCCTCCCCCCGAGTGCTCACCCTAAGCACTCCCTATCCCCTTTGTGCTCACTCTAAGTCACTCACTATAAATGGCTCCCCAGGTGCTGACTTTAAGCAGTTCCTCAAGTGCTCCCCTAAACAGCTCCTCCCCAAGGACTGACCTGCACAATTCCTCCCTAGACTCTACTTAAAGCCCTCAAAATAGCCCCTCACTGGGACGTGTTGGCCCTCTGTCCGGGGGTGAGGGGCAGGGTTTCTCTCCCTAGGTTTGCTACAGGTATTTTGGTGGAGCTGCAGCAGTTCAGAACACCACAGGTGTCCCCAGTGCAGATGTCTCCATGCACGAGAGGGGAATTCACTCCAAACCCTGTCCAGGCCTCAGGCTGCTCACAAGGGGCCTATTAGCGTTTTTGTTCCCCAGCCCCTCGGCTGAGACCACCATGTTGGATGGGAATGTCATTCAGCCATTCCTGCCCTGCGAAGGGGTGACCTAGCATTGACTGGCCCCATATTCTCTTGCCCTACCCTGAGCCATTCTGTCCTCTCCCTTAACTCTCTTGCACTCCAGCACCAAAACAGGCCACAAGTTCCTTCATGTTTTCTCTTGATTTTCTCCAGGCACTAAAGTCTATCCTGCGATGGGCAATCATGACTTCCATCCCAAGAACCAGTTCCCAGCTGAGACGCACAGGATCTACAACGCCACAGCAGAACTGTGGCGCTCATGGCTCGGCAGCGCCTCCATCCCGGCATTCAAAGCAGGCATGCCCGTCATCCGGCACGGCTAGCTCCCGCTGTCTGCACTGCTGGGGGAAGAAGGCGGAGGAATCCCCAGTGACATGCTGCCCATGCAATGCTGCCCTCTACAGATAGGGCAGTTTTGGGCATATCTGCAGCTAGAGGAAGGGCCCTAGCAATAGGCTGCCAACCTGGTGCCACTCACCAGCTCTGAATTCACTTACACATGAGAAAAGGAAAGATGGTTCCTTGTACCTCAATCTCTCCTGCTTTCTCACAGTTGCACGAGAAGGGTGGCCTAGGAGTGTCCCTTATAGTACAGAAGATGTAGGACTGGGCTGTAATGAATATGAGGGTCTGAGGCTGTGGGACTCAGACAGAGCCCGTGGTTCTTGCTGTCTCTCCAGCTCCTGGACTGACTTGCGCAGATCACCACTCAGAGCCTCCCTTAATCCTGGTCTGACATAGGCAGCCATGGGTGGAAGTGCTGGTTACACTAGAGCCATAGACTGCCCTGAAATAATTTTACTCCAGATGAACGTGTCCTCCTTGAACAGGAACAAAGGATGCATTTACAAACTCCCAGACATGCAGGAGAGCGGTGTGCTGGGCCACTTTGAGCTTCTTCATAAAACCTTTCCCATCATTGCATGACCAGCACTTCAGCTGCATGGCTGGAAGCAGCTCTGGGAGCACTGATGCAGGCAGGGCTCTAGGAAGCTTCTGGTCTGCTAACCATCATCCACTAACCCTGCTCAGATCAGATCCACAGCACATGGTGTTCAATGTGCTGGCAGCCGTGCCCAGACTAGGGCCCCCATCATAGCTATCACCATGGAGCTGAACCTGAGGTAGAAACAGGAGGGGAATTTGGGGCACAAAAGCCAGCAAATGTTGTACCATCAGGTCCGTCTCCTGCTGGTTGTGTTTTGCAGGTGCTTTCTACAGCGAGAAGCTGCTTGGTCCCAATACCAAAGGACGAATGATTGTCCTCAACACCAATCTGTACTATGATAGCAATAATCAGACAGCTGGCTTGGAGGACCCTAGTGGGCAGTTCCAGTGGCTGGAAGATGTGCTGACCAATGCGTCAAAAGCAGAAGAAATGGTAAAACTGTTTTCTTCTTGACTTCTCCCACCCTGGAATGTCCCTCCTGGAAGCCCCTTCTGCTGCTGAGCTCCTCCTTAGTCTAGAAACCCTGGAGAGCCTCTACTCTGCTTGGGCGCACGCACTCAGTCTGTACTCAGCCCGGCTCTTTCCTGTTGTAGGTCTATATTGCAGGGCACATCCCGCCTGGCTTCTTTGAGAAGAAGCAGAGCAAATCCTGGTTCCGGAAGCACTTTAACAAACGCTATACAGAGATCGTGCAGCAGCACCATGCAGTGATAGCGGCCCAGTTCTTTGGGCACCATCACACTGACAGCTTTCGGATGTTTTACAGCAATGGAGGTACCGTTCCTTGGCTTGGTCTGAGCCATTCACCCACAGCCCCGTCCACTCTAGGAGAACATCCCATTACTGACCATGGTTCTCTGTAACCGTTCCCCAAATGCTAGGAAAGACTTGTTCTGCATCACACTCTCTGAAATTGAATGGACGGTGGTTTGGTCCGGTCTATTCTAGCACATAGACTTGTCAGTACCAAATCAGGGGACCCTTTGCTGAAAACCGCTGTCACCATGGTGTGGCAAGACCTGTAAGCCTGCCGGTGTTACTGTTCGGCGAGTCTTCCTGCCTCCCAGCACTGTGCAGGGCCAGAGTGCACTGCCCCACCTGAGGCTGGTGACTGTCCTCCAGGCACTCCGTCCCCACCTGCTGAGGCCCTATGGGGTAGTGGCACAGATCTTTCCAGCCCGCGTAACTCACTGGTCAGTGTCTGCCATGGAGCTCTCTGAGTGGGAGCCACAGACAGAGCCAGATTAACTCCCCTGTGGGCCTGGGGCTAATAGATTTTGTGGGACCCTTGTATACAAGTCTTTTTCCTAATTTAAAACAAAATGATCACAATTATGGCATTGAGGCTATTAACGCTATACAAAACTTGTCTTTTAATTAACATAATGTCATTCAGTGGTTACATTTCAGTCTTAAAACATGTAGAATATAGTTAAGTTAATTCAAAATAGGTGGCTACTTATCTTAGAACAGCTGTTATATTAGTTCCTTTCTGGGAGGGAGTTGGGTGCAGGAGGGGGCTCCGGGCTGAGGGGCGCAGGCTCTGGGAGGGAGCTGGGTGCAGGAGGGGGCTCCGGGCTGAGGGGCGCAGGCTCTGGGAGGGAGCTGGGTGCAGGAGGGGGCTCCGGGCTGAGGGGTGCAGGCTCTGGGAGGGAGTTGGGTGCAGGAGGGGGCTCCGGGCTGAGGGGCGCGGGCTCTGGGAGGGAGCTGGGTGCAGGAGGGGGCTCCGGGCTGAGGGGTGCGGGCTCTGGGAGGGAGCTGTGTGCAGGAGGGGGCTCCGGGCTGAGGGGTGCGGGCTCTGGGAGGAAGCTGGGTGCAGGAGGGGGCTCCGGGCTGAGGGGTGCGGGCTCTGGGAGGGAGCTGGGTGCAGGAGGGGGCTCCGGGCTGAGGGGTGCGGGCTCTGGGAGGGAGCTGGGTGCAGGAGGGGGCTCCGGGCTGAGGGGTGCGGGCTCTGGGAGGAAGCTGGGTGCAGGAGGGGGCTGAGGGGCGCGGGCTCTGGGAGGGAGTTGGGTGCAGGAGGGGGCTCCGGGCTGACGGGTGCGGGCTCTGGGAGGGAGCTGGGTGCAGGAGGGGGCTCCGGGCTGAGGGGTGCGGGCTCTGGGAGGGAGCTGGGTGCAGGAGGGGGCTCCAGGCTGAGGGGTGCGGGCTCTGGGAGGGAGCTGGGTGCAGGAGGGGGCTCCAGGCTGAGGGGTGCGGGCTCTGGGAGGGAGCTGGGTGCAGGAGGGGGCTCCGGGCTGAGGGGTGCGGGCTCTGGGAGGGAGCTGGGTGCAGGAGGGGGCTCCAGGCTGACGGGTGCGGGCTCTGGGAGGGAGCTGGGTGCAGGAGGGGGCTCCGGGCTGAGGGCTCTGGGAGGGAGCTGGGTGCAGGAGGGGGCTCCGGGCTGAGGGCTCTAGGAGGGAGTTGGGTGCAGGAGGGGGCTCCGAGCTGAGGGGTGCGGGCTCTGGGAGGGAGCTCGGTGCAGGAGGGGGCTCCGGGCTGAGGGATGCGGGCTCTGGGAGGGAGTTGGCTGCAGGAGGGGGCTCCGGGCTGAGGGGCGCAGGCTCTGGGAGGGAGCTGGGTGCAGGAGGGGGCTCCGGGCTGAGGGGTGCGGGCTCTGGGAGGGAGCTGGGTGCAGGAGGGGGCTCCAGGCTGAGGGGTGCGGGCTCTGGGAGGGAGCTGGGTGCAGGAGGGGGCTCCAGGCTGAGGGGTGCGGGCTCTGGGAGGGAGCTGGGTGCAGGAGGGGGCTCCGGGCTGAGGGGTGCGGGCTCTGGGAGGGAGCTGGGTGCAGGAGGGGGCTCCCGGCTGAGGGCTGAGGGCTCTGGGAGGGAGCTGGGTGCAGGAGGGGGCTCCGGGCTGAGGGGTGCGGGCTCTAGGAGGGAGTTGGGTGCAGGAGGGCGCTCCGGGCTGAGGGGCGCGGGCTCTGGGAGGGAGCTGGGTGCAGGAGGGGGCTCCAGGCTGAGGGCTCTGGGAGGGAGCTGGGTGCAGGAGGGGGCTCCGGGCTGAGGGCTCTAGGAGGGAGTTGGGTGCAGGAGGGGGCTCCGAGCTCAGGGATGCGGGCTCTGGGAGGGAGTTGGCTGCAGGAGGGGGCTCCGGGCTGAGGGGCGCAGGCTCTGGGAGGGAGCTGGGTGCAGGAGGGGGCTCCGGGCTGAGGGGTGCGGGCTCTGGGAGGGAGTTGGGTGCAGGAGGGGGCTCCGGGCTGAGGGGTGCGGGCTCTGGGAGGGAGCTGGGTGCAGGAGGGGGTTCCGGGCTGAGGGCTCTAGGAGGGAGTTGGGTGCAGGAGGGGGCTCCGGGCTGAGGGGTGCGGGCTCTGGGAGGGAGCTGGGTGCAGGAGGGGGCTCCGGGCTGAGGGGCGCGGGCTCTGGGAGGGAGTTAGGTGCAGGAGGAGGCTCCGGGCTGAGGGGTGCGGTCTCTGGGAGGGAGCTGGGTGCAGGAGGGGGCTCCAGGCTGAGGGGTGCGGGCTCTGGGAGGGAGCTGGGTGCAGGAGGGGGCTCCGGGCTGACGGCTCTGGGAGGGAGTTGGGTGCAGGAGGGGGCTCCGGGCTGAGGGGTGCGGGCTCTGGGAGGGAGCTGGGTGCAGGAGGGGGCTCCGGGCTGAGGGGTGCGGGCTCTGGGAGGGAGCTGGGTGCAGGAGGGGGCTCCGGGGTCAGGGGCGCAGGCTCTGGGAGGGAGCTGGGTGCAGGAGGGGGCTCCGGGCTGAGGGGCGCAGGCTCTGGGAGGGAGCTGGGTGCAGGAGGGGGCTCCGGGCTGAGGGGTGCGGGCTCTGGGAGGGAGTTGGGTGCAGGAGGGGGCTCCGGGCTGAGGGGTGCGGGCTCTGGGAGGGAGCTGGGTGCAGGAGGGGGATCCGGGCTGAGGGCTCTAGGAGGGAGTTGGGTGCAGGAGGGGGCTCCGGGCTGAGGGGTGCGGGCTCTGGGAGGGAGCTGGGTGCAGGAGGGGGCTCCGGGCTGAGGGGCGCGGGCTCTGGGAGGGAGTTAGGTGCAGGAGGAGGCTCCGGGCTGAGGGGTGCGGTCTCTGGGAGGGAGCTGGGTGCAGGAGGGGGCTCCAGGCTGAGGGGTGCGGGCTCTGGGAGGGAGCTGGGTGCAGGAGGGGGCTCCGGGCTGAGGGCTCTGGGAGGGAGCTGGGTGCAGGAGGGGGCTCCGGGCTGAGGGCTCTAGGAGGGAGTTGGGTGCAGGAGGGGGCTCCGGGCTGAGGGGTGCGGGCTCTGGGAGGGAGCTGGGTGCAGGAGGGGGCTCCGGGCTGAGGGGTGCGGGCTCTGGGAGGGAGCTGGGTGCAGGAGGGGGCTCCGGGCTGAGGGCTGAGGGCTCTAGGAGGGAGCTGGGTGCAGGAGGGGGCTCCGGGCTGAGGGGTGCGGGCTCTGGGAGGGAGCTGGGTGCAGGAGGGGGCTCCGGGCTGAGGGGCGCGGGCTCTGGGAGGGAGCTGGGTGCAGGAGGGGGCTCCAGGCTGAGAGGTGCGGGCTCTGGGAGGGAGCTGGGTGCAGGAGGGGGCTCCGGGCTGAGGGCTCTGGGAGGGAGCTGGGTGCAGGAGGGGGCTCCGGGCTGAGGGCTCTAGGAGGGAGTTGGGTGCAGGAGGGGGCTCCGGGCTGAGGGGTGCGGGCTCTGGGAGGGAGCTGGGTGCAGGAGGGGGCTCCGGGCTGAGGGGTGCGGGCTCTGGGAGGGAGCTGGGTGCAGGAGGGGGCTCCGGGGTCAGGGGCGCAGGCTCTGGGAGGGAGTTGCGTGCAGGAGAGGGTGAGGGGTGCGGGCTCTGGGAGGAAGCTGGGTGCAGGAGGGGGCTCTGGGCTGAGGGGTGCGGGCTCTGGGAGGGAGCTGGGTGCAGGAGGGGGCTCCAGGCTGAGGGGTGCGGGCTCTGGGAGGGAGCTGGGTGCAGGAGGGGGCTCCGGGCTGAGGGGTGCGGGCTCTGGGAGGGAGCTGGGTGCAGGAGGGGGCTCCGGGCTGAGGGGTGCGGGCTCTGGGAGGGAGCTGGGTGCAGGAGGGGGCTCCGGGCTGAGGGCTCTGGGAGGGAGCTGGGTGCAGGAGGGGGCTCCGGGCTGAGGGGTGCGGGCTCTAGGAGGGAGTTGGGTGCAGGAGGGCACTCCGGGCTGAGGGGTGCGGGCTCTGGGAGGGAGCTGGGTGCAGGAGGGGGCTCCAGGCTGAGAGGTGCGGGCTCTGGGAGGGAGCTGGGTGCAGGAGGGGGCTCCGGGCTGAGGGCTCTGGGAGGGAGCTGGGTGCAGGAGGGGGCTCCGGGCTGAGGGCTCTGGGAGGGAGCTGGGTGCAGGAGGGGGCTCCGGGCTGAGGGCTCTAGGAGGGAGTTGGGTGCAGGAGGGGGCTCCGGGCTGAGGGGTGCGGGCTCTGGGAGGGAGCTGGGTGCAGGAGGGGGCTCCAGGCTGAGGGGTGCGGGCTCTGGGAGGGAGCTGGGTGCAGGAGGGGGCTCCGGGCTGAGGGGCGCGGGCTCTGGGAGGGAGTTGGGTGCAGGAGAGGGTGAGGGGTGCGGGCTCTGGGAGGGAGCTGGGTGCAGGAGGGGGCTCCAGGCTGAGGGGTGCGGGCTCTGGGAGGGAGCTGGGTGCAGGAGGGGGCTCCGGGCTGAGGGCTCTGGGAGGGAGCTGGGTGCAGGAGGGGGCTCCGGGCTGAGGGCTCTAGGAGGGAGTTGGGTGCAGGAGGGGGCTCCGGGCTGAGGGGTGCGGGCTCTGGGAGGGAGCTGGGTGCAGGAGGGGGCTCCGGGCTGAGGGGTGCGGGCTCTGGGAGGGAGCTGGGTGCAGGAGGGGGCTCCGGGGTCAGGGGCGCGGGCTCTGGGAGGGAGTTGGGTGCAGGAGAGGGTGAGGGGTGCGGGCTCTGGGAGGGAGCTGGGTGCAGGAGGGGGCTCCGGGCTGAGGGGTGCGGGCTCTGGGAGGGAGCTGGGTGCAGGAGGGGGCTCCGGGCTGAGGGGTGCGGGCTCTAGGAGGGAGTTGGGTGCAGGAGGGGGCTCCGGGCTGAGGGTTCTGGGAGGGAGTTGGGTGCAGGAGGGGGCTCCGGGCTGAGGGGTGCGGGCTCTGGGAGGGAGCTGGGTGCAGGAGGGGGCTCCGGGCTGAGGGGTGCGGGCTCTGGGAGGGAGCTGGGTGCAGGAGGGGGCTCCGGGCTGAGGGGTGCGGGCTCTAGGAGGGAGTTGGGTGCAGGAGGGGGCTCCGGGCTGAGGAGTACGGGCTCTGGGAGGGAGCTGGGTGCAGGAGGGGGCTCCGGGCTGAGGGGCGTGGGCTCTAGGAGGGAGTTGGGTGCAGGAGGGGGCTCCGGGCTGAGGGGTGCGGGCTCTGGGAGGGAGTTGGGTGCAGGAGGGGGCTCCGGGCTGAGGGCTCTGGGAGGGAGTTGGGTGCAGGAGGGGGCTCCGGGCTGAGGGGTGCGGGCTCTGGGAGGGAGCTGGGTGCAGGAGGGGGCTCCGGGCTGAGGGGTGCGGGGTCTAGGAAGGAGTTGGGTGCAGGAGGGGGCTCCGGGCTGAGGGGTGCGGGCTCTAGGAGGGAGTTGGGTGCAGGGGGGGGCTCCGGGCTGAGGGGTGCGGGCTCTGGGAGGGAGCTGGGTGAAGGAGGGGACTCCGGGCTGAGGGGTGCGGGCTCTGGGAGGGAGCTGGGTGCAGGAGGGGGCTCCGGGGTCAGGGGCGCGGGCTCTGGGAGGGAGTTGGGTGCAGGAGAGGGTGAGGGGTGCGGGTTCTGGGAGGAAGCTGGGTGCAGGAGGGGGCTCCGGGCTGAGGGGTGCGGGCTCTGGGAGGGAGCTGGGTGCAGGAGGGGGCTCCAGGCTGAGGGGTGCGGGCTCTGGGAGGGAGCTGGGTGCAGGAGGGGGCTCCGGGCTGAGGGGTGCGGGCTCTGGGAGGGAGCTGGGTGCAGGAGGGGGCTCCGGGGTCAGGGGCGCGGGCTCTGGGAGGGAGTTGGGTGCAGGAGAGGGTGAGGGGTGCGGGCTCTGGGAGGGAGCTGGGTGCAGGAGGGGGCTCCGGGCTGAGGGGTGCAGGCTCTAGGAGGGAGCTGGGTGCAGGAGGGGGCTCCGGGCTGAGGGGTGCGGGCTCTGGGAGGGAGCTGGGTGCAGGAGGGGGCTCCAGGCTGAGGGCTCTGGGAGGGAGCTGGGTGCAGGAGGGGGCTCTGGGCTGAGGGGTGCGGGCTCTGGGAGGGAGCTGGGTGCAGGAGGGGGCTCCGGGCTGAGGGCTTTGGGAGGGAGCTGGGTGCAGGAGGGGGCTCCGGGCTGAGGGGTGCGGGCTCTGGGAGGGAGTTGGGTGCAGGAGGGGGCTCCGGGCTGAGGGCTCTGGGAGGGAGTTGGGTGCAGGAGGGGGCTCCGGGCTGAGGGGTGCGGGCTCTGGGAGGGAGCTGGGTGCAGGAGGGGGCTCCGGGCTGAGGGGCGCGGGCTCTGGGAGGGAGCTGGGTGCAGGAGGGGGCTCCGGGCTGAGGGCTCTGGGAGGGAGCTGGGTGCAGGAGGGGGCTCCGGGCTGAGGGCTCTGGGAGGGAGCTGGGTGCAGGAGGAGGCTCCGGGCTGAGGGGTGCGGGCTCTGGGAGGGAGTTGGGTGCAGGAGAGGGTGAGGGGTGCGGGCTCTGGGAGGAAGCTGGGTGCAGGAGGGGGCTCTGGGCTGAGGGGTGCGGGCTCTGGGAGGGAGTTGGGTGCAGGAGAGGGTGAGGGGTGCGGGCTCTGGGAGGAAGCTGGGTGCAGGAGGGGGCTCCGGGCTGAGGGGTGCGGGCTCTGGGAGGGAGTTGGGTGCAGGAGAGGCTGAGGGGCGCGGGCTCTGGGAGGGAGCTGGGTGCAGGAGGGGGCTCCGGGCTGAGGGGCGCGGGCTCTGGGAGGGAGCTGGGTGCAGGAGGGGGCTCCGGGCTGAGGGGCGCGGGCTCTGGGAGGGAGCTGGGTGCAGGAGGGGGCTCCGGGCTGAGGGGCGCAGGCTCTGGGAGGGAGCTGGGTGCAGGAGGGGGCTCCGGGCTGAGGGGTGCGGGCTCTGGGAGGGAGCTGGGTGCAGGAGGGGGCTCCGGGCTGAGGGCTCTGGGAGGGAGCTGGTTGCAGGAGGGGGCTCCGGGCTGAGGGCTCTGGGAGGGAGCTGGGTGCAGGAGGGGGCTCCGGGCTGAGGGGTGCGGGCTCTAGGAGGGAGTTGGGTGCAGGAGGGGGCTCCGGGCTGAGGGGTGCGGGCTCTGGGAGGGAGTTGGGTGCAGGAGAGGGTGAGGGGTGCGGGCTCTGGGAGGAAGCTGGGTGCAGGAGGGGGCTCCAGGCTGAGGGTTGCGGGCTCTGGGAGGGAGCTGGGTGCAGGAGGGGGCTCCGGGCTGAGGGGTGCGGGCTCTGGGAGGGAGCTGGGTGCAGGAGGGGGCTCCGGGCTGAGGGGTGCGGGCTCTAGGAGGGAGTTGGGTGCAGGAGGGGGCTCCGGGCTGAGGGTTCTGGGAGGGAGTTGGGTGCAGGAGGGGGCTCCGGGCTGAGGGGTGCGGGCTCTGGGAGGGAGCTGGGTGCAGGAGGGGGCTCCGGGCTGAGGGGTGCGGGCTCTGGGAGGGAGCTGGGTGCAGGAGGGGGCTCCGGGCTGAGGGGTGCGGGCTCTAGGAGGGAGTTGGGTGCAGGAGGGGGCTCCGGGCTGAGGAGTACGGGCTCTGGGAGGGAGCTGGGTGCAGGAGGGGGCTCCGGGCTGAGGGGCGTGGGCTCTAGGAGGGAGTTGGGTGCAGGAGGGGGCTCCGGGCTGAGGGGTGCGGGCTCTGGGAGGGAGTTGGGTGCAGGAGGGGGCTCCGGGCTGAGGGCTCTGGGAGGGAGTTGGGTGCAGGAGGGGGCTCCGGGCTGAGGGGTGCGGGCTCTAGGAGGGAGTTGGGTGCAGGGGGGGGCTCCTGGCTGAGGGGTGCGGGCTCTGGGAGGGAGCTGGGTGAAGGAGGGGACTCCGGGCTGAGGGGTGCGGGCTCTGGGAGGGAGCTGGGTGCAGGAGGGGGCTCCGGGGTCAGGGGCGCGGGCTCTGGGAGGGAGTTGGGTGCAGGAGAGGGTGAGGGGTGCGGGTTCTGGGAGGAAGCTGGGTGCAGGAGGGGGCTCCGGGCTGAGGGGTGCGGGCTCTGGGAGGGAGCTGGGTGCAGGAGGGGGCTCCAGGCTGAGGGGTGCGGGCTCTGGGAGGGAGCTGGGTGCAGGAGGGGGCTCCGGGCTGAGGGGTGCGGGCTCTGGGAGGGAGCTGGGTGCAGGAGGGGGCTCCGGGGTCAGGGGCGCGGGCTCTGGGAGGGAGTTGGGTGCAGGAGGGGGCTCCGGGCTGAGGGTTCTGGGAGGGAGTTGGGTGCAGGAGGGGGCTCCGGGCTGAGGGGTGCGGGCTCTGGGAGGGAGCTGGGTGCAGGAGGGGGCTCCGGGCTGAGGGGTGCGGGCTCTGGGAGGGAGCTGGGTGCAGGAGGGGGCTCCGGGCTGAGGGGTGCGGGCTCTGGGAGGGAGCTGGGTGCAGGAGGGGGCTCCGGGGTCAGGGGCGCGGGCTCTGGGAGGGAGTTGGGTGCAGGAGAGGGTGAGGGGTGCGGGCTCTGGGAGGGAGCTGGGTGCAGGAGGGGGCTCCGGGCTGAGGGGTGCGGGCTCTGGGAGGGAGCTGGGTGCAGGAGGGGGCTCCGGGCTGAGGGGTGCGGGCTCTAGGAGGGAGTTGGGTGCAGGAGGGGGCTCCGGGCTGAGGGTTCTGGGAGGGAGTTGGGTGCAGGAGGGGGCTCCGGGCTGAGGGGTGCGGGCTCTGGGAGGGAGCTGGGTGCAGGAGGGGGCTCCGGGCTGAGGGGTGCGGGCTCTGGGAGGGAGCTGGGTGCAGGAGGGGGCTCCGGGCTGAGGGGTGCGGGCTCTAGGAGGGAGTTGGGTGCAGGAGGGGGCTCCGGGCTGAGGAGTACGGGCTCTGGGAGGGAGCTGGGTGCAGGAGGGGGCTCCGGGCTGAGGGGCGTGGGCTCTAGGAGGGAGTTGGGTGCAGGAGGGGGCTCCGGGCTGAGGGGTGCGGGCTCTGGGAGGGAGTTGGGTGCAGGAGGGGGCTCCGGGCTGAGGGCTCTGGGAGGGAGTTGGGTGCAGGAGGGGGCTCCGGGCTGAGGGGTGCGGGCTCTGGGAGGGAGCTGGGTGCAGGAGGGGGCTCCGGGCTGAGGGGTGCGGGGTCTAGGAAGGAGTTGGGTGCAGGAGGGGGCTCCGGGCTGAGGGGTGCGGGCTCTAGGAGGGAGTTGGGTGCAGGGGGGGGCTCCGGGCTGAGGGGTGCGGGCTCTGGGAGGGAGCTGGGTGAAGGAGGGGACTCCGGGCTGAGGGGTGCGGGCTCTGGGAGGGAGCTGGGTGCAGGAGGGGGCTCCGGGGTCAGGGGCGCGGGCTCTGGGAGGGAGTTGGGTGCAGGAGAGGGTGAGGGGTGCGGGTTCTGGGAGGAAGCTGGGTGCAGGAGGGGGCTCCGGGCTGAGGGGTGCGGGCTCTGGGAGGGAGCTGGGTGCAGGAGGGGGCTCCAGGCTGAGGGGTGCGGGCTCTGGGAGGGAGCTGGGTGCAGGAGGGGGCTCCGGGCTGAGGGGTGCGGGCTCTGGGAGGGAGCTGGGTGCAGGAGGGGGCTCCGGGGTCAGGGGCGCGGGCTCTGGGAGGGAGTTGGGTGCAGGAGAGGGTGAGGGGTGCGGGCTCTGGGAGGGAGCTGGGTGCAGGAGGGGGCTCCGGGCTGAGGGGTGCGGGCTCTAGGAGGGAGCTGGGTGCAGGAGGGGGCTCCGGGCTGAGGGGTGCGGGCTCTGGGAGGGAGCTGGGTGCAGGAGGGGGCTCCAGGCTGAGGGCTCTGGGAGGGAGCTGGGTGCAGGAGGGGGCTCTGGGCTGAGGGGTGCGGGCTCTGGGAGGGAGCTGGGTGCAGGAGGGGGCTCCGGGCTGAGGGCTTTGGGAGGGAGCTGGGTGCAGGAGGGGGCTCCGGGCTGAGGGGTGCGGGCTCTGGGAGGGAGTTGGGTGCAGGAGGGGGCTCCGGGCTGAGGGCTCTGGGAGGGAGTTGGGTGCAGGAGGGGGCTCCGGGCTGAGGGGTGCGGGCTCTGGGAGGGAGCTGGGTGCAGGAGGGGGCTCCGGGCTGAGGGGCGCGGGCTCTGGGAGGGAGCTGGGTGCAGGAGGGGGCTCCGGGCTGAGGGCTCTGGGAGGGAGCTGGGTGCAGGAGGGGGCTCCGGGCTGAGGGCTCTGGGAGGGAGCTGGGTGCAGGAGGAGGCTCCGGGCTGAGGGGTGCGGGCTCTGGGAGGGAGTTGGGTGCAGGAGAGGGTGAGGGGTGCGGGCTCTGGGAGGAAGCTGGGTGCAGGAGGGGGCTCTGGGCTGAGGGGTGCGGGCTCTGGGAGGGAGTTGGGTGCAGGAGAGGGTGAGGGGTGCGGGCTCTGGGAGGAAGCTGGGTGCAGGAGGGGGCTCCGGGCTGAGGGGTGCGGGCTCTGGGAGGGAGTTGGGTGCAGGAGAGGCTGAGGGGCGCGGGCTCTGGGAGGGAGCTGGGTGCAGGAGGGGGCTCCGGGCTGAGGGGCGCGGGCTCTGGGAGGGAGCTGGGTGCAGGAGGGGGCTCCGGGCTGAGGGGCGCGGGCTCTGGGAGGGAGCTCGGTGCAGGAGGGGGCTCCGGGCTGAGGGGCGCAGGCTCTGGGAGGGAGCTGGGTGCAGGAGGGGGCTCCGGGCTGAGGGGTGCGGGCTCTGGGAGGGAGCTGGGTGCAGGAGGGGGCTCCGGGCTGAGGGCTCTGGGAGGGAGCTGGGTGCAGGAGGGGGCTCCGGGCTGAGGGGTGCGGGCTCTAGGAGGGAGTTGGGTGCAGGAGGGGGCTCCGGGCTGAGGGGTGCGGGCTCTGGGAGGGAGTTGGGTGCAGGAGAGGGTGAGGGGTGCGGGCTCTGGGAGGAAGCTGGGTGCAGGAGGGGGCTCCAGGCTGAGGGTTGCGGGCTCTGGGAGGGAGCTGGGTGCAGGAGGGGGCTCCGGGCTGAGGGGTGCGGGCTCTGGGAGGGAGCTGGGTGCAGGAGGGGGCTCCGGGCTGAGGGGTGCGGGCTCTAGGAGGGAGTTGGGTGCAGGAGGGGGCTCCGGGCTGAGGGTTCTGGGAGGGAGTTGGGTGCAGGAGGGGGCTCCGGGCTGAGGGGTGCGGGCTCTGGGAGGGAGCTGGGTGCAGGAGGGGGCTCCGGGCTGAGGGGTGCGGGCTCTGGGAGGGAGCTGGGTGCAGGAGGGGGCTCCGGGCTGAGGGGTGCGGGCTCTAGGAGGGAGTTGGGTGCAGGAGGGGGCTCCGGGCTGAGGAGTACGGGCTCTGGGAGGGAGCTGGGTGCAGGAGGGGGCTCCGGGCTGAGGGGCGTGGGCTCTAGGAGGGAGTTGGGTGCAGGAGGGGGCTCCGGGCTGAGGGGTGCGGGCTCTGGGAGGGAGTTGGGTGCAGGAGGGGGCTCCGGGCTGAGGGCTCTGGGAGGGAGTTGGGTGCAGGAGGGGGCTCCGGGCTGAGGGGTGCGGGCTCTGGGAGGGAGCTGGGTGCAGGATGGGGCTCCGGGCTGAGGGGTGCGGGGTCTAGGAAGGAGTTGGGTGCAGGAGGGGGCTCCGGGCTGAGGGGTGCGGGCTCTAGGAGGGAGTTGGGTGCAGGGGGGGCTCCTGGCTGAGGGGTGCGGGCTCTGGGAGGGAGCTGGGTGAAGGAGGGGACTCCGGGCTGAGGGGTGCGGGCTCTGGGAGGGAGCTGGGTGCAGGAGGGGGCTCCGGGGTCAGGGGCGCGGGCTCTGGGAGGGAGTTGGGTGCAGGAGAGGGTGAGGGGTGCGGGTTCTGGGAGGAAGCTGGGTGCAGGAGGGGGCTCCGGGCTGAGGGGTGCGGGCTCTGGGAGGGAGCTGGGTGCAGGAGGGGGCTCCAGGCTGAGGGGTGCGGGCTCTGGGAGGGAGCTGGGTGCAGGAGGGGGCTCCGGGCTGAGGGGTGCGGGCTCTGGGAGGGAGCTGGGTGCAGGAGGGGGCTCCGGGGTCAGGGGCGCGGGCTCTGGGAGGGAGTTGGGTGCAGGAGAGGGTGAGGGGTGCGGGCTCTGGGAGGGAGCTGGGTGCAGGAGGGGGCTCCGGGCTGAGGGGTGCGGGCTCTGGGAGGGAGCTGGGTGCAGGAGGGGGCTCCGGGCTGAGGGGTGCGGGCTCTGGGAGGGAGCTGGGTGCAGGAGGGGGCTCCAGGCTGAGGGCTCTGGGAGGGAGCTGGGTGCAGGAGGGGGCTCTGGCCTGAGGGGTGCGGGCTCTGGGAGGGAGCTGGGTGCAGGAGGGGGCTCCGGGCTGAGGGCTTTGGGAGGGAGCTGGTGCAGGAGGGGGCTCCGGGCTGAGGGGTGCGGGCTCTGGGAGGGAGTTGGGTGCAGGAGGGGGCTCCGGGCTGAGGGCTCTGGGAGGGAGTTGGGTGCAGGAGGGGGCTCCGGGCTGAGGGCTCTGGGAGGGAGCTGGGTGCAGGAGGGGGCTCCGGGCTGAGGGCTCTGGGAGGGAGCTGGGTGCAGGAGGGGGCTCCGGGCTGAGGGGTGCGGGCTCTGGGAGGGAGTTGGGTGCAGGAGAGGGTGAGGGGTGCGGGCTCTGGGAGGAAGCTGGGTGCAGGAGGGGGCTCTGGGCTGAGGGGTGCAAGCTCTGGGAGGGAGTTGGGTGCAGGAGAGGCTGAGGGGCGCGGGCTCTGGGAGGGAGCTGGGTGCAGGAGGGGGCTCCGGGCTGAGGGGCGCGGGCTCTGGGAGGGAGCTGGGTGCAGGAGGGGGCTCCGGGCTGAGGGGCGCGGGCTCTGGGAGGGAGCTGGGTGCAGGAGGGGGCTCCGGGCTGAGGGGTGCGGGCTCTAGGAGGGAGTTGGGTGCAGGAGGGGGCTCCGGGCTGAGGAGTACGGGCTCTGGGAGGGAGCTGGGTGCAGGAGGGGGCTCCGGGCTGAGGGGTGCGGGCTCTAGGAGGGAGTTGGGTGCAGGAGGGGGCTCCGGGCTGAGGAGTACGGGCTCTGGGAGGGAGCTGGGTGCAGGAGGGGGCTCCGGGCTGAGGGGCGTGGGCTCTAGGAGGGAGTTGGGTGCAGGAGGGGGCTCCGGGCTGAGGGGTGCGGGCTCTGGGAGGGAGTTGGGTGCAGGAGGGGGCTCCGGGCTGAGGGCTCTGGGAGGGAGTTGGGTGCAGGAGGGGGCTCCGGGCTGAGGGGTGCGGGCTCTAGGAGGGAGTTGGGTGCAGGGGGGGGCTCCTGGCTGAGGGGTGCGGGCTCTGGGAGGGAGCTGGGTGAAGGAGGGGACTCCGGGCTGAGGGGTGCGGGCTCTGGGAGGGAGCTGGGTGCAGGAGGGGGCTCCGGGGTCAGGGGCGCGGGCTCTGGGAGGGAGTTGGGTGCAGGAGAGGGTGAGGGGTGCGGGTTCTGGGAGGAAGCTGGGTGCAGGAGGGGGCTCCGGGCTGAGGGGTGCGGGCTCTGGGAGGGAGCTGGGTGCAGGAGGGGGCTCCAGGCTGAGGGGTGCGGGCTCTGGGAGGGAGCTGGGTGCAGGAGGGGGCTCCGGGCTGAGGGGTGCGGGCTCTGGGAGGGAGCTGGGTGCAGGAGGGGGCTCCGGGGTCAGGGGCGCGGGCTCTGGGAGGGAGTTGGGTGCAGGAGGGGGCTCCGGGCTGAGGGTTCTGGGAGGGAGTTGGGTGCAGGAGGGGGCTCCGGGCTGAGGGGTGCGGGCTCTGGGAGGGAGCTGGGTGCAGGAGGGGGCTCCGGGCTGAGGGGTGCGGGCTCTGGGAGGGAGCTGGGTGCAGGAGGGGGCTCCGGGCTGAGGGGTGCGGGCTCTGGGAGGGAGCTGGGTGCAGGAGGGGGCTCCGGGGTCAGGGGCGCGGGCTCTGGGAGGGAGTTGGGTGCAGGAGAGGGTGAGGGGTGCGGGCTCTGGGAGGGAGCTGGGTGCAGGAGGGGGCTCCGGGCTGAGGGGTGCGGGCTCTGGGAGGGAGCTGGGTGCAGGAGGGGGCTCCGGGCTGAGGGGTGCGGGCTCTAGGAGGGAGTTGGGTGCAGGAGGGGGCTCCGGGCTGAGGGTTCTGGGAGGGAGTTGGGTGCAGGAGGGGGCTCCGGGCTGAGGGGTGCGGGCTCTGGGAGGGAGCTGGGTGCAGGAGGGGGCTCCGGGCTGAGGGGTGCGGGCTCTGGGAGGGAGCTGGGTGCAGGAGGGGGCTCCGGGCTGAGGGGTGCGGGCTCTAGGAGGGAGTTGGGTGCAGGAGGGGGCTCCGGGCTGAGGAGTACGGGCTCTGGGAGGGAGCTGGGTGCAGGAGGGGGCTCCGGGCTGAGGGGCGTGGGCTCTAGGAGGGAGTTGGGTGCAGGAGGGGGCTCCGGGCTGAGGGGTGCGGGCTCTGGGAGGGAGTTGGGTGCAGGAGGGGGCTCCGGGCTGAGGGCTCTGGGAGGGAGTTGGGTGCAGGAGGGGGCTCCGGGCTGAGGGGTGCGGGCTCTGGGAGGGAGCTGGGTGCAGGAGGGGGCTCCGGGCTGAGGGGTGCGGGGTCTAGGAAGGAGTTGGGTGCAGGAGGGGGCTCCGGGCTGAGGGGTGCGGGCTCTAGGACGGAGTTGGGTGCAGGGGGGGGCTCCGGGCTGAGGGGTGCGGGCTCTGGGAGGGAGCTGGGTGAAGGAGGGGACTCCGGGCTGAGGGGTGCGGGCTCTGGGAGGGAGCTGGGTGCAGGAGGGGGCTCCGGGGTCAGGGGCGCGGGCTCTGGGAGGGAGTTGGGTGCAGGAGAGGGTGAGGGGTGCGGGTTCTGGGAGGAAGCTGGGTGCAGGAGGGGGCTCCGGGCTGAGGGGTGCGGGCTCTGGGAGGGAGCTGGGTGCAGGAGGGGGCTCCAGGCTGAGGGGTGCGGGCTCTGGGAGGGAGCTGGGTGCAGGAGGGGGCTCCGGGCTGAGGGGTGCGGGCTCTGGGAGGGAGCTGGGTGCAGGAGGGGGCTCCGGGGTCAGGGGCGCGGGCTCTGGGAGGGAGTTGGGTGCAGGAGAGGGTGAGGGGTGCGGGCTCTGGGAGGGAGCTGGGTGCAGGAGGGGGCTCCGGGCTGAGGGGTGCGGGCTCTAGGAGGGAGCTGGGTGCAGGAGGGGGCTCCGGGCTGAGGGGTGCGGGCTCTGGGAGGGAGCTGGGTGCAGGAGGGGGCTCCAGGCTGAGGGCTCTGGGAGGGAGCTGGGTGCAGGAGGGGGCTCTGGGCTGAGGGGTGCGGGCTCTGGGAGGGAGCTGGGTGCAGGAGGGGGCTCCGGGCTGAGGGCTTTGGGAGGGAGCTGGGTGCAGGAGGGGGCTCCGGGCTGAGGGGTGCGGGCTCTGGGAGGGAGTTGGGTGCAGGAGGGGGCTCCGGGCTGAGGGCTCTGGGAGGGAGTTGGGTGCAGGAGGGGGCTCCGGGCTGAGGGGTGCGGGCTCTGGGAGGGAGCTGGGTGCAGGAGGGGGCTCCGGGCTGAGGGGCGCGGGCTCTGGGAGGGAGCTGGGTGCAGGAGGGGGCTCCGGGCTGAGGGCTCTGGGAGGGAGCTGGGTGCAGGAGGGGGCTCCGGGCTGAGGGCTCTGGGAGGGAGCTGGGTGCAGGAGGAGGCTCCGGGCTGAGGGGTGCGGGCTCTGGGAGGGAGTTGGGTGCAGGAGAGGGTGAGGGGTGCGGGCTCTGGGAGGAAGCTGGGTGCAGGAGGGGGCTCTGGGCTGAGGGGTGCGGGCTCTGGGAGGGAGTTGGGTGCAGGAGAGGGTGAGGGGTGCGGGCTCTGGGAGGAAGCTGGGTGCAGGAGGGGGCTCCGGGCTGAGGGGTGCGGGCTCTGGGAGGGAGTTGGGTGCAGGAGAGGCTGAGGGGCGCGGGCTCTGGGAGGGAGCTGGGTGCAGGAGGGGGCTCCGGGCTGAGGGGCGCGGGCTCTGGGAGGGAGCTGGGTGCAGGAGGGGGCTCCGGGCTGAGGGGCGCGGGCTCTGGGAGGGAGCTCGGTGCAGGAGGGGGCTCCGGGCTGAGGGGCGCAGGCTCTGGGAGGGAGCTGGGTGCAGGAGGGGGCTCCGGGCTGAGGGGTGCGGGCTCTGGGAGGGAGCTGGGTGCAGGAGGGGGCTCCGGGCTGAGGGCTCTGGGAGGGAGCTGGGTGCAGGAGGGGGCTCCGGGCTGAGGGGTGCGGGCTCTAGGAGGGAGTTGGGTGCAGGAGGGGGCTCCGGGCTGAGGGGTGCGGGCTCTGGGAGGGAGTTGGGTGCAGGAGAGGGTGAGGGGTGCGGGCTCTGGGAGGAAGCTGGGTGCAGGAGGGGGCTCCAGGCTGAGGGTTGCGGGCTCTGGGAGGGAGCTGGGTGCAGGAGGGGGCTCCGGGCTGAGGGGTGCGGGCTCTGGGAGGGAGCTGGGTGCAGGAGGGGGCTCCGGGCTGAGGGGTGCGGGCTCTAGGAGGGAGTTGGGTGCAGGAGGGGGCTCCGGGCTGAGGGTTCTGGGAGGGAGTTGGGTGCAGGAGGGGGCTCCGGGCTGAGGGGTGCGGGCTCTGGGAGGGAGCTGGGTGCAGGAGGGGGCTCCGGGCTGAGGGGTGCGGGCTCTGGGAGGGAGCTGGGTGCAGGAGGGGGCTCCGGGCTGAGGGGTGCGGGCTCTAGGAGGGAGTTGGGTGCAGGAGGGGGCTCCGGGCTGAGGAGTACGGGCTCTGGGAGGGAGCTGGGTGCAGGAGGGGGCTCCGGGCTGAGGGGCGTGGGCTCTAGGAGGGAGTTGGGTGCAGGAGGGGGCTCCGGGCTGAGGGGTGCGGGCTCTGGGAGGGAGTTGGGTGCAGGAGGGGGCTCCGGGCTGAGGGCTCTGGGAGGGAGTTGGGTGCAGGAGGGGGCTCCGGGCTGAGGGGTGCGGGCTCTGGGAGGGAGCTGGGTGCAGGATGGGGCTCCGGGCTGAGGGGTGCGGGGTCTAGGAAGGAGTTGGGTGCAGGAGGGGGCTCCGGGCTGAGGGGTGCGGGCTCTAGGAGGGAGTTGGGTGCAGGGGGGGCTCCTGGCTGAGGGGTGCGGGCTCTGGGAGGGAGCTGGGTGAAGGAGGGGACTCCGGGCTGAGGGGTGCGGGCTCTGGGAGGGAGCTGGGTGCAGGAGGGGGCTCCGGGGTCAGGGGCGCGGGCTCTGGGAGGGAGTTGGGTGCAGGAGAGGGTGAGGGGTGCGGGTTCTGGGAGGAAGCTGGGTGCAGGAGGGGGCTCCGGGCTGAGGGGTGCGGGCTCTGGGAGGGAGCTGGGTGCAGGAGGGGGCTCCAGGCTGAGGGGTGCGGGCTCTGGGAGGGAGCTGGGTGCAGGAGGGGGCTCCGGGCTGAGGGGTGCGGGCTCTGGGAGGGAGCTGGGTGCAGGAGGGGGCTCCGGGGTCAGGGGCGCGGGCTCTGGGAGGGAGTTGGGTGCAGGAGAGGGTGAGGGGTGCGGGCTCTGGGAGGGAGCTGGGTGCAGGAGGGGGCTCCGGGCTGAGGGGTGCGGGCTCTGGGAGGGAGCTGGGTGCAGGAGGGGGCTCCGGGCTGAGGGGTGCGGGCTCTGGGAGGGAGCTGGGTGCAGGAGGGGGCTCCAGGCTGAGGGCTCTGGGAGGGAGCTGGGTGCAGGAGGGGGCTCTGGCCTGAGGGGTGCGGGCTCTGGGAGGGAGCTGGGTGCAGGAGGGGGCTCTGGGCTGAGGGCTTTGGGAGGGAGCTGGTGCAGGAGGGGGCTCCGGGCTGAGGGGTGCGGGCTCTGGGAGGGAGTTGGGTGCAGGAGGGGGCTCCGGGCTGAGGGCTCTGGGAGGGAGTTGGGTGCAGGAGGGGGCTCCGGGCTGAGGGCTCTGGGAGGGAGCTGGGTGCAGGAGGGGGCTCCGGGCTGAGGGCTCTGGGAGGGAGCTGGGTGCAGGAGGGGGCTCCGGGCTGAGGGGTGCGGGCTCTGGGAGGGAGTTGGGTGCAGGAGAGGGTGAGGGGTGCGGGCTCTGGGAGGAAGCTGGGTGCAGGAGGGGGCTCTGGGCTGAGGGGTGCAAGCTCTGGGAGGGAGTTGGGTGCAGGAGAGGCTGAGGGGCGCGGGCTCTGGGAGGGAGCTGGGTGCAGGAGGGGGCTCCGGGCTGAGGGGCGCGGGCTCTGGGAGGGAGCTGGGTGCAGGAGGGGGCTCCGGGCTGAGGGGCGCGGGCTCTGGGAGGGAGCTGGGTGCAGGAGGGGGCTCCGGGCTGAGGGGTGCGGGCTCTAGGAGGGAGTTGGGTGCAGGAGGGGGCTCCGGGCTGAGGAGTACGGGCTCTGGGAGGGAGCTGGGTGCAGGAGGGGGCTCCAGGCTGAGGGGCGTGGGCTCTAGGAGGGAGTTGGGTGCAGGAGGGGGCTCCGGGCTGAGGGGTGCGGGCTCTGGGAGGGAGTTGGGTGCAGGAGGGGGCTCCGGGCTGAGGGCTCTGGGAGGGAGTTGGGTGCAGGAGGGGGCTCTGGGCTGAGGGGTGCGGGCTCTGGGAGGGAGCTGGGTGCAGGAGGGGGCTCCGGGCTGAGGGGTGCGGGGTCTAGGAAGGAGTTGGGTGCAGGAGGGGGCTCCGGGCTGAGGGGTGCGGGCTCTAGGAGGGAGTTGGGTGCAGGGGGGGGCTCCTGGCTGAGGGGTGCGGGCTCTGGGAGGGAGCTGGGTGAAGGAGGGGGCTCCGGGGTCAGGGGCGCGGGCTCTGGGAGGGAGTTGGGTGCAGGAGAGGGTGAGGGGTGCGGGTTCTGGGAGGAAGCTGGGTGCAGGAGGGGGCTCCGGGCTGAGGGGTGCGGGCTCTGGGAGGGAGCTGGGTGCAGGAGGGGGCTCCGGGCTGAGGGGTGCGGGCTCTAGGAGGGAGTTGGGTGCAGGAGGGGGCTCCGGGCTGAGGGTTCTGGGAGGGAGTTGGGTGCAGGAGGGGGCTCCGGGCTGAGGGGTGCGGGCTCTGGGAGGGAGCTGGGTGCAGGAGGGGGCTCCGGGCTGAGGGGTGCGGGCTCTGGGAGGGAGCTGGGTGCAGGAGGGGGCTCCGGGCTGAGGGGTGCGGGCTCTAGGAGGGAGTTGGGTGCAGGAGGGGGCTCCGGGCTGAGGAGTACGGGCTCTGGGAGGGAGCTGGGTGCAGGAGGGGGCTCCGGGCTGAGGGGCGTGGGCTCTAGGAGGGAGTTGGGTGCAGGAGGGGGCTCCGGGCTGAGGGGTGCGGGCTCTGGGAGGGAGTTGGGTGCAGGAGGGGGCTCCGGGCTGAGGGCTCTGGGAGGGAGTTGGGTGCAGGAGGGGGCTCCGGGCTGAGGGGTGCGGGCTCTGGGAGGGAGCTGGGTGCAGGAGGGGGCTCCGGGCTGAGGGGTGCGGGCTCTGGGAGGGAGCTGGGTGCAGGAGGGGGCTCCGGGCTGAGGGGTGCGGGGTCTAGGAAGGAGTTGGGTGCAGGAGGGGGCTCCGGGCTGAGGGGTGCGGGCTCTAGGAGGGAGTTGGGTGCAGGGGGGGGCTCCGGGCTGAGGGGTGCGGGCTCTGGGAGGGAGCTGGGTGAAGGAGGGGACTCCGGGCTGAGGGGTGCGGGCTCTGGGAGGGAGCTGGGTGCAGGAGGGGGCTCCGGGGTCAGGGGCGCGGGCTCTGGGAGGGAGTTGGGTGCAGGAGAGGGTGAGGGGTGCGGGTTCTGGGAGGAAGCTGGGTGCAGGAGGGGGCTCCGGGCTGAGGGGTGCGGGCTCTGGGAGGGAGCTGGGTGCAGGAGGGGGCTCCAGGCTGAGGGGTGCGGGCTCTGGGAGGGAGCTGGGTGCAGGAGGGGGCTCCGGGCTGAGGGGTGCGGGCTCTGGGAGGGAGCTGGGTGCAGGAGGGGGCTCCGGGGTCAGGGGCGCGGGCTCTGGGAGGGAGTTGGGTGCAGGAGAGGGTGAGGGGTGCGGGCTCTGGGAGGGAGCTGGGTGCAGGAGGGGGCTCCGGGCTGAGGGGTGCGGGCTCTAGGAGGGAGCTGGGTGCAGGAGGGGGCTCCGGGCTGAGGGGTGCGGGCTCTGGGAGGGAGCTGGGTGCAGGAGGGGGCTCCAGGCTGAGGGCTCTGGGAGGGAGCTGGGTGCAGGAGGGGGCTCTGGGCTGAGGGGTGCGGGCTCTGGGAGGGAGCTGGGTGCAGGAGGGGGCTCCGGGCTGAGGGCTTTGGGAGGGAGCTGGGTGCAGGAGGGGGCTCCGGGCTGAGGGGTGCGGGCTCTGGGAGGGAGTTGGGTGCAGGAGGGGGCTCCGGGCTGAGGGCTCTGGGAGGGAGTTGGGTGCAGGAGGGGGCTCCGGGCTGAGGGGTGCGGGCTCTGGGAGGGAGCTGGGTGCAGGAGGGGGCTCCGGGCTGAGGGGCGCGGGCTCTGGGAGGGAGCTGGGTGCAGGAGGGGGCTCCGGGCTGAGGGCTCTGGGAGGGAGCTGGGTGCAGGAGGGGGCTCCGGGCTGAGGGCTCTGGGAGGGAGCTGGGTGCAGGAGGAGGCTCCGGGCTGAGGGGTGCGGGCTCTGGGAGGGAGTTGGGTGCAGGAGAGGGTGAGGGGTGCGGGCTCTGGGAGGAAGCTGGGTGCAGGAGGGGGCTCTGGGCTGAGGGGTGCGGGCTCTGGGAGGGAGTTGGGTGCAGGAGAGGGTGAGGGGTGCGGGCTCTGGGAGGAAGCTGGGTGCAGGAGGGGGCTCCGGGCTGAGGGGTGCGGGCTCTGGGAGGGAGTTGGGTGCAGGAGAGGCTGAGGGGCGCGGGCTCTGGGAGGGAGCTGGGTGCAGGAGGGGGCTCCGGGCTGAGGGGCGCGGGCTCTGGGAGGGAGCTGGGTGCAGGAGGGGGCTCCGGGCTGAGGGGCGCGGGCTCTGGGAGGGAGCTCGGTGCAGGAGGGGGCTCCGGGCTGAGGGGCGCAGGCTCTGGGAGGGAGCTGGGTGCAGGAGGGGGCTCCGGGCTGAGGGGTGCGGGCTCTGGGAGGGAGCTGGGTGCAGGAGGGGGCTCCGGGCTGAGGGGTGCGGGCTCTAGGAGGGAGTTGGGTGCAGGAGGGGGCTCCGGGCTGAGGGGTGCGGGCTCTGGGAGGGAGTTGGGTGCAGGAGAGGGTGAGGGGTGCGGGCTCTGGGAGGAAGCTGGGTGCAGGAGGGGGCTCCAGGCTGAGGGTTGCGGGCTCTGGGAGGGAGCTGGGTGCAGGAGGGGGCTCCGGGCTGAGGGGTGCGGGCTCTGGGAGGGAGCTGGGTGCAGGAGGGGGCTCCGGGCTGAGGGGTGCGGGCTCTAGGAGGGAGTTGGGTGCAGGAGGGGGCTCCGGGCTGAGGGTTCTGGGAGGGAGTTGGGTGCAGGAGGGGGCTCCGGGCTGAGGGGTGCGGGCTCTGGGAGGGAGCTGGGTGCAGGAGGGGGCTCCGGGCTGAGGGGTGCGGGCTCTGGGAGGGAGCTGGGTGCAGGAGGGGGCTCCGGGCTGAGGGGTGCGGGCTCTAGGAGGGAGTTGGGTGCAGGAGGGGGCTCCGGGCTGAGGAGTACGGGCTCTGGGAGGGAGCTGGGTGCAGGAGGGGGCTCCGGGCTGAGGGGCGTGGGCTCTAGGAGGGAGTTGGGTGCAGGAGGGGGCTCCGGGCTGAGGGGTGCGGGCTCTGGGAGGGAGTTGGGTGCAGGAGGGGGCTCCGGGCTGAGGGCTCTGGGAGGGAGTTGGGTGCAGGAGGGGGCTCCGGGCTGAGGGGTGCGGGCTCTGGGAGGGAGCTGGGTGCAGGATGGGGCTCCGGGCTGAGGGGTGCGGGGTCTAGGAAGGAGTTGGGTGCAGGAGGGGGCTCCGGGCTGAGGGGTGCGGGCTCTAGGAGGGAGTTGGGTGCAGGGGGGGGCTCCTGGCTGAGGGGTGCGGGCTCTGGGAGGGAGCTGGGTGAAGGAGGGGACTCCGGGCTGAGGGGTGCGGGCTCTGGGAGGGAGCTGGGTGCAGGAGGGGGCTCCGGGGTCAGGGGCGCGGGCTCTGGGAGGGAGTTGGGTGCAGGAGAGGGTGAGGGGTGCGGGTTCTGGGAGGAAGCTGGGTGCAGGAGGGGGCTCCGGGCTGAGGGGTGCGGGCTCTGGGAGGGAGCTGGGTGCAGGAGGGGGCTCCAGGCTGAGGGGTGCGGGCTCTGGGAGGGAGCTGGGTGCAGGAGGGGGCTCCGGGCTGAGGGGTGCGGGCTCTGGGAGGGAGCTGGGTGCAGGAGGGGGCTCCGGGGTCAGGGGCGCGGGCTCTGGGAGGGAGTTGGGTGCAGGAGAGGGTGAGGGGTGCGGGCTCTGGGAGGGAGCTGGGTGCAGGAGGGGGCTCCGGGCTGAGGGGTGCGGGCTCTGGGAGGGAGCTGGGTGCAGGAGGGGGCTCCGGGCTGAGGGGTGCGGGCTCTGGGAGGGAGCTGGGTGCAGGAGGGGGCTCCAGGCTGAGGGCTCTGGGAGGGAGCTGGGTGCAGGAGGGGGCTCTGGCCTGAGGGGTGCGGGCTCTGGGAGGGAGCTGGGTGCAGGAGGGGGCTCCGGGCTGAGGGCTTTGGGAGGGAGCTGGTGCAGGAGGGGGCTCCGGGCTGAGGGGTGCGGGCTCTGGGAGGGAGTTGGGTGCAGGAGGGGGCTCCGGGCTGAGGGCTCTGGGAGGGAGTTGGGTGCAGGAGGGGGCTCCGGGCTGAGGGCTCTGGGAGGGAGCTGGGTGCAGGAGGGGGCTCCGGGCTGAGGGCTCTGGGAGGGAGCTGGGTGCAGGAGGGGGCTCCGGGCTGAGGGGTGCGGGCTCTGGGAGGGAGTTGGGTGCAGGAGAGGGTGAGGGGTGCGGGCTCTGGGAGGAAGCTGGGTGCAGGAGGGGGCTCTGGGCTGAGGGGTGCAAGCTCTGGGAGGGAGTTGGGTGCAGGAGAGGCTGAGGGGCGCGGGCTCTGGGAGGGAGCTGGGTGCAGGAGGGGGCTCCGGGCTGAGGGGCGCGGGCTCTGGGAGGGAGCTGGGTGCAGGAGGGGGCTCCGGGCTGAGGGGCGCGGGCTCTGGGAGGGAGCTGGGTGCAGGAGGGGGCTCCGGGCTGAGGGGCGCAGGCTCTGGGAGGGAGCTGGGTGCAGGAGGGGGCTCCGGGCTGAGGGGTGCGGGCTCTGGGAGGGAGCTGGGTGCAGGAGGGGGCTCCGGGCTGAGGGCTCTGGGAGGGAGCTGGGTGCAGGAGGGGGCTCCGGGCTGAGGGGTGCGGGCTCTAGGAGGGAGTTGGGTGCAGGAGGGGGCTCCGGGCTGAGGGGTGCGGGCTCTGGGAGGGAGTTGGGTGCAGGAGAGGGTGAGGGTTGCGGGCTCTGGGAGGAAGCTGGGTGCAGGAGGGGGCTCCAGGCTGAGGGTTGCGGGCTCTGGGAGGGAGCTGGGTGCAGGAGGGGGCTCCGGGCTGAGGGGTGCGGGCTCTGGGAGGGAGCTGGGTGCAGGAGGGGGCTCCGGGCTGAGGGGTGCGGGCTCTAGGAGGGAGTTGGGTGCAGGAGGGGGCTCCGGGCTGAGGGTTCTGGGAGGGAGTTGGGTGCAGGAGGGGGCTCCGGGCTGAGGGGTGCGGGCTCTGGGAGGGAGCTGGGTGCAGGAGGGGGCTCCGGGCTGAGGGGTGCGGGCTCTGGGAGGGAGCTGGGTGCAGGAGGGGGCTCCGGGCTGAGGGGTGCGGGCTCTAGGAGGGAGTTGGGTGCAGGAGGGGGCTCCGGGCTGAGGAGTACGGGCTCTGGGAGGGAGCTGGGTGCAGGAGGGGGCTCCGGGCTGAGGGGCGTGGGCTCTAGGAGGGAGTTGGGTGCAGGAGGGGGCTCCGGGCTGAGGGGTGCGGGCTCTGGGAGGGAGTTGGGTGCAGGAGGGGGCTCCGGGCTGAGGGCTCTGGGAGGGAGTTGGGTGCAGGAGGGGGCTCTGGGCTGAGGGGTGCGGGCTCTGGGAGGGAGCTGGGTGCAGGAGGGGGCTCCGGGCTGAGGGGTGCGGGGTCTAGGAAGGAGTTGGGTGCAGGAGGGGGCTCCGGGCTGAGGGGTGCGGGCTCTAGGAGGGAGTTGGGTGCAGGGGGGGGCTCCGGGCTGAGGGGTGCGGGCTCTGGGAGGGAGCTGGGTGAAGGAGGGGACTCCGGGCTGAGGGGCGTGGGCTCTGGGAGGGAGTTGGGTGCAGGAGGGGGCTCCGGGCTGAGGGGCGCGGGCTCTGGGAGGGAGCTGGGTGCAGGAGGGCGCTCCGGGCTGAGGGGCGCGGGCTCTGGGAGGGAGCTGGGTGCAGGAGGGGGCTCCGGGCTGAGGGGTGTGGGCTCTGGGAGGGAGTTGGGTGCAGGAGGCGGCTCCGGGCTGAGGGGTGCGGGCTCTGGGAGGGAGTTGGCTGCAGGAGGGGGCTCCGGGCTGAGGGGTGCGGGCTCTGGGAGGGAGCTGGGTGCAGGAGGGGGCTGAGGGGTGCGGGCTCTAGGAGGGAGTTGGGTGCAGGAGGGGGCTCCGGGCTGAGGGGTGCGGGCTCTGGGAGGGAGTTGGGTGCAGGAGGGGGCTCCGGGCTGAGGGGCACGGGCTCTGGGAGGGAGCTAGGTGCAGGAGGGGGCTCCGGGCTGAGGGGCGCGGGCTCTGGGAGGGAGCTGGGTGCAGGAGGGGGCTCCAGGCTGAGGGCTCTGGGAGGGAGTTGGGTGCAGGAGGGGGCTCCGGGCTGAGGGGCGCGGGCTCTGGGAGGGAGCTGGGTGCAGGAGGGGGCTCCGGGCTCAGGGGCGCGGGCTCTGGGAGGGAGTTGGGTGGAGGAGGGGGCTGAGGGCTCTGGGAGGGAGCTGGGTGCAGGAGGGGGCTCCGGGCTGAGGGGCGCGGGCTCTGGGAGGGAGCTGGGTGCAGGAGGGGGCTCCGGGCTGAGGGGTGCGGGCTCTGGGAGGGAGTTGGGTGCAGGAGGGGGCTCCGGGCTGAGGGGTGCGGGCTCTGGGAGGGAGCTGGGTGCAGGAGGGGAGTCTGACCGGGAGCAGGGGGTTGGGGTGTGGGGTGCAGGCGCTTACCACAGGCAGCTCCCAGCCAGCGGTGCAGCAGGGCTCAGGCAGGCAGCCTGCCATAGCCCCACGCCACTCCCGGAAGTGGCCGGCTGCTGGCACGTCTCTGCACATCCCTGGGGGGAGGGGGACTGCATATCTCCATGCGCGGCCCGCGCCTGCAAGTGCAGCCCCCGCAGCTCCCATTGGCCGGGAACTGGCCAATGGGAGCTGCGGGGACGGTGCTGCGGGTGGAGGCAGTGCGCGGAGCCTCCTCCCGCCCCCGTGCCAGGGGCCACAGGGATGTGCCAGCAGCCGGCTCCTTCCGGGAGCAGAGTGGGGCTATGGCAGGCTGCCTTCCTGAGCCCTGCTGTGCTGCTGGACTTTTAGTGGCCTGGAGATTGCAATTGACTGGCAGAAGCTCCAGGATGGACCAGTCGATCACGATCGACGGGTTGGTGACCACTACATTGTGTATAGTTATGGATTTTTGTGGGGGGCCCTTAGCCCGAGGCCCTGGGCTACAGCCCCTAAAGCCCCTGCGTTAGTCTGGCCCTGGCCACAGAGGATGTGAAGCTGTTGCAACCCGTAGCTGCAGAGCCTGATTCTTTAGCTCAGGCTGTAGAGAGTTTTGTGCTTTTAACTGGGGAGGGCCCCAGTTCAACCCTGGTGTCAGCCCAGATGTTGGCGGCCGCTCATGCGCCGTGATGCCATTAGGAGCGGATTCACGAGCCCCACTGACACATGGTCGAGGGAAGTGGGGCAGGCAGCAGCATCACAGATAGTTACCGATGCCACGCACCGGGGTTGTAGCTGGACTGGGCCTGACGCAGGCAGGGCGTTCACTCACACATGCTTTGTTTTGCCTTTCCATTCAGGTTCCCCAATCGCCACCATGTTCTTAGCCCCAGGAGTGACTCCCTGGAAAACAACGCTACCCGGAGTGCACAACGGTGCCAACAACCCTGGGATCCGAGTCTTTGACTATGACCGAGGCACCCTGCAAGTGAAGGTGGGAGGTGCCCCCACACTGCATGGTCTGTCCCCTTGGGGTGTGACTGCAACAGCCCAGGGGCTACTCACCCAATACCTCCACTTTGCTCTAATAAATCAGACCCAGAGGTAATCTAAGGCCAAAGGGAGAGAGGCAGGGGCAAAATATTCCAGTGTCACAATGCACGTGAAGGTTTGATTCAGTAGGACAATGGCAGTAAGTTCCAGGGAGCTTGGGAGGGTGATGTGGGTGTAGCGAGCTGCTGGGATCAGAGCCCTCCAGGGCAGTGCAGGATTGCTCCTCCCAGTTTATTCTGCAGGCCTTTACCCAGTCTGGTTTTAAATATCCCTAGCAATGGGGCTTCCAGCACTTCCATTTGGGGAATAAAATCACAGCTGACTGGAGCTCACATGCAAGACTCTAGCTCCCATACAGAATATGGTTTAGGTCTGGTCTACACTGTGAATGGGACCCGTACTGTAACCGGATCAGGGAATAGCTGTGTTGTAGGGGGGGCCCCTGACTCAGTTATCTGTGCTACCTAGAAAGGTGAAAATGTGCTTGTGCCCTTCTTTGCTTCTTTACAGTGAATAAGGAAGGCCCGACAGTATCAAACTCTTCTGTTTGGTCCATTAGAAAAGCAACGTTTATTTGTCCTGGAAGATTCTCTGGAAGCCTGGAGAACTAGTCAAGGAGAGATCTCGGGAGCCCAGAGAGTGAATGCTGGGAGACAGAGCAGCAGGGGTTTTAACCAGACTGTTTAAAGCTCTGCTTTTGCCTTGATTTTGTTAACACCCGGTAACTTTGCTGAGCAAGGAACAGTTTGGCGAAAGGCAGCCTTTAGTAAAGATTCAGTCCCCCATCTCCTCCAGGAAGGGCTCATGCTTACAGTAACCCTGCATCCTCCCCCACGCCCCCCTGCAAAGCGCCACAAGCCTGATATTTCTGTGGTAAAAACAAACACCCCAAGCGCCCTGCCAGCCCTTCTCCATCCAGCATAAAGACGCAAAGTGGGGCACAAATCCAGTTGGTCAAACTCTTTTAAAGCTGACCCTTGCAGGATACTCAGGTTTGAGATACCTTTAACCTGGGCCCCATTAACAGCCCTTTGCACATGGCCTGTTACTTGATGGGATAAAGCCCCCAGCATGATGGCCGGGCCCCCAAGCAGAGCTAACATCCAGCCAGAACTGTCCTGCTGGAATTGGCCAGAGCTTGCCAGACGCCTGCTCACCGCTCCCCAGGCGGCTGGTGTCTCTTCCACGCTGGGTTTGGCGTGGGCGGAAGCGCCCCACACCAGCAGCAGTGACGGGGAGGCTGCTGAAGCCCAGCCCCATCGCAGCCCTGGCCGAATTGGTCGCTCCCAGTGTTGTTTCTGTGCTCGGTTGCCCCAACACTCCTCTTGGTCTCCTCTTTCTCGCTGCAGGAGGTAGTGACTTATTATTTAAACCTAACTCATGCTAACCTGGTGGCCCCAAGATGGGAGAGAGAGTACCGGCTGACTGAAGCCTTCCAGGTCCCTGACGGGTCAGCACGTTCCATGCACATGGTCCTGGAGAAGATATCGAAGGACAAGAACTACTTACAACAGTACTACCAGTTTAACTCAGTCAAGTATGACCTCACAGAGTGTGACGAAAGCTGCCAGACTGATCATGTCTGTGCTATCAGGGAAGTTGATTTTCTAAAATACGATGAATGCATTAAAGCCAGGAGCTTCACAGCTGTATCCTCTCTGCCAGCAAAACCCCTTTTATTCCTCTGCTCACTGCTGGGCCTCCTCCGCTTCCAGGGGCACCTCTGGTGACTCTGCCTAGGTGGAGCCCCAGCTCTGTGCAAACAGAGAATGCAGCACATACATCAACATCAGCAAATGCCTCAGGGGTTGGAATTTACTCCAGAAGAGGATGAAATCTGTTTTTATTCCAGGGGTTTTATGACATGACTTTGACCCCTTCTAATAAAGATTGTTGGGTTTGGAAGGGATGGTGTCCTGCCTGGTGCTTTCTAAGCAGGAATGTGGGCGAGGAAATTGCTGTTCACCCCACGAGTCCCATAATCTTTAACTCGACCTGCTAACAGGTGTGGAACTACACCCTGCCTCGTCACTAGGATTGTAGCCCAAGTGCAGAAATTTGAATTAGGAACATAATTCAACTTTTTCCACTAAGAGGGTGGTGAAACACTGGAATGCGTTACCTAGGGAGGTGGTAGAATCTCCTTCCTTAGAGGTTTTTAAGGTCAGGCTTGACAAAACCCTGGCTGGGATGATTTAACTGGGAATTGGTCCTGCTTCAAGCAGGGGGTTGGACTAGATGACCTTCTGGGGTCCCTTCCAACCCTGATATTCTATGATTCTAGGGGAGGAGCCGTGACTATGGTGTGGTGGGTTACCCCCCCTTCGGGGTGTAACCTGATGTACTGGGGTACCACTGAGCCCCCCCGCTCCACCAGCCTGGGCTCCCTCACTCTGTCCTGATGAGCCAGGCCCTCAAGCCTCCTCCAGCACACACACAGGTCGGGACACACCCAGCGGCAGGAAGACACAGACACTGAGATCAGCTCTGATGGGAAGACTCAGCTCAGGAATTGCCCAGCAATCAAGTGCACACCCCCCTCCGGAGTCTAAACCCAAAACTGTATTGTCTTGTGCTGCACAGAGAACTGTACAGCGTAAGATCATGAAATCTGCTCCCTCCGGCAATGTGGCGGAAGATATGCACAGCTTTTTGCCCCCCAGTTATGAATTCCACAAATTCAGTGACTTTCTTACGGAGTTCTGGGCTAGAAGCCCCGGACTCCCCTCTTCCAGTCCCCCCCAAGCAGATGGTCACGCTTCCAAAGCCCCAACCTCGGATACCCCCATTGCCCCTCCTCCTTGTCTTTGTCTCGCTTCCCAGGCAAAGAGTCATCTGGTCATCACCTGGTTGCAGCCCCCTCCTGGGTCTCAGGTTACAAAGGGCAGGGTGGGGGGACTCCAGAGGGTCTCAGCCGAAGTCACACACCTCTGTTCCCACCACCGAGGCCCGATGCGTCACACAGGAAAACTGGGGCATGCACAGTACTCATCCAAACCAGTAAGACTCACATAGACGCAGGTACACCAGAACAAGGGAAATTCCCAACTTCCTCACACCTTATTTCCAGTCTCTCTAGCTTCAACGTCCAGCCCTTGGACTGGGTTAAGCTTCCTCTGCTAGACCGAAGAGCCTCGGGAGACAGTCCGGTGGGGTTCAGGGGAGCACCCAGCCCGGGGAGGGGTTGTCACCACTTGGGCTCGAGGACCCAGCCGGGGCCACTCGCCCCGGCCGACGAGCGGGGCCGACTGCCTGTGTGGTTCGGCCGCGCTGCTCCGGCGGCTCTGAGCCCAGCTGTGCGGCTAGGGCCCCGCGCCGGCCTCCGTCAGCCTGGGTTACGCTCAGCACGGCGACCCCAACGCCCCCCAGGCCCCACCTTCCCCAGAGCCGCGGCCCGCACGGGCCAGGCCTCAGCGGGACCCTGGAGCCAAATAATGTGGGGGGCGGGGCCTGTCGGGGGGCGGAGCCCTGGGGGGCGGGGCTCGGGGGGCCTGGGGGGGTGTTGGAGGTCCGGGGGGCGGGGCCTGTCGGGGGGCTGGGCTGGGCTGGGCTGGGCTGGGGGGGGTCCCCAGGGGCCGGGGGGCAGCCCGGGGGGGAGGAGGGGTCCCCAGGGGCCGGGGGGCAGCCCGGGGGGGAGGAGGGGTCCCCAGGGGCCGGGGGGAGCCCGGGGGGGGAGGGGTCCTCAGGGGCAGGGGGGAGCCCGGGGGGGGGGGGATTAGCCAGCGCAGGGAGGGTCCCGGGAGGGTTTGGTGGGAGCCGGCCCCTCCGGCACGGGGCACAGCGGGCAGAGAGCAGGGCTGTGCAGGGCGAGCAGGGCGGCGACATCTGTGGCCCCTTTGTGCCATGGCAGGGTCAGGCCATGGCTCTGGTGGCCCCCCCGCCCCATCCCCTCGGTACCGGTACCTGGACCTGCTCTTCGCCCTGCTGGGCACTGCTGCCTTCTTGGTAGACCTGGTCGCTGATCTGTGGGTGGCCGCCAGCTACATGCAGGCTGGGCACTGTCTCTGGGGGGGGCTGGTGCTGGCGCTGCTGGGCCTCTCCTCCCTGGCCATGCAGTGCTTCAGCTGGGCCTGGTACCGGACGGACAACGTCGAACTGGAACTTCCCAGTGGCCGCTGCCTGGCTGCGCTGCACCTCCTCCAGCTAGGCTATCTCTACAGGTAAGGAGGCTGCCCAGTAACTCCCCCTCTGCTGAGATCTTGCAGCCCAGGGCCACCTGTCCTCACCCTGACCTCAGCTGGAGAGGGGTCCAGGAGGTCCCTGCAGGCCCTGCGGCTGAGCGTTATAATTTACAAATAAAAACTACACTACACTGCAGTCAGTAACCGAAGGGTTAAAATATCACAGAGTGGCTGTAATTATCCCCCTACCAGCTGTTACAAACCCAGGAAATTCAGGGTTAAGGTTCAACTGGAATCCAAAGAGCAGGGGTCTGGAAGTGCGCAGTCAAGGCCCCTGTATTCGTGCCGGGAACAGTGAGGCCCCTCAGTCATTCTTAGTGCACGGTCGGGTTGTGCTCCCGGGTCCCAGATGAAGCTGATTTTGAAAGACAATGTAATTTTTTTCATTTCCCCTCCTTGGTGCCCCTCCATTATACAAACAGTAACTTGCTGGCCAGGGACTCATTTGGTGGGCGGCAGGGCTTGGCTGGGGTGGGGCAGCTGCAGTAGGTGACCGCATGAGGAAACATCAGAACTGTGCAACTCCCTGGTGCTAACGCATACGAAACAGTGCGTGGTTTTGTCTTTGTTCCCAGCGTGCACAAGGAGGCCAGGTCTGCAGTAAGGCTTGGTCTACGCTGCCAACTTATACTGGTATAACGACGTCCCTCAGGGTATGGCTCTCCCGCGCCCGAGAGCGACCTCGCCCTCAGTGTGGCTAGTGCTGTCGAGGGAAGAGCCTCTCCTCTTGCCATAGTCACCGGCTCTGGGACAGGGGGCATTCCTGTGCCAGTGGGGAAAGCTCGCCTCGGTGTCTTCACCCTGCGCTGTTGCAGCACTTAGGTGTAGACAGGCCCATATGCTTCTGCTGGCGTAGCAGCGTCCGTCAGAGGTGGATTTGTTTGCAGCGTTGCTGTCCCGGCAAATCCCCGGGTAGAGACATGGCTGGAAGCGCGTCAGCCAGCATGGGTGACTTCGCTTGTGCAACGGGTCTCAGCAGAAGCTCTACCTCCAGGAGGGGGGTTTGCCCGTCCAGCAGCACCGGCGCAGTTGTATTAGCAAACCTTTTCTGCTGTTACGAGTGTGAGACACGCTCAGCTGCCTCAGGCCTCGCCCGCGCGGCCTCCGGTCTGGGGCTGGCTGCACGGCACAGCCCAGCGGCAAGCACGGAGAGCCGTGGGTCAGCTAACCTGGTTGTTGACGCTCTGCTGTTTTCTGGTGCAGAGGAGACCTAAGCTACTGCAGCTGCCTTGTCAGTTCCAGCCATTTCCCCTAAAACGTCCCACCTTTTCCACCTGGGTTTTCCCTGCTGGGAGTAGTAGCACCAGGAAGGCTAGTGTAGACAGGACTCAGAGGCCACCATCCCGTTGCCTAGACCTGCTTAGGTGTTCTGCTGGCAGCCCCCACGCACGCGTTGAGAAAAGGCTGATGCAGACAGCCTCAGTGCTGCGCCGGGCTCACGGGGGGCCTGTCCCTCTCCAGCACCGCCTCTGGAAGTGCCCCATGTTCTTCTCGGGGTGGAGGGTTTCATTCATTCTCTGCCCAGGGCACAGAAACAAACTGCTGAAGCTCCCAGGGTTTCCTGCACACTGGGGCTGTGTTTCAGGCTGCCACTGGAAGGTTCAGTATCTTGTGTGTAAAAAGCAATGTCATTTCCTGCATTTGAACCTATGGTTGTTAAAACTGGGCAGACTGTTTGCTGTTCACCACTTGAGCTGATTGCCCGGGGTTGTGCTTTGTTCAGCTCGGACAAGGAAAGTAAGTCACTTTCTCTTTTGGTTCTGGTCTGCTTCTAGTGGATTTCAGGTCAGTCTGTGGAGTGCTCCGTGCTGCAGTGTTTGGGTTGCAAATACTGCAGGGGAATGTTAAACTCAAACCAAAAGTCATTTTTACTGGAACTGGGGGAAAAATGACCCCCTGGATTTCTTTTTTTTTGATGGTGGATTATTAATACAGCCTAAACTTTGGGCGTAAAGTGACTTGACAGGTGAGTGGGAGATCTCAGCCTGTCAAACACAGCCCAAAGCGCCCAAATGAGTGACACTCTGAAGTTATTCATGCAGGAAATGTAACCTGATTTGGGACCCTGGTGTCAGCATACGCTCTGCATCATCCATATGATGAATGCTGACTGGTGACATAGATAGGTGTCCGTGAGAGAAGTCAGGGCAAGGCAGGTACTAGGGATTCACATGAGATCTCCCTTGATGTGAAGGGCATGAATGAGTGTCCCATTCACTTTGACCCGCACGGATTTAGAGCTGTCTTGAGGGCAGGCTGGCTCTGGAATCCCACGGACAGCCAGAGCTGTATTTGTGGCATAGAGGTGCTGCCCTGGTGTAGAGCAGCCTCTCATGGCAGGGCCGTGATGTCTGCGCAGGTGTCTCCGTGTGCTGAGAGCGGGCTGGCGAGCATGCAGGGTGGAGACTGCACAGGAGCGAGACTACGCTGTCTTCCTGTCCCACGACATCAGCATGCTGCGCCTCTTTGAGACCTTCCTGGAGGGCACCCCCCAGCTCACGCTTGTGCTCTCCATCGTTCTGCATACAAACAAGTTGGAGCCTTTCCAGGGTGAGTGGCACAGCTCCTGGGCGTGGTGGGGGCAGGGCACGGCACGGCACGGGGGATTCCTTATCACAGAGCCACCTGGTGAGGAGTGGGCGAGTGAGATAAGGGAACGATCCCCTGAGCTGCTTCAGCTCCGGCCTCTAAGGGATACGAGAGCTGGGCCTCGTTCTGGAGCCCGTCGGTCAGACTGGGGAGGTGCTGGTTCTCCCTGGTTGACCCCTCCTGCCCACAGTGTCTTGTGGTCCCAGCCCTGGGGGATTTCTCGCTAGCACATTAGCTCAGAGCTGGGGTTGGGCGTTGTGCAGTGCAGGGCTCCAGTTAGAGCTGCCCAGTGTAGCGGGGAGATGAATCCCTAGAGGCTCGGTGCCGTCTGAGTGCACTGGCTCTGCGCCCAGGACACCCTCTGGCCAGACTCTGCAGGGTTGGGATGCGGTATGCTGCAAGGAAGGGGGTTCCGGCTGCTGGGAGACCGGACCGTTGCCTAGTCGCAAGTGTTTCCCCTTTGTGCTGATGTGCCCATCTCAGACGCTGCAAAGCAGCTTGCTGAGAAGAGGGGAGGGGTTGGGATTTTGGTGCCCATGGGGAGGGATCCTCTCTGGGAGGTGGCAGAACACTCTGAACAAGGGGGGGCAAAAGCAAGGCCCTGCATTGAGCCCAGAGCTTGCTTCAGCCGGGAAAGGGATGTGTTGGGACCACAGAGCTGTGTGCTTATCCAGGTGCAGGCATGGCACTCCCTGCATCTGGGCACGTGGGGTGGGCACCGGGGCAGTGCCCTCGGAGATCGATTGGCTCTCAGAGCTTCCCAGTGGGACACAAAACTGGGCCAACCCTGAGCCCCCTGCTCAGCTGAGGGCCAGATGCTATTCCATTGTCTCCAGCGGGTCAGGATTACACCCCCCCCCCCCTTTAGTGCTTAGCTGCAGGGGGCGGCACAGACCAGGTTAATGGGAGGAGCTTGGTCCAGTCCCCCCCTCCAGGCTGGGCTGCCTCAGTCAGGAAGTAGCAGGGTGCCTCCGGCCTTAACCTCAGGCCCGGTCCTGTGGCTACACCCCACTCAGTCCTAAATGGCAATGGCTGAGTCACCTCCCAGCCCCACGGTGTCCCGCCTCCCCTGGCTGTTGGCATCCAGGCCAAGGAGGGCTTCCCCTGAGCCCTGCAGTTCTCCTCTGTTGCTGCCCCGTGGGGGTGGGGCACTCCCGTTCCAGGCATCTCACAGGGAGCAGGGCATGGAATAAGGGCTGGCCTGTGGCCAGGCACTTCCTAAGCATTTCTGGGGCTCCCTGAAGCAGGAAGTGGCATGTTTCAGCGCAGGCCTATGGGGTGAGTGAGCGAGGGAGGTGTGCAAGGGAACGTGAGAGCAGCTGTGACACAGAGCCCTCTGGCTGGGGGGCCCTTGAGAGCCGTGGGCTTTGTTCGTTGATCCAGGGTCTGGTTGCAGTGATGCCTCGTTGGGGTGAAGCCGGCACCTCTTCATGCCGGTCACTGGTGCCCAGGGCCTGAGCTGTTGCCTGATGCTCCATGCAGCTGCCCCCACTGCCTGTGGTCCCCGGTGATCCTTTCTCCCGCTGTTGTCATAGGGCTCGGGATTTTCACTGCCTCCCTATGCGTGGCGTGGTCGCTGCTGGATTATCACCAGTCCCTCCGCTGCTTCCTCTTGGACAAGCATGAGCTGGGCCCGCTCTCCTCCACCATCTACTTCCTGTGGAACTTCCTCCTCATCTGCCCCCGCGTCCTGGCAGTCGCGCTCTTCGCCACGCTCTTCCCGTGCTACGTCGGCCTGCACTTCCTGGGCATCTGGGCTGCAATGCTCCTCTGGGTCTGGCTGCAGGGCACTGACTTCATGGAGTGCCCCAGGTGGGAGTGGTTCTACAGGGCCACGGTGGCCGTGATTCTATATTTCTGCTGGTTCAACGTGTCCAAGGGGCAGACGCGGCAGCGCAGCACGATCTATCATGGCTTCATCCTGGTGGACAGCGTGCTCCTCGCTGGCTCCTGGCTCTGGCACAATGCCCCTCTGCATGAGCGCTCTTTTCTGCTCCCTGTGCTTCTCGCTGCCCTGGTCTGCTTCGTGCTCGGGCTGCTGCTGAGAATCGCCTACTACAAATGGTTCCACCCCACGCTGCAGGTCCAGTGCCAGGCAAGCTATGATGAAGTAGACACTGCAGAAGGACTAGCCGGTTTCCGAGCTGGCCCAGTGCCGGCCCCTGTGAACAGACGGATGTACCAGCTGTCCCAGAACCACTTCTTGGTCTCTTTGCAGGCCGGGTGAAACTGGGGGAATGGGGACCTGGACAACGTGCCTCTCTGAGCGCAGCTGTCCCTGCTCCAGGCAGAGGGATTTACACCTCAGGGATCTGTGCTGCGGGATCCCAGGCCGGACCTGGCTCCAGCCATCTCGGTGCCTGCAGTGTGTTCCCAGGGACTGGGCACCACACCTCTGGAATGGGCAGCTGTCGCAGGGAGAGGAGATTGGAGCGAGCTAGGCGGGCTGAGGGCACTGGCATGTAGGGCCCAACAGCTGGCATCCAGCACGGGCAGCTGTGAAGCCTGTTCTGGTCTGGCACTCTTCTAATGGGATAGGCACTGCAGCGAGTGTCATGGGAGAACCCACTGTAAGAGTGCTGGACGCATTAACCCTTTATCGTTGGGCCCCTGGCCCAGGATCCGCTCTATTACAGGAACTTCCCACTTGTTCCTGCTGGTTGCTGTGGCCTCCCGGCTTCTGCTCTGCACATTGCCCTGTTCAGCCCCATCCCCATTTCCCTGCCAGGCTCTCCACTGCTCTGTTTCAACAGAGTTCAATGGGAAACCGTGTGCTCTGTTCTTGGCAGGACCTGCCAGGTTTTCCATTTGTCTGGAATTTCTCTGCACCTGTGTTTTGTTGCTAATTTCAAAGCTTCCCTGTAGTAGTGGGTGACCCACGGCACCACACTGGGCGAGGCTTGGAGCCTCTAGGGATGACTTGGCCACTGCAGGGGGTGTTAGTTTGTTGACGTTTATAAAGGGAAGGGTATAAATATATGGTGTTATAATAATGTGCCTTCAACAGAGACCTAGTCTCTAGCTCCGCACTTTCAGGAGGGAACAGCAGCATGTTCCTGTTGGAGAGATGGGGGTAAGCATGTGAAGAATTCAGGGCGGTGGAGGGGAGGTGAATGGTGTGGAGGATTCAGGAGGGTGGGGGGGCAATGGTGTGGAGCGTTCGGGGGTGGGAGGGAACGGCGTGGAGCAGTGGTTTTCAAACGGCAGGTCGCGGCATGGAAGGCGCTGGGTCGCAGCGGCTCCAGTCAGCACCGCAGCCTGGGCAGTTAGAAGTCTGGTTGGCGGCGCTGCCCGGCTAAGGCAGGCTAGTCCCTGTCTGCTCTGACCCCGCGCTGCGCCCTGGAAGGGGCCAGCAGCAGGTCCTGCTCCGGGTGGGGTCGTCGGGCTCCGCACGCTGCCCCTGCCCTGAGCACCAGCTCCGCAGTCCCACTGCCCCAGCCCAGAGCCCCCTCCTACACCCCGAGCCCCGCAGCCCTCTGCCCCGGCCCAGAGCCCCCTCCTACACCCCGAGCCCCGCAGCCCTCTGCCCCGGCCCAGAGCCCCCTCCTACACCCCGAGCCCCGCAGCCCTCTGCCCCGGCCCAGAGCCCCCTCCTACACCCCGAGCCCTCTGCCCCGGCCCAGAGCCCCCTCCTACACCCCGAGCCCTCTGCCCCGGCCCAGAGCCCCCTCCTACACCCCGAGCCCTCTGCCCCGGCCCAGAGCCCCCTCGCACACCCCGAGCCCCGCAGCCCTCTGCCCCGGCCCAGAGCCCCCTCGCACACCCCGAGCCCCGCAGCCCTCTGCCCCGGCCCAGAGCCCCCTCCTACACCCCGAGCCCCGCAGCCCTCTGCCCCGGCCCAGAGCCCCCTCCTACACCCCGAGCCCCGCAGCCCTCTGCCCCGGCCCGGAGCCCCCTCCTACACCCCGAGCCCCGCAGCCCTCTGCCCCGGCCCAGAGCCCCCTCGCACACCCCGAGCCCCGCAGCCCTCTGCCCCGGCCCAGAGCCCCCTCCTACACCCCGAGCCCCGCAGCCCTCTGCCCCGGCCCGGAGCCCCCTCCTACACCCCGAGCCCTCTGCCCCGGCCCAGAGCCCCCTCGCACACCCCGAGCCCCGCAGCCCTCTGCCCCGGCCCAGAGCCCCCTCCTACACCCCGAGCCCCGCAGCCCTCTGCCCCGGCCCAGAGCCCCCTCGCACACCCCGAGCCCCGCAGCCCTCTGCCCCGGCCCGGAGCCCCCTCCTACACCCCGAGCCCCGCAGCCCTCTGCCCCGGCCCAGAGCCCCCTCGCACACCCCGAGCCCCGCAGCCCTCTGCCCCGGCCCAGAGCCCCCTCCTACACCCCGAGCCCTCTGCCCCGGCCCAGAGCCCCCTCCTACACCCCGAGCCCCGCAGCCCTCTGCCCCGGCCCAGAGCCCCCTCGCACACCCCGAGCCCCGCAGCCCTCTGCCCCGGCCCAGAGCCCCCTCCTACACCCCGAGCCCTCTGCCCCGGCCCAGAGCCCCCTCCTACACCCCGAGCCCTCTGCCCCGGCCCAGAGCCCCCTCCTACACCCCGAGCCCCGCAGCCCTCTGCCCCGGCCCAGAGCCCCCTCCTACACCCCGAGCCCCGCAGCCCTCTGCCCCGGCCCAGAGCCCCCTCCTACACCCCGAGCCCCGCAGCCCTCTGCCCCGGCCCAGAGCCCCCTCGCACACCCCGAGCCCCGCAGCCCTCTGCCCCGGCCCGGAGCCCCCTCCTACACCCCGAGCCCCGCAGCCCTCTGCCCCGGCCCAGAGCCCCCTCGCACACCCCGAGCCCCGCAGCCCTCTGCCCCGGCCCAGAGCCCCCTCCTACACCCCGAGCCCCGCAGCCCTCTGCCCCGGCCCAGAGCCCCCTCCTACACCCCGAGCCCTCTGCCCCGGCCCAGAGCCCCCTCCTACACCCCGAGCCCCGCAGCCCTCTGCCCCGGCCCAGAGCCCCCTCCTACACCCCGAGCCCCGCAGCCCTCTGCCCCGGCCCAGAGCCCCCTCCTACACCCCGAGCCCCGCAGCCCTCTGCCCCGGCCCAGAGCCCCCTCGCACACCCCGCAGCCCTCTGCCCCAGCCCAGAGCCCCCTCCTACACCCCGAGCCCCGCAGCCCTCTGCCCCGGCCCAGAGCCCCCTCGCACACCCCGAGCCCCGCAGCCCTCTGCCCCGGCCCAGAGCCCCCTCGCACACCCCGAGCCCCGCAGCCCTCTGCCCCGGCCCGGAGCCCCCTCCTACACCCTGAGCCCCGCAGCCCTCTGCCCCGGCCCAGAGCCCCCTCGCACACCCCGAGCCCCGCAGCCCTCTGCCCCGGCCCAGAGCCCCCTCCTACACCCCGAGCCCTCTGCCCCGGCCCAGAGCCCCCTCCTACACCCCGAGCCCCGCAGCCCTCTGCCCCGGCCCAGAGCCCCCTCCTACACCCCGAGCCCTCTGCCCCGGCCCAGAGCCCCCTCCTACACCCCGAGCCCTCTGCCCCGGCCCAGAGCCCCCTCCTACACCCCGAGCCCCGCAGCCCTCTGCCCCGGCCCAGAGCCCCCTCCTACACCCCGAGCCCCGCAGCCCTCTGCCCCGGCCCAGAGCCCCCTCCTACACCCCGAGCCCCGCAGCCCTCTGCCCCGGCCCAGAGCCCCCTCGCACACCCCGCAGCCCTCTGCCCCAGCCCAGAGCCCCCTCGCACACCCCGAGCCCCGCAGCCCTCTGCCCCGGCCCAGAGCCCCCTCGCACACCCCGCAGCCCTCTGCCCCAGCCCAGAGCCCCCTCGCACACCCCGAGCCCCGCAGCCCTCTGCCCCGGCCCAGAGCCCCCTCGCACACCCCGAGCCCCGCAGCCCTCTGCCCCGGCCCAGAGCCCCCTCCTACACCCCGAGCCCCGCAGCCCTCTGCCCCGGCCCAGAGCCCCCTCTTACACCCCGAGCCCCGCAGCCCTCTGCCCCGGCCCAGAGCCCCCTCGCACACCCCGAGCCCCGCAGCCCTCTGCCCCGGCCCAGAGCCCCCTCGCACACCCCGAGCCCCGCAGCCCTCTGCCCCGGCCCAGAGCCCCCTCGCACACCCCGAGCCCCGCAGCCCTCTGCCCCGGCCCAGAGCCCCCTCCTACACCCCGAGCCCCGCAGCCCTCTGCCCCGGCCCAGAGCCCCCTCCTACACCCCGAGCCCCGCAGCCCTCTGCCCCGGCCCAGAGCCCCCTCCTACACCCCGAGCCCCGCAGCCCTCTGCCCCGGCCCAGAGCCCCCTCGTACACCCCGAGCCCCGCAGCCCTCTGCCCCGGCCCAGAGCCCCCTCCTACACCCCGAGCCCTCTGCCCCGGCCCAGAGCCCCCTCGCACACCCCGAGCCCCGCAGCCCTCTGCCCCGGCCCAGAGCCCCCTCGCACACCCCGAGCCCCGCAGCCCTCTGCCCCGGCCCAGAGCCCCCTCCTACACCCCGAGCCCCGCAGCCCTCTGCCCCGGCCCGGAGCCCCCTCCTACACCCCGAGCCCCGCAGCCCTCTGCCCCGGCCCGGAGCCCCCTCGCACACCCCGAGCCCCGCAGCCCTCTGCCCCGGCCCGGAGCCCCCTCCTACACCCCGAGCCCCGCAGCCCTCTGCCCTGGCCCAGAGCCCCCTCGCACACCCCGAGCCCCGCAGCCCTCTGCCCCGGCCCAGAGCCCCCTCCTACACCCCGAGCCCCGCAGCCCTCTGCCCCGGCCCAGAGCCCCCTCCTACACCCCGAGCCCCGCAGCCCTCTGCCCCGGCCCAGAGCCCCCTCCTACACCCCGAGCCCCGCAGCCCTCTGCCCTGGCCCAGAGCCCCCTCCTACACCCCGAGCCCCGCAGCCCTCTGCCCCGGCCCAGAGCCCCCTCCTACACCCCGAGCCCCGCAGCCCTCTGCCCCAGCCCAGAGCCCCCTCGCACACCCCGCAGCCCTCTGCCCCAGCCCAGAGCCCCCTCGCACACCCCGAGCCCCGCAGCCCTCTGCCCCGGCCCGGAGCCCCCTCGCACACCCCGAGCCCCGCAGCCCTCTGCCCCGGCCCAGAGCCCCCTCGCACACCCCGAGCCCCGCAGCCCTCTGCCCCGGCCCGGAGCCCCCTCGCACACCCCGAGCCCCGCAGCCCTCTGCCCCGGCCCGGAGCCCCCTCGCACACCCCGAGCCCCGCAGCCCTCTGCCCCGGCCCGGAGCCCCCTCGCACACCCCGAGCCCCGCAGCCCTCTGCCCCGGCCCGGAGCCCCCTCGCACACCCCGAGCCCCGCAGCCCTCTGCCCCGGCCCGGAGCCCCCTCGCACACCCCGAGCCCCGCAGCCCTCTGCCCCGGCCCGGAGCCCCCTCGCACACCCTGAGCCCCGCAGCCCTCTCAGAGCCCTCTCCCACACCCTGAACTCCGCAGCCCTCTGCCCCAGCTCTGCTGGGTCATGGGCAACAACAATTTCCTTCAGCTGGGTCTCCAGAAAAAAAGTTTGAGAACCACTGGTGTGGAGAATGGTGGGGTGGGGGGAGGGGAATGGCTTGGAGAATTCGGGGGATGGGGGGTGAATGCTCTGAGCTGAGTAAACCTTTTGCTCTTTTTCAAAACAAAGTTAAAATGTTGAAGTTTTTCCAGTGTTGGTTCTTTGTTGCAAAGATAATTGGTGTGTTCCTGCATGAATCCCAGCCCCGATCGTGGCCCCTTTCCCCCCCCAGCCCTCTGCCCTGGCCCTTTGCTCACCCTCTGCTGACCCTCTGCTCATCTTGGTGGGGTAGTGAGGAGTTGCTTTCCCAGCATTAGGAAATAGCTGCTGGAAGTCAAGAGCTTGGTGTGGGAGTTGTCACGCTTGGTTCCTGCAGGGACCCACACACTGGCTGTGGTTGGCCCTGGTGGGAGCGGGGCTGCTGATTGATTGCAGTTTCCAGTGTGGTGTAGCTAAGTTGCTTAGTTTCCAGTTTGTGGGAAGCATCTGAGCCTGGCCTCCTGCCATTTCTTGGCCTGGCTCTTGGGGCTTTAGGCACTTTCCAAGGTGCCCAGCTGGAGAGGTGTGTTTCCGTGTAACAGTCCTAAAGCTGCCCCAGCTGGGCAGGAGAGGGGCTGAGGTTTGTGGCGGGCGAGTATCAGCCCTGGCACTGGGTTTGGCTGGATGGCCAGCTCTGCAGGACCCTGGTCCTCAGTCCACCCCCTCCCTTCCCTCCAGCACCAGGGCAGGAGTCTGGGAGCATGCAGGCCTTGCCTAAGGTCAGGAGCTGCACTGGTTGATTCAGCTTCCAAGATGCTCCAAAATCCCATCACAACTGGCTGCTCTTGGCTTAGCATCAGTCACTCCCTTCCCACTGATGCTGGACTGCTGAGAGCCAGTTAGGTATTGCAGGGGTTAAAGGTGGCAGCTTCAGGAGGCCCAGGCCTGCCTGTGAGAGACAAGAACCCTCCAGCTGCACAGGAAGGGTGTATCCAAGCCTGGCAGGGCCAAGGGGCCCAGCTCTCGCTGACGGGCCCTTCCCATCTTTGTTTCCATGAGCGCCCAGTGTCCTTTAAGAGGGGATTGGGGATGGGCCATGTTCCAGTATTGGCCAGGGTTAGCAAGGCCCTGCAGACACCTCCTCCTGACCTCTCTGAATTTATTGTTAGAAGTTCTCAGCAGAAAGTGTCGGCACTGGGTGGAGTACCCAGCAGCTTGGTAAAGCCCAACTGCACAGGCCCTTGTGTAATTTTCAGAACAAAATAATGGCCCCCCCTCCCCCCCAGGCACCAATAAATCTGCTGCAGGGCACCTTCCCATCGGGGCCACGCTGCTGTGTGACTGGAGCTGCTCTTAGTGTGCTCAGAGCCGAGCTGACAGCCGCCCTACGTGGTCTTCAAGCACAGTCTGTTAGACGAATGGCCACTAGGCCAGGCCTAGCGCAGGCCAACACAGGACTGGGCTGGGCCAGGCCACCACTGGGCTTCTTCTGTTTGTACAGCACCAATCGTGATAAAAAGGATTGGGCCCATAATGCTTTGTGCTCCCCAAGCACCCTGGAACACCAGCCAGAATCCAGTAGTGCAGACCCAGGGCTGGCCTGTAAATGCAGACTGGGATCAGGCCCTATGGAAACCTGGCTTCCACAGTGAGGCCATTCACAAGGGAAACGAGTTGCAGTTTCAGGGTGAGGGGACAGTTGTCCTTATCACATCTCACGGGCTGCCGGCTTTGTGTCAGGGCTGTTCTGCACTGAACTTCAGCTTGAAACATCCTTCCCATTGCGGATTTAACAGGCTGCATAGAGCAGCTCCCAGCAGGATTAGATGCCTTAGAGACTTGGGCTCCTGAACAAGACAGGTGAGCAGGTCCCTGGGGCATGCATCAGCAAGCTGGGAGGGACCCCACATGTGGAGATGGCAGGGTCCCCCAGGGCCATTCCCACACAGCCCGCAGGGAAGGAGAATGCAGTCCCAGCAATTTAGGTGATGGGCCAGGAGCATCAGCGTGTGGGGCTCTGCCTGGCCTCAGCCCATTGGGGAGAGCCCACTGCTGGTGAGTCGGGAAGAGGAATGACAGCTCTGGACTCTGGGGAGGATGTAGGAGGTGACTGAGTGAGGGAGGGAGTGGTAGGGGAGACCAGGACCTGTCCAGATGTAGTTTAAGGTAACTCCAGCAGAAGGCAGCAGGTGATTTCTCTGCGCCAGCTCTAAGAAAGATACAGCCAACAAACCACTGTTTAGTACCATCTCCCTTGGGCACCAGCCATTCAGTGGCCAGGGCCTCTGCCCTAAACAAGATGCTCCAGGCCTAGCCAGAGCCAAACTCTTTCTGCCCTCTAGCCCTTTCCTCCCAGCCAGGCCTGTGCTGGGGCCAGGGTGGCTCTAGTTCCTGACCCCCCACAGGAGCAGAGAGGATACGTTCTAGGATCTGACTGGGGCCCTGGCTCCTACACCCCTCATGCTCTGCCTAATGTCTCTGCTGTGGTCCCTGCATGTTCATCAAGGCCTTCCCCATCCCTGGGATGGAACCTGGGGCAAGGCCCAGAGCTCAGGAACAGCAGCAGAGATGGGACCCTCTCGCTGCTGGAGGGCTTTCCAGCCAGCTGCGAAAGGTCAGCACCAGCTGAAACAATGGGGTGGGAGGGAGCTGGGGGCCAGGATGGTCGACTTATCAGTGCCACCTGCCCCTTATGCCCAAGCACTACAGGATAACCCTGAGCGCCCACCCCTAGTAGCCACCCACCTGGTGACACGGGGGACGGTTGGAAATCAGATCAAAAGCTTTCCCAACAGCCTCAACCCTATCCCCACCCCTGCCAATCTCACACCACCCCAAGAGGTGGGGCATAGAGCTGCGGGCCTACACATGAGATGTGCCTTGTGAGGCAAAGGGAGGGAACCCTTTCCCCCACATGGCCCATACGGGTGAAACATCCCCTCCACCTGGGGGGACTTTCCCCACCCACCCTGCATGGCCCATGGTATTTCCACACCATCCTTCAGGCCCACGTGTGGGAGAGGAGTGGAGGCATTGCCCTGTTATTCACAGGAGAGATGGGGTGCTGCCTTTGGCTGTGGAGTAATTTGTTTCCTCACCTCCTGTGAGAATGGCTGAGAGTTGCTAAAGCCCTAGAAGGTGGGCAAGAGTCAGGCAGACACACAGAAGGGGTTTTTCCCCAGGCAGCGCTCAAGAGGGCTGGAGCATCTTGTGTCACTGCCAGGTAGCTGCAGCCCAAAGCACATGACTGGGAAAACATCATGAACTGACAGACTAGGCCCCCCCCAGCTGGGGATGTGGCACCCTTTTCAGGGGGGTAACTGCACACTAGACTGGGACGAGTACTGCTCCCAGCTGGCCTGTGCAAAGCAGGGTGGATTGATTTAAGTTATTGATTTTAGTCAACTTCTCCATTTGTACTTCTGCACCTTCCTTTAGAAAATGACTGTCTCATTAAGTGAGATGAACATGTTGATTTACAACCACATAGAGCCTTGACACGAGATTTTGAACACTTTTGCTACCTCGGAGAGTTCACTACAACAATATACATTTATGTAAGCAATATACAGCTTAATATTTTCAGATTCTTAACTGTACATTTTTAGTAGATTAGAAAATGGTGAATGATATATTGCTATTTACTAGATAACTTTTTGCTCATTAGGATGGTAACTGGAATTTAAACAAACAAAACAATAAAATTTATTTTTATTAAACAAAGCTACCTTAAAAGTTATGTTTTGATAAGACATGTATGTAAAACACGTTTCACATTTATAACAATGATTTATCAGAGAGAGGGGATTAACTGTGGTCAGTGAATTAAACTGATTATTTCAGATGTTCTGATAATTAGTCTAAAACTTTGCCGCCTTTGGAATTTACATGGAAAGCAGGTCAAGTTATTTTCAATAAAGAAAGCATGTTATAAACAGGTGCAAGAGAACCAGACAGAGTAAAGCAAAAAGGCCATTCTGATATAATCCAGAACCTGTTGAAATTATGCTAGTTAAAAACAGATTATGGGGCCAGAAGTTAATGTACCAAAATTGGTGTGCCTTGCATCTTTTCGGTGCATTGTTTACATTCAGCACTTGTTCCTTTTTTATCCAGAGGTACAGGAATCTCTCGAAAATATTCCAATAGGGTCTTTTTTATGACCTGCAGCCATGGTGGATATTTCCCTGCCGTTTCCAGGTGTTGAAATTAGCACTAAGGCTGCACTCTGAAGAACGCTGTCCCTTCTTCCCAGTGCCGTTTTGATACTGGTGTTGCTCCTTTCCGGTTGCACAATCTGCTCCTTCTCCCCCTTACATAACTTCCCTGCCTCCCCCCCCCCCCCCAGAAAAAGAAGAACTAACAGCAATCCAAGACTTCTGCTTGTGTAACTCACAGGCCTGTTGCACTGCAGTATTGTACTTGTTTAGAGACAGAGAGGGAGGCAGTTCAAAAGTTAGTGGATGTCTGTGCACACATGCAAGGGGACAGAGCAAGGCCATTTACTGGAACTGCCCAGCCCCAGCCAGAAGCAAGGGCTGGGAGTTAGGGCAGATCACTTTTTTCATGAGCTCGAGAATAAGTTTCCATGGCAGGTGGAGTCATAAATATTCATAATTTGAGAACTGAGGCCATCAGGGCTCATGTAGGGACAAGCTATAAAATAGGAGTATGAGACCCCCACCCCGAGGTGGGCTCAATGGATGATCCTGACGAGATACATGATGGTGTCTCCTAGCGTCAGAGGCCGGGTCCCAGTGCCTGTGATGACAGTCTTTTGCACCCAATAGCACATCCCCAGGTCCCCCACAGGATGAAACCATTAACGTGGCTCCCGATCGTGCCATTTTTATAAAGCTTAGCCTCAGAAGTTAGAAAGAATCAGAGGGAAACATCTTTCTATAGAAAAACAGCTTTTAACCCAAAGGTTTTGCTAGAGGCTCATGGATTCAGCAGTTATTTTTTATTTAAATGTTTAAGAGATTATAATAAGTTTTGGCCATAACAGATCTTGTATTAAATTCAGATTTAGTTTTAAACAGGTTTATTTTTAAAAATAAAAACTTATAATTTAAACAACACAATCAAAAAACTTCCATGCAAGTCACAGAACTGATCAATGTTTCTCCCCACGGTGCAGCATGAGCTTGTGGTTCTCCGTCCAGCCCACGCAGCAAGCACAAACTACCCCATGTTGGCAGCCACAGCACAGAGGCAAAAGTCTGGCATGAGCCATGAAGAGCATGCTCCTCATTCGCCCTGAGAGATGGCCCTTCCAGGAGAGGGTTCAGAATTTTCCCCTGCCCATAATCAGCTGCAGGGCTGTCGCACTGAATTTTAAAGCCAGCAAGTGGCTTTAGTGCCATTTACACTAAACGTAAGAACGGCCAGGCTGGGTCAGACCAAAGGTCCATCTACCCAGTGTCCTGTCGTCCGACAGTGGCCAATGCCAGGTGCCCCAGAGGGAATGAACAGAACAGATAATGATCAAGTGATCCATTCCCAGCTTCTGGCAAATAGAGGCTAGGGACACCATCCGTGCCAGGGCACAATTGCTGCTGGGCGGAGATGTGACAGGTTTTCAGAGAACAGACCATAGCAATTATTACAGAAAATAGACTTTATTTTTCCAGTTTATAGGACAGTTCCCATCACACAGAACATGACTGGTCACGGAATCCACAGCCATTAATGCCCTCAGTCATATACATACACTGCAACCAACACCTAGTTCTGTGTAAGGCATCTGGCGGGTCCAGGGGGAACCACCTGCTTGCTAATATACTCGAGTACAAAGGGGTAATGCAGCCCTGCCAGGGCACTGGGAACCAGTAAGCATCAACAGGCTGGTTTCTAAAGTAACAGGGCTACAGCAAAGCTGAGGACACAGACTTTACCGACTCCGCCAGGAGGGCATAGGAATGCTCAGAGGGAGCATTTTAGGGCTGTGCAGCTTTTCCAGCTTTAGAATTTGACAAGTTGCTGGTTAAATTACAATCAAATTGAAAATAATCAAAAAGCAACAAAGCAGCAGGCAGCAGAAATGGTTTTCAAACAATCCTCTTCTGAAGAGAATCCCACGCCTGCCAACTCATTAGAGAAGGGACAAGTCTCACAAATGCAGCCAGCCGAGGAAAGAATAAAACAGCCAGGTTAACCTTTATTAATGTAACACAGAAATGTACCGACAACCTCCTGGTAGAAAAGTATTTTACATATGTTGGAGGGGACATCGTATAAATATCGCTAGGAAAGGTCAATGGCTGCAATAGTTTCACACTCAGCCTAAATTTTGCTGAGGTCTTAAAGGTTCCTTAAAATAATCTGAAGTAAACAAACACAAAGCAAAGCCTGCCAGCTATCTGACTGCTCAGCACCTTGGCTTTTACACTCACTGCAAGCACCGGAGCGTCCCCCCAAGGCAGAGCTCCCCTGCAGTTCTACATTGTACAGTGACTGAAGGGGGGGAGGGGGGTCCCGAGGTTAAGGCACAGATTTCAAATCCCAAATTAAGCTCACTGAAGCATGAGAGACGTGTTCCAAACAGGCTCAGTTTCACAGGACAAAGTGCCTCAAGCATGTTTACAAAAGAGCTTCTGGCTAGTGACCCTCACCAGCAAGAGATGCTTCTGGAAACCAGAACGGATTCTCCTTTGATCATCCAAAGTAGACTTTCTCATCTTCAGACGCACGCAGCATCTGTGTCTTTGGAAACTGCATTTTCACGTGGTTACTTTCCTGCTGGCTGCTCCCCACTCTCAGTGGTTAATGTAGTAGCTAACCCTTCTATGGGCTTTATTTTACAAATAGGTGCTTTAAGGAGCTGAGAACAAGGCAACTCCAGTACTTCCTGTCACATATAGGACATCCCTCGCTGCACTCCTCTAGCGTCTCCAAACACACGGGCACCTCCATATACAGTGCATGCCTTCCCTGCCCCACGTCCTCCTCCCCCAGCACACAACATGTTAGGGAGAGCAGAGACAATGGGGTCTCCTCCCAATGCCAGTGTGTAAACCTCACTGGGGTAATGGCAGCAACATGAGCGAGACACACTGCTGTGTCTGAACACTACATGACCAGGCAGCCTCCCTCCAGCCACCAATGCAGGGAACAGAGCAGCAGTTACAAATACAGATGTAGTTCCAGACATTAGGACAATTCCCATATAATGAGCCATTAAGTAACTACTCACTGTTGAAACTGGCATCACAGATTCTCTACCAGGGAAGTTGCTTCCCAGACTGAATGGTTTCTATGTACATGCCACTAAACACATGGAAGAAGTTTCTTGGGGAGTCAGCTACAAATGCACCCAGCTCTGGAGTATATCAGTTTAAGGTCAGAGTGCAAAACTAGTGGCTAGTGAGTGGATAGAACAAGAAAGGCAGGCTCCTAGTGCCAGGGCTCCCTTTGGCCGTCGGGAGGAGACGACATTCCTTATTTGTTGTTTTATCAAGGAGGTCAAAGATATAAATACACCTGAAATCCAGAGACCCCTATGCTTCCCCAGTTCTCACCACTCCGGCTCTGCCTAGATTAGCAAACCCATCCAGCTGTCCCAAGGTTCAGAGCTGACAGTGCTTCGAACAGTGGCAGCAGCCAGCAGGCTCCAGCACTGCCTACACCCATGCAGCTGAGCTGATGCTAGCCATAACGCCAAATTCTCAGACTGTCTCTGGCACAGACAGGGCTCACTGCCAGTGGATTTCCTTAGAAATGCATGAGCTTGCTGCGATGGGGGAGTAGGTCAGGCACTTTGGTAGCTGTGGCCAAAATATGCAGCAGCTCAATGTCCCTCTCAGTGTGTAGCTCTTTGGAGTGAAGTGCTGAGCTTCCCAGACCATCCCCTCTACAGGTTCCAGATCACAGATCAAGGGCTGTCTCGGGAGCTCAGGATGTCTAAAGATGGGATCCTTCGGGTACATCAAACCTTTCGTAACCCAGCTGAGCACGAACAGCAGAGAGGACGTGCTGCTGCTGGACATGAGAGGCTCCTACACTGTACACAGGAACCTCCCAGTCGACATGTTCAGGTGCTACCATGGCACATGCTTAGGAAAGAGGCAGAAGCGTTTCACATGGGATGGGGAGAGCTATGCACAACAAAGCCCTGCAGCTAACACTGGAACTGCCCTCTGGCAATCTCCAAGGTCTAACACATGGCCAGTACCGAGCAGGGTGGTGCTAAGATACAGGTCTTCTCACTGGGAGCTGCTGTCACTTACGCCCTAGCAGAAAGGCCAATGTAGCTACAATCCATGTCTGGGTGCAGTGGGGGAGGGGGTTGGTGTCTCCACTCATTGCTAGTGGCTCTGGGTCTCAGTTGTCCTAGAAAACAGAATTCCACTGACAAAGGGATTTTTGTTGGGTGTAACGGGGTCTGTAGTGTAGTGGGAAGAGGAATCCAAGCAACTGAACCTGATTCTGCCAACAGGAACTTACTGGACCCAGACAGAACTGGGAGAAACAGCCCAGAAAGCTCATTGACATTTCCTTTCCTAATATAATTTATGAGGATAATTGTGCCTCAAATCACTGGTGGCCAAGTGAAGAACCTCCCATCACATCAGCAGTGCTGAATGAAATACAGCACATGTTCCTATAGTGCCCATCACTCTGTAGTCCAGATCACTGGCCATTGGCGAGGCTAGAATTTGGTAATTCTTAGCTGGGAGATAGGGCCCAGAGGAAGGGGTCTGTGGTGACTGAATAGAGATGCAAGCGTTCACTAGGAAAGCAGACCTTTTCCTATAGGGGGAACTACAAGTCCTGGATACATGCCCTTCTTCCTCGTTACTACGCAGTGAAGCTGTCTTGGAACAAAATCTAAAGAAATGGCACTAAATTAACTTCTCTGAACAGATGGGGCGGGGCTCATTTTCACAGTGACAGAGGTATTTTTGACATTTTCATTAATATTTCAAAATTAACAGACTTTTTGGCCTTGCAAGACGGGAAAAATTCAACCCTGCCCCAGATGCTGGACTCTTTTCTATAAAAATAATGTCTATACATTCACTGTGGGTTCTATAACTAAGTTGGTTAGAATAGGAGAGGGATCTTACAAAATCTGTTGCTATTATATTACCACAAGGATAAGCACAGTGAATCTCTGGCGATTACCAGCTAGAGCTCCTTAGCCCCAGTCATTCCCTTCTTTAGAAAACAGAGAACAATTAAAGACTGCAGCTATACTGTGTCTGCTGCTTTGGGTAAACCCCTTTGTACCTGGCAGTACCCGTGCTCCTGAGGAAGTGACCGGATGTCACCTCCTACTGTACAGTTTGCATTAGCTACATTTCTTCATCAAGGTGAAAAGAAAGCTCCCAGACAGACAAGATTTCTGCCCCTCCTGGAGAGGGGCTTGAAAGGAGCTACATTTGCTCCTCTCAGCTTCTTACAGGAAGTCTAACTCGAGGGCCTGGTGAAGGGACACAAGGTCTGCATGGTTCGTGATCCTCCAGAAGGGCATGTTGTGCTGCAACAGAGAGTTACAAAAACACGGTTACAGAACGGCTATCCATCTCCACATAGTCACATCAAAGTGCATAGGTCGAGTTTGACAATGCAGTCCCAAAGCTGACAGGCCCTAGCATACACTGGGCCACCAGGATTCCGCTGGCCTGTTCATGCCTGTGCTACCCACACCTCTATGTTCAGGATGAACAAGGCTGCAGTCAGCTGAATTACAGAAGGTGCTGACCTCAGGCTGCTGCTCTCAGAGGACAGTTCGCTGCCTAGTTTACAGGAGGAGCATGCTTAGATGAGAAAGCAGCCGCATGGCACATGCATGAGAGTCAAGTCTGCATAAAGACTGTACAGACAGTGACTTAGTGCACTTGGCAGTTAGCAGGATTGGATTGAACAACCCTGAACAGCTTGCTTAACCAAACTGTCAATACCCACTGTTAGTCTAATTTATAAAACTGAGAGGGGATAACCAGGAGCAATCTAGTGATCTAACGACTGTTAGGAATGGAGTCCTCACTCGTTTCAGAGACCTTGCACCTCACCAATCAATGTAATACGGTAACATTCTCTGCGATTATCTAATGAGGATGGTATTGTACTAACAGGCTATGAATGCAAGTTAAATGCAACCAAAAAAGGAAGCACCCAAGGGAGACATTAAGGCTGAGAAATCAAGCCCTCAAGAGTCAAGTAATTCTCCAAATTAAAGGATCTCCCACCATGTTAACTCTGTCAGGCTCCACATCATCCTGTACGTACACCCACTGTTAAACAGCATGCCTTGGGGGAGAGGAAAGTAGGGTTACAGTCCCCCCAGCAACTGTGGTTCTTTGAGATGATGTGGTCAGCGTGGATCCCACGGTAGGTTTGCATGCACCGCTGGTGTCAGATTGGGGTCTTTTGAGAAGCATCCATCGAGGCTGTGCATGTGCCCCATGCCTCCTCATGCTCCCATACGAGGGCATAAAAGGAAGGACAGCCATGACCCTCCTTCAGTTCCCTCGTAATTCTCCCTGGATAGCGGGATGAGGAGTCTTGGCTGTATCAGTCAAACAGGAATTGAATTGAAGCACTGCTGTCCCGAACCTGTGAAATGTTTCACAGAGGTCAGTGGGTTGCTCCACGTGGCTGCCCTACAATGGTCAGTGCAGTTCTGCAGCAGGCCAGAGATGTTGCCAATTCCTGCTGGAGCGAGCCTTGATGTTTGGAGGGGCAGACGCAGCAGCCAACCGATAGCAAGTGGAAACGCACTGTGTGCTCTCCGTCGAGATTTGCAGGAAGGAGATGGCTTGGCCTTTCAACACATCACATGTGGCCACGAAGAGGCAGGGAGGAGGTCTGAGAGGCTTAGCCTTGTTGATGTAACAAAGCAGGCTCTTGGAACAGTCAGAGTATGAAGCTTCGGGAAGAGGACTGGTAATGATAGAGACTGGTTCAGGTGGAGTTCTGAACTCAGGGTGATTTCATCACCACTGCTCCCTGTCGAAGAAGGTACATGGCAGTCCAGCCATGAGAGCTTGTGCTTCAGCGACTCTGTGCTGATGTGATGGCCATGAGAAAGGCAGTCTCAATGGTGAGATGGCACAGTGAGCATTCTGCTAATTATTCTCAGGGGGGCTCCATGAAATATAGGAGAACCACATGAACCTTCCATGTGAGAGTAGAGTCTCTTACTGGAGGCAGGTCTGGAGAAGGCCCTTGAGAAATCTTGACTCTGTCTGGTGTGAAAAAACAGAGTGTAACTGCGTTGGAGTGTGGCACACTGATACTACTGCCAGATGGCCTTTAAGGGAGCTAAGGCCTAGTCCTTCCTGCTTCAAGGACCAGTATGTAGTCCAGAATTTTTGGTATCAGGGCCTTAGCTGGGTTTACATCATTTTGAGTTGTCTACATGGAAAATCTTTTCCACTTCGAGGAGCAAGTCTTCCCACAGGAGGGTTTCTGACTCTGCAGAAGGGTCTCCTGGACCTGCAGGGAGCAGTCTCCATCAGTCCTGTTGAACCTTCCAACATCCAGGCCATCAGATGCAGCAACTACAGGTCCAGGTGCAATACCAGCCCCTGGTTCTGCAACTGCATGTCCAGGTAGGTGGAAAGGTGTATTAATGGAGATGTCTGCAGGAGACCTGACAGCCAAACTTGCCTCAGCCAGGAAGAGGCTATCATTATGACCATAGCTTGGTCCCATCTGATCTTGGATATGATCCTGGGGATCGACAGAAAGGGAAGTAGTCCTTGAGACCACTGAAGAAGAAAGGTGTCTGTAAGCGAGCGGGACTAAAACCTCCCATGGAGCAGAAGTCCTTGCATGTGGCATTGTTCACCATGCAAACCGGCCTATGGTGGGAATAGCCCACCAGCAAAACACTGGATCTAGGGATGGATTTCCACAGTGACCACTTGTGGTTGGTTGCCACGTTCCTGCTCAGGAAGGTGCTAGGTTGTTGCTAACGCCTGTTCAGTGCAGAGCTAGTGGAGTCACTGTGCGTCAGTGGCACCATTTCCAGAACACAATCGCCTCCAGGCAGGAAGGAGATGATTGAGTACCTCCCTGCCTGTTCATGTAGTGCATCACCAGAGTGTTGTCCATAAGGATCTGCACTGTGGCATTCCAGAGGGCAGATAAGAATGCTATGGAAGCCAGCCTGATGGCTCTTAGTTCCAAGACATTCACATGGAGTTTTAGATCATCCTGAAGCCAGAAAGCTTGCATCTGCAGGTGGTTCAGGTGGACACTCCAGCCTGTGACCAGCATCATCATCAGGGAGGGGATTAAAAAAGGTACCCCTTTTCTTATGTACAGTGGGTCTAGCCACCATTCGAGGTACCACAGGACATGGGGTAGGTCTGAGACTTATTTGGTCATAAGGTGCCTAGATGGGGAATAGACTGTCCTCAGCCAGTGCTGCAGGAGGCTCAGGTGAAGTCTGGTAAGTGGTGTCACATATGTGAGCCCAGACTTAAGGCCAAGGGTCTCAGACATGGACACACTGTGGTTGTTGGCCTTGTCTGTGGGTCACACACTACAACTGCAGGGACTGGAACTTGTCCTCAGTTTGGCAAAAGCTTTCCTCAAAGGAGTTGAGCAGAGCTCCTTTGAACTCTAACATCTGTGCTGGTACAAAAGACAACATCTCATGGTTTACCAGGAGTCCCAAGTGGGAGAACGGAGCGAGGATATGAGCGGCTTTGATCTCCCCTTCGGATCTGCGTCTGACCTGCCAGTTGTCTAGATACGGGGCGACATAGATTCCTTGTTTCCTTAGATGCTCGGCCACCATGGACAGACACTTGGTGAACACTCTTCGCTCCGTAGAGTGTCCAGAGAACAGAACCCTGTACAGATGACAGTCGGGCCCCACTGCAAATGCTTAATACTTCCTGTGGGCCAAGTGGATGGCGATTTGGAAGTATGTATCCTGAAAATCAAGAGCCACAAACCAGTGGAGCTTGGAGTTCATGGAGGCAAATATTACCATCCTGAATCTGAGATGGCATATGTATTTGCTGAGTCTCTTCAGGTCTAGGATAGGTGAAGACCTCTTTTCTTCTTTGGGACAGGGAAATATCAGGTTTAGAAGCCTCTTCTCCTGCACTCCTGAGGTACCTCTTCTATGGTTCCTAGGCAAAGCAATGGGGTCCACTTCTGTTCGTTATAGGCTCTTGTTAAAAAGGTCCCTGAAAAGGGATGGGGTGGGGGTGGGTGGATATCAGGTAGGGAATGGAACTGGATAGAGTCTGCTTTTCTGAAGTCCAGGGTCCGTATTCTGCTGCTCTCCTTTATTCCTTGTCTCAGGATCCTGAATTTGACCATCTCATGGTCACTGCCTCCCACGTTCCCATCCACTTTTGCTTCCCCTACTAATTCTTCCTGCTTTGTGAGCAGCAGGTCAAGAAGAGCTCTGCCCCTAGTTGGTTCCTCCAGCACATATCCATCCATGACAGTACTCCAGTCATGTGAGTTATCCCACCAAGCCTCTGTTATTCCAATCACATCATAATTCCTTGACTGTGCCAGGACTTCCAGTTCTCCCTGCTTGTTTCCCAGCCTTCTTGCATTTGTAGAAGGCATAGAAGGCAGCATGTTTGGAGTCCGCCATTCTAAGTTCCTGTACAGGTGGGCTGTCTCTATGGGCAGGTTGTACAGGGGATCTGCAAGCAGCTGTTGGTTTGACAAGTGCTAAGAACAGAATAGGCCAATAAAAATAAAGAATGAAGGTGGTTCTGAAGAATCTCAGAAGGAGTTTTTTGATAAGTTTAGCTGGAGTGAAAGACTAGATGGTCAGACACCATCTAGGCTCAGTCTCGCTGCCATGGCTGGTAAGAGGGAACTGAGGGAGGGTTGTTGCTGCCTGTCCTTTCTGCCCTGGCAGGGGCCAAAAGGAGACACAGGGCACATGCTCGGTCCTGCCAGGTACTGCAATTCAAAATAATCCAATCTCATGCATGTGAGACACATGCATACCTACAGTGGATCCTCACTGACGTACACAAGGGAGAACACTAGAGGAGCACAATGTGACAGAGTTTATGCTGGCAACGGCACCAGGAGATGAAGAGGCCAAGATGAACAGCTACACAGAGGCAAGAGGGGAAGAGCTGGGATGGAGTGCAGGTCACAGGAGGATCGGGGAGGAGCTCCACACCACTGGGGAGCAGCCAGGGAAGAAGAGCCAAGCCCCAGGAGCAGAGTCTGTGGAAAAGAAGAGCAGTGCAAGCTCAGCCCCCCAGTTCGCACCAGCCCCACAACCTGAGCTGCAGTCCCAGACACTCACCTGTTTAGCTGCTATCTCTTCATCGCGCCCATCTCCGATCACCACATAAGTTACTTTCTTTCCAAATCGTGACACAATCCTCTCAAAACAGCTCTCTTTACCTGCCAAAACACACCCCAATGGTGAATGCTTGTGGGAGCAGCACTACTCACCCCAGCACAGGCCCACCCTGCCAGGCCAAGGACAGACTCTCGTTTGGTTCCTTTCACAAGGCTACCATCTCCTCGGCAAGGACAGAACACCTGCTTTGGACTCTACTGGTACAAGCTGTTCCCTTTCACACGAGCAGCTGGAGAGAGCCAGGCAGCAGAGATTTCTCATTTACACAGTGCTCTTATTTCCATCCCAGGATAGAGAGAGGGTCATTTTCAAAGCACACAATACAAATGCTGGCTCCTTCTCTGATGCGGGAGCCCAAGTCCATGTCTTTTTCAAATCCAGTACTGAGCTGTCTAGAAGGATGAGCTCACAGCCACTGCATACTAGGGGAGTTGGGCACCAGGGAGAGATTTGTCTGTGCCTGCCACTCCCTTCCCAAGGACTGGCTGGAAACGCTTTGCAACTACAGATCTAGCTCCAGTGACTAGATGGGCCAATGTGCCATATCCAGGCCATTTGAGGGGTGCAAGCCAAGGAGTTCCCCAGCAGGACTGTTAGTCAATTCAGACATCACACAGCAGCTACACCATTCCCGAGAGGGTGCAGTACAGCCCTGCCCCGCTCCACCCAACTGGCTCTGCTGTCCGGTGCTGAGGAGGGTAAAGTCATGGCCCTGCCCTCTCGCTCTGTCAGGCATCTAGCTCCCAGAGGCTTGCCAGCAGGGCCTGTGCTCTCCCTGGAATTCTGGCCAGCACCAGGGCCCTCCCTTCTCCTGCACATCCCAACACAGGGCCTGACCAAAACTGGGCCTTGAGAGGGACAGTGAGACTCTGCCAATTGAGCAACGCCTCTGTCAAGTCCCTTTAGCAATGGCTGTGTCTGCTGCAGGAGGCTGGGTCCCTGCACTGTATGCCAGGTGGCTGCGGACTCTCTATTTCCTGAAGAGATTTTACTGAAGAGGCTTAAATCTCAAATATCTACTGATAAGAATGTGTTAAAACAATTTGAATACTTCAGGAGCTGTACTGAAGCCATATTCAGTATACTCTCTGTGAAGTGCCCGATGACAAGGATGAGGGCAGAAGCCCACAATTGGCAGTCTTGGGCAGTGCTGTTCAAACTTAGCTGTGTTACTGGGGCTTCGTCTACATTAGGGTTTTTTGCACCAGGACAGCTACCCGAGTGCCAAACTGGCATGAATGTTCTGCACCTGTGTTAAGTGGGGTTTATCCCAGGATAAACTGTGAAGGTACAAACCATGCATTATGCCAGTGCAGTCCATCCACACTGGTGATGTAGCAACAGTGCTAAAATCCCTGACATAGTTGAGCTCTGGCTCTCCCTCTAGAGGTCCCAGCCAGCACTCCGAAACAGGCACCCCTGGCAACAACAAAGAGCTATTTGGAGCAATAACCGTACCTATTTTTGTAGCACTATAAATATTTTCAATGGGGAACACTTCTCCCAAGCCGTACAAGAGAACTTTGGCAAGAGCTGGCACCAGCTGCGTCGTCGTGATCAGGACATTCACACAATTTTTTCTAAAGGGTAAAAGAATTAACAATGAAAAACACAGCCATGGCAGAGGGTGCAGGGGCTGGCTCTGGACAGCTGGCTTAGGCAACCATAGCAGGGGCCACATGCTTTGCTGGACACTGCTGTACTTTTCAAAGCAGATTGTAATTTAGCCTCTCTCTTTTTGCCTACTGAAAAAGTCTCCTCCTTGCTCTCCCCCTCATCCTTCTCTTACATTTAGTGCTTTTTGTACATCCCTCCTCTTCTTTAAACTGCATTCAGTGCCTTTAACAGTAGCTGGGCTCTGTCCATCACTATTGCTTTCTGTTCCAAGTCACTGACATGAGCACGCAAGTCAGTTTGAGTCGGAGCTAAGAACACAGCAATGTGCTGTCATGCAGAAGTCTGTCCCTCACTCCCCTGGGGTGAGGGAAGCAGCACCTTTGGCCACTGGGAAAGGAGCACTCAGTTTCAGTTCTGAGCACTTCCTTTGACTGATGCTTATGTAGACAGTAACAAACACCTGCCGAAGCCAGGCCCAGCCTACTTTAGCCAAACAGAGGGCTGCTGTATCTCAGGTCTCTGGGGGGGAAGAAACACAAAGTGGGAGGGAACAGAGAGAGCCCAAGGGATCCCCTCCAAAAATTATATCAAATGTTCTAAGGAATAGGCAGCTAGAGAAAGTTGTGCACGGGTACTACAAGCATTAGCTGCTTCGAGGGGCTGCTGATCACACAGCCTTTTGCTCTGCTTTTCGGCACAGGTGTGTCATTGTAACGCTGGGCAAGCAGCAGGGTGAGAGGGTCACTCTGCCCCTCCACAAGTTCTGCTGAGTTACTCCTGTTCTGACAGAGGAATGGGCGCTGCAGCGGGGCCTGGGCAGCTGGTCACGGACAGTTACTGTTGGAGTGACATGTACTTGGCCCCAGTTCCATACCTGGATTGTATGAGAAGTAGGGATTTTAATGCAGTTCCCAGCCAGGAATCCGTTAACACTTCTATATCAGCCCGTAGTCTCTGCAAAGCTTCTCTCTTCTGTGGGCTGAGGAGGCCTACAGGAGGTGCAGACAAACAAAAAGCTCCTTAGAAAACCATATTTCCCCAAGTAGAGGTATTGTCCAGTGCAGAGAACTGCCCCATTCGGGCCTCAAGGTAGCAGCAGTGCTTTCTGGTCTGACTGGCTGGAAAAGGCATGTGAGGAGGGTTGTTTTCAAACCTGGCTATGAGATTAGGAAAACAACAGCTGGTAAATCAGTTTCCAGGCACACAGGTGACATGGTTGGGAAGTCAGGATTGTAACTGGTGTTTGAATTCTAAGGAGTGTGGGGAGAGGGAACAGGGCAGGGCATTTCACGATACTTTGACATGATTGCGTAAGACTAGCCCTTAGAGTACTGACAGTATCATCTGTTCCGTTTTGTTCCATTCCAAAGTGCACTGAGTGAAGGGCAAGGAGCTAGGTAGGAACTCCTGGGTTCTATTCCCAGTCTTGACACAGACTTACTGTGTGGCCTTGGGCAAGTCTATAACCTCTCTGTATCTGAACTTCTCCACCTGTAAGAAAGGAAAAATGCTGACCAAACACCCTTGACACTGGGGTGGAGCACACTGAAGCAGTAAAGCACTATATTTATAGATTCATAGGGCCTGAAGGGACAATTCTGATCATCCCGTCTGACCTCCTCCATAGCACAGGCCAGAGAATTCCACCCAGTAAATCCTGAACCAAGCCCAGAATGTAGGTTTGAGAGCTAGAGTACAGATCTTTTAGAAAGAGACTTCCAATTTTAGTTAAAAGACTTAAATACAAGGGGTAGCAGGGCTGTCACCAGTACATTTGCACATCCCACTACTGCTCCTGGGTTAGTGTGGGCAATGCAGAGTTTTGGGGTTGTTAGGAGAACACTTTGTGGGAGGAGGGGAAGAGAAGAAACTGGATAAGGAATTCAAAGAACTTTGCCGACAGATTTTAAAAAAGGCGCATCAGACTGTGGGCCCAGCAGTCTGAAGAGTGCACACAGCGCACATTTCAGGAAAACTCCCGGCGGTTAAGGATGAATCCAGTGAACCTAGGGAGATGTAGGTAGCGTGAAAACGTGCAACATTTCACACCCCTCAGCAGCTAACATTGTGCCAATTCACCTCAGTCCTGACCTCCAGCAACTCTAGTCCAGCCCCACACCAACACAAGCTAAACCTGGCCAATGCAAACAAGGCCTAACGCGCTACACTTCCAGTTGTGGGATTCTCCATCTCACATCACAAACCAGTCTCATTCTGCACTCTGTACTGCTGAACAACCTTTTGAATGTCTCTCTTTTTCACACGGGAAACAAATCAAGGTTTGTGAAAATAAATGTTGTGAAGTGCAGAATGGTTTATTTCAAGCGATTTAAGGTGAGCAATATGCAGCTATTTGTACAAAAGCAGCAGCAATGGGACATTTTACATTTAATGGAAAGATTATAACCTGCTAAAGGCACTGGAAACTGATCAATGCAACCTACATAGCTAGCAAATTGCATCAGATTGCCTTTCAGTTCTGGCTAATGCATTTTCAACACATGAAAATGATGCAACATGTCACGGGGGAGTGGCCATGCCCCTGAAGCTAGGAAATGGAAAGAATGGATGGTCTGGGTTCTCCCAAAGGGTGGATCCCATATGCTGCCTTAGGGGGTGGCGGCTTTGCTAATGCCCAAGCACCAGGATGAGTAAAAATTACTGTATGTGGAACAGCTTCCAGCAAGAACCCCGCTTTGTGCATGGTGCTCAAACTTCACCTGTGGTCAAGGTTCCAGCACCTGTGCACACGTGCGTGGCCTGCACTCACCTCCAACATTGCTTTTGTGCTTGTCATAGATCTCTCGCACTTTGCGGTAGCGGAAAGCCAGTTTTCTCATCCAGTCCACTCCTCCCTGTGCCCCCACTGCGGAGCTGTGATTGGCATTGTTTCCTGAGCCACTGAAGCCATCCGTGGAGAAACTGTAGTTACTAGAGCAGAAAAACAAACCTGTTACACAAGCTGCAGCAGCAGGCTGGCTGACATCCTCCTAACTGGTGGTTTTCTAGTTTCACACTCTGCCCATGGCTGATCAAGCCTCTGGGACCACCAGTCCTTCCCCCCATTGCAGACCGGTCCTCTCTACATAACAGGCCTGTTCCTCAGCACCAGTGAAGATGGGAACTGTGTGTGCTCACTGGGCAATTTACCTCAATGCTCAACAGGTCTCACCACTGCACCTGAACCGCTGCATTCAAAGTGTGAGACTATTCCTCTTGCACTCCCTCAACTACAGAAACCATCTTCTTCTCCCTTGGCTAACACCTCCCAGTTATATAGCATTATATATAACAGAGCAGAGGGATAGCTCAGTGGTTTGAGCACTGGCCTGCTAAACCCAGGGTTGTGAGTTCAATCCTTGAGGGGGCCATTTCGGGATCTGGGGCAAAAATTGGGGATTGGTCCTGCTTTGAGCAGGGGGTTGGGCTAGATGATCTTCCAACCCTGATATTCTATGATTCCCCTTTAATCACCAGGCCTCAGTAATCAAATGTAATCACTCTCTTTTCATAGGTCTCACCCTTCTCAACCCTCCACTGGGGAGACAGGCAGCACTCCACGCAGCGTCCCCAGTACAGTCTCAACCGGTCAAGAGGGGGCAGTACTATTACCCTCTTTGCTTTACTGGAAATGCCTCTCTACACACACACACTGGCACTTGTGTTTGCACCAAGGCTTTCTAAATAAGTCACTTTCCCTTTTTTCACTGCTGAGCTTGCCACATTTCTTTGAGACATTGGGGTTGTTGTTTTTTAAAGTGAAAAGTTCTAATAAAGTTGTTTAAATTCACAGACATGTATCTAGAACCTAAACTACATAAAAGCTATGTCTGAGAATCCCTCCTGGGTTTAGGGCATCTCACTAACCTCACTTTGCACTTCAGATCATATTGTATTGAGATGCACAAGCCAGAGACTGCCTATAGTAGCCCATTAGCTACCTCCCTCATTTGGTGACTCCCCATTAAGACCTTGCTACCTCTCAGCCAATGTGTTCCAGTTTTCTTTGCAGCTGCTTTCTGACTTCCTTGCTTTCATTGGCTTCAATACAAAAAGGTTTCACTGAAATCTAGTTAAGTTTCATTTACTGTGTTACCGGTCTCCCTCCGGCCAGCAGATTTGTCAACTGCAGTCTAGGTTTACTGAGTCCATGCTGCTTACTACACATAATTCTTTCTTCTAGGTATTTAGACAATTTTTTTCATTATTCAGTCCAAGATTGTCTGGTACTGTTTTACACCCAGACTAACGTGTCAGTAGGGTTCCAAGTCTCCCATTAAATAGACTGTCATTTCTACTGTCAGGTGATAGGGTACAATTTCCAAGGTAAGGACATGCCATTATAAATACCGTCAGTGGTATTCTCTAGCCTGTTTCATGACACTTCACACCTTGTTTGTTTTTTTTGCACCGAGTCGATGCACTCACAGACATGACCACAACCATAGCCTGGTCTCTTTTTCTGAAGGCTTAATTTGGAAGCCAAAGTAGTTCAAATTATTCCTTTCAATGTGCTTTTCCCTGAACTTGTCAATACCGAAGTTCATCTGCCAGCATGTTCCTCAGTCCCCTAGTTGTGTTAGGTTGCTCTGAAGTTCCCTGCAGTCTTCTGTGACTGTTTTAACTTAGTTATATTGGTGTCACTTATTTCATGGTCCAACTGTAGTTACAGCTCAGACCGACTCCTGTGTGTTACATGAGCCCAGATCACAAAAAGCCTCTCCTCCTGCGCGCTCTACAGCTAGCTACACCCAGAAGCCTTTGTGTAAGGAGCCAAGAGGCTGCTTTGCTAAACTCTATCCCAGCTGACCAGTTTCCATGTGAGTAGCTGAAATTTTAGCAATTTGTCTTTGGTTTCTCTCAGCATTGTGCACTTGCTCTCATTACCCTAAATTTGGGTAAACTGGGAGAGAGGGGGAAAACACTTTCTGAACCCTCTATGGCTGCTTCATCTCTTTGTGGACAGTTTCTTTGGCGTAAATTCAATCAAGACAATTTGCAAAGACCATCATGTATGGAGGGGCAGCAGCCAGCCCAAAACCAGACTGCAGAGTGGCCTGGCGAGAGGAGAGCTGCCTGTATGGGGGGAGATTCAGGCCTAGCAAGTGTGAAGGACACTCCCGCCAGGTAGAAGAAATGAGATGCCAGGCCCCCCCGCCTCCATCCCCCAAGGAGAAGCACAGATATCACCCAGACTGCTGCACCCATCTTGTCTCCTCAATACTGTCCTAATATTGCTTTACTGTGAATCAAGGTGTAGAGTTGGCCCAGGGAAAGCAGGAAGCTTAGATTAGGAGATGGCCCCTCTATGATAAAATGTAAGAACCACCAACAACGGAGTAAGCCTGTGCTGGCCAAAATGATCTAGAAGGTCTTTCTAGCTTGTATCAACCATTCACCCTAGGTCACAGCTGCACGGCATCATGTCAAAGACTCTGGCAGGACTTTCAGAGGGCAAGATCTCAGACTTGGAGCCTGCTCCTCAAGTTTACCCAGTTTCAACCACCAGATAGTACAACAGAGTACACAAGTGGTTATGTTGGATTGTTTGGCTAAGTAGCTTCCCCTTCCCTCACAGCTTTTCTTGTAGTAAATCTCTCATACAGAGAAGCACTAAACCAGTTGCTCACTCCACACACTTCTTGAATATACCACCTTAAGTCTTGTCCATTGTCATCTGATGCAACATCTTCTACATGCACCTGGTCACACTCCTGTTCAAGACAAAAGACCCACAGATTGCTGAAGCTGAGGAATGCACTGATAGAACAGAAATTGGCTGGTTGTATGTGTACAAATCTTAGATTACCCAACAGGATTAGCAAACTGGTTTAGATGAAAGATGAAATCTTCCATCCTGTCTCCCAAAACAAACCTTTTTGAGGTTCAAAGAACTTCAGTTATCTTTGCCTCTCACATTTAAGATTTCATTCCTCAGCATCTCTGCACTTGCAAGTTCTGCCCAAGACTGGAACTTGAAGTACCAGAAATGTCTGGGCAGAGTTTGCTTCCATGACATTTCAGCTCAGGTTTGCGACTCAAAGGTTCAGAACATTTGAACAAATAACTGGAAATTGTCGGAGTTTACCCTAACTGAACTTCTGATGCTCATTTAGAGTGACAAAGTGGGTGAGGTGGAACAAATGTGAGTCCCACGCAGCATGTCCACGCTGCTGTTAGAAACCCACGACTGGCCCATGCCAGCTGACTCAGGCTCATGGGATTCAGGCTGTGGTGCTGTTTAACTGCAGTGTAGACTTCTGGGCTTGGGCCAGAGCACAGGCTCTAGGATCCTGCGAGGTAGGAGGGTCCCAGAGCTTGGGCTGCAGCCTGAGCCTGGAAGTCTACACTGCAATTAAACTCCCCCACAGCACCAGCCCAAGCCAGCTGGCACAGGCCAGCTGCAGGTGTCTGGCTGCAGTGTGGACATACCCACAGAGCTCTTCTTCAGGGTCTGGGAGAGGTACTCCAGCATCATAGCTAAATGCAAGGTGGAACAGATTGTTTAGCATAAGTAGTTAGCACATATTGTAAGGGATAATTCAAGGTAGAGTGGCCCGTCACACCTCTGCAGTCACAGGACACAAAGAGGGGGTTAGTGGGTTACAGATTGTTATAAACAGCCATAAATCCAGCATCTTTGTTCCGTCCATGATTTTTACTGCCTAGCAGAGTTATGAATTTAAGCTCCAGAGGTGTTAATGTGCCACTCTTCCTTGAATGGTCCCTTAGAGTATGTACTACCTACTTATGCTAAAAAATCTGTTCAACCTTGAATTTAGCTGTGACAGTGGGAGTATCTTTCCCAGACCTGAAGAAGAGCTCTGTGTAAGCTTGAAAGCATGTCTCTCTCACCAACAGAAGTTGGTCCAATAAAAGACATTACCTCTCCCACCTTGTCTCTCTGATATCCTGGGCTGTATCAACATCTGCAGCTATACTGCATGAAGCTCATCTGTGACTTTCACCTTGGCTACCAAATCCACACTGTATTTTACAGTATCTTTGTGCAATGTTGAAACATCATCTGATCAATGATTATCCAAATCCAAATTAATTCCATCCCAATAAACCAGCCATGGAGACATGCCATCAACCTGTAATGTAGTGGCGATATTGCAAACAGCGCAGTGCTCAGTAGAGCAAAGAGCCCGTGCAGAATCATATCCCTAAATGCCCTTTTTCTTGAAAATTTTTCCCTTGCTGCTACCACTGGAGGTGATGGTAAGACCACGAGTATCAAAAAGTTCACTGGCCACTGTTGGCATTTTAACTACCTTGTGTAGACCTGAGCAGGCGAGGTCATGGGGCAGTTAAAACTACAGCTCAGTGCAATTTTTGGGGCAAATAGTAAATTGGCCAATAAATGCATTTTTCGGGGCACCAAACCCATTCGCAAATTTGGGTTGAATTTGGCAAACAGTTTCAGCCAAAAAAAAAGCAACCCCAAACCTGAAAACAAATTTTGAAAATGTCAAAATACATTGATTTGACAAAAAGAAAAGGAGTACTTGTGGCACCTTAGAGACTAACCAATTTATTTGAGCATGAGCTTTCGTGAGCTACAGCTCACTTCATTTGACATTATTTCAAATGAAATGTTGGTTCGAATTGACGTTCAAAACCTTTGATTGAGCCAAATGAAATTTTTTCATTTTTTTTGTTTCGTCAAGTAAAACAGAGAAAATTCAGTTTTGGTTTGAAACTAACCTTTTTATTTTGTGTTTATAATGTTTCTCTTTGGACACCAAAAAAACTAGTCAGTCATTGGCTCGGTCTAATTAAAACACTGGTGGCTGCTTGCAGCCCAGTCTAAACTACTGATCCCAACATCGCTCCCCCATTTGAGCTGAACCAGTCGTAGCAAACATGAGGAATTGGAGGAAAGAGCCTAGTAGAGTCACCACCAGGAACCAGGGGAAATGCTGAATGTAGTGCAGGATACAAACCTAAGTGCAGAGTTCTCATTGTTGTTGATGGGAATTGGGACCCACGGACCCCTTGGTGCCAACTGGCAGAGCGCACAGGGAGTGCAGGGTTTTACAGGGATCCCCTGGATCAGAGATCTGTACAATAGTTCACCAGAGGGTGGGATGTGAGATCTCTGCCAAGAGCCAGTAGTCCACTATGATTCCTAATAATCATAGTGAAATGTGTGTACAGATAATATTTAAGGCATTATGTATCTATGCTAAAAATTATGTTCTCAAAGTCTTGAAGTTAAGGAAGGTCACCAGGATGTGAGAGAGCTGGGACATGCTACTTTCAGGCAGGAGGTAACAGATATCTATCTCCCTGTCTGGCCATTTGAGTATTGTAGGTGACTTGCTGATTGTTTTTAAGATACGTTTTTTCTGTAATACTTTTGTTCTGAATAAATAATACTTTATTTATTGCTGCTGCTGGGACAACCACAGTGAACTACAGGAGAAATTGCAGCTGAAATCCCCAGTCTAGAGGGAAAGACTCACAGGACTCTGCCCTGAGAAATGTCTCAGACCTTTAGCCATCAGCTAAGTGGGATGCCAGCAAAGAGGCTACAAAAGGGTCAGAAGTGCAGTAACGTCAGAAACTGTGACAGGTGGCAATAGGGAGATTATAGTCAATTCAAAATCCTCACTTCAATGTCTTTAATTAGCCCAAAGTGCATTTCCTACAGTAGTAACATCACAGAACATGTTTACACTTGTATCAAATTCATGTTAATGCAGCCAAGGTTACGCAATCTCTTATAAATGTCAAGGCAAAATCATTTATGTAGCTCTTTCTACCTTGGAACACTGAGTTGTTCCAAGAGAGGCTGTATTTTGGGCTTTACCATCTCAGACCATCCAGACTGAACTGTGCGGAGACCTGACAAGCATTATGAGCTGGAATGGTGACATAACTTGATTGCTTTCTTTGTAAAGCTCAAAGCCAAACAGGGCCAGTAGGAAATTAACAAAAAAATTACATTTTTGAAAACACTAATGAAAATTTTTGGCAGTTTTTCTAATATTTGCATTTTTAAAAGCAATTGTGGAGTACACCGAGATGCTCACACATGTAATAGCTCCTGGTTCCTGATCTAAACCCAGCAGCTATAGTGTTACCTTTTAAAAACAGAACTGTGTACTCAGGGGCAATGTAGACTAGTGTTTACAGTAAGAGACTAAATGTCAGTAAGATCAGATTTCTATTCCCAACCATTTATTTGCATAATCTGAAGTACTTCCATACCTCCTTGGGTAAGCCATATTTATTATATATAATATTCTAATTTATAATGAATTATTATGATTGGCTGGGCGAAGCGAGGCCTTACACACCTCAACAGCATTTCTGTATTTGTCAATTAGAGCAGGCTGATTGACTGAGTGCATTCCATTTTGTATGATCTTGGCTCACACACCAGCTTTGTTCCTGTACAACTTTAGTTCTGGTAGATGCTATTAGATTTTCATATTAAGTTCTGCTTCACACTTGTGTTTGTCATTAGAAATAGTACTCTCATCCAGAAGTTTCTGATGTTTAGGTTCCTGAACAAACAACTGGCACATACCTCTAAGTCATTGAAAAATAAGTGTGTGTCGGCCACTTCGAAAATCATCTCCTCCATTGTCAGACCTGAGCCAATCACTAGAGTTGGGTCCTGGAAAACAGGACAGAGAAAGAAAATTTTGCCCTGGTTCTGTACTAAGTAGAAATAAACCTCTTGCCAAAGAAGTTTCACAGGATTCCCACTGGATCCTAAGGCTAGAATGTGCTAGCATGGGTTTTGGGGGTTTTTTTCATACCATTCAATTGTATGGATTGTAATATCCAAATACTGTGGGCACTTGAAGAAAAGCCAGATTCTAGTAAAGTATCAAAGCAAAACAAATCAAACTCCAGTGCTGTGCAGTTTGGACAGATACACTTCCAGCAGCACAACAGAAAAATTATTTGTGATTGTTTAGTATGTTTCAGAGAGGCTCTATTTACCTTCACTCTATATTGGAAACACACTGATTCATACTAATGACAGGGACATGTTTTGTTGGTTACAATGAAGTGACCACACAATAAAAAAAGCAAGCTTAATGTGCTTTATATTTTGAAAATTATATAGCAGCTGTAATACTGACGTATTTTTAAAATGTAAAACAAAACAGTTATTTTTAGTTTACATTTAAGCACTTAAAATATTCGACAAATGAAACCTCCAAATGATGAAAGTTATTAAATGATCTCAGTGGAAAGGGGCTGAAATTACAGAGTGCATGATCCTTAACTTCTGCCAACATCTGCACTTCAAAAATACATCAATTCATAGCCTTGTACTTAATTAAAATGAATGTGTTTGCAGTCTTTACCTCCTAGCTCTGTAGGTACTTGATCCAGTATTCTCTTCTTTGAAGTGGTTACCCCTTTGTTCAAATAAAAGGGGAGGTCACTTACCTGTAACTGGAGGTTCTTCAAGATGCGAGGTCCCTATTGTGTATTCCCCTGAGGGTTACGTGCATGTGCCCAGAGCCAGAGCTTTTCAAAATAGTGTTCGTCAGTCTGTGCTCGTGCCTTTGCATTGCCTCGTGGTTTTGCCTGAGGCGACAAAGGGTAGGGTGGACCAACTGCATCTCAAGTTCCTTCTCTACCGCAGAGGGGAAAGAGGGTGGGATTGGAATACAGACAGGAACCATGCATCTCAAAGAACATCCACTTACAGGTACGTAACCTCCACTACTATTACTTCTTCTTGTGACGGTCGTTACTGCATTCCACTGAGGGTGATGAACAAGCAGTTCCTATATAGGAGGAGGGTGCGAGGAAGATGACAGAGAACCGGGGAATGGAGGACTACTGCATTGAATGAGGTGTCCATTGCAGAATCGTGCAGTAAAGCATAATGAGAAGAAAAGGTGTGTTCCAAACTCCATGTGGCCGCCTTACGTATGTCTGCAAGGGGCACATTGTGGAGTATGGAGGTAGTTGATGCTTGCACACTATGGTATGGGCCCATATCCCAGCTGGTGGGGACCGTTCCGATAACTGATAGCAGAGCGTAACACATCCTGAGACCCACTTTGAGATTCTCTGGGTGGAGATGGTCTGGCCTTTAATTGTCTCCACTATGGCAACTAATAGTCTAGGAGACTTCCAGAAGGGCTTCGTTCTCTGTAGGTAAGAGGCCAGGGTCCTATGGACATTGAGGGAGTGAAGCTGCCATTCCTCATTTGAAGTGTGTGGTTTGGGAAGGAAGGTTGGCAAATGTATAGGTTGACTGAAGTGGACGCAGGAAACCACTTTTGGTAGAAATTTAGGATGCAAGCGCAGCAAAACTATATCCTTATGAAAAGTGGTGAAAGAGGGGTTACCATCATGGCTCCCAGTTTGCCAACTCTTCTTGCAGAGGTGATCGCCACCAGGCAAGTGACCTTCATAGAAAGAAGAGAAAGTGGCGGACCATAGGTAGCATACGAATCCTCAGACTCAGAGGAACGGGGATGGGAGGGGGGGATGGAATGGGGAATGTTGTAGGAACATGACCAGAAGGAGGCAGATCTGATGTAGTAGAGGGGGTCCTCTTAGCAGGCGAATGGACCCAGGGGTGAAAGTAAGTTAGAGGACTTACCGGTACGCCAGAGTCCTAAGCAGGGGGCGTGGCCTCAACTGGAAGAGGTGTGGACTTAAATCCCCGGGCCCTTTAAATCTTGATTTAAAGGGCCAGGGCTCCAGCTGCAGTAGTGGCGGCTGGGAGCCCGTGGCCCTTTAAATCACCCCCGAGCTACCAGCTGCAGAGGCAGCTGGGAGCCCCGGGGCTCAGGGGTGATTTAAAGGGCCCAGAGCTCCAGCTGCTGCTACCGCAGCGGAGCCCTGGGCCCTTTAAATCACTGAGGAGCCCTAGGGACTCCCGGCTGCCACTGCTACCCCAGGGCTCTGGGCTCTGGCAGAGCTTTAAAGGGCCTGGGGTTCCGCTGTGGTAGCAGCTGCCGGAGCCCCGAGTCCTTTAAATCCCCGCCTGAGCCCTGCTGCCCGAGCCCCGGGGTAGGGGTGGGGGGGCTCTGGCAGGGATTTAAAGGGCCCCAGGGCTCCAGCCGCCACTACCGCCCTGGCCCTTTAAATCCCCTCTGGAGCCCCACCACCACTACCCCAGGGCTTCGGCAGCAGGGCTCCAGCGGGGATTTAAAGGGCCGGGGCAGTAGCGGTGGCTGGAGCTCCGGGGCTCTTTAAATCCCTGCCAGAGCCCCCCCACCCCTACCCCAGGACTCGGGCAGCAGGGCTCAGGTGGGGATTTAAAGGACTTTGGGTCTCCAGCCGGCGCTACCGCCCCGGCCCTTTAAATCCCCTCCGGAGCCCCACCGCCGCTACCCCAGGGCTCTGGCAGCAGGGCTCAGGCAGGGATTTAAAGGGCCCCGGGAGGGTATCGGTGGCTGGAGCTCCAGGGCCCTTTAAATCCCCGGCTGAGCCCTGCTGCCCGAGCCCCGGGGTAGCGGCGGCGGGGCTCTGGTGGGGATTTAAAGGGCCCTGGGGGGGCAGGGGGTAGCAGCGGCTCGAGCTCCAGGGCCCTTTAAATCCCCGCCACAGCCCTACCGCTGCTACCCCAGGGCTTTAAATTGCCCTCTCAGAAAGTCGGTCCTGGTACGGCGCACTGGCTCTTACCGGTACACAGTACCGGGGCGTACCGGCTTACTTTCACCGCTGAATGGACCAGAACATGCAGAGACCTTATCCATTCTAGGGCACACAGTTTGCGAGGCCCAAGAGCACATCCATTTCTTCCTGGCTTCAACGGCACCTGGTCCATGGACGGAAGCAGGGCCATAAGGTGAAAGGGGGGTTACCATCATGGCTCCCAGTTTGCCAGCTCTTCTTGCAGAGGTGATTGCCACCAGGCAAGTGACCTTCATAGAAAGAAGAGAAAGTGGCGGACCATAGGTAGCATATGAATCCTCAGACTCAGAGGAACATGGGGGTGGTTGGGGGGGAGGTGGTGGTGGTGGATGGAATGGGGAATGTTGTAGGAACATGACCAGAAGGAGGCAGATCTGATGTAGTAGAGGGGGTCCTCTTAGCAGGCGAATGGACCAGAACATGCGGAAACCTTATCCATTCTAGGGCACACAGTTTGTGAAGCCCAAGAGCACATCCAATTCTCCCTGGCTTCAACGGCACCTGGTCCACGGACGGAAGCAGGGCCGTAAGGGGGCCTGCCTCAGTATGGACAATTCACGCTGTACCAGCAAAGCCATTGCAGGAGGAAATGCCTGGTTCAGGAACCGGGACTGGTGGATCTGGCGAACGATGCAACTTCTTGTCACTCTTGTGGGCTCCACCATGGCTGGAACTCATGGCAGTGTAGTCTTTTTCTTGGATCTGGAGGAAGACTTACTGCCATGCTTGCGTGTTTCATGACCAGGCCCCAGCATGGGGTTCATAGTGCTGGTACAGGTGAAACCGGACTGGGACTCTGCAGCAGGGGGTGCACTCCTGGATTGCTCAGGCCGATGTACGGGGGCAAGGGAGGGTCTGACTGCGGTCCCATGGCAACCTCCATGAGGTGCTTCTTAGGGCACAGAGAAGTCTGGCCTTCCTGGGTGCGGGCAGGGAAGGAGAAGCATGCACATAACCCTCAGTGGAATAACAACAGGACCATCACTCCGAGAAGAAGCAGTATGCATTTTCTATTTCTTTCACCTACAATTAATGTATACTTATTGATAACATTTATGATCTTACCTCTGAGAAAGAGGTAAGACAATATTACCTTTCCATATTTCTGGGCGTACGACCCTGTGAGAAGGGAATGGAAAATGATGATGGTCTCATCCAAGTCCCACAGAAAGACTCGCTGGGAAAGGAATTACAAAAGGAGGTTAATCTTGGAATATTCCAAGTGCCATGCTGCAGCAAACAGCAAAATCATAGAAATGTAGGGCTGGAAAGGACCTCGAGAAGTCATCAAGTCCAACCCCCTGCACTGAGGCAGGACCAAGTAAACCAAGACCATCCCTGACAGGTGTTTGTCTGATTTGTTCTTAAAAACCTCCAATGACAGGGATTCCACAACCTCCCTTGGAAGCCTATTCCAGAGCTTAACTACCCTTATAGTTAAAAAGTTTTCCCTAATATCTAACCTAAATCCCCCTTGCTGCAGATTAAGCCCATTACTTCTTGTTCTACCTCCACTGGACATAGAGAATAATTGGTCCTCATCCTTATTACACCAGCTCTTAACATATTTGAAGACTTATCAGTTCTCCCTCAGTCTTCTTCTCTCAAGACTAAACATGTCCAGATTTTCCTCACGGTCAGCTTTTTCATAATTTTTATTGCTCTCCTCTTGGACTCTCTTCAATTTATCCACATCTTCCTTAAAGTGTGGCACCCAGAACTGGACACAGCACTCCAGCTGAGGCCTCACCTGTACCAAGTAGAGCGGGACAATTACTTCCTGTGTCCGATGATATGTCTACACGTAAAAAGCCACATGGCGCAGCTGAGCTGCTGTAGCGCTTCTGTGCGGACACACACTACAGCGAAGTAGTTAATCTACCTCCCTGACAGGCAGTAGCAAGGTTGATGAAAGAATTCTTCTGTTGACCTAGCAGTGTTTACGCCAGGGATTAGGTTGACATAGCTTCATCTCTCAGGGGTGTGGATTTTTCACACCCTTGAAAGTAGCAGCTATGCAGAGGTATGTTTGTAGCGTAGACCAGCCCTGACATATAACACTTTTTTTTTAACAGTCCCTAGCATAATACCAACTGCCCCACATTGTTGACTCATATTCAATTTATGATCCACTAAAACTCCTAGATCCTTTTTAGCAGTTATTCCCCATTTTGAGCTGTGCATTTGATTTTTGCTTTCTTACTTTGCACTAGTCTTTACTGAATTTCACCTTGTTGATTTCAGACCAGTTCTGAAATATTGTATTGAATTCTAACCCTGTCCTTTAAAGTGCTTGGAACCCCTCCCAACTTGGCATTGTCAGCAAATTTTATACGCATACTCTCCATTATCCAAGTCATTAATGAAATATTGAACAGTACCACACCCAGGACTGATCCCCGCGGGACCTCACTTGAAACACCCTACCAGTTTTACAGTGAACCACTGATACATACTCTGACTAGTCTTTCAATCATTTGGGCACCCACCTTATAGGAATTTCATCGTGACTACATTTTCTGAGTTTGCTTATGAGAATGTCATGTGGGACTGTGTCAAAAGCTTTACTAAAAATCAAGATATATCTATTGCTTCCTCCTTAATCACGAGACCAGTAACCCTAACAAAGAGAGAAATTAGGTTGGACTGGCATAATTGTTCTTGAAAAATCCATGCTGGCCATTCCTCATAACCTTATTATCCTCTAGGTGCTTACAAAAGGATTGCTTAATAATTTGTTCCAATATTTTCCCGGGTACCAAAGTTAGTCTGACTGGTCTATAATTCACCACATCCTCTTTGCTTCCCTTTTTAAAGTTAGGTACTAAGGTTTGCCCTTCTCCAGTCCTCTGGGACCTCACCTGTCCTCCAGGAGTTCTCAAAGATAATTGAAACAGTTCCAAGATTCACAAAAAGAAAAGGAGTACTTGTGGCACCTTACAGACTAACCAATTTATTCCAAGATTGCTTCAGCTAGTTCCTTAGGTACCTTAGGATGAAGTTCATCAGGCCATGCCTGCTGTGTCACCCACTTTGTGGTTAGGTGGAGTGTCCCCTATAGGAATGGCCCACTGCTCTTTTATCAAGCTCCATCAACAGTGTGTCTTAGTTTTGTGCCTCTGGTTAGAGAGACGCATTTCTGGACTTCCAGTGTTCCTCCCGTTTTTTACCCAATTATCCCAGCCCCTTTCCCCCGCCAGAAAGGGGAAGCGAGACACGCTGGCCTGACTGCTCTTCCAAAGTGACTATTCAGGAAACCAGACTGTTCACTTACTTCCAGTTCACTGTCCTGAGGGGAGGAGGTATCTGCTTTCCTCTTGCCCCTGTTTTTCCCAGCCATGTTTTTCCTAGTCTGCTCATCTAACTCTTTACTGGCTGTTGCTCTTGGCAAAGATGGACTTGTGGATGGATCTCCTAGAAGAAACACACAACACTGTTCCCATCTCATGATCATACAAAACGAGCACCCAGTCCCAACACATCTCTCCTCCTGACAGCTCTTGGCCATATACTAGAGTCAGAAAACAGGAGATGTTATTGCACCTCATTGAGGCACCAGGAGTTGAACACTACATAGAGCAAATGCAAAGTTTCTCTGTCCAGTCATGTCAATACACACCCATCTCCCCAGTCAATTCAGTAGTAAGCCATGATGGGGGTGAAGTCAGACGGTACGTCTACACTGCGGGCCCAGGTCAGGTGTCTCAGGCTTGTGGGGCTTGAGCTATGGGGCTAAAAACTGAATGTAGACACTTGGGCTGGAGCCCAGGCTCTGAGACCTCACAAGGAGAGGGCCTCAGAGCCTGGGCTCCAGTCTGAAAGTCAACACTGCAATTTTTACCCCCACAGCCCAAGCCCTGCAAGCCTGAGCCAATTGCCCTAGACTCTGTGCTGTAAGTTTTTTATCACAGTGTAGACATACCCAGGAATGAATGCTGCAGGGTGGGTACCAGGTACAAGATCAATGACAGAGTTCCTCCAGCCACTTAAGAATTGTACAAAGAACACAACCCCTCCTCTGCCTTGCTGCTATTAGAGCTACTTCAATTTAAGTTTCATTTTAAAAATTGTAACTCAATATTTTTAGAAGGTTCCTGCAAGAAAGAGTTCTCTCGGAAAGATTCGGACCCATTTTAGAGTACACTTATTATTAAGTTAGTTCATTTAACATCTCGTTTCCCCCAGGTTCCCGGGCTAGTTGGGTGCCTTTCCTAACTGCCCGTCCCCCAGAACCCAGCTGCCACTCAGCAGCGGTTAGTACTTTGTACTACTTTCGATGCAGTGTGAAATAGGAGAGACTCAACAGGGAGTATTAAACCACCACTGTTTAATTAACTGTTGCTGGAGGGCCAACAGACCTTGCTGAAAAGGCAGCAGGTCTAACAGGTGAGGAGCAATGGCAAGCATTAATTTCCCTCTTTAAGGTATTTTAAGCTACTGAACTCGGAGCCCTAAATCTAAAATCAGATTTTTTTAAGCAGCAGCTAGTTAAACTCAGCCCCACAATTTCTCAGCCTTTGCCAAGCAGCCTAGCCAGGCTCTGGCCTAACGCTCCTCCCACAGTGGCACTTCCAAAGGGAAGCCACCACTGCCCTCTCAATCCTTCTGTGAGCGGCTCAGGAAGCAACAGATCCATCTCTACCCCTGTAAGAGAGGGACGTGGGCTTTTTGGTGATGAGGTCCCAGTCATGCACTATTGTGAGTTGAATCATGACATGACATCAGCAGAAAAGGTCATCCAGCCAACAGGAAAACAGCTTTGGACCAACAGTTAAACCCTTCTCGGTTACATTTTCTGCTTCTTTTAACTGACAAAAGCCTGCGGATAATTAACGGGACGCACAAAGACATTTATATATGAAATGCTTTCTGGAAATTCCCTTTTCCTGGTTTCTACCTTAGATCAGTGAGGAAATTTCACCCAATAATTCCAGCATGAAGGCCAATGAGTTGTAGTTAAATTAAGGCATTTCTTTTAGAAGGACATCTGATCTTGATTTAAAGATTCCAAATGATGGAGAATTTACTACATTGCTTGGCAATCTGTTTCAATGGTTAATTACACTCACTATTAAAAAGAAATGTACATCTTAGTTCCAGTTTGAACTTTGCTGACCAACCCCCCTGCCACTGGATCTTGTTATGCCTTTCAATGTTAGATTAAAGAGCCTGCTACAATCAGAAATCTTGTCCCTGTAAATATTTATAGACAAGTGACAAGATGAACAGGTTGAGCTCCTTCACTCACTAACTGCAAGGCAGGTTTTCTAGGCCTTGAATCATTCTTACAGCTTTTCTCTGTTTTTAAAACATCCTTCCCCTCTTGGTGCCTCATTTTCCCAGCTCTACAATGTGGGTTTTGAAAAGTGCTTTCACATCCTCTGACAAGGCTGCCAATTTCGGTTGGACATATTCCTGAAGGTTTCATCAAATGACAATCTTTAATTAAAGATTGATCTTTAATTCCTGGAGATTCCAGGACAATCTTATCCCTCTGATGAGAGGATTTCTACATATGAAATCTCTGTGTGTGACTATGACACATACTAGGGGATAGGACACTTCATAGCTCATGAAGGCTGAGTCCATTACACCCACCAGGGGCTCACTGTATCCCTCCATCAGCTCCCTGTGGGCCACCCTCCCACCCCCCTCTACTTTAAGGACTCCCAGCAACTCTCCCACACACCCCTCATGCCAGGGGCTCTGTGTGCCCCCATTTCCTCCTCCCTCTATACCAGGGTCCCCCATTAACCCCCAAGTCAGGGGCTGTGTGCACACCCTCCCCCTTCTACCCCACGTCAGGGGCTGTGTGCGCCACCATTTCTTCCTCCCTCCATTCCAGGATCCCCCATTCTGTCTCTTATGTCAGTAGTTTTGCCCTGTGTGTACCCCCATTTTCCTTCATACCAAGGTCCCCCTCCCAGCTGGGGTCCCCCAATCCCAAGGTGTTCACACCCCCCTTACTCCCATACCAATGTCCCCTATTCTTTTCCCCACTGGGATTTTCTGCTATCCCCTTCTTCCCCTCATATCAGGGGCGCTGTGTGTGCCCCCATTCTTCTCATCCCCAACCATGGCTCTGTATAACCCCCCCACCTTTCCTCATCATTATTGTTTCTCTTCTTTATGTCTGGGAGCAAAGTCATTCAGGGTGTTAACACATTACACTCTATTGGGAGGGTGGGCAGAGATTAGATGTGGGGTACTGTTATGCTGGAAGATGCTCATCGGTATAATCTGCCAGTTCTTTGATCTACAGACAACTGCACAGGTGCATGAAGCTGTGGCTGTGCTAAACACACGGTAGGGGCTCCATGTATCCCCCATTTTCCCCTTCCCCCCAGCACAACAGGGCACACACTAATACCTAGAACATTTGCTGAAATTTGGAATTAATTGGACAGGGCATTCAGAAGTTATCCCGTGACAGACAGACAGACAAATGCCATCAAATTGAGCATAAGGCCTCAAGCTCAGCCAATAAAAATAAGTGCAAAGTGAGTGTTTCTTTTTTCCTCAGGATCCCTCCTCACAACCTTCCCAGACCCTAGCTTTCACCAGCTCATCCTACCATAGCCAAGGGAAGTGGTCATCATGGGGAAGCTGGGTCTATCAGAGTTAGAGAGAGGCAAAACATCTGCTAATTTAGAAATGAAAATGTCAGCTCCCCTTCCCCTGCAGAGCCTGGTTTAACTTTCATTTCCCTTCACTGAAGGGCCTTAGAAACAACTGATGGGAACACTCTGGGTATCGCTAAGAGCTAGAGGAACTGTCTGACACTTGGTCCACTGGGAAAGGAGTCTCTACTTAGCGCATGTTGGTTTCCCCTCACTAGAAGAAGAAAGTTGCTTCAGAAGCACTGGGAAACAAACGGATGTCACCATGGGGGGAAAAAGGCAACAAGCAGAGCTGCCTTCATCAGTGCCAGTTAATATGACAAAGGGGATTGGAGGAAGGAAAGGGAAGAATTTCATGTGGAATGCTGGGAAATAACTTGTTCTCATGCAGGTGACTTTCAGAGCTAAGGAATCCCAAAGTGCTTTGCACAACAGTGAGTTAGATGCCCGCAGTGCAGTGACACAGCTGCACTAGCCCATACATGAGAGCGGGAATGTTGGCCATCACCCCAAAGTTATCTTTAACTTTTATTTGAAGTGTTCCAAGGGATCTTTAATACCCACCTGACAGCAGCCACCAGAGACAGGCAGAAAGTTCTTTAGTTTAACGCAGATGGCACCTATAACCATATGACCTCCACAGTCTTCCGCATCATACTGAAGGGTGTGTAGTGGGAGAATAGGTTGCAGAATGGGTCAGAAAACCAGATATTTTAGGCCCAAAGGAGAAACAAAATGGCAAACATCCTTCTTTGAAAATGGATGGAGTGTGCTCTGCACACATCAACACACGATGCCCCTCGTTACACTTCTGAATTTCACTCCCCCAGGCCTGCCAGCATGCTGTATAACCGAGGGGGTCTGAAATCCACCCTACTAAAGCTGCAGCACTTACCAGAGAAAAGTCTCTGCTCCGTCCGCGTAGGCACCATGGCATTTGCTTTTTCAATTGGATATGTGGTGGTTGCTAACGTGGGACTCTCCATGCTGCTGTCTGCTGGTGCTATAACCCCGAAGCCAGAACTCGGATAGCATGGCTGGTACTGGCTTTGGCCGAGAATTGTGTAGGTAGGGTATTCCTATTCAAAGAAAGGATCAAATAAGGTAGGAAAAGGCTGTTCCTCAGAAAACACTGAAAACCAAATGGGCTGCTGGCCTAGAATGCCTTTGGGACGGAGACGCGCAAGCAAAAGCTCAGGCTCTCCCCCTTTTTGGCCCCCAGCACCATGAGAGCTCTATGGCAGAAAGAACTGGTCCCCAAAGGGGAAGGAGCAAGTAGGCAGACAGGATCACCCACTCCAGACTTATGGAGGGAGAAGAAACGGTGCTGCCTGCTAATGAATGGCTTTTAAATTCCAGCTATATCAGAAGGGTTCTCTCTCTCTGCTCACCATCTTGTCAGACTCTTTGGATGCATCACCTTCCCCTTTCCTTGCTGAGGGAGACTGAGAAGGGTTTAAAAAGCTGTGTGACTATATTCTTCATTGTAGAAGCTACACTTGAAAATTAGGTTGTCAATTAACTACATTGATCAGGGCTATAAAAAATCCACACCCCTGAGCAAAGTCGTTCAGCTGACCTAAGTCACTGTGTAGACAGAAGAATTCTTCCATCGACCTAGCTACTCCCACTTGGGGAGGTGGATTCCCTACATTATCAGAAGACCTCCTCTCAGTGGTGCAGGTAGCATCTACGCTGAAGCGCTCAAGTGGCATAGCTGTGCTGTTGTAGCGTTATAAGTGTAGACAAGCCATAAGCTAATCATAGTTATGCTACTTACACTTCTGTAATGCCTGCCACACAGGGATTTCAAATTAGAGGATTGGGCCAAAAGAAATCTGATGAGGTTCAACAAGGACAAGTGCAGAGTCCTGAACTTAGAATGGAAGAATCCCATGCACTGCTACAGACCAGGGACCGAATGGCTAGGCAGCAGTTCTGCAGAAAAGGACCTAGGGGTTAGAGTGGACAAGAAGCTGAATATGAGTCATCAATGTGCCCTTGTTGCCAAGAAGGCTAAAGGCATTTTGGGCAGTATAAGTAGGAGCATTGCCAGCAGATCGAGGGACGTGATCATTCCCCTCTACTCGGCACTGGTGAGGCCTCATCTGGAGTACTGCGTCCAATTTTGGGCCCCACACTACAAGAAGGATGTGGAAAAATTGGAAAGAGTCCAGCAGAGGGCAAGAAAAATGATTAGGGGGCTGGAACACATGACTTATGAGGAGAGGCTGAGGGAACTGGGATTGTTTAATCTGCGGAAGAGAAGAATGAGGGGGGATCTGATAGCTGCTTTCAACTACCTGAAAGGGGGTTCCAAAGAGGATGGCTCTAGACTGTTCTCAGTGGTAACAGATGACAGAACAGGGAATAATGGTCACAAGTTGCAGTGGGGGAGGCTTAAGTTGGATAGTAGGAAAAACGTTTTCACAAGGAGGGTGGTGAAGCTCTGGAATGGGTTATCTAGGGAGGTGGTGGAATCTCCTTCCTTTGAGGTTTTTAAGGTCAGGTTTCACAAAGCCCTGGCTGGGATGATTTAGTTGGGGATGATTTAGCTTTGAGCAGGGGGTTGGACTAGAGGACCTCCTGAGGTCCCTCCCAACCCTGATATTCTATGATTTGATCTCCAAGTGCTTTATGGTTACTGACCCTCACTTCTCTTTAAATTGACAGGGTGGGAAACTGAGGTACAGAGAAGTGAAGTGACTTGCTCAAGGTCCCAAAGGAAATCTGTGGTGGTCAGGAGAAGAAGAATAGCTCTACTGACTCCCAGTCCTGTACTTTAACCACAAAACTAATTCTCCACACACAGTGAACTTGCTCTCTGTAAATCCAGTGCCCAAACAACAGAATTTTGAATTTACTTCATGCCCCAACTAGTCCCCATTGGCAAGAAAATGCTGTAGTGAACAAGGTCTGGGGACCATTTAAGGTGGGTTACAAATATTTAGCCTTAAAATACTCAGGAACTCTCAAGAAAATGAATAAATAGTTACACTCCAACTACTATGATGTCAGAATATTTGAAAACAAAAGCTACACCAGATGTGCCCAAGAGAAGAAAAGCTAGCAAGATGTTTTACCTGGTGTGAGATGCTGGCTACAGCTGGTGTTGAAATATTGACAACAGTCGAGGACGTGGAGACTGGGCTAGCACTGGTAGTTGATGCTGTAAAAAGGTAAATAAATCGTATTGTTAATACATTTTAATAATGTAAAAGGGAGAAGACCTATTGTAACCGTGAAGCTGTCACATTTCTAGCCCCAACTACACTCTAACTAACAGCTTCAACAGGGTTTGCCAGGACAATAGGGACGGAGCGTAATGTTTTAAAACTATGTTTTTATAATTCGCTATAGAACACTTTTCAAAAGGCCTTGCCTCCTCCATTCCTGTCACATAAAATAGTTCAAATTAGGTTAACTTGACATGTTTTTCTATTAATTTTTATTTCAAATTTTGGGACAACAAAGACCAGAACACAAGATGTATTTGTCTGTATTTGTTACAACACATAAAAACAAATATATCTATACTAACAGTAAGAGATCTGAATAGCATTTAAATTAGCTCTGCTAACATTTTTATCCAACATTGTGGATGAGACCTTAAAATATTTGATCCTACTGAATTCAACAACTTCAGGAAATATTAAAACCCATTTAAGTCATTACATATAAAGCTACTTCATACTGAGAAACTGTTGGTATTTAACGTTTGAAATCCGTGTTAAATTATAAGTATTTTCTGGAAGAGGTCCCTTGAGATCACTGTTGACTGCAGCTCTGTGAGACAGACCATGCACTCACAGACACAGATTTACTAGTACGAATATTTTGAGGTGCTTAAGATTCTTAAGTTTTTCCCACAGCAACCAGTGTCCATAGAAGGGTTGCATTTTCAGACAATTTTAGTTCACCTGAATCCCTGGAGTCCCTCTGTGCCTCCCTTTGGGGACAGATGTAAATTAGCAGCACTTATGGTTTTCAAGTAGTAGAATAGTCAGATTAGACTGCGGCCTGCTTTGGGTCTCAGGAGGCCGAAACACAAAATGACAAGCCCAGTGAAATCCAAGTGTACACATTAGGTGCAATCAGAGAATGCTATTATGCCTCCGTCATGCTTGCCCAAACTCCATAAAAAACAAAGGTTCATGGCAGCACAGATTGTAAAGAGATCTTTGTGGAAACTGCACAGTATCACCCATCTTATCTCCTGCCATAAAAAAAATAAGAATTTTCTACAGATGCCACCTGTGATGGAATCTCAGCACGAGACCAAAAAACAACCCAGGCTCTTCAATGGTTTGGTGTTTTCCCATCCTTGAGGGAGGCAGCGGAAGGGAAGAGCTCACACCAGGCCCTTCCTGGTCATCGCTTGCTGCCTGGTGAGTCTAGATGCTGCCCTTTGAGGATTCCAGTCAGTTCCTTCAATTTAGTAGGAGGTGAATCTCCCAGAAAGAAAAACTGATCCAAGATGTGCCTCAGAGAAAAAGGAAAACCCCGGTGCAAGAAAAAAATACCCAAGAAAGGAGACTTTCCCTCAGAGAGGTGAGTGAGAACCCTCCAAGATGACATCTCAAGAAACACAGAATGACAGTGAGGTAATTCTCTCTTCTCTAAAGACACCATTGGTGCAGGAATGCCACTCTGAAGAGGAAGCCCCAAGGAAAGAGGTGTTTAGCACATTTAGAAGACACCCTTTCTCAGAACAACGCACACAGCGCAGCTGTCTGGAAATGCTCCTCACCAACCCAGAAGCAGAACTCTGCAATGGATCCTGTGGATGCCTCAGAGGAATTTCATCACCTTGGGATTCCTGTGCCCAGACAGAAACCTTAGCAAGGAAAGGGGAAGATGGGGAACAACTGCACAAGGCGATGTGTTCTTGGAGAAAGAGAACCAACTATTTATAGTGAGCTCCACTCAGGTGGAATCTCTCAATGGAAAACACCTAGTGCCCTACCCTACCTCTGCTACACCCACACTGGCAGAGCCATTGGCCCCTTGCAGAATCCATTAAGACCTACAGAAACTCCTTCAAAAAGTCGGTGGGGAGGAAAATCTGATTCCTGCTCCCAGTATGGAACTAGAAGAAGCCTGAGAGCCTGCGAAGTGGGGGCAGATGGTTGGGGAAGCTGGTCAGGAAACCAGGCAACCAGGACATCTGTAGGATCCTCTGGGGAAACCTGCAAAGCTTAAGAGCTCTGGAGGGCTACAGGAGTCACTAGGGCCAAGGTAAGGCGGAGTCCTTGGGCTGCTGCTGCGCCCCTGCTGTTCACGGGTCCCCATGGGGCACACTGCAAATCCCTCACCTTGGTGAACAGTACAGGTCTGTAACACTAGGCATACCAGGATGTTCTATCTTTATCTCGAGTCCCAGGACTTGCCCTTGCCCTTGCCTACCTCATGGGATCAAAGAAGCATCTCGGATTTGAGCAAGAAATCGTCTAATGGCCACAGGCCACACACACACTTTCCGAAGTTGAAATAAAGATTTTTGAGGAGTTACAGGGGAGGCCAAGATCAGGCTTACAACGGAAAGCAAGTCTCAGCCTTAACCAGGGACAGGAGGCTGCTGCTCCATTAAAATGGATCAAAGAAACTATAGAAAGGAAAAAAACATATTTGGATTCTGGTAGCAACACAGACAATCTCCCCTTCATGCGTTCTCTTGTTACCCAACACCCTGAGGATATCGCCTGGTCACGGCCCACCTGTTTACACGTTGTAATGTACCAGGTCTCTAAACAGGGTTATACTCAATTGCATCAGCAATACTCTTTCAGCAACCGCCGGACACAGGTTACCCTGAGGGTCAACAACTCTTCTGTGTGTGCCACAAATACAGCAACATCGTTCTGCCATGCTGACGTGCCAAAAGGAACTATCCCCAGGTCCCATGTTTAAATGGAGTCACAGAGGTTTGTGTCTTCCTTTTGTTACCCTTCCCCTCCACCCCCGGTTTTCTTTACTTCTCCCTCCTGTTTCCAGATTGCTTCTCCAGACCCTGAATCTTCACCGTCCCCCTCACTGCTCCATTCACCCCAGAATGCTCTGCTTCAACCATCCTAAAATGCCCTATCCTGCTCTGCTTCACATGCTAGTAACAGAGAGCAGAGCAGGGAAGTGGAATTGACAAATTTTGTAAGTTTGACTTGGCTGCTTTGCTCCTACATGGAGTGAAGCAGTGGGGGAGGCAAGGAGCAGTAATTCCTTCTACATCTGACCACAGTGGTTCGTGCCCACTCTGGCATGCAGGGTAGGAGTTGTGGGTTCCCGGATTAGATCTAAAGGATACACATTAGCAAAATTAGCTCAAAGAAAATCATCTGCTTTTCAGCTCCAGGGGGAGCTTTTATGTTCACCTGAGTACACTACCCAAGTCTGCGAAGTCAGTAAGTGCACCCGGGCATTCACCAGAGTCCTGAGCCATGGCATTACTTAGGCAGAAGTCTGAAGACCAAAACATACAGAATTTGGACTACAATACATATCAACTGGGCCAATAATACAGCATAACCACATACCACTGAATACATATTCTCCTGTGAGTTCAGTCAGGTTTTTAGGGTTTGTTTTAAAGAACATTTATTCTAAATAAATTATGCTTAAGTAACATTAAGACTCTAGCTGCCACCTTATCTTCCTCAGACCCTTTGACTCTGAAGTCATCAAACAGTCTGTTCTACTAATGTGTTTTCCCATTCCTCCAGCTCTGCCCTTGATCCTTTCCAGTTTGGATTCTGCTCTTTCCACTATATTAACGGCCTCCCCAGGATCACCACTACTGGCTTTCTAATAGCTACATCTACAGGTATCTGCCCTCATCTTTCTTGCTTTCTCTTACTTTTGACACAGCTGATCATGTTCTCTTCCAATCTCATCTATTGTGTCTGTCTGAGATCTCTGGCATCTCCTCTTACCTGGCTGACTGCATCTTATTCTGCAGCATGTCCTTTAATAGGGTAGGAGCAGCTGTCTCTTAGTGTCCCAAATAGACCTGTTCTCAGCATCTGCCTCTTCTCCTCTCCCAGTGACCGTAACTTCTTGATACTTTCGACAATCATCTCTATGGTGAGGTTACCAAATCTACCGCATTCACTCCAAAAACTGACCTGATCTTTCCTCCTAACCCCACCATTCAGTCTCCCTTCCTTTTCTGTCTACACTGACAACTTCTCCCTCCCTCTCTTCCAGGCTCATATCTCAGTGCTCCCTCCAACTCCCAGCATCCAGTGCCTTGTTAAATTCTAAAGTTTTTCTTCCTAATATCTCCCAAATTCACCCTTCCATCACTGTCCCCAAGGCAAAGACTTTTCTCATCTTTCACTTTAACCATCTCCCGACTAGCCAAATGCTGCTGCTAAAATTGTACCTCCCCTGCTAAGACCACACCAGCCTTTTCATCTCCTTCAGACTTCCTGTCCTCATCAACAAGCCCTATCTAAGCTTGCCCTTGGCTAAATCCAGTGTGGCCACTCACACAGTCACAGAACACCAGACATTCCAGTACTTCCGGGAATGATGTGGGCCCACCCGCACTTGTGTGATTCCGCCCCTGCCAGCATGATCTCACAAGCACCATGCCACATGATGGACACCATTTTGAAAAGCATGTTGCCACACCCCCACACAGCATGACCTCACATGCACTATTGTGCAAGATCATGCCAGCGGGCAGGGGACTCTTCAAAATGTCATTCCCCATCCAATATCTGGTGAAACCACATCCAGTTTGGTCTCAGTTCCCGATGGGGGACAAACCTTAGAAAAGCAAGGCTGTCTGGCTTAAAACTAGATGGAGAGCCCGCCTAGCTACATCCCAACTCACTCCTCTCTCCCTTCCCTGTCCTCTTGCCAGCCTATCTCCTTTTGCCCCCTCTAGCTTTGCCCTGTTTATCATGCTGCCCTAAATCCAGAACATTCTCCCTCTCCTCATCAAGTGCCTTCTCTCTCTTTCAGCCTCTCCTCTTAACCTCCTCCTCCCGCAACTCCAGTCACCATGGATGAACTTACCATCCTTCGTGTCACTCAAGCCCACCCCTGGGGGTTATCTTCAACCCAGCCTTCTTCCTAGATACTCACAATGAGGCAGTGCCTAAACCCTGCCAATTTTTCCTGAGTACATCCTTTCCTCTCCATCCACAACTCCCATCTAGATTCCCATCACCTCATGTCTTGACTGCTGCACCCTCCTCCTTTCCAGCCTTGACAAATCCCATCCTGCCCCATTTGTATCCATTCCAAGTGCTGCTGCAGAGATCGTTTTCCTAGCTCATGGCTTCGAGTACGTCACTCCTCTCTGCATCCCTCCACTGGGTCCCCTTCTCCACTGCACCAAACACAAACTACTGTCTTCACTTCCAAGGCCCTCCAAGCCCTACCCCCACCCATCTATTCTCTGTCACGCGATGGCGGTGCTGCTCTGCCCACGATACTGCCCTTCAGTGCCCACTGGGTAACCTTTCAAACACACTTTTGGGCTGTCCCCCCGGCTGCCCCTTACACTTGGGAGGAGCTGCCAGAACCATCCGCAAAGCACCTCAGTATCTTCCTTTCGATCCCTCCTGAAAACTCCCCTTTGCCCTGGTGCTTACAACGGTTAGGCAGGTGGTGACCACTGCCCATCATGGTGAGCTGTGCTGTACGATTGTTTCTTGCTTCTCTCCCATCTGCCTGTTCTATCCACCTGTTCTCTCATCTGAGACTTCAATTAGAAGATCTTTGGGACAGAGACTGTCTTTTTGTTATACATGTACCGTGCCTACCACAATGGGGTCACAATCACTGGCTGAGGCTCCTAGGTGCTACTGCAATACAAATAAATAAATAATCCCTCCTTCCTTCTCCTCACTACTAATCTCCACTTCTCCTTCTCCTGAATTGCCGTCTCATGTCTCATCTTTCTGTCTCATTCTGATGGTGGTGATGTGGGGTGTGACAGAAGAAAGGAATAGCTCTTATTGGAGGTTGCGAAACTCTCTAGAAAACGTCACTATCTCTATATGACGAAATGATCACAGTGACCATGAAAAAAGCTGGACAATTCAAAGGGAAGGCTGACACGTTTTAGAAAGCACAACTATGCTCCGAACGGCGGTTCCATTCACACGATAGCATGGGGCTCCAGATTTATACTCTCTCTGCGTATCAAACGCGTGCAGTTTGTAAGTGAAGAGCCTCCAACTCCAAGGATCTGATGGTCAAGCTGGGTCTCTTCTACCTCTCACATCACCCCGGTGCATCTGTATTCTGCACTTGGAACTTAGCTGGCAATTCAAGTGATGGTGCACGATGCAGGACAGCATCCAGCAACCTCTTCCCTATCTTCTTATTTTTGTGGCAATTTCCAAAGAAGTGAAAATTTATTTTTTTGTCAGCAAAGGTACACACAGAGCAGCTTCACTGAAAGGTGCCATTTCTAGACAGACAGTCACTTTTCCAATTTTAATTCACAACAAATCCTGCATCTTGGCAGGGGGTTAGACTAGATGTTTCCTGCAGTCCCTTCTAACCCTATGATAGGAAATGAGTTCAGGATAAATGTATCCTTGGGCCTTTCCTGCTCACAATGCAGTGAGCTGAGAAAGCATCAGTCATAATGATGCACTTCATCAGCTGTACAATTTAAGTCATGTTAAAACCCACACAAATGAGAAACTAGCACGTCTTGAAATTCCTTTCTGAAAAGACAGTTCTGGGAGGTTCTCAAAACTCTGAAAAAAGAAAAGGAGTACTTGTGGCACCTTAGAGACTAACCAATTTATTTGAGCATAAGCTTTCGTGAGCTACAGCTCACTTCATCAGATGCATATCGTGGAAACTGCAGCAGGCTTTATATATACACAGAGAATATGAAACAATACCTCCTCCCACCCCACTGTCCTGCTGGTAATAGCTTATCTAAAGTGATCATCAGGTGGGCCATTTCTCAGAATCAGGGCCCACCTGATGATCACTTTAGATAAGCTATTACCAGCAGGACAGTGGGGTGGGAGGAGGTATTGTTTCATATTCTCTGTGTGTATATAAAGTCTGCTGCAGTTTCCACGATATGCATCTGATGAAGTGAGCTGTAGCTCACGAAAGCTCATGCTCAAATAAATTGGTTAGTCTCTAAGGTGCCACAAGTCCTCCTTTTCTTTTTGCAAATACAGACTAACACGGCTGCTATTCTGAAACCTGTCAAAACTCTGAGAAATTTGTCAAAGGATGAATTTTCATCAGAAAACATTTTCACTAATAAAATGGCAAAAATCCAACCTGAAACAAGTAACTTTGTAGCACTTTTACTTCCCAATATTAAAATGTGAGTCGCTGGAGGGGGGTGGGTGGATATTTGTATCCAGCTCCAGTGTCTACAGCTTCACTTTCTAGCTCACCTTGTATAGTGAAGCAAGCACACACACTGGTACCCAGTGCAGACCATCTCTGCCACCCTAGCTGGCACACAGAAAAGAACACCCTTTGCCTCAAGAAGCAACACTTGAATCTTAGTGCAACTCACGCCCAGGACTGCTAAGAAACAGCTTGAGCTACAAGAGCATTCTGAGGAGCGGCATGCAAGTGAATAACATTCATTCAGTCTCCCCTTTCCCACCGTGCCTTTGCTCTTCACCATGTTAGGATTCATCAGCATGGCATAAGCCAGCTGGGTGCAGGCAGAGCTCTATATAGAGTACAAACCACACACACACACACAACACATAGGGTCTGGAGCATACAAGAAGAGAAAAATATGGCTTGCAAGGCACAGAGAAGCATGCACAAACCAAGAGCAAACATGCTGGCCTCTTCATTTGTGGTATCTGGACACGAATAGGTGGAGAGAGATGTATATAAAAACCATGCCAAGTTACCTTGAATAGGATAAGAATAATGTGCTGGGCAGGGCTGGCTTGTGGTTAACCCTGTAGTGCAGGTAAGAACATTGTGCTGACTTGGAGATGGAGTCTGAATTAAACCACTTTCAGGTTTCATACCTGGCCACAGTGCACCTGAATCGGATAAATTGGACCAGTTACAAACAAATACGCTGGGACCAAACAGCATGTTTACTATCCGAGAACAGTTTGTCTGTTTGTCTGTGAGAAAGTCACATATAAAAAACAATATTGCTTTTATTTTGCAATAGCAAATTCCTGATTCTCGGGTTGGATTTGAGCTGCTGAGATAAAGCTAGCTGTAAAAAAACAGCTTAGAGACCAGCAAGGCTAGTTTCTAAACCTTTCAATGGAAAATTCTTTGATCCAACAATAGGAGCTATTGCAATGCTGACACCAAGGAGCCACTCATCACTCTCTGGGACTTGGACTGCTACAAAGTGTTCTCAGTAGCCCAGACTGCTACTCAGTAAGATAATGATCCAGCACTCATTTAGTCAATGGCAGTCCTTCCATTGGCTTCAGTGGACACTTGGTGGCTCCTACAGCATTAAAGGGACACTCAACTTCCTATCTAGTACTTAATTTTTATATTTTTTTTTAAGTAGCATCAGATTCTGCATCTGCCCCTGAATCTCCTGCTGATTCATGTGGTTTTACAATTACACTTGACTATTTGTTTTTAAAAAAATCTTTCCCTTGCTTCTGTGCAAAAACTGACACAAATGGGAAAATGACTGACTGCCTTCAGGGGAAAACAGTGAATTGACTGTATAGGCAGGGCTCACAAATGCCCAAAGTAAACAAACTGCAAACAGAGGAGAATAAGCTTTTCCTCAAATCTCTTACAATTCCAGTGATCTTAAGCAATATCCGTAACAACAGTGGCACACATATAGTATGACTTCTCAATCCATGTGCCCCTTTAAGGCTCTGCCTACTGCACTCAGGCTGGAACTGAATCAGCAAGAGCAACATCTCAACAAGGCAGCCTAGTCTGGAGCAGGGTTCTGCAGACTCGTCAAGCTCCTGATTTCAGCTGCTTTCTGAACTAATTCCAACATCAGCAAAAACAAAAAAATGTGGAAATGGCAGAAGTGCTAAATGACTTTTTTGTTTCACTTTTCACCAAAAAGGTTAGTAGCGACTGGATATCTAACGTAGTGAATGCCAGTGAAAATGAGGTAAGATCAGAAGCTAAAATAGGGAAAGAACAAGTGTAACAATGCTGCCTCTGGCAGGACACTACTGAGAGTATCAATTCAGGACAAATTGCTTAGAGCAGGGCAGTTACAGCCCAAGGCTGGGTTTCCTTTACCATTAAGGCACACCAAACCAGCCAAACAGAGAGGACTTCAGTCTCACCCCCTGGCTAATCATAAGTCATATAAACAATTCCCTTAGACACCCCAGTTTCCCAGTACCACCACCAGTGCCACTCATTATGGGGACAAATGGTTATGAAAACCAATACCCCAGTAAAAGAAAAAAGGTTCTCTCAATCCCAAAGGACCAAGCCCCAGACCCAGGTCAATATACAAGTCAGATCTTACCCACAAATCATGCTGTTGCCAGTCCTTTAGAATCTAAAATCTAAAGGTTTATTCATAAAAAGAAAAATATAGATGAGAGCTAAAATTGGTTAAATGGAATCAATTACATACAGGTAATGGCAAAGTTCTTGGTTCAGGCTTCAAGCAGCGATGGAATAAACTTCAGGCTCAAATCAAGTCTCTGGAGTACCTCCACAGCTTGGATGGGTCATTCAGTCCTTTGTTCATAGCTTCAGTTTGTAGCAAGGTTCCTCCAGAGGTAAGAAGCAGGATTGAAGACTAGATGGAGGGGCTCCCAGGGCCTTCTATATTCTCTGCCATATGGAAGGACACCCCTTTGTTCTTACTGTGGAAAATCACAGCAGCAAGCTGGAGTCTGGAATCACATGGGCAAGTCACATGTCCATGCATGACTCAGTTTTCTTACGGGGGGGAACAGCCATTGCTCACATGCTACCTTGAACGTTCCCAGTAAGACTTCTCATGTGGTTTGGAGTCTCCCAAGGTCCATTGTCAGTTAAGTGTTTCTTGATTGGGCACTTAATCTGCAAATTCTGTTCTCAAGAAGCTGACCAAATGCTTCACTAATGCTACTCAAACACATTGAGATACAAATACATAGCCAATATTCATAACTTCAACTACAAAATGATACACATATACAGATAGCATAATCATAACCTTTTTATAGACATCTCACACGACAACCTTTGTACAGTATTTGCTGCAAATATATAACAGTGGTTGCAACAATGATCTATACGGTCACAGTTTATGTCAATAACATCACAAGTAGTTAAAAATTACTTAGACAAGTTAGATGTATTCAGGTCACCAGGGCCTGATGAAATACATCCTAGAATACTCAAGATACCGACTGAGGAGATATCTAAGCCACTAGCAATTATTTTTGAAAAGTTATGGAAAACGGAAGAGATTCCAGAAGACTGGAAAAGGGCAAGCATAATGCCCATCTATAAAAAAGGGAATAAAAACAATCCAGGAAATTACAGACCAGTCAGTTTAACTTCTGTACCCAGAAAGATAATGGAGTAAATAATTAAGCAATCAATTTGCAAACATCTAGAAGATAATAAGGTGATAAGTAACAGGATGGATTTGCACAAGGGCCAAGTGGCTGAGATAGAACTGCTAAAGAGACTCTTCATTTTCTGAGAGCCTCTTCCACATTTTAACTGAGAAATTTTACAAGTAGGATTACTTTTATTTCTTTGTATTTAATTTCCAAGTTCTACTTGAAGGAAGAGGACAGAGGAAAGCAAAATAGTCTCATTTGTCTGGCTCAAGTGCAGATGTCAGCTTCTAGAAGTTTCCTTTACTTTTTTTTTTTTATTAAATAGCCTTCTTGTGCCAATGTTGGTGCATAGGGCAGAAGCCAGCTTTTTCCATTCCTCTATCATTTGCTGCTGCTTCCATTTGTTCTGTGGTGTTCAGATCAACTCTTTGGCCCTCCCTGCTAAGGGTTCTTCTTAAGGTTTCTTTTAGGCACCCTCATTTTCTCACAGCAGTTGGTTTCCACTTGACAGCTTCATGTGGGAGTCTGTGTGTTGGAGTACTGCAGAAAGGGATCGGGAGGTCTTAGTGGATCACAAGCTAAATACGAGTGAACAGTGAAACACTGGTGTAAAAAAAGCTAACGTCATTCTGGGATGTATTAGCAGGAGTGTTATAAGCAAGAAACAAGAAGCAATTCTTCCACTCTACTCCATGCTGATTGGGTGTCAACTGGAGTATTGTGTCCAGTTCTAGGCACCACATTTCAGGAAAGATGTGGACAAATCGGAAAAAGTCCAGAGAAGAGCAACAAAAATGATTAAAGGTCTAAAAATATGACCTATGAGGGAAGACTGAAACAAATGAAAAGGAGTACTTGTATTCAAGAATATAAAAGGATGTTACAAAAAGGAAGGAGAAAAATTGTTCTCTTTAACCTCTAAGGATAGGACAAGAAGTAATAGGTTTAAATTGCAGCAAGGGCGGTTTAGGTTGGACATTAGGAAAAACTTCCTGTCAGGGTGGTTAAGCACTGGAATAAATTGCCTAGGGAGGATGTGAAATCTCCGTCATTGGAGATCTTTAAGAACAGATTAGACAAACACCTGTCCTACAATTCTAGGATTATACATGCCCCAGATATGTCCAGCATTTCCTTCTGATTCTGATGGAAACAAGCTGCTGGCTGATTATTTCTCAGATCTTTTAACTGCTGAAGAAGTCTTTCCAATCAATGTCCAGAATCTTTCATAGGCACTTATTTTTTAAGGTGTCTAATTTTCTGTCTAATGTTTTAATAGACCTCCAGCTTTCGCAGCTGTATGTTCACACCAAAATTATGTTTGAACTGAAAATTCAGAGTTTTGTTCTGGTGACATATATATTTGATTTCCATACATTGTTGAGTTTAGTAAATGTTGTGGATGCCTTTCCTACCCTTGATGTCATTTCCTTCTTGAGGTCTCCATTGGCTAACATGGTGCTGCCCAGGTAGATGAACCATTCTACTTTCTTGATATTTCTGCCTTTTAATGTGATGTTAATGATTGACGTTTGGGTTTCAAGGATGTTTGTTTTAGCATAACTAACTTTAAGCCCAGCATGGTCTGCTTTTTTTGCCAGGTTGTCTGTCTTTGTAACTTTTCAGGGATGTTGTTCAGTAGCACAATATTATTAAACTTCAGTACTTCTAGGCATTTGCCACCTATTCATGCTGTGCTGGTATTTGTGTTGCTAATACACTTCATTATCCAGTATATGGTAATGCCAATCAAGAGTGCAGATAAAATGCAGCCCTGTTTCATGCCACTGTCCACACCGAACCACTCTGTTGCTCGGTTGTTCATCCTTACAGACCACTTCACATCTTTGTATGTGGCCTTGATGAATTTACGTAATACTGATGGAAACTGCACAGTAATGTGTGCATCCGTGAGAAGTCCATGACAGAACCTTCACAGCTCAGCTGGGTTTGAGTCATCACAGTGAAAGAAACTAGTTTTTAGAAGTAGGAAGTAGTGTATTGTGCCAATTTGATATAATTCAAAGATGGCTGAACAGAACTGGCTCAAATTTGCCAAAGAAAACCCTTCATTTTTGGGCTGAGACCATACATGAAAAGAGGGGTTCAGAAGGAAACTCCTTTTTCAACCCTAACTACAGTACTCACTAAGCACAACTGCTATAAAAATACCTACATATGTTAATGTGATGTAACATATCATCTTACAAAGCCATTCTCATTATTGTTATAGACAGCAGGATAATGCCAAACTCAAAATCATAGACTCATAAAATATCAGTGTTGGAAGGGACCTCAGAAGGTCATCTAGTCCAACCCCCTGCTCAAAGCAGGACCAATCCCCAACTAAATTATCCCAGCCAGGGCTTTGTCAAGCCTGACCTTAAAAACCTCAAAGGAAGGAGATTCCACCACCGCCCCAGGTAAAGCATTCCAGTGCTTCACCACCCTCCTAGTGAAATAGTTTTTCCTAATATCCAACCTAAACCTCCCCCACTGCAATTGGAGACCATTAGTCCTTGTTCTGTCATCTGCCACCACTGAGAACAGTCTAGATCCATCCTCTTTGGAACCCCTGTCATAAATATAAAGAGAAGGATAAACACTTTTAAAATCCCTCCTGGCCAGAGGAAAAATCCTCTCACCTGTAAAGGGTTAAGAAGCTAGGATAACCTCGCTGGCACCTGACCACAATGACCAATGAGACAAGATACTTTAAAAAGCTGGGAGGAGGGAGAAAAACAAAGGGTCTGTGTCTGTCTGTGTGATGCTTTTGCAGGGACAGAACAGGAATGGAGTCTTAGAACTTAGTAAGTAATCTAGCTAGATATGCGTTAGATTATGATTTCTTTAAATGGCTGAGAAATTATGCTGTGCTGAATAGAATGGATATTCCTGTCTGTGTGTCTTTTTGTAACTTAAGGTTTTGCCGAGAGGGATTCTCTATGTTTTGAATCTAATTACCCTGTAAGGTATTTACCATCCTGATTTTACAGAGGTGATTTTTTTTTTTACTTTTTACTTCTATTAAAATCCTTCTTTTCAGAAACTGAATGCTTTTTCATTGTTCTTAAGATCCAAGGGTTTGGGTCTGTGGTCACCTATGCAAATTGGTGAGGATTTTTACCAAACCTTCCCCAGGAAGTGGGGTGCAAGGGTTGGGAGGATTTTTGGGGGGAAAGATGTTTCCAAACGCTTTCCTAATAAATAAACCCAGATAAACGTTTGGTGGTGGCAGTGGAAGTCCAAGGGCAAAGGGTAAAATAGTTTGTACCTTGGGGAAGTTTTAACCTAAGCTGGTAAAAGTAAGCTTAGGAGGTTTTCATGCAGGTCCCCACATCTGTACCCTAGAGTTCAGAGTGGGGAAGGAACCTTGACATGGTGGCAGAGCGGTGGAATTAACTTGAAATCATTTTGAGATCAATCTGAGATTTTTTGAACCAGAAAAACAGATTTTAAAAGGAAATTTTTAAAATCCTTTGGGCTGCTAGAAAGCAGGTCTCCAACTGGAAATAGTTGCAAGTTTTTTTTGCTTTGCTTTGGGGCCAGAGCAGAGACAAAAGGGAATTATCTTTTGTGAATTGCAATTTTCTCTACCTAAAGGCAGAGTAGTTAACCTCCTGCAGGGAAATTCACAAGTCTTCACAGACCTGAAGGTTTTTGGTTTTTTTTTACACCTAAAAGTAACTAGAGGGGTTTTCTGCCTATTTGCCTGGAGACAAAGGTGTTAGGGTTTTGGGGGGTTTTTTAAAATTTTTTTTATTGTTGTTTGTTGTTGGGTTTTTTTCTTTTTTTGGATTTTTCTGTTGGCTGACAATCACTATCAGAGAATATAGGTATCCTATTACAGCACAACAAAATTTTACAAGCCAAGTTTTGTTTGTTTTATGTCTAACCCTCGGGTGTAAAGTTAGTTAAAAACAGAGAGGTAAAGATGACAGACACCAAGGCACTACACAAATTGGAGTTAGCCAAACTGGAGGCAGTGAAAGAAGCCGAAAAAGCCCTAGAAGCTGCTCACAGGAGAGCAATGGAGGCAAAGGACAAAGAAAGGGAGGCAGTGAAAGAGGCAGAACACCACCAAGTGGCTGCTCACAGAACAGCTATGGAGGCAAAGGCCAAAGAACTGGAGGAGAAGGAAAAAGAGAGAAAGCATGTGGAGGAAGAGAAAGAAAAAGAGAGGAAGCATGAACTGGAGATGGAGAAGGCAAGGGCTCAGCAGAATATACCAACAAACCCTAGCAATCCTTCTCCAGGTACCACTTCCCATCCCAGAAAGTTCCCCACCTACAAGGCAGGCGATGATACCGAGGCCTTCTTAGAAAACTTCGAAAGGGCCTGCCTTGGGTACAGCATCTCTACAGACCAATACATGGTAGAGCGGAGGCCGCAGCTCAGTGGACCCTTAGCTGAGGTGGCGGCTGAAATGCCTAAGGCACAAATGAACCAGTAAGAACTGTTTAAAACCAAGGCGAGAATCAGAATAGGGCTAACACCCGAGCATTCCCATCAGCGATTCAGAGCCCTAAGGTGGAAATCAGACATCTCATTTACCCGACATGCCTACCACACTGTGAAACATTGGGATGCCTGGATATCAGGAGCAAGTGTTGAATCTCCAGTAGATTTGCCCTTCCTAATGCAAATGGAACAGTTCTTAGAGGGTGTTCCTGAGGAAATAGAAAGATACATCCTAGATGGGAAACCCAAAACTGTAATCGAGGCGGGGGAGATTGGAGCCAAATGGGTGGAGGTGGCAGAGAAGAAAAGAACTGGTCGCAGTTGGAGCAGATACCAGAAGAGACAACCTCAGACCACACCCTATTACCGGGGGCTGCCCAAGGCTCCACCTACCCCCCAAGGAACCCTCCAGCCACCTTATCGTCCCACCACACCGTTCTCCAGCAACCCACCTCGCCCCAGTGACCCGTCAGCTGGACGATGTTTTAAATGTAACGAGCCGGGGCATGTAAAGGCCAACTACCCCAAGAACCCCCTGCGCCCCTTTCAGGTAGTTGAAAGCAGCTATCAAATCCCCCTTCACTCTTCTCTTCCGCAGACTAAACAATCCCAGTTCCCTCAGCCTCTCTTCAAAAGTCATGTGTTACAGTCCCCTAATCATTTTTGTTGCCCTCCCCTGGACGCTTTCCAATTTTTTCACATCCTTCTTGTAGTGTGGGGCCCAAAACTGGACAACATACTCCAGATGAGGCCTCACCAATGTCGAATAGAAGGGAACGATCACGTCCCTCGATCTGCTGGCAATGCCCCTACTTATACAGCCCAAAATGCCATTGGCCTTCTTGGCAACAAGGGCATACTGTTGACTCATATCCAGCTTCTCGTCCACTGTAACCCCTAGGTCCTTTTCCGCAGAACTGCTGCCTAGCCATTCGGTCCCTAGTCTGTAGTGGTGCATGGGATTCTTCCGTCCTAAGTGCAGGACTCTGCACTTGTCCTTGTTGAACCTCATCAGATTTCTTTTGGCTCAATCCTCCAATTTGTCTAGGTCCCTCTGGATCCTATCCCTACCCTCCAGCGTATCTATCTCTCCTCCCAGTTTAGTGTCATCTGCAAACTTGCTGAGGGTGCAATCCACACCATCCTCCAGATCATTAATGAAGATATTGAAGAAAACTGGCACCAGGACCGACCCTTGGGGCACTCCGCTTGATACCGGCTGCCAACTAGACATTAAGCCATTGATCACTACCCGTCGAGCCCGACAATCTAGCCAGCTTTCTATCCACCTTATAGTCCATTCATCCAGCCCATACTTCTTTAACTTGCTGACAAGAATACTGTGGGAGACCACACCAAAAGCTTTGCTAAAGTCAAGGAATAACATGTCCACCGCTTTCCCCTCATCCACAGAGCCAGTTATCTCATCATAGAAGGCAATTAGTTTAGTCAGGCATGACTTGCCCTTGGTGAATCCATGCTGACTGTTCCTGATCACGTTCCTCTCCTCTAAGTGCTTCAGAATTGATTCCTTGAGGACCTGCTCCATGATTTTTCCAGGGACTGAGGTGAGGCTGACTGGCCAGTAATTCCCCGGATCCCCCTCCTTCCCTTTTTTAAAGATGGGCACTACATTTGCCTTTTTCCAGTCATCTGGGACTTCCCCCGATTGCCATGAGTTTTCAAAGATAATGGCCAATGGCTCTGCAATCACATCCGCCAACTGCTTTAGCACTCTCGGATGCAACGCATCCGACCCCATGGACTTGTGCTCATCCAGCTTTTCTAAATAGTCCTGAACCACTTCTTTCTCCACAGAGGGCTGGTCACCTCCTCCCCAAGCTGTGCTGCCCAGTGCAGTAGTCTGGGAGCTGACCATGTTCGTGAAGACAGAGGCAAAAAAAGCATTGAGTACATTAGCTTTTTCCACATCCTCTGTCACTAGGTTGCCTCCCTCATTCAGTAAGGGGCCCACACTTTCCTTGACTTTCTTCTTGTTGCTAACATAGCTGAAGAAACCCTTCTTGTTATTATTAACATCTCTTGCTAGCTGCAACTCCAAGTGTGATTTGGCCTTCCTGATTTCACTCCTGCATCACTGAGCAATATCTTTATACTGCTCCCTGGACATTTGTCCAAGCTTCCACTTCTTGTAAGATTCTTTTTTTGTATTTAAGATGAGCAAGGATTTCACTGTTAAGCTAAGCAGGTCGCCTGCCATATTTACTATTCTACCTACACATCGGGATGGTTTGTCCTTGTAATCTCAATAAGGATTCTTTAAAATACAGCCAGCTGTCCTGGACTCCTTTTCCCCTCATGTTATTCTCCCAGGGGATCCTGCCCATCAGATCCCTGAGGGAGTCAAAGTCTGCTTTTCTGAAGTCCAGGGTCCGTATTCTGCTGCTCTCCTTTCTTCCTTGTCTCAGGATCCTGAACTCGACCATCTCATGGTCACTGCCTCCCAGGTTCCCATCCACTTTAGTTTCCCCTACTAATTCTTCCCGCTTTGTGAGCAGCAGGTCAAGAAGAGCTCTGCCCCTAGTTGGTTCCTCCATCATTTGCACCAGGAAATTGTCCCCTACACTTTCCAAAAACTTCCTGGATTGTCTATGCACCGCTGTATTGCTCTCCCAGCAGATATCAGGGTGATTGAAGTCTCCCATGAGAACCAGGGCCTGCGATCTAGTAACTTCCGTGAGTTGCCGGAAAAAAGCCTCGTCCACCTCATCCCCCTGGTCCGGTGGTCTATAGCAGACTCCCACCACGACATCACCCTTGTTGCTCACACTTCTAAGCTTAATCCAGAGACTCTCAGGTTTTTCTGCAGTTTCACACCAGAGCTCTGAGCAGTCATACTGCTCCCTTATATACAGTGCAACTCCCCCACCTTTTCTGCCCTGCCTGTCCTTCCTGAACAGTTTATATCCATCCATGACAGTACTCCAGTCATGTGAGTTATCCCACCAAGTCTCTGATATTCCAATCACATCATAATTCCTTCACTGTACCAGGACTTCCAGTTCTCCCTGCTTGTTTCCCAGGCTTCTTGCATTTGTGTCTAGACATTCAAGATAACTCACTGATTGTCCTGCTTTCTCAGGATGAGGCAGGAGCCCTCCCCTCTTGCGCGCTCCTGCTCGTGCTTCCTCCCGGTATCCCACTTCCCCACTTACCTGAGGGCTTTGGTCTCCTTCCCCCGGTGAACCTAGTTTAAAGCCCTCCTCACTAGGTTAGCCAGTCTGCATGCGAAGATGCTATTCCCTCTCTTCGTTAGGTGGAGCCCATCTCTGCCTAGCACTCCTCCTTCTTGGAACACCATCCCATGGTCAACGAATCCAAAGCCTTCTCTCTGACACCACCTGCGTAGCCATTCATTGACTTCCACGATTCGACGGTCTCTACCCAGGCCTTTTCCTTCCACGGGGAGGATGGACGAGAAGACCACTTGCGCCTCAAACTCCTTTATCCTTCTTCCCAGAGCCACGTAGTCTACAGTGATCCACACAAGGTCATTCTTGGCAGTATCATTGGTGCCCACGTGGAGAAGTAGGAAGGGGTAGCGATCCGAGGGCTTGATGAGTCTCGGCAGTCTCTCCATCACATCGTGAATTCTAGCTCCTGGCAAGCAGCAGACTTCTCGGTTTTCCCAGTCGGGGCGGCAGACAGATGGCTCAGTCCCCCTGAGGATGGAGTCCCCAACCACCATCACCCTCCTCCTTCTCTTGGGAGCAGTGGTCGTGGAACTCCCTTCCCTACGACAGTGCATCTCATGCTTTCCAATCGGCGGAGTCTCCTTCTGCTCCCTTCCCTCAGATGTATCATCTAGTCCACTCTCCGCATTCGTACCTGTGGAGAGAACATAAAAACGGTTGCTTACCTGAATCTGCATTGCTCGTACATGGACGTTCTCCTTTCTTCTTCTGGAGGTCACGTGCTGCCAAATTTCTTCACCGTCCTTCTGTCCCCGCTGCGCAGCATGCTCTGAATCTTCAGAATGTTGTGCCAGTAGAAGCAAATCCTGATGTCTGGCCAGGAAATCTTCCGTTTCTCTTATGCAATGCAGGGTCGATACTTGTTTCTCCAGATCTTGAACCTTCTCTTCCAATATGGAAACCAGCTTTCACTTAAACCTCTTGGGCTGAAATTTTCCATGTTGGGTATCTACCTCAGATGGAATTTATTTATTTATGAAAGTTTCAGCAAAAGTGGTTTAGCTGTCCATTATGGGGAAGTACATAGACTCACAGGACTGGAAGGGATCTCGAGATGTCATCTCGTTCAGTCTCCTGCACTCACGGCAGGACTAAATATTATCTAGACCATTCCTGACAGGTATTTGTCTAAACTTGCTCTTAAAAATCTCCAATGATGGAGATTCCACAACCTCCCTAGGCAATTGATTCCAGTGCTTAACCACCCTGACATTTAGGAAGTTTTTCCTAATGTCCAAACTAAACTGCCCTTGCTCCAATTTAAGTCCATTGCTTCTTGTCCTGTCCTTTGGGGTTAAGGAGAACAATTTTTCTCCCTCCTCCTTGTAACAACCTTTTATATACTTGAAACTGTTATCATGTCCCCTCTCAGACTTCTCTTTTCCAGACTAAACAAACCCAATTTTTTCAATCTTCCCTCATAGGTCATGTTTTCTAGACCTCTAATAATTTTTGTTGCTCTTCTCTGGACTTTCTCCAATTTGTCCACATCTTTCCTGAAATGTGGTGCCCAGAACTGGACACAATACTCCAGGTGAGGCCTAATCAGCGCAGAGTAGAGTGGAAGAATTACTTCTCACGTCTTGCTTACAACACTCCTGCTAATACAGCCCAGAATGATGTTTGCTTTTTTTGCAACAGTGTTACACTGTTGACTCATATTTACCTTGTGGTCCACTATGATACCCTTCCTAGGCAGTCATTTCCCATTTTGTGTGTGTGCAACTGATTGTTCCTTCCTAAGTGGAGTACTTTGCATTTGTCCTTGTTGAATTTCATCCTATTTACTTCAGACCATTTCTCCAGATCATTTTGAATTATAATCCTATCCCCCAAAGCACTTGCAACCCCTCCCAGCTTGGTATTGTCCACAAACTTTATCAGTATACTCTCTATGCCATTATCTAAATCACCGATGAAGATATTGAGCAGAACTGGACCCCGAACTGATCCCTGTTGGACCCCACTCATTATGCCCTTCCAGCATGACTCTGAACCACTGATAACTACTCTCTGGGAATGGTATTCCCATCAGTTATGCACTCACCTCTTAGTAGCTCCATCTAGGTGGCATTTCCCTAGTTTGTTTATGAGAAGGTTATGCGAGACAATATCAAAAAGCTTTACTAAAGTCAAGATATACCACATCTACTACTTCCCCCCCATCCACAAGGCTTGTTACCCTGTCAAAGAAAGCGATCAGGCTGGTTTGACACAATTTGTTCTTGACAAATCCATGCTGTTACTTATCACCTTATTATCGTCTAGATGTTTGAAAATTCATTGCTTAATTATTTGCTCCATTATCTTTCTGGGTACAGAAGTTAAGCTGACTGGTCTGTAATTCCCTGTTTTGTCCTTATTTCCCTTTTCATAGATTGGCACTATATTTGCCCTTTTCCGGTCTTCTAGAATCTCTCCCGTCTTCCATGACTTTTCAAAGATAATCGCTAATGGTTGAGATATCTCCTCAGTCAGCTCCTTGAGTATTCTAGGATGCATTTCATCAGACACTGGTGACTTGAAGGCATCTAACTTGTCTAAGTAATTTTTAACTTGTTCTTTCCCTATTTTAGCCTCTGATCTTACCTCATTTTCACTGGCACTCAGTATGTTAGACGTTCAACCAGCATCAACCTTTTTGGTGAAAACCAAAACAAAAGTCATTAAGCACCTCTGCCATTTCCACATTTTCTGTTATTGTTTCCCCTCCTCCTACAATGCTCTCCTTAAAAAAATGTAATAACCACTTTACTGAGAAGCTCTAGTGCCATCACGCATTTGGGTCAGAAATGTATTTTTTCCCATCTGTCTGAAAATCTGCTCAAATTTAGCCAAGTTTACACATGCTTAGTAGAGTTCTGTTAGAGTCTACCAGAGTTATCCTCCATCCATCCACATGGAGTATGCTCAGTCCCCTAGCTCCTACCTGTTGACCAGACTCAGCATGTGCCATCCCCACAGAGTGAGATCATCCTGGGGCTGTTACTAAATTTGTTAAGACAATACATCTTTCAGTGCCGACCTCACATTTGGTTAAGGACAAAATTTTAAAAAATAGGAACCTACCATTAGGCTCCTAAATCCATACTCAGACAACTGGTCAGGTTTTAAATGGTGCTGAGAATACAAAGCTCCTACTAAAGGCTACTCCTGGGGGAATTCTGCACCAAAAAATTAAAAATTCTCTGCATTATATTTTAAAATTCTGCATATTTTGTCAAAATAACAATATAATTAAGCCAGTTTCAATTATTTTGATAATTTATTTCAAAATACCTGTCAGCAAACATGTCTGTAACAATACAGACAAAAAAAAGATTCGGGTATTGTTTTTTTTTTACAAATACATTCCTTACTAGGCACATTAATATAGAACTTCGAATAATTCATTCAAACTGCAAAACAGAAACTTATTTCCTCCACCCATAAGAAGCAATGCAAAGGTTTGAGGGAGTTAGTGTTAACAGAGAAACTGAGGGAGAGGAAAGGAGCCTGGAGTGAACCTGGTGGGTTATTGGGTGTGGGTGGGAGAGGTATGGAACAAATTTTTTCGGGGAGGAAGGGAGGGATTGCTAGGGAGTTGGGGAGCCTCCTCCATGCAGACCCTGGTTGACCCCAAGCCTCTCCCATTCAGTCAGGCACATCTGCCCCTATCCCCACATGGCTCTGCAGCCCTCCTCTCCCATCCCCTTGTGGCCTTGCACCCCCACTCTCATGCAGTCTCTGGCTCAATGCTGTCATCCCACTAGCTCCTGAGCCCATACCCCAGTCTATCCAGCTCACTAGCCATTCTGAACCCCAGGCTGTGGAGACACACACACACACACACACACCCCGCAACCCTGTGTGCCCCACTTTGTCTGTTCTAACCTGGCTCCACGGGCAGGGTGCTGGGATGAACTTCTACTCCTGGGGGAATCCTGTGCCACTGTGCACAATTTTTTTCCCCGCACAGAAAATACATTCTGCCCCAGAAGAGCTGCAGTTCTGTCTTTTGCCCACCCGAGGCTGCTCTGGTGCCAGAACAGCCCGTAACTGGCTGCATGCATGCTGCTGGCGGTTCTGACACCATAGCAGCCTCTGGTGGATGAAAGTCAGAACTGCAGCACTTCTCAGGCAGAATGTATTTTCTGTGGAAAAAAATTCTGTGGCCAGACATGAATTCTGCACATGCCCAGTAGCGCAGAATTCTCCAGAAGCATTAATAGCAATGGGAGCTGCAGGGCTCTTAGTGCTTTGGGAAATCAGACCAATTCTTTAGATGCCTAAATATGGACTTAGATTGAGTGTCTAAGTGCCATTGTTTAAAATCTTGGCCTAAACACTTTCACAAAAACAAACAAAAAAAACCCAACCAAATCCACACACTGTTAGGATAATCAATGAAACACATGTAGGAAGACAAGAGAACACACAGAGCAATGCATATTCTTCATGTTTCCAGTAAATGAACTATCAGTTCACAGGTCATCTATGGTAGCAACTGAATGAACCTCTAAACAAATGCTCAGATTAACACAAAACTATATGTGACTCAAACAACATCCTGAAATCACAGACCAGATACACAGCGAGGCAGACACACATGAACTCAAGACTATAGAGATTGACATTCTTGTTTCATTTTGCTCAGTACAGCGTGATTGTTCTATGTATTCCTACAGCGAACAGAGTGTTCACGAACAGTACATGTGAGTGAAGACCTAGATATCAAGAGAGCTGCAGCACTGTAAGTTTCTCTGTGCTGACCCCCCGCTTCACATGAAAGGAATCACCCCTTTGGGTGAAATGGGAATGCAGTCTCCACCATCCACACAGATCTCAGGATCTAACAAGATGGACACCGGGGGCCAAATGCAATGTAGGTACCCACTAGGGACTCTGCTGACACCACCAATTCAGTTGACCTCTTTCCATGAACATACCCAAAATGGTAATAAATCTTGGTCATTACTGACACAGACTTGGCTGAAAGTGCTGAAGCACAAAGTCCTCAAAGTCACCCAATTCCCCGCCTCCAAAGAGCCAGAATTTCTAACAGACACCCCCACACACATACATCACCGAAGACTCCTAGTTCTATAGCTTTCATCCAGCTAGTGTCATGAATCTGTCACTGCAGGTTTTTAAGAACAGGTTAGACACACACTTGTCAGGGATGAACTAGATAATACTTAGTCCTGCCTGAGCGCAAGGGGCTGGACTGGATGACCTCTCGAGGTCCCTTCTAGTACTACTATTCTATGATTCTATCAAAGGGCAAATATCTGAACACTAGTGCAGAAAAGAAGATGGTACGGAGGAGTCAGACCCTCAATATATAAGTAATTAGAAGAGGAATCATTCCCACTATCTTTTTTTTTTTTTAAACATGCCTATTTTGACCCCAAGAAACACCATCGTTCTCCGATTTCACAAATGAGATAACAAAGCTTGCACCATTTCAGCAGCCAGAGCTGGGGATAGAACCCAGGTCTCTAATAAAATTGAGCCAAATCTCTTCCACTTTGTGAATTTTTCAGAAGCAATATGGCAAATTGGACAGTGTTGCCAACTCTCTCAGGTTTACAGTGAGAGGCGCAATTTTGACCCCTACTGTAGGAGCTCTGGTGAGAGGAAGAGCATGTTACTCTCTGTCGACTAGCCCATACAAGGAGACGTGACATACACACATTTCAGTGGGTTACACAAGTATTGTAAGACAAGAGTGAGATGCTGGGCACCAGAATTGGTTAAACAGCATAGCGTCTCTTGGGGTCATCTGTGGGGACTGATCCCTGGACTGTGGATATAAAATCATGAGCCACTACCACTTAAGATGAAGAACTAGATCTCTTCAAATGGACGCAGCTGCAGAGTATTATGTGGTCCAGCTGCTAACGGGTGATAAAGCCATACTGTTTTCATGTAAGTTACGGAAGCAAACTGCCACCCACACACTAGAGAGGAGGCAGGGGGAGTTCAGAAATTGGAACACAGTCCAAAAGACAGGATTGATTTCTGTTTCTCTCATTACTTTTGCGGCAATCTTACGATTTCTTGGCGTCTGACTCATAATTTTTTTAATTTGGGGGTTCACAATATTAGAAAATGAGAAAATCCAAAGGAAAATTCAGTGGTACAATCACTCATGACACCCTGAAATGGCTAATGCAGAACTTAAATGTTACTGTAATGTAACCATCTGTTTCAGTGGCTTAATACATAACAGGAACTACGGAGCTAAATACTATTATTAGCTAAGTAATCTCAAAGACAGTGTAACATGCAGTGAAATGTGAGGTGAGGCAACAGGTCTTTTAATACAAGCCAATAGGCCAGTACTAATGTACCAGCAAAAAGGAAAGAAAGAGGATACCTAGTGCAGAGATGTTACACTGGGCAACACTGGAGAGGTGCTTTGTCCCATTTCACCTGGTACATAAATCAGCACTGAAGCAGTCAAGTAATAATTTGGGAAAACTGTAATCCCCAAGCATCAAACATCCCTGCAGTCAGCTTCCCAGTCCACCAGAATTAACAGAGTACATCAGATTTTTTACAAGATCTATTTAACACGACATTCCCACCACAGAGACAATGCACTTTAAACCTGAACAGCTGTCAACTAAACACATTATTCCCTCATTTCCAACTGTTCTATTATTGAAAGCCAAGCCTGCGGTCTTCTGTAAGTTCTTCCCTCTAAAATGCCTGGGAAGTTTGCTGGAAAAGCAATGGGCATGGGAAGTACAATTATATACATTGTTTGAAGAGAATTTAAAACCTTTAAAACAACTTTTCTGTTGACGTTTTACCAAAAGGAGGTAGTCCATAGGTCTGGGTTGTCTGTGGGTAGATGGCATAAGGTTGAGTCTGCTGTAGAGCTTGATACTGAGTCTGACCAGGATAAGGGGTCATCGTTTCGGATATAGGTACAGAAAGGATATGTGCATATGGCCTATAAAAAAAAGAATTAAAATGTTCATATTATGCAGCTCTCATCATGCACAAGAACATCCTGAAAGGGTGCTTTAGAAACATGTGCTAATTATAAATACAGAGACATTTGCTTTTTAAGGAACTCAGGAGGAGAATATACCAGCTGATAGACGCTCTTAGGCCTCATTTTCCGTGATGCCAAGCACCCACATCTCCAAATGAAGTCTTAAAGAGCTGTGGGTACCCAGCATTTCAGGGAAGTCAGGGTGCTTTCCCACAGTTTTAGTAGTTTCAGAAGAGTCTAAACGAGTTAGTGACAAGCTCCACCAGTTTCAGTAGGATTTGAGCACAGAGTTCCCTTAGAAATCCCAGCCAGTATCATTAATATCAATTAATCAAAGGGATATACAGTTACAAATGTTTAACTGTTAAAAAAGTAAAAAACGTTGCAAGCCAATTAAAGCCATCCCATCTGTTTGGCAACAAAGCAATGCCTTAGGACTTGTCCATACTACAATTTGTAAGTGCTTTAACACATTAACACACAACTGCAGCATGAGGCTCTGAGACTGCATGAAGGCAAATATGGGGAATTAAGATATCTAGAAATTATTGTGCAATGGGAGAAAACACTAAAATCTACAAGTATAGAAGAAGGCTGGGGCATCCTAAGACGAAAATCAAGGTGATGATGGCGATTTGTCTTAAAACAAGATAAAGAACAAGCAGATGACAATGTGGCTTGAAGCTCTGAGCTGAGGTTTAAAAAACTATACTGAAGTGACAGAGCAGGGAGCAACTGAACAAGACTAATCAATCAATAAAGGCATTCCAGTACCACAGTGAAAGGCACAGAATCTGGAAAGAATACCTGATAGGGAAAGAAAATAGCAGAATGAGCTAATAATAGCCAATAAGGTTAACAATATGAGAAGGGTTTTATAATAAAAACAACAAGGAGTCCTTGTGGCACCTTAGAGACTACCCAATTTATTTAGGCATAAGCTTTCGTGGGCTAGAACCCACTTCATCAGATGCATGGAGTGGAAAATACAGGAGCAGGTATCCAGGAAAAATAAACTAACATGAAAGTAAAGCCATTCATAAATGAGGAGGGTGAAATAGCAGTAACATCTCTTAAATGGCTTAATAAATGTTTTTTTAAAATCTAACTTCATCAAGAGAAATAAAGGAGATGTTTGGACAATTAGGAAGTAATGAAGACCTAATATTAATAAGAAGCAGGCAAGGGAACATTTAGGATTTCTGTGAGATCCATTTTTCTACAGTCCGGATGACACACATCCTAAGTTTGTAAGCTTACCAAACCATTATTTATGAAAAGTCATGGAGTACTGGGGAGGTACCAGAGGATGGCTGGCAGGGGAGAGAAGGCGGTATCAATCCTCAAAAAAGGAAAGACAAGTGATCCTAGAAATGACCAACAGGAAACTACATTCAACCGCTAATAAAACGGAACAAAATATGTAAAGTAAATGGTAAACATCTAGGCTGGGGTTTTCAAAGGAGGCTAAAAGGACCTCGAGTCCCAGTGACTAGGATTGGAATACCTAGCTCCCTTTTGAGAAAATGTTAAACAATGTATGAAGAGAACACTGGAGATGTAACATCTGATTATTCCCATTTCCTTTACATTTGATGCTGACAGCTCCTTTTCCCAGGTATGCAAGTGCCTAGATGTCATCAGTGCCTAAATAAAGAGGGACAGTTGACGCTAAATATTGGTGAGATGGAAGGCATGTTGATGGGAAGAGAGAAATATCTGTAGGAAGTAGCAAACACCATAACATCTTCCATCAAGGGCATCTATTCTCAAATCATCGAGATGATATGCAGCATAGTGCCCAGAGCCCCTGACTGAGATCAGGGCCCATTGTGCTAGGTGCTGTACATGTATACAGTAAAAAACAGTTGCTGCCTTGAAGAGCTTCCAATCTTAGACCCAGTCTTACAAACTCATGCAAATGGTTAATTTTACATAAGCGAAACCACAGATTTCAGCAAAATTTCTCACACGGCTAAAGTCAAGCATGTACATGTTTACGGAACAGGGGCTAAACCAACAAGACATACACCAGGTAGAAGAAAGGGAGTATTATCCCCATTTCACAGATGGAGAACTGAGGCAAAGATAAATTGAGTGACTTGCCGAGGGTCACACAGGAAATCTGTGGCAGAGTGAGGAACTGAACCCAGATCTTCTGAGTCCCACAGGGGCCTTCCTAGATACCTCACTGCTACCAGATATCCAGGTAACCACAGCTGGTAAAGATATCTTTTTTCATCTGTGGCAAATCAGATAGAGGAGGACCTGGCATTGTGATCTGTACACTCACCACCTTCAAGCTAGATACTACAATGCACTGCCACCTGGGAATGAAGGCTCAAGACTGAAAAGGCTCATTATGGTTCAGAAGGCAGCAGTTTGCCTGCCCATCAACATAAACTGCCAGGTGTTCTACTTTTGACCCTCACAACTGTCCTTACTTTTTCCTGTTGTCTCCTGTAATTATTTGAGTCCCAGGCTCAGTGGATCCTCGCCATAGGCTGGGGGAGAGCCCTTTAGCCATAGGCGGGCTTGCACCTGCCCACCTCCTAGAAACCAATAGGAGGACACTCTTGCTGGCATGGAGCTGCTACTACTGGGCCCAGAGCACCCGCTTCAGCTTCGTCTGGGCCGGATTCCCGCCCCCCCAACCTCACCAGCTGGTGCTCTCCCTGGGCTACTGTTGCTCCTTGGGAGACCCTGCTGGCCTGCTCCCCAGAGGGGGAGTGAGGACCTCGCCACTGTTTTGCTACCACCTGTGGGGTCCCTCCTGCCTGTCTGCTGGTTGCTGCTGTCTGAAAGCCTGCTGCTGCCTTGGGGAAGAAGAGGAGGACCTTTGCTGCTGGGAGAGCTCGCAGGACCACTGCAGGACACTGTGGAGGGGGCTTACTGCAGGACTGAGCGACTTTTTCCATCTTTGCTCTTGTGGTGGTGGTAGTTACTGTTGCTGTGGGGTGCAGGGGGAGCAGCGCAGAGCCCTCCCCCGGTCCATCTTTCTCCCCTCAATCACCACCACCACTCCTGCCCCCTCTATCACCCCCCCACCTACCACCTGGACCTGTTCCTCACCCCTCCGCTCAGCCGCTTGCCTTGCCCCTTTTTTCCACCATTTGGGACTGCAGCAGCACCAAGCAAGGCCAGTGCTATGCAAGTACACGTGGGCACAAATGTCTTTCCCCTCCCTTTGGACTTGCCCTCCCCTCCTCTGCTACTTTCAGCTGGTGCATCTCCCAACCCTCTGCTTTGCCCACCGGCCTTCCCACAGCAGTTTGCCCTCTTTCCCCTTGCTGCCCATATTTGCCCCCACTCCCGCTCAGATCTCACAGCAGTGGTTCTGCTTGTTTGCCTGCCCCGCTCCAGTCCCTGGGAGTTTGCCTGCCCCGCCCTGGCCCCTGCAGTTTTCCTGCCCTGGCCTGCTTCCAGCCCGTTCCTTTCTCCATTGCCCTCCCCTCCCATCCCCTCCCCCATCGTCCAGTCCCCTCGTTAAGTGTGCCCAGGTCCCACCCCTACGGGCTTGTGCCCCTTCCCCTTTTATGTTGAGCTCCTTTGTTCACTGCACCCCCCAATGATATTATAGTCCTTCCCCTTCCCAGTGCAGCAGGAGGCACCGGTATTTCCAACATGTGTTGGTAATTGCGCCCCTTCCCCTCCCCTGCCTTGACTGGTGTCCCTGAGATCCCCCCACCCATCCCCCTTGGCGCCCTCCTCCCCTACTTGCAGCCAATTGTGGAGGAGTAGTTGGCCTTTTCTCCTCCCCTTTTCTCTCCTTTCCCCCCCTCTTTCTGGTGTGCGTCCCTGTCCCTTCTGAGAATGGCATGGGAAATAGCGGATGAGGACCCCGGGTTGACCCTGCTGCCCCCTATCAACCTCTTCCCCCATCCATCCCAAAAATAACAAACTACCAGGAACATATCAACCCAGTGTTCCAGACACAGCACTGTTTCCCCAAACACCCGGTCAAACTCAGAGCCCCAGTCCTGATGTTCACCTCCCTTACTCCAGAGCCCTACACCATGACAATTTCACTCCTCAGGGACAAGGGAACTGTCAAGAATAATTCAGGGTGCTAAAAGGAGCAGAACTAGAAGCAATAGAATAAAATTAAGGGAAGGAACAATAAAGCTGAATATGAGAGGACACATCCAGTTACTGTTAGACTGTGAAACAGACTCCAAAGGGAAGTGGGGGAAGCTCATTCACTTGGAATATTTATGACTAGAGAAAACAAAGCACGGGAGACAACAGGGAACCCTTCCACACTCATCTACGTGAATTAGATCATGGGTACAATTTTCAAAAGGACCTAAGTGACACAGGAGCCTAAATCCCACTGAAAGTCAGTGGGGTTTGGGCTCCTAGATCAGTTAGATTCATTTGGAAATTTTAGCCCTTTCCTTTTTCTCTCTCTCCAGTGTGTCTGGATTTTATACATAAGGAAACGATTTTATACATAAGGAAACGATTTCATTTTCACTCATGTCCAGTTTGTTTATTCACTGACTACCTTGGGCTTGAGTCTATAATACATTATGTTCTCAGTCATTGCTAAGGTATCATGTCACTTAGTAATCACTAAAGGCCCAATCCAACCCCCACTGAAACCAATGGCAGTCTTTCCATTGGCTTCACCGTGTGCTGGTCTGGGTCACATATGCAGCAATGCTAATTTGTTGTCTCTAAATATACCATTCTGCAATGTGAAATGTTCTACTAAATGCAGGTTGAGATGGTAGGAGGGGAAGGTTAATATAAGAATGGACATAGTGGATCAGACCAATGTTCCGTCTAGCCCAGTATCCCGTCTTTCAGCAGTGGCCGACGCCAGATACTTCAGAGGGAATGAACAGAACAGGGCAATTATCGAGTGATTCAACCCTTGTTGTCCACTCCCAGGTTCTGCAATCAGAGACTAAGGACACCCAGAACATGGGATTGCATCCCTGACCATCTTGGCTAATTAATTGCCATTGATGGACCTACACTCCATGAACGTATCTAGTTCCTTTTTGAAACCAGTTATAGTTCTGGCCTTCACAACATTCCCTGGTAGAGAGTACCACAGTTTGACTGTGCATTGTGTGAAGAAATACTTCCCTTTCTTTGTTTTAAACCTTCTGCCTATTAATTTCATTGGGTGACACCTGTTTCTTGTGTTATGAGGAGTAAATAACACTTCCTTATTCACTTTCTCCACACCACTCACAATTTTATAGACCTCTATCATATCCTCCCTTAGTCATTTCTTCTCCAAGCTGAAAAGTCACCATCTTTTTAATCTCTCCTCATATGGAAGCTGTCCCATACCCTTACCATTTTTGTTGCCCTTTTCTGAACCTTTTCCAATTTCTATATATCTTTTTTGAGATGGGGCGACCACATCTGCACACAGTCTTCAAGATGTGGGTGTACCATGGATTTATATAAAGGCATTATTGTAGTTACTGCCTTGTTATCTATCTCTTTCCTAATGGTTCCTAATATTCTGTTAGCTTTTTTGATTGCTACTGCACATTGAGCAAATGTTTCATAGAACTGTCCACAATGACTCCAAGATCTCTTTCTTGAGTGGTAACAGCTAATTTAAACCCCTTCGTTTTGTATGTATAGTTGGGACTGTTTTCCAATGTGCATTACTTTGCAATTATCGACATTGCATTTTATCTGCCATTTTGTTGCCCAGTCACTCAGTTTCGTGAGATCCTTTTGGAACTCCTCACAGTTTGCTTTGGACTTCACTATCCTGAGTATCATCTGAAAACTTTGCCAACTCGCTGTTTACCGCTTTTTCCAGAACATTTATTAATATGTTGGTCCCAGTACAGATCCCTGGGTGACTCTGCTATTTACCTCTCTGCATTCTGAAAACTGATAATTTATTCCTACCCTTTGTTTCCTATCTTTTAACCAGTTACTCATCCATGAGAGGACCTTCCCTCTTATCCCATGACTGCTTACTTTGCTTAAGAGCCTTTGGTGAGGGACCTTGTCAAAGGCTTTCTGTAAGTCCATGCATACTATATCCACTGAATCACTCTTGTTGACATGTTTGTTGACTCCCCTCAAAGAATTTTAATAGATTGGTGAGACATGATTTTCCTTTACAAAACCATGTTGACTCTTCCCCAATAAATCATGTTCATCTATGTGTCTGATCATTCTATTTTTTACTGTAGTTTCAATTTCCCTGGTACTGAAGTCAGTACCAGCTTGTAATTGCTGGGATCGCCTCTGGAGCCTTTTTTTAAAAACTGGTGTCACATTAGCCATCCTCCAGTCATCTGGTGCAGAAGCTGATTAAACTGATAGGTTATGTACCACAGTTAATAGTTCTGCAATTTCATATTTGAATTCTTTCAGAACTAAATCAAAAGTTTTAAGAGTTTAGAGAAAAATGCAGTTATAAAATTTAGAACCAATTGTTCAACTTACTTTGCAGAATATAGCTGTGAGGTATAGTCATTTGGTGACCTTGGGATGTAATCAGTGCATGTCAGAACTGAAAAAGAAACATTTTATACAACAGAATTGTAAAGAAAGGATTTTTTTTAAATTACACAATTTACAAAAAAGTAACAAAACTTAACGAATCACAGTGAAACATTAGCACATCTCACAATGTGTTCTAATCTGACAAACAATGTAAGTTTTTGGAGTGCTTTAGATATGTGGCTTAAAAAATATTTACAAACGTGCTGTTTAAACAGGGTGAAAAATGTAACTTCCTGCCCCTGTAAATAAGTGCAACATTCAAAGCAGCAAGTTGTCCCTTCAGAGATGATAACACCAGAATCTGTGGCTTTCACTGTACACCTTGATTTTGGGAGTGTGACAAATCCCCTGAACATTCTAAAGTTCTGCACATGCACCGATGCCTCACTTCAGCACGCGCTGCACTGAAAACCCCATGGAACCCAGCTGTTACCAGAGCAGCTATGGTGGCTAAGGGATAGAGAGACTGCGAGGTCAAGTTGAGCCAGGCTCTGCCCCCGGACCCCTCTCCTCTGCCCCCAAAATACATGGGCCCAGCAGCCCATCTTCTCCTTCTGGTGGCACTACATTAGGCAGGATCCCCCCAACCCATCTCTTGGGGACAGGACAAGAACTCATGGAGCAGAGAAACAGCCTGGCTGCTGCCAGAACAGCCGTAGCAGCAAGGGAGAGAGTACCAAGCGTTACCACCTGCTCTGGATCCTGCACATGGCCCTGGCAGCCCACTTCACCCTTGGGGATACCACATGAGACAAGAGTTCACCTATCTTCCATGGGCAGCATAACAGGGCCAGTCTGAAAACACGTCCACTTAGCCTCAGCGCCTGTTCAGAAGAGCCTGCCATATCTTGTCCTTGGCTATACTGTCTGTAAAAGGGGGCTACTTAGTCAAGTCATTGCTTCTGTGGTTATCCATCCTCCTCTAGTGGCTTGTTCATATACAGTAACAGCCTTCTGCTTCCAGCTAATGTACTTAGCCCTGTAGCTCAAGTAGTACATCTGAGGTGCAGTTCAAACACTAATAATGTGAAGTTCATTACAGTTGTTCAAGCCAATGTTTTTACTTTTTTCTGTTTAAAAACGCAAATGGAAATTTAAAAAGTTATCCGGGTTGCAAAGGTAAGCACTCAAAAGTGCACAAATGTCATATTTAATGTTGTGCGTGTGCCTTATGATACACTCTATAATTACATGGTCACACACTGTTTTTTCCACAAGACCTCTGCCTCATTCAGTGCACAGGGCAGTCGGTGTTCAGGGAATGAATCAGGGCTGTGCAGTAAATAAGGTCACTCTAGTCTGTGGGCTCTCTGCCTCGTTTGCTCTAGAAGTTGGACGGCACACAGAGAATGAGGAAGGGAACTGCTGGAAGAAAAAGGGTGGTCCTGGGGTAAAGGCATTTAAATGCCACTTAGAACTGGCTTCTAGCCTGGCTCTCCCACACACTTCCCATGCTTCCTCAACCAGTGCTGTGGGCAACTGGCCACTGGCTGCATGTCCCTCACTTGCTGGTTGCCCAATGTGACAACCCAGGGGCTGGATACACAGAAGTGCTGAGTGCTCAGAACAGTGAGGCAAGTCAATGGGAGCTCAGTGGGAGCTCACTCACCACCTCTGGCAGCAAGGCAGTGAGATGTGGAGTTGTAGGCACAGGAGTTGGCAGTCAGGAGGATCTGAGTTCAGATCCTGGCCCTCGCACTGATTCAGCCTGCATCCATAAAGCTCTTTCTTTGTCTCAGTTTTCACGGTTTTGAAATTGGGATGATAAATACTCTCCTACCTCACAGGAAAGTTGTGAATATAAACTCATTAGTGTCTGTGAGGCTTTCATACTATATCAATGAGAGCCACAGAAGAGCCAATGAGCATATTACTAATTCTGTATTCAGCGCAGGGCTTGGATGGGGCACGATAAATAAGGCAAAGGCCACACACTGAATGATGAGCATAAGAGCTGCCTCATTCCCTGAGTGCTGTCTGCCCTGTGCATTGAATGAGGCTGAGGTTCTATGGAAATAATAGGGTGTGATTATGTAATTAAAGAATTGTATGCACTGGGGGGCTAAATTACAGTTGCACAGGCAACCTTCAATTGACATTTTGACTTTGCAACCAAAATAACTTTCTTTTAATTTAGTGTTTTGGGATGTAGTTTAATTATACAATGTAATCCAGTATGATATTAGAATCCTGAAAACATACAGTCTGAACCTTACAGAAGCTGCTTAGTATTAACCATTGCATGTTGTGGGTTATGAGTAGAGATGACAAAGAAAGTCTCAGGGCTTGTCTATACAAAGGGCTAGTGCATGGCAAGATGGGATGTAAATCTACAGCGCACTAGCTTGCCGCATACTAACTAGCCATGTGGGCCCTGCAATTTTAAACTAAATGTTCCCTAATGTGCTTTGCCCTTCTACTGAACAGCAGCAGGTCAAAGTGCACAAGGGGAGAGGAGGTTATTTTCCTGTAATTGGGCATTCTTTGAAATGTGGCCCCTTTCTGTATTACACTGCGGGTTACGCATGCACACCATGCGACTGGAGTCAGAATTTGAAAGTAGAGTCCATTGGTCCTGACTCGCCTTGTGCTGCCGTCCAAGGAGATAAAGGGCAGGGCAGACAGACTGCGTCTCCGGTTCCTTCTCCACTGTGAATCAGACAAATACAAAACACAGGGGAAGGGTGGGTAGTGGAATATAGATAGCGATCACACATCTCGAAGAACCTGCAGTTAAAGGGAAGTAATCTCCTCCTCTTCTTTGAGTGATGGTTCCTATTGTATTCCACTGTGGACGATTGGCAAGCAGTACCTTAGTTGGAGGAGGATGCAAGGATGAGGGTGGAAGGCTTATGCAAAGAACCACCATGCCGAAGGATGCATCTGCCACCGAGTCCTGCACAAAGGTATAGTGTGTTGCAAAGGTGTGGACAGAACCCCATGTGGCTACTTTACAGATCTATGAGAGGCACAACCTGAAATAATGCTGTGGTCATAGCTTGGAGTGAGCCCATACCTCTATTGGGGGAGGTTTGACAGCTGGTAGCAGAGTATAATGCAGCTAGAAATCCATTTGAAAGATTCTCTGGGTGGAGATGGCCTATCCCAAGTCTCTCTGCTACCTCAGTAAATAGACTTTCTGATTGGTTTCATTCTCTGCAGGCAGAAGGCCAGAGCTCATTGAACGTTGAGGGAATGGAGAAGATGTTCTTCTGCAGATGCATGTGGTTTCGGGAAGAAAACAGGTAAGTGAATGGACTGGTTAATGTGAACCCTTAGATAAGAATTTCGGGTATAGGCGTAAGGAAACCTTACTTTTGTGGAAGACTGTAAATGGCGCATCTGCCATTATAGCTCTGAGTTCCTGTATCCTCGCCGAAGTGATAGCAACAAGAAAGGCGACCTTCATGGAGAGGAGGGACATAGAGCAAGATGATATTGTCTCAAAGTGGGGCTTCACTAATACAGAGAGTACCAGATTCAGGTCCCATTGAGATGCAATTGTTTGGAGAGATAGGAAGGTTCTGAGGAGGCCTTTCAAAAATCTATCAATCAGTTAGTGGGTGTGTAAAAATAGAGTAACCTTCCACAGGAGGATGGAATGTGCTGATCACCGGTAGGTGGACTCTCAAAGTGCCAAGAGCAAGGTCCAATGCGTACAAGGACAGAATGTGGTCCAGGATTAGGAAATATCAGTTGCTTCTGGTAAAACTCCTTTATGTTGTGCCCAAGACGAAAACCATCTCTACTTAGCTCAGTAATATTGTCTACTGGAATTTTTCCTGCTGTTTAGAGAGAATGTCTTGTACCACTGAGGAACATGCCTGTTCTATAGTTGATGCCCATCCAAGTATCATGCACTGAGGTGGAGTGGACATGGATTGGGGTGCTTGATCTCACCATTGCACTGTGTCAAAAGGTTGGGAAGTACGAGATGGGGATCGGTGGGTGGGACGACATGAGCAGAAGATTGGGGAAGCAGAACTGTCTGGGTCAGAAGGGGGCAATCAGAATGACTGTTGCCTTGTCTTATGGATTTTGTGGAGCACTTGAGGTAGGAGCGGTACAGGAAGGAAGGTATAGGTTAGCTGGTGTGACCAGAAGAGAAGAGGGCCAAAAGAGGGCCTCGTCCTGAGAGCAGTAACCGAAGGCTCTCCTGGAGCAGTACGTGATGTTTGTCTAAGAAGCAAATAGGTCCTTGGTTGTGGTCCCCCATTGCGCGAAGATGTCACATAGCACTGCATTGTGAAGTTCCCACTCGTGATTGATCGCAAAATGTCTGCTGAGTGACGTTGTGAGCACATTCCGCATCCCCGGAAGATAGGCTGCGGATAGGCTGATCTGATTGCTGATGAACCAGTTCCAGAATTTGACCACTTTTGTGCATAGAGAGGCGGATCTCACTCCTCCTTGTTTGTTGTGGTAAAAAAAGAGACTGTGGTGGTGTTGTCCAACATGATCAGAACATGATGACAGCAAATGAGTGAAAGAAAGGATTCACATGCTTTTCTTACCGCTCAAAAGTTCTAGGACATTGATGTGCATTCTGAATTCTTGAAGTGTCCATGTCCCTTGTGTGGTATGGTCATCCATATGTGCTCCCTAGCCTAATAGTGACATGTCAGTGATGATAGTTCTGTCCAGGGAAGAGGGAAAAAATGGGGACTCCCATACATATGCAATGTGGGCCTGTCCACCATAGGAGGGATGATAGTATCTTGGGTGGGACTGTCAGCATGAGGTTCATAGACTGAAGGTTCAGTGAGTACACAGACTGAGGCCATATCTGCAGGCAGACAAGGTGAAGACTAACAAAGGGGGCACGTAGGCACATGAAACCCATAGCCACGTAGAGAGAGGCACATCTTGGCTGGTACAAAAAGGTTGTTCGTGATGCGAGCTATGACAACATTCATTGCTTGAACACTGTCTGTAGGCAGGTATTCCTGTGCCATGATAGAGTTTATGCTAGCTCCAATGAAGTCCAATGACTATGTGGGGTTACGGATTGACTTCTTGATGTTGATGCTGACTTCTAGTGAAGCAAGGAGGCTGAGTAACATGAAGGTAGATGAGTGGGCTTCTTGGCAGGACCTGGCGGCTAGGAGCCAGTCGTCGAGGTATAGAAAACCAAGGAGACCATAAAGCCTGAGAACTGCTACTACAGAAAATATTTTGGTGAAGACTCAGAACAGTAGCTATCCCAAAAGGCAGTACTCTGTATTGGAAATGGTTGGAGCGCACCATAAATCTGAGAAAATGTCTATGGGCAGGGTGGTTGTTGATGTGGAAGAAGCATCCTTCATAATGGAGAGCTGGGAACCAGATGCCTTTTTCTAAGGATGGAATTATTGTTGCCAACGCCACTACGCGAAACTTCAGTTTGTGGATGAAGCAATTGAGGTGGCAGAGATTGAGGTTTGGTCTCCAGCCACCCCTCTTCTTGGGTATGAGGAAGTAGGTCGAATAGAACCCGTTCCTTGATATGCTAGAGAAACGTGTTTTATTCCTTCTCGTTGTAATAAAGAGTTCACCTTTTGGGTAAGAATACTGTTGTAAGAGTGGTCCCCGAAGGGGGGGTCTTTGAGCATTACAAACTCGATTGTATAGCCACAGCTGATGACATTCAGCACCCACGTGTCCATTGTTATCACACTCAAAGCATGGGAAAAGAGTGCTAAAGGACCCCCAAATGGAGCGGAAGGGTCATGAGTCTCTCAGTGATTATCGGCTCTCAAGCTTGTGTCAAAAATACCTCTTGGCTTGAGGATGGGGGTTGAGACATTGAAGCCTGTGGGGGGGCCTGGATAATTTGGACCTCTGGACCTTTTGTTGCTTTCATGGAAGTTCATATGGTCTCTGTGGGTGATAATGAAGAGACCTGTACCTTTGGGTAGACAACAGGTGGTGGGATTTTCATTTTGAGGCAGGAGTATAGATGCCTAACGAGCGAAGAGTAGCCCTGGAGTCTTTTAGTGTATACAAAGACTCATCTTTCTTCCGATTGAAGAGATTTATCTATGGTATTCTGGACTTCCCTAGGAAAACAAGAAGCATGAAGCCTAGACTTTCTGTGCATCAAAATAGCTGTAGCCATGGCCCCGGAAGAGGTATCAGCCATATCCACTGCAGACTGGAGGGTAGTTTTGGCTATGAGTTTGCCTTCTTCAGTGAGGGCCTGAAAGCAGACATGAACTTGTTGTGGGAGACTATTTGTGAATTCCTTGAATTTAGCGTAATTCAGGAAGTCCTATTTAGCCAACAATGCTTGATAATTGGCTATCCTGAACTGTAAACTAGAGGAAGAGGAAGAGAAGACTTTCCTCTGTAGAAGATCTAGACACTTCCCTTCCTTGTCCACTAATGTGGATTGAGGGTGTTGTTGTTTAGCTCTCTCAGCAGCAGCCTGAACTACCAGTGAGTTTGGAGCTGGGTGGGAAAAGAAGAATTCTGAGCCTTTGACCAGGACACTGTACCATCACTCCTCTCCTTTAGGAGTGGCGGTGCATGTGGCAGCATATGCCACACGGTCTTGGCTGGCTCCAGTATGGTTTCATTGATTCTCAGAGCTATTCTCTCTGGTCCTAAAGACTGAAGAATGTCCAGAATCTTTTCCAGTGGGATTTGGAGTTCCCCTGCAACTCTCTGTAGATCTTGAAATTGTCTGAAGTCATCAAGTGGGGAAGGGGATGATGCAGTCACAGCTTTGTCCAGCGACGAGGATGGGGGTCTAGCCGGTTCTGGAGGGACCATCAGAACCAGGGTATAAAATTCTTCCTCCTCCGCTACTGGATTTGTGGGCCTGCTTGAGGGATCCCTAGTGGGTGAAACAGGTGGCAACACTCTCACAGACCAGGCAAGCTCCGAATGAGGATGCTGCAATATCCTAATGGTCCCCAATATGGCCAGTAAGACAAATGCATAGGAGGTTGTTCCCATTGGTGTGTCAGTCTCCATGATGGTGTATAGGAGCAGTACCATACAGGTGGTTCTGCCCCTGGTTACAATTCACTGGAAGAGAAAAAGGCAGATTCCAGTTCCAATAGTGGTACTGTCAGAACTGATGGAATGGTGTACAAACATATGCAAAGAAGGCGAGAGACCCTGTACCATAAGCATATCCATAGCAGGGACTTACGTTCTCCGGAAGTGGAGGGGCCTAATAGAAATAACAATTCTGCATCCAGCAAGGTGAAGACTTCTTTGGGTGCAGCCATGGCTCCAGATTTACCTGGTGTAAGAAGCACTCTCTCTTTCCTGGTCGCCAGTACCGATGCTGATGTCTGTCCCAGTGCAGGAGGTTCTCTCTTCTTGTGAGGGGCTGGAGATGGCGGTACCGACAGTTCGCCACCTGGAACCATTGGATCCCATTGTTTATGGGTCTTCTTCTCAGGCCAGTGGGACTTAAAATGTGCTGTGGCCCCTGGGGCTGAGCTGTCCAGTTTCCTGAACTTGGAGGAAGACTTAGTCCCAGGCTTATTGGAGTGCTTTCTAATCTCCCAACTAGACCCCATCATGGGGTCTGTGGAGGTGCTTCTGCTGGCATCAGAGTTTGACGTAGCACCAGGAGGTGCACTCCTCACAGAATCAGGCCGATGTACAGTGGGGAGGGAGGGGTGTTCCCTGGCATGTATCTGACTGCAGTCTCATGACCATCTCCATGAGATACTTGTGGAGATGAAGTGCACAGCCCTCTCAGGTACAGTTGGGGAAGGACTACACAAAGCTGTGATGTGAGCTTCTCCCAAGCAGTAGAGGCAGCACTGAATTGGTTGTCACTTACTGAGAGGGATAGTGGTCAAGAGATTCAGAGTTTGAAACCCAAAGTCCTCATCATAGTCTGATATCCGAAGAGGGGTATGAATGGGGGCAGGAAATCCCTGAAGTCTTCACTAAACTGTTAAAACTATTAATTATTAAAACTAGAAATAAAACTAGGTAAACTGCCTTAAAAACCGATAAAGCTATTTACAACTGCAATTAGAACAGCATGAGAGAGGAGGACACAAAGTTCTGACCCAGACCATGTGGTGGTGAGAAGGAACTGGAGATGCAGTCGGTCCACCCCACCCTTTATATCACCTTGGACAGAAGCACGAGGAGAGTCAGGGCACATGCACGGACCAATAGACACTACTTTCAAATTCTCTGAGCGCATGATGTGCATGCATAACCATAGTGGAATACAATAGGGACCATCACTTGAAGAACTTGTAGTGTGGTAGCAAGGTCCACACAGCCAGTTAGTGCACAGCAAGCGGAGTACACTATAGATTTATACCTCAGCTTGCTATGCACTAATTCTTCATGTACACAAGCCCTCAGTGGATTGTAGACAGTATGCACCATGGAAGTCCTCAAACGGGGACCCTCACAGAGTTCTATTCTGTCACCTCTTGTTCATCTGTATTAAAAGGCACTCGGGGACATTTTTAGGCATTCTGAAAATCCAGGGCTATCAGTATGCTGATGACACTAAGCTCCACATCAAGTACAGAGGATGTACTCCCCTTCCCACCTCTGCCACTGTCTCACTGTGTGACCTTCTGCGAGTTGTTTATTCTGCATCTCAGTTTCCCATCTGCAAAATGAAACTACTTACCCTCACAGTGGTTTTGAGAAACTTTTTCTGTAAAGCTCGGAGAGCTTCAGATTAACTGTGCTTTAGCAGTGCAAATGATTGTAACAGACTCCACTCAGTGTTCGTGTTGAGGTAGTGACAATTTATGAGAGATGGTTCCCACTCATTTGTCATTACCAAACAACAATCCCTGCCCAAAGGAAATCACAATCTAGGATTTAGACAATGCACAAAGAGGAATGAACAGGCAAATAGGGGAATGGGGAAGACACAGTAATGACAGAGGCAGGAATGTTGCATTAGTAGTCACAACCAAGGCCAGGCAGTAGCGATATGTAGGCATCGCAGCAAAGGTGGGTTTTAAAGAGGGATTTAAGAGGTTGCGATAATGGCTTTGTGAATTTTGACGAGGAATTCTTCTCGAGAACAGGGATATGCGTGGGAGAGGTCAGGAAGGTGTCTATGAGAGAAAGTGACAGGAGGGAGATGGAGATTGGCATCATTAGTAGAACAAAAGCAGGGGATGGCCTCTGATAAGTAATTAGATTTGAAAGATAAGGTGAGGTAAACGGTGAAGGACCAAGAAGTTTTTGCTTGGTGAAGAGGACCCTGAGGAACCAATGGACACAAAGAAGGGAGTGAGGGGGTCAGAACGAGCCTTACTTTCACTTGACATGGGAAGGTTTGGGCCAAGGTTTGAAGATTCAGATTTCTGATCACTGACTTCTGTGGTGCTCACTTGACTGAAAGGATAAAAGCACACATTAGCCACCAACATCACCAATCTGTGCACTAACAGCACTGGAAATTTTAAGCAATTGCTTTTGACCTTCCTAGCTAACATTGGCCACAGGCTGCTAGGGAAACATTCTGCATTCTGCACTATTTCACATATACCAACACACAGTAGAATCTGGAAGATATCCTTGCATTTCTTTGTACAAACCTCAAATCCTCACGTCCTTCAGAGTATTAACTCACTAATTTTCTCAAAATAATAAACTTTTAATAGAACACAGAAATCTAATACAACCTTTGTTGCAACGTGTAAATGTTCCCAAAGGGACAAAAACAATCCATGTCACAGCTGGGTCGTGGGTGGCCAAATTTAGTAGTCAGAGCCAGAGTCCACAGTCACAAGATAGGGTTTAGGAGTCAGCTGGGTCAGGATACCAGGAGCTAGGGGTTAAAGTAACGCTAAGGACTTACCGGTACGGAGGGCCGGGGTCCTGAGCAAGGTGGGGTGAGGCCTCGGAAGAAAGGGCCGAGGCCTTTAAATCCCCAGACCCTTTAAATCGCTGCCGGAGCTGGAGGGCTCCCAGCCGCTGCCGCTACCCCAGGGCTCCAGCAGCAGGGCTCTGGCGGCGATTTAAAGGGCCTGGGGCTCCGGCTGCTGCCAGGAGCCCAGGGCCCTTTTAAACTGTCGGCCTAGGGAAGCTGCTCCCTGTCGGTACAGTCGGCTGTTTACCGGCTCTTGCCAGTATACCATACTGGACCATACCGGCTTACTTTCACCTCTGCCAGGAGACAAACTGGGGCTCAGAACAACAAATCAGGAACCAGAGTCAGGCCGGATCAGGACACTGAGAGGTCAGAACCACAAATCAGATGCCACGAAATCAAGCAGCAGGAGCAGGAAGCACAAGGCACGCAGTCCAGAATGGGATGGAGCCCAGTTGTTTGGACAGCTTCCTGTTCCTACTGCTGGCTTAAGTAGGACCAACCAGCAAAGCCTCAAACTGGAGCTGGTCTTCTCTGGTCCCAGGCAGGCAAGCATCAGCAGACTGCCAAATGGAGGGCTGGAGCATGGCTGCTCCTGGAAATCGTGCAGACCCAGGTTTGAGACTCATGGGTCACGACAATCCAATTAAAGACAGAAAAACAATCAGAAAAGACAATGCTGTCCCACTCATTTTCTCATACAATTTGATATGCATAGCACGCTTCCCTCTAAATGTAGTAATAGTGATTAATATTATCAAAGTAAAAGATGTACTTAAAAAGAGCTACTAAGTAAAAATTATGTACCATTGAATTAATTCCAAAATAAAAGATCCTATCAATCAGAGAATTCCTTACACAGTGAATGGTTGTCTCACCTGACTGCTCCAGGGAATGTATTAAATAGAGCACTACAACGCAACATTAAAAGCAAGATGTAAGTTGATGCTATTTGAATTCTATGCAGTCATTCACAGAAAATGCTTTTGGCAAGATTTAGCATTCTTATAAAAGCTCATAGTGTCTCAAAGAATATAAATGAAAATGAATGATAAAAGCCCATGTCTTGTGAAAAATGCACAAAGCAACCTGCTTTCTCAACTGAAGCATACAATGAAAACAAGAACCTGACAATTGGTGAAAACTAACATCAAAATCAGTACTACACACCTTAAATTTTGTTCTCCAGATTCCTGCATCTTGGCCTTTTTCACCTGCAAAGATGAAAATGTTCAAAGACACCATGAGTGAGATCTGTCCTTGACAATCTCTGTACACAAGTGACAGGCTGCAGTTAGAAGCTAATCATTGTTTGCAACACAGTTACTATTAGTAGTTGTTTGAATTCAAGTAGCCTTGTGGTTGAGTCCTGGAGTTAAATAGTGAAACCTGTAGGTTCTCTCATTTAAACAGCTACTGCTACCCCAGAATTTGTTTGCAAGGTTGCTTTTTCCCTGTCTCCCTCCTGCCCCAGCCACTCCCCGCCCACTTTTTTGCACTGGGATACTGAACTCCCAAGGTTTGATAGGGACCTTTCTTTGTAACCCAAGGAACTTCATTAATTCTAAAACAATCCTATTCTGAACAGATCTAGCACTCAGACTGCACCCAGTGCTCAGCTGCCATGAACTAGGATCCCTTACCCTCTCCCTAGCTAAATAATGCTTGAGGCAAGAAGTTTAAATCATTTCTTTGTTCACAACAGTAGCAAATCGGAAGTCCCAACTTGCATTTTTGAGAAAGAGAAATTAAACTAGTATTTAATACTGCATTTGTGGATGGCTCAGTAGTCTAATGGTAGCATGATGTACTATTCTAGGGGGATCAATTTAAACAAAGATTTGGTCAGTCACTTCTGGTCCAAAATGGATTGGGATTCTATCATAGAATATCAGGGTTGGAAGGGACCTCAGGAGATCATCTAGTCCAACCCTCTGCTCAAAGCAGGACCAATCCCCAGTTTTTGCCCCAGATTCCTAAATGGCCCCCTCAAGGATTGAACGCAACTCTTGGGTTTAGCAGGCCAATGCTCAAACCACTGAGATATCCCTCCCCCCAATTGTTTTCAATTTTGAATTTTTATAACTCAGCTTCCAGTCCCCAGATCTTGCAGTACTTCTCAAACAAGCCATTTAAATTCTCTTAATCTTTCTCAGGTGAGAAAACCTGGATTTGTGCTGGAAATGGCCCACCTTGATTTTCATAGACATTGTAAGGAGAGTGGTCACTTTGGATAAGCTATTACCAGCAAGAGAGTGAGTTTGTGTGTGTGGTTTTTGGGGAAAAAAAAAAGGGGGGGTGTGTGAGAAAACCTGGATTCGTGCTGGAAATGGCCCAAGTTGATTATCATACACATTGTAAGGAGAGTGATCGCTTTAGATAAGCTATTACCAGCAGGAGAGTGGGGTGGGAGGAGGTATTGTTTCATGGTCTCTGTGTATATAAGGACTTCTGCAGTTTCCACAGTATGCATCCGATGAAGTGAGCTGTAGCTCACGAAAGCTTATGCTCAGATAAATTGGTTAGTCTCTAAGGTGCCACAAGTCCTCCTTTTCTTTTTGCGAATACAGACTAACACGGCTGTTACTCTGAAACCTGTCATTTATAAAAAGCAATTCATGTAAAGTTCAAGCAGACATTACAGTTATTCCGTATCTGAATAATACTTACTGAAATAAGAAATAATAAATTGTCTGGAATTACTCCTTTTTCCCCATTCTTCCAAATATTTTGGAAACACATATCACATAAGTAGTCAATAATATGTAACAGATTATCTTTTGTACTAGTAATCAGTAGTTTTGTAATAGATTAGATTTTCAAAGTAACTGTTGCCGTAATTAATCAAAGGGGGGAAAAACTGGGAATCCAGATACATAAAATATCAATCAAGTGCTGATGAGCTAGTAGCATTTTGCAAGGATTAATTCATTCCTTTCCTTATTTTTAAATGTAAACAATAGGTTTCAACAATGCTCTCTCTGTGAAAAATAATGTTAGCTACATTCATTAGTTCCCTTCTTTACTATGTACAGGTGACAAACAAATATTTACAGGCAATACAAATCAGTATTGACCATCAGTGCAGTGGTCAATCTATTCCACTGTTCCATCTCTGACAGTGGTAGGAGACTAAGAGGAAATTGCAAGGAAATTCATAGTGGGTAGTTTTGGAATAACCTGTCCATAGAGTAAGTTTCCTCCTAACTCCTGTCAGAGGCTGGCTTATAACTGAAGCATGAGTAATCACAGACCTATGTTTTCCTTACCTATGGATGCTATTATGGATGTTTTCATGACCTATATAAATGTCTGATCTTCTTTGAATCATACAGAGCTCTGAATCTTAATGGAATCTTCTTGCAGCAGTTTTCATAGAACATCAGGGTTGGAAGGGACCACAGGAGGTCATCTAGTACAACCCCTTGCTCAAAGCAGGACCAATCCCCAATTTTTGCCCCAGATCTCTAAATAGCTCCCTCAAGGATTGAACTCACAACCCTGGTTTAGCAGGCCAATGCTCAAATCACTGAGCTATCCCTCCCCCCACTCATATGTGTTTAGTATAGGAGAGTGGCAAAGAGTCCTGTGGCACCTTATAGACTAACAGATTTATTGGAGCATAAGCTTTCGTGGGTGAATACCCACTTTGTCGGATGCATGTAGTGGAAATTTCCAGAGGCAGGTAGGTATAAATATGCAAGCAAGAATCAGGCTAGGGATAACGAGGTTAGTTCAATCAGGGAGGATGAGGCCCTCTTCTAGCAGTTGAGGTGTGAACACCAAGGAAGGAGAAACTGCTTTGGAGTTGGCGAGCCAGTCACAGTCTGTTTAATCCTGAGCGGATGGTGTCAAATTTGCAAATGAACTGAAGCTCAGCAGTTTCTCTTTGAAGTCTGGTCCTGAAGTTTTTTTGCTGCAGGATGGCTACCTTTAAATCTGCTAGTGTGTGTCCAGGGAGATTGAAATGTTCTCCTACAGGTTTTTGTGTATTGCCATTCCTAATATCTGATGTGTGTCCATATATCTGTTTATGTAGGGACTGTCCAGTTTGGCCGATGTATATAGCAGAGGGGCATTGCTGGCACATGATGGCATAGTATAGGAGAGTATTTCTTTGATTAGTTTTAAATTTCCTGCCTTTCACTGAATGTCCCCATGTCAGTTTATCTATTCTTGTGATACATAAAGAGTTACAAAATATTAACTAAAAAGAAAAGGAGTACTTGTGGCACCTTAGAGACTAACCAATTTATTTGAGCATGAGCTTTCGTGAGCTATAGCTCACTTCATCAGATGCATGCCGTGGAAACTGCAGCAGACTTTATATATACACAGAGAATATGAAAAATTACCTCCTCCCACCCCATTGTCCAGCTGGTAATAGCTTATCTAAAGTGATCATCAGGTGGGCCATTTCCAGCACAAATCCAGGTTTTCTCACCCTCCACCCCCCCACACAAATTCACTCTCCTGATGGTGATAGCCCATCCAAAGTGACAACTCTTTACACAATGTGCATGATAATAAAGTTGGGCCATTTCCTGCACAAATCCAGGTTCTCTCACCCCCTCACCCCCCTCCCAAAAACCACACACACAAACTCACTATCCTGCTGGTAATAGCTCATCCAAAGTGACCATTCTCCCTACAATGTGCATAATTAAGGTGGGCCATTTCCAGCACAAATCCAGGTTTTCTCACATCCCCCCCACCCCCATACACACACAAACTCACTCTCCTGCTGGTAATAGCTCATCCAAACTGACCACTCTCCAAGTTTAAATCCAAGTTAAACCAGAACATCTGGGGGGGGGGGGGTATCATGTGCCAGCAATGCCCCTCTGCCATGTACATTGGTCAAACTGGACAGTCTCTACGTAAAAGAATAAATGGACACAAATCAGATGTCAAGAATTATAACATTCATAAACCAGTCGGAGAACACTTCAATCTCTCTGGTCACGCAATCACAGACATGAAGGTCGCTATCTTAAAACAAAAAAACTTCAAATCCAGACTCCAGCGAGAAACTGCTGAATTGGAATTCATTTGCAAATTGGATACTATTAATTTAGGCTTAAATAGAGACTGGGAGTGGCTAAGTCATTATGCAAGGTAGCCTGTTTCCTCTTGTTTTTTCCTACCCCCCCCCCCCCAGATGTTCTGGTTTAACTTGGATTTAAACTTGAAGAGTGGTCAGTTTGGATGAGCTATTACCAGCAGGAGAGTGAGTTTGTGTGTGTATGGGGGTGGGGGGGATGTGAGAAAACCTGGATTTGTGCTGGAAATGGCCCACCTTAATTATGCACATTGTAGGGAGAATGGTCACTTTAGATGAGCTATTACCAGCAAGTTAGTGAGTTTGTGTGTGTGGTTTTTGGGAGGGGGGTGAGGGGGTGAGAGAACCTGGATTTGTGCAGGAAATGGCCCAACTTTATTATCATGCACATTGTGTAAAGAGTTGTCACTTTGGATGGGCTATCACCAGCAGGAGAGTGAATTTGTGTGGGGGGGTGGAGGGTGAGAAAACCTGGATTTGTGCTGGAAATGGCCCACCTGATGATCACTTTAGATAAGCTATTACCAGCTGGACAATGGGGTGGGAGGAGGTAATTTTTCATATTCTCTGTGTATATATAAAGTCTGCTGCAGTTTCCACGGCATGCATCTGATGAAGTGAGCTGTAGCTCACGAAAGCTCATGCTCAAATAAATTGGTTAGTCTCTAAGGTGCCACAAGTACTCCTTTTCTTTTTGCGAATACAGACTAACACGGCTGTTACTCTGAAAAATATTAACTAGATTTTTCAGACTAGTTAACTGGAAGAGATGCAGTTCTTCAGTCTGAACATCCCCAAAATATTTCCTATGCCAAGATTATTAAATCTACATTCCTCCCCAAAATATCCCCATGTTTTCTAGTACATTTGATAACTTCAGTATAAAAAGTAGCCACAGCCTACCATAAAAATGAAGTAATGTTTTCTCATTTTGTTTGCATCAAGCTTGACTGAATTCTAAATATAACATTGTCACTCATTTTTTGTCTGTAAAGTAATGTGTTTAATTATTACACTGTTGCATTTACTTTAAAGTTAGATGTAGGACTTTATATCAAATATGCTGACTATTATCCTGCATTCACATTTTCTGTTCCAGAACTGACAACAACATTCCATCTAAGTAATTTAAAAAACAAATATGCACTAACATTTCAAATATCTTTAAGAACTTTGTTGACAAATTTTCTATCAAGAAGAGCATGATCAGTGATAAGAAGCACCTCAGTAATTTTGAAACTGTAAATATAAATAGTAAAAATTAAAATTTCTTGTTTTTGTTACAGTATTTAAAAATTAGTTATTCACCCTAAAATCTTTATTAGCAGAACTTTGGATTTAGGATGCAGCAAACAGGATTTAAAAACATATATCACTCCAACCATACGTCTTACCTACAGACACAGTTAAATTAAATTAAATTAAATTAAACTAAATTAAAGGGGACAATACTGCTCTCCTGCAACAGCTGCTCACAATGTACTAAGGAATAGGGAACTTCTCTAAGCTCTCCAGGGTACCAGAAGAAATTAAAGAGCGTAGAGTTTACAGTAACTATTTTACAAGTGCTATCTTAAGTAGTAATTTTTCAATTTCTATATATGGTTTGAAACCATATATTTCATTGTACAGGTTCTGAACAAAGCAAATATTTATTATCCATGATTTTAATCTAAGATATTAAAAACTTCAAATGTACCTATTTACTTGTTTTATTACTGTAGTTTGTATAACCCCAGTGAGGCTAATGGACAATATATTTTACCAACAGCAAGAATGATCCCCACTTCTAGAAACAATAAATGTAAGACATATTTCCTGTTATCCTTTAGAATAATCACAATTGACTTTTTTTAGACTACTGATTTATTTTCCAATAATTTATAATATTTTACAAATATACTTACTGGTTGTTCTGGTAAGTCTTGTGCCTCTTCCATGAGTATTAATTTTTAAATATTCTTAAATGATTAGAATGGGTGTCTTCATCTGCAGTCTTCAAAGCCTGTTAAAAAAGGTGTTCATAGCTTTATATACTTTGTGAAGTGCTTATCATTTAGGCTATCAGAGAATATTCATTTCTATATTTTCTGCTCTCAAGCTTTCTAAAGTCATGTTGCCATCTCTAAAATAAGAGACCAAACTCACATATGGAGGTTTTCTATAACAAAGATTTATCAGTAAGCCCCAAAGACATAAACAATGGTGGTGGTGGGGCGGGGGGGTTAAACGCACGTGGCACATTTCTACTGCATTTCCCTTGTAACATACTCACTATAGAAGCCAATATATTAAACATTTCAATCATACACGTGTGCTGTGATTGTAAAAAACACTTTAGGATTACCAGAGTTAATTTAAGTGATCAACTGCAGGCTACAATGTCAGTAAACAGAATGATAAAATCTAACCTGTTTTAATTTAGGACATTTACATAACTGTCACACAAAAAATCAGGACAAGACTCACAACTAAATGTTTCTACAAGCAAGACTGATTATTAGCAATTACTGTTTAAATTACACACTTAAGAAAGAGTAGTCTGACCTTTTATTTTGAAAGAAAAAGTTAATTTCAAAGAAAGTAAAGCTTTTAGTACTAAATGCTATCTGTATTAAGGGCCGACGGCAACAAGCAAGAGTCAAGACCCACTGGAATTACCACAGAAAAGTGAGCATTCTGAAGGAGACTACTTTCAGAATTGTTTTACTGATTTCCTATTGTCTGCTACTCAAAAAAATTAAATAAAAACATTACTTCCCCAGTGTTTTTTTCATTTGCTGGCTTTTTGGCATTTAAAAAAATAAAATCCACTAGACTTATGTCAATAAACAGTACCAACAGGACGCAAAATGTAAGTGGTTAAATAGTGACAGCCAACTTTGAATATGAACTATTACAGTTTAAAGTTTAATTTCTCTTCGATCACCTCTTTATCTCCAAACCACTGACGTAAAACCCATCAGCCAAACTCTGCTCACAACGCTGAAATCAATGAGTGTTTCAAGAACTGATTTACCTTCAATATGCATTCAATGGAGTAAGACACTTCTCCCACGATGTACACTAAGTTATAAACAATTTCATACCCTCCCTAGAAATCAGTCTTCCCCACAAAAAGACACATATAGCACACAAAAGAGGTACAAAACCATTTTACAGCTAGGTAAAAGCAACCACAAAAAGCACTGAAAGAATACATAATAAGTTAGGAATACATGAACAACAGCAATGTGCATAATTTACTGACTGTGTTAGACTCTGATCCTGTCACATTGCCATGGGCTTCAATGGAAACAGGATTGGCCCTATATTCATATCATATAGCAGCTGTTCTCTCACCATTTAGGTTCTTATATTTTGCCCATCACTGTGGTATCTGAGTACCTTCCATATAATGAAATCATCCCAATTAAAAATAAATAGGTTGAGAGGTATGACCGTATACAATATATTCAAACTGAGCCCAAAAATCCAGTTCAGTTCAAACCAAAACTAATTTTTTAAAAATTTTCTCAAAAAAAAAAAAATCACTTTGGGTCAAACAAAACCTGTTTGTCCTGAAATTTCTCAGTTCTCCATTTTGGGGTTGTGGGTGGGAGGATTATTGTGTACACACACACACACACACATATATATATATACACACACACACACACACCTTTTTAATTAGCTAAACTTCAAAGCAAAACACTTTCAAAACAAAAAGACAAAAGGTTTAATTTTGAAATGGCCAAAACAAACCACTTGACTTTTTTGTTTTTTTCCCCATTTTTGTTTCAGTAACCTGAAAAATGCATTTATCTGTGAATTTACTATTCGCTGAAAATTTTTTGCTCAGATCTACTTATAACCACTCTGGTCCTTAACTCATGCTGGTTATTGAAAAGCATCACAGTCTCTGAGCACTGGCAAGAGATCTTGTGTGGCACGTACAATTTCATATTGACACAGGAGCAAAACGCACAAAAGGTTTCTGTTCCCAAATCAGTGGGAAGCACTGCAGGGTCTGTAACAAGGGTGATCTTATACACTGTGGCCAAAATTTTCAAAAGGGCTTAAAAGTCCCATTTTCAAAAGTTACTTTAGGCACTTAGGCTCTTAAGCATCGTCTTTCACTGAGATTAAGACTCTTAAGTGACAGACACTTCTAAAAAATTTACTCTGTATATACTGCACAGCAGATGAAGGAGTGGGCAGTAGTCTGAATTTGTGGTTTGTCTGTTTAAATTCATAGCCTCATTTTACATATAAAAAGTTAATTTCCTTTTTAATTAAATTTTTGTAATTTACTCCTTTTTATAAATAAAGACTAAAAAGAAAAATTGTGGAATTTAAAGATTCTTGAAATAGTTTCAGAACTACAGAGTAAATTCTGTGAAAGTTTAAAGCTGAAACAAAAAAGAAGATGATTACTTTATAAATAAAATTTTGATTCAAATCCTATCTGACATTTTGACCTAATGCTTCCACAACGTTTTTTTATTCAGTTTGGTTTTGCATAGAAAGCAAGAGTGAAAACTACCTTAGTTTTCTGATCTGGATTTATAATTTTTTTTTCAAATGAATCAAAAGGGCAAATTTGTTCTCACAAACACTGGAATTAGCTTTGAACAACTTAAGCCAAACTCACATCTAGTTTATAAACAGAGTTACAATTACAATCAGAAGATCCTCCTTCTCAAACAAATAGGACATCTTGCTACCACGAATGCAGAAAGCCAGGACCAGTGCAATCACTAGGCGAACTCGGCGATCGCCTAGGGCGCCAAGTGGTTGGGGGCGGTGGTGGAGCGGAGGTGAGCTGGGGCAGGGGGGCAAAGGGAGGGCCACCTGCAGCAAGCAACGGGGGCGGGGGGGGCAGCACACAGGGGAACCGCTCCCTGCCCCAGCTCACCTCGGCTCCGCCTCCTCCCCTGAGCCCCGCCCCACTCTGCTTCTCTCCCTCCCAGGCTTGCGCACCGAACAGCTGATTGGCGCCGCAAGCCTGGGAGGTGGTGGAAGCGGCGGCGTGCTCCGGGAGCAGGCGGAGCAGAGGTGAGCTGGGGCGGGGAGCTGGGGCGGGGGGCTCCCCAGGCCTAGGGGAGGGGGCGGCGGGGAGCTGCCGCAGAGAGGGCGGGGGGGGGGCAGCGCAAGGTGGAAGTTTCGTCTAGGGCGTGAAACCTCCTTGCACCGGCCCTGCAGAAAGCTTCTCCAAATCAAACCATTTATTACACCTGTCATAAATATAAAGGGAAGGGTAAACCCCTTTGAAATCCCTCCTGGCCAGGGGAAAGCTCCTCTCACCTGTAAAGGGTTAAGAAGCTAAAGGTAACCTCGCTGGCACCTGACCAAAATGACCAATGAGGAGACAAGATACTTTCAAAAGCTGGGAGGAGGGAGAGAAACAAAGGGTCTGTGTCTGTCTGTATGCTGTTTTCTGCCAGGGATAGACCAGGAATGGAGTCTTAGAACTTTTATAATGACAGGTTTCAGAGTAACAGCCGTGTTAGTCTGTATTCGCAAAAAGAAAAGGAGTACTTGTGGCACCTTAGAGACTAACCAATTTATTTGAGCATGAGCTTTCGTGAGCTACAGCTCACTTCATCGGATGCATACCGTGGAAACTGCAGCAGACTTTATATATACACTGTGTATATATAAAGTCTGCTGCAGTTTCCACGGTATGCATCCGATGAAGTGAGCTGTAGCTCACGAAAGCTCATGCTCAAATAAATTGGTTAGTCTCTAAGGTGCCACAAGTACTCCTTTTCTTTTTAGAACTTTTAGTAAGTAATCTAGCTAGGTATGTGTTAGATTATGATTTCTTAAAATGGCTGAGAAAAGAATTGTGCTGAATAGAATAACTATTTCTGTCTGTGTATCTTTTTTGTAACTTAAGGTTTTGCCTAGAGGGGTTCTCTATGTTTTTGAATCTAATTACCCTGTAAGATATCTACCATCCTGATTTTACAGGGGGGATTTCTTCATTTCTATTTACTTCTATTTTTATTAAAAGTCTTCTTGTAAGAAACTGAATGCTTTTTTCATTGTTCTCAGATCCAAGGGTTTGGGTCTGTGGTCACCTATGCAAATCGGTGAGGCTTTTTATCCAACATTTCCCAGGAAAGGGGGAGTGCAAGTGTTGGGAGGATTGTTCATTGTTCTTAAGATCCAAGGGTCTGGGTCTGTAGTCACCTAGGCAAATTGGTGAGGCTTTTTACCAAACCTTGTCCAGGAAGTGGGGTGCAAGGTTTTGGGAAGTATTTTGGGGGGAAGGATGCGTCCAAACAGCTCTTCCCCAGTAACCAGTATTAGTTTGGTGGTGGTAGCGGCCAGTCCAAGGACAACGGGTGGAATATTTTGTACCTTGGGGAAGTTTTGACCTAAGCTGGTAAAGATAAGCTTAGGAGGTTTTTCATGCAGGTCCCCACATCTGTACCCTAGAGTTCAGAGTGGGGGAGGAACCTTCACAACACCAAAATCAAAATGGAGAAACTTCTCGTCCAGGTGACAACTGAACTTGAGCCAAGACTGTTTCCCAGAGGAAAGGAGAGTGTGAAACATTTGCTACAATGAATAGCCATTTATACGGAGGACATCCTATAGAGAGCAATCCAAGTTGCAGCTAGAGTTACAGAGAAGCAGACAGAACACAACCAGCAGAAGAGAAAGCATGCCTTACAGATATTGGGATAACTATAGTGCAGTTGGATAGAGGACTAGGAGTTCTCTAAGCAACATAGCTTTTTAGTTTAGAGTGTCTGTTTAATGTTTTATTCACCTTTTGTAAGGACACAAGGTGGGTGGCATATGCCATATTATTTAGCAAACACACGCCTTGGCTGGCAGAAAGTTGTTAAAAAGTTAGAGAAAATGAATTCTAATTTTTATTACAAACTAATTTAAAAAGCAGATTTTTTAACTCATGAAAAATTAAGGTAACCATGCTTTGATTAGTGTATCTACACACTTTCCACTAGATAATCTTTAAAACCAGTACAATCATATTTTACCAAACACACGCCCAAGCATCCTTAGGTCCCCTACATAGTCTGAACTGTTGTACTCTTTCCTTTAGTCCACATACTTGGGTCTTCAAAACTTCCAAATGATGGCCAACCTTGTAAAAAACATGAAGTCACAGCAAGAGGAAAGTAACTGGTACCCAGGAATATAAACCTGTATACAAAACATGAATAATTCAAAAACCTACAGCAAGCCACTGAATGACAGGAGGCAGTCTGGAGTTTCAAGATTCTGAATAAGACTTGTGAAACAGTACATTTCTTTTTTAATTGTGAAAAATAACTTGCGTCCTTTAATAAAACAGTTCAGTGTTTAACTGCTGAACTGTCTTCAAGAAACAAGATTCTACTAAAAATAAATAGCAATTTTCATCAGCTACAAAATAGAATGACAGAGACCCACTGAAATCTGAATCAAATTAATAAAGTTTTAGTGCTGATATTTTATTTAAACCTGATTTGTAATTTTATTAATTAATTTAAGCTATTTTATTATCATTGCGGGCAAGTAGTTGTTTGCTAGAGTCAGTATTATTAAAAAATAATAAAAAAAAAATATTCCAAAAAGACAGATGCTTTACACATCATTTCTTTAGTTTGTTCAATTTACTGAAAAATCATTCTCCTAAACTTCAAAATAAAAGACACAAAAAGCAAGAAGCATGGACTATAACATTTCATATATCAATTTCTCTGGCTTCTGTTCCTATAGCAAAATTCTGACACTGTATCTCCATGCCAAACCTGTGTTAAAAGTATTGACAAGTAAAAAGGACTCATGTTGCATTAAATCCTATTTTAAAAATCTTAAACAGGCAAGTTTGGAATGTTAAACCTCAGTGAGGATGTAGATAATTCCCTCAGAAACCCAGATTGATATTAGTAGCAAATACTCCTTTTCCGGAACCATCTGCTTTGGCTTTGAGTCTTTAAAATTTCAGCTGGAACTAAGTACGTCTCTCAAATTGCAAATGATTAAAGTTAAAGATACTGTGATATGAATACCAACAAATAATTAAAATATCAGTGAAAAGATACTTTTTTCCCTCAAACTGTATTTGCTTGAATGTATACTTTTCAGATTCTATACAATTTTAAATAATGAAATTAAAGATACTGAATAGAAAACTATAATGAAATATTTCACGATGATACACCTTGAGGTTTTAAAATGTACAATATTTAACACATTTATTTCAATCCCTTATCCACCCAAGGGCCACTAATATATTGTTTCTGCATGTGGTAGCAGTTAATTCTGGAATGAAGGGGTTAAAATAATGCTAAGGTTCTAAGCTACGATGGAAAAAGAGACATTTCATGATGATCTGCCCCATTTCTCTACCCTATAGGCGTATGAAATTAGACATTAGACAGCAGACAGCTCTGTTAGGTCACCTAGTGCATCATCCAACCAATGCAAGATTATGCCTTAAAATATACTTCAACACTTCAAAATGTACGGTATTGCAGATTGCTCGGTGTTCAGAGACTCTGCAGTATCTAGGTACAATGAGATGTGGAAGATCCCCAAGATCACTTTTCTGTATTTAGTTTCTGTATTTGATTTCCCTTCGGGTTTCACTGAATTAAAAAATACAGCAGAGGGAGATGAGGACAAGAACACTAAATTAGTATTACGTACTGTATTGTTACCAGGTTGTCTTACACTGACATTGTGGAAGATCCAAAAAGCGAGTGCTAGTTTTACTACTGTAACAATGATTCTGTGCCATACTGTCACTGTGCATAGACACACTAATGCAGTAGTCATAACACGGAGTTAAAGACTCCATATGGGGACCACAAAACAAAAAAGAAACTGTAGTTATTTAAAATTAAGTCCAATTGCGATCCATAGGTTTGTATACAAAGTTTTAAGACATTGTAAAAAAGAAAAGAATTGGAAAGTGACTTATTTATTTATAGTTGATATCAAAAGCTGCTTCTGTGAAATAGCTACTGCCCCCTAATTTTTAGTTTACAGAAAACCACACATTTTAGGGATACTATACAAACTCCACTGATTTCTTTATGATGCATTGGATCTGTTTTATTACTGTCACTTTTGCTCTGGGTGTTTAATTTCCTTCTCTCCATACGATGACTATTGTACAATACATACAGCGCCTACTAGATTAGCATGTCTTTGAGCAGTGATAATATAGCACAGAATCTAGCAAATTATTCAAGCATTTGTGGCCTTCTGGACCATCTACAATGTCAATAAGAAAAATTCTGTTCACATTCACTTTGTACTATACTCAAAAGATCTACTAGAAACACTATTAATATAAAAATTCAATATTCCCACAAGTGCCTTTTTAATACCATAAACCAACAAAGGGGAAAAAAAGACAGAAACTTAATGCAGTAAAGGAACCTTAAAGGGTCTGCCTTTAAAACAAACAATCTAAAGCAAATAAATGTAGAGTGAAGGCTGCTGCTTCCTACAACCCAGGCAATACTGGTGTGCAGTGGGCTGTAGATACTAGGCACAAACAGAATCTGAAGCTGTTAAAATGAAAATTTTCCACATTAATACAGAGGGACAAAATTTCCTATTAAAACACAGGGGGATAAAAAATCCTATTTGCCAAATGGAAAAGGGCTCCCTAGGGGGAAAATGCTGTCAAGATGATAGACTACAAATAAAGTAACCAGGAAAACTTAAAATAAACTGTAAAACACTGAAGCCTTTTAAGCCATTTCTTAGCAAACTCTACCTCTAAAGTCCGTTTACAGTATTTGTACACATTACTCTATCACATCTCCTTTTTGCAGAATGAATATGCCCAGTTTTACAGTGACAATGCTGACTACAGAAAAAACTGTCTAGTGCTATCTATGTTATAGTTAACAGAAAAAAAGTAAATATAATTGAGCTAGTCTAGCCTAATTGGCATTTTGAGATAAGAGGCCAAGGACACTCAACTTCCTCTCTTATCCTAAAAAGAGCTGGACCCTTCAGGACAGGGTTGAGGCAGCTTACTTAGCGAGATTGCACTGTTACAGCCTCACTATGTCTACACAGTATTGGAGGCCCTCACCCTCCAGGACTGTCAATCCAATACCTTTTGTCAGCAGCAAATTCAGTCAAAAATTGTACTGTCATGATGAGAAAAAGCTAATGGAAACTATTCAAACAAGGTCTATGCAAACTGCTTTCAATTTAGTTTGACACTAAAGGATGCAGTGGAGTAGGCTAGACCCAAAAATTCACCTCTGGATTGGTGTATTTTTCAATTCACCACTCTCACACCGTAAAGCAAAGGAACAAGTTTGAATAAGGGTATGTCTACACAGCCGATGTTGAAGCGCTGCTGCGGCAGAGCTTTAAACATGGCTGTGTTTTCGTGGCTCCAGAGCTGGGAGAGAGGTCGCCCAGCGCTGTAAAAAAACCCACCTCCGTGAAGGGAATAGTTACCAGCATTGTAGCACTGTCTACACTGCCAATTTACAGCGCTGAAACTTGCATCGCTCAGGGGTGTTTTTTCACATCCCTGAGCAAGGGAAGTTTCAGCACTGTAAGTGGTAGTGTAGACAAGGAGGTAGTTAAATCATTGTTAAATCATTAAATTGTTAGATCCCAGAAGGTTGATGATTGCACTGAATCTATTGTACAAATACCACAAGGAGGTTTACATGTTTCCGCCCCAACATATATTGTCCTGTAACTTTTTTGTGGAATCAGGAAGTAGAACCACTTAAATAGGTAAGGAGTTTGAGGATTTCTGTATCTGCATTGCTAATTGCTTTATTAGTCTGAATTTGGACCCAAAAGATGGTAACTTTTCATTTCCCACACAATGACCTCTGTTCCTCCATGTCAAAATATGAGCAGGCATGCATATGCAAGCAGAGAGAGAGAGAGAGAGAGGTCTCCTTCCTGATCCAAAGGGGAGACATCCTTGTGCCCTGGTCCCTACTCAAAGGCCAGTTCAGATGCGTTCCTCAGATTTTCCAACTATTTCATTAATCAGCTGGCCAAAATTTTCCAATTTTTCGTTCATTTCCCTTAGTGACATCCTATTCCCCACATCCAAGTCCTCTTCTTCAATTAATCAGTGTTCTACCTGGAATCAGCCAGCAAGGGGTCTCAGTTTAGTTCCAAATTTAGACAATTTTCCAATTTGTTTTAAGTTCAGACCTATGTGAAATGAATTGGGGCTTCAGCTGGAACTCTTACTGGTCTAGCTGTCCAGGAGTGAGTAAATCTGAGGACTAAACTTCACTTTTTCTCTCCCTGAAGGGGTCACTGCAGGGCAGAGGGATGGCAGGATGTGTACCTGGGGAAGCTTGTGCCACCACAACAATGCAAACAGATGACTAAGTGAACAAAAAGAAGGCTTGAGTCTCTAGAATGGTTAATCTGGAAACTTTCAACAACACAAAATTTACTTTAAAAACATGCTCAGAAGGAAAAGTAGCAGCAGCATTCAGTGACCAATATTAACTTCAGTGATTCATTTTATTAAAAGCCATTTTTCTGTATGTGCCACTAAGAGAGGAGAGAATTTTATCATTTTTAAGTAGATAATTCCCCTTGCAAAAGTAATCCCTGAAGTAGGATTGAAGGATCAAGTGCCATCTGGATCCAGTGATTTTCTAAACTAATTTCAAAAGTTATATCCAGGATACATATCCAAAATTTAGCCACCTTCAGACCTTCCCACCAGATGTGGAAGAAAGCCCCACCCCATACACACACACTTGCCTGCATGCACTGCATTTACATTTTAATATCTTTTCTATGTGAGAAGTGGTAAAACCCCATGGAACCAGCACCTTAGTGATTCTCTTTAACAGAAACACCAACAGGGGAAAAAGAAAAGGAGTACTTGTGGCACCTTAGAGACTAACCAATTTATTTGAGCATGAGCTTTCATGAGTTACAGCTCACTTCATCGGATGCATACTGTGGAAACTGCAGAAGACATTATATATACACAGAGACCATGAAACAATACCTCCTTCCACCCCACTCTCCTGCTGGTAATAGCTTATCTAAAGTGATCATCAAGTTGGGCCATTTCCAGCACAAATCCAGGTTTTCTCACGCTCCGCCCCCGCCCCCCCCCCCCACAAACTCATTCTCTTGCTGGTAATAGCCCATCCAAAGTGACCACTCTCTTTAAAATGTGCATGATAATCAAGGTGGGCCATTTCCAGCACAAATCCAGGTTTTCTCACCCCCCTCCCCACCCACACACACACAAACTCACTCTCCTGCTGGCAATAGCTCATCCAAACTGACCACTCTCCTTACAATGTGCATGATAATCAAGGTGGGCCATTTCCAGCATAAATCCAAGTTTAACCAGAACGTCGGGGGGGGGGGGGGGTCGAAAAAAACAAGGGGAAATAGGCTACCTTGCATAATGACTTAGCCACTCCCAGTCTCTATTTAAGCCTAAATTAATAGTATCCAATTTGCAAATGAATTCCAATTCAGCAGTTTCTCGCTGGAGTCTGGATTTGAAGTTTTTTTGTTGTAAGATAGCGACCTTCATGTCTGTGATTACGTGACCAGAGAGACTGAAGTGTTCTCCGACTGGTTTATGAATGTTATAATTCTTGACATCTGATTTGTGTCCATTTATTCTTTTACGTAGAGACTGTCCAGTTTGACCAATGTACATGGCAGAGGGGCATTGCTGGCACATGATGGCATATATCACATTGGTGGATGTGCAGGTGAACGAGCCTCTGATAGTGTGGCTGATGTTATTAGGCCCTGTGATGGTGTCCCCTGAATAGATATGTGGGCACAGTTGGCAACGGGCTTTGTTGCAAGGATAGGTTCCTGGGTTAGTGGTTCTGTTGTGTGGTATGTGGTTGTTGGTGAGTATTTGCTTCAGGTTGGGGGGCTGTCTGTAGGCAAGGACTGGCCTGTCTCCCAAGATTTGAGAGAGTGTTGGGTCATCCTTCAGGATAGGTTGTAGATACTTAATAATGCGTTGGAGGGGTTTTAGTTGGGGGCTGAAGGTGACGGCTAGTGGCGTTCTGTTATTTTCTTTGTTAGGCCTGTCCTGTAGTAGGTGACTTCTGGGAACTCTTCTGGCTCTATCAATCTGTTTCTTCACTTCCACAGGTGGGTATTTTAGTTGTAAGAATGCTTGATAGAGATCTTGTAGGTGTTTGTCTCTGTCTGAGGGGTTGGAGCAAATGCGGTTGTATCGTAGAGCTTGGTTGTTGACGATGGATCGTGTGGTGTGGTCAGGGTGAAAGCTGGAGGCATGTAGGTAGGAATAGCGGTCAGTAGGTTTCCGGTATAAGGTGGTGTTTATGTGACCATTGTTTATTAGCACTGTAGTGTCCAGGAAGTGGATCTCTTGTGTGGACTGGACTAGGCTGAGGTTGATGGTGGGATGGAAATTGTTGAAATCAAGGTGGAATTCCTCAAGGGCTTCTTTTCCATGGGTCCAGATGATGAAGATGTCATCAATATAGCGCAAGTAGAGTAGGGGCGTTAGGGGACGAGAGCTGAGGAAGCGTTGTTCTAAGTCAGCCATAAAAATGTTGGCATACTGTGGGGCCATGCGGGTACCCATAGCAGTGCCGCTGATCTGAACGTATACATTGTCCCCAAATGTAAAATAGTTATGGGTAAGGACAAAGTCACAAAAGTTCAGCCACCAGGTTAGCCGTGACATTATCGGGGATAGTGTTCTTGACGGCTTGTAGTCCATCTTTGTGTGGAATGTTGGTGTAGAGGGCTTCTACATCCATAGCGGCCAAGATGGTGTTATCAGAAAGATCACTGATGGATTGTAGTTTCCTCAGGAAGTCAGTGGTGTCTCGAAGGTAGCTGGGAGTGCTGGTAGCGTAGGGCCTGAGGAGGGAGTCTACATAGCCAGACAATCCTGCTGTCAGGGTGCCAATGCCTGAGATGATGGGGCGCCCAGGATTTCCAGGTTTATGGATCTTGGGTAGTAGATAGAATATCCCAGGTCGGGGTTCCAGGGGTGTGTCTGTGCGGATTTGATCTTGTGCTTTTTCAGGAAGTTTCTTGAGCAAATGATGTAGTTGCTTTTGGTAACTCTCAGTGGGATCATAGGGTAATGGCTTGTAGAAAGTGGTGTTGGAGAGTTGCCGAGCAGGCTCTTGTTCATATTCCGAACTATTCATGATGACAACAGCAGCTCCTTTGTCAGCCTTTTTGATTATGATGTCAGAGTTGTTTCTGAGGCTGTGGATGGCATTGTGTTCTGCACGGCTGAGGTTATGGGGCAAGTGATGCTGCTTTTCCACAATTTCAGCCCGTGCACGTTGGCGGAAGCAGTCTATGTAGAAGTCCAGGCTGCTGTTTTGACCTTCAGGAGGAGTCCACCTAGAATCCTTCTTTTTGTAATGTTGGTAGGGAGGCCTCTGTGGATTAGTATGTTGTTCAGAGGTATTTTGGAAATATTCCTTGAGTCGGAGACGTCGAAAATAGGATTCTAGGTCACCACAGAACTGCATCATGTTCGTGGGGGTGGAGGGGCAGAAGGAGAGGCCCCGAGATAAGACAGCTGCTTCTGCTGGGCTGAGAGTATAGTTGGATAGGTTAACAATATTGCTGGGTGGGTTGAGGGAACCACTGCTGTGGCCCCTTGTAGCATGTAGTAGTTTAGAAAATTTAGTGTCCTTTTTCTTTTGTAGAGAAGCAAAGTGTGCGTTGTAAATGGCTTGTCTAGTTTTAGTAAAATCCAGCCAAGAGGAAGTTTGTGTGGAAGGTTGGTTTTTTATGAGAGTATCCATTTTTGAGAGCTCATTCTTAATCTTTCCCTGTTTGCTGTAGAGGATGTTGATCAGGTGATTCCGCAGTTTCTTTGAGAGCGTGTGGCACAAGCTGTCAGCACAGTCTGTGTGGTATGTAGATTGTAATGGATTTTTTACCTTCAGTCCTTTTACAACAATGTCCATCCTACTGACCGCTATTCCTACCTACATGCCTCCAGCTTTCACCCTGACCACACCACACGATCCATCGTCTACAGCCAAGCTCTGCGATACAACCGCATGTGCTCCAACCCCTCAGACAGAGACAAACACCTACAAGATCTCTATCAAGCATTCTTACAACTACAATACCCACCTGTGGAAGTGAAGAAACAGATTGATAGAGCCAGAAGAGTTCCCAGAAGTCACCTACTACAGGACAGGCCTAACAAAGAAAATAACAGAACGCCACTAGCCGTCACCTTCAGCCCCCAACTAAAACCCCTCCAATGCATTATTAAGGATCTACAACCTATCCTGAAGGATGACCCAACACTCTCTCAAATCTTGGGAGACAGGCCAGTCCTTGCCTACAGACAGCCCCCCAACCTGAAGCAAATACTCACCAACAACCACATACCACACAACAGAACCACTAACCCAGGAACCTATCCTTGCAACAAAGCCCGTTGCCAACTGTGCCCACATATCTATTCAGGGGACACCATCACAGGGCCTAATAACATCAGCCACACTATCAGAGGCTCGTTCACCTGCACATCCACCAATGTGATATATGACATCATGTGCCAGCAATGCCCCTCTGCCATGTACATTGGTCAAACTGGACAGTCTCTACGTAAAAGAATAAATGAACACAAATCAGATGTCAAGAATTATAACATTCATAAACCAGTCGGAGAACACTTCAATCTCTCTGGTCACGCAATCACAGACATGAAGGTCGCTATCTTAAAACAAAAAAACTTCAAATCCAAACTCCAGCGAGAAACTGCTGAATTGGAATTCATTTGCAAATTGGATACTATTAATTTAGGCTTAAATAGAGACTGGGAGTGGCTAAGTCATTATGCAAGGTAGCCTATTTCCCCTTGTTTTTTTCGACCTCCTCCCCCCCCCCCGACGTTCTGGTTAAACTTGGATTTATGCTGGAAATGGCCCACCTTGATTATCATGCACATTGTAAGGAGAGTGGTCGCTTTGGATGAGCTATCACCAGCAGGAGAGTGAGTTTGTGTGTGGGGGGGGGGAGCGTGAGAAAACCTGGATTTGTGCTGGAAATGGCCCAACTTGATGATCACTTTAGATAAGCTATTACCAGCAGGAGAGTGGGGTGGAAGGAGGTATTGTTTCATGGTCTCTGTGTATATATAATGTCTTCTGCAGTTTCCACAGTATGCATCCGATGAAGTGACCTGTAGCTCACGAAAGCTCATGCTCAAATAAATTGGTTAGTCTCTAAGGTGCCACAAGTACTCCTTTTCTTTTTGCGAATACAGACTAACACGGCTGTTGCTCTGAAACTCTAGAAAAGGTAGTGTTTTTTAATAGAACCATAATTGCACAGGACTCCTTAAGAGTTCTAGAAAAGTCTTAATTAAAATTAGTCCTTTTATATTAAAAGAAGCCATCTCTGCCCTCTAAATTAGCATTTTTAGATTTTATCAGAAGATTAACTTTTCTTCACAATAGCTTTTTTGGGGAATTGTGTCGATCTTTATCTGTTATTAAAACTTCAAAGTTATGGAATCTATGTTTTACTATTTCACATGAAATTTTAGTTCTGTTCTAGTATGAAAATCATTTTATTCTGAAGGCAGAAAAACACAAAGTAAAATGCATCTCTTGGTAAGTCTGGAATATTTCTGATTCCTTAGGAACATCTATAAAGATTTGTCAATATTCATAAGATCTCGTACACTGCCCGGTAAATAACCAAAGAAATGCTTATGGCTTTTCAGTATTTTGGAGCAATATAGCCAATATAATATGATTTAGTTGGTGTTGGTCCTGCTGTGAGCAGGGGGTTGGACAAGATGACTTCCTGAGGTCTCTTCCAGCCCTAATCTTCTATGATTCTATGATCCAGGTCAGCTGAAGTGTAGCTTCGCTGAATCACTGGTTTTTATTAAGAAACCCCTGAAAGTAAATAATCTAAATTCTCAAAGCATTTAAAATGAAATAGACTGTAGTTCCCCTTAAGCATTAAATATAAAAATAACCCCTAACCTGAATGAAGCATTATTTTAAAATGGTTTATGAAAATAAGTTACAAGCTAGGAGGAGACATGAATGAGTGAGCAGACATTAGTAGCACTACTGGTAAGGGCAATCTTGTTTTCTTATGTTTACACATTATGTTAAGAAGGAAAACAGTATCTACCTGCAACATTATGGCACAAACAAAAATGATTAAGTCATATTAGGATATAGGGTTAACCTAAAAGAGTAATATGTAAACAGCAGTTATCACAGCAGCTTTAAGTCTTTACATCCTAAACTTTATTCTAATACGAAAAGCTTCCTACTGTCTGAAAAAAATCTGAGACACTACAAACCTAACAGCCTGCAGCTTTCCTATGAGAAGTGAATTATTCGCCATTCTTCATAACATGAGGGGGAAAGGAGTCCAGGAGAGCTGGCTGTATTTCAAAGAATCCCTATTGAGGTTACAGGGACAAACCATCCCGACGTGTCGAAAGAATAGTAAATATGGCAGGCGACCAGCTTGGCATTGGAAGAATCCAATGCACCGCTACAGACTAGGGACCGAATGGCTAGGCAGCAGTTCTGCGGAAAAGGACCTAGGGGTAACAGTGGACGAGAAGCTGGATATGAGTCAACAGTGTGCTCTTGTTGCCAAGAAGGCCAGTGGCATTTTGGGATGTATAAGTAGGGGCATAGCCAGCAGATCGAGGGACGTGATCGTTCCCCTCTATTCAACATTGGTGAGGCCTCATCTCGAGTACCGTGTCCAGTTTTGGGCCCCACACTACAAGAAGGATGTGGAAAAATTGGAGAGAGTCCAGCGAAGGGCAACAAAAATGATTAGGGGTCTGGAATACATGACTTATGAGGAGAGGCTGAGGGAACTGGGATTGTTTAGTCTGCAGAAGAGAAGAATGAGGGGGGATTTGATTGCTGCTTTCAACTACCTGAAAGGGGGTTCCAAAGAGGATGGTTCTAGACTATTCTCAGTGGTAGAAGATGACAGGACAAGGAGTAATGGTCTCAAGTTGCTGTGGGGGAGGTTTAGGTTGGATATTAGGAAAAACTTTTTCACTAGGAGGGTAGTGAAACACTGGAATGTGTTACCTAGGGAGGTGGTAGAATCTCCTTCCTTAGAAGTTTTTAAGGTCAGGCTTGACAAAGCCCTGGCTGGGATGATTTAATTGGGGATTGGTCCTGCTTTGAGCAGGGGGTTGGACTAGATGACCTCCTGAGGTCCCTTCCAACCCTGATATTCTATGATTCTTACTCCAACTCGTGTCTTAAATTTAAGTACATGAGAAATTCCATAAACATGTAGCCCAGCAATGCAGATTGAGTCAAAGATCATGAAAAATGCTATTTGGCAGCCCCAGACAATTATGAAGGACATGAAACAACCAGACCATAAAGCAGCTCAATGGGCTAACAAAATTTGAGGGCATTAAATTACGTGTTATTTAATGTGCCTTCCTACACTTACATAGATGTGTCCGGGAAGAATGTCTCTGATGAGAAAAAAAAAAACATTGGACGCCCAGCTGGGAGGTAAATTTAACTCTTGTTTATGATTTAGTACGAACTGGAGAACCACAATACGTTATGTATTAATTTGACTAATATTATTTTTAAAAGACAAAAAAGAACAAAGATACCAGGGCAATAGCAGAGCTTTCTTGAGGGCTGTTTCAAGACTGGAATGAATTCTCTGAGGAACTAAGGACCATCATAAATCTTATCACCTTCCACTCCAAGAACAAATGTGACACATGTTAATACAACTAAGCAATGTGACTATTTAGAATGTGTATTACCATAACACCTAGCACTAGTGGAAGGCACTCAGATACTGTGGTGATGAGCACGGTATACTAATCTATACAGAACAGACACCAGGCAGGAAATAAACCAAGCTACAAACAAACCAAAAAGCTGCGTATGCCAAGATCTTTTTTTTTTTTTTTAAGTAGTACAATTGACTAAGTCAGCTCAGGGGAAAACACACACTAATCTTTCACTTCTTCATGCACAGAAGTGCTCTGTAACAATGTTCCTGAGCCCCATTCATGAATAAATCCACTCAATTTGCTTTATTAAAAATATAATTTAAAAATTTCCACACACAGAGTCCCTCCACCCACCTTTAATTCCCTGAGCACTTAGGACTGGGGTCGGCAACCTGTGGCTCCAGAGCCACTTGCGGGCAGCTGTTTTTTGAGGGGGTACGAAGTGCAGGCTTTGGCCAGGAGGCGATTACCACAGGCGGCTTCCAGCCGGCAGTGCAGCAGGGCTCTGGCCCCACATCACTCCCGGAAGCGGTGGCTGCTGGCACATCTCCGCGCACTGCCCCCATCCTCACAGCTCCCATTGGCTGGTAACCGGCCAATGGGAGCTGCAGTGGCGGTGCTTGCGGGGGCGGGCAGCGCACAGAGACCCGCTGTTCCTCCCTCCCCGCAAGGGGCGTTCAAAGACTTGCCAGTAGGCAGCCGCTTCTGGGAGCAGCATGGGGCCACAGGATGCAGCTCGCCTGAGCCCTGCTGGCTGGGAGCCGCCTGTGATAAGCGCCTCCCGGCCAGAGACTGCACTTCACATCCCCTCCTGCACCCCAACCCCCTGCCCCAGGTCAGAACCCGTCCTGCACCCGCACCCCCTCCTGCACCCCAATCCCCTGCCCCCTCCTGTTTATATTCAAATTCAAATGGCAGAAGTCGCATTAAAAGTATTGATGAGTAGTAATAACTTTAATATGTTCAATTATTATTAGTTGATAAATTCTAATTCAACAAGTAGCTTTGCATGTAGCTTTGCTCCCAAAATATTTTGGTCAAAGATAAAAAACAAAAAAATGGCTCTTCTTCTTTGAAAGTCTGCACACCTCCAGCTGAGGAGAGCGAGCTCTCCACAGCCAGTTAAATACCCCTCGTAGGTTGCACAAAGGTTGTTTGAATAAAACATACAGCTAATGAAGCTAAGGGCTACACTGACTTGCCTGATAGCATTCCCAGACAAGGAATAAAGAATCAAGTTTGAGACGCAAACTCTGATCTCCTTAATTGCTCCTTAAAATAGCAGTCATGTTATATGCACCATCTATTTTATTTCAGAAAGGAAAATTACCCAGGCTGAAAACCCTACAGGGCTATAATGGAATTATGGATTACAAATATTAAAGCATTTAGTTCGCACACTTGTGTAAAAATGTAAAGAAAGAATGAAATCCTTTGTAGAATTTTTTACTAGAAGAAAGCTATTTAAATAATAGAATCATAGAACTGGAAGGGACCTTGAGACGTCATCTAGTCCAGTCCCCTGCACAAAAGTCAGGGTTCAAAACTTTACTGCTAGTTAACATATCCATCACGTCCCAAGAATTAACTTCAGATGAAATATACTGTAGCAGAGGTCTGATTGCAGGTCAAGAATTCCTGATTATTAACCCCATCTGACACTACCAACCTCTGTTAGCAAGTCATTTAACCTCTCTAACTCAACTCAGTCTGTTACACAGGTACAATAGATAGCTACCTCACAAGGATGTTGTGAAAAGCAAAGTAATTTGAAGATGAAGTTCATTATACCTATAATAAACTAGTCACATTGTTAAAAGATGGAACATAGGCTAGATATTTTTGGCAGATAGTTTAGTGCAAAGAGAAATGAAGATTATGGAAGATATGTAAATGTAAGCAAAAATCAATCACTTTATTTGGAAACCTTAAAGAGCAGTTTGACATGTGGACACATTACCGGATAGCATCACATCAACAAATGGTTTCATTAGGTGGACAAATTGAATCACAAGATCAGTATTTTAAAGTGATCATTTTAAAATTTCAATTAACTTATCACAACAAATACTTTCCAGTGTACACTTAGCTGGAACAGAGAATATGTTGGTCAGTTTTGTTGTTTTTAGTTCTCTTCCACTCATACAGTGCTCTAATGTTTGGATTGCAAACACAGCTGGGGAATTTTAAATAGAAAATCTTGTTTTCACTGGAATTTCAAAAACATAATAAGTGAAAGCAAATCCATTTTCATCTTAAGTTATGTAAAATATTTTTTCTTTAAACAAAACATTACATTTTGAGCCTAACACATCCCAAATATCCCTTCAAACTAATCTAGAGAGAACAGAAGTAGATCACAAACATAAAATGATCTACTCTTACAACATTTTCATTTTAGCTACCTGATAGAATGCTCTTGATCACAGAAACATAACATAGTAAGTGACAGCGAGATTTCCTGTTTTGGTAACAACTGAATTTACACCTTGATCAAAAACATACTTTCTAAATTCACAATCCAGTTACAACTATGCTGAATAAATCGGATGACCAGCGTATAATTGTTGTTTTCAGTCAACATGCAATGATGGGGTCCTTAAACACTGCCCTGCGAAACTAAATTATGCACATGTGCTATACACATATCTACTCATGCAAGCAAGCCATGTCTCTGTGGTTTGCATGTACTTTTATACATACACAGAAAATCTATACAATTGCTAGAATTGCACCTTCTGAGGAAAAATCTACCCTAAATAAAGTTTACAATACTCTTCTAAATGCATTTTTAAAAACCACCACCACCACCCTCTACAGGCCACTGCTAAACTTTTCTTGTAGCTAACCTTCTTCACAGACTATTAAAACACAATAGGTAAACAGCCTCACACAGCCACAGCATATTAATCACCAAGAGTGACCTGTATTTATTTACCTTAGGCTGCCCTCAATTTTATTTTCAACAAGAATCAATAAATATTTTGCAAATGCATGTCTTGACTTCATATGTTGACTATTAAAGGGCTGCCAGGATCCAGCACATTTGAAGATTAATCTCTAAATAGATCTTTCATCATTTCCCCAAATCTGTTTAAGTGCTCAGCCATAAGCCACACCCATATTTAAAACACTGTAACTATGGCAAACAATGATTTCTCATTATTATTTTGCTTTAGGAGTGGCCATGATACTTATCATGGTGCAAGCAGTTCTAGGACATCTGTAGCAATTTGCATCTTAGCAACCATAGATTGCCAAAGTAACCCACTCAAAAATTTAAAGAAGGAATGAATTCTTGGGTAGTTTAGTATTTTTACTAAAAGAAAATTGTTTCAACATCAAATTTCAAAGCTTTGCTGCCAGTTAACACATCCATCATGTTCCCAAAATTTACTTCAGAAGAAAGATACTATGGAAGTAGTGGTCTGACCACAGGACTAGAGGGCAAGGCCTCATTAGTACTAGTGCCATTCGACACTATCTCCCTCTGTTAGTATGTCGCTTAACCTCTCTAACTCACTCAATCTGTTAAACAGGTGTAATATTTAGCCACCTCACAAGGATGTTGCAGAAAGCATAGTCATTTGAAAATTAAGCACAAGTTATGTGTAAGTATAATTACACAAAAAAGTACTTTAAAAGAACATTAGTGAGGTTGCAAAGCTAAGCACTCCATAGTTAGGAATTCCAGAATTAAGGTTGTCTATGCATATACATAATGATACAGTCTTTAATTATGTGATCACATACTGTTTTTTCCATAGTTGCCCTTCCGTCCTTCAGTGCACAAGATTGATGGTGCTCAGAGAATGAATCAGTGTTGTGTTGGGAAGGAGACTGTTGGACCTGGCCTCATTTGTTGCAGAAGCTGGAAGGAGTGTGTGATGGTCTATACTGTTATGTTCACCACTTTTACAAGACGATGATAAATTTGGTACAAAGCGTGCCTTGTGAGGTATCACTTGAAATGTCAATCTGCTGAATATAATTATCCTGTTGGAATATGTATAGCAACACTATATGTGTAGTTATAATACTCTATTGTATGATTGTTACAAAAATATGCTGTAATTCTGGGTAACACACACAGACCAGTTTTTCAGTGACAAGGATACACTGGTCCCAGCGAGGTGTTAAAGAGCTTAAGGTGCCATTCTGCAGGGGAAAGGTATAAACAAGAAATTTTCATTTCATCATGGAGACAGTCCAGACCTTATGTCAACAAGAGACTGCTTGTCACCTGCACCCCAGCTGTGGGTAATCCTCAAAGAGGGGAGAGTGGTATAAGAATGAGAGACTGTGGCCTCCAATTTACCTCTCTCCTCCTTTATCTCTGCTCATGACATCGACTCCCAAAAAACTGAACCCAGGCTGAAAGGAAACTGAGCCTGTGAAATTTTCTGCAGAATATGGTAAGACAAAACCTTTTGTTTTTCATAGAATATCAGGGTTGGAAGGGACCTCAGGAGGTCATCTAGTCCAACCCTCTGCTCAAAGTAGGACCAATCCCCAATTTTTGCCCCAGACCCCTATATGGCCCCCTTAAGGATTGAACTCACAACTCTGGGTTTAGCAGGCCAATGCTCAAACTACTGAGCTATCCTTACCCCAAAGTTTTTAAGTTCACTTAGCTTGTTACATTAGGTATTAGCTTGCGTTTTACCCTTTTATTTTCTTTTGTAACCAGACTTGACTTTTATGTATCAGTTGCAATCATTTAAAACTATCTTTCTGTAGTTAATAAATTTATCTTAGTGTTTTAACTTAAACACTATGTTTGGATTAGTGTGTGTGGGAAACTCCAGTTGGGATAACAAGGCTGGTGCGTTATTATTTCCCTTTGATGAAATGAGACTTTCTATGAGCCTGTACTGTTCAGAAGGGTACTGAGCAGTACAAGATGCACATTACTGGGTAATATCAGAGTGCAGTGAATGAGGAGGCGGGGTGAAAGTAACTTAAAGGACTTACTGGTACACAGGGCCAGGGTCCTGAGCAGGGGGATGGGGCCCCACCAGAAGGGGGCGGGTCCTCAACTGTAAGAGGTGGGGCCTTTAAATCACGCTTTAAAGGGCCCGGGGCTCCAGCAGCAGCGGCTGGGAGCCCCGGGCCCTTTAAATCGCCACCAGAATCCCAGGGCTCCAGCAGTGGGGCTCTGGTGGGGATTTAAAGGGCCCAGGGCTCCCGGCAAGCAGCCAAAACCCCAGCCCTTTTAAATTGCTGGCCTGGGGAAGCTGACCCCTGCTGGTATGGTTGGCTGTGTACCGGCTTACTTTCACCACTGCGAGGTCTAATAATTAAGGCACTTGAAAGCTGTCCTAGAGAATTGGATTCTGTACATTGTCTCTGCCCCATCGTTCCCGTATGATGCTGGGCAAGCCATTTAAAACAAACTTTTCACAGCTGGCCATTAATTTTATGTTCCTCATTTTCTCGTTGCCTGACTTGAGATAGTTGGTCTGCTTTGCAGACATGCTGAACACTCACAGCTGCAACTGAATTCAGCGGGAGCTGTGATCTGAACATACAGAGTGCTATATAATCAAGGTTACAAGAAAACCATGCGCTCCAATTTTATTGCAGAAACCACACTTCTAACACATACCACAACATTCTGTGACTACTGCAAATTTGAATGGCATTGTGACCCTATGTGCCAGTTTGCCACACCACTCCCTCACAATGTCACAACACCGTTCACTCAAATTTGAACCAGCTTCCCCTTCCACCATGATAGAAGGGCAGCCAGGCCAAATTTCAGTGACTGGTATTGTGACCTGGTGCCCTCAAATTTGTCCTCACACCAAAACCACAACTTTAACCAACTACGGTCACAACTTTTGAAACAAACAAATCACAACTTTCTTATAGCCTTAAATAACATGTTAAATATTCTGAAAAATCAGGCCCTAGGTTTCTCAAATTGTGTTCCAAATATTATTGGATACTTTCAACCATAACATCAGGTGCCCATCTATAAAATAGGAATTATAGCACCCGGGGATGGGGGACACTCAACTCTCGTGAGCACCTCCTGTTGGCCAGGTGTGAACCTGCACTCACTCTCTCTTTTCGCAGTACCCCGTTGGCCATTGCCTCATCAGGCAGGTCTTCACTGGCTCAGCCCTCCAACTAAGTCACACAGTTAATATTCATGAATGAACAAACCCCTTCCAGGGTAACAAAGTCCAACAAATGGCTGGTCCTCTGCAGGGTCTTCAGCCCCATCTCTGGGCCTGTTTAAATTCTAGCCCCATTCTCAGGCTCCAAAATGAAATGTATCCCCTTCTCGAGGCTTTGGCCACTCTGCTAGCGGGGGGGACCCAGGCCTGCCCACTACTCTATGTCCCAACACAGGGACACCCAACATGCTGCTTTCTTTACTAGTTGCTATTGCTGCATTCCCTCAGCTGCTTCCCACTCTGTCCCATCACTTTCTTGGGCTCTCCATCTGTTGTTCCCTGTTTAAGAGGGGTCTCTCTACCAGGCCTCCAAATTGTTTCTTAATCTCTGTCTGATTTCTCAGACTCTTCTCTCATACCTCTTTGCCTGGAGAGCTTGTAACCGTCTCTGCCACCATTTAGTTAGGATTTTCTCTCCCAGGCCTCTGCACCTGGAGAGCTTCACAGTCCTATCCCAACTTGAGCAGGGTTTATCCCCAGTCTCTTTATCTGTGGAGTCTCTCAGCCTTCCACTCCTTCCTCACCCTTCCGGTCCCAGCTAGCAACTGACCCTGCTCAGGCCCTGCAGCTCCTTTTAACTGAGCCGGCTGGGAAATGATTGGCTGCTTCCCGTAACCTTTCTAGGTAGGCCTGGAGGAACCCACCTTCACTGCTCCTTTCTGGGTTGGGTCAGGGTGTGGTAGGATCAGGGGGCCTCAAAGAGCCCAGAACAGCCCATCACACACCCATTTACCTCAGGGGCATTCTGAAAATAAATTCATTAATATTTGTGAAGCATTCAGATATTGTAGTGATGAGCATCAGTGAAAACCCTGTGAGGAAATTAATAATTCTGCCTTCAGAGCAGGGTTTGAATAGTGTGGAGTAAATAATGCCTGGGGCCGCACATTAAACAATAAGAAAACAAAGTTTTGAATAGCTGCTCATTCAGTGAACCCTGTCCATTCTGTGCTCTGAAAGAGGTAGGGATCCTGAGGGAAAAATGGTATGTGACTGTGTAATTGAAGACTGTACCATATGCATATGCACAAGCGAGCTGAATTAAGGTTGCACAAGTAACTTTAATTCTAGCAATTCCTAACTTTGGAATGCTTGACTTTGCAATCTTAACAGTGTTCTTTTAATGTAATTGTGTGTGGGAGCTCTTCTAGGTTTTTAAAAAAGCAAACTGAAAAAAAAAATTGAAATTCCATCACGCAGCATTATACTGACCCCCACATGATTCATCAAAAGGGTTGGAACCGTTAGATCCACCACACAGACTTCTGTCACTTGAGCTAACGGAGTAAATGATAGCAAGAGTAAGTTGCTACCCTCTGTGTACACCAGCACTAGTAAGGCCTGGGACACTTTGCCAATGGGTTTCACAGATATTTGCTGACAGCAGAGGAATAGTGAGACTCAGGGATCTTGGGTTCCATCCCAGGCTTTGGAGGGGACTGTGTTTAGTGGGCACAGACCCTTCTGCCCATTTCTCCCAAGCTTGACCTCGCCCCATTCCCTGCAACCTGTCCCCTTTCTTCCCCACCACTAGTTCCTCATCCCAGTCTCCACTCCTCAGGCTTCTGACCCCAGTCTGCCTTCTGCAGAAGCCTTCCTCTCACCCCTTTAGTCTCCCCATCCCAGTCCTCCTGCCCAACCCTTCCCAGTCCCCACTTCAAACTCCCCAGCCTCCTTGCACTTCCCTTCCCTGATCCGTTTCCCCACCCCCATCTCCTCATCCAATCTCAGTGCCCTCTCCTTACCTGGCTCCTTGTCTCTGTGCAGCCAGTGCCAGTTCTTCCTCCACACCCTGCCTTCCTGTCAGTTCTGTCTCCCCCCACCCACATTGGTTCCTAGTTCCAGTATCCCTCTCGGCTCCTCATTCAATCTCAGTTCCTCCCCCACCTACTGGTTCCCTGTGCCCCTTCCTGGCTCCCAGACATCGCCTCCTTGCCCAGCCAGTGCCAGCCTCCACCCCCCAGGCTCTCCATCCCAATCTACCCCCTGATCCTCCCCAGGAATGCTCCAGGTCCAGCTCTTGTCCTTTCTGCATTTAAATCAGACAGCTTCTTCCTTCCTCCTATACACAGCCTGGGTGGAAGCAGGGGCATCATTGAGAGCACAAGAGAGCCAGGTTCCCTGCTCTCAGTTCCAGTGCCCAACCCCACCTCAACCCCTATCAGCCATTACCTGCACAATCCAGCTTCACCCTTGTAGCCTGGGGCTAGAGGGAATATGCTCAGTCACTCTGCAGGGATAGCGCATGCAGAGTCTGATCAGCACTAGATGCAAAGCGAGGCTTGACTTGAGCATGCTCAGTGAGGACAACAGAAAAGTTACCTACCTTTACAGTAACTGGAGTTCTTTGAGATGTGTTTTCCATAAAAATTGTATGGAAAAAAAAATGTCATACAACTCTTGACATGCATGCACCCCTTGCACTCGAGATCAGAATATTTTAGCCAGCAGTGTCCACTAGGACGGTATGATCTCATACCAAGAGCACAAAGGGTGCTGCATGACCAACCACTGCTCAGTTTCTCGTTCATAACCCTTCCCCGCAGAATCCAATCCAACAGAACTCCAAAACTAAGGGGAGACAGGAGGTTGGTACCACTGAGGCAGTGGGCCTGCATGCTGGTGGAATGTGGAGCTCTACCAATAGCAAAGGAGATTCAGATTCTTCCATAATCTACAGGTTTCAGAGTAGCAGCCGTGTTAGTCTGTATTCGCAGAAAGAAAAGGAGTACTTGTGGCACCTTAGAGACTAACCAATTTATTTGAGCATAAGCTTTTGTGAGCTACAGCTCACTTCACTGGATGCATGTAGTGGAAAATACAGTGGGGAGATTTATATACATAGAGAACATGAAACAATGGGTGTTACCATACACACTGTAACGAGAGTGATCACTTAAGGTGAGCTCTTACCAGTAGGAGAGCTGGGGGCGGGGGGGTGTAGTAAGGACCCTTTTGTAGTGATAATCAAGGTGGGCCATTTCCAGCACTTGACAAGAACGTCTGAGGAACAGTGGGGGGTGGGAAGAATAAACATGGGGAAATAGTTTTACTTTGTGTAATGACCCATCCACTCCCAGTCTTTATTCAACCCTAAGTTAATGGTGTCCAGTTTGCAAATTAATCCCAATTCAGCAGTCTCTCATTGGAGTCTGTTTTTGAAGTTTTTTTTGTTGAAGAATTGCAACTTTTAGGTCTGTAATCGAATGTACAAAGAGATTGAAGCGTTCTCCGACTGGTTTATGAATGTTATAATTCTTGACATCTGATTTGTGTCCATTTATTCTTTTACGTAGAGACTGTCCAGTTTGACCAATGTACATGGCAGAGGGGCATTGCTGGCACATGACGGCATATATCACATTGGTAGGTGTGCAGGTAAACGAGCCTCTGATAGGGTGGCTGACATGATTAGGCCCTATGATGGTGTCCCTTGAATAGATATGTGGACACAGCTGTCAACGGGCTTTGTTGCAAGGATAGGTTCCTGGGTTAGTGGTTCTGTTGTGTGGTGTGTGGTTGCTGGTGAGTATTTGCTTCAGGTTGGGGGGCTGTCTGTAAGCAAGGACTGGCCTGTCTCCCAAGATCTGTGAGACTGATGGGTCGTCCCTCAGGATAGGTTGTAGATCCTTGATGATGTGTTGGAGAGGTTTTAGTTGGGGGCTGAAGGTGATGGCTAGTGGCGTTCTGTTATTTTCTTTGTTGGGCCTGTCCTGTAGTAGGTGACTTCTGGGTACTCTTCTGGCTCTGTCAATCGGTTTCTTCAGTTCAGCAGGTGGGTATTGTAGTTGTAAGAATGCTTGATAGAGATCTTAGAATCATAGAATATCAGGGTTGCAAGGGACCTCAGGAGGTCATTTAGTCCAACCCCCTGCTCAAAGCAGGACCAATCCCCAACTAAATCATCCCAGCCAGGGATGTCAAGCCTGACCTTAAAAACCTCTAAGGAAGGAGATTCCACCACCTCCCTAGGTAACGCATTCCAGTGTTTCACCACCCTCGTTGTGAAAAAGTTTTTCCTAATATTCAACCTAAACCTCCCCCACTGCAACTTGAGACCATTACTCCTTGTTCTGTCATCAGCTACCACTGAGAACAGTCTAGATCCATCTTCTTTGGAAGCCCCTTTCAGGTAGTTGAAAGCAGCTATCAAATCCCCCCTCATTCTTCTCTTCCGCAGACTAAACAATCCCAGTTCCCTCAGCCTCTCCTCATAAGTCATGTGTTCCAGTCCCCTATTCATTTTTGTTGCCCTCCGCTGGATTCTTTCCAATTTTTCCACATCCTTCTTGTAGTATGGGGCCCAAAACTGGATGCAGTACTCCAGATGAGGCCTCACCAATTTTGAATAGAGGGGAACGATCACGTCCCTCGATCTGCTGGCAATGCCCCTTCTTACACATCCCAAAATGCCACTGGCCTTCTTGGCAACAAGGGCACACTGTTGACTCACATCCAGCTTCTCATCCACTGTAACCCCTAGGTCCTTTTCTGCAGAACTGCTGCTGAGCCATTCGGTCCCTAGTCTGTAGCGGTGCATGGGATTCTTCCTTCCTAAGTGCAGGACTCTGCACTTGTCCTCGTTGAACCTCATCAGATTTCTTTTGGCCCAATCGTCCAATTTGTCTAGGGCCCTCTGTATCCTATCTCTACCCTCCAGCGTATCTACCTCTCCTCCCAGTTTAGTGTCATCTGCAAACTTGCTGAGGGTGCAATCCACACCATCCTCCAGATCATTTATGAAGATATTGAACAAAACCGGCCACAGGACTGACCCTTGGGGCACTCCACTTGATACCGGTTGCCAACTAGACATGGAGCCATTGATCACTACCCATTGAGCCCGACAATCTAGCCAACTTTCTATCCACCTTATAGTCCATTCATCCAGCCCATACTTCTTTAACTTGCTGGCAAGAGCAACAGGGGACTGATCACTTGATGATTACCTGTTCTGTTCATTCCCTCTGAGGCACATGGCACTGGTCACTGTCAGAAGGCAGGATACTGGGCTAGATGGACCTTTGGTCTGACCCAGTAGGGCCATTCATAGAATCACAGAATTCTATGGGAGGTCATCTAGTCCAACTCCCTGCTCAAAGCAGGAAAACATTCTTATGTTCTTATTCTTATGTTCTTACTTTAGCTGGCTGGAAACCCTGAAGAACAATTTGAGATGTGGACATGTTACCCGATGTCCTCCTAATGAAGCCCTCTGTTGATGTGAAGCTAAATTGAATCACAAGATCAGTTTTACCTCAGCTCCTCCATTACCTCCTCTTCACAGGACCTCGGCACTTGCACCTTAGTTGTGATATAAAACTCTGTTCTCAAAGTATTTACCAGCAGTAATTAGGAACCTAAATCAACACTAAACAAGTGAAAGAAATAAGTTTTTCTTTCTTTCCCACAATAACTTTTGCAGGTCTACAGGCTGTTGAAATGAAAAGTCACAGAAAAGGATATGCAGTATGTGTCCAACAAAACCCAACAGGACAGAAACACTTCAGACACTTCTGCATAGGTCAAGCATGTGAAAAATAAACAGAAAAATATTCCAAACCCAAGTCTCTGAGACTTAGATCTCCACTATAATAAAAGGACAAAAGCAATCAAAGAGGAAAACAATTCTATAGACAGACCAGTCAATTTTTACCTGGACCAATTTTAGAAAGGAAATTGTAAAACCTTCCAGGAATGATGGACGCTTGAATTTTAAAAAATGTTCCATGCACAAATGAAAGAATTAATTTTGCGCTCTGACTTTTCATCAGCAGTTTCCTGTTAAACTCTGATCAGGAAAAACGAAATGTACTTATGTGATGGCTATGGTGCTGCTCGGGTGTGCACCTGGATTCCCAGAAATCTAAAGAGCAAGTTTTCAGATAGTGGTGAAATTGTCTCTGAGCTAGAACTTTCCAATATCTTGTTACCTAATTTGTAGGCAGGGTGACTTTAGGTTCCCCACCCCCTTATTAAATAGTGTTATGTCATAAGAGAAATACATTATTATATATTAAATATATTAGTAATTTTATGTTAGGTGATTCACCTCAGAGCATTAGAATTATTACCACACTATTATGATAAAAGGTATAGAAAACTTCACCTGTGAGGAAAGGTTAAAAAACTGGGCATGTTTAGTCTTGAGAAAAGACGACTGAGGGGGAACCTGATAACAGTCTTCAAATATGTTAATGGCTGTTATAAAAAGGATGGTGCTTAATTGTTTTCCATGTCCACTGAAGGAAGGACAAGTAGTAATCTGCACCAACAGAGATTTAGGTAGATATTAGGAAAAACTTTAACTATAAAAGGACAAAAAGAAAAGGAGTACTTGTGGCACCTTAGAGACTAACAAATTTATTTGATCATAAGCTTTCGTGAGTTACAGCTCACTTCATCGGATGCATTCAGTGGAAAAACTGTTAGTCTCTAAGGTGCCACAAGTCCTCCTTTTCTTTTTGTGAATACAGACTAACACGGCTGCTACTCTGAAACCTATAAAAGGACAGTTATGCACTGGAACAGGTTACCAAGGGATGTGGTGAAATCCCCATCACTGGAGGCTTTTTCAGAACAGGGTAGACAAACATCTGTGAGGGTTGGTCTAGGTATACTTGGTCCTGCCTCAGCATGGAGGCAATGGACCAGCTAACCTCTCAAGGTTCTTTCCAAACATACATTTCTATGATTTTTGTCTGAATGTTGGCCTTTTGTCCCTAGAGATTTAACTTAAATTATATAACCAGTATTACAAATATTTTCTTGGAGAAGTCGGATTTTCTCTCTTTGCAGTGATACTGAAGCCTAAAGTAGTACTTTATTATAGACGGGAAAACGTTCTATTGATCATTGTTATATTTAATGATACATGGATTTTTTTAATATATTTTAGCCTTTGAAATTAGAAATAGGAAGAAAATTACAGTAAGAAGAAAAGGCAACCCAAGGTTTTAACTTCAAAACAAGTAATCTCAAAACAACTGGGATTCTAACACTAACAATTACTGAATCTCCTCCTCATTCAAAATGCCTCACAAGAAATTTATGAAGGCTTCTTTGCAAAGTCCCATATTATTAACATTATCATGCACACTATATATAAACGTTGATAGGTGCAAAGCAATGTACACTGTAAAAAATAATCCCAATTATTCATATAAAATGATGGGTTCTAAATTAGTTGTTATCAATCAAGAAAGATCATGAAGTTATCGTGGATAGTGCTCTGAAAATATCTGCTCAATGTGCAACAGCAGTCAAAAAAGCTAACAATGTTAGGAACCACTAGGAAAGGGATAGATGATAAAACAGAAAATATCATAACGCCACAATATAAATCTATTGGACACCCACACCTTGAATATTCTGAGCAGTTCTGATCACTCCATCTCAGAAAAGACACATTAGAATTGGAAAAGGTACAGAGACAAAAATGATTATGATGGTTATGGAATAGCTTCCAAAGAAAATAGACTGGGACTATTCAGCTCAGAAACGAAATAACTAAAGAGGGATACGATAGAGGCCTATAAAATCATGAATGGCAGGGAGAAAGAGAATAGGGAAGTGTTATTTACGCCTTCACATAATGCAAGAACCAGCACGTCACCATATGAAACTAATAGGCAGCAGGCTTAAAACAAACAAAAGGAAGTACTTCTTCACACAATGCACAGTCAACCATCAACCTGTGCAACTTATTGCCAGGGGATGTTGTAAAGGCCAAAAGCGTAAGTGGCTTCAAAAAGGAATTAGATAAGTTCATGGAGGATAGGTCCGTCAATGGTTATTATTAACCAAGATGGTCAAGGATGCAACCCTATGCTCTGGGATGCCTTAAACCTCTGACTGCCAGAAGCCTGGACAAGATGACAGGGGATGGATCACTCAATAAGTTGTCCTGTTACGTTCATTGGTCAGTTTTGTTGTTTTTAGTTCTTTTCCACTCATACAGTGCTCTAATAGTTGGATTGCAAACACTGGAGAATTTTAAATAGAAAATCTTGTTTTCACCGGAATTTCAAAAACATAACATGTGAAAGCAAAAATTCTATTTTTATCTTAAGTTACGTAAAATAATTTTTTCTTTAACCAAAACCTTGGGATGTTTTAGGCTCAAAATGTAAGTGTCCCTTCAAACCAATCTAGAGTGAACAAAATTAGATCATAAACATAAAATGATCTACCTTTATAACATTTTCATTTTTAGCTTCCTGATAGAAGACTTGATCACTGAAACATAACATCATAAACGACAGCGAGATTAATTATTTCCTGTTTTGGTGGTAACTGAATTTACACCTTGATCAAAAACATACTTTCTAAATTCACAATCCAGTTACACCTGTGCTGAATAAATTGGATGTCCAGAGTATAATTGTTGTTTTCAGTCAACATGCAATGATGGGGTCCTTAAACACTGCCCTGTGAAACTAAATTATGCACATGTGCTATACACATATCTATGCATGCAAGCAAGCTATGTCTCTGTGGTTTGCTTGTACTTTTATATATCACATTATGACAATTGCTAGAACTGCACCTTCTTAGGGAAAATCTATCCTAAATAAAGTTTACAATACTCTTTTAAGTACATTTTAAAAAACACCACCACCCTCTACAGGCCACTGCTAAACTTTTCCTGTAGCTAACCTACACAGACTGCAGTGCATGTTAAAACACAATAGGTAAGTAACCTTCCAGAACACTGGGTAGACTCAAGCCTCTTCAGCACTCAAGCAGGTCAGCTTACACAGCCACAGCACATCAGTCACTAAGAGCGACCTGTATTTATTTACCTCAGGCTGCCCTCAATTTTATTTTCAACATGAAGTGATAAATATGTTGCAAATGCATGTCTTGACTTCATATATTGACTATTAAAGGCTGCCAGGATCCAGCATATTTGAAGATTAATCTCTAAATAGATCTTTCATCATTTCCCCAAATCTGTTTCCATGCTCAGCAGTAAGCCACGACTGTAGATAAAATGTTGTATCTGTGACCAATTTAGTGATATATTATTTCTCTTTAGAATCAGCCATGATATTATCATGGTGCAAGCAGTTTTAGGCATCTGTTGCAATTTGTGTCTTAGCAACAACAGGCTGCCACAGTAACCGGTTCCAAAATCTTTTTTTTAATGAAGGTTCCTCTGAAATAGGTGAGCCTTTACCCCACCCCACCCCTCAATGCTCCATGAGCAGTAATGCTCATTTTCATTTCACTTTTTATGATAAAAACTAAACGGGTACATTAAATAGCTCCTAATTTACATGTGTGGACTTGAAATAAAAACGGTGAGCGTAAGTGGTCCCAGAACCACAAACTTCTAAACACAATTTGGGAAGCTTCCCTTGACAAATGGGGGCGGAGCTACTCGAATATGTTCTGCAGAATATAAGATTCCACTTTTTT